>NC_045427.1:344238947-345665636 GCF_902635505.1 Sarcophilus harrisii | reverse complement strand
ACCAGAAATAGTCCCTGAGCTCAAGGACCTCTTAGTCTAATGGAGGAGACAACAAACAAATATGTACAAAAAGACTATATTAAATGTAAATAGGAAACAATTTGTACAAGAAAAAGGTTGGGAAAACACGAATTAAAAGTGTGCTCCAATTGTCACAAAAAATTCAGTAAGACAGGATTAGTGGCTTCATCCTTAGGGGGAATCTTGTTCTCAGGTATCACCATCCCAATGTCCATAATAGTATAATTCTTCAAATTCTGCTATCCTCTTTTATTATTTTTTTATTAAAGCTTTTTATTCACAAAGCATATGCATGGGTAATTTTTCCAACATTGACCTCTGCATAACCCCCTGCGGCAAATTTTCTCCTTCATCCCCCATCCCCTCCCCAACCTGCCAAACAGTCATGCCAAATATACCGAAATACATGCCAGATCCAATATATGTATACATATTCACATAGCCATCCAGTTGTGCAAGAAAAATCAGATCAAGAAGGAAGAAAAAGAAAAACTGAGAAAAAAGAAACAAAATTGCAATTGCAGCAAATAATAACAGAGTAAGTGAGAATGCTATGCTGTGTTCCACCCTCTGTTCCCATGGTTCTCTCTCTGGGTGTAGATGGTTCTCTTCATCACTGCACAAGTGGAACTAGTTTGAATCATCTCAACGTTGAAGAGGGCCACATCCGTCAGAATTGATCATCATATAGTCTTGTTCTTGCTGTGTATAATGATCTCTTGGTTCTGCTCATTTCACTTTGCATCAGTTCATGTAAGTCTCTCTAGGCCTCTCTGAAATCATCCTGTTGGTTGTTTCTTACAGAACAATAGTATTCTATAGCATTCATATACCATAACTTACTCAGCCCTTCTTCAACTAATGGGCATTAACTCAGTTTCCAGTTTCTTGCTACTACAAAGAGGACTGCCACAAACATTTTTGCACATATGGGTCCCTTTCCCTCTTTTAAGATCTTTTTGGGATATAAGCCCAGTAATAACACTGCTGGATCAAAGGATATGCACAGTTTGATAACTTTTTGAATATAGTTCCAAACTGCTCTCCAGAGTGGTTCACAGTTCCACCAATAATGTATCAGTGTCCCAGTTTTCCCACATTCCCTCCAACATTATTCATTATCTTTTCTTGTCATCTTAGCCAATCTGACAGGTGTGTAGGAGTATCTCGGAGTTGTCTTGATTTGCATTTCTCTGATCAATAGTGATTTGGAACACCTTTTCATGTCGTTAAAAATAGTTTCAATTTCTTCATCTGAAAATTATCTGTTCATATCCTTTGACCATTTATCAATTGGAGAATGGATTGAACTATTATAAATTTGAGTCAGTTCTCTATATATTTTGGAAATGAGGCCTTTATCAGATCTTTTGGATGTAAAAATGTTTTCCCAGTTCATTGCTTCCCTTCTAATCTTGTCTGCATTACTTTTGTTTGTACAAAAACTTTTTAACTTAATATAATCAAAATTATCTATTTTATGATCAATAATGATCTCTAGTTCTTCTTTGGTCACAAATTCCTTCCTCTTCGACAAATCTGGGAGGTAAACTATTGTAAGTTCTTCTAATTTGTTTATAGTATCATTCTTTATATCTAGATCATGACCCCATTTTGACTTTGTCTTGGTATATGGTGTTAGGTGTGGGTCTATGCTTCATTTCTGCCATACTAGTTTCTAATTTTCTCAGCAGTTTTTGTCAAATAATGAATTCTTATCCCAAAAGGTGGGGCTTTTTGGTTTGTCAAAAATTAGATTGTTATAGTCATTGACTATTTTATTCTGTGAATCTAACCTGTTCCACTGATCAACTAATCTCTTAGGCAGTACCAAATGGTTTTGATGATTTTGCTTTATAATATAGTTTCAGATCTGGTACAACTAGGTCACCTTCATTTGCTTTTCTCTTCATTAATTCCTTTGAAATTCTTGACCTTTTGTTCTTCCAGATGAATTTTGTTGATATTTTTTCTAGTTTAGTAGAATAATATCTTGGTAGTTTGATTGGCATAGCACTAAATAAACAGATAAGTTTAGGAAGTATTGTCATCTTTATTATATTTGCTTGAGCATTTAATGTTTTTCCAATTGCTTAGATCTGATTTTATTTGTGTGGAAAATAATTTGTAGTTTTGTTTATATAGTTCCTGACTTTCCCTTGGCAGAAAAATTCCCAAATATTTTATAGTATCAGCAGTTATTTTAAATGGTATTTCTCTTTGTATCTTTTGCTTTTGGATTTTGTTAGTGATGTATAAGAATGCTGATGATTTGTGTGGATTTATTTTGTAGCCTGCAACTTTGCTAAAGGTGTGGATTTTTCTAATAGCTTTTTATTTGATTCACTGGGATTCTCTAAGTATACCATCATATCATCTGCAAAGAGTGATAATTTGGTTTCCTCATTACCTATTCTAATTCCTTTAATCTCTTTCTCGACTCTTATTGCCAAGGCTAGCATTTCTAATACAATATTGAATAGCAATGGTGATAGTGGGAAACCTTGTTTCACCCCTGATTTTATTGGGAATAGTTCTAGTTTATTCCCATTACATATGATGCTTGCTGATGGTTTTAAATAGATGCTTCTGACTATTTTAAGGAAAAGTCCATTTATTCCTATACTCTCTAGTGTTTTTTAATAGGAATAAGTATTAGATTTTATCAAATGCTTTTTCTGCATCTATTGAGATAATTATATGGTTTTTGTTAATTTGGTTATTGATATAGTCAATTATGCTAATAGTTTTCCTAATATTGAACCAGCCCTGCATTCCTGGTATAAATCCTACTTGTTTTTGGTGTATTATTCTGGGGATGATTATCTGTAATCTCTTTGCTAATAGTTTAGTTAGGATTTTTGCATCAATATTCATTAGGGAGATTGGTCTATAATTTTCTTTCTCTTTTTTGTCCTACCTGCTTTAGGTATCAATACCATGTCTGTATCGTAAAAGGAGTTTGGTAGGAAGTCCTTCATTCCCTATTTTTTCAAATAGTTTATATAGTATTGGAGTTAATTATTTTTTAAATGTTTGGTAAACTCTGCTATTCTTATAATGATTGCAACCAGGTTGTTCAGCATATAATGCCTCTGATGGGTTCTGATATGTTGACCAAACAACTGTATCCAATGGCAGACATCAACAAAATTCCACCCTTGATCCTGAACCAAAAGTATTTGGTTGTACAGATCTGTGCTCTCCAGGTCCCAGATCTTTTAGTCAAGCCCATGACCGCTGCCCAGGAATGAGTATAAATAAAGATCTTCATATCATTCTTTGAGATTCACTTGCTAGAACCTAGCATTCAATCTTACTGGGATGACTTCCAGAACCCTCATTTGTTAGAGGTTCTCCTCTTTGTCTCCTGCCTTTGTAGCTAGTTACTAAAGTCCAATTACATATCCCCTTTTTATAGTAGATGGGGCTATTGGTAAGACCAGGCAAAATGATACTTCTTGGGAACCAGATCCTGATAGATGGAGGCCTATTGGACAAACAGAGGAGACAAGTTTCCAGAACCTGGAATGATTCTGGATGACTCTGAATCTGATATAGGGACTATCTATTTGTGGCTAACAATAGCATCAAAGGGATCTAGGCAACTACAATCTTTAATGTACATTTCTATTTAGTAGTAGAAACCTCCTGTGCCTTATCTGGTTTCACAACCTAAAATTGACAGTCTAGCTAGGTGAAAAGTTGCTTTTCAAAAGTGTCCAAGTAAATGGCTGCATGAGAGAACTTGGAGTTCTGGAATCATAGTATATATTCATTTTGGGAACTCTCCATACCTTTCAAAGACTTTTCAGAATGGTCATTCCATTCCAGAATTTCCAGGAATGTAGGCCTTGCAGAGTCAGAAAGGTCCGAGATGAGTTTTCTATCTTCAGGGATATAGCCTGGGCTGCACTTGTAAAAGAAAGATTTATTTATAATTTAGTAAATGAGAGTCATCAATATACTCAGGTGAGGTATGTGTGCTTTTTAAAACCTGGAGAGTTCAATATGTCTTTGGGCTTCCTTTTTACATCATGTGAAAACAATTCTCAGTGGCTTTGATAGGGTGCATCTTCCAGGAGAAATATAACAATAATCCTGAGGCACCCAGACCTTAGGAGTTCTATTATTCTAACAATCTGCTTGTCAATGATCCTAAAATCTTCTGGCTTTAGGAATACTATAATGTAGTCCTAGAAACTTTTTTGACTGCCAAATCAACAATCTGTGCTCAGTGATAACAGGGTTTCTGAGACAAATGGTGAGGTGCATACCACTCCTCAGTTCTACTTCTGGGCCATAAAATTAGCATATTAATGACATGAAGAACCAGATCTGTCTTTTCCTATAAATTTGTCTTCTTCTTCTTTTTTTTTTTAAGTGCTTTATTTATTTATTATAATTTTACAAAATATATGCATGGGTAATTTTTCAGCATTGACAACTGCAAAACCTTTTGTTCCAACTTTTCCCTTCTTTCCCCCCACCCCTTTCCTAAGATGGCAGGTTGACCAATACATGTTAAATATGTTAAAGTATAAGTTAAATACAATCTATGTATACATGTCCAAACAGTTATTTTTCTGCACAAAAAGAATCGGACTTTGAAATAGTGTAACTTTGAAATAGTTAGCCTGTGAAGGAAATAAAAAATGCAGGTGGACAAAAATAGAGGGATTGGGAATTCTATGTAGTGGTTCATGGTCATCTCCCAGAGTTCTTTCGCTGAGTGTAGCTGGTTCAGTTCATTACTGCTCTATTGGAACTGATTTGGTTCATATCATTGTTGAAGAGGGGCACATCCATCGAATTGATCATCATATAGTATTGTTGTTGAAGTATATAATGATCTCCTGGTCCTGTTCATTTCACTCAGCATCAGTTCATGGAAGTCTCTCCAGGCCTTTCTGAAATCATCCTGCTGGTCATTTCTTACAGAACAATAATATTCCATAATATTCATATACCACAATTTATTCAGCCATTCTCCAACTGATGGGCATCCATTCAATTTCCAGTTTCTAGCCACTACAAAGAGGGCTGCCATGAACATTCATGCACATACAGGTCCCTTTCCCTTCTTTAAAATCTCTTTGGGATATAAGCCCAGTAGTAACACTGCTGCATCAAAGAGTATGCACAGTCTGATAACATTTTGAGCATAGTTCCAAATCACTCTCCAGAATGGCTGGATGCATTCACAATTCCACCAACAATGTATCAGTGTCCCTGTTCTTCCATATCCCCTCCAACATTCTGCATTATCTTTCCCTGTCATTCTAGCCAGTCTGACAGGTGTGTAGTGGTATCTCAAGAGTTGTCTTAATTTGCATTTCTCTGATTAATAATGACTTGGAGCATCTTTTCATATGGCTAGAAATAATTTCATAAATTTGTCTTCTTACTCCTGGTTCTTTGCTAAATTCTTTTGGAAATTAGGCCACTTTAATTGGTATTACAATTATAATAAACTTTGCCCCTTGACTTGGAGACAGGTTCAAGCTTGCAAATTCTTTTGAGACACTTGGTGGCAACAGTCTGCAACCTCAATCTTTTGGGGTTACTTTTTGAACCTCAACTGTGCTGAGAATCTTCTAGTTTTCCCCACCTATTTATGGTATTCTCTAAAATTGTTACTGAGAAGTTATACCCTGAATTTTCCTAGAGTTGATTTTCTACCCTTTGTCCTCACTTCAGCTACCATCTAATTTAGTATCTCTTTAGTTGTGGTCTTATCTGTCTTAACACTGCATCTTCATTGTAGTGGTATCAGTGCTCTCAAGAAGGGAGGCCTTTTCTGGCTCTCTGCCCAACATAATGTGTGATAAATACACACACACACAGACACACACACACACACAGACACACACACACACACACACACACACAGACACACACACACACACACTAATATATACATACACTTATGTATGTGTTTTCAAATAGCATTTGAAGAATGACAAAGACATATTAGACTTCTGATGATAAAGCTCCTTGAGGACAGAGACTGTCTTTTGCCTCTTTTGCTAAATTCTCCAAATTTAGCATAGTCCTTGGCATATAGGAGCTACTTAATATATGTTTATCTATGGATTGATTGAAATGTTCTTTGATATTCTTAATCACAGTAATAGAGAAGTATTAGCAAAATCATTAACCCCATATCACTAATCCTGGACTTGGGCTACCTGTTCTACAGAAAGATCTAAAGTTAGAAGCAAGGTCAGTAATGGGCATTTCCTGAAACCATAATGCTGCCAGGTGCAATTTACCTTCTTTATAGGTAATATTGGATTGTGGAAAGAAACACTGGTCCATTGTCCTTTGTCTCAATCACAAGAAAAGAAATATCTTTCTCTCCCAAGAAACTGATATTAAATGGTATTAACTATGTAATAATTCAAGTAAGTCTAAAGATTTCTATTTGCTCCTATCTATAATATTGTATAGAGGTTGCTGAGGGAGTCCATGCAGAAATTGAGCCCGTCATATACCATCATGGTCTGCTCTCTGTAGTCACCTTGAATGACTTAAATGGGGTAGTGGCTTTTAGAAAATATCTTAGATTTGAATGATACTGAAGTATTTAAAGTATTAAATACAATACTAAATACTTAAATACTTATGACATGGTGCTGATTTTTCCTATATTTTACTAACATTCCCACAGGTTAACATCAATTGCTTTCTTATCTATTATTGCTTCAGGAGCTTCATCCAACATGGTTTAGAGAGCTTCCCCAGCCTATGGAAGTCAACTGTTGAGAGCTTCTTAGTATTAGACCACACCTTCAGGAACCATTGCTCCAATGACTCATCAGGTTACTGTTGGAACTTCTCCTATAACCACCCCAGGTCCTTGGTGGAGAAGGTCTGCCCATCCTCTGTTCCCTCAGGGCAGGGACTCACCCTACACTCAACAGAAATATTAGGACAGGCTTGTAGCATTCTTCACTGATAGGAGTTCTCATGTCTACCATGATTCTTCTGCCTTATGGCTCAGATATCAGCAAGAGCATGAAACTCTGAACTAGAGACCATCAGGTAGATGTGGCTACTAGTTTCAGTAGTTACTCCTCTGCTTTCTTTAACATTGCCCTAGAGTTCTGTCTCCAACATTTATTTTCAATCTTATTCTGACGGCTCAACTTCTGCAGAACAATCAACAGTATCAGGGGGATGTTGACTTGATGCTTTCTTTACACTTATGAGCTGCCTCCTTTTGACTTGTCTTGCTTAAGGTACTCTGAAGTCCTCAACAGTTAACAGTTTACTTTCTCTTAAAGCAAGCATATAAAACAAGAGACTGGAGAGCCTTTTCTCTGAATGCAAATCATCTAGTCATCTAGACAGGATATTGTGACTTGAGAGATCTTAAGAAATCCAGTAAATCAGAATGGTCCCAATTCCACATGGGTGAGACTTTTTATACCCTTAAATTACCAGGCAGCATGATTCAGTGGAAGCAGAGGGTAATCAAATACAAGCGGCAGCTTTGTTGCTTTTAGGAAAAACCAATTTCTATCTTAACAAAATGGGAACTTTGTTCTACCACCACAGGAGAATGTATATTGGTGGTACATATGTGACCGATCTATATGAGTTCAATAGATACCCATCAGGAGGATAGGAACAGAATGCATACACAAAAAACACACATATAGGATGTATATAGCTAGATCTCCTGGCCATGATATCTGTTAATACAGAATTATTAATGTCTTCTGGTGATGACATTGTGCTATTCTCTTCTGTTGTGAGCCTGTATCCTCAAAATCTCTCTTGGATACCCAGCCCTTAACTTCCAAATTCAGGAGAGCTATATAGATATACTAAGGCATTGAAGCATATCATATCAATTTACTCTTTGGATGAAAATGAAGTTGGTACAAGAACAAAAGGGCAGAAAGCAGCTGAGTCACACTTATTTCTTCATTGTTTATACCTGACACTTAACAAAAGCCCTGACTTGCTCTTTGTTCTGGACCAGACAGAACCTCATTAACTCCCTACTTGGTTCTGTCACCATCTTAAGTACTTGAGAAGAAAAGAAGGAAAGAATTCACAAAAATCATCTTAAAATATTATTATATATTTTAAACTATAAGCAAAGGACAATGGTTATGTAACCATACAAAAGATAGTTACATTAAAAAATGGAATTTTCCACAAACCCTTAATATTTGACAAAGTAAAACCAGATAAATTTATAGACAGTGAACACACAAATTTGTTTGCTCTGCACCCTTCTTCAAGTCCATGTGAAGCAGGAGGGAAACTGTTCTCTTTAGTGTGTTCCCTTTTCCTTTAAAATTATCACTCTGAGATTGTGTCCCTTTTTTTGATCTGAGATAAGGATCTCCCAGGCTTCAAGGAGTCTAGAGACAGGGCTCATCGTCTCAGGATGAGAGAAGTAACACTATTCAGAGGCAAATCAATTCCCATTGATCTTTTTGAAGTTCTGAATTCTCATTCAATTGAGAAAGATCTATTCATGTAACAGTTTCCCTTAAATTCATTCTTCGCAGAAGGCCTAAAGTAGCTTGCTCAGCTACTAGGACTCTTTTTGCCTGCTGAGAAGGCATTCTCAGTGCCAAATTTCATTTCCCTAATAGGACTCTGCCATGTAGAAGTCAGTCTCTTAGCAAACTGGTTTCTATCCAACAATAAACTCTCATTTTGCAATGAATAATCCCAGAATAAGTGAATTCTTTCACTTTAAACCTGTGGCTGACCAAAAGGGTATTTTAAACAACTCTCTTATTGCCACTAACCTCATCACCACCAGGAACTGAGGGGATACAAACTTCATCATTTTTGGTTCCCTGACCAGAAATTGAAAGAAGCAGAACCTCATCACATCTACCTTTGATTTTGTATACCTTTTCTACAGAGTTCTTGTCAGGTAAAATGACTTGCCATGGGTCTTACAAAACTAATTTGTGTCAAGTATCAAGTCAAATTTTAATTCAGGTCCTGACTCCAAGGTCAGCACTCTATCTACTGTGACACCTTACTGCTCCTACAGTAAATATTAACACATATAAATTTACCTATTAAAATGGTCATAAATTTATAGCTAAGAAAGGAACTTAGAGGATGATTTGCCCAAGCTTCTAATTTTACAGATGAGGAAACTAAGATCCAGGATGATTAAGGAATTTTCCAAGTTTATGATAGTAGTGAGTATCAAAGATTGGATTTCAATGTGGTACATGGAACAGTAGTTCACTGTACTATATTGTTTCCTATATCTATATCTGAGTTTAAATCCAGCCTCAGATATTTAACCCTGTTTGCTTCAATTTCCTCATCTATAAAATGGAGAAAGAATTGGCAAATTATTCAAGTGTCTTTGCCTAGAAAACTCCAAATGAATTCACAAGAAGTTGATTGTGTCTGAAATGACTGAACAAAACAAATATTACATATATAGCTATAGCTATGAATATGAGAATTTTTATTTATCTCTTTATATATTTTTATATTAGAGATATTGCTTTTTATTTGCAAAATCTTTGTATATCTTTGTATAATTGAATTTACTGATTTTTGTTTCCAATAATTTCTTCTACTAGTTTGATTGAAAAATGTATTTCTACTTTTCACAGTTGATACAAAAAATGGCATTCCTTTTATTCTTCCATATTTTAACTTTAAAAGGCATTTTAGAGGCAAATTTATCCAAGTCTCTGACAAATTCATTATGTACTGTTCACACTATATTCTGTTTCAAGTTTTATGGATAACAAGAATATGCCTCCCATAGGAGAGTTAGAAAGTTGTGTGTTAGAACTGGAAAAACCAAAAGCCATGCTGATAGTGAGAAGAAAAATCCACTTTAGTCCCTCATTGGGGGGGGGGGGGTTTGTCAAGGATTGTCTCTGTCTCACATGTTAAAGCGGAAAGTTTAAAAATAACAGACTTTATGAAGACCCTTTACTGTTTTCCAGTTCTCTTTGTGTAGCTCATTCCTCCTCAAATAGACAATGAGCTTTATGAGGCTCAGGAACCATCTTTGTGAACCCTGTAGAACCGATATGAGGCCCTGAACATAGTAAATAAACAGAAAATATTGCTCTTTTTTGTTTTGTTGGTATTATTATTAAGGAGGTATAAAATAGTGATGAGTCACAGTTTAGCTATAAGTATTTTTTCCATAAATGGTACTCTATTCATATCTTTGTGAATCTAGCTTTTTATTTGTTTGTCTTTCCCCCTCCTCTGAGTCCATAATTGCCTCCATTTTGTAAGTCACAACAAGTTACAGACCTCTGTTCTTCCCTATTTGAAAATAAGCAAACTTTGACAGAAATTTTCAGCCTGGCTTATGCAGCATGGAAGGAGGAAAAAGAAGTGACTCAGGGAAAGAGCCTTTTGAGAGCTGTATGCAAGCAAGGATATGATGCCAGACAGCTGATCAAATAGTTGTGTGGACTTATAAAATAAATCCTGGCTTCTAAAAAGGCTGTGGAAAATTGATTTTTCTCAGTGTCTATGGTCTTCCCAGAGGATTTGGTAGGATGCAAGCTGGACATATTTTTCATCTCTTTGTGCTTGGTAGTGACAGTCATCCTTCCAAAATGATAAAAGATGCCAGACACCTGGTCTCCAAGCATGTGTTAGAATTCTTCACCTAATCTCGCCTGCCTATAGTCCCTTTTTCAGCCCTGAATTTAACCATAACCTGAGAAAAGATTCAGAGGATTAGGTACATTTGGGAAGAAGGGAAGGAGGATTGTCTATATGTGATCTGAAAGTTGGAGTCCATTTCTTTATGATTGCAGTCCACCTCTGACTCTTCTCTTTGGAAACTTAATTTACTAATCAGTGTGAGCTTCTTGATTAAGGGGATCATGCTTGTAATTGGTATTATATGAAAGGCAATACAGCATAATCTATCAATCAAAAAGCATACTATATATATACAATGTGTACTAGCCATTATGCTAGAAGTTGGAGGGTATAAAAATAAAAATGAAACAGTACTTTCCCTCAAATAGCTTATATTCTATTATGAGAGACTACACATATACACACACACCATAACAATTATATATGTACATATGTAATTACATAAATTAATATAGAAACCACTGTACTCTTCAACTTTCTTGCTGGAAGCAAAGAGCTAGAGTGTGTGCCTTTCCCTATCCTGTACCTAGGTATGTGATCTTGAGCTAGTATAATTTCTAGAAAATTTTGGCCTCTATTTAGGGGCATACTCCTTGACATAATAAAAATCCCATCCCACAGAATCTAAGGAATAATGCAATTATAGTAAAAGTTATAGCTCATAAGTCGAAGGGACTTCTTAAAGGGAAAATAAAAGAAGTATTCATTTTAAAATATGAATCAGGTATGGGACAGGTAATTTATTCCACTAGGGAAAGAAATGTTATTATGGAAGAATCACAACAGACAATAGGATTCAGTAAATTAACTCATAACCTTGATGCCAATATGTTGGGAGACTAAAATTATATGACTCATCAGAACATAAAGCAGCTTTTCAATATTGGTCATTAGGAATTTTGCTTTTCAACTCAGCACTGGACATTATCCTTTCAGGTCCAAATGTGCCAGTTTTCTTTTTGTCTGAGGTCCTACTTTCTTTGCAGAAGCTTTCCTTGCCATCAGTCAATTCTGTTCTGGGAAGAATGTCAGACATGAAGCAAAAGAATTTGCTTCATATCCAGCCTTGCCATTTAGGACCTAAATTACTTTGGATAAGATAATCATCGTCTCTGAGCTCCTTCCCTCATCAACAAAATGCAGGAGTTGGATGGAACAATTCCTCGGCTCTCTTATTGCTTTGAATCAATGCTCTTGATATAACACTGTACAGCCTCGAGGTCAAAGTGAATTAGAAATAGATCCCTATGAGTAAGGATGGGGAAATATTAATTCATTGTGTTATAAAATAACACAATGTCCTTGGCTTCCTTTAACTCCCAACTTAAAATCCCATATTTTACTGGAAGCCTTTTCCAACCTCTCAATTCTGATATAGCTTGCTTTATTTTATACTTGTTTGCAAGTTGTTTCTCACTAAATTATAAACTCCTCGAGAGCAGGGATTGTCTTTTGCTTGCTTTTGTATCCCCATCACTAAAGATGCTTAATAAATATTGATTGATTGATTTTACTGTCTTTTTATTTCATTAAACATTTTCTAATTACATTTAATCTGGTTCAGGACACAATAGGGAATTGTGCAAAACGGGCACTTCTGGTGTAAAGAAGAATCCGGTGTAAAGTATTCTTCTCCTAAAATAGAAAGACCTCCCACTTTGCAGTTCTTGTGAAGTGTGTGTTATTTCTTGGTAACAGTTGTGCAGACTGGGCTAAATCAGTGGCCCTAGTGGCCTAGGTTTACCAAGGTGGGAAGGATAGTGATTCAGACTGAGGAATTCAGGAAACTGTGAGAGAAAGAAGTGGCTATTTGTTTTTCTTGCCTCTCTTCTTTTTCCCCCCAAAAGTTGGGATAAAATGATCACACTCAGTCTCAAAGGAGTAGAGAATTCCCACAGCTATTCTAATATTATTTTCTAATGGGCTTATGGTTTTCCTCATCACTTTGAATATCTTAATGGGAAATTTGACCAGACTATTTCACAGCAAAGCAATAATTTCAAAAGTCAAATGTCAGGCAGCAGGAATGAGCTGAGGTTAGCTGGGGTTGTTGCTATACAGGTTTAACCATTGAAAAGACTGGGATCCTCAGAATTAGTTAGTCTGATGTCATTAAGAATTTGAGATCCACTAGTCCCATTCCCTTTTGGAGAAAAGGAAGCTGGTAGTGAATAACTAGCCCAAGATCATACTGATATCATCTGGCAAAGTCCAATTTTGAATCCAAGTCTTACAATTTCGTATCGTATGTCACATCTCCTCAAAACACTTACAGAGTTATTGGAGGCCCTTTCAAGATCTGAGCTTCTCTGTGTGACTGAGGAAGGGATTCTTGATTTTCTCTCCATGAAATTTTACCATATAGAAGCATTAATCAGCACAAAGATGGTGAACACTGAAACAGCACCTAAAATGTAGTGAAAATATAGTTTTAAAATGTTGTAAAAATTAGTAGTATCATTTTAGCATTTTCTTGGGTGGGGTTAGGGATGTTATATTGTTGAACCTGTAATTACATTGGTATAGGAAGGTAGCTCTAGATATTCACTCTGCTAATTCAGATAACTGTTTCTCTTATCTTGCTGTAGTTACCTGGGGCACTGAACTGGAATCACAAAGCTATTATGTGTCAGAGGAGAACTTGAATTTAGTCCTTAATTCTGAGTCTGAGATTTCAGTAACAAATTCTTATTAATTCTATCTCAGGAACTTAGTAGCTAGGAGGCTCTGAACAAGTCACTTATGTAATCTGAGCCCAAGTTACCCTTTTTGTAAAACTAGGATAACAATAGCGCTTACCATCATGAGGATCAGATGAAATAACATATGAATGATTTGTAGACCTAAGTGTTATTTAAAAGTGATCTGTTATTATCATTAGTAGGAATAGTAGTAGTAGAAGCAGCAGCAGCAACAATAACAGCAGCAGTAGTAGTCACTATTAATATTATTAGTATTGTGTAATCTTTTTGATATAGTCTAGTTAAAAACAGTTCTGGGACAAGTCATTATCCTTCAGTTATTCTGTGGACTCCTTTTCATGTGGATAGATAACACCACTGCTTATATATTTGAATTTTTATTCAATGCTTTTGCATTGAGATATATATTTAACTTTTATAGGCTCTTAGAAAACTTCTTCAGGACAACCTCAGGAGTGAATAGGACAATATGGATGATATATACCCCCTCCTGTTCCTACAGAGTTTTGATTTCTTCTGTTAGATCATGTCTGGAATTCAATCCTTTACTTCTGCATCATTGAGGCAGAATCTCTTCATTTAAGATCCAACTCAAGCATCATCTTCTGCATAAAGTTTTTCCTGATTTCCCCCAACTACTAGTGCCTTCCTTCCCAAGTTACCTTTTATTTAATTACTTTGCATTCATTCACTTTATGGGTGTATATACTTCTAACTTATAGCTCAAAACCCATTTTTATGGGACTCTTCCTATTGGTGGAGATTATTTGAATTCTGTAGATTTTTTGTGCTTGGGTAACATATTTATATATGAAACCATCAGTAAGCATCATATGTAATGGAGACAAACTGCAACCATTCCCAATAAGATCTGGAGTGAAACAAGGTTGCCCACTATCACCGTTACTATTTAATATTGTATTAGAAACGCTAGCTATAGCAATAAGAGCTGAAAAAGAGATTAAAGGAATAAGAATAGGCAATGAGGAAGCCAAATTATCACTCTTTGCCGATGACATGATGGTATACTTAGAGAACCCCAGAGATTCTGCTAAAAAGTTATTAGAAATAATCCACAACTTTAGAAAGTTGCTGGTTATAAAATAAACCCACATAAGTCATCAGCATTCTTATATATCACTAACAAAATCCAACAGTCAGAGTTACAAAGAGAAATTCCATTTAAAGTAACTACTGATAATATAAAATATTTAGGAATCTATCTGCCAAGGGAAAATCAGAAACTTTATGAGCAAAATTACAGACCACTTTTCACACAAATTAAGTCTGATCTAACCAATTGGAAAAATATTAAATGCTCTTGGATAGGGCGAGCAAATATAATAAAGATGACAATATTACCTAAACTAATCTATTTATTTAGCGCTATACCAATCAGACTCCCAAAAACTATTTTAATGACCTAGAAAAATAACAACAAAGTTCATATGGAAAAACAAAAGGTCAAGAATTTCAAGGAATTAATAAAAAAAATCAAATGATGGTGGCTTAGCTGTACCAGATCTAAAACTATACTATAGAGCAGCAGTTACCAAAACTATTTGGTATTGGCTAAGGAATAGATTAGTTGATCAGTGGAATAGATTAGGTTCAAAGGATAAAACAGTCAACAAATATAGCAACCTAGTCTTTGACAAACCCAAAGATCCCAGCTTTTGGGATAAGAACTTACTGTTTGATAAAAATTGCTGGGAAAATTGGAAACTAATATGGCAGAAACTAGGCATTGATCCATACTTAACGCCGTACACCAAGATAAGGTCAAAATGGGTTCATGACCTAGGCATAAAGAATGAAATTATTAATAAATTAGAGGAACATAGGATAGTTTACCTCTCAGACCTGTGGAAGGGAAGGTTTTATGACCAAAGCAGAACTAGAGATCATTACTGATCACAAAATAGAAAATTTCGATTATACCAAACTGAAAAGTTTTGTACAAACAAAACTAATGCAGACAAGATTAGAAGGGAGCAATAAACTGGGAAAATATTTTTACAGTCAAAGGTTCTGATAAAGGCCTCATTTCCAAAATATATAGAGAATTAACTCTAATTTATAAAAAATCAAGCCATTCTCCAATTGAAAAATGGTCAAAGGATATGAACAGACAATTCTCAGATGAAGAAATTGAAACTATTTCTAGTCATATGAAAAGATGCTCCAAGTCATTATTAATCAGAGAAATGCAAATTAAGACAACTCTAAGATACCACTACACACCTGTCAGATTGGCTAAGATGACAGGAAAAAATAATGATGATTGTTGGAGGGATGTGGGAAAACTGGGACATTGATTCATTGTTGGTGGAGTTGTGAATGAATCCAACCATTTTGGAGAGTAGTTTGGAACTATGCTCAAAAAGTTATCAAACTGTGCATACCCTTTGATCCAGCAGTGTTACTACTGGGATTATATCCCAAAGAGATTATAAAGAAGGGAAAGGGACCTGTATGTGCACGAATGTTTGTGGCAGCCCTTTTGTAATGGCTAGAAACTGGAAACTGAATGGATGTCCATCAGTTGGAGAATGGCTGAATAAATTGTGGTATATGAAAATTATGGAATATTACTGTTCTGTAAGAAATGACCAACAGGATGATTTCAGAAAGGCCTGGAGAGACTTACACGAACTGATGCTAAGTGAAATGAGCAGGACCAGGAAATCATTATATACTTCAACAACAATACTAGATGATGACCAGTCCTGATGGATCAGGCCATCCTCAGCAACGAGATCAACCAAATCATTTCTAATGGAGCAGTAATGAACTGAACTAGCTATACCCAGAAAAAGAACTCTGGGAGATGACTAAAAACCATTACATTGAATTCCCAGTCCCTATATTTATGCACACCTGCATCTTTGATTTCCTTCACAAGCTAATTGTACAATAATTCAGAGTCTGATTCTTTTTGTACAGCAAAATAATGTTTTGGTCATGTATACCTATTGTGTATCTAAGTTATATTTTAATATATTTAACATCTACTGGTCATCCTGCCATTTAGGGGAGGGGGTGGGGGGGGGGGTAAGAGGTGAAAAATTGGAACAAGAGGTTTGGCAATTGTTAATGCTGTAAAGTTAACCATGTATATATCCTGTAAATTAAAGGCTATTAAATAAAAAAAAAAAAAAAACAAACATATTTATATATGTACTTGCAAAAATAGACCCAATTAAAAGAGATAAATAGGGAAATTAAATTCTGCTAGAAGATACCATATACAATGAATCTATATCAATATTGAACATATACATCCAAGTGACATAAAATCCAAATTCTTGAAAGAGAATTTAAATGAGTTATAAAAGGAAATATACAGCAAAGTTATAATAGCAGGGGGAAGTTGAATTTATCCCTCTCAGATCTAGATAAACTTAATTATAAAATAAACAAGAAATAATTAAGAAGATGAATAAAATTTTAGAAAAGTAAGATATTCTGTGGAGAATATTGAATAGGAATAGAAAGGAGTATACCTATTCTCAGTTCCTTCACAAAAATTGATCATATATTAGTGCATAAAAACCTAACAAACAAATTCAGAAAATCAGAAATAACAAATATATATATCCTAAACATAATGCAATTAAAATCACATTCAATAAATATCCCTTCAAGCAAATAATCTAACAATAAAGAATGAGAGATACAAAGAACAAGTCATAGAAATAGTTATTAATTTCATTAAAAATAATAACAACAACATACCAAAATTTGTGGGATGAAGCCAAAGGAATAGTTAGGGGAACAATTATATCTCAAAATGACCTACTGTATAAAAATAAAACTGATAATCTAAATGAAATGGATGAACATTTACAAAATATAAATTGCCAAAATTAACAGAACAGGAACTGGAATATTTAAACAATCTTATCTCCATATAGCTAACAAAATAATCTTCCAAATATGTCAATCCCCTGCTGAAAAAATCCTCAGTAATTCCCTCCTGCCGATATGATGGAATACCAACTTTCCAACTTGGCATTTAAATACCTAAACAATCTAGGACCTTCCTTCATTTTCAACATTATTTCATATTACTCTCCTTCAGGTGTTCTGTTTGAGCCAAACCAGACAACAAGCCAGTTTCTGAACTTAATACTCCATTTTCCACCTCAGCATTCTTGCAAGATATTTACTATGTCTGGAATACCTTCTCTCCATGTCTGCTTCTCAGAACACCAACTCCTCCTTGAAGGCTTCTCCATTTGCCCCCTCACAGTTGTTAATGTCCCTTTACTCCTCAATTTTCTTTGTATTATAACATTGTGTACATGTTATATCCTTCTAGGAGAATGTAAACTTCTTCAGGGCAAGGGTTATTTCATTTTTGTCTTTGTGTTCCCAGTAATCAACACAGTGCCTTGCACATAGTGGACACATGATAAATGTTTGTTAAATTGAATCCAGCTATCATTCTACTTATTAAACTTCTGAAAACATTTGTCTGTATCTGATACCTCCAGCTCCTTGTCACACAATAATTTTGCAGTTCCTAACAACTCTACTTTTCATTTCCTTCCCTTTCTTATTCTCCTGCTAAGGTTCTTAACTTTATATTAACTAATTTTAAAACATTAAAAAAATTTTAATTTTAAAACTTTTTGATAACTAAAAATATAATTTATTTCCCTTGTAATCCAATGTATTTTATTGTATGCATTTAAAAGCACTATTCTGAGAAGGGGTCCATAAGCTTTACCTGACAGGGTTGTCTATGACAAAATCTGTTAGGAATCCTTGCTCTACAGTAACTACTATCTGAAAGACCACCAATGACTTAGCAAACACCAATTTCAATTTACATTTTTTTCAGTCCTCCTCTCTTGTGACATTTTTTTAGCATTTGACTCTTACTGGCTATCCTTTCTTTTTTTTTTTTTTTTTTTTTTTTTTGGCTTACGGGATGCCATACTTTTCTCTAGAAAAGATGCCATAGATCTCTAGAAGACAACATTTCAACATCTGTCTCTGGGGTCTTGATTGGCTATTACAATTAAGTTAAATCTAATTGCTTTTGCTTTCAGTATTTATACTTTTTAGCCTTCTTCACTTGTTCTTCATCTTTTCCTCACCCCCTAAATTTTGGTCTTCTTTAAAGGTTTGTCCTTAAACCTCTTTTCTCTACATATTTTCTTTCTTGGTAGTCTTATTCAATTACATAACTCCAGGGATAGGAGATGGTTACTTAATTCCAGGGCCCTTAGCAACTTTCAGATATAATAATGAATTATGTAAATCATGGTTCAAGTTTACATTCAGTAAAACCTTTATTCATAGACTATGGCAAATATATAAACAACAAAGTATTAAATTAAAAAAGAAAAGCAAATTAACACAGAACGATAAAGTTAACAGAGTAATTTTAGCTCTACCCCAAATCCCCACATATAAAAGGAGTACATGAAGAGATGAAAAAACTACTCATGAAAAAATGGGGAGAGGAAAGAGTCATTCATTCCTTTATATTTTCTCAGCTTCACTTTGGTAGAAATCGTTAATCACTTCATTGGTTTCAGAATCATCAGGGATTCTCCCAAGTTCCTTAATGATAATTCAGAATGGCTGGATGTATTCACAATTCCACCAACAATATATCAGTGTCCCTATTTTCCCACATCCCCTCCAACATTCCGCATTATCTTTCCCTGTCATTCTAGCCAATCTGACATGTGTGTAGTAGTATCTCAGAGTTGTCTTAATTTGCATTTCTCTGATTAATAATGACTTGGAACATCTTTTCATATGGCTAGAAATAGTTTCAATTTCTTCGTCTGAGAATTGTCTGTTCATATCCTTTGACCATTTATCAATTGGAGAATGGTTTGATTTCTTATAAATTAGAGTCAATTCTCTATAAATTTTGGAAAGGAGGCCTTTATCAGAATCTTTGACTGTAAAAATGTTTTCCCAGTTTATTGCTTCCCTTCTAATCTTGTCTGCATTAGTTTTGTTTGTACAAAAACTTTTCAATTTGATATAACCAAAATTTTCTATTTTGTGATCAATAATGATCTCTAGTTCTTCTTTGGTCATAAATTCCTTCCTCTTCCACAGGTCTGAGAGGTAAGCTATCCTGTGCTCTTCCAATTTATTTATAATCTCATTCTTTATGCCTAGGTCATGAACCCATTTTGACCTTATCTTGGTGTACGGTGTTAAGTGTGGGTCAATGCCTAGTTTCCGGCATACTAATTTACAATTTTCCAAGAATTTTTATCAAAATGTGAGTTCTTATCCCCAAAACTAGATTCTTTGGGTTTGTGAAACACTAGATTATTAAAGTTATTGGCTGTTTTGTCTTTTGAACCTAACCTATTCCATTTCTTAGCCTATTTGTTAGCCAATAACAAATGGTTTTGGTAACTGCTGCTTTATAATATAATTTTAGATCTGGTACAGTTAGGCCACCTTCATTTGACAATTTCTTCATTAATTCCCTTGAAACTCTTGACCTTTTGTTTTTGCATATGAACTTTGTTGTTATTTTTTCTAGATCATCAAAATAGTTTTTTGGGAATCTGATTGGTATAGCGCTAAATAAATAGATTAGTTTAGGTAGTATTGTCATCTTTATTATATTTGCTCTCCCAATCCAAGAGCATTTAATATTTTTCCAGTTGGTTAAATCAGACTTAATTTGTGTAGAAAGTGTTTTGTAGTTTTGGTCATAAAGTTTCTGATTTTCCCTTGGCAGATAGATTCCTAAATATTTTGTACTATCAGTAGTTACTTTAAATGGAATTTCTCTTGGTAACTCTAACTGTTGGATTTTGTTAATGATATATAAGAATGCTGATGACTTATGTGGGTTTATTTTGTATCCTGCAATTTGGCTAAAAGTGTGGATGATTTCTAATAACTTTTTAGTAGAATCTCTGGGGTTCTCTAAGTATACCATCATATCATCAGCAAAGAGTGATAATTTGGTTTCCTCATTGCCAACTCTAATTCCTTTCATCTCTTTTTCAATTCTTATTGCCAAAGCTAGCCTTTCTAATACAATATTAAATAGTAATAGTGATAGTGGGCAACCTTGTTTCACTCCTGATCTTATTGGGAATGGTTGCAGTTTGTCCCCATTACATATGATGCTTACTGCTGGTTTTAAACAGATGCTACTGATTATTTTAAGGAAAATTTATTCCTATTCTCTCTAGTGTTTTTAATAGGAATGAATGTTGGATTTTATCAAATGCTTTTTCTGCATCTATTGAGATGATCATATGGTTTTAGTTAATTTGGTTATTGATATAGTCAAGTGTGCTAATAGTTTTCCTAATCTTGAACCAGCCCTACATTCCTGGTATAAATCCTACTTGGTCGTGGTATATTATCCTGGGGATGATTTTCTGTTATCTCTGCTAATTTTTTATTTAAAGGAGATTGGTCTATAATTTTCTTTCTCTGTTTTCAACCTACCTGGTTTAGGTATCAGTACTATCTATGTCTGTGTCATAAAAGGAATTTGGTAGGAGTCTTTCATTCCCTATTTTTTCAAATAGTTTATATAGCATTGGGGTTAATTGTTCTTTAAATGTTTGGTAGAATTCACATGTAAAACCATCTGGTCCTGGGGATTTTTTCTTAGGGAGTTGATTAATAGCTTGTTCTATTTCTTTTTCATCCTCTGTTAATCTGGGAAGCCTATATTTTTGGAGGTAGTCATCCATTTCACTTAGGTTATCAAATTTATTGGCATAAAGTTGGGCAAAGTAACTCCTTATTATTTCTTTAATTTCCTCTTCATTGGTGGAAAGTTCTCCCTTTTCATTTTTAAGACTACTAATTTGATTTTCCTCTCTCCTTTTTCTAATCAGATTTACCAAAGGTTTATCAATTTTATTGGTTTTTTCATAAAACCAACTCTTAGTTTTATTTATTAGTTCAATAGTTTTTTTTTTCAATATTATTAATTTCTCCTTTTAATTTTAGAATTTCAAGTTTAGTAATTGATTGGGGGTTTTTAATTTGGTCTTTTTCTAGCTTTTTAAGTTGCAAGCCCAATTCATTGATCTTCTCTTTCTCTATTTTATTCAAGTAAGCCTCTAAGGATATAAAATTTCCCCTTATTACCGCTTTGGCTGCATCCCACAAATTTTGGTATGATGTCTCATCGTTGTCATTATCTTGAGTGAAATTATTAATTGTGTCTATAATTTGCTGTTTCACCCAATCATTCTTTAAGATGAGATTATTTAGTTTCCAATTACTTTTTGGTCTATTTACCCCTAACTTTTTGTTGAATGTAGTTTTTATTGCATCGTGATCTGAAAAGAAAGCATTTACTATTTCTGCCTTCCTGCATTTAATTTTGAGGTCTTTATGTCCTAATATATGGTCAATTTTTGTGTAGGTTCCATGAACTGCTGAGAAGAAAGTATACTCCTTTCTGTCACCATTCAGTTTTCTCCAAAGATCTATCATACCTAATTTTTCTAATATTCTATTTACCTCTTTAATTTCTTTCTTATTTGTTTTGTGGTTTGATTTATCTAATTCTGAGAGTGCAAGATTGAGATCTCCCACTATTATAGTTTTGCTGTCTATTTCTTCTTGCAACTCTCTTAACTTCTCCTTTAGGAAGTTAGATGCTATACCACTTGGTGCATATATGTTTAATATTGATATTGCTTCATTGTCTATAGTACCCTTTAGCAAGATATAGTTTCCTTCCTTATCTCTTTTAATTAGATCAATTTTTGCTTTTGCTTGATCTGAGATAAGGATGGCTACCCCTGCTTTTTTGACTTCACCTGAAGCATAATAGATTCTGCTCCAGCCTTTTACCTTTACTCTGTATGTATCTCCCTGTTTTAAATGTGTTTCCTGTAAACAACATATTGTAGGGTTCTGACTTTTGATCCAGTCTGCTATCCGCCTCCACTTTATGGGAGAGTTCATCCCATTCACATTTATGGTTAAAATTACTAATTCTGTATTTCCTGCCATCATAATATCCCCAGATTATGCTTTTCTTTTTCTTGCCCCCCCCTTACCCCCTTCCCTAGTATTAAACTTATGGGCCCCACTTGTGTCATGCAGCTCTCCCTCTTTAGGATCCCTCCCTCCTCCCTTTGAATCCCTTCCCCTTTCTTGTACCCTTCCCTTATTACTCTTTTTCCTTTTCCCTTTTCCTCTCCCACTTTTTAATGAGGTGAGAGAAGATTCTCTGTAAAACAAATATGTCAATTATTTTCTCTTTGAGCCAACTCTGATGAGAGTAAGATTCACACAATGTTCCTCCCCTCTCTAAGTTCCCTCAGATATGATAGGTTTCCTTTGCCTCATCGTGGGATGTAGTTTCCCTCTTTTTATCTCCCCTTTTCCCTTTTTCTGACACTATCCCCTTTCCATTTCTACTTCCCTTTTTTATGTTATATCAGTAAAATCAAATTATACATGTGGTTTTTATGTATATCCACAACAGAAATACAGTTCTCAAGAGTTCCTTTACCTTTTTCTGCTTCTCTTGAGTCCTGTGGTTGGAGATCAATTTTTTTGTTTAAATCTGGTTTTTTCTTTAGAAACAAATGGAATTCCTCTGTTTCATTAAATGTCATGGAAAAAATGCTCAGCTTAGCTGGGTAGTTTGTTCTTGGCTTCATTCCAAGTTCTTTTGCCTTTTGGAATATCAGATTCCAGGCCTTCGATCCTTTAATGTTGAGGCAGCCATATCTTGAGTAACCCTTATTGTGGCACCTTGGTATTTGAATTGTTTTTTTTCCTGGTTGCTTGTAAAAATTTTTCTTTAGTCTGATAGTTCTAAAATTTGGTCACAATATTCCTTGGAATTTTTATTTTAGGGTTTTTTTCAGAAGATGTTCAATGAATTCTTTCAACGCCTATTTTACCTTCTGGTTCTATTACTTCTGGGCAGTTCTCTTTGATGATTTCCTGTAAAATAGTATCTAGGCTCTTTTTTTCATCATAATTTTCAGGTAGTCCAATGATCCTCAGGTTATCTCTCCTAGATCTATTTTCCAGGTCTGTTATTTTTCCAAGTAAATATTTTACATTTTTTTCTAATCTTTCATTTTTTTGGTTTTGCTTGATTGATTCTTGATGTCTCAATGAATCAGTCATTTCTATTTGTTCAGTTCTGATTTTTAGTGAGTTATTTTTTTTCATTAGCTTGTTTTAGTTCTTTTTCTATCTGTCCAATTGAGTTTTTAAATGAGTTGTTTTGCTCTATGGAATTTTTTTCCTTTTCACTAATTTTTTTTTAGTGAGTTATTTTCTTTTTCCAATTCACAAATCCTACTTTCTTGGGAATTCTTTACCTTTTCCAATTCATAAATTCTGTTTCCCTGCACTTCTTGAGAGTTTTTTGCCTTTTCCAATTCACATTTCAGAAAGTTGTTGCTCTCTTGCATAGCTTTTCTTTCCTTTCCCCATTTTTCTTCTAATTCTCTTTTAAGGTTTTTAATAGTCTCTTCTAGGAGAGTCTTTTGTGTTGGGGCCCAAAAATTGTCTGGAGACTGTCTACTATTGGTCTCCTCAGGGTTGAAAACCTGCTCTCTTTCTATATAGAAGCTATCCATCATCCTTTTGATTTTTTTTACTCATTTTGTTAAAGCCTGTAGGGTCTACCTTCAGGGCCAGGAGGTTACCAGCTCCCTCTGCAGAGCAAGGATAGGTGTATGGATGGGTAGCTGTCCTGCCAACCGGCTACAAAAAGCAGCGAGGTACTGGAGTGCTTTGGGAAAGAGTTCCCCCCAGGAAGTAACTCAGGCCTGCAGAGCCAAGCTGGGAAAGTGCCCTGCAAAGAACCCTGCTGTGAGAGTTAAGGTCTGCCCTGGGGCTAGAAGCTGGGCAGTGAAAGTGTCACTACCCCAGGCCAGCCCCTCTTCCCCCTGCTCCCCCTGCTCCAGGACTGTGAGTATTAGCTGCTGACCAGTGAATAGTCCCTCATGGACTGGAAGTGTCCCTGCCCAGGGAAGCACAGTTGGCTGCAAAAATTCTATTGCCCCAGGCTGAGCCCTACACTGTGCAGATTAGAGACTGTCCTGGGCTGTGCCCCCCCCCCCCCACTGTGCACATTTGTAACTGCCCCCGCAAAAGCCCCATACTGCAGGATGTGGCTGCAGGGCTGTGTTATGGTCTGAGCTGAGTCATTTCCAGGTTTGGGTGGTTATAGCCAGATCTTGTTAGTTCTGGCGTTTTTTAGAGAGTACCCTCTGTCTTTGGCTTTAATTTCTCTGCTGGTTTACTGCTTTATAATTAAGGAACAGCAGTTAGCCTATGGGAGAGTTGTCTCTACCACAGAGGTCACCCCCGCCCCTGGTCTGCTCCAGATGTTAGTCTCTCCCTAACTGCACTGGTCTGTTCCTGGCCCCTCAGTACAAACCTTTCCTGGCAATCTTCTAGATTATCTTTGGCTGGTAAATTGTTGTGCTTCTAATCCTTGTGGGTTTTACCAGTCAAGCACTATTTTTGAGGCTGAATTTAATAGTTGGTCGTGAGGGCATGAGAAGAGCTTAGAAAGTCGTGTGTGTGTGTGTGTGTGTGTGTGTGTGCCTTCTCTGCCATCTTGGCTCCACCCACACCTATCCAATTATTTATTAAATCCTATTGATTCCTTTCACACTATCTCTCCAATCCATTTTCTCTTAGAAGTGATCATTAGTACCTGTCTGAATTTTTGAAATAATCATCTACTGAGTCTTTGAAATTCTAATCTTTCCAATTCCAAAATCTAATGCTTCCAATATATCCTCAATACAATTGTCAGACTAAACTTTCTTAAAGAAAGATCTAATCATGTCTTTCCTCTGTTTAAAAATATCCAGTGATTCCCCTTTGCCCATTAAAATTCCTCAGCCTGGCATTCAAGGGTTTTCACAATCAGATGTCATTCAGCCTTTAAAAAATCTGATCACATAACCCAAATCCCACATTGGGCAGAGAGGTGGCACAGTAGAGAGAGCACCAGACTTGGAATCAGGAAGACTGATCTTCCTGAGTTCAAATTCAGCCTCAGATACTTCTTAGTTGTGTGACTCTAAGCAAATCATTCATACTGTTTGCCACAGTTTCCTCATCTGTAAAATGAGATGGAGAAGTAAATGAAAAACTACATCAGTATCTCTGAGAAAAGAACCCCAAATAGTGTCACAAAGAACTGGATGACTGAAACAACTGAATAACAACCATATTCTCATTTATTCAAATTAGGCTATTTTCCATTCGCAAACTTGTCTCACTCTTCTCTACCTATTTTTTTTTTTTTTGGTTCCTTATGTGTAAAATTCCTACATATCCTTTAAAATCTAACCCAGATGCCATCTCTTCCATCAAGATTCAGATCTCCTTTCACTAGTAATGACCCTTTAAATTGTGGACCTTAAATAGCAATTTATTTTGCAACTCTCTAATAAATTTACAATGTAACATTGTGTATATTAGTGAACTAATTATGGGTCAACTCTCATTGATATATTCTCTCCTTGAGGACAGGAATTACATCCCATCTAAATCTTGTAACTCCCCAGCTCCTATCACATTGCTATGTATATAATAAGTATAGCCACTGAACTATTTGTTTAGCTTACCTTTGGGGAACAATTGTAATTTCTCTTTTCTAGGATAGCCCTATGCGTATTTGAATTTAGCTATCTTGTTCCTTTAAGTCTAATTCTTTTCTTTACATTAAATAATCCTCATTTCTTCCACTTGTCTTCTGTGGCATAGTTTACTGTCCCTTCTCCATTTTTGTTGTCAGTATACTCCAAAAATAGCCATTTACGTACTACTATATGTTCAACACTATTGAAGAGAAGGGAGGAATAGATATGATGTCTTCCTTTAGGAAGTTCACAAATTGGAGAAACTAAGTGTGCATGTACACACACATACACAGAGATTGCTACAAAGTAAAAATGGACATTGAATTGTTAAAGCAGTAAATGCTTTGGTAGATTAGAAAAGTTTTATATGATTACAGAAAGGTAATGCACTGAATAGAGCCCTGAGCTTAGAGTCAGGAAGACCTGAGTACCAAAATAACAGCTATCTTACCTCCAGGTAATACCTAGGATCTGAAATACCAAGTATGGTATCTCATGTATGGGGCATGCCTCATGTATGAGATATTATCTGTGTGTTTTATGACCCCCATCATCCAGAGAAGAAACTAGTTTGAGTGTGAGTGCATTCAAGCCAATACATACCTGCTTACCAAGTATTTTCCAACCTGGACAAACAAATGCCACTGCCTTCCTGGAGTTTTAAGAAAGACACAGTGGATGCTCCTGTCAACTAGCAGATTTTTGCCCATAACTCTGCTGGTCAACTAGAATTTCTGAGTCTGCTAAATGGAGAACAAAGTTCTTTTCTGCCATATATAGGGACAACTATTGGACAGTGTTAGCCCTCAGTCAGAAAAACCTGAGTTCAAATCTAGCTCCAAACTTGTCCTTAGGAAGCACACATAGCTTTTCCCCAAACCCATGCTTGAAGCTTTTCTGATTTGTTAATGCTTGCCAGAGTTTTTACTTCATAGTCACAGCCTTTGAAAAGATTGCTTCATATCTGGGCTAAGTGCTATACTTTCACAAATAGTCTAACTGATTCCAATCTCAACCTTCCCAATCTATCCTCTACACAGTTGTCAGAGGCACATTATTTTTTTTAAAAGAACAAAACTCACCACATTATTTCCTACTCAAAAATTTTTTGCATCTTCCTCTTACTTCCAGGACTGAATACAAATTCCTCATCTTGACATTTAAAGCATTCTGCAAATTGTCTCAAGACTAACTAGTATTCTAGTCTTAGTTCAAATTACTTTCCCTCATCCCCTGTAATGATTTGTTAACTTTTCCCTATCCAATTATTCATTTCCATTCTTTTGTATATACTGGTCTAGCTTGTACTCTTCCATCATGTCTACCTCATAAAAACTCTTACCTCCTTCAAAGCACAGGTAACTATTTCAGGAGATTTTTCCTGATTTCCCCAATTTTTGTGTCTTCTCCCTCTTAGTATGATCTTGTATATTGCTTTGTGTATACTTTGTATGTATTTATACAAATACATGTTGTATCCTATCAGTAGAATTTAAGTTCCATTAGGGAAGAGATTAATTCATAGTTTATTTCTTTTTTAATCTCCAAAACTTATCTGACCATGTAAATATGAAAAACTATTTGTATAGCATACAATGGGTATTTAATAAATGTTAGTTGAAATGAAATAAAAATCCCAAGTCACCTACATACTATGATAAACATGAAAGTAAAACTTTAGTCCTCTTATTCTATAAATTTATATAGTTATTGTATAATTTTTGTAGTTCCTTTAACAGTAGTTTGGTATAAAAGATAGAGTGGTAAATTTAGAGTCAGAAAGATTTGAAAATCAGCCTCTGACATTTAATAGTTTTATGATCATGGGCAAGTCATTTAACTATAACATTTACCTAGATAATTCCAACTATACTGGTAGAGGGATATCCCCTTTTTACCAGATGCAGGTCTTAGTTTTGCCGTGTATGTAATACCTTACATGTTTTTAAGTTATAGGACACTTTCCTGGATCCTCTGAAAGAAGATAACAAGACAGGAATTAATATTTCTATTTCAAATATGGGGATATTGAATCTCCAACAATTCAAATTCAAGGGAAAACACTGGGTATAGAAGTCAGTACTACTAATTCTCATTTGGACTTTTTCCTATCTCTCAGGTGATTTTTCTTTTTTCTTCTCCCTCTCCTCCCAAAATGTTAATCCAATAACTTGTTTGGAAATCTTATTTCCTTCTCTGATATACAAATCAATTATTTAGAGCTCTTCCTGAAGATAGCTTCAATTATTTGAAAGGGACTGGATATCTGAAAGCAGGGAGGGGACTGAACTCCCTTTGAGGCAACATATGAATGCCATTCATACCTTATTTCCTGTTCTTCAATAAGTCACAGATTCATGCATTACTATACCTGACAGCAGAGCAAAATATTAAGAAAAACTGGCAGGAATCTGAAGGTTACCTATATAATTAAAAGAAAACGGCATCTGGTGACCAGACTTCGGTATGAGTGGGGACTTGGTGTCACCAGTATTGGATGTATGTTATTTGGAAGGTAAGGAGGAAGATGGATAATGAAAGCAATTTCTAGAGAAATATACCACGCTGACATTTAGTACATGAATTGGTTACAGGTGAAAGAATAATAGGCACAGTACCCTATGGACCAAACCTACATGATTCTCCCATCATTTATTCAATGTCGAAATGTATATTACTTTCAATAATAGTTCCTTCAAGGTATTTTTTTACCTTGAAGATCTGTGTATAATTAAATTTAATCATTTAAATTAAAAATATTAATTGACTCCTATATGCAAAGTATTATGCTCGGAGCAGAATCATAAAGTAAAAAAAACAAAAAACAAAACAGCCCCCATCTTCAAAGAACTTACGTAAAACCAATTACAACATATAAAGCAATAAGTAAAGATAAAGCAACGTAAGAAGAGAAAGAGTACTCAATGAAAGAGACTTGTGCAGTAATCAGATGTTTTGATCTCTAGCTCCAACTTTGACACTCAATCCTTAGAGTTCAAGGTATTGGGCAAGAGGACATGTCCTAGACTATTTTGAAGAACATCCAGAATAAGACTTTCAATCCTGAGTTTAGTGAATCAGTCTATGGTTCTCCAAATAGTCTGATTGATACACCTTTCACAGAGACCCTTTTTTATATATCTTATACTCCACTTAGTTATATATAACTAAGGACTCATCTATAGGTTTTTTTTTAATGACCTCCAGAGGGGGAAGGAGAGAAAATAGAACTAGAAGGAACTATAGAAATTATCCAAGTCAACTATTTTTTTTCATAAGTGGGAAAATTGAGACACAAAGAGACAAAGTGACTTACCCAATAAATCAACAATCATTTTTATGTACCTTTGTGCCAAGCAATATGCTAAGTATTTGATCTACAAAGAGAAAAATAAAATGGTTCTTGCCTTCAAGGAGTTTGTATTTTGTAAGAGGAAATAACATACATGCATCTATGCAAAAAATATGTAAAATCAGTGCTAAATATTTTGGTGGGGAAAGCACTAGCTCCTGGGGGAATCAAGAAAGGCTTTTTAAAAATTATATTAGTAACTATATTTCGATATAATTGGATTCTTATGTAATTATATGCACTTTATATTATTCTAAGAAAATTTATTCTAAGAAGAGTGCCATAGGCTTTACCAAACTGCTACAGGAGTACACAATACATAAACAGTTAAAGGAATCACTTGAGCTAAACTTTGCAGGAAGCTGAAATTCTAATAGGTGAAGTTGAGAAGATAGCCTATACAAAGGCAGAAATATTGGCAAATGTCATTTGTGAATGATGGGAAGTAGGCCAAGATGGCAACTCTGCTTTCTTTTCTTGTAAAGGAAAATTCTAGTCTCTGAGGGTTGTTTCTTTTTTGAGGGGAGAGGAGAGAAGTCACAGGAGTTTCCAGGATAGTGCTTGGTAGTGCTAGGTAAATGTTATTTATTATATTTATTTCCTATACTTGGGGATATTTGAGTATGAGCCCTGTGAGAATGTCAAAATCCAAGACAAAGATTTTATCCCTCTTAACCACAAAGGTTCTTCTTTACAGATAAGCAGCTGATAGGTAATCACACTCTAACTACAACATGCAGAAAAACTCTCCATCTGATCCGGTGTCTTAGGGGTGACTATTAATTGTTGACTTTATTGTAAAACCATAAAGTACTAATGATAGCATTGTTTTACACTTATTAGTGCTTTAAAGTCTTAATAGTAAGTTTTGAGATTATTAGATTCAGTAACAGTTGAGTCAAGTGCTAATAAAGGTTTTTGTTGCACATAGGAAAAAAAATTGACTGAAGGGAAGTCAAGACAGACAGGACTAAAAAGTTTCCCATTTTCTTTGAGATTGGCTAAAAATGGAGATAAAGGGATCTAAATAACATTCTAGAGACTGTGGAATAATTTAGACTCAAATGGACATCTCTACCGCATTATAATGCAGGAAAGGCAATGACTTTCCAGATTGTTTTTAGAGATAAAAGCAAAAGAAAATGAAAGGAAAATTTTAAAAATAGTAGCCATTTAATATGGGCATGAATATCCCCAGGAATCCTGACTCTAAACTACCAGGAGGCTGGCCTTGAACCGTTATCTTAAGAGAGTAAGAGGCTATTTGGTGATAGTGCTTATTATTAGACCTTATTGCCCTTTGGATTTTACACATTAATGCTAACTCAGATTCTATGAGGGTGGGGGAATAAAATTCCAAAACACAAAGGTTCTGACAATGGAGGAATGCTTTATTACTGTAACTATATATAAGTATGTGTATGCATATATTTATCTTTATGGTATGCAATATAAATTCATTTACATTTTTTGAGAGAAAAGTCAATACTGACAATCGCATGATTGTTAAGATACATACATCATTTTCTACACTTCTTTAGAAAGCATAAAGAAGAGACTATGATGAATCATGGCAGTTATCATTTCATGGACCCCACATAGCCAGTAAAAGAGAAGGATGACTGATAGTCAATCCTTCTGTTCCACTGATATCCTCAGGATATCATAATATTTGGACGGCCTCTAACATATTGAATGGTTCTACTCTGTCAGACTTATAGAAGGATAATGACTACAGCCATATATGTGAATGGAATTGTGATTGATATCATTAGAAGGCATTCCTACAATGTTGAGATCTCAGATCTACTTGAGTATTTGATAGGCTTTAATACAAATATATTGTTGATTGGATATATGGCCTAGCAAATAATGAGCTGGCCTCTAAGTCAAATAGTTGGTCTAATTTAAACTCTGTCTCAGTGTCTCTAAGATGAGAAATTGTAGAGAAAAAGCTGACTTTCATTGGTAGAGGAAATTTCCTTATGCAGAAGTTTCTGGTACCCATGAAATCATAGATCTAGTCCCTATCAGAATTTTTATGTTGCGTGTGTGTGTATGTGTGTTATATGAGCACAAGAGGAAGAGAGAGGATATAGGAGGGCCCCAAAAAAAGGGAATAAGTGATTAGAAAATACCCTGAGGGGATTTTAGATATGGGTTGGGAGATAGGATTTGAACACAGGAGACAGTTATTATTTTTTTTTAATTATAGCTTTTTATTTACAAGATATATGCATGGGTAATTTTTTAGCATTGACAATTGCAAAACCTTTTGTTCCGTTTTTTCCCCTCCTTTCCTCCACCCCCTTCCCAAGATGGCAGGCAGACCAATACATGTTAAATATGTTAAAATATATGTTAAATACAATATATGCAGTTATTTTGCTGCACAAGAAGAATCGGACTTTGAAATAGTGTACAATTAACCTGTGAAGGAAATCAAAAATGCAGGCAGACAAAAATAGAGAGATTGGAAATTCTATGTAGTGGTTACATGAAACAATTATTAAGAAACATAGTAAGATGTGATTCAGATGAATGCAGAGTAGGTGAGAAGAATGGGGAACAATGCAGATTGTCCTGATTAGGTATGGAGGCTTCTTGGAGAAACAACAATGAGTTGGGCTTTGAAGACCAGGATTTAGCAAAAGGTTGTGGTGTTTTTCTTCTTTATAATAATAATGGTTCTCTCTGGGAGCAGGTTTCTTGGGGAGGTTTTCTGGAGGCAACCTTAGTTTCAGTTAAAATCAATAATTACCCAAATGCAGCCAGGTGCTAAAAGTTCTGATCTTTTATTGTCTCCAATATAGCCCCGTTAGTTTTCTTAGAGGCCTCTCTCTCTCCTTGGTTCTAAGAGCTCTTGCAGCTTTGTCCTTTGCTTCTGCCTCTGCTTTCTTCAGCCTCCAGCCAGCACCAAAGTGAAAGTTGAAATAAATCTGACTCCACTTCCGAGAGTGGGCTTGTGGGCTTCCTCCCAGAATGCTCCTCTCAGACCCCTGGGGATGTTTTGAAGTAACTCACTAACAGGAAGCTAAGAGCCTCTTTATATATGATCTCCCAAAGGCTGACTCCTCCTTCTGGAGGCAGGGATTAAGGGACATGTGAATTCGGATATCTCATACTTAACCCTGAAATCTCCCAAATGTGTGAACTCCAATGAGTACTTAAATACATTAGTGAGCTAGAGGATTTGCTAAGCACCATGCTAAATTAGCACTTTGTAAAGGATTCCAACAAAAGGTAAGTAAAAGGGGAAAGGTATTCATTTGTGTAAAGTACCATGTTGCTAAAAGTTTTAACCCTGGGTCACTGAGATTTTTCTTATGCTTTTTCTCCCTTTTTACCCTAAGTGTATTTTAAAGAGATAAAATTAAGGATGAATAGGGGGTAGACTAAGGGAATGGAGATGTCAATTTCAGCACTCTGTCTTTTTCCTTAACTTGATTAGATGTTGTCTTTGTTTTTCCAGCGTTTTATCCCTTGAGAAATTCAAAGTTTGATGGGAACAAAATTCTGAAGCAATTATAGGTTGTTTTTAATCTCCATTTTGCAAAATGAAAATGAGTTTCAGAAATTTTCTTCACACATAAAACTTAGTGGAAAAAAGAAAATCTCTAGGAAAGGCAAAGCTTAGGATGGGAATCCAGTAAGTCAGTGTTTCCAAAACTTTTGATATATGTGTAACCCTTCTATAATTTTCATAATGCTGCATAACCCTTATCAAAAAATGGATGTATTTTAATAACAATCAAAATATATATTTTTATTTTTTTGATACATACATGAAATAATAATAAATGAAAAATAAAATTATTCATAATAAAATATAAATCCATGCCAGAAGGTTTGTCATATGCGGAAGAAGAGCAATTGTTGGAATTGGCTTCAGACGGATTCTTGAAAAATAAATATAAGGAGTGTACTTTAACATCATTCTGGTTACAAATGCAACATGTGTATCCTGTTTTAACAGAAAAAGTTCTGAAATACATCTTGCCTTTTCCAACTTCATATTTACATGAAGTTGCTTTTTCAGCAGTTATAGACATTAAGTCGGAAAAAAAGGAACAGACTATTGGACGTGCAGCCGCATCTCAGGTTAAAATTAACAACCAGGAAACCAAGTTATGATGATCTGTTATCTCAGCACAAACAATTTCATCCTTCTATATAAAAGTAATCAAAATCAGTGGGATTTCCTAGAGCACATAATAAACCTTTCCTATAAGAAAAATCACACAAAAGTTAAAAATACACAGGTGCCTGGAGAAGCCATTAACTATTAACGAATTAAGTTATCTCTGTAACAGAAATGTGGTATATTCACGGCATGTCACACTGAACCATCTCACGCCTCACAAGATTGTATTGACTTGACTCATGAGAACATAGAATTGGTGCAGCTAAGCATGGTGCAGTGCATATCCCCACCAAACTCCGGTGCAACGCATACCCCCACCAAACTCTTCCCATACCCCTGGGGATACTCGTACCACATTTTGGGAAACACTGCAGTAGAATATAAGCAATGTGCCTGGCATATACATATACACACACATAAACACATACATGTATACATACATGTGATGTCCAAGGTAATTCCTTTTATCCAAATGCTGCATGGGATACTGATGGAAGTGCAAATGTGAAATTTTGGAAGCTGATTTTATTTGGAGGTATTTATAGTTTTTGATCCTGTCTTTCATGATTCTAAGGGGCTTTAAAATAAAAGTTCAAACAAGCATTTATTACTTATTAAATGCTAGTCACTGGGCTAAGTTTTAGAGATTTAAAAAATTATAGTTTCTATTCTCAAAAAGCTCTTTGTGTAATAGAAGAGTTATGCCCATGTGGGTATTAAAATTATCCTACCTACACTAAGAGTGACTGAGGCAGAGATTTGAGCCAATGGCATCTTATTAAATAATCCATGGTCCCCTCTAATGAAATGGACCTCAGATCTTCCTCACAATGTGAAATTATTCCTCCTTCCAGAGCCCTATTTTTGTAGGCTAGATGTCCAGTCACTCCAGAACAGTTAAATTAAATACAGAATAATTCCATTGGTTGACATATGATGCATGAACTTAAATAAGCAACTATAGAAATCTAGTGTTTGACAAACCCAAAGATCCTAACTTTTGGGATAAGAATTCATTATTTGACAAAAACTGCTGGGATAATTGGAAATTAGTATGGCAGAAATTAGGCATGGACCCACACTTAACACCATATACCAAGATAAGATCAAAATGGGTCCATGATTTAGACATAAAGAACAAGATTATAAATAAATTGGAGGAACATAGGATAGTTTATCTCTCAGACTTGTGGAGGAGGAAGAAATTTGTGACCAAAGACGAACTAGAGACCATTATTGATCACAAAATAGAAAATTTTGATTATATCAAATTAACAAACTTCTGTACAAACAAAATTAACGCAAACAAGATTAGAAGGGGAACAAACTGGGAAAACATCTTCACAGTTAAAGGTTCTGATAAAGGCCTCATTTCTAAAATATATAGAGAACTGACTCTAATTTATAAGAAACCAAGCCATTCTCTAATTGACAAATGGTCAAAGGATATGAAGAGGAAATTTTCAGACGATGAAATTGAAACTATTACCACTCATATGAAAGAATGTTCCAAATCATTATTAATCAGAGAAATGCAAATTAAGACAACTCTGAGATACCACTACACACCTGTCAGATTGCCTAAGATGACAGGAAAAAATAATGATGATTGTTGGAGGGGATACAGGAAAACTGGGACACTGATACATTGTTGGTGGAGTTATGAATGAATCCAACCATTCTGGAGAGCAATCTGGAATTATGCCCAAAAAGTTATCAAACTGTGTATACCCTCTGACCCAGCAATGCTACTACTGGGCTTATACCCCAAGGAGATACTAAAGAAGGGAAAGGGACCTGTATATACGTGCCAAAATGTTTGTGGCAGCCCTATTTGTAGTGGCTAGAAACTGGAAAATGAATGGATGCCCATCAATTGGAGAATGGTTGGGTAAATTGTGGTATATGAATGTTATGGAATATTATTGTTCTATAAGAAATGACCAGCAGGATGAATACAGAGAGGCTTGGAGAGATTTACATGAACTGATGCTAAGTGAAATGAGCAGAACCAAGAAATCATTATATAAGTCAACAACGATACTTTATGAAGATGCACTCTGATGGAAGTGGATTTCTTTGACAAGGAGACCTAATTTAGTTTCAATTTGATCAATGATGGACAAAATCAGCTACACCCAAAGAAAAAACACTGGGAAGTGAATGTAAACTGTTTGCATTTTTGTTTTTCTTCCCGGGTTATTTTGACCTTCTGAATCCAATTCTCCCTGTGCAACAAGAAAACTATTTGGTTCTGCACACATATATTGTATCTAGGATATACTACAACATATTCAACATATATAGGACTGCTTGCCATCTGGGGAGGAGGTGGAGGGTGGGAGGGAAAAATCAGAACAGAAGTGAGTGCAAGGGATAATGTAAAAAAAATTACCCTGGCATGGGTTCTGTCAATAAAAAGTTATTATAATAAAAAAAAATAATAAAAATATTGGCAAAAAAACACTAGAGAGTATAGGAATAAATGGACTTTTTCCTCAAAATAGTCATTAGCATCTATTTAAAACCAGCAGTAAACATCATATGAAATGGGGATAAACTGGAACCATTCACAATAAGATCAGGAGTGAAACAAGGTTGCCTACTATCACTATTACTATTCAATATTGTATTAGAAATGCTAGTTTTGGCAATAAGAGTTGAGAAAGAGATTAAAGGAATTAGAGTAGGCAATGAGGAAACCAAATTATCACTCTTTGCAGATGATATGATGGTATACTTAGAGAACCCCAGAGATTCTACTAAAAAACTATTAGAAATCATCCACACCTTTAGCAAAGTTGCAAAATATAAAATAAACCCACATAAATCATCAGCATTCTTATATATCACTAATAAAATCCAACAGTTAGAGTTACAAAGAGAAATTCCATTTAAAGTAACTGCCAATAGAATAAAATATTTGGGAATCTATTTGCCAAGGGAAAGTCAGGAACTATATGAGCAAAACTACAAAACACTTTCCACACAAATAAAGTCAGATCTAAACAACTGGAAAAGTATTAAGTGTTCTTGAATAGATCAAGCAAATATAATAAAGATGATAATACTACCTAAACTAATCTATTTATTTAGTGCTATACCAATCAGACTCCCAAAAAACTATTTTAATGACCTAGAAAAAATAACAACAAAATTCATCTAAAAGAACAAAAGGGCAAGACTTTCAAGGGAATTAATGAAAAAAAAATGAAATGAAGGTAGCCTAGCTATACCAGATCTAAAACTATATTATAAAGCAGCAGTCACTAAAACCATTTCATATTGGCTAAGAAATAGATTAGTTGATCAGTGGAATAGGTTAGGTTTAAAGGACAAAATAGTCAATAACCTTAATACTCTAGTGTTTGATAAATCCAAATACCCCAGCTTTTGGGATAAGAATTCACTGTTTGACAAAAACTGCTGGGAAAATTCAAAATTAGTATGGCAGAAACTAGGCATTGATCCACACTTAATACTGTACACCAAGATAAGGTCAAAGTGGGTTCATGATCTAGGCATAAAGAATGAGATTATAAATAAATTAGAAGAACATAAGATTGTTTATCTCTCAGTCCTGTGGAGGAGGAAGGAATTTTGTGACCAAAGAAAAACTAGAGATCATTATTGATCACAAAATAGAAAATTTTGATTATCTTAAATTGAAAAGTTTTTGAACAAACAAAACTAAGGCAGACAAGATTAGAAGGGAAACAATAAACTGGGAAAACAGTTTTACAGTCAAAGGTTCTGATAAAGGCTTCCTTTCCAAAATATATAGAGAATTGAATCTAATTTATCAGAAATCAAGCCATTCTCCAATTGATAAATGGTCAAAGGATATGAACAGACAATTTTCAGATGAAGAAATTGAAACCATTTCTAGCCATATGAAAAGATGCTCCAAGTCATTGTTAATCAGAGATTAACTAACTCTGAGATACCACTACACACCTGTCAGATTGGCTGGGATGGCAGGAAAAGATAATGCTGAATGTTGGAGGGGATGTGGGAAACCTAGGACAGTAATACATTATTGGTGGAATTGTGAACACATCCAGCCATTCTGGAGAGCGATTTGGAACTCTGCTCAAAAAATTACCAAACTGTGCATACCCTTTGAGCCAGCAGTGTTACTACTGGGCTTATATCCCAAAGAGATCTTAAAATAGGGAAAGGGATCTGTATGTGCAAAAATGTTTGTGGCAGCCCTGTTTGTAGTGGCCAAAAACTGGAAAATGAATGGATGCCCATCAATTGGAGAATGGTTGAATAAATTGTGGTATATGAATGCCATGGAACATTATTATTTTGTAGGAAATAACCAGCATGGTGATTTCAGAAAGGCCTGGAGAAACTTACATGAACTGATGCTAAGTGAAATGAGCAGGACCAGGAGATCATTATATACTTCAACAACAATACTATATGATGATCAATTCTGATGGACATGACTCTCTTCAACAATAACATGAACCAAATCAGTTTCATTTGTTCAATAATGAATAGAGCCATTTATACCCAGTGAAAGAACTATGGGAAATGAGTGTGAACCACTACATAGCATTTCCAATCCCTCTGTTTTTGTCCACTTGCATTTTTTGTTTCCTTCACAGATTAATTGTACATTATTTTAAAATCCTATTCTTCTTGTACAGCAAAATAACTGTATTGATATGTATACATATATTGTATTTAACATATATTTTAACATATTTAACATGTGTTGGTCTACCTGCCATCTTGGGGAAGAGATGGGGGGAAGGAGAGAGAAAATTGGAACAAAAGGTTTTGCAATTATCAGTGCTGAAAAATTACCCATGCATATATCTTGTAAAAAAAAAGTTATAATAAAAGAAAAGAAAAGAAAAGAAAAAAGCTTTTAAAATGTTTATTTATTTATTTATTTATTTATTTATTATTTAATAGCCTTTTATTTACAGGTTATATGTATAGGTAACTTTACAGCATTAACAATTACCAAACCTCTTGTTCCAATTTTTCACCTCTTACCCCCCACCCCTTCCCCCAGATGGCAGGATGACCAGTAGATGTTAAATATATTAAAATATAACTTAGATACACAATAAGTATACATGACCAAAACATTATTTTGCTGTACAAAAAGAATCAGACTCTGAAATATTGTACAATTAGCTTGTGAAGGAAATCAAAAATGCAGGTGTGCATAAATATAGGGATTGGGAATTCAATGTAATGGTTTTTAGTCATCTCCCAGAGTTCTTTTTCTGGGTATAGCTAGTTCAGTTCATTACTGCTCCGTTAGAAATGATTTGGTTGATCTCGTTGCTGAGGATGGCCAGGTCCATCAGAACTGGTCATCATATAGTATTGTTGTTGAAGTATATAATGATCTCCTGGTCCTGCTCATTTCACTCAGCATCAGTTCGTGTAAGTCTCTCCAGGCCTTTCTGAAATCATCCTGTTGGTCATTTCTTACAGAACAATAATATTCCATAATATTCATATACCACAATTTATTCAGCCATTCTCCAACTGATGGGCATCCACTCAGTTTCCAGTTTCTAGCCACTACAAAGAAGGCTGCCACAAACATTCGTGTACATACAGGTCACTTTCCCTTCTTTATGATCTCTTTGGGATATAAGCCCAGTAGTAACATTGCTGGATCAAAGGGTATGCACAGTTTGATAACTTTTTGAGCATAGTTCCAAATTACTCTCCAGAATGGTTGGATTCGTTCACAACTCCACCAACAATGCATCAATGTCCCAGTTTTCCCACATCCCCTCCAACAATCATCATTAAAATGTTTTTTAAAAAAAGAAAATAAAAAGCTTAAAAAAATAGTGTCCTTGATAAGGCAATTAGGAAAAGGGGAGGAGATGGGACGGATAATTATAATAAAAATAGCTAGAACTTATTTATTTTGAGGCAATTAGGATTAAGTGACTTGCCCAGGGCCACAGCTAAAAAGTATTAAGTACCTTAGGTTCTTTGAATTCAAGTCCTCCTAAATTCAGGGGCCATGCTCTATGCACTGCCCCAACAGCTAGTATTTATATAGTACTTACTATGTGCCAAGTTAAGTCATTTCCAAATAGTATCTTACTCGATACAAACAATAACCTTAGGAGAAAAGTGCTGAAGAAACTGAGGCAAACAGAAATTAAGTGACTTGTCCAAAGTCACATAGCTAATATATAGGGCTGCATTTGAACTCAGATCTTCCTGACTCCAGACCTAACTCTCCATAGACTGTGCCATGTAGATAATGAATTCACTTAGACTTGTTGAGTTTAAGATGTCTATGGGACATTTAGTTCAAGATGTCCAGTGGGCACCTGGAAATGAGAGTCTGGAGGATAGGAGAGAAATTAAGACTAGATATGTAGATCTGAGATTCACTAATATAGAGATAAAAATTTCATCAATAGCAACTGATGAAATTATCAGATGAAATAGTATAGAAAGAGAAGAGGTAAAGGCCCAGAATGTAGAGAGTTAAGCTGAGAGTGAGTGGAAAGAAAGAAGAGGCACTGATTATAGAAAACATTTCCATGGAGGAACCACAAAAGGGAGGTGAGATATGGGTCAATAGTTACCAGGGTTAATGGAGCAAAATAGGGTTTTTTTGGGAGGATGAGGAAACATGCACATATTTGTAGATAGTAGAGAAGTAGCCATTAGATAGGGGGAGATTAAAAATGAGAATGGGAGGAAGATATAATGCAATTGGGGCACTTATGGAAATAGAGGAGTGTGTCTTGAGATGGAGAAGGGCCATCTTGTTATATGAGACAGAGATGAAGGAGTAAATAGAGGTAGTTTTGTTTTTTGGGGTTTTTTTTTGTTTTTTTAACTGAAATCTGAGGCAAAGATGTCACCTTAGAAAGTAGGAGAGGGGGGAGCAATGGGAAGATTTAGAAGGGATGAAAATATTTGGGGAAAACCCTGTGGTGAGTGGGATAGTGAATTCATTACTGGCAATGTAAAAAGATTGCTTTGCCATAGTGAGGGCTTAGGTGAGATTATGTAATATAAATTTGTAGTGGACTCTTTGGCATACTTTACTGATTTTTGATCAGCTTTATTTAGCAAAACTTGAGTTGGAGTAAAGGCAGCTGAATGGTAGGAATAATCCAGGGAGACAGCAGGCAGATAAGGGGACAAAGTACTTGAAAGATTAAGACAGTGTAGTGAACATACTAGTTCACCAAGAGGTCTGGATGAAGATGAAGGAAATGTAGCCCATGCTAGGATAATGGAACAGGAAAGAACGGAAGGGGTAAAGGATTGGAGCTCATACTGAGAACAAAAAAAAAAAAGGTTTGGAATTGCAACACTGTGGGAGATGTGGAATGACAACAGATTGTAATCAAACAAGGGAATTTCACTGCTTGGACACGGAACAAGAACATCTGTGAGTGATAATGATAAGATTAGATTCAGGGAACCAAAATGATGAGATTAGCATTCTTGGTGGTCAGGGAGTTAGATGATGAGGTTAGTGGCAGGTTCAGGGTTCAGGGAACCAAATAAAGAGGTTTGGCTCTCCTAAATCCCCTTAGGATTTTGGCTCAGGGTTGGGAGTTGTGGGAACTCCCTTCTGGCAGCACAGAGGTCCTTCGTAAAGGAATTTACGAACCCAAAAAGATAGACTGATAAAAAGAGGTTTATTATTGGCATTGAGAAGTCAACCTTTTCTATGCATGAGTAGAAAGACTGAATTCCTTAGTGGCAAGGTCATGGCAGAAAAGTGTCAAGTTTCTAGTAGAGAAATCCTGACAAAGAGGTAGAAAGTTTTGCTAGGTAAATAGGTGAGGATAAAGAGAAGATAACGCTGAAAGAGAATATCATTCTAGTAGGCAGAAGTTGCTGCTATGCATGGCATGGCATGTTAGGTCCTCTGCAAGAACTGAGCTTAAAATTACTGTTTTTATAAGGAAATCTGAGACAGAAATTCCCTCAATGCTGTCACTGCCCCCAGGCCTAGATGAGACCACTTATTGGGAGTGGTTTTGAGCCATCAATAGGGGTCCATAGAAATCTAGATGTCCAGATAAATGAGATTACTTCAACTAGTCCCACCAAGATAAACCATTTTATCTTGGTTCCCTGGGGTGGGTCTTTTACAGAGGTAGGATTCAAGGAGGATCTCTCCTTGAGGGAGTTTTAGAGCATTTTGGGGCTCTCCTCATCAATAACAAGATCAAGGCTATAATTATCTTTGTGTGTAGCTGAGATAGGGCAGAGGAATAATAACAATAACAATAACAGCTTGCATTTATACAGTGCTTAAGGTTTCAAAAACACTTCAGAAATTTTAACTCATGTGATCCTCACAACAATCTTGTGAGATAAGTGCTATTACTATCCCCACTTTTAAAGATGATATTTGAAGAGATAAAATTACTTTCTCAGGATCATGTATCTAATAAGAAAGGATTTGAAATCAGTGTATATGTTGAAATTCTCTAGTGTGTCAGAAGGGGTGAGGTGAGAATTATTGCAAGCCAGGTACTGACCTCAGAGGAAGAATTCTAGAGGTTCTAAAGGACATTAATTAAATTTTGACTGGATGGTAAATTTGGATTAGATGAACTTTAGAGGAGGAAATGTTACTGAATGATGGTGATAGAAGAAGAAATTGGAAATGACAATGGGAAGTAAATTTACTGATTCTCTTACCTCAACTAGTTCTAGGGAAATGAGTGAAAAATCAACCAGCTGCATAAAGGCAAACTTGGGGGTGGGGGAGGGTTGTGTTGTTTCATGAAGAGGGAGCCAGGCCTTGGTGAGAGACAGATACAAAAGGGAAGAAGTGAAAACAAAAAATTTAAGATAAAAGCAAGTTTGGTACCTATAGAGCAGTGATTCAAGAGATCACAATAGAAGAGGTGGCTAGCTTTAGACTAGGACATTAGTAGGGTGGGGAAGAAATTTGAGGAGTTGAGAATGATATCAGGCAGTGGGGGAACAAAGAACAGGGTTTGAATAATGAAAATCAGGTATTTAGAATCTTTGGGATAGGGATAATATGACCTAGTGAAAGTTTGTTATCATTAAGGAATGAGTTCGAGTGATCCTCTGTCTTTTAAAGCTCTTCATAATTATTAACATCCTAGGAATTTGGCCTTAAGATGGAGTCCTTTTAAAGGTGTTTTAAAGGTAGCAATAGTGAATTTTATATGGTGTTTTAAAGTTTGCAATGCTCTTTACATATAAGAAAGTGTTGGTGGTTTTTCTTGGGGGCCAGCCTTAGTCTTAGTTGAAATAAATAATTACTTCGAAATCTCAGCCAGCTGGTAAAATGCAAACGTTTATTTCTCCTTACAAATTCGCCTGGTTAGTTGAGGCCTATCTCTCTGCCTGGCTCCAAGAGCTCTTGCAGCTTTGTCCTTGGTTTTTGCCTCTGCTTTCTTCAGCCTCCAGCCAGCTCCGACTCGTGGCTTCTCAATCTCCAGTCTGTGGCAAGTAGTATTTTCTTCCAGAGTGTTCTTTCTGTCTCAGAGCCCTGTTGATGCTCCAGAGAAAATCCCCCTAGCTCCAAGAGCTTCCTTCATTTATGTGATCTCCCAAAGGTTAACTCCGCCTTCTTGAGGCAGGGATTATAGGTTATCTCCCAGAGTGCTCTCTGGTCCTGAGGGAGATGTGAATTCAGCTCTCATACTAGTCCTGAACTCTCATGTGAACTCCATTGAGTACTTAGATACTTGAGCTCTCTAAAGGTGTGAACACAAGCATTGTTCAATCAGTTCCACCTAATACCTTGTTTCAAGTTCTGGCCCAAAATCAGATCAAATCAACTCCAATGTCTTCACACTTTGTAAAAGATTCCAACAAGAAAGAAGTTCAGGAACTGATGAACTGGCATTTCTCTCCTTCCCAGGAAAACAAGAGGTCAGGCAAATAGACCACCATATTATGCAAGAGAAGTGAAGAAGCCAATATTACATGGAATCGTGTTTCTCCCTTTGCTCTGTATATAGGATGAGAACTGAAGAAGAGAAAGAATTCTCCTCAAATCAATATTCCCAGTTACAGGCAGAAGTTTGTAAAGCAAGTATCTTTGTTCTGATGAAGAGAATGGCAAATCTGGAATGAGGTAGAACTGAGTTCAAATCCTGCACCAGATACTTACTAGCTTTTTGATTGTGAACAAATCACTTACTCTTTCAACTTCAGTTTCCTCTTCTGTAAAATGGGGATAACGATAACTCATCCTGCTGGGCTGTCAAAAAGTTAAATAAGATAATATACATAAAGAACATTGCAAACCTTACAACATCATATAAAATTAACTATTGCTACCTTTCACTTACAACTTTCTCATGGAACTATGACACATTAGACTTGGAAAGGAATTTTAAACATCATCTAGTCCATAAACAGAAAGGGACTTATTCTAGGTTGTGTAGGGAATTCATGGACTGGAATCAGTCTTTCAACTACCATGCTACAGCTTTTTCCTCTTTATCATATTTTGGAAAGTCTTCTGTTATGAGCCAGAACTCTGAACCAAAGGATTCTTACAAGCTGCTAAGTCAGTGGAATTGATGGAAACAATAGTTATCTAATTTAGCATGGTTCAGTATGATTGATTTAATCCTACAAGGAGTTGTTATGAGCCAGAAATTTAAACAAGGTACTAAGTGGAATTGAGGAGACAATGGTTAAATCTAGTTTAGCATTGATTTAATCCTACAACAAATAATGGTTTCCTAGTGATATAATGATTGGTTTATACTCAGTACATAGCATATAAGCTAGAAGCCTCAGCCAGGGACATTTAGAGATTTAGAGACAAACAGACAGAAGGTTGGAGGCTGGAGGCTGAAGGCTGGAGCACAAGCTGTTGGACTCAGACAGATTCATCCCATCTCACACCACCTTGGTGGCAGGCTCTCCTCCTTTGCTTCTTTACTGAAACCAAGACTTCGGAAGGCCCCCAGAAAACTAGCTGAGCCCCAAGTGAAGGAGACAAGACTTTGAAAGAGACAATAAAGGATTTGGACTTTAACACCTGGCTGTACTGATGGTGATTATTGACCTGAAACGAAGGCTGCTTCCAGAGATCCCAAGAAAATTTCAACAGAGAACATTACATTTTAGAGAGAACACTACAGTCTTCCATTTGTAGAAGTGTTTCTTTGGGCAGAGTTATTCAATCTCAAACATTCCCAAATATCCAAAGGTACTTGTTTCCTTCATAGAGGCTATGTTCGAGGTTTAAATATTCTGAAACTAGAGGAACTTCTTTTCAGACATGGATGGATTAGGGTAAAGGAAAGAAGGAAGGAAACAAACATTTATTAAGTACCTATTATATCCCAGGCCTTGCATATGTATACCGAGAAGCACTTGTTTGACTCCCACAAAAACTTTGGGAAGTAAATGCTATAAGAACATCTCGGAAGTCCATTTCTGCTGAGATTCTAGGATTCTGTGATGAAATTATTTGGAAAAATAGTCTCAAAGTCAACACTGTGTTGTCTCTTTAGCTACTTTTTGGTTACTATGCTAATTTAGCTGCTTTTCTGAAGTCCGAATAAACCCAGATTCAGGTCCTCAGTGTCAAAATGCCATATGTAATTTATAAGAAATCAAGCCATAAATGATCAAAGGATATGAACAGATAATTTTCAGATGAAGAAATTGAAACTATTTCTAGCCATATGAAAAGACACTCCAAATCATTATTAATTAGAGAAATGCAAATTAAGACAACTCTGAGATACCACTACACACTTGTCAGATTGGCTAGAATGACAGGGAAAGATAATGCAGAATGTTGGAAGGGATGTGGGAAAACAGGGACACTAATACAGTGTTGGTGGAATTGTGAATACATCCAACCATTCTGGAGAGCAATTTGGAACTATGCTCAAAAAGTAATCAAACTGTGCATACCCTTTGATCCAGCAGTGTTACTACTGGGCTTATATCCCAAAGAGATACTAAAGAAGGGAAAGGGATGTGTATGTGCCAAAATGTTTGTGGCAGCCCTGTTTGTAGTGGTCAAAAACTGGAAACGGAGTGGATGCCCATCAATTGGAGAATGGTTGGGTAAATTGTGGTATATGAATGTCATGGAATATAATTGTTCTGTAAGAAATGACCAGCAGGATGAATATAGAGAGGCTTGGAGAGACTTACATGAACTGATGCTGAGTGAAATGAGCAGAACCAGGAGATCATTATACACTTCAACAACAATACTGTATGAGAATGTATTCTGATGGAAGGGGATTTCATTGACAAAAAGATCTAACTCAGTTTCAATTGATCAATGATGGACAGAAGCAGCTACACCCAAATGAATGTTAAACTGTTTGCATTTTTGTTTTTCTTCCCGGGTTATTTTTACCTTCTGAATCCAATTCTTCCTCTGTAACAAGAGAACTGTTCGGTTCTGCACACATATATTGTATCTAGGATATACTGTGACATATTTGACATGTATAGGACTGCTTGCCATCTAGGGGAGGGGGTGGAGGGAGGGAGGGAGGGGAAAAGTCGGAACAGAAGTGAGTGCAAGGGATAATGTTGTAAAGAATTACCCAGGCATGGGTTCTGTCAATAAAAAGTTATAATTATGAAAAAATAAAAAAAATTTTAAAAATGCTTTATGACTGATCTGTGACCATAGCTAAGTCATTTAATCTCCTAGTTTGTCCTACAACTTTAGGTTCAAATTAGAGCTGCCAGAGCTCTGTTGGGGGAGGGAGTTCCTCCCATGGATGAAATCACAGGTCTGAGCTGAAAAGAAATTACATATACACACATATGGACAAATTCCAAATTGACACCATTACTATATCTTTTTTTAAAAAGCACATCATAAGTAGGAGTGATAGCCCGGCATACATAGAATGCTGAACTTGGAGTCAGGAAGACCTGCATTTGAATCCTACTTCTGATACAAACTATGACTATATGCAAATCACTTCTTTCTCATCTATAAGGAAGAGATTGGGTGAAATGACCTTAAAGTTCACTACCTTAAAGTTCTATTATATGAAGGTTATAAACATTCAGGTACTAAGGAAGAAGTCAGAAATTTGGACACTGTTTTCGCAATGTCTTTGTCCTGGGTAATCCCTTAGAGTTGATGCTGCATGCTCTTCAACATAGGGAAACTCAAGCCTCAAACACCATCCCAGGAATTGAAGGATAATTTTCTAAGGAAAGATGGTAACCCTACTGTTTGTCACTGAGCACTGAAGAGAGAAGCATCTGGATAAAGACATCTGCATGGCAGGGGTGAGATGAGGAAGAGGTATGGAGAAGGAGGAACATATGCATTAATATGACCCATCTGTATTTTTTATTTCATCAGGAGTTGCATCCCCATGTGAACAACTTTCTGGCGCGTATGGATTTTACAGCCTGAGAGACAAGGTTGAAGAAGGTAGTGACAAGGGCCATAAATTAATCTCAAAGTGATTTCATCCTTCTGGTTTTGTTCATTGACTTCATCTAACAACTGTGAATCCCCTATTGTGTGCTGGACACCTTGGAAGAGATGAAAAACAAATAAAATCTAGTTTCTGTCCTCATTTATTATCCATTCGAATTATAAATATTTATTAATAAACAAATTATTAATTTATAAACATTATTAAACTACTGCTGCAGTCAGGAATTATGCAAGGCCCTGAGGATGTACAAATAAAAGCAAGAAAAGCCCTTGCCCTTAAAGAGTTGCACACTCACTATTGGGTGGGCGAGGGAGGGAGGAGATGGGGAGTGTATGAGGGACATTGCACACACAGATAATTCAATATAAATATATCCAAGTGGAGGTAAAATACTAACAATTGGGGAATCAAGAAAGGATTCATGTGGAAGGTAGCCCTTGTGCTAAGCCTTGAAGAATAATATAAAGAAAAAGGAGCTCTTTCTAGCAATGGAAGACAAGGTCACAATGAAAGATAGAACGTTGTTATCTGGAATAACAAGTGATCCAACCTTGCTGGGACCTAGAGTGTACAAAAGGCAGTTATAACAACAACTGAGTTTACACAGTAATGTGTGCAAGTTGCTTTATGTACCTTATCTTGAAATAGAGGGTGCTTTCAAAAATGTCTGTTAAATTATTTGGTAAAAGATAAGACGTTACTCTGATAGAAGGTAGGGACTGTTCCACATGACATATAGCAATAATGAATATAAGAACAGTTGAGAGGAAGGAGAGGTCACTTCTAACTTGAGAGGATCAGAAAAAATTTTATATAAAAGGGTCATTTGAGCCAGGCCCTGTAGGATGGGTGAGATCTCAGTAATATGCTGAGATTAAGTGAGGAGTGGGGGTAGGGGTAGGAGATTAGGACATTCTAGGAAGAAAAAAAAATAACATGAACAGTGGTTTCTTTGAAGATTTAATAGTAGGCCAGTTTGTTTGGAATGCAGGATTTATAAAGAGTAGGATGAAATAAGATTGGAAAGGTGATTTGGGGCCAAATGTTGCAGGTCTTGATTGCAGGCCATGGAGTCAGGACTTTATACGATGAGTTATGTGGGCCATTAAAGATTTCTGAGTAGGGGAATGATACGATGATTTTGAAATGAGGAATATGATAAATACTCACAAAGATGTTTTCTAAGATACTTAGATCTTAGTATTTAAGGGAATAGGTACATGAAGCTTGTTGGCCATATGGCTTAAAATAAGCGTAGAAATAATTTGGCTTTGGAGTCCCAATGTACAACCAACCTTTTGAATGAGAGCTGTTCAGTGAAAATACTGTGCAATCAGAAATGTTTTGCAGGAAAACACCTGTCTTAGAGAAGTCAATGCATTCTAGGGCATAACAGTGCTTCCTTTACTTGTGTTTTTCTTTTTTTTTAATCATTTGCTAGTGGTACAAAGATGATTTGATAGACATCAATTAAGTGCTTACCAGGTGTAGAATACTAAGCATGGAAGGAGATAGATTACATTAGTCAGGCTCCCTATACTCTTAAGGCACTTATACTAATAACTCAAATAAAAATCAAAATATGATTAAATCCACAGGAAAAAACAATAAAAAAAGATGAATGATTCAAAAAAAGGGAAATCAATCATAAATTTTAAAATGAACTGTTGGCTATAATTTCCATTCCTTTCCCTTTGTTATTTCTCAAGAACCACATGACTTTCTTTGAGAATTTGTCCTCCCCTCCCAGTCTTCCTGCAACAGATAGTTTTATTGGTTTTCAGTTCTCATAATAATTGCAGTTATTATATAAATTACATTATTATATATAAAAGATTTATTTTTTATTTTATTTTTAAAATTTTTTGTTGTTTATATATGCATATTAACTTTTTAAGTAAATATTTCTTTATGAATCATATTAGGAGAGAAAAATCTGAATAAAAGGGAAAAATGAGAGAAAAGAAAACAAACAGAAAAAAATAAGTGAACATAGCATGTATTGATTTATATTCAATCTCCATAGTTCTTTTTCTGGATGCAGATGGCTTTTTCTATCCAAAGTATATTGGGATTGCCTTGAATCACTGAACCACTGAGAAGAAACCATGTCTGAATCATGTCTTTCATGGTTGATTATCATACAGTCTTACTATTACTGTGTACAAAGTATTCCTAGTTCTGCTTATTTTACTCAGTATCACTTTATGTAAATCTTTCCAGGCCTTTCTAAAGTCAGCTTGTTCATCATTTTTATAGAACAATAGTATTATATTACTTTCATATACCACAACTTAATCAGATATTCCTCAATTTATGGACATCTACTCATTTTCCAATTCTTTACTACCACAAAAAGAATTGTTACAAACATTTTTGTACATGTGGGCCCTTTTCCCTCCTTTATGATTTCCTTGGGATACAGATCCAGAAGGAGTATTGCTAGGTCAAAGGATTATGTACAATTTTATAGCCCTTTGGGCATAGTTCCAGATTGCTCTTCAGAGTGGTTGGATCATTTCACAACTCCAATAACAATGCATTAGTGTCCTAGTTTTCCCACATCCTCTCCAACATGTATCATTTTCTTTTCCTGTCATTTTAGCTAATCTGAAAGATGTGAAATGATATCTCAGAGTTGTTTTTAATTGTTGATATTTAAATATAACTTTAATATGAAGAAAGTGCTATATATATATATATATATTTTGTGTATATACATATCTATGCAAAATGTGTATATGTACACACACATATATGTATATATGTATCTTGTTAGATCATCACATACATTTTGAGCAATGTATATTATTTTTAACCCCATTTTATTGATGGGGAAACTGATGATGAATGAGATTAAGTAACTTGCCCAGAGTCTCACAGCTGGTAAATTCCATGATATAATCTGAACCCACATCTTTCCAACTCCAGTCTCATGTTCTGTCCATTGCACCAAGCTTCCTCTTTAAGATGGTTGCTGTATAGAAATGGAATCACAGGTTAGACTGAAACAACTTAACTTTGACTCAGTAATTCCCAACAGGAAAAAAAAAAAAGATGCTTGGGTAAATAAGCACCAGATTTTCCTGACTCAAAATTATCGCTACTGACTATAGTCCACATTCAAAAATTTCCCAGATGGATTCAAGATTTCCATTAAAAAATTGCAAAATGCCCACCAAATTAGTACTGTTTTCTTAACAAATAGTCGTACTACTTTGGAGACTTGAGAAGTTATAAAGGAAGCTAGCTGTGCTTCCTGTGGCAGACTGACTAAACAGAAATGTTGGAAGAAAGCCATCTCAGTGACTTCTCTTACCCTGAATATCCTTCATGCTCTTGGACCCAGAGCTGTCACTCAAATTCCACAATATATACCATACATTATAGATGTGTATACTATTTGTTTGACTAACAGACTTCCTTAAAGAGGATGACATTTACATGCTATAAAAAGTCCATTAAGCAACTCTAAGTGTTTCTATATGGTGCCTCTAATCTCTCCTACTTGGCATTTGTGTCTAAGGGATTTGAAATGCAAAGGACATTCTTTGCCAATTCCTTACATTTTGGTGGGGGTTCTATAGAATTTTTGGTAATGTAGTCACTGAATGGAAGGGCAGAGCTTCAGTAAATTTCCCTAGACCAGGCACCTGAAATATGTATTCTTTAAACCCAATATGCCAAAGCTAGACAATTAAACGGACTAGCTTTTTCAGGGAATTACCCTAGTCTAAAGATAATTGTAAGAGATGGAAAAATAATGAAGGTAATTTAAAAGGAAGGAAAAACAATGACTGATTTGAATTCCAAAATGGAGGATTGAAAATAACTTAGTTAATAAACTAGTTTTACTATTTTAGAACTCAATGAAAGGAGTTTTATTTTAAAGTCAAGTTTATTGATTTAAACTATAGTATAAGTATTTTTAATTCATTCATTTCAAAAATCACCATTTAAAAATTTAATACAATGGTTTTTTGTTTGTTTTGTTTTTACATTGTTTCCTATTTTTTTATTCCTGGAATAATATATGTTGAAGGGACCCTTAGAAATGCTCTAATGTAGTCCTGTACATTTTATAGATTTAGAAAGAGATGTTCTCATGAATTAATGGTGTACCCTGGGGGAGCAGTCTTTTGCCCTCCAAGACACACCTTGCTCATGATTCTTTACATGCTTATGATTGGAACTCATAGCTCTGCATTCTTCCCTGAACAAACTTTTCTCTGTAGTTGGACCATTTTTATTAGTAAATTTATAAGTAGGCCAAGTACTACATAAAAACCTGACTATATCCAATTTGATACTCTTGAAAGCTCCACTCCAAAATGACTGAGATAATCTAGCTAAAGCTCCCTGAGGTCTGGAGCTCCTGAGAAGCCTAAGACCATGAGATATTTGAGAAATCAGGGACTCCAGAGTGTGTCTTCATTACACTATTGCTGCTGCCTCCTGCAGTCTATAGAGGAAGCTCGGTAACACCACCCAGCCCCCAAAAGAAAGCAGATTCCTTTTGGGGGTTTTTTCTTTTATTCTTTGCTAGTTTGTCTTCTCTGACAAAATAAGCAAAAAATTTAAATGGATCTTAACCATTGATAGCTTCTATATGGATGGAGAGCAGATTCTAAACCCTGAGGAAACTAAAAACAGACTGTCTCCAGGTGAATCCCCAAAGGAGGATATCATCTGTTCCTCAGCACAAATGAATCTCAAAGAAGAAATTAAAAAGGCTCTCACAAGGGAGCTACAAGAAAAATGGGAAAAGAAAAGGGAGGCTTGGCAAGAGAGTCTGGAGAAGTCATCCCACTCATTTAAAGACAGAGTGGATAAAGAAATCAAATCGTTGAAAAATAGAATTAGTGAACTGGAAAAAGAAAATAGCTCTCTAAAAAATAAAATTGGCCAAATGGAAAAAAATTCCATAGAACAAAACAAATCACTTAAAAACTCAATTGGACAATTAAAAAAGATATTTAAAAAGTGAGTGAAGAAAATATTTCATTGAAAATCAAAATCGAACAAATGGAATTGAATGACTCAAGGAGACAACAGAATCAGTCAAGCAAAACGAAAAAAATCAAACAATGGAAAAAAAAATGTCAAATACCTTCTTGGGAAAACAACAGACCTGGAAAATAGATCTGGGAGAGACAATCTGAGAATTATTGGACTCCCAGAAAAATATGATGAAAAAAAGAGTCTGGACATTATTTTCTAGGAAATTATCAAAGAGAAACAGAGGGTAAAATAGACATTGAAAGAATTCATCAGTCACCTACTGAAAGGGATCCTAAAATCAAAACATCAAGACATATAGTGGCCAAATGCCAGAACTATCAGACAAAGGAAAAAATACTGCAAGTGGCTAGAAAAAAATCAATTCAAATATAGAGGAGCCACAATAAGGATTACCCAGGATCTAGCAGCATCCACATTAAAGTATTGAAGGGCCTGGAATATGATATTCTGAAAGGCTAAGGAACTCAGTATGCATCCAAAAATAACTTACCCAGCCAGAATGAGCATCTTTTTCTAGGGAAGAAGATGAACATTCAACTAAATAAGCGAATTTCACCTATTTTTGATGAAAAAAACAGAACTTAACAAAAAGTTTGATCTACAAATATAGAACTCAAAAGAAACCTAAAAAGGTAAAAAGAAATCTTGGGAACTATATTTCTGCTATAAAGATGTATAAAGTATACATGTATACCTTCTTTTAGAAACTAGAGATGGAAAGAACATTGTACCAGAAGAAGGGTAAAGTGGGGGTACTATATCTCACAAAGAGGCAAAGGAAACCTACAATATCTTAGAGAAAGAATGGAGGGGGATGAATATAGTGGGTCTCTTACTCACTATTCGATTTATGGTGACATATTCAATTTATGGTGAAACTTCTCCCACCTCATTGACAAGTGGGAAGGGAAAAGTGAAAAGGGAAGGAATAAGCAAAGTGGAAGGGAATACAGAAACTGTGAGGAAAAGGAGTAAGATGGGGGAGGAACGCTTAGGTGGGGGGGGGAGGTATACTAAAAAGGGAGGGCTGTGAGAAGCAAGTGGTGCTCACAAGTTTAATACTGGGGAAGGGGGGAAGGGGGAAAGAAGGGAGTAAAGCATAAACGGGGGTTAACAAGATGACAAGTAATACAGAATTGGTCATTTTAACCATAAAAATGTGAACAGGGTTAACTCCACCATAAAGAGGAAGCGGTTAGCAGAATGGATTAAAAGCCAGAATCCTACATAGAATCCTAAATAGAATACTAGAAAAGTTAGATATGATAGATCTCTGGAGAAAACTAAATGTAGACAGAAAGGAGTACACTTTCTTCTCAGCAGTTCATGGAACCTATACAAAAATAGACCATATATTAGGACATAAAAACCTCAAACTCAAATGCAGTAAAGCAGAAATAGTAAATGCATCCTTTTCAGATCATGATGCAATGAAAATTACATTCAGCAAAAAGCCAGGGGAAAATAGACCAAAAAATAATTGGAAACTAAATAATCTCATACTAAAGAATGATTGTGTCAAACAGCAAATCATAGTCATAATTAATAACTTCACCCAAGAAAATGACAATAATGAGACATCATACCAAAGTGTGTGGGATGCAGCCAAAGCGGTAATAAGGGGAAATTTCATATCTCTAGAGGCCTACTTGCAAAAAATAGAGAAAGAGAAGGTCAATGAATTGGGCTTGCAACTAAAAATGCTAGAAAAGGAACAAATTAAAAGCCCCCAGTCAAACAATAAACTTGAAATTTTAAAAATAAAAGGAGAAATCAATAAAATTAAAAGCAAAAAAAATTATTGAATTAATTAATAAAACTAAGAGTTGGTTCTATGAAAAAATCAACAAAATAGACAAACCCTTAGTAAATCTGATTTAAAAAAGGACAGAGGAAAATCAAATTGTTAGTCTTAAAAATAAAAAGGGAGAACTTGCCACTAATGAAGAGGAAATTAGAGCAATAATTAGGAGTTACTTTGCCCAACTTTATGCCAATAATTCGACAACTTAAATGAAATGGAAGAATACCTTCAAAAATATAGCTTGCCCAGATTAACAGAGGAAGAAGTAAATATCCTAAATAGTCCCATTTTAGAAAAAGAAATAGAACGAGCTATTAACCAACTCCCTAGGAAAAAATCCCCAGGACCAGATGGATTTACATGTGAATTCTACCAAACATTTAAAGAACATTTAACTCCAATGCTATATAAACTATTTGAAAAAATAGGGATTGAAGGAGTCCTACTAAATTCCTTTTACAACACAGATATAGTATTGATACCTAAACCAGGTAGATTGAAAACAGAGAAGGAAAACTTATCTTAAATAAAATATTAGCAAAAAGATTACAGAAAATCATCTCCAGGATAATACACTATGACCGAGTAGGATTTATATCAGGAATGCAAGGCTGGTTCAATATTAGGAAAACTATTAGCATAATTGACTAAATTAACCAAATTAACAAAATAACCAAATTAACCAAATTAACAAAAACCATATGATCATCTCAATAGATGCAGAAGAAGCATTTGATAAAATCCAACATCCATTCCTAATAAAAACACTTGAGAGGATAGGAATAAATGGACTTTTTCTTAAAATAGTCAGGAGCATATATTTAAAACCATCAGTAAGCATCATATGCAATGAGGAAAAACTGGAACCTTTCCCAGTAAGATCTGGAGTGAAGCAAGGTTGCCCACTATCACCATTATTATTCAATATTGTATTAGAAACGGTAGCCTCGGCAATAAGAGTCGAGAAAGAGATTAAAGGAATTAGAGTAGGCAATGAGGAAACCAAATTATCACTCTTTGCAGATGATATGATGGTATACTTAGAGAACCCCAGAGATTCTACTAAAAAGCTATTAGAAATAATTCATAACTTTAGCAAAGTTGCAGGATACAAAATAAATCCCCATAAATCCTCAGCATTTTTATACATCACCAACAAAATCCAATAGCAAGAGATACAAAGAGAAATTCTATTCAAAATAACTGTAGACAGCATAAAATATTTGGGAATCTATCTACCAAAGGAAAGTCAGGAATTATATGAGCAAAATTACAAAACACTTTCCACACAAATAAAGTCAGATTTAAATAATTGGAAAAATATTAAGTGCTCTTGGATAGGCCAAGTGAATATAATAAAGATGACAATACTCCCTAAACTAATCTATTTATTTAGTGTTATACCAATCAGACTTCCAAGAAAATGTTTTAATGATCTAGAAAAAATGACAACAAAATTCATATGGAAGAACAAAAGGTAGAGAATCTCAAGGGAATTAATGAAAAAAAAAATCAAATGAAGGTGACATCGCTATACCTGAGATAAAACTATATTATAAAGCAGCAGTCATCAAAACCAGTTGGATTTGGCTAAGAAATAGATTAGTTGATCAGTGCAGTGCAATAGGCTAGGTTCACAAGACAAAATAGTCAACTATAGCAATCTAGTGTTTGGCAAACCCAAAAATCCTACTTTTGGGATAAGAATTCATTATTTGACAAAAACTGCTGGGATAACTGGAAATTAGTATGGCAAAAATTAGGCATGGAGCCACACTTAACACTGTATACCAAGCTAAGATCAAAATGGGTCCACGATTTAGGTATAAAGAACGAGATTATAAATAAATTAGAGGAACATAGGATAGTTTACTTCTCAGACTTGTGGAGGAGGAAAAAATTTGTGAACAAAGATGAACTAGAGACTATTATTGTTCACAAAATAGAAAATTTTGATTACATCAAATTAAAAAGCCTTTGTACAAACAAAACTAATGCAAACAAGATTAGAAGAGAAGAAACAAACTGGGAAAATATCTTCGCAATTAAAGGTTCTGATAAAGCCCTCATTTCTAAAATATATAGAGAATTGACTCTATAAGAAATGAAGCCATTCTCCATTTGATAAATGGTGAAAGGATATGAACAGATAATTTTCAAATGATGAAATTGAAACTATTTCCACTCATATGAAAGAGTGTTCCAATTCACTATTGATCAGAGAAATGCAAATTAAGACAACTCTGAGATACCACTACACACCTGTCAGATGGGCTAAGATGACAGGAAAAAATAATGACGAATGTTGGAGGGGATGCGGGAAAATGGGGACACTGATACATTGTTGGTGGAGTTATGAACGAATCCAACCATTCTGGAGAGCAATCTGGAATTATGCCCCAAAAGTTATCAAACTGTGCATACCCTTTGATCCAGCAGTGTTACTACTGGGCTTATACCCCAAAGAGATACTAAAGAAGGGAAAGGGATGTGTATGTGCCAAAATGTTTGTGGCATCCCTGTTTGTAGTGGCTAGAAACTGGAAAATGAATGGATGCCCATCAATTGGAGAATGGTTGGGTAAATTGTGATATATGAATGTCATGGAATATAATTCTTCTGTAAGAAATGATCAGCAGGATGAATACAGAGAGGCTGGGAGAGACTTACATGACCTGATTCTGAGTGAAATGAGCAGAACCAGGAGATCATTATACACTTCAACAACAATACTTTATGAGGATGTATTCTGATGGAAGTGGATTTATTTGACAAAGAGAAGATCTAACTCAGTTTCAATTGATCAATGATGGACAGAAGCAGCTACACCTAAAGAAAGAACACTGGGAAATGAATGTAAACTGTTTGCATTTTTGCTTTCTTCCCAGGTTATTTATACCTTCTGAATCCAATTCTTCCTGTGCAACAAGAGAACTGTTTGGTTCTGGCCACATATATTGTATTTAGGATATACTGTGACATATTTTAAAATGTATAGAACTGTTTGCCATCTGGGGGAGGGGGTGGAAGGAGGGAGGGAAGGGAAAAATTGGAACAGAAGTGAGTGCAAGGGATAATGTAAAAAATTACCCTGGAATGGTGTAATGGGCTAAAGCTCGAGTTGATGCACTGAGGAAAGCTAACTGGGCTATTGTGGAAGAGACAATAAAGAACTGGATTTTAACTCCCGGCTGCATTTGGGCTGATTATTCCTCTGAACTAAAACCTAAATCTTCTCCCAGAGAACCATCATATTTGAGAAAAGAAGAGAACACTACACTGAACTACCATCACACACTTATCAATTGGATAATATGACATAAAAGGAAAATGTTAGATGTTGCAGGGGTTGTGGAAAAATTAAAACACTGAAGCAATTCTGGTGAAGTTATTTACTGATTCAACCATTATGAAAAATAATACAATGATCTAAGAGAATTTTTTAAAAACTCATGATGAAATATGTTTCACATCTCCAAAGAAATAAAGCCTGAAGGCAGATTGAAGATATTTTTTCTTTACTTTTCTTGAATTTTTTTTGTCAGTATTTTCATTCATTACTTACCTGGAAATGTTTTGCATAATTATACATATACTACCTGTATCAAATTGCTCGTCTTTTCAAAGTGGGAGGAGGGAAGGCATATTTCTCTCCTCTGTCACCTCGAAGGAAAGAGGCTGAGACTTAATACATTTTCTATATTGCATTGATCCCACCAAGTTCAAGTTCAAGTTCAAATGAGCCCAAACAGTGGTTCATGTCTCAATCACTTCTTTCCTGTATTCAAAAGTCACTCTTCAGTTCACTGGGCCTCAATGGTAGATCAATTGGCTATAAAAGACAACATGGATTCCATTCCTGGGCCTCCTACTGGCTTATTGTCAATTCTTCAAAGCTCATAAGATCATAACCACCATCCCCAATCTCCTTCAAAAGAACAAATGCTGAAGCAAAGAACCAAAGACCTTACTAAGGGCTCATAAGCTGGCCTTTTGTGGAGAAAGCCCAAGATCTCTCTCCTTACTGGAATGTACCTAGTCAGGAAGGAGACAGACCAACAAGGACAGAACTGGATTGACTTGTGCCTTTTAAATGTACCTCAGTTTAGGACGCATAGTCAATCAAAGAAGCTCCTTTTCACCATATGACTACTATGCAAGAACCAATTATAAAATTATAAAAAGTTTGGGTGGGGATTGCATCAACTGTGCACTGTGCACATGCTCATAAGGACTAGGTTCATTGGCCAGTCCTCTTTTAGACATATTTTACTCCTTCCACAATGAGGTTTATCTGGTTTGGAGGCATTTGACCATTGAAAACCCTTTTGACAGATGGAAATTGGGCTAGAATTATTTCAGGATTAGCAAAGGAACTATGTCCTTTCCAAGATGGAAGAAATGGTGAAACTCGCAGCTCTCCCAGACCCCTTGATTACTGACAGGCTGTTAATGAGGAGAGGCCCTCACTGGTGGCTTCGTACTACCACTGACCTTTAACAAAGCACAGCATTTCTTTAGTGTTCTTCTCATCGCAGCTCTAAACTCATCAGTACAAACAATCTGTGCTGACTCGGAAAGTTAGAAGTGAGTCCCATGTTCCATGGGCCTGGGACTCAGAGCACAGAATTATGTAATGATTGCGAGCCAAATTCTATAAGTCATAACCAATTTCCCGGCCTTTCTTTACACTGTACAGATACTCTGCATTATAGCTCACTTTTGTCTCAAAGGCAGCAAGTAGGCAGATAGCAAAGTCTGACTTACTATTATATGTTTTACAAATCATCTGTGTAGAGCACGCCGCCAGCAGACAGTTCATTTACCCTGAGAATAGTGTGATTTGTAAAGTAATAAATTTGCCATCTCTCTGCCAGCAGTAAAGCACAGCAAAGAAGTCGAGCCAAAATCCTCAAAAACATACAAGCTAGGAACTGACTGGATATGGAGAGACCTAAAGAGAGAGAGGGCATGCTCTTTCAAATTCTGCCTTTGGTGTCTCTCTAGCATCATTTAAATTCTTCAAATAAGGCCATGGACCATAAATCCACTCTCACCATCTGAGTGAGTTTGCTCCATGGGCACGGATACATTATTAGCATGTATAATCTGCCCTCACCATGAAACATTTTTCATTTCCTGAGGAGCTCTGGATAGGTGCATTAAAGAGGTACATTTGAATGATGTTACTTCATGGATTTCAGAACCAAAGCAATGGAAAATAACTTATCTTCTCTTTCTCTCACTTTCTTTCTCTCTTTCTTTTGGTCCTTGGACTTGGTTGGACTTAGGGATAAGACTGGAAAAGGATGTGATTTTCCCATTATGGGTAGAATGAAGAGAGGTGGCAGGTGCTGGAATAACAGCTTCATTCTTACATGTATTTTTGAAGGTCAAGGTCAAAATTAGACTGAATTAAAAGAAATAACCAACTAATTTATACTAGCAGTCCTCCTGAGGTTCCTAAAGTCTCAAGCTAGTCTTCTAACTCTTATCATCTCTCTTTGGATATATACGAGGGTAACATAGAAATGTATGTTTGGTAGGTCACCTAGTGTACACCTAGGCCTAATTTGGGAGAGAGATGTTACACTGAATCACTGTATTCTTGGAGTAAGTTCTCTCTGAGCCTTAATTTCCTCATCTTTAAAATTAGGGAGTTGGCACATATACAAAAATGTTTGTAGCAGTCCTTTTTGTAGTGGCAAGGAACTGGAAATTGAGTGAATGCCCATCAATTAGAGAATGGCTGAATAAGTTATAGTTTATGAATGTAGTAGAATATTATTGTTCTATAAGAAATGATGAACAGGCTGATTTCAGAAAAGCCTGGAAAGATTTACATGAACTAATGCTGAGTGAAGTAAGCAGAACTTTGTACCCAATAAAAAGATTATGTGATGATCAGCTGTGATGGACTTGGCTCTTTTCAACAATGAGGTGATTCAAGTAATTTCAGTAGATGGGCTGGAAGGTATCATCTGCAACCAGAGAGAGAACCATAGAGACTGAATGTGGATCAAAGAAAAGTATTTTTACCCTTTTGTTGTTGATCTTTGTTTGCTTGTTGTTTTTTTTCTCTTATTTTTTTTCTTTAGATCTGATTTTCCTTGCATAGCATGATGAATATGGAAATGTGTTTAGAAGATCTGCATATGTTTAACTTGTATTACACTTGCGGAGGGAGACAGGAAGAGAGAGAGGGAGAAAAATTTGGAACACAAAGTTTTGCCAATGTGAATGTTGAAAACTATCTTTGTATATACTTGAAAAAATAAAATATTATTAAAAATCACGGAGTTGGACTAGAAGATTTCTAAAATTTTTAAAGCTCTAGCTTTAGAGTTTTATGATTCAAATTCCTTGGTAGGAGAAAGGGAGTTGATATGACATATCACATGATTACTTCTGAGGTTTTTACAGTTAAGAGTTTCTATTAAAAAAAAATTCTAACTTCGTCACATGCTAACTTTTCTGTCTTCAAAGTGTATGAGTATTTTCCAAGGATAAGCATGAAAAGAAATGCAAGATTATTTCCTCCAAAAACTTATTTGAGAAATGAGGAATTTAATGACTAAAGCTCAAGTTACTTGACAAAAGTTAAATACAGTTAGCAGTGACAAGTGATAAGACTTGAACAAGGTCTTTTGACTCATTTAGCCTGGTGCTCTAGCCAATCAAAACACAGATTCTCAAGATCACATGGTGTATTGGTGTCAGAAAGGACCATAACTCCCACCAACTGACCTGATTTATTCAAGGCTTTCCTTAGACTGGACCCAATTGATCTTTTAAACCTCATCTAGATACTGTCCTTTCCATACCCTGTACTTCAGGTAAGTTGGCTGCTTGATTTTCTCAGAGAATATCCATGTTCATCCCTACTTTTGTTTCTGTTCTTCCTACCAATGGGAAGAATTTTCCTTCCCTTTACTTGTCTAAATCTAACCTTCCAAATCTGTGACCAAAGAACTAGAGTACATGATGAAATGTGAAATGGGTAATTTTGATCATATTAAGTTAAAAAGTTTTTGTGCAAACAAAACAAAACACAGACAAGATTAGAAAAGTAGCAGTAAACTGGGGAAATTTTTACATACAAAGGTTCTAATAAAAGCCTCATTTCTAAAATATACAGAAAATTGATTCAAATTTATAAGAATACAAGCCATTCTACAATTGATAAATGGTCAAAGGATATGAACAGACAATTTTCAGATAAAGAAATTAAAACCATTTCTAGTCATATGAAAAAATGTTCTAAATCACTATTGATCAGAAAAATACAAATTAAAACAACTCTTAAGTTACTACTACACACCTCTCAGATTGGCTTAGATGACAGGAAACGATAATGATGAATGTTGGAGGGGATGTGGAAAAACTAGGATACTAATATATTGTTGGTGGAGTTGTGAACTAATCTAACCATTCTGGAGAGCAATATGGAACTATGCCCAAAGGACTATCAAACTGTGAATATCCTTTGATCCAGCAGTGTCCCTATTGAGTTTGTATCTCAAAGAGAACCAAAAAAAAAAAAAAAAAAAAAAAAAAAAGGAAAGGACTGACATGGGTAAAAATGTTTATAGCAGCCCTTTTTGTAGTGGCAAGGAGATGGAAACTGAGTGGATGCCTATCAGCTGGAGAATGACTGAATAAATTATGGTATATGAATGTTATAGAATATTATTGTCCTATTAAGAAAAGCAGGATGATTTTAGAAAGGCCTGGAGAGACTTGCTTGAATTGATGCTAAGTGAAGTGAGTAGAACCAAGAGAACCTTGTATAGAGCAACAACAAGATTATATGATGATCAATTCTGATGGACATGGCTCTTTTCAACAGTGAGGTGATTCAGGTCAGTTCCAATAATTTTGTGATGGAGAGAGCCATCTGCAACCAGAGAGAGGATTGTGGGGACTGAGTATGGATCACAACATAGTATTTTTGCTTATTTTGATTGTTTGCTTGCATTTTGTTTTCTTTCTCATTTTTTTCCTTTTTGATATGATTTTTCTTGTGTAGCATGATAATTGTGGAAATATCTATAGAAGAATTATTCGTGTTTAACATATATTGAATTATTTGCCCTCTAGGGGAGGGGATGGGGAAAAGAGAGGGAAAATATTTGGAACACAAGGTTTTGTTTAAAACTATCTATGCATATGTTTGAAAATAAAAAGCTTTATAAAAAAATAAATCTAACTTTCCCTTGGAACCCCAGTTCATCTCACCTTCTCCAAGAAACTACTCCCAAAACAGTGATCTGTCTGTCTTTCTAGATGCCTAGTGCTTAATACTGGTGACCTTTTGAAGCATGTATTGCTTTGCAGGGGTTAATGTTTATCCATGTGTGTAAACATTATCTCTTCAGCTAGATGATGAACTACTTAAGGGACAGGATTATGTCTTCATGACATCCTGCAGTGCCTATACAGAGCAGAGTGACTCTCTATGATTATGCATGAGAATTAGACCCTTATGAGGCACTGCTTGTTCTAGGTAACTATTTTCATTGGCCACAGATTTATTTTGACTACTGTGACTCATTTCATGTTTTGAGGTGCTACCAATCTATGAATTTCTACCTATAAAACTGACATTAAGCAACGTCTCAAATCATTATCATTGTCATTATTAATAAATGTGTCCTGAATTTGCAAGGACAAACTTCACTTTTTTCAAACTTCATTTTGAAAAAGCCCTTTCCTAGTACCATTTACCTTCAGAGAACTACAGAGACTGAATATGAATCGAAGCATAATATTTTCATCTTTTAAAAAAACTCGTATATTTACTTAGTTTTTATTCTTTCTCATGCCTTTTTTTCTCTTCTTGATCTGATTTTTCTTGTGTAACATGACATATATGGAAATATGTTTAGAAAAATTGCACATGTTTATTCTATATTGGATTGTTTGCTGTCTTGGGGAGCAGGAAAGGGGAGAGAGGGAGAAAAATTTGGACTTCAAAGTTTTGCAAAAGTGAATGTTGAAAACTATCTTAGCATTTATTTGAAAAAATAAAATACTATTTTAAAAAATGAAAAAAGGGAAAACTCTTTCCTAAGTGGAGTAAACATTTGTATTAAGTATAATTTATTAGAATCCTTTTTGTTTATTAATGTATTCTTTACAGTTTTTACATTTTAAAAATTAATCATTGTCTTTAAAACATAGCATTTTGTAGTCTCTCAAATTCATAAACTAAAATTTCAATTTTCTTCCCTTTCTTTTAAATATTTGCCAGATCTTCTTTTGAGGTCAATCTCAGAACTGAACAGTCTCCTATCTCCTGAGATCACTATTAACTAAATCCAACAGGTATCATTAGCTACTTGAGGGACTTGAAGATATGCGAAGGCTAACTTGCCAAAAAAGATCAATCACAAGTTTAGAAAAGATTGTTCAGGAGCTCAAGCACTTGCACCATGGCCAATTAGCCTCTTTAAATCTTCAAAGTTCATTTTAAAAAAATAGAATCTTGACAAAAAGAAGCTATATCAAAAGAGATAGTTTTTCTTCATATAGATATGAACAATATGAACAATCAACAATATGAACAAATTGCATTTCAAAGATTCATCCTCTAACTCTCACAGGTACTTTTGGACATATAGAAAGCCCAGGAACTTTATAGGATAAGAGGAGCATTTGGAAGCACTCAAGAAGACTCATATCAACTTTCTTGCTCTCTGCACTCACTAGTCTTCTGAAATCTGGTCAGCAATAGCTGCACAATCAATCACTCAGCAATTATTTAGTCTGCATTTCCTATATATCAGATACTATGCTTGGCAAGAAGATACAAAAATGAAAATTTATTATCTCCTACCTTCAAGGACTTTGCAGTGTAACAGAAGCAACATGCACATCTATTGGTAGATATTAAACACATAGAAAACTGATGAAGGTAACCTGGGAAAGTCTGTAGAGACCAGGAAAGACTTTGTGCTAAAGAAGGCACATGAGCTGAGCCTCAAAAGAAAACAGAAAGTACAAAAGATAGGTATGAGGGACAGTCAGAAAAAAGACTCACATTGAAAATGGAGTGTCATGTGGGAGGAACAGCTAGATCATAAGCTCCTTTAAAGCTGAGATTGTCTTGCTCTTTTTATATCCCCATTGTTTAAACATAATCTTGGGCATATAGTAGGTGCTTAATAAATGTGTATTAATTGATTATGTAATATATTTGTAATATATGTAATTAATTGGAAAAACAGTCAGTCAGTCAATAAACATTTTTTTAAGTGCCCAAGGTTACAGAAATAGATAAAAGACAATGCCTACTGTTAAGGAAGTCACAGTTTACTGGGGGAGACAACATGCAAACAACTATATGCATACAAACTATATACAAATTTTGAAATAATCAGCAGAGGGAAGGCAGTAGAATTAAGAGGGATTAGAAGAACTTTCCTGTCAAAGGTAGCATTTTAGTTGGGCCTTGAAATAAGCTAAGGAAAAAGAGATAATAAAAAAGGGGAAATGATCCAAATGTGCAAAAATGTAGCGCCTCTTTTTGGTAGCAAGAAACTGAAAATTGAGTGGATGCCCATCATTCAGGGAATGGCTGAAGAAATTATGGTATATGGATGTAATCGCAGCAGTCCTCAAACTACGGCCCGCAGGCCAGATGCAGCCTGTTGAGGACGTTTATCCCCCTCACCCAGGGCTATGAAGTTTCTTTATTTAAAGGCTCACAAAACAAAGTTTTTGTTTTTACTATAGTCTGGTCCTCCAACAGTCTGAGGGACAGAGAACTGGCCCCCTATTTAAAAGTTTGAGGACCCCTGAATGGAATATTATTGTTCTATAAGAAATAATGAGCAGACTGATTTCAGAAAAGCCTAGAAAGACCTACACAAATTGATGTGAGTGAAGTGAGCAAAACCAGGAGAATATTGTATACAATAACAATAAGATTATGTGATGTCACTAACTTGAATTTTTTTTTAACAATGCAATTCCAATAAATTTAGGATGGAAAATGCCAGTGAAAATGCCTGTATTCAAGCAATAGAGAGATCTTTGAGGAGTAATAAGGAGGCTGGGGTCACTGAATAACATGATTCATTGCAAAGGGGTAAGATAGGTGGAATGTAAATCATAAAAAAACTAGAAAGGTGGGGAGAAGGCAGATTATGAGGAGCTTTGAACCCTAGAGAATTTTATATGTTATCCTGAAAGTGTTAGGGAGCTACTAAGGATTAATAGGGAGGGAGAGAGTTAACAAGATCAGACTTCATTTTAGGAAAATCACTATAGCTATGTGGAAGAGGAAAATTTTGAGGTAGTGAGGTCAAGTAGAAGGCTATTACAATAGTTTAGAATAAATTTCAGGGGTCTTCAAACTTTTTAAATAGGGGGCCAGTTGAACTATTGAACAAATTGAACTATTTCTTATCCCCAAACATGCCCTATGCTTTCAATTCAATTCCATAACCATGCATAATGTGCATTGTGAGGCACATACTAGTATCTCTGTGTCTTTGTTTAAATTCTTTTAGTGCTTTAGAATATCCACCAAGCCTCTTTTTACATGCTAAAGTTAGAAAATCATTCTTTAAGGGCAACTAAATACTACCTCTTCCTTGCCTCTCCAATGAGAAAGGACCTTCCACCTTAGATTCAATGCAACATTATTTCCCTTTTATATTATGCATAATAGTGACCTGTATTCATAGCATATCCTCTAAAAGACTGATATATCTTACATCTTTTGTAAGGTTTATATCTCTCCCAATAATCATTATATTGATATTTAACAAAAAGTTGCTATTTAATAAATGTTCATTGAATTATATTGAACTAATTTAAATTATTTAAAACTTTGGCTCGTACTGCTAACCAGTCAGCAATCCCTGACTGTGAGATAGTTAGGTTGCTTACCTCTAGGAACAGAAATTCAGTTCAATGAAATGAGGTAGCTTAAGGCCTGCCTGCCATGAAGCCCCTTGAGAAAACGATTGACTCATGCTCCTTCCCTCAGTGTTGGATAATCTGTGATTCATACTTGTGAGGAAAGCAAGAATAATGAGTCATATTGATTTAATAAAGCCTGTGAGTATTCTTACTGAAATGGCCAATAAATTGCAAGCCAGCAGCTCCCATTGCTTGTTTGGTTAGCTTCAAGCACTGCCAACCTCAAATACTTTGAAGTCACAAAACTAAACAATCCAACTGAAAAGCGTTATTTTCCTTATTTTAGCTAATAGCACTAGGTGCCTTTTTCTGGCAGCTGCCTTGTGGTATACTGAGTGAATATACTCACTCCCTTCTCCCTGTGGTGAAAGAAAGCAAATGTTTTGCATTCATAATGTTCCAGAATTCCAATGGTGATAAGGAGTGATAAGACCTCCTAGTATTTGCCATTTTTACCTTGAAATAAGAAAATCCAACTATTTAGGAATTCAGAAGCATAGGATTTCTGCCCCAATACCCAAATTATTTGTGTGATGAATGTGATACACCTTCAGCAAGGTTGTAATGAAAAGAAAAGCATCAGCTCCCATCTTAGTTTCTCTCTATTTCAGATATAAAAGTTACCCAACATGTTACACATTTTATCCAGAAATAAACAAGGAAGAGCAAATCAGCTGAACCAAAGAAAGAATGGAAATGGATTCTTGCAGATTACTCACTGAATACTGAAAGAATCCTCTTCAAAGTAAAATTTCCTTTTTATGAGTCTGTGCTGATTTTTCATATTTCTAGATTATAAAATTTTCAGGCATGTTGACTATAAAGAAGGGGGAAAACGTTTTCACAATAAGAGAGATAGTGCATCTATGAAAAATTTCGTTATTGTTTTCATCTCCCTGCTTTGGAGACCTATTTTTCGTTCAGATCTTTCAGCAGCTAGAAATAGGTTACAACAAGCAGTGTCAGAGATAGAGAATGTTTGTTTCTTTGGGAACTTTTGTAATACTAGTCACTCTTTTCTAGCGTCCTATTCAATATCATTCATTCATTGAATAAAGCTACATGTCTTATATCATGCTAGGTAGTAAAAATACAAAGACAAAAATTAAATATCCATTGCACTCAAAGAGTACATACTTACTGATTGAGCTTACAGCATATAGGAAAGCATTTATTAACACTATAGAATAGTTTCAAAAGGGGAGCTGTTTATCTCTAAAAGTCTTGTGGACCATTGTTTCCTGATGGTGATATAAGAAATATCAGCAGTCAACTAGAACTCTTCTCTAACGAAAAATAAACTTGAATGGAAATTTTATAAATGAAAGTCACATGTCAAGCTGGACTAAAGTGAGAAGAGTCTTGACCTGATGCCCCTTAAAGATATCTACTCTTGCCCTGACAGCTTGGCTCTTGGGAAGGGATGGGAAAATTAGTGATTTTAAATGGCTGAGTTTTTGTGGTCTAAGATGGTGCTATAAATATACCACAATGTCACAGCTGTTGCTTTATACTGTACCTTTTTTTTTTTAATGCTAATATTTTATTGGCTTTGCTTCCATATTCCAAAAGAATTGATTTTCCAAAATTAATTTAGAATTCATATACTGTACTCTTATAATTCTTCAGTACATAATCAATGGTATCTATTGCCTTTGTATATATTAAAATTACCTGCATTTTCATTAATTCTGTTCCAGAATTCACCATTCTCTTATGTATACTTACAGACATTATGAAGTAACAGAAAACAGTATTTAAGAATCACAGGATTTAGTGCTCAAGTAGATGTTCAAAATCACTGAAGCCAAGATCAACATTTTAAAGATGGTGAAAATGAGGTCTAGAAAGAGGAATTTACTTGTTCAAGGTTGTGCCATTGAAGCAGTATTTATATTTGTCTGGCACTATGTCTTAAATCAATTAATATGTTTAGGCTCCTGGACTGATCATGGCATTGGTAAAATCATGAATGAATTTTAAATACTGAAAAGCTAGCTCCTGCATTCACATTTTTCCATATAAATGTGGCACGGTGCTTTTTTTAGATATTTATTTTCCCAAGCTGTTTAAATGTTATTTTAAACAACACTTCATTTATTTGTACTCTTTCCTCTTTAGGGTCCTTCTACACAGAAAATCAAGCATCCATTGACCCATTGTGATAGCAGAAAATCACAGAAAAGAAAATCAAATATGAAGCAGACAGGACCATGCTTCCTAGTTCTTCCCTTTCTTCCCTCCCTATAATACAAGAGCTTTTTGCCTGTGCAACTCTTTGCTATAAAATTTAAGACCATTGCCTTAGAAAGATTGTACATAGCATGAGCTAAAAAGTGAAATCTATTGTCTGTGAGGTCCATGTTTAAGTGGGTTGATGTTTTCTTCCCCAAATTTTTATATAGACACTAGAAATGCAGTGTTTGATAGCATAAAGATTTTTGTCCTTGGAGGAGAAAAACTCAGATGTAAGACACTTACTAGCTGCATTGACTATGGATAAATCATTTTTCTGGTCTTGTTACTTGAATTTACATTAAATAAATCCACCAATCACCACCTGAAAGATATTTCAAAACAAAACTCCTGGGGTATTATAAACAAATTCCAGAGTTCCCAGATCAAAGAGAAAATACTTCAAGTAACCAGGAAAAGAAGAATTTAAATATTGTAGAGTCACAGTCAAGTCACACAAGATTTCACAACTACCATATTAGAGGAGCAGAGGAATTAACATATTGGTATGGGCTAGAACTCTGAACTTGGAAACAAAGGATTCTTACAAGATACTAAGTCAGTGGAATTGATAGAAACAATGGTTATCTAATTTAGTATGGTTCAGTATGATTGATTTAATCCTACAATACATAATGGTTTCCTAGTGATATAATGATTGGTTTATACTCAGTAATAAAGCATATAAACTAGAAGCCTCAGCTAGGTTGAGGCAGGAAGATTCAGAAGCCAGAGAAGGCAGGTGGGAGCTCAAGCTCTCAGAACCAAGGAGAGAGATAGGCCTCTAAGAAAGCTAACCAGGCCCCAGGAAAGGAGACAATAAAGGATTTGGACTTTAACACCTGACTACCTGTGTGGTGATTACTGAACTGAAACAAAGGCTGCTCCCAGAGACTCCAGGAAACTGAACCAAAAAAGAACATTACAGCATATGATATTCCAGAAAGTAAAAGAGCTAGGATTACAATTAAGAACAACCTATCCAGAAAAATTGAGTATAATCCTTTAAGGGAGAAAAATGGGTATTTATTTTTAAAAAATAGAGGACTTTTAAGAACTTCTAATGAAAAAATCAGAGCTGAATAGAAAATGTGACTTTTAAATATAAGATTCAAAAGAAACCTAAGAAACATAAATATGAAAGAGAATTATAAAGGATTCGACAAGGTTAAACTATTTTCATTTCTATATGGGAAGATAACATATGTAGCTTTTAAGAACTTTATCATTATTAGGACAGTCAAAAGGATTCTACACAGAGGATATGAACGTTAGTCAACTATGTTGGAATGATGTTCAAAATAAGAGTAGGAGAAAAAGAGAAATGCCCTGGGAGAAAGGAAAAGGGAAAGGAAGAATGGGGAAAGTTATCACATAAAAGAGGCGTGCAAGGAAGATCTTTTAAATATAAAATTGTTTGTATAGAGGAAAATAGACAATATTTGAAACTTATTCTCATCTAAATTGATTCAAAGAGAGAAATACACACACACAGAAAGAGAGAAAGAGAGAGACAGACAGAGAAAGAGAAAGAAAGACAGTGAGAGTGAGAGAGACAGAGAGAGAAAGAGACACACACAGAGAGAAACAAAGACAGAGACACACACAAGAGACAGAGAGACAGATACACACACACACACACACACACAGAGAGAGAGAGAGAGAGAGAGAGAGAGAGACTCACTTGAATATAGAAATCTATCTTAACCAACAGGGAGGTAAGAGGGAAACAGTGATAGAAGTGAGATAAAAAGGAGGGTAGATAAATGAGAACAGAGTTGGAAGCAAAACAGATTTTAGAGGAGAGACAAGATTAAAAGAGAAAGAGAAGGATAAACAGAAGAAAATAGGATGGAAGAAAATGCTCACTTAGCAATCATAACTATTAATAGCATAAACTGACCTATAAAATGGAAAAGAATAGTAGAATGCATTATAATCCAATAAAAAGTTGTTTATAAAAATACATTTGAAACAGAAAATAACATGGAATTAAACTAAGAGACTGGAGCAAAAGCTATCATGCTTCAACTAAAATAAAAAATACTGCAATTATGTTCTCAAAAAGAAAAATCCAAAAATAGAATTAATTAAGAGAGAATCATTTTGCTGAAAGGTAGCATAGACTAAATCTTCTCAAAATATGGGTCACAACCCTATATAGGGTTGTATAACTAAATGTGGGGCTTGTGAAAAATTTGGGAACAGTAAAAGGTATCAAATATTCTATCTTGGTTTCTGGAGGAATGTGATGAATTTTAGGAGATTTGTTGAAAATGTGGAGAGTGACCAGAGAAAGGACCCCAGTATATTTAGAAGCCCTAAAACCTTCTGTATGAGAGGAAAGCTTAAAGAAATGAGGGGATATTAGCTCTAGAAAGGAAAAAATGGAAGTAAGGCATGTCTTAAAGTATTTGGGTTTGACATCAGAAAGACTCATTTTCAGAATTTCAAATCTACCCTTAGATGGTTACTAGCTCCATGTCCCAGGCAATTCATTTAACCTCTACTTGCTTTAATCTACTAGAGAAAGAAATGGCAACCCGCTCTAGAATCTTTGCTTAGAAAACCCTAATATAGGGTCATAAAAAGTTGGACACAATTGAAACTACAGAATAACAACATAGGAAAGAATAAGAAGACTTCTTCTCAGACTTTAGCATCTTTGCTGAGAAAACCCTAATGTATGATCATAAAGAGTTGGACACAACTGAAACCACAGAACAACAATATAAAGAAAATAAGACTTGTTCTTAGATCCAGAAAGATGATCTAGGCCCAATGGTTGCAAGCTCCAAAAAGGCATATTTAGTTCAGTGGGAGTAAGAACTGCCTAACAATTAGAACTACACAAAAATAAAATTATTTGCATCAGGAAGTAGTAGTTTTCTCTTGATTAGAGGTCTTTAAGTAGAGAAATGACTGAAAGTTTTTGAGGGTTATTGTAGAGGAGATTACTATATAGATATAGTTTGCAGAGATGATGATGATGATGATGATATAGTGATGATGGTGATGGTGGAGATGGTGATGATTATGTTGCTGACTGCAAACTGTACTTTAAAAAAAGCTACAGAAAAGACATCAACTACTATTGACCTGCATATGTATATGTGTATAATACAATATTGGATAGATATTCCAGATCTAGAGATGGATAATGAGTTGGCCTAAGAATATAAAAGGAGGAAGAGATAGGGCTGGATTGTATTTGGATAATTATGCAGTTTACAGGAGAAGCCTAGCTTGCTCCTTGTCACCACAACTCCTTTATGTAATGTTCTCTTCTCTAAAATATAATTGTTCTCTGGGAGCAGGTTTCTTGGGGAGCTCCTGGAGGCAGCCTGAGTTTCAGTTCAGGGCAATAATCATCTCAAATGCAGCCAGCTGTTCAAGTCCAGTTCCTTTATTTTCTCTTTCCTTTACTTGGAACTCGGCTAGCTTTCTGGAGGCCTTCCGGATCTTGGTTTCAGGATTCTCCATAGGACAGCCTGCCACCTCTTCTCTGTCTTCCTTTGTTCTGCCCAACTGAATCCTAGCTTCTCAATCTCCCAGAGTGCCCTTTGGCCCTGATGGCTTCTTGCTTATATGCTACACATTGAGCATACTCCAATCATTACATCACTAGGAAACCATAATTTGTTGTAGGATTAAATCAATGCTAAATTAGATTTAACCATTGTCTCCTCAATTCCACTGACTTAGCACCTTGTAAGAATTCTTTCTAACACATTTAATTTTGTATGAAACATTTCCCTGCAACCTTAAACATAAGCCCCAGAACATCATGAGAATTGTCAAGACAGAAGTAATTTTCAGTTAAGACTGAGTAATTTTCAATTCAGTTCAATTTAATTTTGAAAAATATTAAACCTCTATTATGCACAATGCACAATGATCTCCCTTGGATTCTACCAACAAAGAAGAAAAATCATACAGCTCTTTCTCTTGAGGAGTTTATACCAATAGTCAATGGGATAAGTCATATTACAAGTAACTAAAATACAAGTCATAAAATAATTACACCCTATGTCAGTTCAGAGTAACTGGAGAGATTCCAGCAGGAAGGGATTATTTCTAGCTAAGCACTTAAGAAATTTTCATAGGATCTATTTAGACATCCAGATGGAACAGTGAACAAAATGCTGGGTCTGCAATCAGGAAGACCTGAGTTCAAATGCAGTCTTAGATATTTCCTAGTTATGTTTTGTTGGGCAAGTCAATTAACTTCTCTATCTGCCTCAGTTTCCTCAACTGTAAAATGAGGATAATAATTGAACCTATCTTGTAAGGTTATTGTATCAAATGAGATTTTTGTAAAGTGCCTATCACTGAGCCTGGCACATAGTTCATGCTAACAAATTCTTAGTCTGTTCCTTTTTGCATTTAGGAGCTTCTAGGGCTATTTTCCCCTAGAATAATAAAGGACCTCTGACTTCTGTTCTTTCTTAACTCTTATGTTTGCTTTCCATAGTTTTTCTGAGACTATTTGGCATTAACATATCACCATTCTCAGATTTCCTTCTTTTCTCATCCATTCTCTAGCATTTCTCAATTTCTAATTTTAATCTGCCATCTGCTAAGAAGCCAGAAAAACCAAATTTTACTAGAGTTATGTTGAAAACGAAAGTAAGTGTTGACTAATGGTCTGAGGGGCTCTCTAAGAAATAAACACATGAATTTTAACCAATTTTTTTTAAACTTTCATTGGTCATTGGGGATGGGAGTATTTAAGTTTGTACTGGGTACATGAAATGTTACTAGTTTGACAAAATCCCTTCCCTTGGAAATTCATAGTCTAGCTAGGAAACAAATGAAATAAGATATAAAGAAGAAAAAAATGTACAATCAATTAGCAGATTTTAATGTTCATAGTTTATATAGGTTGTAGTTCTAGGATCGAATAATCAAATTTGGGTTGGAGTGAAGGGAGGATTTCCCCAACTAGTGGAACTTGATCTGTCTATTACTTTAAATATCATCAACAACACAAAAAACCCTAGTGATTATCAGGGACTTAAAATTACTGTGAATGTGTTGTGACCATGAACAGAGACAAATAGTTTTGCTGAGTTGAAGAGAAAAGTCAGACCTTAGAAAAAGGGACCCTTAGAATCAACACTGAGAACTTCACATCTTATTTGGGGAGAGAATTAGCCTTTTGTGCCAGGAGTGTTAGGAGTGTTAATGCACTGGAGCACTGAAAGACTACGTAACACAGTAATACAACTTGTCCTAATGGAAGATGAGGATGAGTGCCATGTTCATGCCCAGTTAATAAATGCATGTTCCCCTCTCAAGTTACAAAGCAGCATTCCTGGATGGATTTCAATATTTCTAACCAACTTTAAACAGAGTGACCACAGTTATTCCAATTATGAATATTGAAATACCCTTCTGTTGGCATTAAGTCATGGGAAATGATTGGACCATTGTGTTATCATTGTTGCATGTCTCTTCGAGATTTTTGAAAATATGACTTTACTTATTTTCAAAGGTACCAATACCTGTCATTTTACCCATGAAACTTAAAACACAACATATGTGGAACAGAAACAGATTTTTATTAAGTCGCTTGGTGATACTCATGATTAGAGTTTGATGTTTGTTAAATGGGAACTGCTCATTTCTTAAAAAATAATAATAATAATAATAATAAAATAATAATAAAAAACAATATCCTTTGAGGTTGCCCTTGAACAACTAAATAGGTGCTTTGGAGTTCCCAACCCCTTTTCAATATTGTCACAGCTTTTGAGAGGATCAGACATTTAATTTTGTGAATTTATCCAGTCATTAACTTTCTTTTGTTCAAGTTTAATAAAGATTTGCATATCTAGCCCCTTTACATAAAAAAGCACTGCATGTGGGGAGGGGACTGTGAATTCTGAACATCTTTCAGCTCCTTCAGAGGGTTCTCAGATTATTTGGCTCAGTGTTTGTCATAATCTGTTCTGTTATAAAGAAGTTCCCAGTTTCAGTTTCATTCATTCTATTGTGCTGCTTATTTGCCCGCCTTCTAAGAAACTTTGTTTTCACTCTGCTCTGTCATGTGAGATGTGGAATTCTTCCCCAAGGCAGTGGAATGATGGAGAGAGACTCTTAAATGAGATTAAGTCCTTAAGAGCCAAGTCCTTAGGTCTGTGAAGGAAAGTGTGTGTGTATGTAAAGCCACAACTTTGAATTCAAGGGAAATTCTAGAAATGATTCAGGGCTGAAATGGAAAACAGAAGTAATGAGCAACAAAGAAAAATAGTAAATAAATAACATGTAATTACTATTGAGATAGAAGAACTAATTCCTGGTAGAGTGGGAAGAAAGCTATACTTCAGAGTACTAAAAATCTGAGTTCAAATCCCAGTCCAATTATTTACTCCCTGTGTGAACTACATAAAATATGAGCTTAGGGGATGCTAGCCATTCTGGTCTTTTTTTTTTTTTTCCTTCAAGAAGTAATTTTTGAAAACCCTATTTTGTGATCAAGCCTCTGCCAGGCATTGTAAAGGGTGTCAACATGTTTAAAAAAAAAAAACCCTAAAAAACTAAAAAACCAAAGCAAACCAAACAAATAAACAAAAAGCTTCTTTATCTTTGTTATAGAAACTTAGTTTAGTCAGAAAAAATAAGAATTAAAGATGAAAAAAAATCAACATTTGAATAGATAAAACTCACAGGCTCATAACTTTAGTTAGAAGGGATGTCACAAGGCTGTCTATGCTAAATCCAAAGTGAGTAATACAGATTAGTAGCACTCTGCTTGCTGTAGGAGTTCAGTGGAGAGAGAGAGAGAGTGAGAGATGTCTCAAAGTTAGAATAATCAGAGCAGGCGTCATAAGGAGATGGTTCTTGAGCTGGTTCTTGAAGAATAGGCAAGACTGGTTGGATGACCATTCCAGCCCACAGCTGCAGCTTGAATATATGTATGAAACAAGATGAGAGGCCAGATCCTCAGGATGGCCTATCCTATGTGGGACACTCTGACTCTCCCTCAGCGGAATGCAGTGCTTGATTCTGTAGACAAAGTGGCATCTACCATTGCATTCCTTACAAGTCTTTATTACTTTTAAATCTATGGCTTATGAAATGTTGTTCATTAAACTTCAAACACAGCAAGTTATCTCTCAGGTATCTCTGTGATGAGTCTGGCTTTTCCATTCCCAAACAGTTTCACATCAAAGCTTTTGACAAGTTGCATAATACTCTCCATGAGGTGGTATTAGGAAACATCCCTTCTGGAGTCCACTTTGGGGTCTGTGTCTGGAGAAGCAGATGAAAATTACTCTGGGCTTAGGAAATTGTCTCTGCTGCAGCACAACTGCCCTACCATGTATGTACTCTTACAGAAATAGCTCCTTCCCAAATGAGGAAAAGAAATATATCCCAAGTTTTTTGAAAAGTGGATCTCTACTAGCTTTTAGATCTAGGCTCTCTCAAACTATAAAGAGGAGGTAGTGAAAATTTTATCCTTCTCTTAGCTTGAGCCTCCCATTTATACATTATTTAACTACTTCTGGCTCACTGGAGCTGCTGATCCCTATAATTAATTTTGATAGCCTGATTCAATTTTATGCCAGTGTGGAAAGTTAAAGGCTTTTTTCCTTCCCTGAACTGTAATGAGGCTGATAAGGACTAATGGTGATGCTATTAATTTTTTTCAACCTCATATCTGAAAACAAATATACTTAGTAGCAAGGCTGGAAAATCTTTTTTTCTGCCAAGGGTCATTAGATATTTATAACATCATTTACAGGCCATACAAAATTATCAACTATAGAACTCAAGTTGTAGGAGGTTGTTGCATCTAGCTTTCTGCAGTTGGCTTAGCAAATGATTTTGTGGGCCCTATGTGGTCCTTAGGCCAGACCTTCTCCACACCTGGACTAAAGGATTGGTAAGAAAAACCTGTATTCAAATCCTGTTTAGATACATTCTGTCATGTTGCCCATAACAAGTCACGTAACCTCTATGTACCTTGGGTAATTCCCCAAGATTTATGCACTAAAGCAAAAGTGGAAGATCTGGATTGATCCTGGGCAAATCACTTATCCTAAAAGAATTCAAATTCCAATAGACATCATGGTGTAGAATAGAGCAGTGCACTTGGAATTAGAAGAAATTAGGTTTGAAACCTACCTCAGACATTTACTGAGCAATTCCTTTAAGCTCTCAGTGTCTTATCTGCAAAATGGGTATGTTGGACTTAATGGCTGCTAAGATCCCTTCCAGTTTTAAAGCAATGATCCTAAGACTCTTGCCTCTGACATTAGCAGCCTGTCTCTGAGGAAGGCACTTTACCCTTTATCCTGCTTCTAATACTGTCAGGCAAATCACTTAACCTCTATGTGTCTTAAAGAAATTCACTAAGATATAGTTTGGGGGGTTTGAATTAGTGAAGGAAAAGAAGGACAGATACAAAAATTTATTAAATGTCTGCTATATGCCGGACACTATGCTAAGTGCTTTACAAATATTTCAACTGAGGATCCCCATTTTATAATTGAGGAAACTGAAACCTGAAATTAAAGGCCTTGTCCAGGGTCACAGATCTAGTAAACATCTGAACTTGGATTTGAACTTAGTTTTCCCTGATTCCAGTTCTCTATTTATTATATCATTTAGCTGTCTCTGGTGAAAGGAGTATCCAGAGCAAGAAGTACCAAAATCACTTTCCTATATTGTGCATGTGAACACAACTAAATTTTCCTTTTTTAAAATTTTGCCTTGTTACAATAAGAAAGGAATGGTAGGAGATGGGGAAAGGGAATGGCTCATACATCATGTAGTAGTGGATGGAATGGATGAGCTGTGCTGAACATACTTGTCCAATGATCTCAGACTTGTCAGAGTGATATTTATACAGACTAGAAACTAAGTGCATTTAAAATTATACTTATTTGTAAACAAAAAAAATTTAAGTAAGCATTAGGCTGCTAAAATTTTCTTTATTTCCTGATTTTAGTTCTTGACATGTATTTGTTTAGCTTTTTCCAGCACTGCCCAGCTACACTATCCCTAAACTGCTACAGATGTGGCATTTCACTTTAGGGTCTAGTTTACAGCAGACAATGTAGCTTCCAACTCTGAGAATGTTTAAACTTAAAAATCAGAGTTACAAAGTCCACAGTCTTTCCAGAGTCGTTCAGGATCTAGGGATTAATTTATTTTATTTTATTTTTTTTTAATTATAGCTTTTTATTGAAAGAACATATACATGGGTAATTTTTCAACATTCACCCTTGAAATCACTTCTGTTCCAACTTTTCCCTCCCCTAGATGGCAGACAGTCTCATACATGTTAAACATGTTAAAGTATATCTTAAATACAATATATGTGTACATATTTGTGCAGTTCTCTTATTGCACAAGAAAAATTGAATTTAGAAAGGTAAAAATAACCTGGAAAAAAACCCCAAAATGCAAGCAGTCCACACTCATTCCCCAGTGTTCTTTTGCTGGGTATAGCTGGTTCTGTTCATCACTGATTAATTGGAACTGAATTGGATTCTCTCATTGCCAAAGATAGCCACTTCCATCAGAATTGATCCTCATATTCCCATATGTTGCTGAAGTATATAATGATCTCCTGGTTCTGCTCATTTCACTTAGCATCAGTTCATGAAAGTCTCTCCAGACCTCTCTGAAGTCATCCTGCTAGTCATTTCTTACAGAACAATAATATTCCATAACATTCATATACCACAATTTATTCAGCCATTCTCCAACTGATGAGCATCCATTCAATTTCCAGTTTCTGGCCACTACAAAAAAGGCTGCCACAAACATTTTTGCACATACAGGTCCCTTTCCCTTCTTTAGTATCTCTTTGGGATATAAGATCTAGGGATCATTTTAAAAGGGAACTGAGGGAACCATTGAAAAAGGTTGGTCAAATGTAAAGTCGTTATGAATGAACCAGAAAAAAAAGAATGAAAAAAAATGGGTGTCAAAATAGGGAGCCCACTCCTTTGGCTTTTCCTGCATGACTGTTTGTGCTGAGCCGTCTGGGGAGTGAAGCATAATTCATGTTGCTGCTAGTCCTTAAAACAGGAAATAATATACCCATTTAATTTAATCACAATTTATATTACATGTGCATATTTCTAAACAAATGTTGTAGATGGAGAGTTTGGTAGCAATAATATTTATGAATTACACTTTTAGTTAGCAAAGGGAATGTATGACCTCTTACATTTGGGTTGACATCTGAATTTGGTATTCTGCGGGTTTGACATGGCTGATGGATTCTTATTAACTTTATGTATAAACAGGAAATGCTTCTATGCTGAACAGTTATTAATGTGGGATGTCTCTGATTTTGAATTTGTAGGTATTAACTCTGGTCAGGTTCAGGAAAGTCGACTGACTTCTCTTTTTTTTTTTATAAAGAAACAAAACAACAGTAATAACAACAACAACAACAAACTCCGTATGATTAATATGTTAGCAAATTTGAAAATGATTTTATCACATGGAAGAAATGAGTGTTTATTTTACTGACAGAAAGCATGAAAAACCTTTCCAAGAAGTCCCTGAGCTAGACATGAATCTGCAGGTGCCTGTCACTATTTTCCTGGAAGATCCTTAGCAGGAGTCTGAGCATGAAATGGGTAAGCCCAAGAATTAAATGATTTATGCCTCGGCCATCTCAAGCCCAGTTTCCAAATTAGATTAAGAGAGAAATTTAATTTTGATTTTTTTTTTAAGAACTAACTAGGTTCCCTCTGACAGGTTCCTTGGTGCAAGAATAAGGCAGGGGTTCTCTGGAAAGGATTCTAGATTTGCAGTCAGGGTTTGAATCCAAATTTTGTGACTTAACTAATTGTATGACCTTGGACAGGTGACTTCATCTCCTTGGCCCATAGTTTCCTCATTTGCAAAATGAGCAAGCTGGACAAAATGATTTTAAAGTCCCTGCCCATCTTTAATTCTATATGTTTTGTATAGGGTGAACCCAACTAGGGAGCACCCCTCCTTAAAGAAGGCAGGGAGTCAGGCCAGGTGGATTAAACCCAAAAAGGTTTGTCCCTGTTATCAGTACACACCTTACATTCAAAATCCAATTAGCAGCTAGGCCTACAACACTGAAAACTGAAGCTGGCAGACCTTTTCATTTGACTTTCAGTTTTCACAGGGAAAAAGTAACATTTTTATAGTTAAAGGTTAAAGTTCAAATTTAGTTTATATCAAATTACCAAAATATGCTTTTGTTAAGGTTAGATTCTCATGCTCAGAGCTATTCAAACCATAAGGAAAGCAAACACAGTGAGAGATAATCCCATTAAAGATGAACTATTCACTTGAACCTCAAATATTTGGTAACCATAATAAAGTCCCATCTATTAGGGAGATAAAGGCAGAGAAAGAAGGAGCTAAGAGTAGACCCCATTCCTCTGACAAAAAGGCCTGGAGGCCTGAGTTAAAAGCAAAGGCTTTTAAAAATGAGGTAAACTCATTTATGTCATCTGGAGAAATGAGGAAACAACTGGAAAGTATAGGAGAATCTACAGCATCGAGTAAATTTGATGGAGGAGGGCAATACAGATTCTTAGCAGAAGGGGCAAGGATGATCTTGTGCTGAAGCTTTGAAAGTGGTAAGCTATGTTCTCATTATATGGACTTGTTTGAAGAGCCATGTGACACACATCCATGCCAGAGTTAGGAAATGATGAATTTCTTCCTTCTACAACTTGGTTCTCTCTACTGTCTCTGATATTTGAGCAAGACTAAAACTAAATGATAAACTAATCCCTCTTCAACAGCTCCTGCTACAAAGGGAAGAAAATGGAGAGAAATTAAATGGTTTCTACCCTCTGCTCAAACCACAAACTAAATAAAGACTTTGACATGGGACTGGGAATATCCATGCTTTCTTACTGTTCCCAAATAGCTGAGGAAATTGAGATGTGAACCTTTTATTTCCCCTGACAGAAAGTAACCTCTTTTTTATTTTTGTTACTTATTACCTAACAAGTAACTGGCAAATAGCAGGCATTTAATAAACACTGACATTGTTAATAAGTTAATTGTCATAAGCACTGACATAAATAAGGAGATACTTAATCTTGTCATTATATTTAATAAATATTTGTTTAGTGGAATGAAAGTGTATTTATTCCAGACTTTCTATAGTAGTCTGTAAAAAATGCTATATATAAGGTTGTAATAGAAATGACTGAAAAATAGGACATAAGGGAGGCTTTCTGACTGGAACTATTTTGGTTGCTGTTGTTTAGTATTGTCTGACTCTTTGTGACCCATTTACCATTTCCTTCTCCCAACCCATGGGAAACTGAAACCTTATTTGGTTAATATTTGCTCAGGATCACCCAGCTAGTAAATGTCTGAGGCCACATTTGAGCTCAGGAAAATGAATATTTCTGACTCTAGGCCCAGCATCCTATCTACTGTGCCACTTAGCTGTCCTCTGTGTTGTGCTTAGGAGCATTAATACACTGGAACATTGAGAGAAAAATGAAGGAAAACTTTTTCAAAATGGAGACACTGAGAGGAACTCACCCATGGTAACAAGGGGCTGCAAAGATACAGTGATCTCAAGGTGAAAAAGCCATAGAAAGTAGATGGATCTTTTAGAGGAAAAAGGCAGCTAAGGCAGACAGGTAAGTCCAGAAACTCATGATGGAGCAGCAAGAAGAGTGAAAACAGGATGTTTTAATCCTTTTTTTTTCTCTGACTGGTACATAGTATTAAGTTTTTTTTTTTTATTTTTAATTTTTGTTTTTTTTTTTTTACTTTTAATAGCATTTTGTTTTTTTTTCAATATATGCAAAGATAGTTTTCAACATTACTTTTGCAAAACCTTGTGTTCCAAATTTTTCTCCCTCTTCTCCTCCCCAAGACAGCAAGCAATCAGATATAGGTTAAACATGTGCAATTCTTCTAAATATATTTCCATATTCATCTTGCTGCGCAAGAAAAATCAGATCAAACAGGAAAAAACCCAAGCAAAGAAGTAACAACAACTAAAGGTGAAAATAGTATGCTTTGATCCACATTCAGTCTCCATAGTTGTTGAAAAGAGCTAAGTCGATCACATTTGATCATCACATAATCTTACTGTTACAGTGTACAGTGTTCTCTTAGTTCTGCTCATTTCACTCAGTATTAGTTCATATAAATCTTTTCAGACTTTTCTGAAATCAGCCTGTTCATTTCTTATGGAACAAAAATTAGTTATATGCCTAACAAATAAGTTATTAATATGCCATTCCTCAACTAATGAGTATCCATTCAATTTCTAATTCTTTACCACATAATGCTGTTTTTAAATACTCATTGATTGACTTATTGATTGATGCTATTTGTTTTCTAAATCTAAATTTGTTATCAAAAAGCCTAATGGTATAGGAATTGTACAATGATCATTCCTTCAGCATCTGTTTGAGAAAAGACTTTTTGATTATATTCTCCAGAACCCTAGACAATGTGATTCTCTCAATGACAACAAATTTTCCCTCCTCTCACCTAAAAAGAATGAATCATTTTTTGAATTACAGATATGCCAAAAAGGCATTCAAAATTATCAGAGTGCTTATCTCCTGGTGACAATGTAGGTGAGTGGGAGTCTGCCATGACAGGATGTTTTCCCTCCACTGGGGGATTGGATGTGGAGACTAAGATTTGGGGGAGTGTCAGAATTCCTTGCTCCTCCATATCCAGTTGCAGACTTTCTTATGCCAAGATTCAGCCTGGAGCACATTTTTGATGACTCTAAACTAATCCCTTTGCAAACCCTGGTTTAGTCAGAAATGCTGACACAATGATAAGTCTGATGATTCAACTGATGAGGCTCAGCTATTTATGGTTCCCCCAATGCCAATTAAAGATCATTCTGATTAAGCAGGTTCAGTTTCTATTTAGAGGGGAGTGGCTGAGAGGTTAGGGGGCAGGGGAGGGACTTGACCTCCCAATGGCCCTAATAGAACATGTCACTCTGAGGCAGAAGAGTAAGGAGGTTGGGTGCTAATGTGGGAAGGGCAGGCTTCTCTGGTATATTATATCCAGGAAGGCTTAGAAGTTCCTTAGAAACAAAGAAATATTTTCATCCTCCATTTTGTATAAAGACTTAGAAGAATCTCAAAGAAATTATCAAGGAAGCCATTTAGGTCATCCCTCAATTGGAATTTCCATATTCAACAAAAGATTTATTTTATGACAGTGTAATGGTAAGTGTTTAACAATTGATATACTGAAGGAGAAGAAAATGGGCCCATATTTTCAAGATTAATCTGTGTCACTAACATTTTGTCAACCTTAAGTCTAGAAATCAACAAAATGATAGCTCCTGATTTGTATTATTAACTGATTTCTGAGGTATCAATGTGCACACTAAAAATTTTGCAATAAATTCACTGGTCCATTCAAACTGTCACTGGCACAAAGATTCCCAGGGAAAAGAAACCACCACCTCCACCACCAAACCATTCCCCTTGACGACTTAATTAATTGTCTTGGAGTTTTTCCTTACATATCAAATCTTTCATTCTTCACTTGCTCTTCATTTGGTCTTCCCAGGTCACTCTTTTCTTTGCTATTTCTCTCTAGACAAAGTTCATGTCCTCCCTAAACTTTATTTCCCCTGGCTAAATATGAGTAGTTAATCCAACAAATTCTCAGATGGCACAGTTATTACATTTTGAATCATTCATTCTATCAATTATAAAGCCACCTAACAGTACTATCATCTAACTTTGTAACTTTCAATTTTATCCACAAAGTTAGCTTAAGGAGATCTGATATATTTTGTTGCTAGACTTGCCTATTTCTATAAATTTACTAAATTAATACTACTACCAAAAAAGAAATGAAGTTAGGGTGGCATGATCTATTATTCTATTTAGTTTGGAGGGGCAGGAAGGGCAAAAGTGGGAGACATAATGAATAGAGAGCTGATCCTGGAGAAGACCTGAGTTGAGACTAAGCCTCCTATCTAGCTCCTATATAGCTAAGTGAAGCTGGACAAACAGCTGCCTCTGTTTGCCTCAATTTCCCCAATTGTGAAATGGGGATGATAATAGTCCCTGCCTTCCAGTTGTTTAACTGAGATCATATTTGTAAAGCACTTAGCACAATGCCTAGTACTTCAATTCCATTTTCCACAGGGTGGCTAGAATTGAGATAGTAGATCAGAGGGATGATATTGGCATGGTAACTTGAATTCAACAAGACATTTGACAAAGTCTCTCATGCTCTGTTTATAGATAAGATACAAACATATAATAGTACAATGAAGTGCATTTGGAACTGGTTGAATGGGTAGATCTCAAAAGTATTCATTAAATAGCTACTGTCATTTTGGAGGGAGTCTGCCTTGGGCTTTGGCCATTTCACATTTTATAGAGGGCCAGAATTCTGGAAAAGTGTACTTGAAACAAGGTGTTAAGTCAGTGGATTTTATCAAAGATTTGAAAAGGGCTTTCACTCTTTATGGGTCTACATTATCTTATGTTAAGATGTTATTAGAGAATTTGGCTTTTGAAGTTTCAACCCCTAATGATTGGAAATCTATAGCAAGGACATGTTTAGAACCTGGACAAAACTTGTGGCTTTTTGAGTATAGTGAACTCTGTAGAATACAAGCCCAAGAAAATAGGCAACCTGGAGTTAATATAACAGTTAACTTTGATCAACTAGCAGGTTTAATTACCCTATAGCAGCATATGAGCAAATTGGGGCTGCTGCTATCAAAGCATGGGGCACCCTCCCAGGAAGAAAAGATAGAAAGGAAGCCTTCACAAAAATAGCACAAGTTCCAAGTGAACTCTTTGCTGATTTTGTGGAACGTCTGCAGACAGCTGTCATATGAACCATTAGTGAAAATGTAGCAACAGAAATTATGATAAGATAACTTGCTAAAGAAAATGCTAATGAGGTTTGTAGAAAAATTATACTAGGCCTACACAAAGATGCTCCTTTAGGTGATATCATAAAACACTGTGCCACCGTGGGCACAAATACCTTTTATACCTAGGCTATGATGCAGACTTCTCAAGATCTGAACATGGGAAGACAGGGTCCTTTTTGGCAAGGAATTTCCAGAGAGACTTCTCTATGCTTTCAATGTGGTAAAGTAGGGCATCTGAAAGCTCAATGTTGGCAGAGAAGACAAGGTGGAGAACAAGACCCAAAACTCTATGTCCAAAATGCAACAGAGGCTTCCATTGGGCATCAGAATATAGACTGATTCAGGAAATGAGAGACAGGGCTTGGTTCCAGGGACCCAGGCAAAAAAACACTTGGAGCATGATGGCAGTCACTGTTACAACCAGAGTATCTTTAGAAGTTCAATATTCTGACATGATCAATCAGTCGAGAAGCAATCTGATGGGAGAAAGAGATTACATGATCAATCAGCTGAGAAGGAACCTGATGGGGGAAAGAGATTATAATTGGGGAGAATAGAGTTGTATGCAGCTGGTATACTGAGATATCCTCTGGAGAAGTGAAATCTGTCCCTGTCTCGCCTATAGATCCCTTGCCTCCAGGTACAGTAGGCTTGACCATTTCACCTCCTGAGAGTGCTTACAAAATAGTGTCTATCCATACAGTGATTTGGGAAACTGGGGAATGTGTAGATAATATTCCAGTCACTACTACAGGTAGATAATGTGTGACTTATCACCCAGGAGAAGTAGTAGCTTCAGGTTTACTGATACAGACTCCTAATAGGCAATTTGGTGATATTTGCCCAGATTTTAACTCCCATCAACAGAATCCAGAAATGTTCTAGACTGGACTCTTAGAACTGATTGTCCTATACTCACTATCTATGTAAATGGCATACCATTGAAAAGGTTGGTAGATGCAGGTGCTCGTACAGTCATTAGAGGTGCCAATTGGCCCAGTCATTGGCCAAAGATTAAGGCAGACACAAATATGTCTGGCATAGAAGGATCAATAGCAGCTGAAATTAATGCTACCCCATTGAGATGACTATTTGAAGGTGAAACAGAAGTTTTTACTCCTTTTGTAGTTGAAAAATCCCCATCAATCTATGGGGAAGAGACATCTTACAACAGTTAGGATTACAATTGAGTATTTTGGTTTTTTAGGCAGGGCTGCTATTGAAGGCCTGCCTGCATTCTTACTTGTTCCCATTCAATGGAAAACTGATACACTGATGTGGGTAGAACAGTGACCCTTAGCAAATGATAAAATTCAGGCCTTATTGGATATAATCCAAGAGCAACTTGACCAAGGACACTTACAATCTTCTCTAAGTCCTTGGAATTCCCCTGTATTTGTTGTAACAAAGAAATCTGGAAAATGGAGGATGTTGACTGATTTAAGAAAAATAAGGGATCAGATGGAAACTATGGGAACTCTTCAGTCTGGATTTCCATCTTCTACTCAATTGCCTAGAGAATGGCATCTTTGGGTTATAGACATTAAAGATTGTTTCTATTCTATCCCTCTGGATAAGGAAGATATGAAAAGATTTGTTTTTCAGTGCCCAGCATTAATTTAGCTGAGCCTTATAAAAGATATGAATGGACAGTTTTGCCACAGGGAATGAAAAATAGCCCTACTATGTGTCAAATGTATGTTGCTGCTGCTCCTACTCCAGTAAAAAAACATTTCCAAAAGTTATGTTATTACATTACATGGATCATATCTTGGAGTCTGTACCTGAGCAGCAAATATTAGAAGCATGTCAAAAAAGACCGTAGAAACACTAAGGAACTACAAATTGCATATGGCTCCAGAAAAAATTCAAAGACACACTCCTTTTCAATATTTAGGATATGAAGCATATCCTAAGGTGCTTATGTACAAAAACTTTCTTTAAGAATAGAGAAGTTGAACACCTTAAATGACTTTCAGAAATTGATAGGAGATATCCAATAGATGTGTCCAGTGTTAGGCTTAACTACCAATCAATTACAACCATTATATGACATTTTAAGGGGAGACACTGCTTTAAGCTCACCATGTTGCTTACAAAAGAAGCTCAAGAGGTTTTGAGAGAGGTTGAATTGGTTTTATCCAATGTGGTTGGAAGAATCACTCAAAATCCCTTGGAAATATCAGTTTTTCTGGGACATTGATGCATTGTTGGTGGAGTTGTGAACGAATCCAACCATTTTGGAGAGTGGTTTGGAACTATGCTCAAAAAGTTATCAAACTGTGCATACCCTTTGATCCAGCAGTGTTACTACTGGGATTATATCCCAAAGAGATTATAAAGAAGGGAAAGGGACCTGTATGTGCACGAATGTTTGTGGCAGCCCTTTTTGTAGTGGCTAAACACTGGAAACTGAATGGATGTCCATCAGTTGGAGAATGGCTGAATAAATTGTGGTATATGAATATTATGGAATATTACTGTTCTGTAAGAAATGACCAGCAGGATAATTTCAGAAAGGCCTGGAGAGACTTACACGAACTGATGCTGAGTGAAATGAGCAGGACCAGGAGATCATTATATACTTCAACAACAATACTATATGATGAGCAGTTCTGATGGACCAGGCCATCCTCAGCCGAGATCAACCAAATCATTTCTAATGGAGCAGTAATGAACTGAACTAGCTATGCCCAGAAAAAGAACTCTGGGAGATGACTAAAAACCATTACATTGAATTCCCAATCCCTATATTTATGCACACCTGCATTTTTGATTTCCTTCACAAGCTAATTGTACAATATTTCAGAGTCTGATTCTTTTTGTACAGCAAAATAACGTTTTGGTCATGTATACTTATTGTGTATCTAATTTATATTTTAATATATTTAACATCTACTGGTCATCCTGCCATCTAGGGGAGGGGGTAGGGGGGTAAGAGGTGAAAAATTGGAACAAGAGGTTTGGCAATTGTTAATGCTGTAAAGTTACCCATGCATATATCCTGTAAATAAAGGCTATTAAATAAAAAGAAAAGAAAAAAAAAAGGAATTATCAGTTTTTGCTATAAAAGAGGCACCCACAGCAGTCCTTCATGAAGGAGACAGTGCAATAAAGTGGGTGAACCTCCCAGCACAACCAGAACAAAGCCTTACTCCTTACCTAGTGCTTATGGCTAGAATTTTATTAAAGATCATTAAGAGAGTAGTACAATTATCTGGGATAAGACCTGACAAGGTATATACCTTTTATACCAATGCACAAATTAATGTATGCTGTGAAACCATCCCAGAGTGGCAAATTTTATTGGCCACAGCTCCAAATTTTACACACGGGTCTCCATTAAAAATAACCTGGTTATTACATTTGGCAATAGATTTTCTGAAGAAAAGGTTTCTAAGGTTCCTCTTAAAGGACCAACTGTCTTTACAGATGCATCCAAACATAACATTTGTGCTGTATATTCCCATGACTTAACTATAAAGAGAGTAGTCAGAAATCCTTTTCAATCCACTCAGCAGAATGAATTGCATGCAATCAGCTAGCTCTTACTTATTATCCAGGAGATGTAAATATAATATCTGATTGAGCCTATTCAGTAAACCACAGCCCAAATAAAATTTGTAGCTTCTACTATATATCTGTTCTTTAAGGAACTTCAAGAGCAAGTGAGAAAACATCGAGGTAAGATTTATATTTTGCAAGTTCACTCTCACAGTGTACTTCCAGGTCCTGTTTTTTATGGAAATTCAAAGGCAGATAGCCTTCTAACCATATTAGCCAATACTCCTTTATTTCAGGCAGCCCAAGAATATCATTCTAAATATCATCTGGCTGCTTGAGCTTTACATTTGCAATTTGGGATAACAAAAGAGGAAATTAGGAGCATAGTAAAAGCCTGTACAGCTTGCCTTCCTTTCCACGCTCCTATGCTCCCTCTAGGGAAGAACCCTTGTTGTATAAAACCCAATAAAATTTGACAAATTTTGGTCATCTGTCTTTTATCCATGTTATAGTAGACAGCCTTTCAGGATTTACTTTTGCAATACCAGCAGCAAAAGAGACTGCCCAAGTGGTCACTGAATTCCTTATACAAGCTTTTGCAATTTTGGGTGTGTCACAAGCAATAAAAACAGATAATGGACCTGCATATACTTCTGAACATTTTGCACACTTTTGTGCACAGTATCAGATTTTACACACCACTGACATACCTTTTAATTCTCAAAGACAGGCAATAGTAAAGAGGAGAAACAGAGACATCAAGATGTTCCTACAAAAATAAAAGAAAGGGGGAGCCACAGGTAACCCTAGAGAACTTCTAAATTTAGTTCTTTATGCTATTAATTTTTGATAAAGATGCACTGGCTCCAGAAGACAGGTTTTATAACCCAACAGAAGGGCAGTGTCCAGTGCGAGCAGCCCCACTATCTTTAGATAATTTCCAGGTGATGGGGAGAGATCCAAAAAGTGGTGAATGGAAGAGACCAGACAGGTTACCTGCTTGGGGCAGAGGGTTTGTTTGTATCTCTACAGATGGAGAAAGAAGCAGAACGTGCCAACAAGCCATATTTGCTTTGTCCATCAGAGAGACGGAGAAGACCCTTGAAACAAAGGAAAAGACCCAAAAAACATCTCATGGTTCCATCTCTGACTACACGAGCCACTGAAAAAGCATAGCTGTTAACCCAATGTGTATGACAATTGACTCATGAACATCAAAATTTGTTAGTGAGACTGTTGCAGGATTTCAAAATCTGCAGGAATCATTGAATTCTCTGACACATGATGAGACTGATGCAGGACTTCAAAACTTGCAGGAATATTTGGATTCCCTGACACAAAAAGTAATGGACAATAGATTGGTTTTGGATTATTTCTTGGCTGCTGAAGGAGGTGTATGTGTGATTGTTATTTATATATGCTCCTTCTAGGATTTACAGACATGTGTAATTCCTCATGTTGATTCATGTTGTTTGTTACATCACTACTAGCCTGTGTTATATTACTATGTGCTTGTGTAATACCTCCCATGCTGATGGATTTAGGTATACCTGTTTCAAGTAAGACGCTTCAGTCCAGAGGAAACCTGCTAACAATATCTGGTTTGCTGTTCTCACCTGCCTAAGAAGTCAGGGAGGGCATGATCACCTCCTTTTTGGGGTTTTCATCTCTCTTTCTGAGAAGTCAGGGAGGGCATAACCACCTATGTTCTAAAACAAAAGGACGCAGGAGATGTAGAAGGCCAGAACTCTGGAGAATATTTGAAACAAGGTGTTAACTCAATAGAATTGATGAGATGATGGCTCTCTTGTTCACATATATCCTTAGTACTTAGTATGGTGATATAATGATTCTCTAGTTCACACATATTCAGTGTGCTGTAATGATGTAATTGTACTAAGGTATATAAGGGCTGAGAAGGACTGGAAATGAGACATTCCATTTTTGACCATCCTCCTGGTGTCTTTCCTGCCTTCATCACTGCTTCACTTAAAGACCAAGGCTCATCTGAAGGACCTCCAGAAAGCTAGTCTGATCATTACAACATTTTGGTCAGTGAATTGGATAAAGGCAAAGATGAAACCCTTATAAAAATTTAAAACGATTCAAAGTTTGAAGGGATAAATAAGATATAAGTAATATATTGGAAGAATGTGAATTCAAAAAATGTCAGCAGATCAGAACAATGAATTAAATTTAAAATTTTTAAAATGTAATGGGACTGAATGTCAAATTCTGTACTTGTGTTAAAAAAAAAAAGGCAATGTGGCAAATATAGAAAAAAAGAAGCATTATTAAATACTAGTCCCTAAGAAAAAGACTTAATAATTTTAGTAGATTTAAATATTAAAATGAGTCAATTGCATTAAGAAAGACATGATATCCAGAAAAACTATCCTTTTTGGGTCACATTTAAAATGCTGTTTTCAATTCTGGATGCTATATTTTAAAGAAAGATATAGATAGACAAGATGAATGGTATGCAGGAAAGGATAACCGGGACAGTGAGAGGATTGGATACTAGACACTACATTAGTGTTACTGAAGAACCTGTGGATGAGGAGAAATGATTAAAGAAGATGTGATAGCTGTTTTCAGGTATTTGATAGAGTGATAGCTAGCTGGAAGAAGAATTAGACATGTTTTACATGAGATAAGAACTAGGAGTAACAGGTAGAAGTGATAGAGTGACAATTTCAATTTTTTTATATAACTTTTTATTGACAGAGCCCATGCCTGGGTAATTTTTTTTTTTAACAATATTATCCCTTGCACTCACTTCTGTTCTAACTTTTCCCCTCCCTCCCTTCACACCCTCCCCCAGATGGCAAGCAGTCCTATACAAGTTAAATATGTCACAGTGTTTCCTAGATACAACATATGTGTGCAGAACCGAACAGTTCTCTTGTTGCACAGGAAGATTTGGAGTCAGAAGGTAAAAATAACCTGGGAAGAAAAATAAAAATGCAAGCAGTTTACATTCATTTCCCAATGTTCTTTCTTTGGGTGTAGCTGCTTCTGTCCATCCTTCATCAATTGAAACTGAGTTAGATCTCTTTGTCGAAGAAATCCACTTCTATCAGAATACATCTGTATACAGAATCGTTGTTGAGGTATATAATGGACAATTTCAATTTTGTTGAAGGAAAATCTTCAGAGTAATTAGAGCTCTACAAAAATGGAAAGTGGGAGACATAGATTACTACTGAACTGCTCTGATGGGTTCTCGGCTTTTTCTTTACCCCTAAAATCTTTCCAGTTTTCCATATACTTCAGAGGGCAGGTGAAAGGCATAAAGACAAAGTTGGGGGATAGAATATTCAAGGTTGTCTTTTCTTCTATTTGCCTGGCCATATTCATAACCTTTGATATTTCTATATGGTCAAAACAGATATAGATATATCAGGACAACTGGAGACTTATACCTTACCATTGGACCCAGATGATTCCAGATGAAAAAGATAGGCTGGTGATCTTTCACAGCCCTCCCTCACTCATATCTATTCCATTTGCATGTCATGGTCATCTTCGAGAATGAAGGACAAATAACAACAACAAAACATGATCAAAGTCTACTGGAGCTTTGAGTCCACATATATCTCATTTGGTCCTTTTGTCAGCTGAATGAGGATAGTAAGTGGGGCAAAAGTCGTTATCCTCAGTTGACAAAGGGAAAGACTGAGGCTCAGATTGGGTAAGTAATTTATTGAAAAATAAAGTAAATTAGTAGCAGACCCAAGGTAGGAGCTCAAGTGTCCTGACTGATTCCCAAATGTCCTTTATCATAAATCCTATTATAATAGATAGTAGTATTACTTCATTTTATCATTACATTTTTGATCCAGCAAATTAATATGCACCCAAAATCCAATTTTATGAACATTTGTGAAAGTCATTGTGCCAGGTATGAAAAAGAAAAATGAAACCAAAACAGTTCTTATCCTTAAGAAAATTATATATTTATAAATGTTATTGTTGTTTGTCTTTTGTTCTCAAAGAGAACCATGAATCAGGAATGTGGTGCTATGACATGAAAGTGAAATTGGTTTTAAGTGAGAGAGGGCTGTGCAAGGCCACCTACCTCACTTTTTCTTCCAGAGCCATCTAGGTCTAGCAGCAAGATATATATCAGGTTGACTGGATATGACCCTGAATGCAATGGGAGACTCTGGCCTTTTTAAGCTAAATTCTTCAAGGTCTCAGTTTGACTGAGATTGCACTTATTCTGTGATTAAGGCTAGGTATAAATAGTGTAGTCAGCAAAACATTAGACTTAATGTCAGAAAGATTTGAGTTTGAATTTAGCTCCAGACACATAGTAGGTGTGCAACCCTGGACAAATTACCTAACCTCACTCAACTTCAGTCTCCTCAAATGTAAAAGAGGAATAATATCATTTAGCTCACAGGATTGTTGTGAGGATCAGATGAGACAATTATAGGCTTTTCAAAATTTAAAGTACTATGAAACACAAGACACACTATATACACATATAAACATATATGTATATAGATACATATATGTACATATATATAAATATAATCTATACCAAAGAATACAGAGTATTCTAGGAAGGAAACTAGGGCCTAGGAGGAATCAAGAAAGGTTTCATGTAGAAGAGAGTACTTGAGTTGCATTTTTACTGAACATGCAATAATAATAGCTAACATTTATGTAGCATTTTACAATTATTATCTCATTTGATTCTCACAACAACCTTGAGAAGTAAGTTCTGTTATCACCCCTATTTTACAGATGAGATAAATGAGACAAAAAGTAATTAAATGACTTGCCTAAGGTCACACAATTAATACATGTCCCAGGTTGTATTTAATCTCAAGTGTTCCTAACTCAAGGATTGGGGCTCTATCCATTGAATCACCTATGTTTCAAGAAGTAGATAAGGGAAGGGGGAGCATTCTAGGAACAGAGGACAGTCAGTACAAAGGAGGTATGGTGTCTGTAATGAGTAATAATTAGGTCAGTAAGACTAGATTGTAGAGAGGGAGTAATATTAAGAAAACTAAAAAAGACACGAAGGAAATAAGTTATGAAGAACTTTAAATTCTAGGTAGGAAGTTTACATTTGATGATAGAAGTAATAGAGAATCATTGTAGTTTATTGAATGGGGTGGAAGGAGATTTCACATGGTCTGCACTTTAGGAAAATTATTTTAGCAGCTGCATGGAATAGCAGTGATGGATTGGAATAGGAAGAGATTTCAAGAAGACCATATGGGAAACATAACAATAGGTCAGGTGGTGATGGCTTGGACTTGGGTAGTAGTTGAAGAGAAGTAGACAGATGCAAGAGATACTGTTGAGATAAGAATGACAATATTTGTCAACTGATTGGATATGTGGTGTAAATGAGCATGAGGCATGGAAGAGTGACAATGAGATCAAGATTAGAAAAATGTTGGTACCTCAAAAAATAGAGAAGTTTGCAAAATTAGTGGATTTGAAAAAAATTCTTTGTAGAGACAGTTTCAGTTGAGTATTGAAGTCAGAAGTCAGATTTCAGAGAGTTTAGAAAAGAATAGGAGAGGAAATGGAAAAATTGCATATAGACAACTTTTTCCAAATAATTTGACTAAGAAAGGCAGGAAAGATATAGCATATTAGCTAGTAGAAATGATGGGAGCTAATGCAAGTTTTTTAAGGATAGATGGAGGAAGTTTGAGTGCATTTGTAAGAATCAGGGAAAAATCCAGATGATAGGGAAAGTCTAAAAAGAGAGATAAAGAGCATAGGTACTAGGAAAGAAATGTAAGTACATTTAAGAGGAGTAGAACCTATGAAGAAGGAACATCTCCTTATTTAAGGGATCAGAATAAAGACGAAGTAGTGTAGGATAATTTCAAGGGGATATGAGATAAGAAGTAGAGAATAGATTGCTCTTAGCAAATGACTTCAGTATTCTTGATAAAGCATGAAATGAGTTCCACAAATAAGAAGGTCAGAGTACTGTAGGAGGCTTGAGGAAATGATAGTTTGGAACAGTCAAAAAAATTACCTTGTGGCAATAAGAGTCCAATTGAAATCAGTTAACATAAATTTGTTCTGGATATAGGTAGCGCGATCTAACTACATTTAACAGAAACAGGAGGACCTAAGTCCAAATCCAGCTTCAGACACTTAACATTTATTAGCTATGTGATTCTGGCAAGTCATTTAATCCTACTTGTCTTGCAAAACAACAAAGAATAGATTTGAGAGGAATAAGGTATAGGGAGGAGTGAAATGATAGAAGACCAGAGTTACATGAATTTCAAAGTTCTTGATCATTGAAATTGAATATTGTGGAAGGTAACATGATAAAAAAAAATGTGACAATCTCTATTGCTTTTACATCCCTATATGTAGCTGAGGTGGATTGGGAGCTCAGTAGATTGAGAAATTGATTCATTAGAGCATTTGAGGAAAATTTCATATGTTCCTTAAAGACCCTTTGTATGAAGTGGGATTAGGGGTGAAGAGTGATATTATAAAATAGGCACTTGTCTCTTTGACAAAGAAAGGGAAATTAGAAAAAGGTGAGAGATGTCAGTAGAAGGTGAGTCTAGGAGTAGCAATGGACAGCAAGAAATAGTTTAACTCTCCCTTTGGATCCAATATTTTGGGGACATGAGAAAAAGTGTAACCAGTACTGGAAAGGTTAGCTAGGGATGCAGTAATATTGGAAGGAAGGAAAAGGTAGCCAGGTCTCAGCAAAAGCCAGAACTTGGAAAAATGATTAGAGTAGGTCTGGAATGAAGAAGAATTTGATAATTATAGAACATGAATACCAGAAGATATAGTTGAAAGGATAGGCAAATATGAAATAAGACATTCTAGGGGTGGGATTAAAGAGGAAGGGAACAAGGGATCCAGTGGGATCTGAGGAAAAAAAACACATTTGCATGCATACTAAACTACATATATAAACACAACAAATTTACAAATTTATTTTGTGTAAGATATTGAGGAAGATACAAAGGTGAATAAAATTTAATCCCTACTCTGTTGAACCCTATAGCAGAGAGTGAGGAGAAATATACAACACAGATGGATGATAGATAGATAGAAAGACCAATAGATAGACAATGCAAATTAATATATATATATATATATATATATATATATATATTGTTATGTACTAATATTATCCTCTTAAAAGCTCATTGAAGTGTGGAGGTGCTAGCAGAGCACAAGTTCAAACAAGTCCCTTCAACCAAAAAAGCCTTTACATAAATGTTGATGACAAATTATACAGGTTTTCAAGAACACCTCCTTCTATTTAGACTGAATCAACATAAGTCATCATAGAGCAAGGTGGGGTTGGGAAATTCATACTACTAATATAGAAAATGAAAGCTCTGACAAAGATTGCAATACCTCTTATTTAAAGCTTAAGGTGCTTCCTGATCTTATATAGGTTTCTCTGACTTAAAATGTCTACTAGAGCCCCCAGTTACCTGTTTCTGTCCCAGCTTCCCCACAAGACACTAGTTTCTGATTTGTATTGGCCTTTAATTTACCTTTGTTTGGATCTTACTTGGATCTGCCCCCCACCTCTATTGTTACAGGAGGAAACAGTTCCTGAGATTCTTTGACTACTGTAATCACCAGAACTTCTTTTCTTTTTCTTTTACAGAAAAGGTGACAAACTGTTATCCTGAAATCAGCCTAATAAAGTGTGCAAAGGCTCAGCACTTGATTGGTTACCAAGTGATAAAAATTTTTTCAATCCCAACAGTTCATCAGCAATCCAAGGGGTTGCTGCATCAATGGAAGGAGTTTACATCCATGATATCATGGGTTTTCTAAGTAAGATGTGGGGAAAATCTAGCCCATGTGTTGTGCCACAGTTCCCCTTTATTTTATTAGACAAAAGTCCAGGTTAGCCTCAGAGAAAAAAAATTCCTGGCCATCAGCACTGCAAAATAATTAAAAGAATGAAACAAGAGATACAGAATGGAGACTTAGGGAACAAAGAATAGCAAGGAAAATTGACACTTTAAAACACATGGTGGAAAATCTCACTGAAGAACTAAATTCAGGACTTCCGGGACTGGAGCCAAGATGGTGGAGAGATGAGATATGTTTCTCTCTGACCTTCTTCATAACTCTCACAACACTTATAGAATCCAGAATCCAGCCTCTAAATTAGCTCTGGATGGGCAGACCCCACAAATATTGGGAGTGTAATAAATAATCAGCAGAAGATAATTTCAAAGATTGCCAGAAAAGGTCTGTTTCATTTAGAAACAGGAGAAAGGCAACCAATGCAAACAGCTGAGTACAAATGCCAGCACAGATAGTGCAGAGCCCTAGGGCCGAGCAGTCTCAGTGTGGCAGTGCAAACTTCTTGGGGCAGAAAATTTATGGGAGGAAACAGACCAGAAAAGGTCTTGGAAATGCTATGTAGTGGTTCACACTCATTTCCCACAGTTCTTTGGCTGGGTGTAGCTGGTTCTATTCATTATTGAACAAATGGAACTGATTTGGTTCTCATTGTTGAAGAGAGCCAGTTGCTTTCTTTTTCCATTTTATTAAATCTATCTTTTAATGAGTTATAAGCTTTTCCCATTTCACTAAGTCTATTTTGTGTTACCTTTTCCAAACATTGTTGCAAAGCTTCCATTTCCTGAGCAGGACCAGGAGATCATTACATACTTCAAGAGATTTGATAAAATGGAAAAAGAAAATAACTCCCAGAAAAATAGAATTTGTGAAATGGAAAAAAATTCCACAGAACAAAAAAAAAAACTCATTTAAAAATTCAATTGGACAAATACAAAAAGGAGTAAAAAAAGTAAATGAAGAAAATAACACACTAAAATTAAGAATTGAACAAATGGAAATGAATGATTCAATAAGACAACAAAAATCAGTCAAATGTAAAATACCTAATTGGGAAAACAACCGACCAGGAAAATAGATCTGGAAGAGACAATTTAAGGAATATAGGACTCCCTGAAATACATGATGAAAAAAAAGAGCTTAGACACTATCTTTCAGGAAATCATCAAAGAGAACTGCCCAGATATTATAGAAACAGAAGGTAAAATGACCATTGAAAGAATTCACTGAAGCCCTCTTGAAAGAGACCCCAAAATTAAAATCCCAAGGAATATTGTGGCTACATTTGAGAACTATCAGACCAAGGAAAAAATATTACAAGCAACCAGAAAGAAACAATTCAAATGCCAAGAAGCTACAATAAGGATTACTCAGGACCTAGCAGCTTCCACTTTAAAGGATTGAAGGGTCAGTAATCTGATTCAGAAAGGTGAAGGATCTTGGAATGCAGCCAAGAATAAATTATCCTGCTAAACTGAGCATTTTCTTTCTGGAAAGAAGATGGACATTCAATGAAACTGGTGAATTCCATATATTTTTGATGAAAAGACCAAAGTTAAATGAAAAAATTGATCTCCAAATATAAAACTCAAGAGGGGCATAAGAAGGTAAAAAGAAAAATAAAAAACTCTTGAGAACTGTATTTCTGTTATGGGTATATCAGGATTATTTCAGAGAGGCTTGGAGAGACCTACATGAACGGATACAAAGTGAAATGAGCAGAACCAGGAGATGATTATACACAGCAACAACAAAACTATATGATGATCAATTCTGATGGTTGTGGCTCTCTTCAACATAGAGATGATTCAAACCAGTTCCACTTGTGCAGTGATGACAAGAACTATCTACATCCAGAGAGAGCCATAGGAACAGAGTTTAAAACATAACATAGCATTCTCACTCTCTCTGCTGTTATTTGCTTGCATTTTTTTCTTTTTCCCTCAGTTTTTCTTTTGACCTTTTGACCTTCTTAACCTGATTTTTCTTGCACAACCAGATAACTGTATAAATATGTATACATATATTGGATCTAACATGTATTTGAACTTATTTAACATGTTTTGGACTACCTGCCAGATAGGAGAGTAAGTGGGGGGAAGAAGGGGAAAATTTGCAACAATACGTTATGCAAAGGTTAATGTTGGAAAAATTACCCATGCATATACTCTATAAATAAAAAGCTTTAATTAATAATAATAATAATAATAAAGAATTAAATGCCTGGAAAATTAGAATCAGCTAAACAAAAACAAAAATCCAATAAGACCTTATGAATATTTCATAAAATTGAAAAAAAGAAAAAAATCTAAGTAATATTATATCAAAAACAACTGGCCTAGAAAACTGTTAAAGAAACGTCACAATCACACCCCCCCCAGATATTATTTTCAAGAAATTATAAAAGAAAATTGCCTTAGAATCTTAGAACCAGAGAGAAGAAAAAATTCTAAAATGAAAACTCCTGAGAACATCATATCTAAAATCTGGAGTTTTCTAGTTAAAAAAAATTCTACAAGCACACAAGGAGTCACAATAAGGATCACATAAGACTTAGCTGATGTTGCTATAAAGTGAAGGAGAGGTTATAATGAAATTCCACAATTCCAAAAAACAAATAATAAAGGTGTACAACTAAGAATAACTTATCAACCTATTCAACAAAGCTAAATATAATTCATCAAAGGAAATGGATTTTTGATTAAATAGAGGATTTCCAAATAATCCTGATGAAAAGGCCAGAATTAAATATTTATTTTTAAATGGAAATTCAGACACCAAAAGAAACATAGAAAAATACACATATCAAAGGTACTCCAGATGCAACTCAAAATGACATATCCTGCAAATCTGAATCTAATCATCAGTGAAAAATATGAATGATACTCAATGAAAAAGACATATTTTAACATTCCTACAAAGAAAACCAGACCTGAGCACACATTTTTTGCTTTGTAAGTCATCCAGACAAAAGAAATACAAACAAATATAGCTGTCAAGAAAGGCACAAGTAATTATATTAATCCCATTTTAAAGGGGGACTTAAAGAAAGAAAAAACTCTATGAAATTAACAACAATAGCAATCACTACATAATAATAGGGGGAACCATTAGAAGATTTTTTTTTGGAAGACTATACAGGCAAACAAGGATAAAAGCAAAAATCAAACAGAAGTAGTAGAGGAACAGCCCTGAAAAATCATGAATTAAATCTCCCAACATTCCACCTAAAAATGAATCAATGTTTTGTTTCTTCATTTATCAATTCAGTGGTAGAAGGGTCTCCCTTTGAAGAATACTTCTAGGCAGGGAGAAAGATAGTCTGTAAATGAGAATTGAGGACCTTACAATGGGAATAACCTGCAAGGATTTGGAGCTTTGAGAGGCCATGTCCTACTGTTCCTCCATGGCTAGCATATATTGTCAGGGAAATTAAAACATCTGGGAACAACTGATACTTAGAAGAATGGTAGGGCATGAACCCAAAGAAGAGATTCTATGATAACTGATACCTAGAAGAATGATAGGGCATGAACCCAAAGAAGAGATTCTATGATAAATGACAGGAAATGATCATGGAAAAAGCATGGAGTAGAACAATTTATAATGATTGGCTGGCTCCTCCCAGAACCTCCATTCAAGGAGGGTTCCCAAGCGAGTCACATTTTCATTTCATACTGCACTATGCCCCAGAAACCTATTCATCTAGTAGATCATGCACTTGCCCCTTCAGTCTCTCTCTGTGATTGAATGACTTCTCCCAGAAACTTCATTTAAGGACAACTCCAACCCAGCCCCATATCTTCATTTTTTCACCAAGCTACCTACAGATTTGTCTACTATATCCCAGTCTCTGGATATTTTTATCTTTTCTTTCCCCACTTTTTAGTTCCTCTTCTGCTCTGTCTTCATCTTTTAAAATGTAAGCTCCTCAAAGGCAGGGACTGTATTTTTTTAAATTTATATTTGTTTTCCTCTTGTTTAGCATATGCTTAGACATAGTAATCACCTAATAAATGTTTATTGATTGACTGACTAACCCAGAGAGGAGATTTCATGAAAAATGAAGAAAAAGTAATGATGGGTTGGCAATGAATAGTACCATCAAGGAAACAGAATATGTTCTATCATGGGATAATCTTTTATATATTGATTTCCCTTAGGGATTAGTGTTTATATTTTTAAAAACCCTAGGAAATCATCAAAGAAACTAAATGAGATAACTATATTAATTTGGAAAAACAAAAGAGTTAGAATTTCAAGGAAATAAGAAAGAGGTAAGGCTGAAAGAACAGTACTTTCAGACCTCAAACTTTATAAGGCATCAATCTACAAATCCATCTGATATTCATTCTTTAAAAATGAAGAAGTTATTCATTGGAAAAAACAGATAAGAGAAAATAAAAACAATGAAACTCAATAAAAATGTTTGATAAACTAAAAATATATAAATTATTTAATGTTGTAAGCATGGCTATAAAACCAGTACCCTTTTAGGACCAAAAGAAGCATTCATTAGTCATTAAATATTTAATAAAAGAGGAGATTTACTTAGCCCAAACATAGCAAAGATACAATGACACTTCTCTGGACATGGACTCTCATTTCCAAACAAGTCTGATAAATCAGTCATCAAGGTCTAGAACTTGTGGTATCTGATAACTATCAAGTTCAAGAAGCACAGAGTCTATATACTTGAAGATTTTTTAACATGAAGTGAGGAAGTGGTCAGAAAAGTGAGGGCAAATCCAATTTAGTGAGGGAAGGAAGTTTCATCTAGGAAGCTGCTAGGATGCTGGGGCCAAAAGAAATTGTATGTGGGAGTTGTATGTGGATAGGGGAGATATATCAGAAAACTGCTACTTTGTCACAGCTAGAAAAATAAAGGGGGGAAAATGACTGAAAAAAAATCTGTACTAAATTTCTATGATAACCAAATTTCCTTATTAAAAGTATGTTTTCCAAAGGGAAATCACTAACTCAGAAAAAACATTTGCAATATACTTTTATGATAAATGTTTTATTTTGAAGATATATAAGGCATTGCTTGAAATTTAAAGAGAAAGAGCCATTCTTTCTGAAATGATCTAAGGTATGAGCAGATAATTTTTAAGTGCAGGTTATATATAACTGTTGAAGTACATGGGAAATGATTTGGTTGATCTCATTGCTGAGGATGGCCTGGTCCATCAGAACTGGTCATCATATAGTATTGTTGTTGAAGTATATAATGATCTCATGGTCCTGCTCATTTCACTCAGCATCAGTTCGTGTAAGTCTCTCCAGGCCTTTCTGAAATCATCCTGCTGGTCATTTCTTACAGAACAGTAATATTCCATATTTTCATATACCACAATTTATTCACCATTCTCCAACTGATGGACATCCATTCGGTTTCCAGTTTTACACTACAAAGGGCTGCCACAAACATTCGTGCACATACAGGTCCCTTTCCCTTCTTTATAATCTCTTTGGGATATAATCCCAGTAGTAACACTGCTGGATCAAAGGGTATGCCAGTTTGATAATTTTTGACATAGTTCCCAAACTACTTCCAAATGGTTGATTGTTCACAACTCCACCAACAATGCATCAATGTCCCAGTTTTCCATCCCTCCAACAATCATCATTATTTTTCCTGTCATCTTAGCCAATCTGACAGGTGTGTTAGTGGTATCTTAGACTTTTCTTAATTTGCATTTCTCTGATTAATAATGACTTGGAGCATCTTTTCATTGACTAGAAATAGTTTCAATTTCTTCATCGAAATTGTCTTCCATATCCTTTGACCATTTTTCAATTGGAGAATGGCTTGATTTTTATAAATTAGAGTTAATTCTCTATATATTTTGAAATGAGGCCTTTATCAGAACTTTTGACTGTAAAAATTATTTTCCCAGTTTATTGCTTCCCTTCTAATCTTGTCTCATCATTTGTTTGTACAAAACTTTTCAGTTTGGTATAATCGAAATTTTCTTATTTTGTGATCAGTAATGATCTCAAGTTCTTCTTTGTCATAAAGTCCTTCCCCTTCCACAGGTCTGAGAGGTAAACCATCCTGTGTTCCTCTAATTTATTAATAATTTCATTCTTTATGCCTAGGTCTGTGAACCCATTTGACCTTATCTTGGTTACGGTGTTAGTACAGATCAATGCCTAGTTTTTGCATATTAGTTTCCAATTTCCCAGCAATTTTTATCAAAATAAGTTCTTATCCCAAAGCTGGGGTCTTTGGGTTTGTCCAAAGACTAGGTTGCTATATTTGTTGACTGTTTTATCCTTGAACCTAATCTATTCCACTGATCAACTAATTATTCTTAGCCAATACCAAATAGTTTTGGTAACTGCTGCTCTATAATATAATTTTAGATTTGGTACAGCTAAGCCACCTTCATTTGATTTTTTTCATAATTCCCTTGAAATTCTTGGACCTTTTGTTTTTCCATATGAACTTTGTTGTTATTTTTCTAGGTCATTAAAATAGTTTTTGGGACTCTGATTGGTATGGCCTAAATAAATAGATTAGTTTAGGTAATATTGTCATCTTATTATATTTGTCGCCTATCCAAGAGCATTTAATATTTTCAATTGGTTAGATCAGACTTAATTGTGTGAAAGTGGTCTGTAATTTTGCTCATAAAGTTTCTGATTTTCCCTTGGAATAGATTCCAAAATTTTTATATTATCAGTAGTTACTTTAAATGGAATTTATCTTTGTAACTCTGACTGTTGGATTTTGTTAGTGATATATAAGAATGCTGATGACTTATGTGGGTTTATTTTATAATCCACAACTTTCTAAAGTTGTGGATTATTAATAACTTTTTAGTGAACTCTAGGGTTCCTAAGTATACCATCATGTCATCGGCAAAGAGTGATAATTTGGTTTCCCATTGCTATTCTTTCCTTTAACCTTTCCAGCTCTATTGCTAAAGATAGCATTTCTATACAATATTAAATAGTAACGGTGATAGTGGCAACCTTTTTCCTCCAGATCTTATTGAATGGTGCAGTTTGTCTCCATTACATATGATGCTTACTGATGGTTTTAAATAGATGCTGCTGATTATTTTAAGGAAAAGTCCATTTATTCCTATACTCTCAAGTGTTTTTAATAGGAATGGATGTTGGATTTTATCAAAATGCTTTTCTGCATCTATTGAGATGATATATGGTTTTTTTAATTTGGTTATTAACATGGCCAATTATATTGATAGTTTTCCTAATTTGAACCAGCCCGAATCCTGGTATAAATCCTACTTGATCATAGTGTATTATCTTGGATGATTTTCTAGTCTTTTGTAAATATTATTTAAGATTTAGCATCAATATGCATTAGGAGATTGGTCTATAATTTTTTTCTCTGTTTTCAGCCTACCTGGTTTAGGTATCAGTACCATGTCTAGGTCATAGAAGGAGTTTGGTAGAACTCCTTCATTCCTATTTTATCAAATAATTTATATAGCATTAGCCAATTGTTCTTAAATGTTTGGTAAAATTCACATGTAAATCCATCTGGTCCTGGGATTTTTTTCTAGGGAGTTGTTTAATTGCCTGTTCTATTTTTCTGAAATGGGATTATTCAAGCAATTACTTCCTCCTCTTTAATCTGGAAGTCTGTATTTTTGGTAGTCATCCATTTCACTTAGGTTATCAAATTTTGGCATAAAGTTGGAGCAAAATAACTCCTTATTATTTCTCTAATTTCCTCTTCATTGGTGGAAAGTTCTACCTTTTCATTTTAAGACTACTAATTTCATTTTCCTCTCTCCTTTTCTAATCAGATTTACCAAAGGCTTATTATTTTATTGGCTTTTCATAGAACCAACTCTTAGTTTTATTAATTGTTCATAGTTTAAAACTTCAATATTTTAATTTCTCCTTTTGATTTTAAATTTCCAATTTAGTATTTGATTGGGTTTTTAATTTGGTCTTTTTAGTTTTTTTAGTTGCAGTTAATTCATTAATCTTTTTTTCTCTGTTTTATTCAAGTAATCCTCTAAGGATATAAATTCCTCTTATTACCCTTTGGCTGCATCCCAAATTTTGGTATGACGTCTCATCATTGTCATTATCTTGAGTGAAATTATTAATTGTGTCTATAATTTTGCTTCACCCAATCATTCTTTAAGATGAGATTGTTTAGTTTCCAATTACTTTTTGGTCTATTTCCCTAACTTTTTGTTGAATGTAGTTTTATTGCATCATGATCTGAAAAGAAAGCATTGACTATCTCTGCTTTCTTGCATTTATTTTGAGGTCTTTGTCCTAATATATGGTCAGTTTTGAATAGGTTCCATGAACTCTGAGAAGAAAAGTATATTCCTTTCATTCCATTCAATTTTCCAAAGATCTAACATACCTAATTTTTCTAATATTGTATTTACTTCTTTAATTTCTTTCTTATTTGTTTTGTGGTTTGATTTGTCTAATTCTGAGAGTGCAAGGTTGAGATCTCCCACTATTACAGTTTTTGTCTATTTTCTTGCAACTCTCTCTTCTCCTAGGAGTTGATGCCAACCACTTGATGCATATATGTTTAATATTGATTATTGCTTCATTATTTAGCTCCTTTAGCAGGATGTAGTTTCCTTCCTATCTCTTTTAATTAGATCAATTTTTTGCTTTTGCTTGATCTGAGATAAGGATGCTACCCCTTTTTGACTTCACCTGAAGCATAATAGATTTTGCTCCAGCCTTTTACCTTTACTCTATATGTATTCCTGCTTTAAATGTGTTTTTGTAAAACAACATTGTAGGGTTCTGACTTTTGATCCAGTCTGCTATCTGCCTCCTCTTTATGGGGAGTTCATCCCATTCACATTTACGGTTAGAATTACTAAACCTGTATTTCCTGCCATCCTAATAACCCCAGATTATCTTTACTTACTCTTGCCTCCCCAACCCTCTTTCCCCTTTTAAACTTATGTCCCCTCTTGTATCAGATGCTTACCCTCTTTATAATTCCTCCCCTTGAGTTTTTTTCCCTTCCTTCCCTTATTACTCTTTTTTTCTTTTCCCTTTTCCTCTCCCCGTTTTTAATGAGGCGAGAGAATTTTCTTAAAACAAATGTCAATTATTTTTCTTTGAGCCAACTCTGATGAGAGTAAAGATTCACACAATGTTCCTCCCCTCTTAAATTCCCTCAGATATGATAAGTTTCCTTTCCTTTGTGGGATGTGTTTTTTTTTTCCTCTTCCCACCTTATTCTGCCATCTCCTTTTCCATATCTATTTTTTTATGTTATATCAGTACAACAAATTATATGTATTCTTTTTGTATATCCCAACAGAAATCACCAGAGTTATTTTACCTTTTCTGCATCCTCTGGAGTTCTATGCTTGAGATCAAATTTTGTTTAGTTCTGGTTTTTTCAGAAACAAATGGAATTTTGTTTCATTAATGTCCATTTCTTCCCTGGAAAATGCTCACTTAGCTGGTAGTTTATTCTTATTGATCCGTTCTGTGCCTTTCGGAATATATTCCAGGCCCTTCGTTCTTTAATGGGAAGGGCCAGATCTTTTATCCTTTTACCTCGGTATTTAAATGGTTTTTTTTTTGGCTGCTTGTAAAATTTTTCCTTAATCTGATAGTTCTGAAATTTCCACAATATTCCTTGGGGTTTTATTTTAGGTTTTTTCAGAAGGTGTTCGATGAATTTTTATTCCATTTTACCTTTGATTTATTAATCTGGAAGTTCTTCTTTATGGATTTCTTGAAAATATATCTAGGCCTTTTTTCATCATAGTTTTCGGAAAGTCCAATAATCCTCAGATTATCTCTCTTAGATTTATTTTCCAAGTCTGTCGTTTTAATAGTAGATTCTATGTTTTTTCCAGTTTGTCATTTTTTTGGTTTTGCTTGACTGATTCTTGCTGTCTCAATGAATCATTAGTTTCCAATGGAGCAGTAATGAACTGAACCAGCTATGCCCAGAAAAAGAACTCTGAGAGATGACTAAAAACCATTACATTGAATTCCCAATCCCTATATTTATGCACACATGCATTTTTGATTTCCTTCACCAGCTAATTGTACAATAATTCAGAGTCTGATTCTTTTTTGTACAGCAAAATAACGTTTTGGTCATGTATACTTATTGTGTATCTAATTTATATTTTAATGTATTTAACATCTACTGGTCATCCTGCCATCTAGGGGAGGGGTGGGGGGGTAAGAGGTGAAAAATTGGAACAAGAGGTTTGGCAATTGTTAATGCTGTAAAGTTACCCATGCATATATCCTGTAAATAAAAGGCTATTAAATAAAAAACAAAACAAAAAAAAATGAACTAGAAAAAAAAAAAAAAAGTACATGGGAGACACCTGACAGTAGCTGCTGGAGATCCAACCCAGACCTGAAGAATACATCTCCTCTTGTGAGAAGATGATACAAGGAGACTGAGAGGCATTTGCTGTTCTCTGACCTCACTGACTGAGAGGCCGTTGTGTTGTCTGACCTCTTTCCTCTTTCCTCTGCCTCCAATTTATCTCATTCCCAGTCCACAACATCTGTGTCAGCAAAGACTGCCCTGCAACTCCTTCATATGCTATGATCCACAGTTGTGGAGGCTCTCAAAGAATTGACCTGTTCCCTTAATACATAACCATATAAAAATATGTTCCAAATGACTAATACTAAAGGGAATGCACATTAAAGTCAGTCAAAGCTTCTGTTTCTTATTTATCAGATTGGCATAGATTACAACAAAAAATGACAAAATTTGGAAGGATGGTAGGAAAAAGGGTGCATTAGTGCACTATTGATGAAGCTGTGAATTATTTTAACTATTTTTAAATAGCTTTTTATTTTCAAATTCAGATCGTTTTCAACATTTACCTTTGCAAAATCTTGTGTTTCAAATTTTTCTCACTCTTTTCCCCTTTCCCCCTCCCCTAGATAGCAAATAATTCAATATAGTAACCTATTTATATATAGTTTAACTATTTATATATATTTATACATAGTTTAACTATTCTAGAAAAGTAATTTGGAACTATGCCCCCATATACACGATTGTGTAGAAGGAAAGACCTATAGCTGAAGTCTACTGCTGATAGAGCATCATCCTCTTTTCAGAAACAGAAATAAGATAATTTTGGAGCTTTCTTACTGATGTAACTAAGTCTCTTCCTAACTTTCATTCTTCTGTTTCATTGCTCTGATATCAGCCACAAATGCATTGGAATTAGAAACTCTTTAACTAGAACCTCTGTGCCTGAAACTATACAGCAGGTTCCTAGTTGTAATTTGTCACATTCTCAGTCCCATTAGGAGTAATCTGTTTATTTTTATGATCATCAATTCCATGAATTGCCCCCTCTGCTTTCATTACACAGTTCTTAAAAGCCCAGATCTCCGTCTCAAATAACTGAATGAATGAGCCAGTCCACTTTCAGTTTTCTTCAAGGCAGTCAATGACAATAAACAGAGAATGTTGAACTTCACACTTTCTTTACTCTCCCAGGAAACTTCTTCCAATAACCTTTGACTTAATCAGTCTTTTCCCTTTTTCATTGAAAGGATTTTCCATACAAGATCAGAAATAATCTGGTTCCCTTCTTTGTCTTCCCATCCAATGACCCCATACTCTATATTTTAAAAACCCTCCCTCTAACTCAATCATAAATGTGAGACATCCATCTATTTCCTCTCAAATCCCAGTTACATGATATGTTAGGAACAAACCTGATACCAACACCATATTAGTTATTCTATTTGAGGATGAAATGAAACACTAGCAAGTCAAGTTGACAAAAGTAAATTAACTCTAATATAGCAAAGTTTTAAAGGTAATAAAGAGATAATAAAGGGGTACACATCTAGTAATCAGGGCAGGATTTTTTTATTCTTATAGTTTTCAGATATCAACAAGTCAAAGAGGCCATCACTCCATATAGACAGAATTTTTCATGTTCTATGTGACCAGGAAGCTGCATCCAGGGGTACAGGAACCAATCCTATCTCAAAAACAGCTTGGTCTCTTTTTAGGCAAAACTAAGGTCTGTTGTGGGAAAAGAGGAGGAATCAGGGGAATCCTGGTCCTTTCACAACATTTTTTACAGAAATAAAGATGGACCTAAATAATAGGACAACCAATAAGCACTCATTAGAAGGTTGAATCAAGATCATAAAAATGACAATACTCGCTAAATTAATTTGCTTACATGGGGCTATACCATACTACTAAAGTGATATTTTATAAATCCAAGCAAAAAAACTAAAAATATGATTAATAACAGGTAAAAAAAGTGGTGATAATGAAAAAAGTAGGAAGAAAGGGATTTATCAGTACAAGTTCTCAAAATATACTACAAAACAATCGTCATCAAAATGATTTATTACTAAGTCAAAGTAAACAAACACAATAACAAATATTTCATAAATACAAATTTTCCAGTTACTGGAAAATTTTCCAGTTACTCTTTGACAATAATCACTGGGAAGACTGGACATTATTTGGCAGAAAATGGGATTAAAAAAATACCTCACGCCTTTTACCAGGATAAGCTTCAAAGATAAAATTCAATATGAATAACTGCATCTTTGATTCAGCAATACTATTATTAAATCCACAACTCAAGGAAATTAGAGAAAGAAGAAAAGGAACTATGTGTACAAAAATATTTTGATCATCTTTTTTCAAGGTAGCCAAAAATTAGAAACTAAAGGAATATCCTACTGTGAGATGGCTAAGCAAATTGGAGTATTTTAATGTAATAGATCTAATAGTGGCATGAGAAATGACAAAATGGATAGTTAAAGAATTGACAAAGATGGAAACGAACAGAAGTAGAACAGTCTATACAATGACAAAATTATAGAAAAAGGACAATTTTAAGAGATTTGAAACTCTGGTTATTGCAATAATAAGTCATGAGTTCAAAAGAATGAAAATAAAACATAATACTTCTTGACAAAAAAGTGATTAATTTAAAACATAGAAAAAAGAAAGACATGCATTTTGGGGCCTTGCCAATGTGTGGGGATTTATTTTGCCAGATTATATGCTCTCTAATGATTAGAGAAGTACAATTAAAGCAACTTTGAGGTTTGAGATTTTACATATACATTGAGAACTTCCTTTTTTAAGTGATTTTTCAGTTTTGTATCGTTTTTGCTTCATATATATATCAGTAAGATGCTATCTGGTAAGAGGAATGAGTGCCTAACCTGGGATCAGAGAACTTGCTTACAATCCTAGCTCCGTTACCTATTATTAACATGAACTTTGATAAATCAATTCACTTTTCTAAACTTCAGTTTCCCATCTGCAAAATGGGAAAAAAAGAGAAGGCAGAATATAGATTCAATGTTCTTTTAAGACTCTCTAGATCTAAATTATATGGAACTACTTTTGTGAGGGTTTTGTGTTTTTTAAAAAAAGATCTTTTGTAAGTCTCAGTGCTAAGCCCCTGAGGTATATAGTAGGAATCTGAAGACAGATTTTTACCTACTTCTAGTATTGATTGCATTAGTGGAGAGAGGGGGGAGAAAAGTAAGCCCAGAAATAGAGCACAGTTGTCAACTGCAGCAGCATAAAGATTGGTTAAGTGTGATTCTACCCAGGCCTTTGAAGTTGTCTAGGTAAATATGGGGACAGCCTTGTCTTTTATAAGGTTTTCCAGGGGCTTGTCAAGGGAATTAATGCACTTAAAGATGACAGGCTGATAAAGAGCATCCTTGCCACTGATGAATACTTGAGTTTCTCTTGATAAGACACCTGAGAGGAGGGACAAAAGAAACTAAAATAAGGTGGAGTGGAAGAGGGGGAGAGAAGAACAAGTTTTTCTGTTGATGAAGTACTAAGAACAATTTAGCAGCCTAGAAAAAGTTGCAGTTAAGAGAATTAGCAGTTGCATGTTGCTGAGCTCTCCATCATCAAGGTTTTATCCCAGTAACTGAGTTTTATTAAACTGAATAAAAAATGAACTAGCCTGAGTGGAGGGAAGGGTTTAGGAAGGAAATTGGACCCACGTTCTTTGGCAGAAGAGGAAGGGACATAAAAACATGGCATAATGGATATAATGCATGCCCCTCAAGCTCCTTGAGGTAGCTGGGGAAGAAAGGTCTGTTATCACTCCTGACTGATGAAACTTCTGTCATGAAGAGCAAGACAAACAGTGTTAAAATTCACCTGGAATTTCAGTATGGGGGAGATATTGAGATCAGGACACAAATGACTTCTCTTAATCCAACTTCTTCTTCAAAGCATCCTCACTTCCCAAGAGGAACACTGCAAAAGGAATTGTGTTTGGTAGCATCGAAAGGCAGCATATGTGAAGGCTGGCACAGATGGTATTACTTACCTGCAGTCAGAAGGCAAATCAATTTCTGCTATTTCCCATTTGCCCTGTCATCTGACTTCAGAGAAGGGAACCCTCCACTATCCAGCTGTCTTCTTAAATATGAAGACCCAGTTTAAGTCCTATTTGCTATCATGAAAATTCCTCTATGGCCTGCCTCAAACCATGCAGCTTTCTTCCTTATTAAAACTTTTATAGTAGTAGTATCATTTAATAATACATCATATTATATTGTTGGTCATGAAAAGAAGCAGGCCCACCTTCACTTCTTGGATACCTCAGGCTTTGTATGATTCAGCAGCCTTTAGTCTGTCAGTTTTAAAAAGAAGACAGAAGTCTCAATTTGGGAAGTTGAGCCTGAAATATGGGATAGCAAGCATCTGGAAAGATCAGGCAGGGTAATTTGGTATGACACTGATGTCTCAGAACAGAGTGACCAGGCGAAGAAGAAGCAACTGGTAACTTGAGCAACTTAATTGGAAATTGGTCAGGACAACAGACTAGAGACAAGAGTAGAAGCAAGAAAATGAGTAGAGACGGAGGGAGGGAAAGGGAGAAAGGAGAGAGAGAGAGAGAGAGAGAGAGAGAGAGAGAGAGAGAGAGAGAGAAAGAAACAGATACAGAGAGATAGCTCTATAGGGGAACTTTGAGTCTCAGGGGTTCTACCATCAGCTATGAGTGACTTACATATTCACCTTCTGCTACTTTTGGAAAATCAAGACATAATTCATGGCAAGTCTTCCTCTGGAGTCACTTGGAGAATAGATGATAACCAATAGGAATAAATATCATGAATTAATTCCATGTTTTTACTTGTAATTCTGTTTTACTAAATACCTTTGAATGGGATTTATAGTAATTGGATTTGGTTAAATGAATGAAACATCAGTGGGGATTTATGTTCAGTGGGTTAAAATAGATAACTATTCCAATTGTGAACAGATCCAACCATTCTGGAGAACAATTTGGCACTATGTCCAAAGAGTTATCAAACTCTTCATACTCTTTGATCCAGCAGTGTTTCTTCTGGGCTTGTATGCCAAAGAGATCTTAAAGGAGAGAAAGGGACCTACAAGTACAAAAATGTTTGTGGCAGTCCTTTTTGTAGTGACAAGAAACTGGAAACTGAATGGATGCCCATCAGTTGGAGAATGGCTGAATAAGTTATGGTATATGAATGTTAAGAATATTATTGTTCTGTAAGAAATAATCAGCAGGATGATTTCAGAGAGTGAGAGATTTACATGAACTGATGCTAAGTGAAATGAGCAGAAACAAGAGATCATTGTATATGGCAATAACAAGATTATACGATGATCAATTCTGATGGACATGGCTCTCTTCAACAATAAGATGATTCAGACCAGTTCCAATGATCTTGTGATGAAGAGAGGCATTTACACCCAGAGAGAGGACTATGGAAATTAAATGTGATTCATAACAGAACATTCATTCATAACAATTTTTGTTGTTGTATGCTTGCATTTTATTTTCTTTCTCATTTTTTCCTATTTGATTAGATGTTTCTTGTGCAGCAAGATAAATATGCATACATATATTGGATTTAACATATATTTCTACCATGTTTAATATGTATTGGATTACTTGCCATCTAGGGGAGGGGCTAGGGAAAGGAGGGAGAAAATTAGAACACAAGAACTTATTAGGGTTAATGTTGAAAAATTATCCATGCATATGTTTTGAAAATAGAAAGCCTTAATAGTAATAAAAAAGATAACTATATTCCAAGAATACCAGAGATTGTAAGGGCAGTTATAGAGGCAGATTGGGAAGGGAGAGGAAATTTGGGAATGGAATCTGCTGAATTTAGTAATTATTTTTAAAGTATTTATTAAGCACTATTTACCATATTAAATTCTGGGGATACAAATAGGCAAGAGGGTCCCTGTTCTTAAGATCTCATACTTTGGTTGAGGGAAACAAAGCATAAAAATAATTCAATTGTGAGACAGATGGAAAGCTCTCCAAAATCCTGAAGATTCTGTGTCAGGGGAGATGATAAGGTTCAGAAATATTTAGAGTGCATATGTTAGTTGGTCACTTGGCAGCATCCAGGAGTCTGAAAAGCATAGCAGTGGGCAGAGGATAAATTTTGGAGGACCTTTGGACAAAGTGGAAAGATAATGTAGTAATGTAAGTTAATCCTTTATCTTACTGGAAAAGTTGAAGTTAGTGATTCTCAATCTATCCAAGGGGTATGAGTAACCATGCCGCTCTTCCTATCTAGCCAATACTATGAGATCTTTGTGGTCTAGAGAGTTGGGGGAGATTAGGGAAGGGAAAAATACAGTTTTATCTCCTCACTTAGAGACTTTGAGCCCCCTAATGACAGGGATTGTGTATTCTCCCCTTTATTTGTTTTCTTCTCCATTGAAATATAAATTCTTTGCTGCAGAGACTATTTTACTTAGTTGTGTTTGCTTAGTTATTAAGTATAACTCCCGACTCATTTTAAGAACTAAATGTTCTTCCTCCCTTATTCCTCTCTTTCTCATCCAAAAAGTAAATAAAAGAAAATGGGGAAAAATAAAAAAAAAACAATCCAAGAAAATTATGAAAAGAAAATTTACCAGTTAGAAAGGAGATCCAGTATCTTTTTATTTATTCATTTATTTTTAATACACATCGCTTTATGAGTCATGTTGGGACAGGAAAAATCAGAACAAAAGTGAAAAACCATGGGAGAGGGAAAAAAACAGAAAAAAGAAGTGAATATATCATGTGTTGATTTATATTCAATCTCTGGAGTCCTTTTTCTGAATGCAGATGACATTCTCTTTCCAAAGTCTTTTGGAATCACTGGATCTGGCTCTCTGGATCACTGAACCACTGAGAAAAACCAAGTATTTCATAGTTGATCAAGAGATGCAATATATTAAAGAAAAAGTAACTCCTTGAAAACTAGAATTAGACAAGTGAAATTAAATAATGTTATAAAACACTAAGATACAATAAAACTGGAAAAATAGAAGAGAATCTGTAACACCTAAGTAGAAACACAACTGATCTGAAGAACAGATCAAGGAGAGAAAATATAAGAATTGTTGGACTACCTGAAAGTTATGATTTTTAAAAAAAGAACCTGGGTACAATAATACAAGACATTATTAAGAAAAATTGCCCTGAATTTCTGAAACAAGAAGGTAAAAGAGAAATAAAAAGAATCCATTGATCATCACCTGAAAGAGATCCTAGAAAAAAACTTAGAGAAAAACAATCAGGATTTCACAAGACCCAGAAGTTTCTACAGTGTAAGACCTTTGAAACATTATATTTCAAAGAGCAAAAGAGCTAGGGTTATATCCAAGAATAACTTATCTTTTTTTTAAAGGATATTTGATGAACTGAAAGATGATCAGTTATTTATAACAATAAGACCAGAAAATTTAAGATAAAAGATAAAGAAGAAATATAAGGAAATCGTTAAAAACCAATTTAAGGCACTGATAAATATTGTGATGAAATACTACTGTGTGAATACACAGTATTCTTATGGAATCATAAGAAATGATGAACTCAATGATTTTAGAAAGACATGGAAAGACTTGCATGATATAATGAAGAGAGAAAAGAGCAGAACCTAAAGACCATTATATACACTAATAGCAACACTGTTTTAGGAATGACTTTGAATTGATAAATAGAATAATTTTAATATATGTACACACATACACACACATACATATATATTTGTTTCTAATGGTAATCATCTCTAGGGTAAAGGGTGAGAAAAGAAGAAAAAAAGAAAAAAATTAAATGATAATTTTGTTTTATATTTGAAAGGAATAGCAAATTTTGTACAGTAGATTTCTTCCCAATTTTCTGCTTTCCTTATAATTTTGGTTGCATTGGTTTTATTTGGGCAAAAAAAAATCAAAATTATCTCTTTTAATCTTTTTATTTGTAATGTTGTTTATCTCTTCTTTGTCTTAAATTCTTCCTTTACCAATAAAATCTGACAGATAGATTACTCCATGCTCACTTAATTTGTTTATGATATCATCCTTTATAAATCATGTATCTCTTTTGATCTTATCTGGGTATATATGGTTGGTTTATACCTAGTTTCTGCCATATTGTTTTCCAGTTTTCCCAGTAGTTTCTGATAAATAATGAGTTTTTGTTCCAAAAACTTGGATATTTGGGTTTACATATACTAGATAATTATGCTTATTTATTATAATGTAATTTATGCCTATTCTATATTATTGATCCACCACTGTATTTCTTAGTATCAGATTGGGTTTGGTTTTTTTGCTAATTATCACTTTATTCTACAGTTTGAGATATGATATGGCTAGACCACCTTTTGCATTTTTTCCATTGATTCTTTTATATATTTGAGCTTTTGTTCATCCAGACAAATTTTGTTATTATTTTTTCTAGATCTATAAAATAATTTTTAATGTTTGATTGATAAGGTACTAAATAGATTAATTTAGATAGAATTGTCTTTTTTATTATATTATCCCAGACTCCTCATGAATAATTCATTTTTCTCAATTGTTTAGATTTGACTTTATTTTTGTAAAAAGTGTTTTATAGTTGTATTCATATAGTTCCTGGATTTCTCTTGGCAGATAGGATCCCACATATTTTATATTGTCTACAGTTATTTTAAATAGAATTTCTCTTTCTATGTCTTGCTGCTGAATTTTATTGATAATATATAGCAATGCTGATGATTTATAAGGGTTTATTTTTTATCCTAAAACTTTGCTAAAATTTTTTATAATATTAAGTAACTTTTTAATGAGTTTCTCTAGGTTTTTCTAAGTATAGCATATCTGCAGTTTTGGTTTTGTTCACTTCTAATTCCTTTATTTTTTTTCTTCTCATTGACATAGCTAAAATTTTTAGTACAATATTTAATAATAAAGATGATAATAAGCATCCTCACTTCACCCCTGATTGTACTGAGAAACCTTTTAGCTTATTTCCATTTAAAAATAATGCTTACTGATGGTTTGCAATGCACATTATTTATCATTTTAAGGTATACTCCATTTATTCCTATGCTTTCTAGTGTTTTTTTTAATAGGACTGGGTGTTGTATTTTATCAAAGATTTTTTTCTGCATCTATTGAGATAATGATATGATTTCTGTTGGTTTTGTTATTGATATGATCAATTATGATAGCTTTCCTAATATTGAACCAGCTCCATTTTCCTGATATAAATCCTGATCATAGTGTATGATCTTTGTGATATATTGCTGTAATCTCTTTGTTATATGTATTATTTAAAATTTTTGCATCAATTTTCATTAGGGCAATTGGTCTAAATTTTCTTTCTGTTTTGTCTCTTTTTGGTTTGGGTATCATTACCATATCTATGTTTTAAAGGAATTTGATAGGACTCATTCTTTGTTTACTTTAAATAGTTTATATATAGTGGGGTTAATTGTTCTTTAGATGTTTGTTAGAATTTGCTTGTGAATCCATCTGGTCCTGAGAATTTTTTCCTAGGAAGTTCATTGATGGCTTGTTCAATTTTTTTCCCCCCTCTATGATTGGGTTATTTAAGTATTTTATTTCTTCTGTTAATCTAGGCAATTTATGTTTGTGTAGATATTCATCCATTTCATTTAGATTGTCAAATTTTTTGGCACATAATTAGGCAAAATAGCTCCTATTATCTTAATCTTCCTTCTATTGGTGATGAATTCATCCTTTTCATTTTTGATGCTAATAATTTGGTTTTCTTCTGTCCTTTTAAAACTCAAATTGACCAATGATTTAACTATTTTATTGTTTTTTCCAATAAAACAAGCTTCTAGTTTTATTTATTAGCTTAATAATTTTCTTAGTTTTGATTTTATCAATTTCACTTTTGATCTTCAGTATTTCCAATTTGATGTTTTAATGGAAATCTTAATTTGTTATTTTTATCGTTTTTTTTTTTAATGTGCATACCCAATACATTTTCTCTATTCTATTGATGCAAGTAATTAGAGATATAAATATCCCCCTAAAAATTCTTTAAGTCATAATAAATTTTGGTTATCTTATTGTTGCCATTTTCTTTGTTTCTTTCTTTTTTTTTTTTTAAAGTAACTTGCCCAGAGTTCACACAGCTAAGAAGTGCTATATGTCTGAGACCAGATTTGAACTCAAGTCCTCCTGACTTCAGGACTGGTGCTTTTTGCCATTTTCTTTAATGAAATTATCAATTATTTCTATGATTTGTTCTTTGATCCACTTGTTTTTCTTCAGTGAGCTTTTTCTACTTTCTTTTTTCCATTTGGCCAATTCTGTTTTTTAGAAAGTGATTTTCCTCAGTAAATTTTTGTATATCTTTTCTCATGCTATTGACTCTTTTTTCATGATTTTCTTGCATTACTTTCACTTATTTTCCCAATTTTTCTTCTACTTCTCTAACTTACTTTCTAAAATCCTTTTTAAGCTCTTCCAAAAATTCTTCAGGTTCTGTGATCAAATTACATTTTTCTTTGAGGTTTCACATGTAACCATTTTTTGACCTTTTCTAAGTATATCTTAATCTTCCCTGTCACAATAGTAACTTTCTATAGGTAGTCAAGATCCTTTTTTTGGTTGTTTTTTTGATTATTTTTCTGCTTGTGTTCTATCTGTGTGTGGGGGGGGGGTATATGTGTGATTTGATGTTTTTAATGTGAGAGTTGGACTCTGGTCTTGTGTTGTTCCAGACTATCTGTGTGGGAAGTCTGGGATTTACTGCTGGCTTTTCTGGGTTTTAGAATCCAGCTGCTTGCTTTCTCTGGAGAGTAGCCTTCCCTTCTGGGTTGTACTGGAGTGTGTGTGTGTGTGTGTGTGTGTGTGTGTGTGTGTGTGTGTGTGTGTTTGTTAGGGGAGGAGAAGAGACTTTCTTGATAACCTTCCCTGGCTGTGGAGTTTAGCTGCTGGTTTGCTTCAGGGGTGAGACCTTGCTGCTTGGTTCTTTCTGGTGACTGGCCCTGGATAAGGACCTTGTTGCTAGTCTGTCCTGTGATGGGATCCTCTTGGAAATAAAGCCTTTTATGATCAGCCCCAGGGAAGGGCTTCATTACTGGTCAGCAATGGAATCCAGGACTCTATTGGTTTGTGTTGAGGGTGGGATTACTAGGGTGCAGCCTTGTGGTTCTACAGTAACTGCTCACTTATTTGGGGAGCAATTGACTTGTAGAAGGAACACCAGTGGTGGATTGTTTACTTGGAGCCTTGCTGCAGACTCCCTGCTATGAGGCTGGCTGCTGCCCCTGCTCTTGGACCTCATTCCCCTCCGACTCAGTGAGATAGACCTGTCCTGTAGTCCTGTGGTGACTTCCCTATTCCTGGATCAATTTTAAGGCAGTTTTCTAGTTCTTTGGAGGGCTTCAGACTGTTCCTTCCTTATTCTACCATCTTGGCACTAGAAATCCATATTACCCCAAATTTGAAATGTCATCTCCAGCTTCCATGAATTCACATAGGTTTTCTCTCATGCCTGCAATGCCCTGTCTTCCTTCATCTGCTTCTCAGAATCCTATTTCCCTTCCAGGCTAAGCTCTAGTGCCATCATCTCCTTGAAGCTTTGCATCCCCAACCCTTTCTCCCTGTACTTAATATTCTCTTCTTCCTTAAATAACACTTATACATACTGTATCCAACCAGTAAACTCCTTGAGAACAAAAACTATTTTCTTTAATTCTTTGCAACTAAAAACATTTTATATTGGGGATAAGAGGATGTGTGACCAAATCTGAGATGTCAGTGACTGTGGAAACCTCTGATGTGGAAATTCTTCTGTGAATGCAGATTTGGGCTTGATTTACCATTTTGAGTACTAGATGGCTGCATATAACAGACAGTTGATGCTTATTGACTTAAATTGGGCAAATCACTTGACTTCTCTAGTCTTTACTTTTTCCAGTTGTGAAATGAGGTAATTTGGCTACATGATTGTTAAAGTCCTGTCTCACCCTGACCCTCCATTATTCTGCAAAGTATGTAAACATAGCCGATACAGAAGTATATTATGTATGGTATACAGGTGGACACTTGTTTCTTTGCAGAAAAGTATGACTGCCAACAGATAAGCCTCTATTAGTTCTGCCCAAATGCAATAGAAACTGAAAGAAACCTTAAAAACCATCTGAAATCTCAAACATACTTTGAAAACAGCTATTTGGGATACAGATCTAAGGTTAGCAGCCAAGTGATAAGCATGGTAAACAAAGTAATGAAAGGTAGGAGAAAGTCCTGCTTGGCCTCTAACGCACTATGCAACTTTGGGCAAATAGTATAACCTGACTGGATCTTAGATTCCACCTCTGGAAAGCCAAAAGTTTGGATGGAATGATTTCTAAAGCCTCTTACACCTCTAACAGCTTGTGTTACACACTTACAATATACCTGTTACACCTGAAGGCATTTACGACTTGGTCTTGCTGATTTAGAAAGAGGGTAAAATTAGAATCATAAGATGGTACATCTAGAACTAGAAAGGACTTTAAAGATTTTCTAGTCCAATAGATCAGGAAACTGAGGCTTAGAAAGTTTAAGTTATTTACTGAAGATCATAGAAATTATGGAATCAGAGCTTTCTCTTATCCCACCCTGCTTTCTTCTGGGGGAGGAGGCCATTTTTTAAACTTAATTATGCAAAGACTGACCCAAAAGATCCTAATTGAAATAAAAGTCCCTTCAAATCTTGGTAGGGAAGATAGGTCCATTAAAAAAAAAAATTATAAACTTGACTCCCAGAAACCCTGAACAATTCCATATATGAGGAAGAATAGGAAATGGGGGATGTATATGAAATTTTGAATATTATATAGGACTTGATTTTAAACAAAGTTAAACAAAGTAGTAACCTGCTTATCTGTGTCTCTTAAACTTTTATCCTACCATTGTCTCTCCCTTCTCCAAAATAAAATATAAGCCCTCTCTTTGCTAAGAGATAATAAGCATAACCAGACCAAAAAAAAAAAATAACATAGTTATCAAGGCTGAAAATGTATGCTTTATTCAAAAAGTGGGAAGCTTTTCATTGGCAGTGTTTGAGTGTTGAAATTGTTGATCATTTTATTTATAAGTGCTATTAAATTTCTCAAAGTTGTTTTACTTTACTCTTTTGTATGAATTGCTGTCCTGCTTATCCTTACTTTGATCCATATTGGTTTATATAAATCTCTTCAGGTTTCTGTGAATCTACTACTTTCATCATTTTTATGTAACAACAATGTTCCATTATATTCACATACCACATGTTGTTCAGACATCCTCTAATCATTAGGTACTCATTTTGTTCCAGGTTCTTACTACAACAAAAGTGCTGCTTTAAATATTTTTGTTCTTTTGAGGATTTTTCTTTTCTGACCACTTTAGTGTATGTGCTTAATAATGGCATCATTTAGGAAAAGGTATGCTCAGTTTAGTAATTTTTGAATAGCTCCTAAATATTTTCCAGAATCAATTCATTGCAGTACATTTGTGAACCTGCCCTTCCACAACCTCTCCAACAATTGCTATTTTCCATTTTTGTCATCTTTGCCAATGGGGTGCATATTTAATGGAGTTGCTGAGTTGTTTTAACATACATTTGTCTTAATTTTTTTAAAAATTAGGAGCAGCCAGATGGCACAGTAGATAGTGCACTGGCCTTCAAGTCAGGAGGATCTGAGTTCCAATCTGGCCTCAGATATATAATACTTCCTAGTTGTGTGACTCTGGGCAAGTCACTTGACCCTAATTGCCTTAGCAATAATAATAATAATAAATTGCTTGAAGTGTACATTGATAGCTCATATTTCTCTTTTGAAAACTTCATTTGCAAAACTCCCTTTAACCATTTTTCTAGTCAGAAACTTTTTTGTTGTATATTTAGTTCAAATCTCTTAGATATTAGAACATTATCAGAAATATTTGCTACAAAGATGTTTTCCCAGTTAACCGGTTTCCTTCTAATTCTAATTATTGATTTTAATTGTCCAAAATCTTTTTACTTAATCAAAATAATCCATTTTATCTTTTATGATTCTCTTATTTGCTCAGAACTATCAACATTCTAGTTTTGTAAAAGGTGTTCCATTCCTTCTTTTTTTAATGTTGTGATTTTTATATCTAGATTACATATCATTTTGGAGTGTATTGTGGCATTTTGGGTGAAATGTTGATATAAACCTATTTCCTTCCAGATTGGGTCTTACTTTTTGAAATTCTGTCCTATTTCAGATATTAATCCACTTAAGATCAAGAAAGATCACATCAGTAAAAGAAAGAAACAGAGGCAATACCTTACATTTATAGTCCCATGGTAGCCTGGGTGAGGAGATAACAATGCTTGGTCCTGTTGCTGCTATTACTCCTCCCCTCCACACCAGGAGGGTGATAACCATAAAGGGCAGAACTCTGATGATTGATTTAATCTTACAAGAAGGTGTTAACTCAATGGAATTGAGATAATGATTCTCTAGCTTAATGTACTTAGTATAATTCTACAAAGTTGACACCTATTCTACAAGATTGACACTTACTATGATGTATTTATAATAGAGTATGTAAGAGCCAACAAAGACTGGAAGAGAGACATTCCATCTCCCACCATTGTGGTGGCTGGCCTGTCCTCCTTCATTTCTCCATTGAGACCAAGGCCTGTCTGAAGGCCTTCTGGAAAGCTAGTGGGGCTCACATGCAGGTGTATATTGTTGTCCAACAGTGAGGAAAGAATACCATACCAGGTTATACATATATAATATTAAATTTATTCTTTGGATATTTGATACCAAAGCGGTAATAAGAGGGAATTTTATATCCTTAGAGGCTTACTTGAATAAAACAGAGAAAGAAAAGATTAATGAATTGGGCTTGCAACTAAAAAAACTAAAAAAAGAAAATTAAAAACCCCCAATCAAATACTAAATTGGAAATTCTAAAATTAAAAGGAGAAATTAAAAATATTGAAAGTAAAAAAACTATTGAACTAATTAATAAAACTAAGAGTTGGTTCTATGAAAAAGCCAATAAAATAGATAAGACTTTGGTAAATCTGATTAGAAAAAGGAAGGAGGAAAATGAAATTAGTAGTCTTAAAAATGAAAAGGGAGAACTTTCCACCAATGAAGAGGAAATTAGAGAAATAATAAGGAGTTATTTTGCTCAACTTTATGCCAATAAATTTGATAACCTAAGTGAAATGGATGACTACCTCCAAAAATATAGACTTCCCAGACTAACAGAGGAGGAAGTAAATTGCTTGAATAGTCCCATTTCAGAAAAAGAAATAGAACAGGCAATTAAACAACTCCCTAAGAAAAAATCCCCAGGACCAGATGGATTTACATGTGAATTTTACCAAACATTTAAAGAACAATTGGCCCCAATGCTATATAAATTATTTGATAAAATAGGGAATGAAGGAGTCCTACCAAATTCCTTCTATGACACAGACATGGTACTGATACCTAAACCAGGTAGGCTGAAAACAGAGAAAGAAAATTATAGACCAATCTCCCTAATGAATATTGATGCTAAAATCTTAAATAAGATATTAGCAAAAAGACTACAGAAAATCATCTCCAAGATAATACACTATGATCAAGTAGGATTTATACCAGGAATGCAGGGCTGGTTCAATATTAGGAAAACTATCAATATAATTGGCCATGTTAATAACCAAATTAACAAAAACCATATGATCATCTCAATAGATGCAGAAAAAGCATTTGATAAAATCCAACATCCATTCCTATTAAAAACACTTGAGAGTATAGGAATAAATGGACTTTTCCTTAAAATAATCAGCAGCATCTATTTAAAACCATCAGTAAGCATCATATGTAATGGAGACAAACTGCAACCATTCCCAATAAGATCTGGAGTGAAACAAGGTTGCCCACTATCACCGTTACTATTTAATATTGTATTAGAAACGCTAGCTATAGCAATAAGAGCTGAGAAAGAGATTAAAGGAATAAGAATAGGCAATGAGGAAGCCAAATTATCACTCTTTGCCGATGACATGATGGTATACTTAGAGAACCCCAGAGATTCTGCTAAAAAGTTATTAGAAATAATCCACAACTTTAGCAAAGTTGCTGGTTATAAAATAAACCCACATAAGTCATCAGCATTCTTATATATCACTAACAAAATCCAACAGTCAGAGTTACAAAGAGAAATTCCATTTAAAGTAACTACTGATAATATAAAATATTTAGGAATCTATCTGCCAAGGGAAAATCAGAAACTTTATGAGCAAAATTACAGACCACTTTTCACACAAATTAAGTCTGATCTAACCAATTGGAAAAATATTAAATGCTCTTGGATAGGGCGAGCAAATATAATAAAGATGACAATATTACCTAAACTAATCTATTTATTTAGCGCTATACCAATCAGACTCCCAAAAAACTATTTTAATGACCTAGAAAAAATAACAACAAAGTTCATATGGAAAAACAAAAGGTCAAGAATTTCAAGGGAATTAATGAAAAAAAAATCAAATGATGGTGGCTTAGCTGTACCAGATCTAAAATTATATTATAGAGCAGCAGTTACCAAAACTATTTGGTATTGGCTAAGGAATAGATTAGTTGATCAGTGGAATAGATTAGGTTCAAGGGATAAAACAGTCAACAAATATAGCAACCTAGTCTTTGACAAACCCAAAGATCCCAGCTTTTGGGATAAGAACTTACTGTTTGATAAAAATTGCTGGGAAAATTGGAAACTAATATGGCAGAAACTAGGCATTGATCCATACTTAACGCCGTACACCAAGATAAGGTCAAAATGGGTTCATGACCTAGGCATAAAGAATGAAATTATTAATAAATTAGAGGAACATAGGATAGTTTACCTCTCAGACCTGTGGAAGGGGAAGGTCTTTATGACCAAAGCAGAACTAGAGATCATTACTGATCACAAAATAGAAAATTTCGATTATACCAAACTGAAAAGTTTTTGTACAAACAAAACTAATGCAGACAAGATTAGAAGGGAAGCAATAAACTGGGAAAATATTTTTACAGTCAAAGGTTCTGATAAAGGCCTCATTTCCAAAATATATAGAGAATTAACTCTAATTTATAAAAAATCAAGCCATTCTCCAATTGAAAAATGGTCAAAGGATATGAACAGACAATTCTCAGATGAAGAAATTGAAACTATTTCTAGTCATATGAAAAGATGCTCCAAGTCATTATTAATCAGAGAAATGCAAATTAAGACAACTCTAAGATACCACTACACACCTGTCAGATTGGCTAAGATGACAGGAAAAAATAATGATGATTGTTGGAGGGGATGCGGGAAAACTGGGACATTGATGCATTGTTGGTGGAGTTGTGAACGAATCCAACCATTTTGGAGAGTAGTTTGGAACTATGCTCAAAAAGTTATCAAACTGTGCATACCCTTTGATCCAGCAGTGTTACTACTGGGATTATATCCCAAAGAGATTATAAAGAAGGGAAAGGGACCTGTATGTGCACGAATGTTTGTGGCAGCCCTTTTTGTAGTGGCTAGAAACTGGAAACTGAATGGATGTCCATCAGTTGGAGAATGGCTGAATAAATTGTGGTATATGAAAATTATGGAATATTACTGTTCTGTAAGAAATGACCAACAGGATGATTTCAGAAAGGCCTGGAGAGACTTACACGAACTGATGCTGAGTGAAATGAGCAGGACCAGGAGATCATTATATACTTCAACAACAATACTAGATGATGACCAGTTCTGATGGATCAGGCCATCCTCAGCAACGAGATCAACCAAATCATTTCTAATGGAGCAGTAATGAACTGAACTAGCTATACCCAGAAAAAGAACTCTGGGAGATGACTAAAAACCATTACATTGAATTCCCAATCCCTATATTTATACACACCTGCATTTTTGATTTCCTTCACAAGCTAATTGTACAATAATTCAGAGTCTGACTCTTTTTGTACAGCAAAATAATGTTTTGGTCATGTATACTTATTGTGTATCTAAGTTATATTTTAATATATTTAACATCTACTGGTCATCCTGCCATTTAGGGGAGGGGGTGGCGGGGTAAGAGGTGAAAAATTGGAACAAGAGGTTTGGCAATTGTTAATGCTGTAAAGTTACCCATGTATATATCCTGTAAATAAAAGGCTATTAAAAAAAAAATTTCTTTTTTTTCAATTAATGAACTCCTCCCCCCTCCGTGCAATCCTGGATTGGGGGGGGGGGGAGGATTCCCCTGTGAAAGTTATTTCACAGTTTATTAGATTTTTATTTTTGAGAATTGATATGTAAATGTGCTAGTTTTTGTTCTGTTAATATGTGTATTTTATCCTTTTGAAGATATTTGCCAATTTCATTTTGAAATTTTGTTGACATATAATTAGGCAAAATAGTTTCTAAATAATATTCTTTTCTTTTTCTTCATTTGTTGTAAATTCTCTTTTTTCATTTTTGATTCATGAAATTTGATTTTTCTTTTTTTGTTATCTAATTCACTTATGGTTTGCCTGTTTTACTGTTTTTAAACAACTCCTAGTTTTATTTAACTCTATATACATAAACACACACATTCACACACACACACACACTATATATATATATATATATATATATATATATATATATATATACACATTTTCAGGGTGATTCTGGATGTCTCAGAACTGTTAAAGAAATTATGGGAGAAGTAGAGCCGAGAAATATTGGACAAATAAAGACAGGGAATTGCTTGAGCTCTTCCAAATTCTCCTCAAAATAAGTTTATAATAACATTGCACACAAATTCTGGAGTGGCAGAATCAATGAAAAGATAGGTGAAACAATTATCCTGTGTAAAACAACTTAGAAGGTTCACAAGAAAAGTTTGTCTCACTGGGGTAAAGCACAGTCCAACACAGACTGTTTTATCAAGCCAGCAGCAGGCATTGAAAGGCTACTGAATCAGCAGAGGCAGCTTCAAAGCTCTCAGCCCACAATTGGTGAGAGGGTTAGAATAAGAGTCAAAAGATTACAAGGGATCTTTGCTGACACTGGAAACAGGACTTTGTTGCATTGCCCATATATTGTTTTTGTATTGCAGTACCAAGACAAAGAAGAGCACTAATTAACACATTAAAAGATGAAGCTAAGGGGAGTAGAACCCCTAGTTACAATTCTAAGGCACAAACCAAACCAGAACATAGGCCACAAGAGCAATGACCACACCTTTCCTTGGATTATACTACTCCAGAAGAACTAAAAGTTTATAGATAATCAAAACTATCTCTGAAAACAGCAACAACAACAACAACAACAACAAAAAAATCTGAAGTTTGGTACAGTGTTCCCTGTACTCTAGGAGAAGAGCCCAATTTCAACATGAAGTTAAAAGTAAAGAAACAGGCTATAAAAATTAGCAAACATCAAAATAAAAAAACAAACATCTGATCATAGAAAGTTGTTATGGTGACAGAAAAGATCAAAATACAAACTCAAAAGAAAATAAAGTCAGAATAGCTTCAAAGCAGTCATCCCCCTGTATTCCTGCAATAATTCCTAGAAGAGCCTCAAAAAGGATTAAAAAAAGTAGAGGGAAAATTGGGGAAATGAATATGACTGATATAAGAAAATTACAAAACAAGATTAACAGAATAAAATTGTCTAAATGTAAAAAAAAAAGTTGTACAAAAGTTCACTGAAGAAAAGAACTCTTTAAAATATAGAATTGGCCAAACTAAAACAGACGTATAAAGGCTCACTGAAGAAAATAATTTCTTAAAAATTAGAATTGGACAATCAGAAGTTAATCACTCCATGAGAAATTAAGAAAATAAAATCAAATCAAAAGAATGAAAAATTTGGGGTTGCTAGATGGTGCAATGGATAGAGCACTCGTCATGGAATCAGGGGGGCCTAAATTCAAATCCAGTCTCAGACACTTAACAGGTATTACCTGTATGACTCTGGACAAGTCACTTAACCTCAATTGCCTTCCCCCCTCCCCCCAAAAAAGAACAAAAAACTATAAGAAAATGTGAAATATCTCATTGGAAAAAATAACTGATCTGGAAAATAGATTGAGGAGAGATCATTTAAGAATTACTTGACTGCCTGAAAGTCATCAAAAAAAGAACCTAGATATTTAAAGAAATTATCAAAGAAAACTGCCCTGAAAACCTGGAGAGCAAAATAGAAATTGAAAAGATTCATCAATTACTTCCTGAAAGAAGTTCCAAGATGAAAACTCTCAGGAATATTACTGCAAATTCCAGAGCTCTCAGGTCAATGAAAAAATACTGCAAGCAACCAGAAACAATTCAAATATCATGGAGCAATAGTTAGGATAAGACAAGATTTAGCAATTTCTGCATTAAAGGATTGGAGGGCTTGGAATATGATACTCTAGAGAGCAAAGGAGCTAGGATTACAACCAAGAATCACCCACTCAGCAAAACTGAGACTAAGCCGTTGGGGGAGAAATGGATATTTTATGAAATAGAGGACTTTCAAGCATTCCTGATGAAAAGACCAGAGCTGAATAGAAAATTTGACTTTCAAATACAAGACTCAAGAGACGTATTAAAAAGGTAAATAAGAAAGAGAAATCTTACGTTTTGATAAAAAGTTAAACTACATGGAAAGGTAATACTTATAATTCCTAAAAACTTTATCATTGTTAGGTAAGTGAGTAGGCATATATGAGCACTGGGAGAAAGGGGAAAGAAGAGGTAGAATACGGTATATTAGTTCACATAAAAGAGGAGCAAAACATTTTTTTATAGTGAATAGGAAGATGGGGATGCTATGGCAGATCCTTGAACTTTTCTCTAATTGATTTGGTCCAAAGAAGGAATAACACATATACTCATTTGAATATGGAATTTATCTTTCACTACAGAAAGTAGGAAGGGAAGGGACTAAGAGAAAGTAGAAAATTTTTTAGAAAGGGTGGAGAATAGGGGAAGGCAGTGGTCAGGAGGAAAACACTTTTTAGGAGGGTGAAAGGAGAGAAAGAGGTTAAGCAAGGAATATATAATTAGTAATCACATTTTTACAGCGAGTTCCTTGATAAAGGAAGAACTTTTATTTATCAAATATAGAGAGAACTTCATCAAATTTAGAAATGATTTCCCAATTGATAAATGGTCAAAAGGATATTAATAGGCAGTGTTCAAATGAAGAAATCAAAGCTATCTATAATCTTATGAAAAAATGCTCTAAATCACTATTGATCAGAGAAATTTAAATTAAAACAATTTTTGGTGCTTTAGGATCATTAATATGAACATCAGTTTTTATTGTGCTATTATAGGACAGGCAGTTAGTAAAATGTCAGAAAGAACTAGTTAACATTAGTATGATTTGGGGGACTGTGAATTGACCTGAATTAGATTAGAGTAGTATAGTGGAGAAAATTGGATTTGAAGTTGACTTAAGTCATAATATACCCATATGACTTTGAAAAAAATACCTTCCTCTCTCTTCAATTTTCTAATGTATAAAATGAAAGGGTTCAACTAGATGATCTCTAAAATAAGTCTCTTCTAATTCAAAATGCTATAATCCAATTATCTAGGTTTAAGCTCCAGATTTTACTAGCTGTGTGAGCTTGACTAGTTATTTAACTTCTCAAGTTCTAACCTCAGTTTCTTCATCTGTGAAGTGGGGATAATAGCATATTTTTTTTACTACTCACGTCATAGAACATGTGAAAAAAATGTTTTGTAAATGATAAAACACTAGAGATAAGAGCTTTTGTTGTTATTTTAACTGGATCTGTATAATAACAAGTTATAATATAATAAAATAAGTTATAATAAGGATTTACTCTGTATATAAAGCCTCTCTGGTTTAAAAGAGTCTTTATGTCAAAAGTCACCTACAATGATCAACTGAAATATCTGAAAGATGATGGAGCATGTCATCTGAATCCAGAGAAAGAATTGATATTGTTTTAATACAGCCAAGGCATGCTACTTTTCACTTTCTTTCATTCATTTTCTTTTATTTGAGTTTTCTTGTACAAAGTGACTAATCTGGAAATATTCTACATGATTGCACATATTTAAAATATATCTGATTGCTTACCATCTCAGGGAGGGGACATGAGGAAGTAAAAAAAAAGATAGAATTTAAAAAATAGAATAGAAATGTTTCTAATGTTAAAAATTGTTTTACACAAGATTTTGCAAGGGTGAATGTTGAAAATTATGTTTTGAAAATAAAAAGTTTTAATTTAAAAAATTAAAAATTAGGAAAATGGGGAAAATATACTGTTTTTTCCTCAAGAAAAGTTTCCTCATAGGATTCTTGATGTTGTACAAAAAGAGAAGAAGGATAAAGCAACAATTAAGAGCAAGAAAATTGGCAGCAGCAATTGTGAAGAATTTGTATATAGTAAATAAATGATAGAAGGTAAGTATGTAAGGCAAAAGAGACATAACTAGGAAAGAGCAAATGGCATTTTGTCTCAAGGAACTAATATTTAGAAGATACTACACAAAATTGCTAACACAGCCTAGAAAAGACGAAGTATAGGCTCTAGTTAGTAACAATAATTAGTTAAAATTAGTGTTTACTTCCCATACCTCAAATTCTCCTTTAGGAAATTTTTAGTGTCACTTACTCTGATCACAGAAATTGCTAGTTATGTCTCTAAAAAGCAATATGTAAAAGATCTATTCTGCATTTGTTTAAGGGTTGTTTTTTTCCCCCATTGATTTCATTTGGTTATTTTTCTAATAATTTTTTTTTATTTAAGAAAGAAAAAAATTAAAGATAGTGCTTACATTATGCTTAAAAATTGTTTTGACAAGTAATTGGAGAAAAAAATAAAATTTATTAAAAAAAATTTTAAATAAAGGATGCAGGTAATTTGGCACACAGGATGCTTCTTTATGACCAGTTTCATTCACAAGGCTCTTAGCTTGTCCTTTCTCTCCATCCATCTAAGTATAATTGGAATATAACTAAGCCTGCAACTTTTCTTCCAAATATATGGTCACATGAAGTCATACAGAGGCTCTCTTGAAAGTGTCCTGCATCATTAACCTAATAGTGTTATTGCTGTGTAAAAGTTCTGTATTGTTTTATAGACCTTTGGGCATAGTTCCAAATTGTTCTCCAGAATTGTTGGATCCATGCACAACTCCACCAATAGTTCATCAATGAACCTATTTTTCTACATTCCCTCCAGCATTTGTCACTTTCAATCATCTCTTTAAAAGGTTAGAAGGAGGAAAAGAAAGAGCTAAGGGGGGATGGGTTGGTTAAGCCTTCACTGAAATCACAAATTTGAAGCCTGGAACATGTGAGAAAACCCTTAGTGACCTATCCAGGTTCCCACAGCATAACTGGGATTGAATCTTTTATTTCCCATCCATTTCTCATTGCACAGTACCACATAGCTTTTTCTGTCCCATTCTTAGAATGGGGCCTAAATGGCCAGAAAGAATTTGTTCAAATTACATTAGAATGCCTAAGGAATTTAAAATACAGTTAATGATCCCTTTGAGATTTAATTCTTTCAGTAGCAATAATAATAATAATAATAATAATAATAATGATAATAGCTCCAGTTTCTTTAGTTCTTTCAAGTGTAAAAAGTACTTTCTTCAAAATAACCCTATACTATATTATGCCCATTTCTAAAGTTCTTTCAAGTGTATAAGGTATTTCATTCATAATAAACCAAGTATTAGGCTCCCCATTTGAGAGATAAGGATACTGAAACTAATAGAAATTAGATGACTTTTTTAGGTCATATTGCTAATCAAAACTGGTAGATGGTGTGATGGATGCATGAAGTCAGAAGGATTTGGGTTTAAATCCAGCTTCAGACATTTACTAACTTTGTGACCTTGGAAAAGTCATCTGACTTCTGTTTTTCTTAGTTTCCTCAACTATAAAATGAGGACCCTGTAATTAATTGGAAATTGAATGGATGTCTGTCAGTTGGAGAATGGCTGTATAAGTTATGGTATGTGAATGTAATGGAATATTATTGTTGTATAAGAAATGAGAACAGGCTGATTTCAGAAAAGCCGGGAAAGACTTACATGAACTGTTGCTGAATTTTCACTCAGCATCTTCTATTGCTCTATTCCACTTTATGAGTAGACCAAGAGAATATTGTACACAGCCACAAGATTATGTCTATCAATTGTGATAGACTTGGCTTTTTTCTTTTTTAAAAAATTATTTTTTTTTATTTTAATAGCTTTTTATTTACAAGTTATGTGCTTGGATAATTTTACAGTATTGACAATTGCCAAACCTTTTGTTCCAGTTTTTCCCCTCCTTCCCTTTACCCCCTCTACTAGATGGCAGGATGACCAATACATGTTAAATATATTAGAGTATAAATTAAGTACAAAATAAGTATACATGTCCAAACCATTATTTGCTGTACAAAAAGAATCGGACTCCGAAATATTGTACAGTTAGCCTGTGAAAGAAATAAAAAATGCAGGTGGGCAAAAATATAGGGATTGGGAATTCTATGCAATGGTTCTTAGTCATCTCCCAGAGTTCTTTCGCTGGGTGTGGCTGGTCAGTTCATTACTGTTCCATTAGAACTGATTTGGTTCATCTTATTGCTGAGGATGGCAGGTCCATCAGAATTGGTCATCATATAGTACTGTTGTTGAAGTATATAATGATCTCTTGGCCCTGCTCGTTTCACTCAGCATCAGTTTGTGTAGGTCTCTCCAGGTCTTTCTGAAATCATCCTGTTGGCCATTTCTTACAGAACAATAATATTCCATAATATTCATGTACCACAATTTATTCAGCCATTCTCCAATTGATGAGTATCCATTCTGTTTCCAGTTTCTGGCCACTACAAAAAGGGCTGCCACAAACATTCGTGTACATACAGGTCCCTTTCCCTTCTTTAATATCTCTTTGGGATATAAACCCAGTAGTAACACTGCTGAGTCAAAGGGTATGCACAGTTTAATAACTTTTTGAGCATAGTTCCAAATCATTCTCCAAAATGGCTGGATATGTTCACAATTCCACCAACAATGTATTAGTGTCCCTGTTTTCCCACATCCCCTCCAACATTCCACATTATTTTTCCCTGTCATTCTAGCCAGTCTGACAGGTGTGTAATGGTATCTCAGAGTTGTCTTAATTTGCATTTCTCTGATTAATAATGACTTGGAGCATCTTTTCATATGGCTAGATATAGTTTCAATTTCTTCATCTGAGAATTTAGACTTGGCTTTTTTCAACAGTGCAGAGATCTAGAGGGAAAATTTGTTGTTGTTGTTTGTTTCTTTATTTGTTTTTTCTTTCTTGTGTTTTTTTTTCCCTTTTGGTCTGATTTTTCTTGCACAGCATGATGAATATGGAAATACATTTAGAAGAACTGCACATACTTAAGCTATATCAGATTGCTTGCTGTTTTGGGGAGGGAAAGAGGAAAAAAATTTGAAACACAAAGTTTTACAAAAATGAATGTTTTAAAACTATACATATATTTGGAAAAATAAAATGCTATTTAAAAAATGGGGACCCTGTAGAAGGAAATAGCAAAGCACCGCATTGTGTTGGCCAATAAACCCCATAAAAATGAGGCCCTGAAGCATCAGATACAGCTAATATGACAACAGCCTCATGCAGCTAAGAAGTATTAGAGCCAGATTCCTAGTCCAATTCTCTATTTTGCTGTCAAATTAAGAAAAGCAAGTCTTGGAACATATAGCTTTAAAAAAACAAAGGAATGGAATCTAGGATTGACCTCTAACTTTTAATAGTGCAGATGAATCTCATTACCTCTTTCTTATAAAGACAATAGAGACTATGGTATATCAAGGAGTGGGATATAGGAATACAGAAGCTCTGAAGCCCCAAAATATATAGATTTCAGCATTCTCTCCATATGGTTCACCAAATATTAGAGAAAGGGATTGGACCCCAAAATTATATTGGCCAGTGCTCCAAGAAATCTCAAAGAATTTATAGACTGAAACCTTCTCTAAATAAAGAGGCAAAGATTCCATTATTATGCCATTGACTGGCAGGCTAAATTCTAAAAGGGAATTTTAGCAATTAACAAGGGGAAAGGTTCCATAAGGCAAGCAAAGTTCCTAGAAAGAACTTGCTGCCATGTGGCAGGCAGTTCCTAATTAATTCATCATTATGATGCTAACCCTAAAAGGAGTTGGCTATTATGACACTTAGTAAACTGGCTAACAAGAGTTAGCAGGGATTATGCCATGGGTGAACCTTAAAAGGAGTAAGTGTCCTAAAAGGAATTGGTGGAAGGAGGATTGGGGGTATAAGCAAATTCATTTATAGGGAAAAAATAACCCAGGCAGATTGACATCATAATTTAGCTTTCTGATCAGATACAGCAACTGTGGAGGTCAGGATGATTTTGTCATTGTAAGAAATTTAGGATTAGGATTAGGACAAAAGGTCTTCTTAAGAATGCTCAAAAGATAATCCTGTCAGTGCTTTTCTCTGCTTGCTTCAGGGTCTATCAATTTGGCAGTTTTGTCTATCAATTATATAGAATGATTCGGGCTGCCTCTGTCAATGTCCCTCCCAGTGGCCCTCATAGCTATCAGGGACAAATAACCCCATCAAAGGTAGGAGTAGATGTTTCCTGAGATTCCAGCTCTGAGATTCTATAATTCTGTGATGGGTCAGTAGGTTAATCCTTCTTTTAAACTTTTGCTCTTTCAAAACCAGAAGCTTTCAGAAGTAATTTCTGCTATCCTTGAACAATTTTATTTATTTGTATTTGACTTTATTGACAATTTATATATTGACATATATATCCAAAGCAAAAGTTACAATTGAGTCACCAAATATCTCTGACTTTTCTCATTTGTTCATTCATTCACCCAACACTTATTTTATTTTACTTTTTTACAGTCCCTAGTCCCAGAGCTATGAATTCTGGTATCCATGACACCACAAGATGCATCCAAGGCAAGCAACATATAAGATCCCATATTAGCTTTTAAAAATAAATTCAGTTGAGTTGGGAAGAGAAAAGACTTCAGAAGTTGTGGTTATTTTATATATTTTATATATATATTATGGGTGTATAATTGTTTTTGTCCCAGAATTAAGTTCCTTTAAGGCAGTGATTGTTTTATTTTTGTCTGTATATTTCTAGTGATTGGTGAATTAAATTGAAAGAAATTAAATTGGATGAAGTCAACAGGTTTCACTCTTGTCAAAGTAGCTTCTTTACCAGCCTATCTAGCTCTAAATTCCCAGAATTAGTATTTATCAAAAAGATAGGGCACTATCTTCAGAACCCATTAAACACACTTCTTCCCTTGAAGCTCCTTCCTATCCTTTACCCATTAAATGCATATTACCATAGATCAGTTTTTATCACATTAAACAGTACCTAAAATCATATAATTTGATAATAGGAAGATACCTTAGCCACCATCTTCTCCAGTTAATTCTGGAAAGAATTCCCATATTAACATAATTTAACAAGCATTATCTAGCCTCTGTTTGAAGACTTCCAAAGAGGAGGAACTCTCAACTTCTTGAGACAGCCTGTTCTACTTTTTGGCATGTCTAATTGTTATGAATATTTTCTTGATATGGATCCTAAATGACTTCTTTTACTACTTTTTCTCATCACTCCTGGTACTCTCATCTCGCACCAGAAAGAACAAATCTAATCCTTCTTCTTTATAAACAGTTGTTTATATATCTGAACACAATATATCATGCTGAGTCTTCTCTTCTCTAGGCTAAATATCCCCAGTTTCTTCAACCAATCCTCATTCGAAAATTCACTTAAAACTTTTCACCATTCTAAATACTGTCCACTGGGCATGGTTTCTTTGCAAAATTGTGGCAACTAAATACAATATAAGATTCCAGATATGATCTGAACAGGTCAGAATACACAAGAGACAATCATCAACTTGTTCCTAGGAACCCAGTCTTTCTACATATATATGCTCATAAACATTAGCTATTTTGGTTGTGTCAACACATGCTGTCTCATGACTGAAAAGTCAATCAATCAATTAATAAATATTCATTAAGTGCCTATTATGTACCAGGCACTGTGTTAAAGTTTCTGGGGATACAAAAAGAAGCAAAAGATCTCAGTTTTCAAGAGCTCATAATCTAATGCAGGAGACAAACTGCAAAAAAATATATGTATATATATGTATGTATACATATGACATGCTACATGCAAGCTAAATAGGAAATAATTAACAGAAAGAAGGTACTAAAATTAAGAGGAGGTGGGAAAGGTTTTCTCTAAAAGTTAAGATCTTAGTTGAAATTTAAAGGCAACTAGAGCAATCAGAAAGTGGACTTGGGGAGGGACAGTATTACATGGTTAAATTTTATCTTTATGTATAATTAGAAAAATAAATATTATTTAAAAAAGAAGGAATAATAAGCTAATATTGAACCAGGATTCTCATTTCATACTTGTGATTTTTGTGTGCTCAAGTGCAATTTTTTTTTACTTATTCTTACAGAATTCATCTTGCTAGATTAAGTGTAATCCTAGGAACAAGCAAACTTTTTCTGAAGAGCACTGAAGGAGAACTGGAAAGCAAATATATCCGGTTTTTCAGGCTATGACAAAATTGAGGTTACCATGTTAGTAACTAAGAGGGAAAAAATTTCCATTTCTTAATTGATAAAATTCAAAATATAATAATTATAATAATAAAGTATCTTTTGTAGAACAAGTAATGAGAATAATGGAATTATTTTCTGAGGATAATAATTCAGTCCATGAATATATGATTTTAATTGAGCAAATTCATCAATGAGGAGTCATTTATAGAATTATATTAGATTCTTCTTTTGAACATATTATTATATGGCTGATTAATCACTTTAAACTGAAGATTAGTTAGAAATTGCTAGAACTTCAGTTTTAGTTTGGATAATATCCAATGCAAATTTGTGTGGGAATGTAGATCTAATTTCTTGTTTTAAAAAAGTTGATTTTGTCCACACAGAAAAGCAGCTTGATACTACTTATAATTCAAACAACTTTTAATTGTCATTGAATTGTATAAAGTTCTCAAATAAGCTATAACATAAGTTTCTCAAATAAGCTTTTCTTTGCCTACTAATTTTAGGTTTCTTTAAAAAATATTTTCAAGTTTGCAGCAAAAGCTAATTTCCAAAGTTATCCAGTGTTTGATAATAATTATTGAGGGAAGCTCTCATTCAGAAAATTTTCAGTCTTAGCTGTGGGTTCAAAATTATAATAAAATGTTTTTCTCTTCTTACTTTGACATGATGGATATGTATTGATAAATTTAAAAAATTTCACAGTATTATCGCAGTATTTATGGCACTCAAAACTCTGTAGAGTTATAACTGAGTCACTGCAATTTGTGATCTGTAGTACAGGTCAAACATACAAAGAGATGAGAGTATTATATATACAGCCTGTGTCACAACTACTCAGTTATGCTCTTTGTAATATGAAAACAGCCATAGAAATATATAAACTAATGAGTGTGGTTGCTTTCTCTTGTTATAAAAAAATTATTCTTTTGATTTTTCTTCAACCATTTGAAAATTTAAAATCTACTTTTAGCTTACAGGATATAGAAAAACATTTAGCAGACCAGATTTGGCTTATATCTGAGCTTTATTCTAACCTGTCAAATACTTTTAGCCCTACTTTGTCATCTGATGTATTGGCTACCGCTCTCATTTTTGTGTTACTTTCAGATTTGATAAATCATTAATAAAATGCTGAGTCATTAACAAAATTATTAAATATTACAGAAAAAGCATAAAACTTAGGAGCATTCCACTGGAGACTTTCTGCCACATTAACATTAAACTATTAATGAGTAATCTTTGAATATAGTCATTTAGCCAATTCTGAATCCATCTAATTAATAATTAATTAATAATCTAATCCATACACAGCTTCCAAGCTTCTACACAAGAATGAATGAATGAATGAAAAAGCATTTATTACATACTTACTGTGAGCAAAGTACTATGTTAAGCATTTGTAGTACCACTCTCCTGGTTGTTTCTTGATCTCTCCCTTCCTCAAATCACTTAGAATTTACTAATTTTGTTCATATCGTTTTTTCCAAAAGGACACAAGCTCTCGTTTGTTACTTATCTTGGTATTGACAAGGTCTAGTATTTTGCTTCAAATATAATAGGAGGTTAATAAATGTTTGTTAAATTGAACAATCCCATGGTATAGACAATGAAAATATTATCATCCCTATTTGATAGATGAAGAAACTAGGCCTGGAAAAATTAGATGATTTAGTGAAGGTCACACTTGTAATCAGATGGCAGGTGGGGCAGGGATTAGAACTCAAGTCTGTTGATATTGAATACACCTAATTCCTACAAAAATAAAAGAAGGTAGACTATTGTCTGCTAGAATAAAAACTGACATTTATATATATTCTTTAGGTTTTTAATAATAGTTTTTTATGTTCAAAATACATGCAAAAGCAAAATAACTGTATGGATATGTATACATATATTGTATTTAACATATACTTTAACATATTTAACATGTATTGGTCTACCTGCCATCTAGGGGAGGAGGTGGGGGAAAGGAGGGGGAAAATTGGAACAAAAGTTTTTGCAAGGGTCAGTGTTGAAAAATTACCCATGCATATATCTTGTAAATAAAAAGCTATAATAATATTAAAAATACATGCAAAGATGGTTTTCAATATTCATCTTTGCAAAACCTTGTGTTCAAATTTTTCTCCCTCTCTTCCCCCCCAGACAGCAAGTAATCCAATATATGTTAAACGTGTAGTTCTACTATGTGTATTTCCCCATTTATCATGCTGCATAAGAAAAATCAGATCAAAAAGGGAAAAAATAAAAAAGAAAGAAAGAAAAAGCAAGCCAACAACAAAAAAGGAGATCCACATTCAGAATCCATAGTCTCCTTTCTATTTGCAAAATTTTCTCTCTATTACAAGTCTATTGGATTTGGCCTGAATCACCTCATTGTTGAAAAGAGCCAAGTTTGTCACAGTTGATTAACACATAATCTTGCTATTGCTGTGTACAATGTTCTCTTGGTTCTACTCACTTCATTCAGCATCATAATCTTTCCAGGTTTTTCTGAAATCAGCTTGCTCATCATTTCTTATAGAACAATAATATTCCATAGCATTCATATACCACAATTTATTCAGCCATTCTCTAGCTGATGGACATCCACTTAATTTCCAATTCCTTGCCATTACAAAAAGGGCTGCTACAAACATTTTTTCCATCTAAGTCCTTTTCCTTTATTTATGATTATTTTGGGATACAGGCCCAGTAGAGACACTTATGTTTTAGTTTTTACAAGGCTCTGTATTCACAATTCTTGTGAGGTAGGTGTACTTACCTATTTTATCCTATCACCCCTGTTTTACAGATGAAGAAACTAAGTCTGAAAGATCTAAAGTGACTTTCCCCTCACCCAGCTAGTATGAGACCTGAAGAGGAACGAAGATCTCCTCATTCGCAGTTCAGCACTCTCCACTATGCCCTACTTCCCCTTTGTAATAACCATAGGGTTGGTTTGCTTGTAATTCAACTCAACAAATTTTTTTTTATACAGTTACTGTGTAAACAGCATTGCTTTGGGTGGTGGGAGTACAATGACAAAATTTTTTATAAAGAAGTTATAAAGCTCCAGTATGTCCCTGCTCCCAAAGAACTTATATTCCAATAGAGCCTATCTTGATTAGAACTATTTTTCACACACCAGATATTTGAGATAATTATTTGGAGAATTTTAATCCCCAAACCACTGGTTCCTCTATTATCTGGACTCATAAGATGGAAAATATCAATGTTCTGTATACACAATTGCCCCAGATGCTCACTTTTCCTAGGTGTAGACATATCTTGCTCTGTCATATTCTAATCTATACCATCTGATATTGCCCTTTCAGGCATTATATTTACATACTGTGTGAGAAATACAAACAAATGAAGCCTTAGAAAATGTTTCCATTTTTCTTATGTCTGAAACTCCAACTTTTATCTTAATGGCCTCAGTTAAAGCTCCTGCCATCTAGATGACGCCTTGATGTAAAACCCTTCAAGGGGCTTAGAAAATTGAAAAAAGCCAGCCTGTCTTTGCATCGCCAGCTCAGAAACTAGGCCAGCATTGTACAGGGCTTGTAAAGTCTTAGCTTTCAAATCCAAGTGAGTTTGGGCTGTGTTTAAAGAAAAACAATTTCCAGGGTGTGCAGATTCCAAACTACTCCATCCACCTGGATGGGCTTGCTATTTTCCTGTAAAAAGACAAACAAAAAGTTCTCAGGATCCGGAGAGCTTGGGTTACCCATTTCTCCTACCAAAAACCCTTTTACACTGGATTGAATTTCGAGGGGTTTTTATTTCCCTGCAGGAGCTCTGCACAGTGTGATGAATATTAATGACCAATTTTCTTTTTATATTTTTATACCTCTCCTGAACTGGCAACAAGTGGAGGGCATTTGCTTCCCTTGAAGATGAGAAGTTCACATTTCTCTGTACAAATGACCCCAGTACAACAGGCTGACTCCGAGGGTGGTAGGCAGCCCCCTCCTTCTCCGTCCCCCCCCCCCAGGCAGGCACAGGGGAGAAATGCTTTTGTGTGCTTTGGGTAGGCCGAGGGGAAGAGTTCATTGACAGGTCATCCTTCGAGAATTTTTTTTTAACCACAAACAGGGATAGAAAGCTGTGCTTGGCTCCCCAGTAAGGGAAACAGCCGGGCAACTCTTAGGACATAGGTCAGCAGCTGCTGTGTTTGGTTTTCCTTCGGTCTCAGGGATTCAGATAAAAGAGTTATGATCCCAAGAGTTTTGTAGAGTTATAGAAAGGATGTATGTTGTTTCTGCTACTTATGAGGGCCAGCAGGGTAGCATTAAAAAGAGCTCCAGACGAGGAATCAAGTAGCCTGCATTCTCATACTGCTTTGCATTCATTCATCTTGCTGATATCAGTCTTTATTTTTCTCTCAATTATTATGTTCAACTGAATCATGTAAAACACTCTCAACAATACACACACTAGCCCACGGCTCACTTCACTGGGATGCCATGAGTATCAGATACGATGATAGATGAGAAGTTATTATTAATGAAGCTCCCGGGCGGCCACATGGAGAGAAAGAGAACTATCTCCAGCATCATGGAGACCTGGATTCAAGTCCAGCCTTTGACACTCATAAGTTGTATTACAAATCATTTGATCTGTCTGAGCCTGATGTTTGCTGGTGATTCAATGTACATCGAGTAACAATTATCCTTGATTTCTTATTCATTCACAGATCAGTTAGTGATAAGTACCTTCAGTAAGTGTCAACATTTGGTACATAAGACGAAGGTCTCCCATTGTATCCATGGACATCTCCAGTGGGCCTGATCTATATCTAGACTGCTCTGGAGGGGAAAGTGAGGCAAATAACCTTGCTCTGTCCTCCCTTATTTAAATCCAATTCATTTGCATGTCACAGAAGGACAAATAACAACAAGAAAGAGAGATGACCTTCCTAAGAATCCAGGCTGCTTTTGGACTCAAGTCACAACCTCACCGTGCCCCAGAAAACTTTAAATTATAAAATTATTATATTGCTACTGTATTAGATTATAAATTGAAAAGCAGTTAGAGATCTACATTAGAAAAGACAGTTTCTTTTTCTGGCTTCCCACTTCAATGAAATCACAGGATTGTTTTTTTTCCATCTCTCCCAACAGAACTTAGAGCAGGGTTGGTAATGTGAATATCTATATTTACCTACTGGTGTCTAAAGGTAGCCATCTCTAGGAAGAAAGGGAAAGGAGGGAAAACAAAGAAATTTATTTTTTATTTTTTAATAGCCTTTTATTTACAAGTTATATGTATGGGTAATTTTACAGCATTGACAATTGCCAAACTTTTTTGTTCCAAATTTTCCCCTCCTCCCCAACCCCTCCCCTAGATGGCAGGATGACCAGTAGATGTTAATTTATTAAAGTATAAATTAGATACACAGAAAATAAAGAAATTTATATGATAACTTTATTGTATACTTAAAAAGAATAGGAAGTTGTAGATAATAGATTTGCAATTTCACATGCAAACACTTTTTAAAATTATACCATGCTATGGAAAGACTTGTTTTATTCCATTAGTTAAAAATAAAATAAATAAGTGTGAAAAATTGTATTTCATTGTTGATTGTGTTAGATTGACAGACTTAATCCTATGGAGTGGGAGTTTAAGAGCAGAGAGTGAGCCTTTTTGGGGATTAACAATATTTCATTAAAAAATAAAAAATCAATTTTGAAGTCTGCCTGAGCCTTTTTCTTGGTTGGCATCATAGGGAAATGATTAGAAGATACACGTATCAAGGAATCATTTAGGATCTGCACCCAGCTTGCTCCCCTTTGCTGGTGTATGTGAGCAGAAAATGGATGCCAAGAACCAAAGAAGACTCTTGGACAGATTGAGTATTTCTACATGCCAATATATTCAGTATAGCTACTGATTACAGTGACATTATCTTTTATAGGTACAGTAGATTAATTTGTTGGGCCTACTTTGCCTACCTATGGTTGACCAATATAGATAAGTATATATGTGTGTATAAGACACACTTCTATATAATTAGGTAGTATCCATCAGTGATCAGCAAATTAGTTGATTGTACCTCTGTAGATAGTTCTATTCTAAATGTAATGGTTTGTTTACCTAACTGAAGGCTTCTGTCTTTATTGAAGCCATAAAAAATAGACTTTCTAGGCCTGGCAAAATGATGAATTCGTCTTGTGTTTACTTGTTAGTTTCTGAACCCAAAAGTTCAGTTTTATGGAAACACTCTTTTGATCTAGTCCTAATGAGGAAAAGAAAAATAAGCAAGCCATTATGTTGAGAACACAGCACTTATCACTGAGGGACATCAATTAGTCTTCAATGAGTATTTATTTAACTGCCCACTGTGTGGAAGGCATGATACCCTGATGATAGCTGTCTTAGCAACTCATATTTTTGTAATCCATCAATTAACTAACATTTAAGTACTTCTTATATGCCAGAAATTGTGCTGAGTGCTGGGACTATAAAGAAAGAAACAAAACCAGCTCCTGCCTTCAAGGAGCTTTTTAGAGAAGGAGCCTTAAAGATTTACAAATTATTTGACTCACAAAAACTCTGTAGATCAAGTAGCTAAGTGTTGTCCCTCTCTCACAAATGAGGAACTTGAAGCTCAGAAGGTATAACATGTCCAAGGTCATCATGTAGCTAGAACATAACACAGATGGAATTGAAATCCTGATCTTTGACTCTTAATTCCCACTACTATACTACATTATCGCGTCTCTTCCAAGTAACCTAAATAATGTGTGTATATACAAGTATGTGAAGTGATGAGGAAGATAGAGAGGTAGGCTTGGAGTCAAGAAGACCTTAACTCTATACCATACTAATATGGTATACTTGGGCAAACCATGTCCCTACAATGTGTCCCAGGCAACTCTCCATGACTATAAGTTACAGAGAAATTTCTGATCTACATTGGAGAGAACTCCCACTCTGAGAAATCACCCTATACAAGAAATAACAGACTGGTTAAACTTTAAAAAAAAAAAAAAGAAAGAAAAAGCTCACTGTTACTTACACTTAGGTGCATGTAATGCTTGAGATGGCTAGCCTGGAGACTCCCCAATGCAGTCAATTGAATTAGGGACTTACCTGTTAGATTAAAAGACACCCAGTTAGAATCTTGCTTAATTTCCCTAGAGATGTGGCCACTTCTCTTTCTCCAGCCACCATGCTCCTTTTTGAGAATAGATTGACTCACTTTCTACATCATAAATTATGATGAAAAGAAATGATCAACTGGATAATTTCAGAAAGGTCTGGAAAGACTTACATGAACCAATGCTGAGTGAAATGAGCAGGACCAGGAGATCATTACATACTTCAACAACAATACTATGTGATGATCAATTCTGATGGACATGGCCATCTTCAGCAATGAGATGAACCAAATCAGTTCCAATGGAGCAGTAATGCATTGAACCAGCCACACCCAGCGAAAAAAGTCTGGGAGATGACTATGAACCACTACATAGAATTCCTAATCCCTCTATTTTTGTCCGCTTGCACTTTTGATTTCCTTCACAGGCTAATTGTACACTATTTCAGAGTCCGATTCTTTTTTTACAGCAAAATAACTATTAGAACATGTATACTTTTTTGTATTTAATTTATACTTTAACATATTAAGCATGTATTGGTCAACCTGCCATCTAGGGGAGGGGGTAGGGGGAAGGAAGGGAAAAACTGGAACAAAAGGTTTGCAATTGTCAATGCTGTAAAATTATCCAAGCATATTACTTGTAAATAAAAAGCTATAATAATAAAAAATAAAAAGCATCTGAAGCTAAAAAATAAAAAAATAAATTATGATTAAAAGAATCACACAAGATAGTCTTTTTTTTACATGTATGTTAAAGACACATATAGTTTACGGTAAAAAAAAAAAAAAACAGAAGTCCATTGTTCAATCAATCATCCTAATCTTTCTGCTTTTTGATAACTATAGCTATCACATTTCAGAGTGATTGTACTGGATATTACTAGGATTACTTGTAGTAGCCACTCAGTCTAGACAGGGGTCTCAGTTACAGTGAATACAGACAAAGGAGTAAGAAATATTAATGCCCAGATCCATTCACCAACCATGCACCAATTCCATGTCAGAAGGTAGATCCTCCTTATTCCCCAAACATCTCCCACAGGCACCAATAACCTTTTCCTTTGTTTCTCTCTTTTGGAGAGGTCTTTTGTAAAATGGCCATCTAGGCATGGGAAAGGAATGGTCAGTCCTTGCCTGTTCCACAGAGCACTGGAGTATGTATGATTAGAGCTTTCTCAACTTTCTTCCACATACAACTTGACAGAGTGTTCTCAACAAGTATCTTTTCTTAACCAAAGACCTCCCATTGATCTAGACCGTAAGGGCTTATATCTACAGACACAACCCCTGCCCTGCATCTTCAGCCCAACCTCTTTTCCCAAGGAAATTGAAGCAGTGGGATTACTGTGAGTTAGGAGTAAATGCTGTCCCTTAAAAGGCTGCTTGAGAAGAATATTTTGAGAGTCACATAGATTAGATGTTTCTCAAAATTCCTTCAGCTATTAGAATCTAGACCTGTAGGGCACTCTAGGAATGAGGAGGGAGAAACAATAGATTTGAGATAGAGGACGTAATTAGGGCTCATCAATGGTAGTAGATGGGGTAGCAGTCCAAGGAAATGAATCATAAAATGGCTTCAAGCTAAATTGAAATGTGATTTTTAGCCCAGTGCAAACTCTCTAAGGGACTAGAGGGGATAAGGAGAGCTAACTTGTAGTTCAGTTTTTCTCCAATCTCCTGAATGGCTCCTGCTGAAGATACAGGAGAAAAATGATTCAGGAAAAAAATGCATTAAACTAGTCTTTGACTAGGTAATGGTAATACAGTCCCTGCTTTCATGGAGCTTATAAACTAACAAGAGAAGAGGAAAGGGGAAATGATGCAAAATAGGATTTGTTGAGGAAAAAAAGAGATCATGGCAGAGAAAAATACAATTTGAGGAGGAAAAATATACTCTTAGTCATAAAGGGACAACTAACAAGGTGACGTAGTAGAGTATAGGGTCTGGAGTCCAGAATACTCATCTTCCTGAATTCAAATGTAACTTCAGACATTTACTAAACTATATAACTCTGAGAAATTCACTTGACTCTGTTTGCTTCTGTTTCCTCATTTGTAAAATGAACTGGAGAAGTTAATGACAAATTATTCTAGTATCTTTGCCAAGAAAACTCCAAATGAGCTCATGAAAAGTCTGATATGACTGAAAGGACTGAACCACAATTAAGTGCATAAGATGTTCCAACCTTCCTTTCCTCATATTATTCTTCCTGCTGAGCAACCTTTCTTTTCCTATAAGAGAAATTCTATTACTGAAGGGGAATTTCCATTTTTCAAAAACAGTATCTACCTAGAATTTGAGCATCTTCAAAAAAAAAGAAGCAATGTGACAGAAAAGAGAGTTCTGGGTTTGTACTCAGAGGATCTGAATTCAAGTTTCAGTGTGACCTTGAATAAATTACTCAATCTCTCTGACTCTCAAGTTTCTTCACCAGTAAAATAAGGTCTGTAAGGTCTCCCTGAAATAAATCTGTGAAACATAAAAGTAAACAGGGTAACTGACTTCACATTTTAAAGAGAAGTGGGGGGGAAAGGGAAAAAATTTGGAACACAAATTTTTGCAAGGGTAAACACTGAAAACTATGTATGCATATGTTTTGAAAATAAAAAGCTTTAATAACAAAAATAACTTGTTGTTCCCTCCCCCCAGTGGAAAGAAAAAATGATCTTTGTGCCTTCTCTCATACAAGTCCCAGTTCATTATAGACAGCTACAATGAAAAGCCAGCCTCTCAACTCATAGCCTAGGAAGATCTGAGCCTAATTTTCCTTCTCTACCTGAGGAAGTTATAAAAAAATGAATCAAAAAATTATCTTTTGCTCAGCTTGAGGAAAATTGCTGAGCAAACGCATATATCTAAAGTTGTGAAATCTAGATTTCTCTCTCTTATACATTCTCCTCCCTACTCTGTTTTCTCTGCTACATTTAAGTAATGAAATACATGAATCAGTAATATAATGATTAACCACATTTTGTTTTACAAAAGGGAAAGAGAAAGCAAATAAGCTTAAGAAACAGAGATTTGAAGAGGTGCACTTTTCCCAGGAGGAGAGGGAGCAAAGAGGGAAAAAAAAACTATGAGGAATTATCACATAGTCTCAGGAGTTTGAACAGTTTCAAGAAAACCCAACATTTTTTCTTGATAGCAAAATGGCTTGACTAGATCTTGTCTTATAATTTAGTGTTAGTATCCTCACAGATAGAGTGGTCCTTCAATAATTCTTGGGAATACATTTGTCCGCAGCAAAGCTGCTGTTGTAGTAGCCCCTTGACTCCTGGGGGAGGGGCACACCTGCCTCTTTTGGATGTCTACATGCTTCACCCCACTTTCTACAAGTGTTCCTTTCTATGGCTTCTGTCCTTCTTCTGTCTTCAAATAGAAAGCTAGCTTGTCCTCCAAAATATGACTACATCAGTTATAAGGTCAAGGCAATTCCCAGGGGATTAAGGAGGTTTAAGCTGGGTATATTCAATCTTGTCAGCCGGCTTTGGCTTCCAATATCCTTTTACATTTATATACAGTTCTGTGTAACCTTTGAGTCTTTTCTCCTTGAAATGCAACCTTTTGTAGTTCATTTAAGCTCTTGAATTTGAGGACTATATTATCTCCATTTTTGGAGGGTCCAGACCTGTGATTTTATCATTTATCAAAATAAGGAATTGACAGTATAAGAACTCCCTGTCCCAATGCAAATATGCAACTACTCTGCAATTTAAAGTCATAGAGAATTGCCGTGGGCATTGACAAGTTAAGTGACTTGTCCAGTTACCCAATCAGTATGTGTTTGAGGCAAGGCTGCTCCCACCTAGGTTATTCTGACTCAAAGACCAACCTTCTATCCACTGGACAGCATTGCTGCCTCTAATTCTTACCACATTAGCAGACTGTTGTACATTTCCTTCACAAAGTATTTCAAATAAATCTTTGTGCCTTGTGGATGTTCAAAAAAAAAGAAAAAGAATTTGAGATTCATTTATTGGTTAAGTTTTCTGAGTAATACAAAAAAAAAAAAAAAGCACTAAAATATTTAACAAGATGCTAATATAGAGAACCATTTTGATCCCTTGTGCATTACTGAACATCAAATTGGAAACTTTATAATGTAAAAATATGATTGAAATATTTCACAATTTCCAAGACTTGCAAATTTATTAGCATGGCCATTCCTTCCACTGATAAAATTCACAACCTCTCCACTGTATACTAGACTAGGTTCTATGCCTCACAGCTTCTACTTTAAGAGCTTCTCTAGACTTAGCTTTTGTGACAAATACACAGTCCATCCATTCAGTTTTCTCTGCTTCCTAAAGCCTGTTGGTGCTTTTATTCCACTGGCACAACCCTTGTGCCTACAGAGCCACTTCCATAATATAATAAATAAGGCATCATAGGGGGGGATTGTGGGGAGAAATTAATGAAGTATGACTAAGATAATAGTGCAATCATGAAAGGAGACTCTGGATTGAAATCTTATATGGACAACAGGGATGATGTAAACTGAGTTATGAATAGAGTGTACTATGTCTATTATCACATTGCTTCTCTGGACCTCAGTTTCCCCATATGTAAAATGGAGAAAAATAGTGCCTGTCTTGCCTCCTCACAGGGCTGTTGTGGGAATCAACTGTATGAGAAAACTTTATAAACAATACAACTCTATGTGAATATGCATCAGTGATACAACTGATACGACATGATCAGGTTATCAGAATGTGATCTCTTCAAGAGCAACAAATTTTTAAAAAATTTAATAGATTTTTATTGATTTTTTTTAAATCTATAGATTTTTTTCCACAAGGATCCCTACTCCTTTCTTTCTCAGAGAATCATTTATATAGTAAATAATTTTTTTCAAGGAAAAGAGGAAGTGACCAAAAAAAAAAATCAGGAAAATAAATCAATACATGATGTTTAAAAATATATGCATTAAACTACATCCATGGACCTCTCATCTTTTTAAAGAACTGAGGTTTGGGGTCTTTTCTACTCTCTCTTCAGTGGAGCTTTATCTGTTCTTTTTAATTTTGCAACATTCACTTTTGCTTCTTCTGTGATTCTTCCACTTACATTGTTGAAATCATATATATTGTTTTCTGAGCTCTGCTTACTTTACTCTTCATCAGATTATTTTAATCTTCCCATGTTTCTTTTTATTCTTCATATTCATTATTTATTATTTATTATAGCACACTAATATTTCAAGGAATATATTCTGCCCTTTTTTGTATTCCCTACAGTGCCTAGTACAGAGTTTTACTATATATAGGAGGCCTCAGAAACTGGCTATAGAATTAATAATAAAAATAACTTGTATTTATAAACTGATTTAAACTTTACAAAGTACTTTCCTCATCGTGATCATAGCCAAATCATATGCGACATTCTGTTCATCCAACCTTGTATGTCCATCACTCTACAAATGGGTTACCAATTGGAAGTACAGCCTCACTATCCTATCTTGTAACTTTATGAGGGAGGTGATCCAAATATTATTAGCTATACTTTCAAGATGAGGAAGCTAAGGCTAGAGAAGGGAAGTCCCTTGCTAGACCCAAATTAAATTTTGGAGCTGGCAGAAGAATAAGAATCTTCTATGACTTCAGAAGTATGAAATGACACAAAAGGAAAAAAAGCAAGAAGCTTTCATGACCATGATCTTGGTAACAAAAATGTCACTGGGAAACAAAAAAGTTCATTATAAATTGTGATGATATCAAAAAGATCTTTGCCTTGGATTACACAGCTAGAAAATGTCAGTCAGGCATAAAAGTCAGATCTTCCTCTATATTCTATCCACTATGTTACAACTTTCATTATGTGGTTAGATCTGTTGATTTCTTTCATATAAGGAACTCCTGGTACTGCCCCCAGTGGAGATCACCAAATATTTTGCCAATTTATAATGTTAGAGAATTTCCTAGAGCACTCAAAGATTTGTAATTTGACCACAGTAAATTCGCCTCAAACTTCAGTTCACCATCCACTCAACTATCCTTGCTTCTCATTGTTATAACTTATTACAAGAAATGTTCATTTGTGTTTGGTTACTGCATCATGCTTCCCATCATCTGCAAGTGCAGGGAGACCTTTGACACTCCCTGTATAATTGGGTCCTCATCCTTAGGTTCATTTCCATTCTTACAAATACATTAATAAAGCCCTTGGGCTCTCCACAAATGCCGATTTAACTCAGGCATATTACTGTGCTGGAGAACAGTCTCCTTTGAATCCCTAGAAAGTAATGCCTTTTCACCCTAAATTAAATCAGCAGAAGTGTGAATGAAATCAGCAAGCACTCATGAACATTTGACTGTATTATTAACATCTCAGGAGTTAAGGAAACAGTAATTTTTTTTCCCACTGAGATAATAGCACCGAGGATTTCAGAGTAAATCAATGACTTGTTTGGGATTGGGAAGAAAACTTTCATAATCAAAGCACAAAAGTCATCTAAATGTGTGAGACAATTTGGCATAGTGAAAAGATCCTGGTTTGGGAGTCAGGAACCCTGCCTGGAATTCCCTCTGACTCACTGTGAAAGAGTCTTAGAACAGGCTATTTCATTTCTGGGTACAACTCCTCACTTTTAAGTATGGATTCATCCTAGCCTTTCCTCCCTTTTGAGATATGCTGCAAAGATCGAATGAAAATGATTAATGTAAAAATACTTTGAAAGTTAAAAAAAAAAGTGGTACAAACTTGAGGGCTGATTATTTATGAAAAAGGAAGAAGGAGGGAAAGAGTCAGATCAGATAATCCCAAACAGCAGATCATTAAAAAAGTAAATTCAATAGTGCTCTTAGCTCTTTAGAAAACCTCAGGTCCTCCCAGATAAGCCACATTTTCAAGAAAGCTAAGAATTTAAGTAGCAAAACTTGTTTCTCTATAATTACTTAGAATGGAAATTCTTTTCAAATGTATCACACACTTGGCTGCTAAATTGCAATAAAACCTGTCTTGATGAGTCAGAGTTAATAGCATGAGCATCAGTTACTGTCCTGTGCAGTCATACAATTTTACCTCAAATTGATGGACTTTAAGCATTCTTATGTCTGCTTTTTAGAATTTTTTTCCTCCTTCATTACTGTTCTCTGTGAATGTCATTCTGCTTGTCCCTTCTAATTTGATTTTGGTGATCTGTAATGTGCTTTCAAAACTGATCACTTAATTTTTTGGAATTGTGTGAAGAATCAGAAATCAGAATCAGAAAAGAATCAGAAAGTCAAAGATCGAAATCTAAAAACGAACATAGAAGTCATTTTGTCCAACCTCCTTATTTTTCAGATGAGGAAACAGACCCCTGAAAAATTAAGTGATTTGTTCAAGAAAAAAACAGTTACTTCCAGAGGCAGCAAATGGAGGATTCCACTCTAAATCAAAAATTTCTCATTCTAAGTCCTCTTTTTTGAATTTAACTTAAAGCAGGAGTTTTTAATTTGAGGTCCAAAAATTTGATTTTTAAAATATTTTGAAAACTATATTTCATTATAATTGGTTCATTTTGCAATCTCTTATTTATTGTAGGCATTTAAAATCTTTGATCCAGAAGGCTCTCCCAGATTTTACCAAGCTATAAAAGGGACCTATGATACAATAAATAAAAAAAAGATTAAGAACCTTTGATTTAGAAGATTAGGATAAGCTAGCACAGTGGATATAGAGCATCAGACCTGATTTCAAGATGTTTGCTAGTTGGGTAAGTAACTTAATCTCCTAGGCAAATCACTGTACCTCCATTTGCCTCAATTTTCTATTCTGTAAAATTAACATCATAATAGCACCTACTTCCCAGGATTGTTGGGGTGATCAAATAAGACTTTAATAAAACACTTAGCACAATCCCTAGAACATAGTAGGTACTATATAAATGGTAGGTGATCATAGTAATAGTAGTAGTAGTAGTAGTAGTAGTAGTAGTAGTAGTAGTAGTAGTAGTAGTAATAGTAGTTAGTAGTAGTAGTAGTAGTAGTGATGAGGTTTGTATCCCCTCAATTCCTGGTGATGAAAGGGTTAGTGGCAATAAGAGAGTTGTTAAAATCCCCTTTTGGCTGGTTATAGGTTCAAAGTGAAAGAATTCACTTATCCTGAAATATTAATTGCAAAATGAAAGTTAATTGTTGGACAGAAAGCCAGTTTTGCTAAGAGACTGACTTCTATAGTGGCAAAATCCTGGTAGGGAAATGGATTCTGGCACTGAGAAAAGAATGCCTTTGCAGGGGGCAGAGGGTCCTAGCAGCTGAGCAAGCTATTTTAAGGCCTTGTGCAAGGAGTGAGTCCAGAAACTGCCCTTTAAAAGGAGTCTTGCCTGTATGTGCACGAATGTTTGTGGCAGCCCTTTTTGTAGTGGCTAAAAACTGGAAACTGAATGGATGTCCATCAGTTGGAGAATGGCTGAATAAATTGTGGTATATGAATATTATGGAATATTACTGTTCTGTAAGAAATGACCAACAGGATGATTTCAGAAAGGCCTGGAGGGACTTACACGAACTGATGCTGAGTGAAATGAGCAGGACCAGGAGATCATTATATACTTCAATAACAATACTATATGATGACCAGTTCTGATGGACCAGGCCATCCTCAGCAACGAGATCAACCAAATCATTTCCAATGGAGCAGTAATGAACTGAACCAGCTATGCCCAGAAAAAGAACTCTGGGAGATGACTAAAAAACCATTACATTGAATTCCCAATCCCTATATTTATGCCCACCTGCATTTTTGATTTCCTTCACAAGCTAATTGTACAATATTTCAGAGTCTGATTCTTTTTGTACAGCAAAATAACGTTTTGGTCATGTATACTTATTGTGTATCTAATTTATATTTTAATGTACTTAACATCTACTGGTCATCCTGCCATCTGGGGGAGGGGGTGGGGGGTAAGAGGTGAAAAAATGAAACAAGAGGTTTGGCAGTTGTTAATGCTGTAAAGTTACCTATGCATATATCCTGTAAATAAAAGGCTATTAAATAAAAAATAAATAAAAATAAAAGGAGTCTTGAGACTTCAGGGCTCAGGTTGCCAGGTTTAGATGCTCATCAGTATCCAGCCCAGATCTACTGGAATTAACAATACTTCAAAGGATGCTTTTTGACCAGGATTTCTAATTGAATTAAAGGCTCTGGCATCCCCAAAAGATAACTTATCTCGAGGGATATGCCTTCCCCAGGAGGGGCTGAGACTCTAAAAGACCACAGATCAAAAGGAAATAAAGTTTCTTAAAGGGAACACAGCTTCAGTAAAGGGAACAGTTTCCCTCCCACTTCAGTAGTAGTAGTAGTTAACAGTAGCAGTACTTTGAGGCAGGGCCTTTCAAAGGTTTTGCCTTTGTATTCCATTGTGCCTAGTATAGTGGCTTATACATAGTATGTACTTAATAAATGCTTTTCCTTAGAATATTTGGCTGTTCATGAGGTCATTAATAGGTTCAGTGAGTACTCCAGAAATGGAGAAAATCACTTTTCAACAGCCTCAACTTGACTGTGTAAACTTGAAATCTTTTCCGTTTACAAATTGGACAGTCTGTTGATTGCTGATATGAAATCATACCTTTCTATATATGTCTTTGCAACTGCTAGTTTTTCAGGAAGGTGCTTGTTTACAGAGAGGGTTCACAGTGCCTACCAGAGCCAACAGAGTAAGCATTTTGGACTCAGTGAAATGGGACATTAATTAGAAGTGAGGTCTTAAAAGAGTCTTTTGCCCTGGGAATCCATCCCAAAGAGTGTGGTCAACCACCCACAAAACAAATATCTTGTCCTTCAGGAACTGGAAACTTGGTGTCTGGATACATTTTTATGAATTGTTGATGTTGGCTTTGCTCTCCAAAATGTCTCTGGGCCAACCAGAATTATGCAAAGATTATCTCTTGTCCACTTTGAGAGGCCCATTCCAAGAGAAATGCGGTAGATGATTGGTTCATGGCCAAATATATATGGCAAGACCCTTTTCACATGGGCTTTTATTATAATCTCATAGGATTTGGAGCTGGAAGAGACATTAGAGGTCAGATGATCTAACCACCTCATTTTACAGAGGAGGAAACTGAGTCCCAAGGAGAACAAGTTACTTTCTCAGAATCACATGCATTTTTAACAAAGCCAGGATTTAAAGCCAAATCTTCTGATTTCAGACTCAGTGCTTGTGGTTTTACATCTGGATGAATTTCCTTTTAGGAAGAGAAGCCATAGATCTTGATGAGAAAGGCCAGATTTGAATAGTGACCTTAAAATATTTTCACCTTGCCTTCTATAATACATTTCTGGACAGAAAACCTTTTTCCTGGGGCCACAAGACCTTTGACCTATTAACCACTATCTCCACTCTTATCTTTTTCAGGTCCTGATACTGCACTTAACCCATTCTTAGTGTTTCAACCACACCCAGAAAGCCACATTCAAACAATCAATTAATAACATTCATTAGACACCTACTGTGTGTCAGCCATTATGCCAGGTATTTGGGATATAAGAATATAAATGAAACAAGGAGCTAAATAATATAGAGGGAAATAACCTGCAAACTTAAAAGCATATAAAAGGCAATTCTGAAGGATTGGTTCTTTCAACTGGAGGAATATAGAAAGGTTTTTTGGTAGAGGACTAAATTGAAGCAGAGCTTTGAAAAAATCTAGGGATTCTCAGAGGAAAAGAGAAGGGAAAATGCTTTAGGAACAGGGGATAGCTTTCACAGAGATAAGAAGACAGGGAATGAAATATTATTTGTGAGAATCAATGAGACCAGTTTAATCTTTAATTGATCAGTTCCTCTGAGAACAATACAGTATAATATGATGGAAAAAGTCCTTGAGTGAGAGCCAGAATATCTGGGTTCTAAAGCTATCTTGACTACTATTGAACTATGTGAAATTTATTTCCCTGCTCTGTATCTTACTTTCCCCACTTCTATAATGAGTGGGATGAATTCTAGAATTGTAAAGTCCCTTCCAGCTTTCAATTCTGTGATTCCATAATTCTAAGCTATAAATTATGTCAGGATATTTGTTGTGTCTGCACCTAATCCTTTTTAAGGCTTTTTCTTGTGCTTACACCTACTCATATCCTATCTAGTAGATAATAAAAATAATGGGCATTTACATAGCATTTTAAAATTTGCAAAAATACAAAGCCCAAGTGTTGTACCACAGTTCCCTTTTATTGTCCTGCCTCAGTTTCCCTAAATTGTCCTGCCTCAGTTTTCCTGAATTGTTTGGCCTCAGTTCCTAATTGTTCTGCTCAATCCTGCAACACTACCCCTCCATCCTAATTATGATGATCCAGATAAGGAGAAAGACCTTCTATCTTAGATATCATCAGAATGTCTAGGTGCCTCTCCCTATTCTGTCATCCCAACTTATCACAATGTCAGGTGCCTCCCCCACCTTGTCAGAACTGGATTGATGGTTTGTTCTGTTCTGACTTTGCCCCTATCTCAGTCTACCCCTGTAGCTGAGCACATGTATATATACTTCATGGGAAGCACACATTAGTGGCTGGATGCTCTGGACATCAGCCCTGGAGGCAGCATGCCCCCAGCACAATCTCTCCCTCTCAAATAAAATATTAAAAACTCTCTAATCTCTATCTTGCTTCAGTTTCTCCGGCATTACACAAGAACATGGACTTGGGAATCAGAGTACTTGTGTTCAAATCTGATCTCTGTCACTTACTATCTATATGACCTTAGACAAATCTTTCTGGACTTTAGTTTCTTCATTTTAAAAATTTTAGGGTTGGATTAGATGACCTTTTCCACCCTAGATCTGTGAGTCTAGGGTATCATTTGAATCTCACAATTCTATGAAGCAGAATATGATAGGTGTCATTATGGTTCACATTTTATAGATTAGGCACCAACAATTTAGAGAAGTTAATGCTTTGCCCATTGTAAGAGGAAATATGAGGAAGGATTTGAATGAACATTTTTTTTAAACTGGACAGCTAGGTACAGTGGATATAATACTGAATATGCAGTCAGGAAGATATGATTTTAAGTCCAGCCTCTGAGTCTTAGTAGCTCTGTGATATGGACAAGTCACTTAACCCTTTTTGTATTGGTTTCCTCATCTATAAAATGGCCTGGAGAAGGAAATGGCAAATCAATCTAATAAATTTGCCAGGAAAACCCTAAATGGAGTCATGAAAAGTTGAACATCACTAAACAACAACTTTTTTTTACTCTGAATCCAGGATTCCACCATTATGCCACTATGGATATGCTAAAATATAAAATCATCACTATCAACAATTAAATTAAACATCCTCCAAGATGCCTTTTGTACATCACTTTGCCTCTTTCTGATGCACTGATCATGTGAAATCTATCAGAGTTTTATCATCCTAGCAGGATGGAGTCTAGCAGACTCCATGATGATGAGGGACCATGAATATTAAGTAAACTTAATATCCACACTATGTCCAGCATAATTTCCTGAACACATAGAGTCTTAGGGTCATAACTTTAGAGCTTGAAAGACCATCTAGTCTAACACCATCTTTGTCCAGATATGGAAGCCAAAGTTCAGAAGATTAAACTGATTTACCCAAGGTTACACAGTTAATAAATGTCAGAGGTGGAATTCAAACCTTAGTCTTCCTAACATTAAGCTTAATGCTCTGGCTAGTACACCTTAAGAGTACCAGCTCCCAAGAGTTCTAAAGTTGTAAAGACTTTGCTCTGATTCTTCATGTTTCTAAGACCTTGGTTGGGCAAGTGATAACCTTCTTCTGTTTCTTCATCTGCAAAATGAGAAGATTGGGCTATAGCACTCAGATGAATCTCCCAACACTAAATCCATGATCTTATCATCTCCTTTGAACATTGAAATCTACTGTGAAAGAGGCAGTACAAGTTTTAATCTTCCCATTTTTTAGATTAGACTTCAGAGAGGCTAATGAGTTGTGCATTGTCAGAGGACATCTTTGGAGGTCACTTCCAGTCCTGTATAGTTCCTGATCTTGGGAAGCTCATACACTAGAAACATTACAACACAGCTAGTGAATATGAACACAGGTTCCAAATATACTGTCTTGTGAATGTGAGTGTAAGATAGGCAGAGGGAGCAAAAGATTGTTCAGGATCAATGCAGAGATCTTTAAGCATGGGGAATTGTTGTGCTTTGCATGGAAAGCTCCATAGCACAGAATATATCATGTCAGATCATATATTTAGTTCTTGAAGGAGCCTCCAATGTCCTCATTTTATAGAAAAGGAAATAGTCTCAGAGAAGTTTCATAACATGTCCAGAATCACATGATTAGGTATTGACAAGACCAATATTCAAATTCAAGACTCAAGAATATCAAACTAGAGCTGAAGGATACCTCAATCTCTTTCTAGTCCAAACCCCTCATTTTAGAGCTCACTGCATTTTACTGAACAGAAATGGTCCTCAAACAAGACATCTTCTCTCCTATCTTCTTCTCTGAAATCCAGAGAGGCTAAGCAACTTGGATATATGCCCACAAAAAAGGCTTCTTAAAGAAACCCATAGAAACCCTCATAAGATTGTTACAATGCAAAATAGTGCTGAGAACAAATAGAGCTAATCAGGACCAAGAGAGGCCAAGGAAGAAAAGTTTCTTTATTGTAGCCAGAATTTTTGCCCAAGATGACTCAAAGTATTTGGAATCAAGAAGGGAGGGTTATAAGTCTGTACTGCCTGTACTGTATAAGCCTGTACTGAGGAATTGGTCACCTTTAGATTGCATAATTCCCGTAAATGAGTTCTGGCCTGGACTTCTGGAGTAATTTCTGGTAGTTTCTTGGGTATGAATAACATACCCAAAGAGAGCCTTGGAGCAGAGAAGCTTTCTGAATTTGCTTTTTCCCTTTCATCCCTAACCCCTGAAATTGAACATAATCTCTACATTCTGTAAATATTGCTTACTTTTTATGTTCAGTTGTTCAACTTTTCATGACCATAGCATGCCAGTGGTTCATGGGGTTTTCTTGGAAGAAATACTGGAATGGTTTGCAATTTCCTTCTCCAGCTCATTTTACAGATGAGGAAACTGAAGCAAATGAGGTTAAGTGACTAGCTTCAGGGTCACAAAGCTAATAAGTATCTGAGGCCAAATTTGAACTCAGGTTCTCTTGACTACAGGCCTGGCTTCCCCAATGTCTGGGGTTACTCTAAAAAGAGGAAACAAAAAGTCACTTAATGAAATCAGGTCTCAGACAACTATTTATTTTACATTAAAAAATGTTAAACATAAAAGTCCTACAAAAATATATTATCAAGATTTAGAGACTTCTGAGATCTTGACCAGAAGAGTTGTCTTTGGCAAACTGAATGAAAGATAGACCACCTACCTTCTATGTACCCACTTTAGTAAAAACCAGAAATTCACACCAGACCAAAAAATCTAATGAGAAACTATGGTAAGTATTTCTGTAGTACTGCACAAAAGGTTCATCTGAAGCACACAGGCATTAAGGGGAGGGGGCTGCCAGCAAAATTAGTAAAAGCCCAGGCAAATAAGTACAACATCCTTGTAGGACAGGTTAGAGAGTAGTGTAGCCTGAAAGATTCTGTGTCCAGAAATAGAAATCAATTTCTCCCCAAAGAAAGATCCAGGAAGACAAGAAAACCCCAGAATGAAGAAGTTTAGACCCCTAAGGAGCAGCTAGAATGAAGGTAGTGTGGCAGTGCTCAAACTAGAGGCACCTCAGATGTGCAGGGATTGTAAGTTCCCCAGCATCCTGTCCTGAGATGCAATAGAAAGAGCCGACAAACTCCTCTTTGGATTTCAAAGATCCAGGTGAGCCTAACCCTAGGGGGTAAAGAAGGTCAGTGAAGGAGCCAGGGAAAACAGGGCAAGACCAAGCATGGCCAATTACTCCACCCAAAATCACAGAAAGAAGAAGAGCCAGGGCCTGGTACAAAGTCTCAATTCAGTAGCTAAAACTGGAAAGATGAGTAAACCAAATACCAATAGTATAAAAAATTATTGTAGATCTAGTAATCTTCCAAAAGGATTGGGTAACTCTATAACAAATGCCAGCAATGAGCCAAAGGAAAAAATGGTTTTTTCCACAAGGATTACCTAAATTACCTAAAGAAGAAATGAAGCAAGAAATTCTTAAATGAAATAAAAGTTCTAGAGAAAAGAATTAGAGAGAGGTAAATAGTTTAAAAGACAAAATAGTAACTCTTATCCAAGCATTAGGCTCTCTAAAAACTAGGAAAAAAACGACAAAATCTGATTCCAAGAAACAGGAAGAAATAAAAGAACAGAATCAAATGACTGAAAAATTAAAGAAAATATATGATATTTTATGTAAAAAAGTAACCTGGATAAAAAGTCAAGGAAAGACTTAAGAATCATTAAATTCCCAGAAAACTGTGTTTGCTTTTAAGGCCTATAAACAATTTTTAAAGATATAAAAAATGAAACTGACCAGATTTTATTAGAGCCAGAGGGCAAAGTAAAGAGAGAGCCCACTCATCATTTCCTAAAAGGAACCCTAACAGGAAAAGATCTTTCACAGTCAAAATCTATCAAAGAAAACACTGCAAACAATAAGAAAGAACCATCCTCTGGCTAGCACATTGCTATATGTATGATCACTCCCTTATTAGATGGTGAGACTCTTGAAAGCCAGGATAGTCTACCACTATTGTAGTTGTATTTTCAATGCTTGACATAGTCCTTGGGACACAATAAGTGCTTTAATAAATTATATTTTATTATCTGTCTCTGTCTCTGTCTTTCTTTTAGTCTCACTCTCTCTGTTTCTGTGTATACAAGTCTCTTGCTGTCTCTGTTTCTGTGTGAAAAAGTCTCTCTATGTCTCGCTCTTTCTGTCTCACTGTCCCTGTCTGTCTCTCTTCCCCAATCCTGGTTTTTTTTCCTATTTTTTCTTTTTTTAATTATAGTTTTTTATTTTCAAAACACATGCATGCATAATTTTCAACATTCACCCCTACAAAATCCTGTGTTCTAATTTTCTTCCTTCCCTTTTCCCCATCCACTCCCCCAGTTGGCAAGTGATTCAATATATGTTAAATATGTACAATTCCTTTCAATATATATTTCCACAAATACTATGCTACACAAGAAAAATCAAATCAAAAAGAGAATCAGATCAAAAAGAGAAAAAATGAGCAGAAAACAAATGGAAGCAAACAACAACAAAAAAGTGAAAATACTATGTTGTGGTCCACATTCAGTTCCTACTGTCCTCTTTCTGGGTGCAGATGGCTCTCTTCATCACAAGATCATTGGAACTGGTTTGAATCACCTCTGTGTTGACAAGAGCTATATCCATCAGAATTGATCATCATATAATCTTCTTGTTGCTGTGTACATTGATCTCCTGGTTCTGCTCATTTCACTTAGCATCAGTTCGCTTAGCATATGAAATCATCCTGCTGATCATTTCTTATAGAACAATAATCTTCCATAACATTCATATACCATAACTTGTTTTAACTATTCTGCAACTGATGGATAGACATTCACTTTCCAGTTTCTTGCCCACTACAAAAAGGACTGCCACAAATATTTTTGCACATGTACCAACCCCTGTTCTTTTACATTGATTAGCTCTATTAACCCTTGGTTTTCATTTGAAAGCACAAAAGAACTTTATAATATGGAACTATTATCAATGGAAGCTCATTTACTTTGTCCCAAATCCAGCCCATTTCCCAAATTTCCCTATTTCTGTGAAGAATGCCACCATTCTTCTGTCATTCTCCCTCAATGTCATACCAGACTCTTCATTTTCTGTTATCCCACACATCCATTTGGTTGCCAAATAATCTTGTTTTCATATCTATAGCATCACTCAAATCTGATTCTTTCATTCCATTCACACTACTAACATCTTAGTGCAGGCCATTGTTCCTCTTCTGAACAACTAAAATAGACACTTAATTGGTTTCTCTGCCTCAAGTCCCTTCCTTACTCAAATCCATCTTCTACATGCCTACTAAAGGGATTTTCCTAAAAAATGTCACTACCCTTCACAGTAAATTCTGAAATAGGATCAAATATAAACTTCTCTGTTTGATTTTTAAAGTCTTTTACAATTTGTCCCATTTTACTTTTCTATAACCATTATATATAAACCACTATATATATAAAACCAATATATATAGAATATATATATTCTATAACCATTCATATATATGAATGTTCATTCATTCATTCAATAATACTCAATTATTAAACATCTCCAATGTGCTAAGCACTTGGCTTATACATACAAAGAATCAATCAAGGAGCAGCAATTAATCAACAAATATTTATTAAATTCTTATTATATGTCAGTGAATTGGATTTAAATGAGGAAGGAGCATGCAAGGTCACTTGCAAAAAGTAAGGCAGGTAATCTTGAACAACCCTCTCTCACTTATATCTAATTTACTCACATGTCATGGCATCACGTCCCCACTATCATGATCCTCTTTTAGAATGAAGGAAAAACAACAACCATACATCCAGCACTGTCCTAAGCAGTTCCTGCTTTCATGTAATATATTCCAATAGGATTAGAGAAGATAGAGACAGGGACAGAGAGACAGAGACTGAGACAGAGACAGAGAGAGATAGAGAAAGAGAGAGACAGAGACACCAAAACTGAAACAGAGAGAGACTGACAAAGAGACATCAGAGAGAGAGACAGACACACACACACACATATATATATATATATATATATATATATATATATATGTATACATATACATAAATATTCAGAATATTTAGATAAATATAAAATCTATGGATAATAATCTTAGAGAGAGAATGGCATTAGTAATTAGGGGCACCAAGACTGTTAAAGGAACATAGGGATTATGACAGTGAAAAGTTGGGAGGGACAACTTTTCTTGGTACAAAAACATGGAGATGAAAACTAGAGGATATCTTAGCAAAGATGAGACTGGGATTGGAGGAACTCACCTGCAGTGCATTCTCTAGGAAGGTTGAAGCTTCTATGGCCTTCACATATTTGAAGGGCTTTCATGTGGAGAAGATTACACTTGTTTGGCTCCATAGGGCAGAATTAGATACAATGAGTAGGAGTTACAAAAAGGCAGATATAAGCTGAGTGCCAGGAAAACATCCCTAAGAATTAGAACTGAATGGGCTACCAAAAGCTATCCCATGAAACTAATATGGCAGAAACTAGGCATTGATCCATACTTAACACCGTACACCAAGATAAGGTCAAAATGGGTTCATGACCTAGGCATAAAGAATGAGATTATAAATAAATTAGAGGAACACAGGATAGTTTACCTCTCAGACCTGTGGAAGGGGAAGGACTTTATGACCAAAGAAGAACTAGAGATCATTACTGATCACAAAATAGAAAATTTCGATTATACCAAACTGAAAACTTTTTGTACAAGCAAAACTAATGCAGACAAGATTAGAAGGGAAGCAATAAACTGGGAAAATATTTTCACAGTCAAAGGTTCTGATAAAGGCCTCATTTCCAAAATATATAGAGAATTAACTCTAATTTATAAAAAATCAAGCCATTCTCCAATTGAAAAATGGTCAAAGGATATGAACAGACAATTCTCAGATGAAGAAATTGAAACTATTTCTAGTCACATGAAAAGATGCTCCAAGTCATTATTAATCAGAGAAATGCAAATTAAGACAACTCTAAGATACCACTACACACCTGTCAGATTGGCTAAGATGACAGGAAAAAATAATGATGATTGTTGGAGGGATGTGGAAAACTGGGACATTGATGCATTGTTGGTGGAGTTGTGAACAATCCAACCATTTTGAGAGTAGTTTGGAACTATGCTCAAAAGTTATCAAACTGTGCATACCCTTTGATCCAGCTAGTGTTACTACTGGGATTATATCCCAAAGAGATTATAAAGAAGGGAAAGGGACCTGTATGTGCACGAATGTTTGTGGCAGCCCTTTTGTAGTGGCTAAAAACTGGAAACTGAATGGATGTCCATCAGTTGGAGAATGGCTGAATAAATTGTGGTATATGAATATTATGGAATATTACTGTTCTGTAAGAAATGACCAACAGGATGATTTCAGAAAGGCCTGGAGAGACTTACACGAACTGATACTGAGTGAAATGAGCAGGATCAGGAGATCATTATATACTTCAACAACAATACTATATGATGAGCAGTTCTGATGGACCAGGCCATCCTCAGCAACGAGATCAACCAAATCATTTCCAATGGAGCAGTAATGAACTGAACCAGCTATGCCCAGAAAAAGAACTCTGGGAGATGACTAAAAACCATTACATTGAATTCCCAATCCCTATATTTATGCCCACATGCATTTTTGATTTCCTTCACAAGCTAATTGTACAATATTTCAGAGTCTGATTCTTTTTGTACAGCAAAATAACGTTTTGGTCATGTATACTTATTGTGTATCTAATTTATATTTTAATATATTTAACATCTACTGGTCATCCTGCCATCTAGGGGAGGGGGTGGGGGGGGTAAGAGGTGAAAAATTGGAACAAGAGGTTTGGCAATTGTTAATGCTGTAAAGTTACCCATGCATACGACCTGTAAATAAATTAAAAAAAAAAAAAAAAAAAAGCTATCCTATGGTACAAAGTCCCAGCCATTCCATTCTAGGAGCTTTCTGAACAGCGAACAATAGTACTTCAGAATAGGAATGAAACTGAGTTTTTTTTTTTTTTCCAGGCCCACTCTCAATATTCTGTACATAAAGTTGTGGTGAGAAATATAGCATGACTTCTTTCAGTTCATTTCTTATAGTCACAGGATAAAATGAAATCTATTAATTCTAATAGACTTGGGATAGAAAATGGCATCTGCATCCAGAGAGAGAACTATGGAGACTAAATATGGCTCCGAGTATACTATTTTCACTTTATTTTTTTTTTGGTTTGGTTTCTTTCTTGTGGTTTTCACCTTTTATTCTGATTTTTCTTTCACACAATGACCATTATGGAAATGTTTAAAATGATTGTATATGTATAACCTACATAGGATTGTTTGCTGTCTTGGGAAGGTGGGAGGTAAGGAATGGAGGGAGAAAAAAAAATCCAGAGCTCAAAATATTACAAATATGAATGTTGAAAACTATCTTTACAGGTAATTGGAAAAATAAAATATTATTGAATTTTTTTTTTAAATGAAGTTTATTGTCTCCCCCCACCATAGTCCAGAATTAACAAGACAAGATTAATTGAGTTAAAATTAAAGGCTTTCAGTGAAATTTTTCTGCTAATAGAAGAATGTAATGGAATTTTCAGTCAGGAGTGTTTTTTTTTTTTTAGGCAATTGGAATTAAGAGATTTGCCCAGGACTATGCAATTATTAAGTATCTGAGCCCACATTTGAACTCAGGTCATCCTGATTCCAGGACCAGAGAGAGTTCTATTCACTATACTCTGCCTGAGGAAGAAATAAAATGTATGCATGACATACTTTTAAGTTTAATTTGCATTATTAACATTTCCCCCATCACTTTCTAAAGCCTAGATATCAATAAAACAATAAGTCAAACCCTGATTTTGAGTATTTTTCTGATTTCTAAGGTGCAAATGTTCATATTAGAAATTTAACAGTAGGCTTTTGCAATCTTGTTTGAGCTTGCTCTATCTAGCCTTTAGTTTATCTAAACCTTTTTAAATTTTAGATACCTTTAGGTTTCTAGGTTTAGATTACCTTTAAAGGTTTAAATACCTTTAAAAGGTTGTTCACAATATAGCATTCTGTAAGGTTCAATGATGATGCTTTACCTTTTCATATTTACTGTCTCTGGAAGCTCTCAGGTCTTCCTATTATCTCTTATATAGTGGTCTCATTCAGCAGAGATTCCTTCAATATCTTTCATGTATATAGTGCACATTCCCAAAGCATAGGCAGGTCTAATCCTGTCATTTGCCTACTAATGAAGTTCAGTAGCTGCCCATAGGCTCTAGGAAGAAATATATACTCTTCTATTTGACAGTAAAATAATTTCACAATATAGCTCCATCCTATCTTTCCAAAATGGTTTCATTTTTTATACTAGTCAAACTGGCTTTCTTGTCATTCACTGTGCATGACATTTCTTTTTCTATTTCTAAATATTTATATAGTTCTCTCACAATGTCTGGTATCCTCTTTCTTCTCACTAGGGATCCCTAGCTCCCTTGAAGATCCAGAACCAACATCATCTCTGGCCCCCCTCTCTCAATTATCCCCCCCACTTCCAGAGTACTTAATTTTTCTTTGTATAAATTTTACCTATGTTCACTTACCTATGTTTTCTTCTTATTTAATATTCCATTGGTTCTCTCCCATTGCCTCAGTCTGTCTGTTTCCCTGCCCCTATCTCTGTCTATATGTCTCTGCTGATTGTCTCTTTCTCTCTCTCTGTCTACTCCATCATGTATCATTGCCCACTAACTCCCCTCATCTCTATTAGAAGTCTTCCCTCTAAACAAATTAGTATAATCTAACAAAATAACAATTTCAGACCATATCTAGAACCATATGTGTCATTCTGTACCTCCAGGCCATATCTTTCTGACAAGAACTTGAAATTGTTACATGAACTGATGCTAAGTGAAATGAACAGAACCAGGAGATCATTATACACTTCAACATGTGTACTATATGAGGATCAATTCTGATGGAAATGGCTATCTCCGGCAATGAGAGCATCCAAATAAGTTCCAATTGATCAGTGATGAACAGAACCAGCTACACCCAGAGAAAGAACACTGGGAAATGAATGTGGACTGCTTGCATTTTTGTTTTTCTTCCCAGGTTATTTTTACCTTTCTAAATGTGATTTTTCTTGTGCAACAAGATAACTCTATAAATATGTATACATATATTGTATTTAACATATACTTTAACATGTTTAACATGTATGGGACTGCCTGCCATCTAGGGGAGGGGGGAGGAGGGGAAAAGTTGGAACAAAAGTGTTTGAAAGTGTCAATGTTGAAAAATTACCCCATAAATATGTTTTGTCAATAAAAAGCTATAATAATAATAACAAGAAATTTAAATTGTGTTTGGTTTCATCATTTATCCTCTGAAACTAGAATTGGTTACTTCACTGGTTAGCATTCTGAAGACTTTCAAAATCGTTTTCCTTTATCTTATTGTGGTCATATAAATTCTATTCATTTCATTGTGTATCAGTCCACACAAATTTTCAGAGGTTTCTGATCAATCTGTTATATTTGTTATTTCTTAGGGCAAATGATAATTCTTATGATAAGATTCCAATACATAACTACACTACATGATTTTTTTCAGCCATTATGGGCACTTGCTTTGTTTCTGGTTCTTTGACAGAGCAAGTCTTGCTATCCATATTTTGTACATATGGGGACTTTCTCTGGTATTTGACCTCTTTAGTGTACATGCCTGGTTGTAGCATCACTGGGCCAAGACTGCATTGTTTAGTGACTTTTTACAAACTCCTCATTCAAACTTGAAAAACTGAAAACCAGAATGAGTGAGTGATTAGCCCAATGAGCCCACAAAAAAATTACTTGTATTATTAGAAAATAACAGTTAAAAAAAATCCAAGTCAAACCTCATTAAACCAAGGCTTTAAATATAAATAACGTGAAATTACAGAGATTCAAATAACAATAGTAAAAATTGTAATGTTCTCTCTAAAATGTAATGTTCTCTGTTGAAGTTTTTTTAGGGTCTCTGGAGGCAGCCTTCATTTCAGTTCAGTAATCACCACAAGTGCAGCCAGGTGTTAAAGTCCAAGTTCTTTATTGTTTCCTTCAAAGTCTTGTCTCCTTTCCTGGGGCCCGATTAGCTTTCTTAGAGCCCTATCTCTCTCCTGGGTTCCAAGAGCTTGAGCCTGCCTTCTCTGGCCTCTGAATCTCCCTGCCTTCAAAGGTTTGTGCTTCAGCCTCCAGTCACCACAAAGGTGGATGATGGAATGAGAGCTTCTCTGAGCTCTGAGAGCTTCTAGTGCGCTTGTGTGTCTGGCCCTGAGAGCCTCTTCCTTATATGCTCTACACTGGGTACAAATCAATCATTATATCACCATTCCTATTTCCAATAGGAAACCATTATTTGTTGTAGGATTAAATCAATGCTAAACTAGATTTAACCATTGTCTCCTCAATTCCACTTGGTATACCTTGTTTCAAGTTCTGTCCCATAGCAAAAAATTATAATTAAAACTCCAAACTCCAATTCATATGTCATTTACAAGTTTACAAAACATTTTCTTTAATATAGTAGATATTGTAGAAGATAATGTCAAATCTTCTTCTCATTTTATTTATGAGGATACTGAAGGATGAAGAGACTTGCCCAATATTATATAGCTAGTACACAGGTACTACAAAGAATCAGATCCTATAATTCCAATTCAATTATATAAAGCTGACACTCCTATGAGCAATACAGAATAATATATATGAGACAAACTTTATGTAGAGGACACATATAGAAGAAAAGTCAGGAATACTGGGTTCAAGTTCCCATCATGCTACTAAGTGATCTCGGAGGAATAGTTTTCTCTGTCTAAGTTTTGGTTTTACCATTTGCCAAAACAGTAGTTCATCTTTGTCAGTGTTTGCAAGAAGCATGAAAAACATCTGCAAAGGCTATTAGGAAGGTGAAAGCTGGAGTATATTGGTGAGGGATGGCTTGGGCTACAAATGCTGGCATACTATCTGGTAGTTTTATATCTTAGCTAATTATTCCTTCTAGAAACTTGGTTGTTTCTAAATTGCTAAATTATTTAAAGTCTTGTGATCTCTCTCTAATGTTGGTACCTGGAGCAAGGCTCTAGCTATGCTACCCTAGTTATGCCTCTGAAACCTCTTTGAAATTTAGGTATTGGATTATATATGCTCTATGGTCTCTATTACCTCTGTCGGGGTGATACCATAGTGCATAGAGCAGGGCCTGCAGTTAGGAAGAATCATCTTACTGAGTTCAAAGCTGGCCTCAGACACTTATTGGCTAAGTGACCCTGGGCAACTCACTTAACCCCATTTGTCTTAGTTCCTTCTCTGTAAAGTGAGCTGAAGAAGGAAATGGCAAACACTTCAGACCTTTGCCAAGAAAATCCCATATAGGGTCTTGGGAGAGTCGGACATGACTGAAATGACTGAACAATAATGGTCCCAGCTAATGTTAATATTCTGTAACTCTATAAAGATTGTCTGGCTATTTTCTTCCGTCTCTGAGGTTCAGACAAGTTACATTACCTTGTTCATGGTAATATAATGTAGCAATCGGACCTTCTGAGACCACTCCTCCAAGAAGCACTTATGCACAGATTGGGATATCCAGAAGGCAGCAGCTGCTGCTCTCAGCTGTTCTAGTATTAACTTTTAACAAAAAACTAGTATTTAACTTTTCAACAAAAGTATTAACTTTTGGGGCTGGGTTTCTATTACTGTCACTCATAAACCCCAACTCACATGCTCCCTAGTGAAGATCAGCTAGTTGATTCAATTAGCTTTTAGCAAAGGCATTTAAAACCTCAGATGTCATAATAATAATAATAGTTAATGTAAAATATTTACTCCCCCAAACCCTAAGGCACAGTGTCCAGCAAATAATACATAATTTACCAGAAGGGGGGCCTCAATGTTAGTGTGGCAGAAGAGTAATTAACAACTCCTACTTGATACTTTATGATTTAGAAATCTTTTCTTGGCATTTTTCTCTGGTGTTAGGGCATTCCACGTTTCTTGAAGCTGCTTTCTCCTTGGGTGGTTTTATATCTGTGTCCATTTTTGTCTCTGTTTGTCCATGTTTGCCTGTATTTGTCTCCAGTGTCTGTTTGCCACTGACCAGAAGTTGTCTCCTATAGGTAATCTTTCCAATAGCATGATGGGGGAAGATAAAAGAAAGGGGGTAAAAACAAAGAAAGAGAAAAAAAGAGGCGTGGGGCACTCACACTCATGGGATAGAGACTTTGTTTATACATTTAAAATTTTATCATGTCCTTTATACTGGTTAATGGGGAGGTAGAGACTTCTCCCTTAAAATAGCTCGTATCAAATTCAGGAATTGAACCCAAATCTTCCTAGTTTCAAGTCTACCATAATGTACTTCACCCTATGCTGCCCTCTCCAGATAGGAAAGATAAGCTGTTAAGTTCACGGGAAATAATGAGATGTCTCCCTCTTCAAAGGGCTACGAGAAGAGCTCAGCTAACCAATCACTTGGACTTCATAGTAACCTACTATGCCCCAAGAACTGAGAATTGAAGAGCTGGGATTCAAACCCTGACTCTTTTATTCCAAATTCAATATTTGATCCACTATACAATGCTGCTTTTTAGTAGACAGAAGCATAGCATCTCCCCCACTGACCAGCTGAAATAATAAGGAGAAAATAGAGAAACCTGGTGTTTTGAAAAGAATAAGTATTTATCCTCTAGGGGTTCCAGCCTGCATTGTCTGTCTGTAATTACAGTCCTGTTGTGACCTGTTTACTTAACTAGGGAGTAAAGCTCCATGATAGACACATTGGGTAGCTGAATGGAGGTGCATTAAGCCAACATGCAAGGCATTTCCTCTAGCAAATGACTTGGAATGTCTTCAGTGTGGTTCATTCAAGGCAGATCTTTTGTTTTCCAATAATGGTATTCACAGACATAGGCAGCCCTGAAATGCCCAAAGTGCCTCAGAGATATGTATTATCTGCTAAAAGAGAGACTAGTAAGAGACACACATTTCCTATAGCAAAGACTGGTAAGGCTGCTGCTAGGTGGTCTCTTTGGATGTCTGTTCCCTTAAGGCTAAGATTATAAGATCATTGAGGAACTGGGGATGAGTACTCTTTTCCTATGAGATAATGAGAATGTGATGAACCATAGGCTTCTTGAGATCTAAAAAAAGTGATAAAAGAACAAAAGACAAAAGTGAAGGCGTATTTCTCTGTTTTGATGGAGACTGTGATATACTGGATAGCATATTGAACCTGAAGGCAGAAGATCTGAGTTTGAGTATCGGCTCTGGCAATTATTTACCATAAAGTATGGCAATTTTTACATTACTTATTTTTTGGGTTGTTGTAAGGAAAAAGAAAAGGGTAAGAGGGAAAAAAGGAAGCAAGAGGAAGAGAGACAAAGACAGAGAAAGAGAGGTGTATATGTATGTGTGTATGTGTGTGTGTGGTGGGTGTGTGTGTGTATGAGAGAGAGAGAGAGAGAGAGAGAGAGAGAGAGAGAGAGAGAGAGAGAGAGAGAGAGAGAGAGAGAGAGAGAGAGAGAGAGAGAGAGAGAAAGAGAGAGAGAGAGAGAGAGAGAGAGAGAGAGAGAGAGAGAAAGAGAGAGAGGGAGACAGAGAGAGGAAGGAGGTGGGGGAGGACATTGAGAGAGATAAGATTTTATAAAGTGCTATGTATATTAAAAAAAGAACTTTGATATTATTGTTAGTAAAAATTCTGTATTATTCACAAGTACCTTGCTTATGGCAAATCTGCTCTCTCTATACTTTTGTTCTTCCCCTGCACTGCTATTCAGCTATGAAAAGTGCAGTAAATATAGCCATCTCTGAGTGAATATGTGTGCTTCACCAAACATCCGAGTCCAATATAAACGATTGGGGGTGGGGGGAGTTACTTCTCCCCCACCCATTATCCATATCCAGCTTCCAACCAGGAGTTCAAATAAATCTTTAAATGCTAACTCAAAGAAACAAAAGAAGTCATTCCAAGGATTAAAGGCTTAAAGATCAAGAAACAACCTAAAATGTCATCCTGCCAAACCTCATAGAACATTAGGAAACTGAAGCCCAGAGGGATTCAGGAATTTGCCTAAGGTTCCAGAGGTAAAAAATTGAAGAGTTGGGGTTCAAACCCCAGCCCTTTTATTCCAAATCCATTGTTTGGTCCACTATCCCTGCTTTGTATTTGGCCAATTCCCTGGTTTGAACTAGAATGAGATATCCTCTCCTTAAGAAAAAAAAAAAAAAAGACTGAGTATTCTTTGATATTTGTATATATACTAAACTTGGACAAATGTCTGAGACTGTGTGCGTTCTCTCCAAAGATTTATGATGAATGTGGTTTCCAAAATAAATCCTTGCTGCTTCTAATCTGTTGCTTGTTATAACTGAAAAAGAAATGGAGGTTATCAAGAGAAACCAGATAATTAAATTTCTAACACAGTTAACTTTATTTTACATATGATCTTAAGACAATAAGCTTTGAGTGAAGCCAAAATAATCATACTTACACAGAAGAAAATGTTCTCTTCAGCAACTTTTTCCAGCTATCCTAACCCCATGAAGACACCTCACTTTTCAAAACTGTGTTTAGGATAGTTGATCAAACTTGTTTTGTGGTGTTTATCATTTTAAAAAATCATTGTATGGCTTTTTTTGAGCCCTCATTAGTTCAAATAAGTCTTCCCATGCTTTGTCTTCATCATCTTTGCGGTTTCTTCACAGAAAGAGTTTTAGTTGCATCCCAGAAATTTTAATATGTAAAATAATTATAACTAATATATATATATATATATATATATATATATCTGCCAGAAACTTTATACATATTGTCTCACGTGATACTCACAAAAATTCTACAAGGTAGGCGCTATTATTACCTCATTTTCCAGTTGAGAAAATTGAGACAGAAGTTAAGTGCCTTGCTTAGTCACCCAGCTTTGAAGCAATTTGAATTCAGGTTTTCTTGCCTCTAGGTCCAGTTTCTATCCACGGTGCTATCTAGATGCTTTATATTTTTTTTAGTCATGTTTGATCATTTTCTTTTTTTTAAATAGTATTTTCTTTTTTTCTAATTTACATTTAAAGACAATTTTTAACATTCATTTTCAAATAGAATTTTGAATTCCCAATTTTTTCCTCCCTTCCTTTGGCACCCTTCTCCCTAAGACAATAAGCAATTTCGCATAGCTTATATATGTGCAGTCATCATCATTTTCTTTCACAAAATTATTGCTTCTATGATTTTCTCTTAAACCCTCTCATTATTTAGGATTTTATTTTATGGCTCCAGTGGGTTCTATTTTTTGTTTGTTTGTGTTGTCTGAACTAATTTCTAATTTTCATTGAGTTATGGTCTATAAAAGATGTATTTAGTGTTTCTGCCTTTTTATATTTATTTGCAATATTCCCTAATGAATGATTAATTTTTGTAAAAGTCACATGTGGTACTGAGATATATAAATAAGTTTCATCTAGATGAATCCATTAATTATTTAGTCCTATTTTTTCCAGAAATTTGTTCAATTCTATATTTTCTCTTTAGATTATTTTTCTGTTGAGTTTGTTCAAAAACTGGAAAAGAAACATTAACATCTTCAGCCACTAAAACTTTACTCTCTATATCTTCTTGTAATTCAATTATTTTTACACTGTAGATTTAGATGCTAAGGCATTTAGAGTATGCAAATTTAATACTGACATTTGTTTAATTTTGGTTTCTTTTAAAACAATAGTTTCCCTGTTTATCTCTATGTTGTGGATTTTTGTTATGTTTTGTGTGATAACAAGTCTGTAGCTTTTGCTTTTTGAGGGGATTCACTGGATGCATATTAGATTTTGTCCCAGCTGTTGATTTTTTTATTTTACATGTGTCTTGGTTTACATATATTTTTGTAAGCAATAGATTGTGAGTTTTGATTTCTCATTCAATCTGTCATTCTTTTTGTTTTATTGAATTGTTTACTCGATTCACATTTAAAGTTGTTAGGTTTATATTTTTCTTCATTCTCTAATTTGCTTTTTAGAAATTATAATTTCATACTCTCTTCCTCTTTGTTCTCTCCCCCTTGTGAAGGTAGTATTTTATCTCTCTATCTCTTTTTAAAATGTATTCTAATAGCTCTTTCCCTTGTAGTCAAGCCCTCCCCCCCCCCCCGTTTCCATTTTTTAACCTTTTTCTAGTTGTTATTCCTGTTTATTTCTTTTTTAAAACTATTTACCTAATTGCTCCTCTCTTTTTCCCCTGTAAGTTATGTAATCAGATAAAATCTCCTTTTCTTTTCTTCCTTTAAACTTTTTTTTATTTTTTAAAAAAATTCTCTGTAGTTTTCTAAAAAACAATTCTTTATCTCATTCTCTTCATTAATTCTCCTCCTTTTCTATCCTAAATAGTTTGGTTCCCTATGCTCATATATTCCTGTGATTCTAGTTGCACTATTTTGAGTTCTCTCTTCTAAAAGAAATTTCTGTTATTACTTTATAGATCTTGTTACCTCCACAACCACCTCTCCATTTTCTGTTATACTTTGCTCTTAGAAGAATCAAAGGAGATAGATGCCTTAGAAATTTTCCTGTGTTCTTAAATCATATGGTCCATTTTACCCCTTGCCTTTTTGATCATTTTCTTTTCCATTTATCATGAAATATCCTTTTTTGGATTCATACCTTCTCTGGATGTAGGTTGTCCCCAGGAGAAGTTATTTCACCTTCTGATGTAGGAGGCTGTATATTTTCTCAGAAGTACAAATCGGCATTGTAAAGTCCCCATTTCCTGTTATCTTTCCCACCATGGCAATGCTCTTCAGAGGTACTTTTGTTCATTTTTTAATTAAGATTTTTTTCCTTTCTTTCTTTCTCACTATTTTCTTTGATACCACTCTAGTTCTCTCATAGCCCCTCTTCTTCCTAAGAAAATGAAGGAATTGTTTTCTTTTCATTGTTTACTATTACCTGGATTAGGATCATCAAGCATTCTCCTCTCTCTTCTTCCTCCCCTCTCCTCTTTGATGCCCCCTCCTATTCTGAAGTTTAGTCCCTCAGAGAGTAAAAACAAAAACACTGATTCACCTGAACAATATGGGTTGTGATGTTTTGTCCATGGTATTTCAGATTTGGTCCTCCACTAACATTTTTCATTTAGATTGTATTTTATCTTTAGCTTCTTGTATGTTTTTAGAAATTTGTTGCTATTTTATTGCTTTTAGCCCCATAGGTATCTTTTTTTGGGGGGGGGTCCATTTTTTCTTTTTATTATCCTCTATCTATGGAATCTTTTTTTTTTTTTTTTTGTTACTTGTATTTTCCTTAGTAATTGCACTTAGTTAATTTTCGTGTGTTTTTATTGCAAGGGTGCTTGAAAATGGAATAATTTGCTCACATTTTTTTTTTTTGCCTTATTTTGAAAGATAATCTTTTTAAAAAGTGATGGTTAGGCTCAGATTTGAAAGATAGGACCGGTTTGGTTTGCATTTTGAGCTATTTTGCTCTTCAAAATATGTTATTCCATTCCCATCTTTAGTTTCTGATGGGTACATAATAGTCTTGTGTTATTTAAATTTCCATATTTTTATATTTGAAGGCCTTTCTTCTGCTCACTTGCAGAATTTGTTGTTTATTGTTGGAATTGTTAAATTTAACTATTAATGTGTCTTGGAATTTGTAACATAGAGTTGTTTTCCCCTCTGGAAGCATTCTCTGAATTTTTTAAGTTAGTACTTTGGTTTTTATATAATATTTTATTTTCCCCCAATTACATATGAAAAAAATTTAACATTATTAACTAAAATCTATTTCTCTCTCTCTTCCTTCCTCCCTGAGATCAATCTGATATAGATGATATGGAACTTGTTATAAGTTAGATGTGCAATTGTGTAAAGTGTTTCCAAATTAGTCGTTCCAGTGGAAGGAAAATAGCTCTAACAGAGGCAAGAAAGAAAGTGAAAAGTTGTATGCTTCATTCTCTTATTCAGATGCCAATGCCATCAATTCTTTCTCTAGAGACAGATAGATTTTTCATTATAAATCCATCGAGATTATCTTGAATCATTGTATTGCTGAGAATAGCTAAATCATTCACAATTATCATATAATATTGTTGTTATTGTGTACAATGTTTTCCTAATTCTGTTCACTTTACTCTGTGGTGATGCATGAAAGTTTTCCCGAGTTTTTCTGAAATCATCATGTTTTTCATTTCTTCTAGCACAACAATATTCTGTTTAAATCACATACCATAACTTGTTCAACCATTATTAAAATGATGACATCCCCTCAATTTCCAGTTCTCAACCCCCATGAAATGAGCTACTTCAAATATTTTTTATTGCTACAAATTGGTTCTTCTCTTCCTCCCTCCAGCTCTCTCTCTCTCTCTCTCTCTCTCTCTCTCTCTCTCTCTCTCTCTCTTTCCCTTCACCTCCCCCCTCTCTTCTGTGTTTCCTTTCTCCCTCTTTTTGGGAAACAGATAGTGATTTGTTTTATCTATTTAGGGAAAAATTTTTAAAGAAAACTTTTAATTATGTTTCTTACAGTTTAATTTTTGTTATGTTGTTATTTCTAGTTGCATTGTTGTATTTGCTGTGAATATTGTTTTCTTGGGCTTGCTTACTTCACTCTGCATCAATTCATACACATCTTTCCAAACTTCTCCATATATATTGCACATATTATTTCTTGCCATAAATAATATTCCATTAACATTAATGAACTACACTTAGCTTACCTATTCCCCAATTGATGGGCATCAATTTTGTTTCCAATTTTTAGCTATTACAAAAAGTGCCACTATAACTATTTTGGATTATATGGAGATTTTCTTCCTGATTTCACCTTCACAGAAAAAGATCCCAGGATAAATTTGTCATGTCTAAACTCATCAACATGCTTCCAATTCAAGTCTCCATTGGTACCATCTCCCTCAGTTTCCTTTTTTTCTGACTACAGGATTGGAAGATAGACTACCAAATTCCTAATATCTTCTTTTATGCAAGGCAATAATGAACTCTTAATTCAATTCACTTTGTATCTGCTGCTCTAAAACCAGCCTAGTTTCAGTTCCATGGAATATTTGTTCCCATGTCAGGTACCCTCTGGTATACTCCTGTTACTCCCTGCACTGTTTTTTTTTTAACCACCTTTTTTATGTGACCCCTCTCTCACTCTCTTTAGATTGTAAATTTTTATTAATTGTATTCCTAGCATTTAGCAACAGTGCCTGGAACATAGTAGGTGCTTAATAAATAATTATTGGATTGAATCAGTTCAAAAAGCATTGGCATTTTAATTACTTTATTTATATAATTCCAGATTGCTTTCCAAAATAATTGAACTATTTGCACAACCTCTCAACACTGACTATTGTCATTTTTGTTGATTTGCAGGGTATAAAATGAAACCTCAGTATTGTTTGGATTTGTGGGGGTTTTTTTTATTAGTGATTTGGACCTTTTTTAGTTGTGAATATTATGCTGGGTGTTTTTTATTTGAGAACTGTTTGTTCATATCCTTTGGCCATTTATCTATTTTAACATAATCTTTTTTTATTATTATAGCTTTTCATTTACAGAACATATGCATGGGTAATTTTTCAACATTGTCCATTGTGATCCAAGTGATTACTTCTGTTCCAACTTTTCCCTTCCTTCCCTCCACCCCCTCCCCTAGATGGCAGGCAGTCTCACACATGTTAAACATGTTAAAGTGTATCTTAAATACAATATATGTGTACACATTGTACAGTTCTCTTGTTGCACAAGAAAGATTGGATTCAGAAAGGTAAAAATAACCTGGGGAAAAAATAAAAATGCAAGTAGTCCACATTCATTTCCCAGTGTTCTTTCTCTGGGTATAGCTGGTTCTGTTCATAATTGATCAATTGGAACTGAATTGGATCTTCTCATTGACAAAGATATCCACTTCCATCAGAATTGATCATTATATATTATTGTTGTTGAAGTATATAATGATCTCCTGGTTCTGCTCTTTCACTCAGCATCAGTTCATGCAAGTCTCTCCAAGTCTCTCTGTATTCATCCTGCTGGTCATTTCTTACAGAACAATAATATTCCATAACATTCATATACCACAATTTATCCAGCCATTCCCCAATTGATGGGCATCCATTCAATTTCCAGTTTCCAGCCACTGCAAAAAGGGCTGCCACAAACATTTCCCTTCTTTAATATCTTTTTGGGATATAAGCCCAAGTAGTAACACTGCTGGATCAAAGGGTATGCACAGTTTGATAACTTTTTGAGTATAGTTCCAAATTGCTCTCCAGAATGGCTACATCCATTTATAGTTCCACCAACAATGTAGCAGAGCCCCAGTTTTCCCACATCCCCTCCAACATTCGTCATTATCTTTTCCTGTCATCTTAGCCAATCTGACAGGTGTGTAGTGACCATTTATCTATTGAGGAATGGCTATTAGTTATGCATATTGATGTTGTTGTTCAGTTGTGTTTGATTCTTTATAGCCTGCCTGTGCTTGTTATTGTTTTTTACTTCTCTTCTAGATTATCCTTTACTTCTGCATTTTTGCATTCCCAATCTATTCTTTTTGTTTGTTTGTTTCTACGGTGAAACTTGCCACTACAGATTCTAGAGAGGTTTGTTTTTGTGTGTTTTGTTTTTTATTCTATCATGATCATAGAAATTTCCCAATTGATGAATATCCACACAATTTCCATTTCTTGGCTACCACAAAAAGCTTTGTATTATTTTCCTTTGATTTGTAGAATTTACATATTTATTCATAGATTACTGAACTCATTTACTAGACCTGAAGAATATATTTCTCTCTGTTGTTTCTGTTTTCCTATTGATTATCAGATTGTGTTCAAGATCTTTGTGATTTTTCTTCCAGAAATCTCTGATAATCTCAGGATTTTCCCTCTCTTATTTTCCCCTGTCATTCACTTTTTATTCTCTCCTTTCTGCATGTAGTTTCTGTAGGGACTAGATCTCAGAGTATTACTGCCTCTTTCCATGGTCCACAATTCACAATTCACCAGCCTACATCTCTTCTTCAAAGTGATCTTTGAGTGGTTAGGATTAACATATTTGGATGCAGTGCCCTTGTGGAGTGTCTCCATGGTACTGGAAAGAAGAAGGAACAGGATAAGGGGAGTGAATTTTGTTGCAACCCTGTGTCATGCCCTGGAATCTGCTACTTCAGCCTTACTGCCAGTTACAAGGAACATGAGGGAAAGATTCTGAGTAAATCAATCAATCAGGGTCAGTTCATAAGTTGGCATTTTGGTGTGTTTTTTAAAACTTCTTTTTGGATTCTGGGTATCCTAGAATATGAAGATAGTTGAAATTGTTTTATCTTAAATACATAATTTTTGTTTGGAGAAGTTAATGAAGATGTAAGGACTGGAAAAATGTTTAGTCCTCCATTTTGTTACTCACATGATGACAGTTTTCTTATATTATTTCTTGCATTATAATTTCAAGTTTTTTTTGACTTATCAAGTACTTCTGGGAGATCTATGATCTGTAAGTTGCTATTCCATATCCTGACTTTGAGATCAGTATGTTTTGCTTCTGTTCTTTTAATAGCATTTCTTTTTGCTTCTTTTCTATTAAATTGACATTTATTTCTATATATTTGTATTCTCCATAAGGCATCGTCTTTCACCTTTTTAGACCATGGATTCAATGGTTTCCTATTTTGACAATTATTTTTGCTGTGCAGTATATAAATTTTGCTGTCATAGTTCTAATTCCTTTCTTGAGCATTTGTGAACATTGTGTTACTGTTCCATGTTGGGATCCTCTACCTCATCAAGTGTTGGTTCCTTTGTCTTGAAACATTTATTGAGAGATATTTTAATTCATTTAGATGAACCACTGACTACCTTCCCTTCTCTTTTAATATCTTTTTGGTTGATTGAGGTTTTTAATTGGATTTTCTTACTCTTGATCTTCATAATTTCTATAGAGACTCATCAAAGTCTGGACCTTAAAGTTGCCCCAGACTTCTCTTATGTTGGGGAATTTACTCTTCATTGGTTTCAATTTGTGACCCCAAATGACTTTTGGAAGTACAGGATTGGGTGCAACTAGATTCCAGTCCCCTTTGCTTTAGATTTATGCAGTCTAACACACACATTGGTTTTCTCACTCAGTTTTTTTTTCTATTCTTTATTTCTTTGACTAAGTGCTACAACAGCAGCATAGTGCCATCCCACAGAGAATACACTTTGACATTTCTATATTTCTCTCCACATCTCAAGGGAGGGAGGGGTGAGTAACATTGAGAACCTCCTGCTTGTGGTGAGGCCAGGACAGAATGTATTGGCAAAGACGGCAAAAGTAACAAGGGGTTTACTGAATGGTTCCTTGCCTGTGGGTCAGGTTATGTTGTTCTTCCAGAATGTGAGGACCAAGTGAACACATTAGCGTTTAGCGATTCTGTATTGTCAATTCATTAGATTGTTACTTCCATCAGCTTCTTAGCGTATTGGCCTTCAGAAACAGCTGTAATTACTTTACCTCTTGCAAATAATTTCTATTTTGATGAGTTTTGAGGGTTCAAGAGAGTTGAAGAAAATATCTAGTTCTCCTTTTTAGTCATGTGACCTGTACTCTCCAGCATAGTTTCTTACATGGCATATGCATTCAGTAAATGTTTGGTGAATTGAATGAATTAAAATTTGGCTAAATTTTCATTCAGGATACATCACCTTACAGTGAACTCTAAAATATTGCCCTAATTCAATATTATGTTGAATGTTATTCTAAGTAAGTGGTCCATCAACTGGGGTTTGGAAATGTTTTAGCTCTGTCATAATTGTTTTGCTGATAGAGGAACTGATAGGTATATTGTTTCAAGTAATTTTTTAAGGCAGCTTCCTTGAAGAGGAAGGAGGGAGTTAGAGATTGGCAACATTACCACATAATTGGGCATAGAGTGTAATCAAGATGGTGGCTGACAGGGTAATTGCTCCAGAACAGGCTGATCTATTGCAGAGCTCACTTTATAAATACCATGATTGTTAGAAGGGGCTGTAAGTACTCAGGACATTACTATTCCTCAGCCCTGCTGGACAAAGGGGAAAAATACAGGCACTCCATATAGGTCCATTAAAAAATGGTCAATTGTTCACTGACTCTGGTTAGGTGCATACTTGGAGTGTTTGAGTCAAGAATCTGTGGTCCAACCCAGGTACCCTCCATCCCATCTGGATTTTATTCAGGCCCTAACCCTCACTCCCCTTCTACTATAAAGGCCATTCAGTTCACTGGAAAAGGATACAATTTCCCTAGAGACATATATTCAAAAAAGGCGAAGGGATTTTCAACTTATTAGTCTGTGATTTTGGCTAAGTTCCTTCACTTTTTTGCACATTGTATAGACACATCCTCCTTCCCCCAAGTGATAAACTTGTGGAAGGGCATGGACAAAAGTCACTCAGAAATGGAAAAGTTGCAACTGATATTGCAAAAAATCTACATAGATTCGGTGGAATATGATTTCCATCTAGAGATATGCTGGTAAATATTTTATAACTAGTTCTCCAGGAAAACAACTATTTTTGTTTTATATATTTCATTGTTACAAACAAAATTTCAAACACAACATGTTTAATCTGCATAATTAACATTTTCTTCAGCAGTTTCTTAAGTCTAGAAAATAATTTAAACAAAGAAATCAAGTCCTAATTTATAGCAGTCAGTAATTTCTAAGGTGTAAAAGCTCACACGAAAAACTGAACAATTTGAATAGACTCCTCTATACTCTCAATCAGGGGGTTCTGTGCATATGAACCAATCTGATTTTTCTTTAGGATCCTCAGGGCATCTAGTGGCCAGTTATCTACCAGAGCTGCCTTCTGAACTAGGCTACTCTAATTTTTGACTTATTGCAGTCTAGAGGTATATTTTTTATGTGCTGATCAAATCTATTAGCTCCTTCTTCTGTCAGTTAGCTCTTCCTTTACCTCACAGCTCTTAGATGTGCTTCAGCAAGCTAACTCTAAGCATCTCATAATTTTAGAAAACATTTTATAAGACTAGTATAAGAGTGTATAAGCATATCAATATCCATTCCCATAGGTCTCTCAATATCATCAGTCACCCCTGAGCCTGGATCTTCAAATGAGGAGTGTAGTCACATATACTTTACTGCATATAAAATGGTGTTTGTTAATGGTTTCTAGGATCCCTTTCAGCTCTATCATTATAGATCTACACTATTCTGGCCCTTGATACAATAAATTTTAGTTTTTCTTCCAGCCAGGTATGAATTTATTATTTCAATAACAGGAGGAAAATGCTTCATGGAGGATTTTTTTAAAAGACAACTTGAGAGAAAAAATCCTAAGAAATAACAATATTAATAGCTAGCATTTATATGGTGCTTATAACTAGCCTCTATATGGTGCTTTGAGGTTTGCAAAGTATTTCAAATGCTATACCATTTACAATTATCCCCCTGGAAAGATTTATATGAACTAATGCTGAGTGAGCTGAGAATAATCAGGAGAACATTGACAGCAAGACTATGTGATGATCAACTATAGCTTAGTTGATAAGATAGACTTAGCTCTTCTCAGCAATATGGTGAGCCAAGACACTGCCAATAGACTTGGGATGGAAAATGCTATCCACATTCAAGGAGAGAACTATGAAGACTGACTATGGATCAAAGCATAGTACTCTTTTTGTTTGTTTTTTTCTTTTGGTCTGATTTTTCTTGCACAACATGAAAAATATGGAAATATGTTTGATAAAAGTATTATACATGTATAGTCTGTATCAGATTACTTGCTATGTTGGAGAAGGGAGAAATAAGAGAGGGAGGGAGAACAGATTTGGAACACGAAATCTTACAAAAATGAATATTGAAAACTATCTCTACATGCATTTGGAAAAATAAAATACTATTAAGGAAAAAATCCATTATCCTTAATTTATAGATAAAATAGGTAAAATAAAAATATAAAATATAGATAAAATTTTAAAAAGAGGCTAAGAGAGTGATTTGTTCATAATCATATAGGTAGTATTACAGATGAGATTTGAATAAAAGTCTTTGTACTTTTATTCAAATTATTACATAATTTATTAATAGTGCTGATTTGGGGAGAAATTTCTGCCTATATTTAATGGCCAAGGATTGCCATATCCACCCACTGACCAACAAAAGCTATCAACAGGGAAACCTCTCCTAAAAATTCAGCATAAAAATTCATCCTAAACAACTCTTATATCAGGAGTGAAACAAGGTTGCCCACTATCATTGTTACTATTCTATATTGTATTAGAAATGCTAACTTTGGCAATAAGAGCTAAAGAAAGAGATTAAAGGAATTAGAGTAGGCAATGAGGGAACCAAATTATACTCTTTGCTGATGATATGATGGTATACTTAGAGAACCCCAGAGATTCTACTAAAAAGTTATTAGAAATAATCCACACCTTTAGCAAAGTTGCAGGATACAAAATAAACCCACATAAGTCATCAAGCATCCTTATATATCACTGACAAAACCCAACAGTTAGAGTTACAAAGAGAAATTCCATTTAAAGTAACTACTGATAGTGTAAAATATTTAGGAATCCATCTGCCACGGGAAAATCAGAAACTTTATGAGCAAAACTACAAAACACTTTCCACACAAATTAAGTCTAATCTAACCAACTGGAAAAATATCAAATGCTCTTGGATTGGGTGAGCAAATATAATAAAGATGACAATACTACCTAAAACTAATCTATTTATTTAGCGCTATACCAATCAGACTCCCAAAAAACTACTTTAATGACCTAGAAAAAATAACAACAAAGTTCATATGAAAAAACAAAAGGTCAAGAATTTCAAGGGAATTAATGAAAAAAAATCAAATGAAGGTGGCCTAGCTGTACCAGATCTAAAATTATATTATAAAGCAGTGGTTACCAAAACCATTTGGTATTGGCTAAGAAATAGGCTAAGAAATGGAATAGGTTAGGTTCAAAGGACAAAACAGCCAATAACTTTAATAATCTAGTGTTTGACAAACCCAAAGACCCCAGTTTTTGGGATAAGAACTCACTATTTGACAAAAATTGCTGGGAAAATTGGAAATTAGTATGGCAGAAACTAGGCATTGACCCATACTTAGCACTGTACACCAAGATAAGGTCAAAATGGGTTCATGACCTAAGCATAAAAAATGAGATTACAAATAAATTGGAAGAGCATAGGATAGTTTACATCTCAGACCTGTGGAAGAGGAAGGAATTTATGGCCAAAGAAGAATAGAGATCATTATTGATTACAAAATTTTGATTATATCAAATTGAAAAGTTTTTGTACAAACAAACTAATGCAGACAATATTAGAAGGAAAGAAATAAACTGGGAAAACATTTTTATAGTCAAAGGTTCTGATAAAGGCCTCATTTCCAAAATATATAGAGAATTGACTCTAATTTATAAGAAATCAAGCCATTCTCCAGTTGATAAATGGTCAAAGGATATGAACAGACAATTCTCAGATGAAGAAATTGAAACTATTTCTAGCCATATGGAAAGATGCTCCAAGTCATTATTAATCAGAGAAATGCAAATTAAGGCAACTCTGAGGTACCACTACACACTTGTCAGATTGGCTAAAATGACAGGGAAAGACAATGCAGAATGTTGGAGGGGATGTGGGAAAACAGGGACACTAATATATTGTTGGTTGAATTGTGAATACATCCAGCCATTCTGGAGAGCAATTTGGAACTATGCTCAAAAAGTTATCAAACTGTGCATACCCTTTGATTCAGCAGTGCTGCTACTGGGCTTATATCCCAAAGAAAAACTAAAGAAGGGAAAGGGACCTGTATGTGCCAAAATGTTTGTGGCAGCCCTGTTTGTAGTAGCAAGAAACTGGAAAATGAATGGATGCTCATCAATTGGAGAATGGTTGGGAAAATTTTGGTATATGAATGTTATGGAATATTATTGTTCTGTAAGAAATGACCAGCAGGATGAATACAGAGAGGCTTGGAGAGACTTACATGAACTGATGCTGAATGAAATGAGCAGAACCAGGAGATCATTATATACCTCAACAACAATACTGAATGAGGATGTATTCTGAAGGAAGGGGATTTCATCGACAAAAAGATCTAACTCAGTTTCAATTGATCAATGATGGACAGAAGCAGCTACACCCAAAGAAAGAACACTGGGAAATGAATGTAAAATGTTTGCATTTTTATTTTTCTTCCCAGGTTATTTTTACCTTCTGAATCCAATTCTTCCTGTGCAACAAGAGACCTGTTCGGTTCTGCACACATATATTGTATCTAGGATATACTGTGACACATGTATAGGCCTGCTTGCCATCTGGGGGAGGGGGTGGAGGGAGGGAGGGGAAAAGTCGGAATAGAAGTGAGTGCAAGGGATAATGTTGTAAAAAATTACCCAGGCATGGGTTCTGTCAATAAAAAATTATAATTATGAAAAAATAAAAACAAAAAAAAAACTTATCATAAAGTTCATATCCTGTGAAATGGTCTCATAATAAGGAGTGAGCACATTTCTCCTCAGATGGTGAATACCTTTGATTGACCAAAACTCTGTTATGTCCTTGTATGAAGGACACAAGGAAGGAGTTTGATCCAGTGTTAACTTTTTTTTTTTTGCCTTCATGACAGGTGCTTCAGGAGTTAGTTGCTTTGCACTCACCACTAAGAATGTAATTAGGACTCATGTTCCTGTCTATGGGTCTGGAAAATACAAAGTCCCTAGAGATGTAAAATGCTTCCAAACCCTTTGTGAGGTTGCTTAAGGGAAAGGAGGTTGCCACAACTCAATGAGAGTAGAAAGCAGATGTTTCCAATCAAGTGTAGTTTCCAAGATCATAGATGAAGAACTGGAAGGGACCTCAGGGCCAGCTAGTCCCTTCATTTTACAGATAAAGAAATAGAAGCTAAGACAACTTAAGCAACCTGCTCAAGATGATGTATAATAGGAACAGGATTTGGATCTAATTCTATAAATGCTAAATGCATGTGCTTTCTTTCATACCAGAACCCTCCCCTTATTAGACACTCTGGATAGTGCTGTAATACTTTCTTTCCCTTCTAGTCTAGCTTTCAACTTCCAGTCTTGAAGCAGTGGTGAGAGCTCACTGATTTAAAAGCAAGATTCAAAGCAGGTGGAAGAACTATTAAAAATGAAGGTTAAAGCAGTCATTGAGGCCAGGAGGAGAATAGTTGAGAATTCCTAGTAAAACTTTACAATTTCCTTATTCCCCTCTCTTCTCCATCTCTCCATGAAGCCCATATATCTGTGGGGGAATTGTGGGTGATTGTTAAGGGGAAGCCTATTAGACTTCCCCAATGGGAAGAATGTTTCTGCCTGCAGAAGGACCTTTCCATCCTCATTAGAGCTGGCCCTGGTTACTACTCTCCCCTGCCCCAGTCTACTAATTGGAGCACAGGGGGAATCCAAAGGAATGTTTAGCCACCCAGGAAAAGACTCAAGAGCTACCCTGACTATCCCATCAGATGCCAAGAGTCTTCAGTAGTGGTTTGGTTTGAGAAAAGAGAAACCAATTGGTTAAAAGACGGGCTAACTTTGGCTACCTCCAGTAGTTTAGTAGTTATTGGCTTTAAACTTGCCGGGCCATATATGACTGTAGATCCCCAGTTGTTGGGCCTTTCATGTGTATTGACTCAGCAGTGTGCAAACATGTTAAAAGTTCACTCTCTCTTTTATAGGAGTCTATAAAAAAGCTCTTAAACTGGAGTCATAGAGTTTCAATGAGACAAATGAATAATCTGCCTTTTGGAGCTGCCCTTTCTAAAGACTTAACCTAGTAGGTGTGAGCAGTTTTAAGATGTTGCTTCAGCTTGAAGACTTGGTTTGGCTGTGAGGCCTTTGGCAATGGGCTCTGGCCACCAGGAGGCAGGATGGGAGGTCCAAAAGGCAGAAGGAGCAGCCTCTGAGGAATGGGCTCACAGGGACAGCCCCAGTTGCCTGAAGCATGGTCAGACTAGGTACATAGACACCTTCAGGCTATGATGGGAGGATGCTGGGAAGGCTTGTTCCTCCGAATTGCTGCTTCACTTATACATACTGACATAGATAAAGGACAGGTCTTTGCACTAGAAAGACTGAAATTCAAATCTGACTCCTGACACATAAGTAATTTTATTATATGTAAATTTCAGGCAAATCACTGAACCTTTTTGTGTTCTGGATAACTTTCTAAGATAAATAAGGTGTCAGCCTGCATTGGGAAAAGGAGTTTCTTCCTAAGGCTATACCAAGGAAATCATGAGTCCAGTTCCTATCTCTATCTTAAGAGTTTAATAAATGTATTGCTGTACTCTGATGGACGTGGCTGTTTTCAACAATGAGGTGATGCAGGCCAGTTCCAATGAACTTTGATGGAGAGAGTCATCTGCATCCAGAGAGAGGACTGTGGGGGCTGTGTGGATCACAACATAGTATTTTCACCTTTTTTGTTGTTTGTTTGCTTGGGTTTTTTCTTTCTTATTTTTTTTCCTTTTTTGTGATCCAGCACCCTGGATGCCTTAGAATCAGCCAGAGTCAGGATAAGCAAAAGTCCTTAGTCTTTATTCTTGATCTCTGGAGGCAGAATTGAATTGGATGGAAGCAGAATCTCTGCAACCTTCCTTCTTTGTATGTCCCACCTAGAAGTGACCCTGGCTAGTCTTACTCCACCCCCTACTCCCTCCTACAATTCTCTGCATACACCAATTATCGAGCCAGAACAGGATAATGGGAAGGGCCATTTTCCAAGCATATGCTTATAGAGTATTGTCCAATTGGTAATTAGCTTTAAGTGCTCGAACTGACCTCAGTACATCGACTCAAGAGTTTCAGCCCTTTATGCTTTTTGATCTTGTTTTTCTTGTGCAGCGTGATAAACATGGAATTATGTACAGAAGAATTGTATCTGTTTAATATATATTATATTACTTGCTGTCGAAGGGAAGCAGTGGGAGGCAAGGAGGGAGAAAAATTTGGAACACAAGGTTTTGCAAGGCTGAATGTTGAAAATTATCTTTGCATATATTTTGAAAATAAAAGGCTATTATTTAAAAAATATAAAGAAATGTGTTGTTTTTTAAAATTTGAATGTGTATTAGTGTATGAAAGTGAATTAGTGTATCTTGAAGTAGAAAATATAATAATATAAATTATATATAATATATATCATAATTTTAACAATAAAAATATAATAATAATAACAATAGTAGCATTTATATAGTTCTTTAAAGTTTGCAAAACCTAGAGATGTAATTTAATTTGAGCTTCATAAGCAAAGTAAGTTCTATGATTAGCCCCATTTTACAGATAAGGAAACTGAAGCTGAGACTTAACTGAAGTTAAGTGATTTACATAGGTCACATAGTGTCTAAGATAAAACTCAAACTAAGGTCTTACTATTTTTAAGTCCAATACTCTACTTGCTCTACCACTTGGACACCAAATGTAATCAAGAGGGGAAAAAGCAAGACAAACTCTTTGGACATAATATTATTTTCAGTGTCTGGGAAAAAGAAAATCAATTTTTGTAGAAAAGAAATCTAATCCAGCAACTATTAAATGACTCTTCTGTACTTTACAATGAAAAGAAATGTGAGTATTATACTAGAGGACTAGGTTTTGAATCCTGCCTGTATGATTTTGGACAAATCATTTCCCCTCTCTGTGCCTCAGTTACCTCCTCTGTAAAGTGAGGTGGAAGGAAAGTAGGGAATAAGCATTTATATATAACCTACTATGTGACAGGCATGGTGCTGTTTTATTTTGTTATTAAAAATATTATCTCATTTGATAATGGTGATTAGACTTAGATCTATAATCCTATTACCTCTAATCAGATTAGATGAGGAGATGCTTCTTTGACAGGGGAACCCTCGCTAGCTGATGTCTGAACACTTCTGTCTCATCTTTGTACTGAGTCCCAACAATCAAACAATAAATTTGTTTCTAGGAAATTGGCCTCTCAGTCTGCAAGTGTGAATTTCCATCTTGATTAGGGTCAAGGGAATAAATGAATGCCAATGTATTCCCTATTGAGAAGGAGCAAAGAAGAAATGGACGGGGTCAGGTGTACTCCACTAGAGGGAAGGGAAAAGTTGGAACAGAAGTGAGTGCAAGAGATAATGTAAAAAATTACCCAAGCATATGATCTGTCAATAAAAAGTTATAATTAAAAAAAATACAATCTCTGCTTTCATGTCACTTGATTTGACTGAAGAGAAAGTTAAGAAAGGGTATTGAGATGTAAGCACAGATAATTAAACAATATTACATGATAAACATGGGAAGATTTATATGTCTTAAGTAGTGTCATAAGACCCACTAAAGGCACATAAATAGTATAACAATGTAAGGGGAAAGAATATCCAAAAAACAGTTGAAACTTGAATTTTTCTAAGTTATAAAAACCAAACTGCCCCAAAGAAGAGATCTGACAAAAGAGTTCTACTTGACTCACACCCCATTTACAAGGAGAATGGATCATGGGTGTCCAACATTACATCTATAGATTTATTCAATGTGTTGAATGATTTTACTGCTTTTATTCTCTTCTCTCTTATTCTTTGTTATACAAGGGATGACTCTCTGAGATGGGGGAGGGATAAAGGATAAAATTGTAGTGATGTAAAAGCAAAATATATTAGCAAAATCTATTTTTGACACATAGGGGCAGCTAGATGGCACAGTGGATAGAGCACCAGCTCTGAAGTCAGGAGGACCTGAGTTCAAATCTGGATCCAGATGTTTAACACTTCTTAGCTGTGTGACCCTGGGCAAGTCATTTAACCCCAATTGCCTCAGGGAAAAAGACACAGTAATACATGTTGCAAAGATGCAAAGCACTTTGTTGAGTTTCAAGGGGATAAGTAGGGGAAGCTGCTATTATAGTGTGCCTATTTTGCTAAGTTTGCTGGTGAACTTGGGTCTATAGTTACAGGAAGCAATCGCGCCAGACAGCTCTGGGTTAGCACCATGTGTCTACCTTTCACACTAATATCATGTGAGCAACAAAAGCTAGCATAGGTTCTGAGAGAATGGCCTAAATTTGGTTTCTCAAGAACATGCTATTGCCATAGAGAACTAATTTGCTGACAAATTTGCTCACAAAAAGTTGAACACAATTAAACAACAACAAACCATTCCACTATCTTTCGATGAAGGTATGTGTGTGTGTTTGTGAATTTATAAATAAAGAACAGAGCTACACCCAGGTTAAGTACTCAGTAAATGTCACTGGAGAGAATAGAATTGAATCTCATTTTATCCTCTGCTTTCAGCACCAACATAGGGCTCTTGAGTATGAGACTTCATGATGGAATATGACCTTATTTTATCTATTTAAAAAACCTTCCATAGATTCCTATTGTTCATTGAATAAAATGTGTCTGACTCATTGCAACCCCATTTGGAGTTTTCATGGCAAAGATACTGGAGCGATTTGCCAATTTTTTTCTTCTCCAGCTCATTTTAAAGATGATGAAATGAAAGCAAACAATGTTAAGTTACTTAACCCAGGATCCCACAGCTAGTGTCTGATCCTGGATTTGAATTCAGATCTTCTGGAAGCCAGGCCTAATACTCCAGCTGCTGCATTAACTTAGCTTACCCCCAGCATTTAGGACCCTCCTTGTGGTTGCTGTGGTTGTTGTTTGTCCTTCATCTTGAAGAAGATCATGGACATCAGGGAGGGTGATGCTCTTGATGTGTTTGAGGTACAGCACCAGATGATGAGATTGAGGGGAGAAATTGACACCAAACATTGGGGTTTGGTCAGGTTAAAAATTCACAATGGTCTTTCTCTTTGGCAAAAGGTAGATTTATTTGGAAAAGGTGACAGACAAAATGAAAAGGTAAAAATAGACACCAGTAGTGCTAAATATGAAATAGAATTTGGAGAGCATAGAGTTTGATACCATCAGGATTGGGAGAGGTGTGAGAAGAAAGCCATCAGGAGGGCTAGACAAGGCGAGCTAACTCAAAAGGAGTTCAGCAAAGATGACATGGGTCAAGGACAGATTTATAAGATAAATTTAACCTTGGGGATTTGACATAACTTGGCTTTCTGATTGGATACAGTAAGGTAGGATTACATAAGACTTCCATGGGTTGAAACTGTAAGGCTGATCTGATCCCCCATCAAGGTCCTTCCCTGTTTGCCTCAGGGAGTATTCTTATCAGTACTTTAGACTCTCTCTGCCCTCACCAAGTAACCCAGAACTTCATCATTGTTACATGCAAGCTAATAGGATTTAAGTGGGGAGGAAGATGCTGTGCAAGGTCATCTGCCTCACTTTCTCCTCCAGAGTCATATGAGTCCAATGGCCAGATATTGATCAGAATGACTGCAGATGGCCCTGGATGCAGTGGAAGACCCTAAACTTTTTAAGCTAAGGTCTTTAACAGGTCTCAGTTTGACTGAGGTGATTCCTATTCAGTGATTAAGTTTAGTTTGAAAATAAAGCAAAAAAAATGGCCTCTTTCACCTAGTCCAAATAAAATAATAAGAAAAAAATAAACAAATCAATCTGGAAAGGAAAGATCCTCAGAGTTTCTGGTCAAAACAGAAATGATTTTTATTTATATTCACTCTGAGTCAATCAAGACTCAAACAATGATCAATTGGGGCATAGCCTGGGACTTATTGTTGGCCAATAAGTGAAATTAAAAGAGATTTGGATTTGAGGCAGAGCCCTTAAGAAAGAAATCTAGACAGTAAATACGTAAGTATCTTGGGAAGGTTACTACCTTGGAGCTTTACACAGTTTTGCCTGAACCTGTTTGTCCTGCATTCTCATCCTGCTTCTTTTGATTAGTGTTGTAATCTTCACAAACTGTATTACCCTCTAGTCCCATCCTCATCCTTCTTTCTGTTTTGATGTGAATCTTTGCTTACATCATATTCCATGCTTAGCACGGACTCTACTTCCATCTTTATTTGTTGAATACTTCATTTCCTTCCCTGCCTAACTGAGATGACAACTCCTCTAGTAATCCTTCCATTATCCTCTGACTAAAACTGATAGTTTTCTGCTTAATTTAGCACTTTTCCTGGACCTTTCCTTTGCACTTATCTCATTGTCCCAATTATCATGTTTGTATAAATGTCTTTCTCCCCATTAGACTGTAAGTTCCTTGAGAGCAGGACCTCTGACAAGTCTATCTTTATGGGGGAATGGATGAATATATTTTAGAAACGGAACCTAATAAAAAATCATTGTGCTATGACACAATTACTATGGGGAATTCAGAGAAACGTGGAATCTATGTAAATTGAGACATAATGGATTAAGTAGAATGAAGAAAATAATATGGCATAATTATAACAAAATAATGTATAATTATAATGATCAAGCTTGACTCTGAAAAAGAGATGAAAAAATGGAGCTCCTCTTTTTGTTGAGGATATTGGGGACTATGGATTTAGGATGCTGCATATGCTATCAGACAAGGTCCATATGTTGGTTTGCTTAACTGGATTTACTAGTTTTAAAAAATAATCATTGTTATTTGCTGGGTTGAAAAAGGGGAGGAGTATATTCAAAAATGAATATGTATAAATGGAAAAACCACCAATATATGGGGTATTTGTTTTTTTAATAATCTGAAAATATTTACACAATACCCATGATAAAAAGAATTTAATAGAGGAAACACTACTATTTAGTTATCCCTGCAGAGACTACTTTAGAGGCCTTTAGGTTATGCAGTATATAAGAGTGCCAGGCTGGGAGTCATCAGAAAGAACTGATCTTTCAGTTCAAATCTGGCCTCAGATACTTACTAGCTGTGTGATCCTGGGAAAGTCACATAACCCTATTTGCCTCAGTTTTCTCATTTTAAAAATGAGCTGGAGAAGGAAATGGTAAACTATTCTAATAGCTTTCCAATGAGGTCACATAGTGTTGGACTGAAAATGACTGAACAATAATAGCAGGGGTCATTTAATTCTCTGACATTCAGGTTACTTATCTATGGGGATGATATTTGTATTACATATTTTAAGTATTGCTGTAAGGAAAACGCTTTATAAAGTATAAAGCTGAATAAATGTTAATTGGGGTGTGAGATGGGGATAAGGTTTGAATTTGGACCTGTGATTTCATGAGTGGGAGGAATTCCTTCGTATGAAAACTCTGATCACCAATCTTAGGTAGGTTTATAACCTACATGGTTTTAAAAGAAAATTGCCTAAGGTAATGAAATATTAATATTGCTCATGATCAGTGACATAACTAGTTGTCATAAATTTCTGGTTAGCTTGAAGAAAGCTTATATCTACTCCTTATTTTGGAAAACCATTAGGAAGCTCAAAGAAATTGTAGGTTGAAAAAAAAATCAAGTTTTCAGTCAATTGAATAAAGTTATAAACAAATATCTGTTATAAAGAAATAAATTACATTTAAGTAACATTTACAAAGATATTGTTTATTATTCTGATTAGGCTATTGATACAAAGAATTTTGTGTGATTAATCATGTTTGAGCTTATAAGTGAAAGCATCGCATAAAAATAGTCATTTGATGGTAACTTCAAAAAAAATCTGTCTTTGCATCCCTAGTGCCTAGCATAAGGTCTTGCATAGGCAAGACTTTAATAAGGCATCTTTTATAAATGTTGAAACTGGCTAAATTATTTATGCTCAAGATTGGCCTTGCCTATAGAGAAGAAAGGATTATTTGAGGAAGTTGGATATCAATTTTGCCTAAAAGTATTTTTACTATTTATTTTGGTGGCCTCCAGAACTGTTATCTTTAGTAGAGATTTATTTCTAGGTATCAGATGGAAAAACTGAAATAAAGAGTAGATATTCCATGGAATGATGTTTCATCGTACTCACTGTAAGGAAGAACTTTCTGAAAATTGGTACTTTTCAATAAAAGAAAAGGCCAGATCATGAGCTTCCTAGTGTTGGAAACATTTAAACAGAATCTGGATAATTCTATGTCAAGAACAGGTAGACAGGATTCCCATCTGACATGGGAGATCAGACTATTTGACAATAAGATTCTTATAATCATAAAATCCTTTGTCAGTTCTAAGACAAAGGATTTTATGATTATAAGAATCTTATTTAGAAGTACAACTGCAGGTAAGGATACACAATCAATATCAATTATTTTTGTCTCAGTAAAATAACTCAGATTGCTCTGGCCTTCTGAGTTTAGGATAGGGAAAGGCAGCAAGGATGGGCCTAGAAGTTTAGGGTCTGATATGAAGACCTCCCAGATGAGCTAATTCTCTCTACCAATGCAAATTGGCACCTTCTCTGTTACTGGTAATCTAAGAGTCCTAAAATACTGAAAAGCTGTGACACTTTCCCACAACTAGGATATTTCAGGGGCAGTTCTGGAACTGCTCATATCTTTTTGAAACATAAATCCATCTACACTATCACATTGTCTCTGGGTAGAAAGTGTGAAGTTGGTGGAAAGCAGGTCAGGGCCCAAGATCAGCTTTTCCATTTCATGTCTTTAAGTAGGACTGGCCATATCAGTGTGGCTGACAAAACTTCCTTTCTTGGGACAGTTTGGGGTTAGAGTGCAAATCCATCAACTCCCTCCAATTCAGAACTCATTGCATTTAGTCTGGTACAGAGAAATTGGCCATCCTGGCTTCTCTGTTGAGCTGCCCAGAGGAAGTGTATGTCTGGGGTAGCCTGTTTTCCAGAATTTCCAGCTAAGCTGCTGCTGCTGCTTTTGCTATTGCTGCTGCTGCTGCTGCTGGTGGTGGTGGTGGTGGTGTGTGTGTGTGTGTGTGTGTGTGTGTGTGTGTATGTGTCTACGTGTAAAATGTAGGAGGTGGGGGCAAGCTTCACCGTGTGGGGTGTGAAGTGTGTGGGGATTTGGATGAGGAAGCAACGGGGGTGAAATGCATCTCAGACATGGGGCATTCGTTTCTTCCAGTTGTTTGGATTTGTCCATAATTAAATCCTGGTGGAGCTGTCAGTGGCTGTTGACAAATATATTACAAGCACATTGAGTTAAGTGAAAGTTACTTAAAATTAATCCCGCCCTTGCACAATATTCCTATTTTCCCTCAGAAGAATGCATTGTGCAGCCCAAGTACAATTTCTGTCGAGGTTCTGAGAGACAGAACCACCTAAAGGTGGAAATTTGCAAATCAGGCTCCTGTAGAACCTAATGAGAAGCTGCAAAGGTTTCAATTATCCTCCCTAGCCTCTCTCTTTGCAGCCTGACTGACAGCTAATTATGCTGGTGCCATTTTTTGGCAGTGGAATTTAATCTCCCAGATGGTAAAGCAAATCAATTTGCCCATCCATTGCAGCTGAGCCTACTTGAGCTCAGTTTTAATTTATTCTCCTAAGCCTAAGAAGACCACTCATTTCGAGTATAAAAATATCAAATTTCTCCCACTTAGCCTGGGCAATGGAAACATGGAGCTAGGATGCTGGGGGTGGGATATGGGCAGTAAAGGCCAAAGGCGGTTTTGTAGGTTAGCCATAAGGAGTACTAGTGGTGATGTCCTCTTTGAGTTCTTGGGAAAGGCTCCAGGGAAGGTCAATGTCACTGAGGCTGCTGGGATAATGGTTACACATGAGTCAGAGAGGCATTAAGTTGGATTTTAAGGAAGGGCAAAGTAAATCTCTAAAGGACATAAGACAGAAAGGAATTGGTGGCAATTTCTAAGTCTTTGAGTTAGTGGCTGCCTTCTACCTCCCAGCAGGTATGTAAATTCAATACTCTCCCTACCTGCATTTTTTGGGCCCAACAATTATGCTACTGCTGCTACATCTTTGGGCATTAAAATTTTTGTCATTGGAATGTTATGGAAAAATAAGGTATTTTTACTGAGACTTGACCCTCAATTCTGTTTGTCGTCCTATTAAGTCTGAAGGCCACTGGCTGCAAATCATATGTGGCATTTTTTCCATGAAAGGCTGCCTTGCCACTGCTGATTCAGTCTTCCTTCTTCTTTTGGTATAAGTCAAGTCAAGTCATCAAGCATTTATTAAATGTGTATTACATGCAAGGTACTATGCCAAGCTCTAGGGATATAAAGAAAGGTGAAAATAGTCCCTGGTGTAACAAGGAGATTCTGTAATGCTGTTGACATAAGAATATTAATCTGAAAGTTCTATCTAATCCTTAGTTAGCCAGGTTAGTTCATTTCCAAATGAACTAAAGCAATATTCAGAGAATTTTTGCTGTGATTCCACAAATTCATAAAACCTCACATTTCCTCACACAAAGGAACTTCCAGGGCCTTTGAGTCTAATCTGTATCTGTTCAAGAATTGTCTCTTTGACATTTCAAATAAATGGTCTGCCATCTTTCACATGAAGACATTCCAATAAGGGTTCATAACTTCCTCAATCAATTGCTTCTACTTAGGGACAGTTCTAATAAGAAATTTTCTTTTTTTCTTCTTCTTCTTTATTTCTATGCAATTTCCAACTAGTATGCCTAGTTCTAAACTCTGAGGCCAAACAGAATAAAGCTAATTTCATTGCCACATGAAAGTATTTCAAAAACTCAAAAGACAACTATGACATCCTACTCAAGTTTTTTCATTCCCCAACCTGATATCCTCAAGTTCCTTAAACTAATCCTCTCTGGAATTTCCAGTCTCCTCAATCATCTTGGTTATCCTTCTTAATAAGCTAGAAAATGACCAAGTCATCAATATTTTTCTAAAAATGTGGTACTCAGAATTAAATAGAATTCTCCAAATGTGGTCTTATTGGGGAAATCTAGTCTTAATGAGTTATCTGGAGTACTGAAGCTGAAATATCTGCCCAGAGTCAGTATATGCAAGAGGTGAAACTTGAACTCAGGTCTTCATGATGTCAAGGCCAGTTTAACTACTATACCATTATGCATGTTATATAATTAGAAATGGAGATATCTTAGGTATCAATATTGCTACATAGATACGCATATTCATGCCCATATATATATATATATATATATATATATATATATCATCTCCATCATCCTTGTCATCTTTTCAGTATAGATAAAAATATCTTTTGGGAAGAAAAGAGAGAAGAAAAGGAAGAAAAGAAAAGAAGAAAGGAGGAAAGAAAGATGGAGGAAAAGAAAAAAGGAAGGAAAAACAAAGAAAGAAAGGGAAGGAAACAAAGAAGTGATAAAAAGAAAGAAAAAAGAAAAAAGGAAGAAATGGAATAATGAACAAAAAAGAAAAAGGAAAAAGGAAAAAGAAATGAGGAAAGAAAAAGAGAAAATAGTTACTAGAGTTATCCTGAAGGTGTTTCCAGTGAGTCCATAGAAGTCTATATGCCAGTACTTTATTCAATTTTTAAAAACCCAACAAACCAGTCATTTGATCTACCTGTATAATAAATCCCCTGAACATTAAACAGTATTGTTGTTGTTGTTTGTTCTTCATTCTCAAAGAGAACCATTACAGCAGGGAAGAGATACCATGATATGCAAGTGAATTGGACTGAAGTGAAAGAGGGCTATGCAAGATCACTTGCCTTACTTTCTCCTCCAGAGACATCTAGGTCCAGTGGCCAGATAAGATCAGAGCGACTGGAGATGACCCTGGAAACAATGGGAGACCTTGGTCTTTTAAAACTAAGGTCTTCAACATGTCTGTTTGACTGAGGCCATACCCATTCAGTGATTAAAGCTCGGTAGCAATTGAGGCAAAAAATTCTCCTCCTTTACCTATTCCCAAAAAAAACTAACCATTTTTTTATCTTAACTCCATAAAGTATAAAGATGAAAAACAATAATAATGACAATTCTATTTCTTTAAGGTCTGCAAAGTGCTTTATATACATGACCTATCTGGGATAATCATAATCCTGTTTCAGGTTGGAATTTGGGAGTTCCAAAAGAAAAAGGACCTTCAATATGTTTCCATGGTTTGGTGAGAAGGTGTCCCTAATAATCTTCTCAACAGAACCCTACAGGTTGGGGACAGAGAAAAGATCATATATTTACACATGTTTGCTAAGCAGCAGAGAAAAGGATTAATGAGAACTTTTATTGTGGAAGACTTGTCAGTATGTTCTTATGAAACAATTTTGATGTCAAAGACAATGGGTACAAGATATAAAGAGAAAAAAGCCCCAAGAAAATGCCCTCAAACAATCCCATTTAGAGCTAGCTTTCTCTTTTTTTGTTCTCCATTTCTTTTCCATTGCTCATTTCTTTTCCTTCCTTTTCTACTTTTCTTTCACTCTTCCTTTTTTCCTCTTTTTCTCCCTTTCTCCCTGTTTCCTTTCCTTGCTGTTTCTTCCTTTATTTTTACTTCTTTTTTCCCTACATGGCATTCTTATCTTTTCTGAGAAAACTAAAGAGACAGTGCCCAGAAAAAAAAGATAGTCCACATCCAAAATACAAGCATATGCTTTCCCTTCACTCAAGTCTGAATGTTAAAAACAGCACGTTGAAAAACTAACCCAAGAATTTGATGTTGTTTAACCCGGGAGAAAATTGGAACTATTCCCTCCTCCTCTCTGTCCTTCCTTCTTTTTTTCCTCCCACCTCCCTCTTTCTTTCTTTCCTCGAACCTTCCTCGCTTAACATCTTTCCCCCTCCCTTCCTTCTTTCCTGTAAAATTACTGTAATTTTCCTGTAAATGGCTAAATGCAGCTGTGACTTAACACTGCAGTTTGACCATGAATGTGATGGAGTAATTTTATAAGATAAACAAATCGCATGGATGGACAACCCAGAAGGTGAGAGACTTCTGGTAGAAGCTGGATGGGAAAACAAGGAAGATCTAAAGTTACACATCTCAGGATGCATCTGAGCAGGAAGACTCTGCTGACTCATGGCTCTCACACAGTGCAGAGTCCATTTTAATCTCATTTATGTTCAATCATAAATACAAATAGGAAATTTGAACACTTTCCATGCATCTGTCTCAAGATATCTTTCTACTTCAGCTCTTCAAAATCTGGGCTTTTTGAACTCTTTTCCAGGCTCATGCTATTTCTTCCACCTGGAATGCCCTTCCCTCTTCTCTATGTCTGTTCACCTCCCATTTGTGCTTATGGTCCCAACCAGTACTATGAAATTTTTCCTTACTAATCCAGCCTACCCAGATTTCTTTCCTTTGACCTTACAGAACTTTTCTTCACCACTCATTTAATACATGATTCCTCTAAACTGCACTTTCTAGCTATGTAACAGAACAAGTCACTTAATTTCTGTCAGTTTTCTTATCTGTAAAATATTCGTTCTATTTCCCTGTGTTGCTTTGAGGAAAATTTTGTAAATTTAAAAATGTTGCATAATTGCAAATTAGTTATGAATATTAATAATGATTTTGTGTATGAGTAAAGATCCTTGTTTCCATTATTGGAGAGGATACTCTCTAAGGGCAGAGATCTTGTTATGCATAAAGCTCTGTTTCTTACTATAACTGTATAAAAACCTGTCTTTAAAAGACAGATGACATTTTTCATCTTTCAGGGCAGGGTTGATTCTGAGTCATAGAACCCGAATTGGCAGGACCTTTGAAAGTTTAGTCCAGGGGCTTCTCTGGAGTCAAGTTGACACCAAAGAAAAAAATGCTGCTTATGTCTAAAACTTAAACAGGACCCAACAATTAAGATAAAGGAGATAACTGAGACAATTACCTTTTACCCAACTAATTCGAGACAGGAAAAAAAAAGAAAAATCCCACTCTTCCAAATATTATCGATATTGGCATAATTGCTTTATGGTTTGCAAAGTACTTAGCACATATCATTTTACCCTCACAACAAACCTAGAGGTAAGTATAATAGGCATAACAAATTCTCCTTGGTTTTTTAGATAAGTAAACTGAGATTGGAAAAGTTAAGAGGATTGTTAATGGTCACATAGCACAGAGGCAGTATTCAAACCCAGCTCTCTCCTGACTCCAAGTTTATCTTGTGATTCTTTCTTTTATAACTATCCAGAGGAACTGATTACTTTATCAAATCTATTCTTTAGAATACAGTGTAATTCATAACCTGCAGGAATTTCATTCAGGAGGCAATTTTTAAAAAAAGTTCTGATGTCCTGGGGCATGATTGAAAAGCAGAGGCAAATACCATAGTATATCCATTTACTGTGTATCTGTTTCTTTTTTTTTTTTTTTTTTAAATTTATTTAATAGCCTTTTATTTACAGGTTATATGCATGGGTAACTTTACAGCATTAACAATTGCCAAACCTCTTGTTCCAATTTTTCACCTCTTACTCCCCACCCCCTCCCCCAGATGGCAGGATGACCAGTAGATGTTAAATATATTAAAATATAAATTAGATGTGTATCTGTTTCTTACAGTTTATTTGGATTTATTTGGATAGGCATACTCACTTATGATAGGCACATCATTATTCTTAATGTTATTCTTCTTCTGGTATGTTATTCTTAAACATATATATGTGTGTGTGTGTGTGTGTATACATATATCTTATATGTGTATGTGTATTTAATTTCTTGTAAAAACTTTTTAATATTTGGCACGTTATTCTTTTGAATGCACAGGATTCCCCCACTTTTTTGATACTTTTTTTTTGTTTGAGCTAATATTCTGGATAAAGGGAAAAAGTGTGATTTATGAGAATTTCTTTGCAGCAGTCTGTGTTTGTGTTTTGATTCTTTTTTCTAAAGGGAGAAACATTTCTCTCAAATCCTTAGCCCTAACGTAACTACTGCTGAACTAATTTTGTTAAATAATTTTAACTGTATATAGAGATCAGCATGGAGTAGTGGCAAGACTACTAGCTTTGGAATTAAAGAATCTGGATTTTAACCTTTACTTTATCACTTTTCTAACCCTGGACAAATCATTTAGCATCCCTGGGTCTCAGTTGTAGATCTCACTTGTAAAATGGGGCGGGGGGGGGGGGGGGGAGGGGGCACCTTTCAACTGTCAATCTGTGGTCCTGAATATAGACTCTAACAAATGACAATATTTACACCATAAGATCACAACTTAGGAACTGGAAGAAATCTTAGAGATTGTTCATGATCACACATGGTCACAGAGAGCAAACTCGTGTCTTCTGGTTCAAAACTTAGCACTCAGTTCTGGCCACAATTTTTTAAAAATTATTGCTATAGATGGGAGACACTACATTTACAAAGAGAGCAAAGTGTACTTAATTCTTCTGAAACTTCAGACATCTTCTGGTAATTATGGTAAATAATTATTGCAAAGTTCACAGGATCCACACAATTCATGCCTTTGTGTGAACACATGGACAAATCTTTTTACTTTTCAGTCCTTTTAGCGACATCTAGTGGAATCCTTGCAAAATACACAGTGTGATCGACCCAAAAAAGAAAGCCAAGTCAGAATGGACTTTTCATCAGACCGTGTACCTAAATGTCCATCTTTAACCTACGTCTTGGAAGTACTGTTCTTTCCAACCGTTCACCACTTAAACAAAATTCTATTGATAATATTTCTACGAAATTATTAACCTGCATAATTATCAGCCCCAAAGCATGTACTAATTGAAATTTTTATCATTTTAAAAATGCATCTTCTTAAGGAATAGAGAAAAATTCTCTTTTTGGGGAAAAATCTGATTCTTTGGTACCAGAGTTACAAAGACTTAACACAAAGAAACTCCTGCAGAGATCATGGAAACTAACTATTTAAAGAACAGTGCAGCAAGCCACATTTGTAGCCTGACTACAAAATCACATGTTGTACAACCTTGGTTGTTTTGAGGAGAAAATCACCTTAGGATAGCACTCAAAATGAAACACACTATATTGCATTATATTTTCTAACCTTCAAAATATGTTTAAGAGTACTCTTTCACAGGAGAGAATAATAATTTCTCCCTCTCCCCTGCCCCAAGCTGGGCAATGGTCTGTCATAAAAAATGAAGTGTGACTTCTAAGAGTCCTTGATGATGATGAACTTTTACCTCTCCCAGAGTTTGTTGCATGAAGAGAATAAAAAGACCACAGCTAGAGAGCTGGAAAGAACTGGCTTATTTTGTAAAACTCTGAGAGATTATGTGATTTGCCTAAGGTAGTAAGATGCAGAGCAGTGGAAATGTGTATGCCAGGATAGATTAGGGCAAGACAAAATGTCCTGTGTTTAAAACAAATAATTCTTGTTGTTCAGTCATTCAGTCTGACTCCTAACCCCATTGGATCACAGGATGCCAGGCCCTTATATCTTCCACTATCCCCTGAAGTCTGTCTCAACTCATGTTCGTTGCTTCCATGACACTAACTGACATCTCATACTCAGCCACTTCCTTTCCTTTTTACCTTCAATCTTTCCCAACATCAGGCTCTTTTATAATGAAAAAACAAATAACTTTAGTAACAAAATTGTTCTGAAGTTTGTTTTTCAAATTAAAGCATTCATTATTATTTTCATAAAATATCCTAAAGAGCATGAAAACAAATTGTTTTTTTTTTTTTTTTTTGGGGGGGGGTAGGGGAGATAAGGATACAGACTTGAGACTTTATTGAGATAGAACTTCTTGATGAGTAAACTATAACCAATGCAGATTAGGGGCTATTCTTTAATTTCCAGCTTTAGAGAGCTGCCTGAGAACCTGAGAATCCAGAATTACAAAGTTTGTATGGGCCAAGGGCAGGACTTGAATCCCCACATTCTTCATATGGAAGATAGCTTTACATCAGAGGGCTCAAAAAAGCAACCCAACTATTGTCCCATCTAAATTAAAATTATTTGGGAAATATTTAACAGAATAAATAAAAATCAAGTAGAATATAATACTAACATGTATGGCTTTCTAAGTCAATAAGTAGCAGAGATTCTTAAGTACTGTTTAGTGGCCCCTCTTTGTATGAGTGTGACACTACTATTCTATACAAAACTGACCCTTGCTGAAAAATCCTATCAATAAAGTCATATTGAACACTTGTTTTTAAAGACCTTGGTAGGCAACTGTGGGTGAGTGACTGCAGGGACAAGTCCATGTCAAAGGTCCCTTCCTGAACCATTGGGCCTTGACCTAAATGGTTAGTATACAAGAGTAAGCTATGACATTCAGCTAAGATAGAAGAGTTTGACCTTGCAGGTAGAACGTGAGCTTCATTGCCTGAAAATGTAAATGAGGATGGATGGCTATGCATTCCATGAAGGAGCCAGGAAAGTCAATAAGACTTTTAACCCTGGCCTATCTTCTTCTCCAGACAAGCAAGATCTGGGACATTCCTAGAGCTTGACATCTTTTTCCCAACCACGGTGGCACCCAAAAACACACCAAGGCAAAGAAACAGTTTAACATTTTACTAAATCAATTCACACAAATTCCAAATTGCAAATATAATTAAGGACTACAGGCTTCTCTCCCCCTCTCCCCCATTTCAAGATCCATCATTAAGACAATAAAGTAAACAGAAATTAGATGTTTTTTTTTTTTCTTTTTTGTTGTTTTAGGGAAAAAAATGAGAACAATGTGATGAGAAGGAAACATCACGCAATGTAGGATTACGTACCACAACACAGTTACAAAATAGGGCTTCCTGTTTTTTTTCCACATGTAAAAGACAATGAACTTCCCACTACTGTCTGCATCAATCCGGTATTCATTAAAATAAAACTATAAAATTTCCTAGATTACACTAAACTCATACAAGGGCTGAAACAGTGCATTAACAGCAGTAACGCCAACTATCAGTGCTAACATAAAAACATTTTAGAAGGTCAAAACAAATTAACCCAAAAAACAAAACAAAACAAAAAACCAAATCTCATTTCCCTAGATGAGCAAAATTGAAAATAAAGGGTGCTGCCTCACAATTAGGAGTTAAGGAATTTTTTTTTTTTTTAATTTTAAATTGGAGAAAAGGACCAAGTGAGTCTGGGCTGCTTCTGTAGTTCTTTCAACTCAGTTAGCATCTAATTTTGCCATTTCCTGCACATATATCCCTATACTCTCACTGTCGAAGAGCACGAAATAAACCGTTTTGATTGATGAAGACATTGTAGACACAAAGTAACTGGAGATGGCTCTCAGGATCAGCTGTGCTGCTGTCTGTTTGGGGAAACCATTTCTGTGAAGAAAAAAATACACCAGAGTTACTTTATGATTATCCTAAATTGGGGGGGAGAGGAAATTTGGGGTCAAATGTAGCAGCTGCTGCTCCTCTTTCCCATCAGCTAGTTAGATATGTCCAATAAGTTGTCTTTTCAGCTCTGCTCCTGGGAATTACTGATCCAGTATTCTATGATTCCATTCTCCCATGCTGTTTCATAAATATGTGCCAGACTGAGATTTGAAAAGGCAAGTTTAGACCACTTACTTTTGTCTAGTACATTTGGCCTCTACAGTAAGCATTGTGTTTGTTGAATGAATGTGATAGAAAAGGAATAGTGATCTCTTAAGTGCATGCTGCTCTTCCAACAGAGTGTATTTGTATATATGTATAGGAACTGCCCTATTCCTAAAGATATCAAAATAAACATTTTGAAAGTAAACATCTAGCCTTATAAAGTGGGAAGGTCCACTTAATCTAATCTTCTTATTTTATAAATGAATAATTCAGGCCTAAAATGAAAGTGATTTGTCTCAAGTCACACAGTTGTAAATAACACTATCAGGATTCTAACTCAAAGCTTCAGCAAACCTTGAAGTACTTCCACTGTACACACTGATCTCTCATGACTACTTAAATGGACTCTAGAAGCACTTTAGGTCTCAGATTCCAACAGCATGGGGATTTCTGATAGGGGAGCTTCTCCTACCAATGCAAATTTTGCCTAGGTTACACAGAGTTTAAGTGACTTACTCAGGCTCACAGAATTTCTTCAGGGTCAGCAGCAGGATACGATCATAGATCTAGTTTCAAGTCCTGAACTCTATTCAATAGATCACAGTGCCTCTACTACACCTCTAACAAACAGAATAATATGCATTTGCATATATTATTCAATAATATTATACATACTCATACAAGGCCAGCTTGGGCCATGAAGGACCTCTGGGTATTCTAACACTAAAACAATCTAAATGTCTGATTTCAGAGTATATCAAGTTCTTTTAATGCAATTTAATTTTTAACAAGATAAACATACTCCACAGAGCATGTTCAAGAATGGTGGGGCAGAAACACAGGATAGAAAAGGCTGGAAGCTACAAGCTTACACTTTATGGGTGAGTGAGTTTCTATGCATTTCTCCAAATGTCACCCACAAACACAAGGTCCTGAAACAGAACTCGTAGACAATATGGCTCCTAATTTTCTAACATTTGATTTTTATCTCAACATCCTTCTTGGAGTGAAGCATCTTTGAACTGTTCCTGGTGGAATGTGCCAAGTTGGATGAAAATTTAACAAACTAGCTTCTCAATTGATTTGTTCTTCTAAATGTATTCTATGTATAGCATTCATACATCAAGATATCAAAAAATCATGGCTGGGCAAGAAAGCCATTATAAAAAGTCAAGAAGAAAACACTGTGAGGATAAACCCTGTTAGGGCCAAACTATTAGGAGAAAAAGCAAGTCTATTTTGGACATACCTAATGAAAACCAGGATGCCAATTTTAGGCAAGCCTAAGTAAACCATTTTAAGTCTGCAAAGAGGGATAAATACATCATCTTCAGAGTCTACTTCCTACACTATTTTTTTGATCCCCTTGAGGTAGCTAGCATTTTTTAGTATTATGTCAAATAATAATGGTGACAGTGGACATCTTTATTTATTCCCAATTTTATTATGAAATATCCAGAGTTTCTTCATTCACTCAGCTAGTCTTTGTTAAATATCTATTATTACTACACCTGAAAAAGCACTGGACCCTTAATTTCATTTATACAGGGAACTTCTAGAAGAGGAGATTTTCTCTTTGACTTAGAAAATGTCTGGGCACTGAGGGCTTAAAGGAACTTGCTCAGGTCCATGTGGTAGCCTTTGAACTCAAGTCTTCTTGGTTTCAAGGTCAGATTCTTAGTCACACTACCTCTCCTAAATAATCCCCTATCCTCAAGAAGTCTATATGCTATTGCAATGCAAACAATGCTAGACCTTGCTTTTAAATATACTTTTTATCATATTAAGACAAGGTGTTTCATTCCTGTGTTTTTACTTTTTTTAACAAATAGATTTTGATGTTTCTAAGTAGCTGTCTTCTTTCTCCTCATTTGCCCTTTTAAACACTTTTCCCCGCAAACTGTCCTGGAAATCTTATTTACTCTGTATATATAATTTATTTATTTATTTGGATATACATTGCTTCCCTCAAGATAAGCGCCTTATGTGCAAGGAATATTTTCATTTTTACCTTTGCATTCCCAACACCCAGAACAATGTTTGGCATAGTATAATTACTTAATAAATACTTGCTAAATTATTCTGAATGCTAAGTGTCTGGTTTAAGCCTAGTTTTCATATGTAAGAAGTCAGTCAGTAGGGGTCAACTTACATAAGACTATGCATACATACACTCAATTTTCAGTATAGGGCATGAGTTAAATTCTTGTTTAAATGCCTAGAGTCAGAAGGGTCTGAGTTCAAATCATGTCTCAGACACTTTCTACCTGTGTGACTGGAAAATCACAAACTAGTCAGCTTCAGTTTCCTCATTTGTAAATTGAGGATAATAATAGCCCCTATCCCCCAGAGTTGTTATAAAGATCAAATTAAGAAAATGTATAAATAGTGTTTAGCACATAGTAGGAGCTATAAAAATATTTATTACCTTCCCTGCTTTTCCTCTTTACATTAAGACCATTCATCGATTCTGGAAAAGACCAGCAATAGTAAAAAAATGATTTCTTTCTTCCTTTCACTAGATCCCATTTCTGCTCAAGTTTTTTTCCAGGTAAATATTGTAACAGTCTAATTTTAAGAGAAGAGGAAAAAAAGGTGATATGTTCTATTCCTGCCTCATCTTAACATGAAATAATGCATGCCATTTATGTAAATTTTATTTAAATTTTTAAAAAGGTGAAATCTGTGGCATATTTGAAAGAAGCCAGTCCAACTATCTATTTTTTTCAGGATTTCTTTTCCCGATTTTGTCATCTAAACATGTTCTAAACTCTCTCAGGCTTTTAACTTTAAAAATGAATTTTTGTAAACTTTGCAGGGGAGTTCAACTAAATAGGTTGGGCAGGATTAAAGTCATGATCATCTTTTAATATAACAAAATTTGTACATTCAAAAAGAGTGTGGAAGAATGCAATCTCCTTGAGGACAGGTCCATTTTTTTTCTCCAAAGCCCCAATATTTAGGAAAATATTGATTATAGAGGGATAAAGGTGACACAGTGATTTTATTGATTTACAAAGGCAACAACTTCTCTTATGCTGCTAGTCCCATAGAGTTACTAGAGTACTTGCCTGGAGTCATACAAGCTAACATGTTTCAGAAGAGAAACTTGAACCTAGATTTCATTGGTTTCAAGTCCTCTTCTCTAATCAAAACTTGGTTTTGGTCCTGGCATATAGTAGATGCTTAATAAATATTTGTTGAATCAAACTACACACTCATTCTTTTGGAAAACTGTACACTAATTCCAACAATTCTGCCAATTGCCTAAAACATTTTTTGGGTTTCCCTTTGAGAAATCATCCATTTAGTAATAGCCAGTTTGTAAGCTATTTCATTACATGATAGTCATACTTTCATTCTGGACTGAAAACACAATAATGAACTTGATCATATACTGAATTTGGCTGGCTCTAAAGGGTTTCTTTCTATCTCTGGAAATCAAATAGTCTTGAAGGAGAAATATTTGCCCCCATGCCTGTGCCCCAGGCTCTGATGGCAGTTCCCAAAGGGAAATCGGGAACAATCGTGGGAAAAAGCAGCATCACTGGATTAAGTAAGCAACATGTCTCCCAAGAGAACTATTTGTAAGAGTATTCATTTGGATGGAGAATCTTTCTGGTAGGTTTTGAAAAGTAACACTTTTCTTTATTGGGGCAATGTTTTCACGGTAGTGGCAGCATGGTGCCCCATGCTTTCCCCATTTTGTCATCTAAACATGTTCTGAGATCCCTACCAGGTATAATGGTGAGAATATATGTGGCAGTTCTGGTCATTTTGAGTGTTGATTTTCAAACTAAGCAGTGGCAAAGGCTACATGTTATTAAGCTCCCCTTTATGGAAGCAGAAAGAATCTTAGGTCTAAGGAGATAGACTGATTTTCCCAAGGTCACAAAGATAATGAATAAACAGAGTTGGAAATTGGCTCCAGGTACTTTGAATCCAAGTTGGACATTCTTGCTCCTGAACCATTTTGCTGCTTCTCATTTCCCAAGGGTCATCCATGATTGAGAATTGGACAAAATCTTACCACATTCACAAAGATCCTTACTGAGTGAAGACAAAGTAGCTATGGAGATGGGATAAGGGATGTTGAGGGTCATGTAGGAACCATTTGAATTAAAAGATCATTTAAATGTCACCCAAAGAATGAAAAATTATTTTCGTGCTCTAAGTACAGCTGTCTTTTAGAGAATCTGATAAGGTTACAATGATTCCATTAATTTTGCCAGCTGTGAGAGCAACCCAAAGAGGCCGAACTGGTAGGGAGTGGGAAGCCTTCCCAGGACTGCAGACAAATGGGTTTACTAGCAACCCAGGATGTGGGAAGGAACTCTAGAAACACACGCCTGAAGAGAAAAATTCTGTTCACTGTGGGGATCAAGTCTGGGTTTCTGTTGAGTCTCAAAATACCTCCTTAAGGAGGAAACTGTTGGCTGTGAGTGCAGTTCCCAGCAGGGGTCTTGGCTGGTGGGGATGGGGAACAGGATTTCATCCCATTATGCTAAAAAACCAAAATGCTATGTTATTCTATGCTAAAAACAAAACAAAACAAAACAAATATCTTTATCCTTGGCCATCTACTATTATATACTGTTTTCTAATAGCACAGTTCTCTACACTGCAAGTTCTTAATAAATGTTTATTGGGAAAAAAAATGATCTTATGACTTGATTCTTCTACAGTGGAGAGAATGCTCGATTTACAATAATAGGATTTGGGTTCAAATCTCAGATTTGCTACTATATGACCTTGGACAAATCATTTAACCTCTTTGAAAATTGTGATTCTTGTGGCTCTCTTCAACAATGGGATGATTCAGACCAGTTCCAATGATCTTGAGATGAAGAAAACCATCTACACCCAGAGAGAGAAGTGTAGAAACTGAGTGTGGTTCATAACATAGCATTTTCACTCTTTTTGTTGTTGTTTGCTTGCATTTTATTTTCTTTCTCATTTTTTTTTCCTGTTTGATCTGATTTTTCTTGTGCAGTAAGATAATTGTACAAATATGTATGCATAAGTTGGATTTAGCATATATTTCTTCCATGTTTAACATATACTGGATTACTTGCCATCTGGGGGGGGGGGGGGGAAAGGAGGGAAAATTGGAAAACAAGGTTTTGCAAGGGTTAATGTTGAAAAATTATCCATATATATGTTTTGAAAATAAAAAAGCTTTAATAAAAAAAAGAGAATTGTGGTTCCTGATGTGTAATGGACTAGATGGCCTTAAAGTCCCAAATCTATGCTGTAATAAACCTGGCCATGTTTATATAAGCAGAGCTGGGTTATTTATTTCTGTGTCTTGAAACAATGGTAAGGATAGAGCAAAGGTAAAGGGCTAACTGACAACTGAATGACTTACAGTTCTAGAGCCAGATAATAACCTTAGGCTTTTCTGCCTCTGGATCATTTGAACCCTTCTCACCAAACTCTTAATTGAGTTTAGGAACTGAATGTTTGAGATCATTTTAGCTTTGCAGACCTGACTTCTTAACTGATCCTGAAGGATGATATTTGGATATTCATATAAAATAGAAACATAATTATAATCGCTTCCTATACATAGGGCTAATCTCTAAAAGACTCTCATCCAGTGTTTCTAATGGTGTCTACTTCAAGTAGCTGGAAAAGACTCAGAGCAAAGGGAAAAGGGGATAAGAGTGATATTTTAAGCCACTCCTATATTATCAGTGTTTACTTTGCAATCTAAGCCCTCAAAATGTATTTGTTTCTGTGGTCTGACAGAAGCAGGACAGTGAACATTGGAGAAACTCTTGCTCAGGCAAAGAGAAAGCAGAAGTTGCCTATTATGTCTAGGAACTTTTTACATTTTTTGAGCATCATATGTGTATATTTACATGCATGCATGAATACAGTAACCAAACACTGCCATATTCAACCACAAGGAAACATATGACCTCATTCACAGACCACTAATGAATGAATGACTGTTAATAAGGATTTATTAACAGAACTCATGTTCATTTTCCTGAAATGTGTTCCAAGGTATATACCACTTTCATAGTAAACATTTCCCCCTTGTTGTTCAACATGGGTCTCTATGATAAAAATAAATTCTTTTCACCCTTTCAGATCAGGGGTGTAGTTCCAGGAAAACTGGGAAAATGATAATTTTTTTTTCAGAGGAATAATGGAAAGAAATAACTTTCACCGAGTATTTTCAGTCGATAAGGACTGTCTTGCCAATCAGGAATTAAATCTATTTCTCTCTCTTTCTCTAAGAAAATTTTCTTTTCTCAAAAGTTAAATTCAATTTAATTCAGCAAGCATTTCTTAACCATCTATATGCCAGGAACTGTGCTGGGTGCTGAGGATTCAAAGATAAAAACAAAAGCATCTTCAATGATTTTACCTTGCCCTGGGAAGAAATATAAATCCACACATATAAGGGAGGCCTCTTGTAGAGATGATACTTGATTTAAGCCCTGAAAAGAGTTGTATTGGAAGAGAATAAGAAGTATGGGTATTGATTTCATTATAAAATGGAAGTGAAGTGAATATGGATCCAGTTACTTTACCTACAGCTCTGGATTAGCATGATAAAAGGGACCTTGCAATCCTATGTACTGGATATGGCCCTTCTGAAAAATGGAAATAATAAATGTTGTGAGGTTCCAATCACATGTTCCTTTAGCATTTTGCACATTTTAGGGTTCTTAATCTGTGGCTCATGAATTTGTTTTTTGAATAGTTTGATAACTATTTGAACATTGTAATTTCGTGCATTTTATCTACTATGCATGTTTAAATTATTATTTCGAGAAAGGTCCCATAGTTTTCACCAAACTGCCAAAGAGGCCTATGACACAAAAAAGTTAAGTAATCCTGTTGTAAAGCAAATAGTCAGCTATTAGCATTATTTGGCTTTTTTTCTTATTGGATGCATCATTAAGTAGTGAGATCTTTAAAATTTTGAAAGTCACGTTTTCTACTATGGGTCTTCTGTGTATCTGTGGCACAAACTACTCTGTCCTTGCTAAGATAACATTACATAAATATTCTAGTTCATTTCTCTCAGCCTGCAGGGAAAGCTTTATTAACACTCCAAAAGCATGATAATAAGAAGCTTTGTATGTATATGTAAAAAGAAAGGGGTTCCAAAATGACTATCAAACTCCCGCTTATGTCTAGAGTAAGCTTAAAGTGACTTTTTGGAGGGAAGGGAGTACCATCATTTTCTTTTTCTTGTAGTTAGGCTGCATGGGATTGGGAAAAACACTAGAAATGAAATTCCCCTCAATACAGATGAGTACCTCCTGTGCAACTCAGTCTTAGAGAGATGAAGTGTTTCATCCACTGTCACAGAGATGTTATGTCAGAAGCAGGATTGAAAAACACTGCTGATTCTACGGTCAGCTCTCTACTTACTATGTCACACTATCTTTTTCTTACTTTTCTTTGCAGACAGAACCTGTGATTGCATTGGTGATTTTTTATTTTATAGCATATAAACAAAATGCCTCCAACCCACAGTTTCGGACACCTGCTCCAGATAGCCTGGTCTCGTCATTATTTTGCCCGTTCCTCCCTTGCATCATCCTGATTAGAATAGTCTTCCCCTTCCCCTCAGCCTCTTCAAATCTTACCCCATTATGCAAGTTCAGTTGCCAAAACAATCACCTTCATGACAGATTGTAGAGCTAGAAGGGCCTACAGAGATCACCTTATAGTGAAATTATCTCATTTTACATAAGAGGAATCTGGATCCCAAGTGAGGAAAAAGTTCTCAAAGTCACACAGGAAGCCTTGTTTGACAATGATATCTTCCTTCCCTGAATTCCTACTTACTATTTATGTTATTAAGTAATTGGCACATCCTGTTGGTAATTATTATCTGTACATAATGTGTCTCCAACTAGAGTGTAAGTTTCATGAAGGTAGGAATCCAGTTTTATTCCGAGGATAATAGAATGTCAGAAATCATTTATTCTTTGTCTCTTGTTATAATAGCTACTTAGAGAACTAATGTACTCTGTGTAGCACATGTTCAATTGCTGAGTTTGTTAAATGGATACAGTGCAAATGGAAAAATCTCATTCTTTTTAATCATTATTACGTTGGCCAAGTGAATAAAAAAATCTCTGCTTCCAGCTCAGGTACTTTGGTTCCTACTTTGTGAGTGAGATTAAGATACACAGTAGTCTCCTATATCTACAAGCACAAACTATGAATAATGAAACTATCAGAGCATTGGGAAAAAAGTGCACAGTCTAACAACTTAAGAGAGTTCATCAACTGAGTATGAGAGGCAGACTGATGTCCTAAAAATAGCCCAAAATTTAGCACAACGGAACAAAGTTCTATTCCCAGCTTTGAGACTTTGGATATATCATTTCTCTCTGGGCCTTAATTTTCTTCTCTCTAAACAAACAGGTTTAGATGAGATGATTTCCAAATCCTTATGTAAACAGTCCTTTGGTTATGGTAATGTATAATCCTCAGTCCACAAACCTCTTTATCTATTTCTGTACTTTCTAAGCACAGAAATCTCTTTCTTACTTCCCTAGAGAAGCAGTTCTAAATTGACTTTGTCTCAGAACTCATAAATTCAAGAAAAGTTCATGCAAAGTCCTTTAAATAAAAGAGAGCAAAATGACTCTGTGTTCTTCTCCTAGGAGATTGGTGCACCCTCTTAATATCAACCAGAGCCCAAGAAGGGTTTGCATGGAGTCGGGGCTCAATAAATATTGTGGTCTAACAGGCTGGAAAGAGGATGTCTAGATGCCAAAGATAGTTTGCTACATCCCATGTTATGATGTTGAACTTTATTTAACCAAAGCACATTTTAAAAGAAATCATCTGAGGTAAATGTCCAATGCAAAGTACACACTGATGCATACAGTATTGTGATCATAATAGCTACTGGAGGCTGAGGATATCGAAATACTGTTATATGAAAATGCCATCACCAAGTCTTTCCTTTAGCATGCTGGACTTAGTTTTTTTTTTTTTTTTTTTTTTAAATCCTAGCATGACTTTCATGCTGGAGACACTGAATGCCACAAACAAGCTTTTTTATTTCCCTTCCTAAAATTCAACATGATTTATTTGAACAGCTTTAGTGTAATCCCATTCTTGAGTCACGAAAGGGAATGAAACTGTTTACATGGCTTTATAAGGTGATGTCTGCTTGACAGATGTCTGTAACAGAACAGCTGTGCATATGTGGTGCCTTTGGCACTTGTGGATCTTAAAAGTTTTTCACTTTATTATTTTAAAAAATGTTTTACTCTATGAAAAATGTAAATATGTTTGAAATAACAGATATACTTTTATGGGAATTAATTTTCATAATTCAATTAAAAGCCTTCTCAATAGCTAAAGAAAAAAAATACTGCTACCAATAAAGAATAATATTAACTCTCATGTCTGAAACACCTTTTATCAGCATATATCAAAGTGCATTATAAACACTAATTAATGGAGCCTCATAATACCTTCTATGAGGAAGGTAAATCATATTAACTTCACTTACTGATAAACAAATCAAGAGACAGAGAGGTTGACTCATTTATCAAAGATAACGCGGTGATTCAGTGAAGAAGAGATGTTACAGGCATGACTATTTTAAAGTCCTATAAGATTGCTTTGTGGAAAGTAGTTCCAAATCTACTCAGGGTCTGGGTCTATGTTACTTGCAATAATCTCCTTAATTGCAAATAAAGTGCATTCTACCAGGAGCTTGTTGACTACCTACTATCATAAAAGGCAGTCACTTTTTTCCCCCTTAATTGAATGTAGTAATATCCATATCCTATTTTTTCAGATAATTCTCAATCAGACAATACTGAAAATCTTCAACATGTGCAGAGCAAAATATCCCACTAAAAAAAGTACAGTATACTGCCAATGTAAAACAGGTAATGTAGGAGACTGGGAATAACACTAGCTCTCAAGTGAGAGTCTGAATCCCAGTTATGCTCATTTACTGTGTAATCCTGGGCAGGTAGCTAAATTTCTCTGGACTTCAGTTTTCTTATCTACAAAAGAGACTTGGATTAGATGAGTTATAAGGTCCCTAAATTCTACAAATGATGCTTTCACTGTCTATCCAGAAAATATCCTATGGATGACAGAGTTAGCTTGAAATTTTATCCATAATGACTCTAATGTCATTGAGAGGGAGAACAAGACAAGGAAGTAAAAATATATTTACAAAATCACAGGGTCTCCAGTCTGACTCTCTCCAATCTAAACTCTTCAGCTAAGCATTTAAAATCCTTTACAATTAGTCTCCAACTTTTTTTTAGCTTTTTCATTGTGCATATTCTTTATCAGTGGGCCAGACTTGACTGCTCAGTGCTCCTGTTTTGTTCTTTTCTTTCCCACCTACTTACATCCTTCTCATTTTCAAGGTCCAGTTAGGTACCACTTCTTTCATAAAACATTCCTCAATATATCCCTCTCATTCCCCAGTTACAAGTGACTAATTGCTTCCTTATATCTCCTTTAAATATAGTTAATTTCTATTATTATTATTATTATCTCTATGCTTATATAAACCTGATTTGCACTATAGTTATAATACATTAACTGAACTTCTACTAAACTGGAAGGTCCAGGAAAATCAGGACCATGTCTTATTTTAAATTGGTATTCTCAGTACTCAAAATAAGACTGCTGCCCTAAGTAAATTTTCTTAGATGAAATTAAATTATTTAATTTTCAGCATGTCTTATCTCTTCAATTAGACTATGTACCACATGATGATTAAAACCTAGCCTTACTCAATTTTTTGCCTCTGATCTCTCAACTGAGTGTCCACATTAGTCCCTCAATAACTGGATAAATGAAATACATTACTTGAGAATTATCTTCTGGCACAAATATTTCAACTAGTAGGTTCTCTTACCGGCCACTGCCAATTGATGGAAATGCAATTGATTTCAGCTTCTTGTCATCTGCTAAAGCCAAACAATTCTTCACAGTCTTTTCCAGAAGCTCTTCGCACTTGTCAGAACCCCATATTGGACTGTTACAATGGATCACAAACTTGGCAGGCAAACCATGGCCAGCACTGACAGCCGCTGGTGGGAAAAAGAACCCAAACCTTTAATTTCCATCCCTTATAAACAACAACAACAAAAAAATTGACATGTGTACATAGAGTTAACAACAACTACTCAGCCCTAAATTTAAACCACCTGCAGATATGGCAGTGGAATGATTGCTTTAACTAGGGACTGATTTCTAATCCTGGCTCCTGTACTTACTAGAAGTAGGCTTGAATTAGTCTGTTTTCTCCCTCAATCTATTTCATCGTAAATAAAATGGGGATGATTAGCCCTGCCCTGGCTCCCTCATAGAACTGTTGAGATAGTCAAGTAAGTTATTGCATATGAAGAGGTTTTATAAATGGTAAAGTGCTATACACCTATTTTAAAATTGTGCTATTTCTTTGAAGTCAGAAGTCTGAAGTGGGAACAAGAGCATTTCTAATGTATTTACATGTGTAACCTAGGTTCCCATGGTGCTAAAACATATGTTTAGTTATAGTCGTTTACAATTACATTGCCCAGCCAAGGCATAGACTTGGAAACTTGGCATTCGGTATCCACTTGGCTACTGCTAGGAATGGGTTTCATTATTGTAGGGCAATTCCCTTCCTACCACAGTGAACTTCATATGCCAGACTAATAACCCCTTTTTGTGTTCAAAGCACTTGAATGCATTGGTTCCTTTGCTGCCAATGGATTCGTTTGAAAAACAATTAAGTGTGATCTATAATTTCCTCTGACTGACATGTCAATGCAGACACATTAGGAAAACCACTTATGTTTATTTATAGAATTTAACCAAATACCCCAATATCCTGCTTCAATAGCTTTATTAGGGAAGGAAGGTCTTAAGAGTCCATATGATTAAATCAATTTGCTTTAGGTAGGCTCATTTCATTTTAATAGAAGATGTTTTCATTCTTATGTATGTTTTTTGGTGCTTGAGGCACCAATAGAAAAGGGAAGGCTCTATCTTATAGTTTTTTCTCTTGAGGCATCTGTGGACAATGGTTAATGTCCTTGTTCATTTATCTTACAGATTCAGAATGCTTAGCGTGGAATTTACAGGTTTCCTTACAGATCAGTGCAAATTTCAATCCATATAGATAGTATATGGAAGTAAACTGGTACATCAAACATAATTTCTAATGCAAAGTGTGTTCTCTATGCTTTAGATAAGCATAGTGTTTGTGAGGCCCAGACCACTGATCAACAAATAAATTTTTGTTACACAACCAGTTATCATGCTTATGCACAAACTGTTTTATAAAGTGTAGGTATTCTTTTCCCAAATAGTTTGCAAGTTCCAAGGGCTGGGACCATCTGCTCCTCTGTAAGCAATGGTTCTAGCCTATCATTTTCCCTCTGTGGGACAGAGCTTTCTACTATGTAAAACAAAGGGATTAAATGTGACAGTCTGAGATTCTATCAAATTGACATTCTGTGGTCTATTTAGAACTTATGTGTCTTTGTGTTTGAGGTTGTAGTAGGTTGGCTTTCCCAATTGTACCTCATGAGGTACCTCATGAGGACCATCACAATGTCTTATTTCCTCTGGCAGTTAAAAAAAAAAAAAAGCGTGGAATTGGTTCTATCATCACCTAATCCATCCATAAGATATTGCTTAATACTTCATGCTACAAATATTCAGACCATCTGAAGGAATGCTACCATCATCTTATCCTGATAAGCTCTGATCCTAAGTAACCAGAGAAGACATAAGGAACTGACACTGTCGGAAACAATAAAACCACAGGATTCCTCAACAAGTGAAAAAAATGGCCTAGTTGCAACTGGTTTGCTATTATCAAAGTTATCATTTTGTGAAATATCCAATATCATTTGGATATTTCACATCCAGCAGCTTGGGTAATACTGCACTTTGCCATCACTTAAACAGATTAATATTTGCACTGATCTGTATGCTCAATTAAATTCTCTTCCCACTTCAGATTTTAAACCAGCTTGGATAGAGGATTCTGTTAGGACCAGGAAAAAGAAAAAAGCAGTTAATGAAAAATTTTGTCTACAGTTCAATGTCATGTTCAAAAGTAAGCTTTCCCCTTTTCCTTTCTTTCAGGAGGAATTTAAGTGACAAATCATAACTAATTTTATTTTTTGCAATTATAAATACAGATGGGTGAATGAAGATTATTAATTTTAAAACATTTATCAGCAACTTTACAGATGGTTTAAAATATTACATTGTAATTTGTCAGAGCTCATGTTTACAGTGTTCTTTCCTTTGTTTTGAAACTCCATTTAGCATCTTAGATCTACAAAAACTGATAAACTATTCTGAGCAATCACATTTTTAATGTGTTTTAATGTGATGGATTCTAATTTTGATTCTATGCCTTCAATAAAATTCTCTTTTATAAAGACAACAGTCCTTCACTTCATGGACGGGATGAATGTCATATTGTGATTTTCATTTTAAGACTATAAAAGTCTAATAGGAATAACAGTCTATAGGACAAAAGTCTATAGGAACAATATACAGAATGGTGTTTGAGCTTAATGAGCTTTATGTTTAATGCCCTTGATCACTTATTTTAATCATGCAGGAGAGCATCCCTAAGAGTGTTTTGTGAGGATTAAAAGGTGGCACAGCCCACTCAAGAATGTGCCCAGATGAAACAAGAACCAAAACTGGAAATTGGCAATGTTGCTTTAGTCTTACCTCCAGCAATGTCCAATGGACCATTTTTTTTCCGAAGCTCTAACACTGCTTCCACAAATTCCTTGCCACCTTTCTTCTCCAGGGTATTCCCTAAACAAGGACAATGTCTGATTAAATGTTAAGCCTTGTTACTTGGGCCCACATAAAGCACGTAGCATATTTAGCTACCATGCTTCTCACAAAATGATTTGACCCACTCAATTTTAGAAGTACTGCAAAATAGGAACTAAATGTTAGTTTTGTTCATGTAAAATTTCAAAGCCATTCCCAGATAGCCAATGGACATCTTTCACATTGCTTCTTGCTCTTCCTTTCTCAGTTGGAACTTGATTCAGATATCAGTGAGTCTCATTTTAGCTGGTCTCAAAGGTGTCCAAGTCATCAGAAGGCCAAGGGAATCAGGCCTTTTTTTGTATGGCCCTGTTTCTATGTTTTATTTTGATCATAAAAGAAACTAGATGGCTAGAAACAAAACCTGAAGTCCTATTCCCACCTGAACTTCTCTGGGAAAGACCAAAATTTCCCTACTGTCCCTTCTTCCTTAAAATAATGAGATCTTTAAAGAACACTCTCATTCTTCCACCAAACTTCTAATTTCTCCTGTGGCTAAACCTAGAACAAAAGGAGAACATTCCAGTGCTTGGTGGGCATCATCATCATCATTAAGGGTTTTTTTTGTTTTGTTTTGTCTTAATCAACTTATGGGTACCAATTATTAATTGAATTAGTTCTTATTTTGCAGTTCTGTCATCATAGGCAAATACAAAATGGCCCCAGACAATATTTCCCTAATTATACTAATGACCCCCCAATTGCCATATATAAAGATGAGCAAAAAAAGAAACAGAGCTTAAAGATCTTTTATTATATAAAGACTTTTTGCAGTCCCAACACTTAGCACAGTCCCATGATAAGACAAGTTTGTGGTGATTTGCTTTTGAGGCAATGGAATGAATTATCCCAACTTTGGTTTGGGTATATGCTACAAAAAACAAGGATTGAATGTTTTAAAGAAATCTGCTTTATTCACATGGAGTTCACATCCCCAAATGGGTGCATGGGTGGAAAAACTCCTAGCATGAATGAAAAAAAAAAAAAAAAAAGACAAATGGCTTCTGTACAAATAGTTAAGTATTTGAAAAATGTTTAGTGATGGATTGAAATGATTACCGAGTTTCCAACAATTCAGGCTCAAAACATAAAAATAGTATTTCTGTCCACTTATTTGGCAAAAAAATTAATTGGGAAAATTATGAAGCAAAAAGCACAGGATCTAAAACCAGGAGTACTAGGTTCAAATCTTGGGTCTTCACTCAGTTACCATATTTATGAAAGGAAGAATATTAAAAAGACAACTTATTATGTCCCTTCCAACTTTAAGGTATGATTTTACGCTCTATTACCTTTTATTGGGGGATATTTTTCTAAGTGGAAATACAAGCTCACAGCATAATCTAATGTTACATATTTAGAACTGGACTATGACATTGTTCTGATGGACAGCTAGCAAAGGCAATGGATTTTTGAAATTGAAATCAAAGAAAGCAATAAGACTGAATGTTTCTGAATGAAAAGAGTTTGGCTTTTTTTTTTAAAGCTCTGATTCCTGTTTTGCACATCTTAAAGTTACTTTCCTGAAGGGAGGCTGAAGTACACCCTTTTAAACTATTTACTTATGCTTTAATTTGGGGGGAAAAATCATGATACACATTAGACAAGTTTGTGGTGATTCATTTTTGAGGCCCTGGGATGAATTATCCCAAATTTGCTTTGGATATATGCTATAAAAACAAGGACTGGATGTCTTAAAGAAATCTGCCTTATTCACATGGAGTTCACATCCCCAAAATGGGCAGACTGCATGGGTGAAACGCTCCCAGTGTGGTTAAAAAAAGAAAAAAAAAAAGACAAATGGCTTCTGTACAAATAGAATTTGGGGTCAGAAATACACTTATGTTTGCAGAGTCCTGTCCCAAAATAGAACCAAGAATTTAGAATTGAAAGGATCCTAAAGATCATTTATTCCAACCATTGGGACTGCAGAGTCTGAAAAAGCACTGTTGTGAGTACTGAGAGGGTGATAATCAAATTCCATTCAGTTCCCCATAAGGCAGAGACATTAAGGTGTTAAACCTGTTCCTGGGCTGACTTTCAGAGAGGTGTTCACTTTAAGATGTTTTATGTGGAATCCAGTCTTTCCTTCTACACTATAAAGTTCAGAAAAAAGAAATAGAGTGTTTTGATAGGTCATGAGGCAAAAGCCACTTTTCAATACAAGTTTCTGAACTCCAATAATTTTAAGCTCAAATGACAGGAACTATAATTTGTATATGACATCTACTTAAGATAATAATGAATAATAGAGAATAAGGGATAAGCACTTACATAGTACAGGCTTGAAATGACCAGAGAATTGAAGCAAGGCCATTATGGAGCTGAAAGATGCAAACCTTGGCCTTGGTTCTCCATTCATTACCATGCAGAATGATTGTATCACTTCTTTCAAATCAGATAATATATGCAAAATATATTTGCAAAGTTTAAAACACTAAATAATGTGAGCCATTATTACTATGATTATAGGATAGTACTACTTTGATCTTATACTTTAGCTTGATTTGAGGGGAGAAGAAACATTCTAGAGTAAATGAACACAATTCAGGTTTTCTAACTTTATATATTAACTGAAATGAAACAGAAATTCCAAATTAGAAAATATTAACAGCATTACAATAAGCCTCTTCCTTTCTACTGCTAGGAGATATGGCATATTATCAATATTTTATTCAATGAAAAGCATATGTTTTAAATTGCTTAACAAACTGCCTTATTTTTTTTATTTGGAAAGAAATTAAAATTAAACTATGTTTAGATTAAGTATTGTGGTATCTGAATTCTACCCAAAATTAAGGACACACAATCAAGGTCCATTTTGATTCTATACATAGCTAGGTATGCATGAATGCATTTTTAATAAGATACATTTTTCCTCTATATAGTCAAAATTCTTAACAAAGAATATTTTCTTTTTTAGTTTAATATCAGGGTTAATGATAAAGCAATTGGCTTATTTTCTCCCAAGCACAACTATGTGTTACTCTCATGAGAATAAGAGCATTATCTCATGCTTACAAAGCAGGCATAATAAGTATTACAGTGCTTAGAACAGCCTAAGCAAGAATTTTGGCCTAGATGACTTGAGGCTTTATGCCTGTGGTAAATTTCACTGTTAGAAAGAACTTTAGGTGATCAAAGTTAATCATCAGAAGCTAAGCATTCGTGCAGGTTCACTTCTTCTTCCAGCAGTCATGGGACCTGGGAATTTATTAACAATAATGAGAAATTGGATTATCAGGCAGAGGTTTCTTTGAGTTAATCAGGCTCACTTCAAAGCAGACGGCAGACCCAAATGGGATATAAGTTTAGGTTGGGTTTGGTTGAGATGAAGTATGACTCTGGTTTGATTCTGGGTTAAATGGATTCACCAGGTATCACTTCTAAAAACAGCTCTAAGCTGGCATATTCTAACATTGGTTCCATTAACCACTAACTGTGTACCTTAAAGGCTTTCAAATTCTCTAGTCCCAATTTCTCTTCGTTCAACTGTGAGGTACACAATACCCTTGAGAGTGTAGAAAACTACTAAATGTAAGGTATCATTGTCACCATTGTTCTGACAGTATTTCAAAGGGTTAATTAAGGTGGTTTCCTTTGGTTTCTGTGTCATCGGTCTGCAGAGGTAATATATCATACTGTAAGGTGAGTGTCTAGAAAAAAAATATAAGGAATTCTTATCTTCCCTGGGATTGTTTGGAATTGTCCTTGTCTGAGAAGAATCTGAACAATATCATTCTCAGGGAGTCCCTTCAGCTTCTAAACCAAGAGATTTGACTTCAAAGTTCTCAGGACAACTGGTAATTCAGAAAATGGCTTTCTAGGTCCAAAGCATATTTAGTAGGTATCATATGTCTAGAGGTCCTATCTTTGGATACAGATTAAAAGAGACAAGCTGATCATGATGGATTGAGTACATAGTTCTCAATTTGATAAAATATATTATTAAATTGTTTTGTTATTCATAAAACAACTGTTTCCTGCTCATTACATTTTCATTTGGTTAAGTAAAGATTGAAGGAGTTTCTTCCTCTAAGGCTCTCTGCTTTAGGAAGTTTGAATTTCTCTTTTCATACTTGGATTTCCGTATATTTTATTTGTCTACATTAGGATTTAATTTTGAATTAACAGCCTCAGTTAATCTAGATTCTGTTTAATATTTTCTTCCAAGATGCCACATTAGAAACCAAAATCTATGTAAATACCTTGAATTACAAAATATAACAATGATGAATGGAGACAGTCTACAAATACTATATTTTCTTTAGAAATAGTGAACAAGACAAAACAGCAATAGACTGTTGAATTTAGCTATTTTGGAGACAGTATTATAAATTTCTGAAGGTGTCATCTTCTTTAGCTACCTTTAATGTAACATTTAGGTAATCAATAACCTTAATTTCTAACATTTTGGTGGCTATCTTTGAACCTACAACTTAGTATTTCTGCATGATATGCTGCATTAGCATTTCTATATAACTATTCCTTACTGTAAGACAATTTAATACATTTATAAAACTATAGAACCATAGAATTTAGAGTTGTAAAGTATCCTAAACATCATTTATTCCAACCATTAGGAACCAGGCAACTCAAAGAAAATAATTCCTCCAGCACATAAAAAAATTACCTGGCATATAGAAGGTGCTAAATAAACACTTGCTGATTGAAAAATTAAATTAGCAAGTGATAAAGTCCTTTCTAGAATTTAGGGTTCTAGAAAGTCTTTGGAAAGATTAAATATAATATCAATTAAACAACCAATAAGTATTTATTTATTTATTAGGCACCTACTATAATGCACCAAGTATTATGCTAAGCACTGGGGATATAAACACAAAGAATTATTAATATTTTTTAGGAACATATCTGTCCCATATATTGAAAAGATACCTGCATATTACACAGAACTATGGATTCAGTTTTGATTGCTTCAGCTCTTGTGCAATCTAAGTCTGTGCTATCTTCATAATGTTAAAACAGCTTATCAACCCAGTATAAGGTTGAAGGAAAATAAAAATGAGTCAATTCTGTGATTAAAACAAGCTGTGTCATGTAGAAAAAACTATACTACTAAATCAGATGATTTTTTTTTTCTCTTTGAATTTACTATGGTGACATTGTTAAGTCAACCTGAAAGCTTTATTCAGCTTGAAGGTTGTTGTCCTGATGGCATCTGAGAAAGGGAGGGAGAAAGGGGAGGGGAGAGAGAAAGAGAGATTCCTCAACCAGAAACATCCATTTGATGGCTGCACGGCCCATCACAACTGGTCTTTTTGCCTTTTATATTGAGCCTAGGAAATACAGTTTAGAGCTATGATCAGGGGAACTTTGGAGGAAGGATATTTCATTTTTAAGACCCCATGAGTCAGGACTGCTGGAAGTGCAAGATGAATGCAGCCCTGCATAGCTATCAGAACGATCAAGCTTTTGTGGCTGATGGCCCATGCACACACACAAAATCCGCAGCACTGGGCTTTCCATTACCTACTTCACCACCGATGTAGAAGTCAGAGTTTGTCGGGTGAACGACAGCATCACTGTCGATCGTGGCAATATCAGCCTGTACAACTTGCAACTATAACAGGTAAACAAATGTAGATCAACTGGGTTGGATTGAGACCCATGCATAGGTTGTACATTCACTAACGCACCAATGGAAGTGTGGACCTACCTGGTGGATTCCAAAGTATGAGCCAAAACGGTAATCCAAGATGTGTATTACACGTGTGGATGGGGGTAAGAGGAGGAGGGATATCAAATGTGACATGTTTCAATTAAATGTTTGAATGACAGGTCTGAAAAAATCACATGAGATCATTTCCAAAGTTTTTTTTTAAGTGGCTAACACCCCTTTCACTTTGCAGAAACCTATAAAACTGGTACCCCACTGAGAAGGATACTAAAATATGGCATGTTTTTTTTTTTAATTGCGGATCATCAGGCCAACCAAAATAACGAGTTTCTCCATTCTGTCAGCAGCAATAAACTCACAGGTCTTAATTTTTATCCTTATGACATTTATCATTTTATCTACCTTCTCTTTTAAATTGAGAAAACAGTATATTTGTCTGTAGAGAACTGGTAATTTCCTCCCTAATGTATTTTACATTTTAAGATACATTCTATTGGTGCCACTTTTTGGCCTCTCTATTTGGTTGTATTTTCACTGCAAATAATATCTGCAGAGGCAGTTAGATGGTACAATGTATAAAACAGATTAGATTAAGGAAATTCTAAGTTCAAGTTATTTATCCTTGATTGTCTTAGAGAGAGAGAGAGAGAGAGAGAGAAAGAGAGAGAGAGAGAGACAGAAAGAGAGAGAGATAAGAAGAAAGACAGACAGAAAGAGAAAGGAAGGAAGGAAGGAAGGAAGGAAGGAAGGAAGGAAGGAAGGAAGGAAGGAAGGAAGGAAGGAAGGAAGGAAGGGAGGGAAAGAACAAGAAAGAGAAAGAGAAAGAGAAAGAGAAAGAGAAAGAGAAAGAGAAAGAGAAAGAGAAAGAGAAAGAGAAAGAGAAAGAGAAAGAGAAAGAGAAAGAAAGAAAAGGAAAGAAAGAAAAAAAGGAGAAAAAAGAAAGAAAGAAAAAGAAAGAAAATAAGGAGGAAAAAAAGAAAGTGTTTGAACTGCGTGAAAATGGTATACTTGAAGCATAATGGCATACTGATGACATAATCACAAATATTTGAAATGGGGCTAGGCATAGAATACATTTGTAGATTTTGTTTACTCCTACACTTTGCAAAAATGTTTATGTATAATAATAATAAGTAGAATGAAGAGTAGAATGGAATTATTCTTTCATTAAGGAAAGTTGATGTTTTATAGCAGAGTTAAAAGTTAATAGGTATTTAGCACTGTTATTATACACTATTTACTGGGAAGAGTACCTTTGAGGTCTTTCAATGTATTGGAAATATCACAGGCAAAACTAGAGGGAGAAGGAGACATCTTCATCTCCACAGGCTGTCACTGGGAGGATAAGAGGTATTGCTAATAACCTATCACCATGACAGTGAAGGCTAAAGTGTATTTCTAAGCATGAGGATGATATGCACACACCTACCCATTGACATTTTCTCACATATATCTTGTCTGCTCTATGGAGTTACATGAAACTCTGGAACAGCTGTTTTCTCTTTATAAAGTATCCAGAGACTGAACTCCTATCTTTGATCTATTTCTTCTAAAGCACAGGTTAGGAAAGCCCCTTCCTATATAGAGGTCTTTTCTATCTTCCCCCAATTTGAAATTACTTTTTATTACTCAATTGTATATGTGTTGTACCCCCTCAGGAGATTGTGAGCTCCTGTTCTGCAAGGTAGGCTGGATTGAGGGATATTCACGCAGTTTTTCTTTCCTCTGTTTTCAATATCTAAAGCAGGGTTTTGCATATAATTTGCTGAATCAAATTCACTCTTTGATACTAGGGTATGCTCTAAATAATTGGCACTGATTATTATACTTTTTCAATACAAAAGACAATGTGAAGGTAGATAATACTGAGAAAATCAATTTGCTTACCAATTAAAGTCAGCATGACAACTCATAGTCACATTATATAATTTTCTTCTCTAATTATTTTCAGGTTTAATTTGAATAACGTTTGTAATGAGGGGTAGAATGGAGAAATTCTCATTTTGTTGTTACCTGAGTATTTCAGTCAGTTAAAAAAAAATCCCCCCCTCCCTCCACCCCAAGAAGCCAACAGTCAGTTTGATCATTATGGAAAAGAATTTAGACATAAATGTATTTGCAATCAGGTGAGATGATGCCAATTAGAATCAATGAAATGTACTGAGTCACTTATACCTGGGCTAAGGTTGGTGTAAGCTGGGCACAGCTCTGCAGGCTCAAACATCAGCCTAGGATTTGGGAATTTGGGTTAAACTATTTTACAGAAAAAATTGTTCAAGAAGCTAAATTCTGGGTTCCATAGTTTTCCATCTGACAGCTGGTTGCGCCAAACCCATTCCCCCCAATTACCTAGGTCATCTTTAAGGTCAATGTCAGCATTGGTAGGATTGATAATGGCCTCCACCTCAAAGCCGGCTAAATTACTGATTTCACTGTGAATAAGGTTCAGCTGAAAAGAAAAGCATGAGGTGGGAAATAACAGGACAGCTGGGAAGTCACAGAAAAGCTGCAGAGAAGTGAGCCTTGCAACATAGATGGAAGTAACAAATACTCAAAACAAGGTACAGGTCACAAACAAGGTTGGTGGTGGTGCAGGGATGGGGTGGGGAGGATCAGTGCTCAAAATGAATCCATTTCAAACACAAGACTCAAATGCTACTCAGAATGCTGAAAGGAAGATTTTTTTAGGTGCCAGCCTTAAAGAGACATTAGTGATGTTAATATGGAGTGAGGTGGGGGTTGGCCAAGTTTTAAACTGCACTAGATACATATATTACCCTTGGCAATGTTGATCATCCCAGAGCCTCTATCCCAGAAAAATCACTACCACGAGATTCAAAACCTCTCATTATGAGAACACAATGTTATTGAATTCCTGTCCCCTCCCAGTGGCTTCATAGAACTAGACTGGCTTTGTTAGGCCTGGGGGGTGGGGAGGAGTAATGTCATGTCAAACAAAGCAAACATGTATCTTCTGATTCAGTCAGGAGGCCAGTTAGGAGCTATAATGGTCTGTTGCTTAGAAACATTTAATTTCACCTGCCCATTCATCATCAGACGCTGGATTTCTCCAGAGAGGACCAAGGGGAAAGGAAAAACAGTACTTCTTCAAGTACTAGTAATCTTAAAATTTGCCAAACTCTTTGGGCATCATTGTCCTGACACCCAATAGACTTCTCTAGAATACTTCTCTTTAGCAAGTTTATTTCTATCCAATAAAACAGCTCCTTTATATTCTAGCTCATGACCATCCTTTTATCACATTTCCATGGCAACCTTGAGTATCTAACTATGAAGGGAAATTTTACACAGCAACCAGTGGGGTGCTGAGAATTAGAGAGCAATGGATGTTAGTCTCATATCTTCTACTTATTGTTTTTTAGACACAAATATTCAAATGGATTTTTTTTTAAATGCAGATGTTAATACTTTGGCTTTGGTATTTTAAGAACAAAATTTGTGCCAAAGAAAAATATCAATGCCAGAGAAAGTTGCTGAAATAGATTCTAGCCAAAATCTACCCCCAGAAAAGAGGATGACCCATTGCTGGTAAAGGATGTAACTATCCCTATGTAGCCAGAATCTACTCTAGTCAGAGCTGTCTTATACTGATTTTCTGGGAAAAAAAAGTGAAAATCATATCAGAGGAGCTGAAAGCTGGCAATTGGGCCAACTTGCTGCTTTAGACTTCAATCCTCTGAATTTATGGAACCAAATATTTTATTGAAAACAAAACAAAACAAAAGCCCAGCACACTCCAAGCATTAGAAACATAAACCCAGGTTTATGATCCCCAGAAGTAGGTAGTACATTCTCAAAATCAGGACCCTGTTTAGATTAAGAGTAATCCTTTCTTAGGTAGACAGTAGTGGAAACAAACTCTATGTAACTATGCCAGAACCAGGCTCAGGGTAGGTCTAGCCATTTGACAGAGGGAATCACTTTTAATTACTAACTAGAGAGGTAGTGGACTAGCTTTGAGTTTGAATATTTAGTGGTTTAAGATAATCTTCCAAATGGCCTTGAATTGAGATCCTCAGATGTGTTTCTTGGAACTCATGTGTGATGACCCGGGGATAGGGAGGAATGGTCTTCAAATAAAGAACTGCAATCTGGGACTTCAGCTGCCCGCAGTCCAGGCTTTTGAAAAAAAAAAATTAGTTTGGGATTAATTCTCATTCATTCATTCACTCACTCATTAGAAGGATTCTTCCTGTAAACAGGAATAAATGGCATTAAAGAAAGTCAAGATTAACACCTGTAAACCATGGGTCTACCAACTGGGTAGAAATGTGTAGGCAATTTAATGGTTACTGTGTCTTAAACATACGCACAATTGAGAACAAGGGGTGGTTGTTTCCAAATGATATCATTTGAGTCTTGCAATCTGACAACATGCAAATGCTGTTTAAAAAAAAAAAAAAAAAAAAAAAAAAACTTAAATTAAGCCAATACCAAAGAAACACTGTTTCAGGGTTGGGAAAGGGAAGGAAAGAGGGGAGAAAGGAAAAGGGAAAGAAATACTTCATTTGGCATAGTATGGATGAGTGCACTTTTTACTATATCTATCACATTACTGCATTTTTGTATGTGCTTAAAACCATACATGCTTAAATCCTTAGAAATTCACACTTTTTTCCAGTTATATAAACTGTTCTGGTTTTGTGTTCAGAAATGCCTCATAGGAAAGCTGGTTATTTATGTAGGATCTAATTCAACCAAGCCATAAAATATTCTCCAGTTTTGAGCTGGCTTTGTCCTAGGGAGACTGACTGCCTACATTTAGTGGAATTGGATTCTCTGCTGAGAATATGTAGTATAATATGGGTAGAATCTTATATCCTAGTCTGGTAAAGAGACAGAAATTTCAAACTGAAGCCATGAGACTCCACAGACAATTTACAACTGTGGTGTGGAAATGTTTATCTTTATACCTGACACCAGTTCCGTGGAGAGACATGGGATACCAGAGAACAGCCATTACTCATTGCTATGGATATATATATCTTCAAATCTAGATTTTTTTTCCTTCCTTTTTTTGAGGGATAGAAGAGAGGAAAAAGAAGTAGATGAAAAGAGGGGAAGGGATCTTGGTTAACTGCACATCATGTGGAAAAAATGAAATTCAGTAGAGACAAGTAATACAAAAAGGAAGAACAAACAGTGCACAGAAAACAGAAAGGCCAAGTGGGTTGGGCATGAGCAGAGATGGTCAAGAAGATCTCAATGCCATAACACATCACATACTAGCCGGAGTGAGTCATCCCTTCATAAAAAATGCAAATGTAGAAGGCCAAAATAAGAGAATTCAAGACAGAAAATGTAAGGCCACCCTCTCATTACCCTAGAAAGAACCTGAATGGGCAACAATGGACACCCCCCCCCCCCCCCCCCCCCCCCGAAAGAGGTGTAGAAGAAAATAGGACTAGAAAGCAATTGAAACTACAATATGGGGAAATTTAGACTCCATATGAAGAATAATTTCCTGCCAGTAAGAATTGTGAAGCATTGGAAAGGATGACATAAAAATGTTGGTATATTTATAAAAATAAGATGGTTTCTCATAGGTCAATCAGAATTTAATAAAATCATGTCTGAGAGACATCAAGGATAACTTCTCAAAGTTGCTGCCTGCACAAGGAGCCCATGGCTTTAATTTTGATTGGTTCTTAATGACATTGACCTTGTTCCTGACCACCTCAAAGCATTTGTTTTAACTCTGCATTTCAGACTCTAGATTGTATTCAACTGAACACTAGATATTGACATCTGTTTGTATTGGTTTCTAATTGAATTGGTGTGTGTGTGAGAGAGAGAGACAGAGAGGTTAGAACCTCAACTAGCCTGGAAGCTTCTTGAGGGTGAGGGACCAATTTCATGCTTCCCATAAGTGTACTCCCATAATCTAGGACAGGACTAAGTAACAGATGGTGAAATTAAATATTAGTTGAAATGAATAATAAAACATATGTAGATGTAATGGTGAAATGGAATAATATTTTTATTAGTTTCTCTTCAACATAGGAAAGAGTGAACCGTTTTAAATATTCTAGATCTACCTATTACAGTGACAGAAAACTGCCTTAATCTTTTTTTCTTTCATGCAGAATAATAAGGTCTTAAAAAAAATTATCATGTCTATTTTGAACAGAATTAGCTTTTTTAATGAGCTGAGATGATGGTATCAGTGTCAGAGAAGTATTTAAATTGGAAGCTGCTATATGCAGATATATTTACAATATATAGCAAAGTTTTTTTCTTAAACATCTTTTGGATATAAATGCAGATTTTATTAAATCAATGTGAATGATCAATAAAAAAAGATTTAGAAGATATTGATAATCCTTTCCTGTAATATAGGCTTGAGTGCTAGTTTATATTAATTGTCTGAAAAGGGGAAATTTAGATGAAATTGGAATTTTATCTTCCTACATTATTCACAAAGAATGGAACAATCTACTATTTCCAAAAGAAAAATCCAATCTCATAGAGCCTATTTTTCTAATCCATTGTAAGAATTAGAACTTAACTGTAGTATCTGTTCATCTTCCCCATGTTGGGGAGAAGGTTGAACATTCTTACTTTTTTGTTTCTTATAAATATTTTTACTGGGGTATCATGAAACGTCCAATGGCCACCAGGCCTTAATAATCTTGATGAGGGAAGTGCTGAGGTAATTCTGGGAGTTTCAAACTGGCAACTTCCTCATAAAAAGCTTTTACTTTGTTCTATATAGAAACAACCACCAAAGTTCCCTGAAATGGAGTCACTGCAAATTGCCTTGCTTGTTGTCTGAGTTGGTTCATAGAAATTTTCAAACACAATAGATAAAATAATCACAGGATGGAATGGGAATACATTAATCTTCTCATAATCTAAAATAAGAGTCTAGAACTACAAGAAAAAGATAAGGAGTTAAGAGTCCTAAGGCTGAGCCATGAACACCAGGAAGATTTGTAAGTAATGACTCATCATACTTCCTGGGCTGTTCTGAAGAAGTATTAACTCTACTAAGAAAATTATTAAATTAAATTTGCTATAATTTGACAGTAATTTATGGAAATCTATGTTGGATGCTTTTTGGAGGTATATCAGATTGTAAAAGTTCTGAAAAAAGAACTCTGTCTCAAGTAGTAATTGCATCAGAAACCACAAAACAAAGGCATACAATTGGTTCAATATCACAGCACTGCCTTCATTTTCACAACAATTTTACAGCGCAGTACTTATATGCGTTTATTAAAAATTTACAGCATAATTAAAGCAATTATTTCACAGATTAAATATGTCAAGTATAACATTGTTAACAAGAACAATTAACTTATAGTCTTCAAGACTCATTTGCCTTTTTATTTAAATAGTTTAGCAACTGACAGAGAACTGTTGCGATCAAACAGCATTTTCCAGCCCAATCTTCTTGCCATGTGCAGGAGACACCAATTTTTCTCTTCATAGATGGGCAATCCTGATACATACTTGAAAAGTATGACTTGAGCAGTACAAAGGACTACTATAGAAATTGTACCACTATGAGACTTCTAAAATCAAAATTAACCTGTGGGTTAAAATGGCTAAATCAAATTGCCCCAATTAAAAGGCAACTTGAATTTGAACACTGGAATTTTTTTTTTTTTTTTGCTGAGGCAATTGGGGTTAAGTGACTTGCCCAGGATCACACAGCTAGGAAGTGATAAGTGTCTGAGACCAGATTTGAACTCAGGTTCTCCTGACTTCAGGGTTGGTGCTCTATCCACTGCACCACCTACGTGCCCTTCAACACTGGACATTTTTAATGGTGTTTTGAGATAGTGAGAATTATCTCTGTTCTATGATTCACAACATAGGGTGTCACTTGTTTGTGTATTTGTTATAGTAGACAAATGACTGGAAAAATCTCTTGTCAAATAAAATTACATTAAATGTAAAATTCTTTCTCTGTTTAATACCTCAAAGGGTGAGAATGAAAGCCTTTTTGACTTCAGGAATAGTGTTAGCATCAGGGGAGAGAACAGTCATACATATAATACCATGTTATATCTTACTTTTTTGAGTTTTATTTGGGCAGTGTTAGTAAGGAAAGCATGATCTGAATCACAGAGAAAGTACAATTTCGGGAAAGGAAAAATAGGTGCAGAGAAATTCTTAGGTTCAAAATCAGGTTCTAACATTTGCTGTTAATGTGAACATAAGTTATTTAACTGTTCAGATCATCAGTGTCTTTATCAGCAAAATGGAGGCACTAATACCTATAGGGTTGTGAACAAAGTGCTTTGTAAGGTTTAATGTGTCATATAAGTGTATTATCATATATATAAATCTAACATTTAACTTGCTTTATAAGAAGGCTGAATTTTATTTAGGAAATCTCTCTTGCTGGTGTTTATATATTTTTAGTTTATTATACATAGGAACAAGTGATAAGCATTTTTTCCTGTGCTGATCAGCCTTTATTTTGAAGTTGTTATTTGAAGGTAATCTAAACACAATTAATTCTGTAAAAACTCTGGGAGTACAACTCAATAATTGCTTCCAACTTTAAAATGATAGAGGATAATTTTCTAACAAAGTGCTGAACACATAATACTTGCTGAGAGGCTTAATAGTTAAGTTGCAAAAATTCAGTCTTAGCATTGTATTTCAGCAGCATACTGAATTACTAGTATGCAAACTCTCTCACCAATGTAATGCAATGACTGTTCTGCAACTTAAGAAGTCTTAATTGGTTGCACTGAAAAATTAAGTGACTTGCCAAAAGTCACACATTCATGATATGCTAAGATAGAAGTTGAACCCAGGCCTTTATTACTTTGAAATTGGCCCTATGACCAACCTGACACCTACTGTGGTCTAAAGATTCTAAATTTGGTTATAGGAATAGTTCTTCTGCATGGAGTTCTGGCATTAACTTTACCTGCATGTTTCCTAAAGTACCCAACATTCTTAACTGAAATACAAATTAAAAGAACAGTATTGTTTCAGGGACTTTCTTTCCAAGGATCAAATAGCCAAACGGGAATACTGATTTCACTGCTATACTCTAACACAACTCCTCATATTTTTGCTATTTCCTAAATAACATTGCACTAAATGTCTGCAAGCAGTTTAAATGATGATAGCACAAGTTACAAGCTTTCTATGCACTTTGGCTGGCTGCTTCTGAACACTGTTGTGTGGCTGACATTAACTAGTTTTGCCTGTTTAAAGAATCCTCTTCTCATACCAAAAACATTTCTGTGGAGTCTGGTAATGAAACATAAATGAGAAGGGAGAATAAATTTAAATGAGTTGTGTACAAGTTCCACCTCTTTCCATCTTAACCTTCAACAGACTTTGAATGAATAAAAAACTCCTGATTCTTTTATGTGCACTGAAGCTGCTCAGGGAAAAAAAAATTAGTGGATTGGGTCAGGTTTACTATAAGTGTAAAAACATTGTACCCACCATACTTGGGTAAATTGAAGAACCAGTCCCTTCATCCAAGGAGCTTACAAATGACTAAGAAGGAGAAAGGCAAGCCAGAATCTGTTTCTTTATAAAATACATAAAAAAGTTGGGAAAAGGGGGAGAATTTTTCCTTAATTCACATACATAAAAAATTTCTTTTTAACTATGTGGGAAGCATTTTTTTCCCCCATTCTTCAAGGCAGGGTGAGAAATTCTGACACAAAGCAACAATGGGAGTTAGCTTTAAGTAAGTAGCAGAGATAGAAGCAAGCAGAAGAGACTGTAGGGACAAGCTGCCAAAGAGCAGGGAAAGGGGATTAAAGAAGTAGGGGTGGGAATGGAACACTAAGGGCTCTATATCTTCCTGTACTTAACATATTACCAGGTCTTAGAAATTCCATCTGGCCCAAGGAACTTAGTATAAGCTGGTGGGGAGGGGGAGAGAGCTCAAGTTGCAACACTTTTCACCCCTCATTCCAATCAAAGTAATTTGTATGAAGAATCACATTAATCTGGGATCTATTGCCCAAAGAACAAATGTACGTATGTAAAACTATTCCCAATCAATTGACTTTCTTATTTTGTGCAATTAAAAACATAAAGTGAATTTAGGAAGTAAAAATTTCAAACTTTATGCCTTAAAACATCAAATTTGTGCTATTTTTTTTAAAGTACTAAAAGCACAAATAGCATTTGCAAAACAAAAGCATTTTAATTACATTTTACAACAATAAATTAGCATAAAATTGTAATAAGAGACTACGCATAACCTGGTTTTGGAAAAACATAAAGGATTCAAAGAAAAATCTCAGTGGCAGGATTAAATAGAATGAATCACTTATGATGCAAAATAACTTCACACTGAAAGTTAACAAATGATGCCATGTCTAAATAAAATATCATTAAAAATAGATCAAATTTAACCCTTAAATTGTACCACTTAAATTTCAAGAAAGGAAATGATCTGAATATAATATCTAATTCTTTTTTATTCACTGTATGTTTTTTAAGGCAGTGTTCATAACTATTATATTTTCAAGGCTTAAAAGCTCTTGATATCATTTTTATTTACAATAAAAACAAATTATCTTTTATAAACTGACATCTTTTGCAAAACTGCATCATTAGAACAACTGAAAATATATTGCACAAGGTTAAAAAAAAACAAACAAACAATAAGGATTTTTATAAATTGATGTCAGTAAATAAAAACTCTAGTACATATATAAGAACCAACCCACCCTTTAGGTCAGAAAGATTATTGTACTGGAAAATGAAAGTGATATTCTTTCAGATGTAGTTAGTGACCCATCAGTTGTTCTCTCACTTTCTGTCAAGGATTCTTTTTGTTTCTAGCTAATTTAACAATTCACCTTTCAGACAGAGTTCCACCTGTACCAGAAAGCTTATAGGATGTGCTGACCATATTATATATACAGATCAGCTTCTTAATCTCTTATATTTGAAATGTCTACACTTTTCCTTATCTACACAGCTCCCATTTTCTGAACATTCTTTTTCACCACTCCCAGTTATTCCAAATTTTTTATTACCTTCAATGTTTTCCCAACATATCTGATACCTGTGGCTCCTCTGGGACCCAACCTAGTTCTTTGCTCAATCATGGTGCTATCTTAGAGTCTCAAAGTTCCCACAAATAAGACCAGATCACAACCCCAAAAGTTCCCACACTTCACAGAGGACATTATATGGCTGTGTGTGTGTGTGTGTGTGTGTGTGTGTGTGTAAGAGAGAGAATCTTGAGGTTGTTCAATAGCTCATTTAATTTTGAAGAATGCTAGCATACCTTCTGGCCGAGGAAGAGGCTTTTGGTGGAGAGGACGGTGAATCCATCAGCAGGAGTGCCCTCCGTGGTACTATCTGCACTGGCTGCTTTGCTGACTTCTCCCTGCTTCTTCTTGCATAAATAGAGTTGATTAGTTTAAATCTGCATATGAGGAGGTTCTCATTTAACTGAACATTTGTCTGCTGAGGCTGGCATGTAGCACTTCACTGCAAAATCAAGAGAACAATGTAAAACATCCAATCATGGAGTTTAAATTTAGAGGTGAGCAGAACTTTATGGCTTATATACTTTAATATCCCTCATTTTGCAGAGAAAGAAATTGAAGCTAGATATTATACAGGCAAAAAGTAGCAGAGCTGGAATTATCTAGATTTTCTGATTTTAAATCCAGTATTATTCTTATTGTGCCCATGACATACTATCAGTGATGGACTAAGGACCAGTGCCCCTCTCTGTCACTATCACATGCCCCCACTCTGAGAATCCTACTCTTATTTTTCTCCCTTCTAGCAAAATCCAGTCTTAGAAAGTATGTGATAAATTCTTTCACAAAGAGGTGTAACTGATTCTTTTTTTGTTTGTTTTTGCTGAGGCAATTGGGATTACATGACTTGCCTAGAGTCACAAGTTAGGAAGTGTTAAGTATCTGCGGTGAGACTTGAACTCAGGTCCTCCTGACTTCAGGACTGGTGCTCTATCCACTGTGCCACCTAGCTGCCCCAACTGACTGATTCTTAAAAGAGACCTCTTCCTGATTCTTGCATCTTCACAAAATCTTGAGCTAAAGGAATGAATCTGATGAAATTTCAAACATTAATAGTAAAAGGTTTGGTAAAAGGCTTTTTTGTTTTGTGTGTGCCTACAGATCTTCCTGGCAACCCAGAAATAATCTGGTTCACTTTATTTTATGCCAACATTTATAACCGGCAAGGCTAAAATCAATGATTTGCCCAAGAGCTCCCTCCCCAATGTCTCACCTAAAAGCAGTGTTAATGTTCCATGAATTATAGTTGTGATAGTTTAACAGTGCTCAGGAAAAACAGGTAAAGCAGGGTGACATGAAGTCTTTTGTCCAAAAAAATGGTCCCTGGACCCCTAAATATCTGAGGGTCAACAATCTAGATATGAATTACCAATTCTATAGGTATTCTATCTGCTCCTTTAAGGACTCAATTGGGACACTTCTCCATAACAGGACTAATTCACAAGGGCTTTGAGAACAGCATCAAAGATAGTTGCTTTTAATATATACAAAATGGATCGCCTGTGTCTCCTGTGAATTTTAATGAAACAGAAGTGAGGTTTCTTGTTTTGTTTTGTTTTTTGCCTCTTTTACACTCTGCATAATATTTAGCTGGGAACTGAAAAAAAAGAGGTTGGTGGCTTTGAGCACAGAATGGATGACAGTGAGTAATTATTAACAGAAAATATGACGTAGAACTTAAGGCTAGAAGGGAAATCAAAAATAATCTAGTCTAATCCACTGAGAAAATTGAGGCCTAGCAGTTAAATATTTAGGCTCCTATAACTTAGTGCTGGAAGGTCTCTCAGAGATCAATTTGCCCAGTAAGCAGTAGAACCAGAATTTAAACCTCAGTCTCCAAAATCCAAATCAACTTCTCTGTCACTGATGCAAAAGGAAGGAATAGCACCATCGTTTCTAAAAGGGCCAGGTCCCTTCTTCATAGGTCTTGCAATCAACTCAAAAGGTGGGACAGTAGTGCAGTGCTAAGGAAACTTGGATCTTGGAGTCAAAGGAACTAAATCTGAATCCAAACTTTGCCATACTCTATAGGCTCTGTATAGGACTCTGAACACTTCAGCTGTTTGGATCTCATAATTGAGATTAAATTAGATGACCTCTAAGGTCCTGGAGAGCAATGTAGTTTCAGACACTTACTAGCTGTGTGACCTGAATCACAGTTTGCCTCAATTTCCTCAACTGTAAAAGGTGATAATAGTACCTAGCTCGCCAGGATTATTGTAAGGATTAAATGATTAAATTAAACTTGAATATTTGTAAAATGCTTAGCATACAGTAGGTATTTAATAAATAATTGTTTCCTTTGTTTCCCTACTTTCTTCTTTTCCTTTCTAGAACTCTTGTTCTAGGATCCTATAAAGCAGTCTAAATGACTGACATCCATTCCAGATTTTGTTTCAATTTCCCAAATGTTCAACTGATCTATGATCCAGATTTGCATGCTTAAATATCAACAATATCCCTCTTATTGATTCCCTATATTAGATGGCACAAGCTCAGTTGTCACTCATGGAAAAAGAGTCTGATTCTTCAATAAAAGTTTACCAAAGGGACAGAAAAGTGTTGAAACAATGGTAGCTTTTCCAAAGAGCCATTTCACTTTGTTGTTATCCTGACCTAAACACCTAAATAATCCTCACCTGAATCCCTTATATTTGTGGTTAGAATATGTAGACTTCCAATAGAGAAAGACTATATAACAACATCATCCAGGATCTTGACTAGCCTGTGAGAAGGGAGAACTGATGCGAATGTCCTATTTTTTACACTGGTCAAAGGGAAAGATTCTGAATGAAAATTATCTTTACCCTAACTTCTGGCTAAAAAAAACTAATCACATTAGTAGGTTACCAATTCCCCAAGAATAATCTCAATGTTATTTGTCCTTAAGTTTATCGTTAAGATATTTATAGTTCTTTTTCTCAACTTAATATGCACATAAAGTTTACAGATACAATTCAAGTCCTTATCTAGATAGGGATTATATTTGTGATTTTATTGAGTTAGAGAATGCCTAGATAAGAGAGCTTTCAATGCAGGTGGCACCCTTTTTGTAACTTAAAGCACTTAAGAATTGCCTAGACTACTATTGTGGTTAAATGATTTTCTGGCCAGTCACCGAATCAGAAGGTTTCAGAGGCATTATGAACCCAGATCTTCCCCACTTCTTCCCAGATCTATCTGTATTTGTGTGTACATTCAAAGACAATTATAAAAATGAAGTGTTTAAAACTAACTGGATCAAAATGCATTAAATGAAAAATTTCACTATCTGCTTAAAAACCTCCACTGTGTGTGTCAGTTGTTAGATACTTGGAAGGAGTTTTTTTTTTTTTTTTTTTTTTTTTGTTTTGTTTTGTTTTTAATTTAAATGACATGTAATTGAAAAAGAATATGGTGCATTGGTCTTCAAGGTTTGACACTTGATAAGGAGCAATGCCCTTTCCCTTCAAATGTTTGGGAATGTTAGGGGGCATTCCAAGTATTCTTTGACAAGGTATTTTAAGAACAGGAAGAGGGGAGAAGCAGGACTTTCCACTGATTTCTGGGAGTTGACCCCACAATTCACATTAAACAAATGTTTGGAAAACTAGCTGTTCACAGGTCCAATTTCAATTCCCCTCAGGGGTTAACGTTAGCCAAATACTGGTACAGTAAGCATACAATGTGCTTTATTGTGTGGAAGAAAAACAGACCACCATCACAGACTTCCTGCTTTTGTAATCAAGGAAAAAGTGGAGTTTTGGAGTGATCATTCATGTGTGGTTATTAGAAATTCTGAGCTCTAAATATAGCTCCACCAAGAAATGTTCCCTACTACTTTCTTCTCTCTCCTGTCCCAGTCCAAAAAGAAAACATACCTGGATTTGGAAAGTCTGGAAGTTGAGAAAGGCACTGGGAATAAATAAATACATTTTAAAAACACCTGGGGGTCAAGGTAGAGGGACTGGGAATGACCAAGGGCTGCATTCTGAAATCACAATGAAAAGCCAGAGACTTTGTTTAGCTACTCAGATAGGCTTTCTTCAGCATTCTGGACTAAATATGAAGCAGTTTAGTTCGAATACAAAAAATAAAATTGTTCTGCTATTCAACTGTTCGGATCAGTTGCTCAACCATACTGCTTAAGGAATGCTTATGGTCAGAGCTGGGAAATCTCTCAAAGAATAGATCTGGATCTTTCTTATAAGCTTCAGAATTGATCCACCTGCCATTTTCTTAGTCATCTCAAATGCACATATGAGAAGGGAAAAAGAACAGTTCAACCTGTTAATTTTATACTTTGCAAGAACAATTCCCTGAGTAGCCCTGAACCACCTATGGGACTTCTGAGGGAAGTGGAATTCAAGTCTGGAAATAACTTCTAGTAAGTTATTCAATATTTTGTTTCCCTTTCAAAAGGCTTGGAGCAATTCTCAGGTGGTCTGGGAAAGGTTTTTTGAACTGTTGTTTTATAGGAAGTACCTCATTGCTCTGAAAGAAATGAGGTTTGCATGGAAGAAATTTCTCCAAGTTTACTTTGAATCTACTCAGAGACATTAGCAAATTCTAAAGGCAGCAGGCAGACAAAAGAGAGGCAAACTGGTGCAGGGATTATTAGCAAGCCAGATTTGAAGCTGGAAAGGAGCAGATTCCAGTCTTTCTTTTGGAATATATGGAACAGAATGGAAAAGCACTCATTAAGTGCTTTCTAAATACTAAGTACTATCAACATAAACAGACAACCTGTAGAAGTTCACATTCTAAACAGGGGAGACAACAAATAAAGGAGGTTTCACTTTCATGTTCAGTTCATGGAAGATAGAAAAGTCAGGAAGTAATTAAGCAAGAGAAGTAGCAGGGCAGATGGCAAGGCCCTGAGGACCTGGAGAACTGTCAGAGCAGATGGTCCCCTACCAAGATAGTGGGTCCAAGGGTTAAAATGTAGTGGGGCTCTGGCACAACTGCAACAGAAACAGTAAGATATGTATACACATAGAAACAGATATACAAGCTGTCTGTGGTTCGACTCTCTTAACCTCTCAGTGTCCTCAGCAACTCTCCAAAAATTTTAAGTTAAAGATGAATTGTTAATCTATTTAAACAAAGAACCAACCCCATCTCAATATCCTCCACCCCAAAACAATAACAACCACAAAACAGGCAGCAAGAGGTAATTGGTTACAAACTGTCTTTAAAATTACACCCCCCAAAAAAAGTTCTCATCATGCTGATAACATACTCCCACTAGGCAAGTCATTCAATAAACTCCCAGAGTTTCACTCTCCCCATTTGTAAAATGAGAAGGGTTGCAGCAGATGATCTCTAAGGACCCTTTCTTGCCACAGCTCTATGATTCTATGGTTAAATAGGGAGACAAAGACTAAAGGTTTTCATCACACTCCTGCTAAAACCAGGCCGTGCTGATCAGAGACATAGAAGAAATGATCATCACACATATTGTATTTAACATATACTTTAACAGATTTAATATGTATTGGACTGCCTGCCACCTAGGAGAGGGGGTGGGGGGAAAAAGGGGAAAGGTGGGAACAGAAGGTTTTGCAAGGTTCCATGTTGAAAAATTACCCATGCATGTGTTTTGTAAATAAAAAGCTATAATTTTTTTTTTAAAAGACCTGTCCATTTAGGGAATTTTGAAATAGTTTTAGTTCTTTTTTTTGCACTTACTAATAGTATATGGAAGAATATTGTAGAATATAGAAAAAACTATTTATAGAGCCAATGTTCAAATCCTACCACTGATACAAGTTAAATCAGGAGAGAAGATTTTCTCTCCTGGGAGTTCCTGTACCAATGAAATCCCAGATCTAAGCCCTAGATTCTACTAGTTTTATTTATCTACTTGGAGACAATATGGTACACAAGCCAAGAGGACCTGGTTTGGGGCACAAGTTCTGCTACTCATTATGTAATCATGAGTGAGTCACATAACTTTTCTGGACCTCAGCTCCATACCTGTAAAATGAGGAGGGATGGGGGTTGGGGGTGGGATAAAATGGTTTGCAAGATCTTCTCCAGCTCTAAATCTATGAAAGATGATGATCCTATGAACCTGTCAGGTAGAAGCAGAGGTAGCAAAAGCAGAATATGGCATGTACTGTCAAATTATTATGTAGTAAGTTTGGCTTAATTGCTTCCTTTTTTAGATGGATTAATAGCAAAATTCAATATAGCACTTTTTTAAAAGAATAGGTTACCAAGGAGTTGGGAGAACACATTTTTCAAAACAGAATGGCCATCAATGTCCAAGGCTGTTGAGATAGGAGACTAAAATGAATGCCTTCTAAGTACTTTTCCAGCTCAAGTGCTGTGGTATCCATCTTATTAAAAATGCATCTTTGAGCAAAAAGAAAAGTTGCATCTTTACCCATGCAGCTTCTTGATTTAAAATGGAAATCTTTTGACCACTTGACAGATAGATAGAAAGCAGGACAAATGTGCTTATAGATTATTCTCAGTTGCTCCTTTCTGAGTCAGCTTAATCTATTTCCCTATTGACAATATATTGCTACAAGTAATCTGATAACTAAGATTCAATCCATCAGAATCTTTTCATGCTCACCCACTCTCCCACTAAGAAAAAGGCAAATCATTCCCATTTGCTTGTTTTATTCCATAAATTAAAAAAAATTTAAAAGAGCAAATGTAATCTGGATTTCAGAAGATAAAGCACTAAATGTCTGGACAGCATTTGTAATTTTCTCATTGACGCTGGAATAATAACATTCCAATGAAGAAAACATCTGGGATATTTGGGAATGCTCCCATTCACCAGGAGATATAAAGTCACTTCAATGAATAGTGACAACTGGGGAAAAGTTATTTTTCAAGGGTCTAATGTATTCCTTTGAAGGTAAATATTTCCCTTCAAATAATCAACCAGCATGTTCTCTTATATATTGAGCATTTAATTTGTGAGGAATGTAGATTACTTAAAGAAAAATTTATAAGTACAAGTAAACGTGAGAATATAAGAACTGCTCCACTTAATTGTCCCATAGGCTATCTGACCCATCATTCTGTATCCAACATGATAAGAAGAAACAGAATATGAAGGGTTTGGCTGACCTAAGTGATATAACACACGAGGATTAGATAGATGATGGGTTTTTTAGAAGGTATATACAGTTTTGTCAGTCACAAATGTGTCCAATTCCTTAAATTCATGTTTACTTCCTGCCTCTAATAGTTCTTGGGGTAACAACTTCCACCAATTATTGGTCACTGTACAAAGCAGGACTTCCTTTTATTTGCCCTAAATTTACTTCATCCAAAGTTCCTAAAACTCCCTTATCCTAGAGGATACACATAGAGTTTAAGTAGAACTTTGTTCTTATTTCAGCAGTGCCTTGCACACATAATAAATGCATGTTGGCATGAATAGTATATTAAGCCTCAAATGTCCAATGGTGGCTTAGCAAAACAACGTACCTTAGATTTCCTGGGTCCTTTCTTGCCTCCTGATTTCTTTGACACAGGTTTCTTCTGTGATGGAGATTTGGCCTTTTTGGCTGGTGGGGGAGTAATGATGGCTTCCAGTTTGCCTTTGGATCCCCTCTTCTTTGCTAGCAATTCTGGGTGGATATTTGGTAAAACACCCCCACTGGCGATGGTGACCCCCTTTAACAGCTGCCGGCAAATCAAAGAGGCGCATTATAAATCAACCTTCCTAGGCTTGCATATTGACAACTTTTTCATATTGAAGCTGATCATCTAGGGCCATGGAAGGTCAAAACTTCGGGGAATTTAAGGATCACTTAAAACTGTGGCTTAGAAAAGGGAAAGATTCTGTGACTAGACTGAGACAAGAAGACAAACTTTTGGATTTTTTTTTAAATGTTCTTTGCCAAATGGACCTCTCCATCAGAGAATGTATGTCATGTCTTCTTAAATGGGAAAGTTGTTGTGTTACATGATTTCCAAGTTTACTTCCAATTCTGAAATTCTAAGTACTCGTTTTTAATAAATGGCATACTTTCCTCTACTGTCAAACACAAAGTTTCAAGCACTGAAAAAAAAAAAAAAAAAAAGAGTGAAATTTTCATCTGTATTAGCATCTTTGTTTTTATATAGTACTTTTTCTCCCTCAAACTGCATAAACTTATTTCACTCCCTATCAGACATGGGCTAGTAAATATTTAATAAACATCTCCCCCCCCCAAAAAAAAGGGCACATGTAACACATTTTTAAGATCAATCTGCACAATTAATACCTTTCCCATTACCTTTTTAAGGCTAGACAAAAATAAAATGATAATCAAACCCTGGTTTTGTAGCGTTACCAATTTCTGAGGGGCTAAATATTTACATTGAATACTTAACAATAGATTTTCATGAACAGGTATAAGCCATCTGTAACAGACCAATGCTTCAGAACCTCCCCCCTTCCCCTCTGTATAATCAAGAAAAAAAAAGGCCTCTCTAAAATTAACATGACATGAACTGCTTAATGCATGATACAGCATACAATTTTTGCCTCCTGCTCTACTCATTCTTGTGGATTTGTTCTTTCAAGAATCCTACATTTAAATCTTACTTAAATGTCTAATTGTAGAATGGTGGTGATGTGGCATTCTACTAAGCCTAAGCTCAGTCAGTTAATAAAGATGTGAGTGAGAGACATCTGACAAATTGTATACCTCTGGTGCCAAATAAGGAAGAGACCAGTTAAGTCCAGAGAGGCCTATTATTAGCAAGGTGACAACAGAAGAGGTACTGGACTTTCCCAAGTGCACAGAACCAGATTAAAATTTAATTGGCAAATGTTTGAATAAATTAAAATACAATACAAATAAATTTAATTTGTGATTTATAAGTCAAAATGAAGCCCATACCCTCTGGCTACAGAATAAGTTTTTCAACCACAGCATCTCTTGAATACAATCTACCAAAAATGCGGGTTCAATAACTGAAGATTAGCACTGTCCAATAGGCCATGAGGTTGCAGATAAATGAAAGAGAAATCAAAGTAATGACCCTTGATACTGATCTCATCCTTAAAAACTGGCAGACACCGAAAGGCTCTGGAAAAGGGAGAGGCTGATTAAAAAAAAAAAAAAAAAAAAAAAATTGGATTGTTTGCTAGAATGTTTGAATGAAAAAAGTTCTTCAAAAGGGGTCAACTATTTGAAATCTGAGATGCACCCATGGCTTGTTTTCCTACCTGGTTTAATTCTTCATCATTGGCTACAGCCAAAAGGATATGTCGAGGAGTGACTCTTCCCTTCTTGTTGTCTCTTGCAGCATTCCCAGCCAATTCCAAAATTTCTGCTGTAGACGGGAAGAGACAGAAGAATAATGGCTCTTGGTTAGTGTCACAGAAGTGGGAAATTTCCCCTTGTGACATACAAAGTAACTTCCTATTAGGCATTGCAACTTGGTCACCTCATGAAACTTTACAATCCTAATCAAATGTCTCATTCTTTCTTGACTCTAACAATTATCATACAACATGGTAACAAGAGAAAATTAACCTCCAGGATCTTTCTATGAAACAATACTCTGTATAAGGCTGCTTCATAGGATGGTGTTCCCTGAAGTCACTGGTTCAGAAACTAGTTTCTTTTCCTTTCTGAGTGCTAGTTTTCTTGTGAAATAAAAAAAGTCTTGGATTGGATGAGGTTGAAGACTCCTTCCCACTCTGATAAAAACAGTACAGTATAAAAAAGGCTCATTTATTGTCAGAAAACATAAGAGTTCACATCCCTACTTTATAAAGACCCGGGCTGAAATACTTAAGCTACATACACCTCATTTTTCTATCTGTTCATGAGAGATTAAGATATTTACAATATCTCAGATTAATATAAAGACTAAATAAGATGTGTAAAACACTTTATAAACTGTAAAGCATCATAAATAAAGGAATTATGGAGAAAACGCTGGTTTGGATGGAGCTGGATGGAGACGTGGGGCCAAAATAACACTCTGGCCATATAAGATAGCATTCTACCTGGAAGATATAGATTTGAATTCTGTTCCATCTTTACTAGCTGTGTGACCAAAAGCTAGTTCCCTCACTTTCTGAGTCTCAATTTTTTCATGTCTACAAGTAGGGTTTGTAGTATCTAAATCATGATAGCATCTCATGCCAAAAGACCCTTCTCTTGAGCATGAAGTGAGTAAATATGTCTGAGACAATCATACACAGAAGTTTTAACACATTCTTATTCCCCCAAACTTCTAAAGTCCCTCATAATTTCCTTAACTTGTTTTGAAAATGAGAGATTTTAAAACTTGGAGTTTGTGTCTATTGAGATTCCATGTTCATGTTAATTGACATCTGTCTGCAAAATAAAGCATTAGGTTTCAATGACAAATGTTTCAAGTGCTGCAATTGAAAAAAAAATTTATGAATAAGCCACTGAGGCAATATAGATGCTGTCTATTTTACTGTACCAAATGTGTAACAAGGAATGGATCAACTAATCAATAAATATTTATTAAGTGCCTACTATGTGATAGGCACAATTCTAACTACTTTATAGATTCTATCTCATTTGATCAGATAAGATGTACCCCTGAGCAAGAGATTTCCTCTTTTAGTATCAATAGAATCACAGACCATTAAAGTTGAAAGATACTTTAGAAATCATTCAATTCAATTCCTATTTCCCAACACATAAGGAACTTAAGTTTTTTATGAGGTAAGATGACTTGTTCTTGGTTACACAAGAACTGAAAACTTTAAACCAGGTTTCCTTAATCTCAACATCTGAGTTTTTCTCAAGATTGTTTTTACCTACTGCTCACTCACCTTTCTAACCATTATGCTTTAGCCAAACTGCTTTACTTTCCCTGATCCTTTGATGCATTCTGGGTTCAAGCCACTCTCCAGCAGAAATACCTTCCCTCTCCTCTGGACCTATCCAAAACAAGTTCATGCTTTGGTTTACATGGCATCTGCTTCTTGATATCTCTCCAGCACATGGTGATCCCTACCACTTTCTAGGCTACCTTTTGGGCTTATAATTATGTTCTGACTTTTGTGATATCACATTGTCTTTTAATAAGTTTTTGGTTGTGTTTCATTTCCCTAACTAGTTTATAAGGCAAGAGCTTCAATATTTATAACTAACTATGCCTCCCCAGGCAATCACACCTCCTCAGTTTGCAGAACTCCAGGTCATCCTAAAAATCTCATCCTTTGCTCAACAAGACTGATCTTTGTACACAGTAAATTTTCAACAAAAATCTGTTAATTCAAATTAATTTAACAAATATTTATTCAACACCTATTTACTAGGTACAAGCCAGTATGATGCATACTAAAGATAAATATATTAAAAAAATGACACAACTTCTGCTTTTTAAAGACTGTATATTTCACTAGAGAATATAACATGCAAATACAATATATGGTAATCTAAGCAGAGAGAACATTTATAAAGCCATTAAGTGATCATATATTATATCTCTGACTTAGAGAAGGAGCTCAGAGGCTATCTAGTTTAACCCATTCATTTTATCACTTAAGAAAAGGATCAGAGTTAAGTTGTGACTGAATATGCAAGTACAGCTTTTGCATGTATGATATAGAATTTAGTTTGTGTTTAGCCTTTTGGCCTACATTTTATAAATAAATTGTTGCATAAAATAATAATAGAAATAATCACTATTTATTAAATAGATAACCATTGTTTTATTAATATCTTTACTGTTTTTAAGAAGTCATATTGGTTATGTTGATTGGCCTTTTTTCTCTGTCCCTGATTTAAGACCTGCCTTCAGAGAGGATGGAGCCCTATTTACAAGGTAATTGAACCAAGTTTATGATGAATCCTAGAATAACTAAGCTTTCTGAAGAGATTCTTAATCATGTCAAGATTTGTCACTAAGTTAATAATGGTTTCTGGTAGGAAAAGATGAACTGTGTTTATTGGTGGAAGCTAAGTAAAAATTGCATATAATTTTCAGGTTTTTTTTAAGCTTAAAAGACTGTAAGACAGAAAAGGCAAAAAGAGTAAGAGTTAAGACAAAAAAAAGAGGGGAGGAAGGGAGGGAGAGAGAGAGACAAACAGAAACAGAGAAGGGGGTAGGGGAGGAGAGGAGAGGAGAGGATATAAAAAAAACTCAGTGGAAATTAAATACAAAGAGGAGAGGTTAGAGGATCTTCCCCTCCACCACTGAAATTATCTTTCTACTTACAGTTCAATTTATAAAAGCCCCTAACACATGTTCAGGTATCTGTGGTATTGGGAACACATGCCAACTTCCTTCCTTCTACAGAATCATAACTAGGAATCTTTTTTCTTCTTTGGAGGCAAATGAGGTTAAGTACCTTGCCCAAAGTCACACAGCTACTAAGTGTCTGCGGCCAAATTGGAAGTCAGATCCCTTGGCTCTAGGGCCAATGCTCTATCCACTGTGTCATCAAACTACCTTTAGGTAATTTTTTAAATGGCTAGAAACATATTCTTAATTATACCTTGGTCATTTGAAGAGAGGGATTAGCAATAAAGCTGAAAACAAAATTGAAAAGTGGATTTCCATCAACTAAGAAGGTACTTTTGGCTTATGAATTAAATAGGGCTTAATTGGGCCTTAATAAATAAAAAAATATGACAAATTCAGAGAAACATAGAAAGAATTTTACAAATTGACACATAGCAAAGAAAAGAGAACCCTAAATGCAATACAATAAGGTAATTGATGTACAAAAAATAAATGAACTCAGATGAAATGCAAAGACCAATCTTGATCTCAGAAGTTAGATGATGAAAGACAACTTTCCTCCTTTCAAATGAAAAATGGCAAATATAGGTAAAGAATGTTGTTAATACTATCAATTAGGACGATTGTGTGTCTTGGTTTTGTTTAATGATTTCTTAGTTACAAAGGAGGGACTTATTGTGTGGATATGTTTGTGGGGAGAGGGTTGGAGAGAGAGGGTTAAAACTAGGAAACTGTAATTTGAAAAATAAAAATTTACTAATAAAGATTCTGAAAAAAAATAAAATTCATCTATGATATTCTATGCATAATTATGTTATGCCTTCTGAATATATTGTATTATTAAATTTTCATGCATTTATATCTTCTCTCTTACTACATTGTAAACTTCTTGAAGGCAGGAATCTTCTGTTTGCTATTCTTCATTTCATCCACTAAACCCACTTACCTTAAGTTCATAATGAGCAGATCTTTAAAACATTAACATTCACAATTAAAATAAGGGATACTACTATAGACACTAAAAAAGACACAAAGTCTTAAATATTTTGGCAGGGATCTATCTGGTTGTGTAACTTTCTTATTCAAAAATGTTCAATGGCTCCCTATTGCTCAAGAAATAAAATGTATATTTTTTTATTTGGTATCTAAGGTCCTTCACAAGTTGTAGTTGCCTTACTCTTTCAAAAATAACTTAGTGACTAAATGGATAGAATGCTGCTCTGTGAAGCTACTCTTTGTTTTATTTTTTGTTTGTAATTTTTTTAAGCTAACTATTCTTAACCCCTCTCATTGGAAATAAATTGTTTCCTTGAGTTTCAGAGTTTTTCACCTCTCTAATGAGCCTATCCACAACCATTATGTCAGAGTTAACAGAATGGATTTTACCCTGCTTATTCTACTATAAGTTCTAAGAGGGCAGAATCATCAGGTCTGATTTAGTTTTTTTATTTCTAACCTGTAAAGTAGCACAATAACTTGCACACAGTAAGATAAAAGATGTTTAATATATGAATAAATGAATATTCATTCTTCCATTAATTGAAAGAGACATGTTAGGTTGCCTATTTGCAAATGTTTCCTTTTTGTATAAGGTCAATAACAATTTGTTCACAGTCAAGATAATAAAAGTCCTGCAAGACAAAATGGAAGCAATATTAGATCTGAAATCAGAGGACCTGGATTCAAAAAAAAAAAAAAAAAAAAACTTCATAGAACCTGTTGATAAACCCCAAGATCTCAGCTTCTGGGATAAGAACTCACTATGTGACAGAAACTGCTGGGAAAATTGGAAATTAGTATGGCAGAAACTAGGCAATGACCCACACCTAACACCCTATATTAAGAGAAGGTCAAAATGGATTCATGATTTAGATATAAAGAGTGATATTCTAGGGGCAGTTAGGTGGCGCAGTGGATAGAGCACCAACCCTGAAGTCAGGAGAACTTAGGTTCAAATTTGGTCTCAGACAACACTTAATAAATTCCTAGCTGTGTGTCCCTGGGCAAGTCACTTGACCCCAATTGCCTTGGGGAAAGAAAGTGATACTAGAAGAAAATCAGAAGAACAAAGGATAGTCCACCTCTCAGATCTGTGGAGAAGGAAGGAATTTGAACCAAAAGAACTAGAGTACATTATGGAATACAAAATGAGTAATTTTGATTATATTAAGTTAAAAAGTTTTTTTTTTTTTTATAAATCAATGCAGAAGATTAGAGAAGCAGAAAACTGGGAAAATTTTTTTACATCCAAGGATTCTGATAAAGGCCTCATTTCTAAAATAGACAACTGACTCAAATTTATAAGAATTCAAATCACCCTCCGAATGATAAATAATCAAAGGATATGAACAGATAATTTTCAGATGAAGGAATTAAAACCATTTCTAGTCATATGAAAAAATGCTCTAAATCATTATTGATCAGATAAATGCAAATTAAGATAACTCTGAGGTACTATTACAAACCTCTCAGTTTGGCTAAGATGACAGAAAAAGATAATGATTAATATTGGAGGGGATGTGGAAAAACTGGGACATTAAAACATTGGTGGTGGAGTTGTAAATTGATCCAACTATTCTGGAGAGCAATATAGAACTATCCAAAGTATTATATATAAAACTGTGCATATCTTTTGATTCAGCAGTGTCTCTACTGGGCCTCATGTGCAAAAATGTTTGTAGCAGCTAAATGGCAAGGAACTGGAAATTGAGTGGATGCCCATCAGTTGGAGAATGGCTGAATAAGTTATGGTATATGAATATTCTTGTTCTATAAGAAATGATCTGCAGGATGATTTCAGAGAGGCCTGGAGAGACTTACATGAATTGATGCTAAGTGAAATGAGTAGAACCAGTAAATCATTGTACAGGGCCACAAGATTATACAGTGATCAATTTTGATGGACATGGCTCTTTTCAACAGTAAGATGATTCAGGTCAGTTCCAATGATCTTGTGATAGAGAGATACATCTGTACCCAGAGAGAAGGATTGTGGGGACTGAGTATGGATCAAAACACAGTATTTTCATTTTTTCTGTTGTTGTTTGCTTGCTTTTTGTTTTATTTATCATTTTTTCCCTTTTTGCTATTTTTGTTGTACAGCATAATTGTGGAAATATGTAGATTACTTGCTGTCTAGGGGAGGGGATGGGGGAAAGGGAAGGAAAAAATTTGGAACATAAGGGTTTTCAAGAGTGAATTTGAAAACTGCTATATTTTTTTAAAAAAACGAACTTGGCAAGTCATTTAATTTCTCTGAACCTTATCTACGAAACCTTCTTTTTACTTAGAGGAGTTGGATACTGATATTTTTAGTCACTACAGGTAGGTTAGATGGTGGGTTTGGTAGGTAGTGTTAGACCTGGAGTCAAGAAGATGTGAACAGAAGTTCTCTCTCAGTCACTTAATAGCTCTGTGATCCTGGGCAAGTTACTTAATATCTCTCAAACTCAGTTTCCTAATTTGTAAAATAAGAGAACTGGATTCAATGGCTTCAAAGATCCCTTCTAAGCTCTAAATCTGCTAACCTAATTCTGTGCATGAGTAGGTTAGCAAATTACTTTATAGTTGAAGAACTAAATAAAAAATGAACAGAGATATGGGGGAGGAGGAGAGAGAGGGCAGTATTTCACCATTTGAAGACTACTGTATTTGTTCAAGAAAATGTTGTTTTCACAGAAGAGAGTGATCCTGTTAAATGATGTTCCTTCAGCAGGAAATTCAGTTTAAGTTATGGTTTTCTACTGGCCATTTAGGGAAGTTAAGGTGACCCACTTTTTTTTCCGGTCTGGTAAATGGTATGCAGGGGGTTCTCTATAAGAAGACCCAGAGAGATGAAGCTAAGGCTGTGTAAGGAAGAGAAGAGAGCTGGAAGAAAATAATTTAGAAGGAAAATTAAGGAAGAAAGGTTGTTTTTTTTTTTTTTTTAATTTTTCTCCTCTCTTTTTACTCTCTTACTCTAAAGAGTAAGTAAAACAGATTAGTAAAGAATAACAGATTCCAACACTTAGAGGATCAATGTAACCATGGACAGTAAAATCTGAGCCTAGAGTTGAAAAGGACAAGAATAAGCAGTTTGACATTCACAATTCCTGTTCGAAAACAGGTTTTCATTAACATGACACCAGAAAGTTGATGGGGAAGATAAAAAGGTAGAAAAGATAGCTAAGTGGCTTGAAAAGGGGACAACATGGTACTGGGAGATAATCCTAATTTGCTTTTTCTATACTTCCTGCCTAGTCATTCCCTTGCTAAAACTTCAGTAGCCACAGTTATTTTATTAGGGAAAAACTTATGATGTTGTGTACTTAATGGCAATGAAGTTCAAAATATCTAGTCACAGAAGTAGATATAGATATTCTAAGAGAAGAAGAGAAAGAAAAGTGGGTACAAAAGCAGAAGGCTGTGCATTTTGGCTATTTGGATTCCCCTTTCCTAAAATTCAAGAAAAACCCAGGCTTCCTTCCAAGTCTACTATCTCTGAGTCTTAGTTTCGGAGAAAGATTTAGAATGAGAGGACCTTGTTCTGATGATGATGTTTGTCTATGTGCCTTTTACAAATTAAGTCTCTATCCTCCTGTAGGTCTATCTCCTTATTATTAAAATAGGAAAAAAAAAAAAAAAAGGAATCTGAGAATCTTTTTTTATGAGATTAAAAAAAAAAAGGATTCTCAAATATAAGTGCTTCCTTTTTTTTTTTTTTTTTTTTTTTTCTTATTAGCACACATTATCAGACAATTCCTATTTCAGGCTTTCCCCTGATTCTTCAAAACTCCAAATCCATTCCCATTCCTTTCCCTTCACTCTTGGATAAATGACCTTGGCTTTTCCTTTATTAAACAAAGGAGAAAATCTAAATTCCCCTACCTACCATCCTTCTCCTTTAAATATATTTCTGTTGGTCCTTTTAACTACTCTCTATGACTTCCTTCCAATCTCAGACTAAGATATAGACATCTTCCCATCCTAAGTCTCATTCTTGCCCTTATGCTCTAGACTTCATTTCTTCCTTACTGACAGATATCAATTTGACATTTATATCCTCTCTTCTTAGCTTTTTCATCTTCTCTTTCCAACAGCTCCTTTCTGTCTAATATAATAAAGAAGCACTGGCCTTAGAGTCACAAATCATGGAGTCAAAGTACAACCTCTGCCATTTGTTATCTCTGTGACTTTCAGTAACTTCTTAAGGGTCTTTATTCCTTCTTTTACAAAAAGTCAGAGAATAGACTCAGGTATTTAGCTGGGGGAAAATTTACCTGTTAGTTTTGTAATGCATAGAATCACAGATTTAGGGCTAGAAGGGACCCTTGAGACCATTGAATCCAATCTGCTTATTTTACAGAAAAGGAAACTGAGGAAGAAAAAAGGTGTTTTGCTCAATGTCACTTTATGTTCTACCATACTATGGACCTATTTGTTTTGACTTACACTAAGCCCTGCAATATGATGAAACTGAAAAAGATTTCGGTGCTAGATTAAGAAATACAAATCTTATATTCTAATTTCAGCTCTGGCATTTACTATTGTACTCTTGGGAAAGTTCCTTAAACTTTCCCCATCTGTTTGTTAGCTCACATACAAAATGAGGAAGTTGGACTAAATAATCTCTTAGATTGCTTCTAGTTCCATTCTTCCTTTCAACAACATCTTCTCAAATGATAGGTTACATCATATGCTTTTATTTGATCATCATCTATCCTGTTTCTAATTCCTAAAAATCCCAGAAGCAAAGGAACAATAAAAATTCTGAGATTTCAAAATAAATGGAATGACTGCCATAGGTCACCATGAACCTTGTTTAATATTGCTTCCTTCATGTAGCCATTCTATGCTGCATATCTGTCTATGGTACAATGCAAAATGGAATCCAAAATCAAACAATACAAAATGGAGTCCAAGCAGAGATAACAGGGCCTATCAGAGTAGTAAGTAGGCACACTCCCTATTCATATGATTCTCCCCTTCCATATAAATTGGGTAACTTCTTTATGTGCTGTGAGGACTACGCAAAGGAGTGCTCATGGATACTCTCTGGATAGCTGTGCAATGGCGTTTATAACTGTTTACTCAGGCACTTCCCGCCCCCCCCGCCCCCCCCGATGGACAGTTACTATAGCAACCTCTTCATCAAGGGACACACAAGACACAGCACCCTAAGACACACCTTTTCAAAAACACACTCCATGGCCGTCACAATAGCAAGGAGAAAATGAGCACAAAGCTCCCAAATAAAACAAACCCCTAAACATCTGTTGTCTTTTCCAACTTTTTAACACAGCCTTCTTCCACACTCTTTAGGGAAAAAAGGGACCTAAAAGTGCTTCCCTGATAGGCAGCAAATGTCCTATAACTGAGTGGAAAAAACTGAGGAGAGGAGGCAAGGAGAGGAATAAGAAGAGACAATAGGGCACAAAGGGAAAAGGATGAAGGAAGAGAGGTGAGAGAGAGAGGATAAAGGAGAGAGAGATGGGAGAGGGAGAAAGAGAAAGACAGAAAATATGGGAGAAGAAGAACAAGGAAGAGGAGGATTTAGAAGAGGAGAAAAGGAAGAGAGGGACAAAGTAGGGGAAGGAAAAGAGACAGAGATACACAAAATACAAATGATCAACAAAGGAAGTTTCTAGACTTTTATTTTCCTGCAAATGGGTGAGCCCCTCCTTTTCATTCTCTAACAAGAGACAAGGTCATGGAGACTTCAGGTACTGAGCTGTACATTAAATTATTAACAGCCAAATTCTGCTCCCCAAAATGATTCTACATACCATTTGCATCAACTCTATGAAAACCTTGGTGATTTTCAGCAGGAGGTGCACTGTTTTGCATTAAATCAGGACCAGCTTCAGTTATTGCCTAAAACTTGAACTGAGCCCAAACTCTTTTAGGGAAAGGTTTTCCTAAGTTCAGTTAATTTATTTTGGGGAAGGTTTTGTGCATATCTGAATTTCCTAACTGTAGCTGGATTAGGAGAAAAGAGAATCTCTGGAGCCCTGGGATTCATAGACCAAAAGCCTCATCTTGCAGAGATTGACAGAATAACGGTTGGATGCAGTTTGAATTTTCAGGTGTCAAAAGTAACTCTTCTTGGGACAAAAGGAACCAGAATCTAAGAACAAAGGAAACCAAGAGAAAAGTAATTAAGGAGGGAAAAACAAAACAAAACAGGGCTTACATCAAGTTCACTGCTGCCTTGGTTGGATCATTTTTACTCCACACTTTGGCTAAAGGGGGGAAAAAAGTCATTTCCTATAAAGAACGCCAACCACAGATCTATTCATACATATTAGAACCTATCTAAAGAAGATAAAAAGGAGGGGTAAATTAGTAAAGTTGTAGCTGAAAAGAAGACAAGTTGAAAGGATGAGAAATTCTCTCCAATCTCATTCTTATTAGCTTTAAGCAGTTCTTATTTCAGCTTCTTTAGCTTTAAAATCTACACTCACCCACACTTCATGACTTCATTTGCAGTGACCCCAGGCCTAAGAGACACAGCATCCTTTTCTTTCCCCAGAGCAGCAATTTTCCTTGCTAGCCTAAATGTCCCTTGGCCTCATTGAACATGATATTTTAAAGGCTATTCTGACAAAATTCTTGCAGCCTTGAATAACAGTGTGATTTGGCAGCCTTTTCAGCCCCTAACCAGCTGTCAGAATGTGAGTACCTTTGACAGGTCTACATTCCAAGTTCATCCAGAGACCAAAGGCTTAGATTTGTTTTTTGTTTTTTTAAGTTTAGTGTTTTTTTTTTTTCCCTTGAACTAAACCATATCTGTAGTATTGAAGCCTTTTGTCTATCTTCTCTTTAGGGAGATGAAGTCATGGCTTGCAGAATTAGGCTCATAACAACTAACAGGTGATGTGTTGAGGCCAAGCCAAAATTTTAAACACAGATCTTCCAATAGGAAAAAGTCAGGGGCCTTTTCAGAGCTGTTTGAAGAGACTCATGTAACAAAAGAGAAATTGAAAATAACATCTTGAAATCAAAGAAAAGCAAAAGCTGTTGTAATCCCAAGGAGAAAACAGGCATTTGCTACAAAGCCAACAACATGACAAGGTATCTGTTTATTGTATTTCTTTAAGTTAATCAACCTTCCATCAGCAGTTTATTGAGTTCAGAATTGTTTCACACAATTCTGGAAGGTTTTAACCCAATCAACCCCAATCTGAGGGTGACAGTAGAGTTTCCTGCATGCCTTCCCCTATTGGAGTCTTTTACAATCCCTTTGGACTCTCCCAAATCTTAGTAGTTAAAGATGGATCCACATGCATTCCTGTAATTGTGCCTCATGTGCAACCCCTCCAGACCCGCTATCCTAAGAGCTTACATATATAAAGTACTGAAACTTTATCAAGTTCTATAAATATAAAGAATCTCATTTGATCCTTACAATAACTTCATGAAAACTGTTGTATTATTATTATTCCCATTTTACAGATGAAGTCCTAGTTACATCAAAGTTATCCAATGCTTAGGATGTACACACAGCATATCAATCCTTTGGACTATATCCTGGACTTGGGTCTGCACTGCAAGAAGAAATTATTTATATTGTAGAAGAGCAGTGAAAATGGAGAATGCAAGCTTCCCATTTCTTTGTATCCCTAAAAGGTGCATAGTATCTGGCACATAGTAGATCCTTAAACTTTTGCTGACTGAATGATTGGCCATGGAAGTCAGAAGACATAGGTTAAGTGAATGATTCATTTTTAGCTCCTTTTTATGTGCTATCTTCTCTTATTAGAATATGAGCTCCTTGGGAAAAGGAACTGTCCTACTTTTAATTTGGATTTGTATTCTCAAGACAGCAGAGTGCCCAGAACTCAACAGGTGCTTGATAAATGCTGTCAGGCTGGCAAAGTAAAAGTATAGAATAATATGATAATCTCATTTTGTAAATAAAGTCACTAAAAACAGGATTTATGCTCATTAGCTGGTAAAGCTTAAGTGTAAAGTAGATAAAGGAATAGATTATATCAGAGATATCAAACATTGTAACTGCAACACTCCCTAATGCAGCTAGAACCACATTAAAATATACTTGGAAAATATTTAACAAAATAAATAAAAATATAAAAAGTCCCAAAGATAATGTAGTATGTAGTTTTCTAAGTTAATATGTGATGTGTAGGGATCCTTATTTACAATTAAGAGTTTGATATCAGTAGACTAGATGACCTCCCCTCATTCTGTCTGACTGACAGAACCAAAGAATTCTAGGCAACAAAGAGAATTTGAAATTTTTCCAAGATCAATTTGAATTGTTCCCATTTTACAAATAAGGTCCTAGTCACACCCATGTTTCTTCTTGTCTTCATGTCTTATATTTTGCACAAAATTGTCAGTTCACTGTTCTTATAATCAAGAGACTTTCTATATTTTGATACTTAGAAGTGATGAAAGGTCAGGGTTATAATTTTTTTTAATACCGAAATTCCCCATGTTTCTTGATGGAGCTAGCAAGCAAACCAATCTCCATGCATTTAGTAATACTGTTAAAGCCTCATAAGTACCTTGAAAGATATAAATATACTAATTACCATTAACAATAATAATTGGTATGCAAAAAGTGAATGTAACCAAATCACCCATCCAGCTCTAAATTTCCCAAGAATAGAGGATCTCAGAATGAAAGAGAGTTCTGAGAACATGAAGTCAGTGGTTCTCAAACTTTTTCAGAGCACTAGAATTGCTCAGTTTAAACAAGACTTTAGCTAGTCTTGCAGTAAAATCCCCTAAAATGATTATTTTAATGCCTGTTAACAAACAACAAAAAGTTCATTAAAAAAAATAAAAACCATCACCAACAAAATGTTTAGGAATTCCTTGAAATACAATCCTGAGAAAAACTGATCTAATACAACTCCCTGACTTTACAAATGAGGAATTATGACCCAGAGAGATTAAGAGACTTGGTTAAAGTCACTCAAGTACCAAACAGAAAAATAAAAATTCAAGTTCCAGTGCTGAGAATCCAACTTCAGCATTCTTTCTATTGCAAGATGGGTCATGCAGTGAATGACTAGCATGGTCAGGATAAAAATCTGTACCTCCTGACTGCTTGCCTTGTGAATCCTGAGTCATAGCTACTTCTTTTAACTAAGAATTTTTCTAGCTTCTCTCATTTACACATTCATCTTGAAATAAATCAGTAAGGACTCTGCGCTCAACATAAAATGTAGCCACAAAAATGCCCCCAAACCATATACTCTACTGAAATAGTTTACAAAGACTGGCTGACTTGATTTTCCAGCACACACACACACACACACACATACACACATACACAGTATATATACTGCATGTATATGTGTAGACACACAAACACACAGAAGAGAAGAAGAGAATCTGTGTGGGGAGACTCATTGTGGGGAAAGAAGGAAAGGAGAGCAATAGAAAACCTAGTGTTTCCTCCCCCTTATAGTTTACACTTTGTTGGTTACTCTTAACGGTTTACATATGTTTGAAAAAATGCACTTGAACCTGATTAACCTAAGTGCTGCCAGACATGATTTGATTGAATGCAGAGTATATGTCTTGGCCCAGCGAGCTCGTTATTCGTTAGAGTTGGGGTCTTGGTTTTTAGTCCCTGACCTTATCCTGCATTTTCCAAATGTGCATTGATGAGGGGAGAGTCAGAGGTGACAGGTGGCAGTCAGCTGCCAGTCACTGGCTAGTGCCCACCCTACATTTGCTGAGGCAGCAAATGCCAGCACCATTAGTAAAGAAAAAGAATGAAGGAGGTGACTTCATCATCACCAGCTGGTCTGAAATAAGTATCTTTGAGCTCTAGCCATTTGGGAGGTCTCTGTTGTCCCTATGAATTAATTTCTTCTTTTAAAGGCTCAAAACACATTTGAGAGGAAGTGGTTAATTTGCATATTTGTCTATAGAAATTCCAAACTACAAAGAGAAGAAGGTACAACACAAAGAAATCTGCTAAAAACTACAATCAAGGATAATTCATAAAACATCACTGAAAAAGAAACAACCTTTCTCACTACTACTTCAGCAAGACCTTAGAGACAGAGATCACACTTTTACTTCCATCATTAAAAACTTTTGGTTTTATCCATCCTCCTCATCCATCTTATTCTTTGGAGTGAAAACTATAACCAGATGGTATGTCCTCTCCTCCAAAAAACTTCTGAATCTCATTTCTTTTTTGATTTGTTGTGTTTCATTCTAAAGCACTGTGAGTTTGGTGACTAAGAAAGCAATTTTTGAAACTTTCTGATCCAAAGATGTGGCTGCTCTCCAGTGTTTAAATAAGGAGAATCTGTGGGCTAGACATTTAGCACCCTTCTTCCAGTCTCTCCCTTTCCAATAGTCAGAGGTAGAGAAGAGATTAATTTCTTAACATAATTCCTGGCTGCAACTCATCTGGCATCATTAGATTAAATCTTCCTAAAATATAATTTTCATCAAAGGAGAGAGGTCATTTAGTCCAATCACTCATTTTACAGGTGAGGAAACTGAGGCCCTTGTAGGTTGAATGACTTGCTCAAGTTGACATAGATAAGTCATAGAGCCAGGATTCAAACTTAAGTGACCCTTCCCTCAAAAACAGTTGCTCATTGCCAAGTGGATAAAGTACAAGCTTTTTCAGCCCAGCCTTCAAAGCCCCCCACAACCTAGTGCTTCCCTACTTTTTCTATCTTACACCATACTGATCCCATATGTATGGGATATGACTGGTCTTTTCCATGGCACCCACTCCTTTTACATTTCTGTCTCCATGCCTTTATTCACATCATTTCTCCTTACCTAGAATGTTGTTCTTCCTTCTTAACACTTATCTAATTTCTGTTCATTTCTCAAGGATCACATCTACAAGAAATCTTTCCACAATTCTACAATCCTCTTGAAACCTTTGCATCCTTGGGTCTCACTGCCTGTATCCCTTATTTGGCACTTGGCACAAAGTGTTGTCCTTTATTAAGAAGATAGATTAGAAGGGACTTTGGCCATCTAGGTCAAGTACCCTAATTTTAAATATGAGGAAACAAGCTGAGAGAGGTTAAGTGACTAGCACAGGATCTCACAGAGAGAAAATTAGCGGTCAAGATTTGAAGCCAGTCCTGAACCAGAGCTTTTTTCCCACTACTCCACATTACTTATCTCTTTTTATGTATGTCTTTTCTCCCCAATAGATCATGCTCCTTAAGGACAAAAACTACATGTCATGCACCTCTGTTCCACCCAAATAACTTGCAAGAAGCACTCACAGGTAGTACATACTCAGTAATCATTAGTAAAAAGATGACACTTAAAAACAACTAGAGACACTTGTCATAATTTTTAAAACCTATGACCCAAGTCTTGGGCTTTGACTGTTAGACTTCCCATCATGCTAAAGAGAAGTAAGCATGGAGGAAATCCTATTTTGTGGAAGGGTTTATACATATCTGTTATTATCTGTTCATACAACAGATGGAAATTTTGCTAGAACCCCCTTATGTTTTGCTGCCTCCCTCACTCTACTGACCCTCCCATCTTGCACTAGCTGCTCCTTTGGGCAATTCTGGCAGGTCTCACCTCTGACTCTTAGAAGACTACAGGAATGAATGGATCTTAGAAATAATCTAGTACAAAGTTCTAATTTTCCATAAGAGGCTCACTGAGACCCACAGATGAGTAGTGTCTCATTTAAAGTGACACAATTATTAAGTATGGAGTTAGGATTTGAATCCAAGATGTTAGACTGTAAATCCAATGTTTTCCTAATGGGAAATTCCTACATAATCCTTTCCAATATAGAATCCAAGGAATTGGAAGGAGGCAATATAGAACTTATTTTAACATAGGACTTTAAGGTTTACAAAATGCTTTCCTTACAATTATTCATTGATATAATTGATGCAAGAATTATCTTTATATAAATTAGGAAAATGGGACTCACAGGAGGAAGGAGAACTAGGATTTGAACATAGTTCTTCTGGCTCCAAGTCTAGTGTTTTATCCCATAAAGCAAAATACAAACCCTCCTCTTCCTAAGAAGCTAGGAAGATAACAGGGAACAAGCAGCATGGGAAGGAGGATCATGATCTGGAGTCAGTTTTGAGTTCCAACCCCTATCATGTGCAATCTGGATGAATGAAGGCAGGTTATTTAATTTCTCTGGCCCTTAGTTTGCTTCATCTGTAAAATGGTATGGCTAGATCAGATGGATCTCTACAGTTTCTTCCACCTTTAATTTTTTGATGATTGAGTTAACAATTTTGAGTCAACTAAAAGCTCAGATTCAAGACAGGGTCATGCAAAAATTTCTCAAATGAAAAGGGGTCACAAGTGAGAAAAGTTTAAGAAGTCCTAATCTATATCACACAATTTAGCATTCAATCATACTATCTTATATCAGTGCTTGTCTTACATGTGGATAAGTCTAATGACTGTGAACTCCCTGATCAGGGTCTTTTCCTTATCTTGTATCCTTTGTCGTGCCCTAGCATAGTGGCACTTATGACAGTGAAGAGGAAGCTGAAACAACATAGCCATCACACCATTCCATATAATTCCATATAATAATAATGGGTTTTGAATATGTCAAGGAAGTGAACTGTGAGGACCAAGATGCTTACAAGATCACTTCTAAATCAATGAGAACTACACAGAGTAATTTGTAATGTCTGGGAGGGGCTTCCCTGAAGGCTGCTATATTACCACATATAAAATTCCTACCTGGAAGTCCAGGATTTTTAGGGAACCGTGCATTTCCTTTACTTTGATCATAACCTGCTCCATGGCTTTCTGCGGTTTGCATTTGTAAATGTCAACTCAGGGCTTTACATCTCAGCTGATTGCCCTCAGAGGGACTTAAACCTGGCCAGACTATGAACTCTAAAAGCAGAATCAATTACTAATTAATCAACCCAAATTTTAATTTTAAATAAGATTATGTTGTATGAGAAAAACCACTAAGTATGGAGAGGGACCTGTCTTTGAATCGTAAATCTACCTCGGTTTGCTCATCTGTAAAATGAGGAGTTGGGTAGAACTAAAGTCCCTCCAACCTGTAAGTCCCAGGATCCAACCTACTGGAAAAGTTCTCTTCTTCCTTCTTTAATATCTGGTTATTGCACATAGGATTGTAGGATTTAAAACTGAAAGGCAGTTGGTTCAGAGGATGATATTATTTAAGTTGACAAGACCTGTTTGCTAATGAATAACTGATATTGACTTTTAGTAGTCAATATCCAGATTTATGGATCAACAGATAAATTGTTAATCAAAGATCAACCTTGGCTAATAATTAGCCCAGAGACAATAAATCCAAATTCAACCAAAATATGAAGCTAATGTCTCCAGGGTCAATTTGGTGAAACTGTGAATTTTCTTGGGTTTCTCAAGCAATGAGTCAGCTTTGTATGCAGTGTATTTTGTTTCAAAGTTATTGTTATCCAGCCAGTAAAATCAGAATTTGATTGAGATACCAAAAATAAGAAGTGGTTCCAAGGGAGGGAAAGTGAAGAAGGATGTAGAGAAGAACCAAAAAAACTGACCTTGACTTCTCTTCTCCACCATTTCTCTTAGACACTTTAATTGTAATTTTACAGGTACATCGAGAAAACAGCTATATGTACCACAGAAATCTGTTTGTTCACTACTGTCTCTGCCCCGGCATAATGGAAAAAAATCAATTGAGTGTTTGGAGGCACAATAAGGAAAGAGAAGGAAAAGAGAGAAGAAAAATTTATTGTTCACTGATATACTTACTATGTAATGCTATGTTATTCATGTTTCCTATTATCCTTCTACTAAACTGTGAACTCTAAGAAGGTGGGGATCCTGTCTGGCTCCCCAAATTCTGAGAATCATGCTTTACATACCAATGGAAGGAAGCTCACTTAATATTTGCTGAGTGAAAAAATAAATGGATAATTGGAAAAAGGAAGAAGAAAGGAGGGAAAGGAGAGGAGAAAAAGAAGGAAGAAAAAGGATAGAAGCAGCAAGGAAGGGAAAGAAAAAGAGGAAAGGAATGAGAGAAAGAGAAGGGGAAAAAAAGGGAGAGGAAAGAGAAGGAATGGAAAAAGGAGTTGTTTCATTCAGTTTGCAAGATTTAAGGAAGGTTGACTATTAAACTCCTAACAATAGGCCTGGTAGAAAAAGACTATCTTTCTTGAGGACTATGATTAATATTCCCTTTACGGCTGGTCCCCTCAACTGTATTTATTTATAGGTTTGAACTTTAGGTTTTGCTTTCCTGACATGTTATAATGGTCTAAATAACTAGGGAGAGAGGGTAATAAATATATATTTTATTAGTTGTTGATATTTTGATGGAATGATAGTTGGAAAAACTATTCACAAAACTCACACTGGTTTCTTTTCTCTTCTCCATAGGGAATCTTAGAATCTCAAAAACAAATTCTAATAATCTTCTTCAATGGTTTAAGGCACTTGGGAGATTTTTAAGAGCACAGAATTGTCCCCAAATCCTATACCCTAGTGATTCCCACATACCCACATGGAATAATACTATTACAACCCAACTGGATTGTTCAGTGTTTAGCTACCTTTTTGCCTCAACAAATACTGCTCATTTCATGCTGTCCTGGCACAAAGAAAAGACCATCTCTTGAAGCATTTAAGATTACTAGTTGGTTGGAGCAGCTAGGTGGCGCAGTGGATAGAGCACCAGCCCTTAAATCAGGAGGACCTGAGTTTAAATCTGGCCCCAGACACTTAACACTTCCTAGCTGTGTGACCCTGGGCAAGTCACTTAACCACAATTGCCTGGGGGGAAGTGGGGGGAAAGATAACTAGCTGCTTTTCCAGCAACTACCATCTGTCATCACTGACTTGGCCTTGACAAACACTTGATTTCTACTTTTTTTTGGAATGTTAATATGAATATGTCAAAGCTGGGTCCAACATCAGAAGCTCATGTCAAAAACATCATATAGTGTATGGAATTTATGTAGCATTTATCACCTAAAGATCTAAAACTGATTCATTCTTTTTTTCTCTTTTCTCAGAGAGAAATCTTTAACTGAGCAGTGATGCAGCTCACCCAGGCCACATAGTGGGCAAACCACAGGATTATTGGAAAGGTCACCTTCTCAGCTTCCAAGACCAAAAGAATATAAGAGTTTTCCTATTGGATCAGGATCTGCTGAGCTCCAGGTTCTGTCTGACAGTAAGCAGAGATGGATCATTTCAGGCAGGGCATGAAAATCCTGTCTGGTGCTGACCTCAAAGGTTAAGGATCATAAGATCAACAAAGATTTAAAGTTATAAGGGACCTTAGAGGTAATCTAGTCCAGCCCCTTCATTATACAAATGAGGAAACTGAGAACCAGAAAGGTGGAATGACCTGCCCATAGCTGAGGTTCAAACCTTGATTCTCTGACTCCAAATAAAGTGCTTTTTCCAACTTATCATACCAGCATTAATGTGTCTGATACTGTTTCTCTTCAATTCTTGGATGATAGATTTCTTTCTGAATTATTTTCATCCTTTTTAGAATTTGTGTATATATTCCATCAGTGCTCTTTCTGTTGGAAGACAAAGAAACCTTCCAGTAGATATGCTCAAGGAGACTGAAATTTCAGATAACAGATAACCCTCCAAACGTCAGTTATCCTTCCCAACCACTAAACACTTGAAACTTCTTATTAGGTTTTGCCTTGTTAACAAGACTATATATCCAAAATGGTTCTGCCTTATGTAAAATTCACAAGCCTAGATAATAGACCATGGCAGACTTGAGGTCTTTTCAGGGTAGCATTTTTCCAGGAGACTTCTGAAGTGATCAAAAGTTAAGAATAGTGAATACTGCTGCTGGACTCTCCAAGCAAGCAACTCTTGTGGAAAAGAAGTGAGCCATTTCTTCTGACTGCCATCTAGATGGCAGGCAAGCCAGATGAGTGAAGCAGCATGGTACCCTGAGAGGGAGAAAAGAGACAATATTCTAAAGGCAAATTAAAACTCCATTACTACCTTGAGCATGACCTCCCCTCAACCTAGATGAAGACTCTGAATCCAAGAGGCTTAGGAATAGTAATGCTTTCTAATAGTAGTAATGCCTACTACAATTATCATCCTGGGAAGAAGCTATCTCTATGGAGACCTAGCAATTTCTCTTGCAATGGCTATAGCTAAAGTTACTGAAAGCACAGTCAATGTCAAATGATTCAACAACAGAAAATGATAGGATTTTATCAGTGAAAATGAAATTAAGGATGAGCATAGACGCATGGCATAGTGGCAGGTAGAAATATAGGCAGGCTCTTCCAACATAACCCTTCCACTAAAATCTTACCAGATCCTGAGAGAGAACTGCAAGAAAAAACAAAACAAAACACAGTAAATCATATTTCTAGTCCAGGTCAGCATAGATGTCTTGGGACCCTAAGGATGAAGTCTGGTCAGGAGGGCACTGTATCAAGCAATCCAGTGTATTGGAACTCAGAAAGGGCTGAGGCTATGCACCAGGGTGAGAGATCCAGAACTTTACTGAAGAACCCCGATCTTTCAGTACTGTGGAGAACAGATGCAAACTGGCACTTCAGTCATTTGCTACCCAGTTTCAAGTCAGATTCAGGGTGGAATGAAGTTTCAGAAGGCTATAGGCTTTGTACTGAGCTAAAAATAAGTTCAAAAACAAATAAAAGCAGTAAGGATGTGACTTAAGGAACTGGTTTTGGTTGTAGACTCAAGTCCAGTAGAGTTGTGAACCAATACAGCCATTCTAGAAAGCAATTTGGAACTATGCCTTAAAAGCTATTAAAGTATACGTACCCTTTGACTCAGTATTACTTCTATTAGGTCTGGTACCTCAAAAAAACTAAAGAAAAAAGGAAAAGAAGCAGAGCTGCTAAAACTATTTTTGTAGGCAAAAAGTAAAAACTGAGGTGATATAAATCAATTGGAGAATGGCTAAATAAGTTATATGTGTGCTATATAAGGAGATCTTCCGTTTAAAAAAATTTTTTTTTACTAATTATAGTAAAAGAAGAGGCACTACTACCCATTTGCTTTGCTGCTGTATATTAAGGGCCATGAAACCTTTCTATCTTACTTTCAGTGAAAACTTTCCATATAGTTTGTTTCTCCCATTAAAAGGAGAATTCCTTCAAAGAAGCTGGTTTTGTATTTTCAGGGGTTAGCAAAATGTTGTAGCAGAATGTAAAAAAAATGCAAGTCCTTAATGCTTTTTTATTTCTTTCATTCATTCATGTGGGGAAGCTAAAGTACTATGCTACCTGTATGAGGGATTTCTGAGCAGTTAATACAATGTTTGGCTTGGTTTTATCAATTAAAAAGAAAAGAAAAGAGGATAAACAATAAGCAGCTGTCAATTCAAGAGTAAAAATTCATCAGAGGGAAAAAGGGCATGAGGTAAGCTAAAGAGGCTAGTCACCTCACCACAACAGAATGATGGTCTTCCAGGATTTCCAAATGCTATTATTTACGTGGCAACATATGGAGGAGGAAGAACAACAATAACAACTACCACCCAATTGGAAATCACTGGTATAAATATACTTCTTTATTTTTTATTTTTTTAAATTATAGCTTTTTATTTACAAATTTATATGCATGGGTAATTTTATAGCATTGACAATTGCCAAACCTTTTGTTCCAATTTTTCCCCTCCTTCCCTCCATCCCCTCTCCCAGATGGCAGGTTGACCAATACATGTTAAATATATTAAAGTATAAATTAAATACAATATAAGTATGCATGTCCAGTTATTTTGCTGTACAAAAAGAAGTGGACTTTGAAATAGTGTACTATTAGCCTGTGAAGGAAATCTTAGCCTGTGAAGGAAATCAATATACTTCTTTATTATAAAAGAGATTTCAGAGAGCACAGTCAGGGACATTTGGGAAATGACAATTATAATAAAAACAAAACATCAATAAAAAATTTTAAAAATTAATCACAGGAAGTAGCAATTTTCTGCTAACAACCAATTGATATAAATCAATTCCTCTCCCCACACATGCCTCATGATTCTGTTGGCCTCCATTTATCTAATTTCTGCTCCATTTTAATTCCTCTTAACTATCCTGAATATAATAAAGCAGGATGATTCTAGGAAAAATATAACTGGCAGAAAATATCACTCCCAGTCAGCTATAGTCAAGGAAGGATCACCAAATTATTCTGTATGAAGCATTCAAAGAACTTACGACCTAGTAAGGAAGAGAATTATATCAATTTCAGATTCATCAAAGTGTTCCAGACTGTCAATATTCTTTCTAAAATATGGCAACCAGAACTGAACAAAATAATCCAGTTGTAGTCTGACCACATCAACAAAAACCAACTCCCAACCACAAAGTCCCTCATTTGCTTTTTATCATTTGCTTTTTAGGATATTATCATGTAATACAATTGACATCTATTGAGCTTGCAGTCCACTAAGACTTCCAGATCTTTTGCATATCATCTGATATCACACAATGATTTCTATGCTTGTGAAATAGATTAATCACTTGAACTCAAATGCAGAAATTAAAATTTGTCCCTATTAACAACATTTTATCTTCTTAGACACAATCCTCAATTCTAGACAAGTATGATCATTGTGGATCCTGATTCTACTATCCATTTAGATATCTTTCCCAGCTTCATTAATCTATAAATCAAATAAGCATGTGATTGATGCCTTCTTTGAAATCATGTTAAATAGGATGAGCCTCAAGGACAAATCCCTAAATTACTATACTAAAGGACTCCCTCCAAATTGGTATTGACTTACTAATAACAACTTATTTGGGTCTAGTTGATCAACAAATTCTGAATTCACTTAATCATTCCATCTCACATTTCCACCTTATGCACAAAGACAGAATGAAAGATGATATGTTGAAATTTAAGATATAAAAGTTATATATATATATATATATATATGTATATAAATACATATATTAATCTAATATGTATATATATATATATGAAAATTATGTCAAAAAAAGAAAATGAAGGTAATAGGCTGGCATGACTTATTTTTCATGAATCCATTAAGGTTCCTACCAATCATTTTTTTTGTAATTTAATAGCCTTTTATTTACAGGTTATATGTATGGGTAACTTTACAGCATTGACAATTGCCAAACCTCTTGTTCCAATTTTTCCCCTCCTTCCCCCCACCCTCTCTCCCAGATGGCAGGATGACCAGTAGATGTTAAATATATTAAAATATAAATTAGATACACAATAAGTATACATGACCAAACCGTTATTTTGCTGTACGAAAAGAATCAGACTCTGAAATATTGTACAATTAACCTGTGAAGGAAATCCAAAATGCAGATGGGCAAAAATATAGGGATTGGGAATTCAATGTAATGGTTTTTAGTCATCTCCCAGAATTGTATCACTGGGCGTAGCTGGTTCAGTTTATTACTGCTCCATTGGAAATGAATGATTTAGTTGATCTCATTGCTGAGGATGGCCAGGTCCATCAGAATTGATCATCATATAGTATTGTTGTTGAAGTATATAATGATGTCTTCTACCAATCATTTCTTAAAAATGCTCAGAAACACTCACTCTAATCATTAATTTTATAATTTTTTCAAGAATCAAAGTCAAATTAATCATCCAATTAACAGATTCCAACTCCAGTAATACACCATCTTCTCCTGTTCTCCATGATTTTTCAAAAAATGACTTACAGTGGCTTGTTAATTATAATATCTAATTCTTTCTGAGTCTGGGATGTATTTCTGGTTAGCAAGATTTCTGGGAGCCACTTTTATCTTTTGTTTTGGGTTTTAGTATTTTCTTTAGCAAGGAAAAAATTGCTAGCAATGATCATTCCTATCCACTAAAATTTACCTAGAATTACATAATCCTTTACACATTTGTATGATACTTTGCCATTTACATTGTGCTTAAATAAATCACATAAATGATCTCATTTGAGCTTATTAATACCCTCTGAGAAAAGTAGGGCAAGGACTATTTCTTCTATTTTAGAAAATGAAGACATGGAGGCTCAGATCAATTAAGTGACTCTTACAAGTTCATAAAGATAGTTAATGGTCAATCCAGGATGTCAACAATGTGATATGGCAGCCAAAAATGAGAATTCAATTTTAGGCATAAGAGTTTCATAATACCCAGAACTAAGGAGATGATAGTTATATAACATCTGTGGTACTTAGTTATTTTAGGAAGAATATTGATAAACTAAAGGATAAACTGGATAAATGTCCAGAGGAAAACAACTGAGAATAATGAAGAGACTTGAGATCAAGCCATGTGAGGTTAACTAAAGAAATTTAAGGCATTTAGTATGGAAAAGACAAGGCTTAGGAAGAGCATGGTAGCTACTTTAAAGCATTTGATAAGTTAAAACATTAAAAGAAAAGGGGATTAAATTTGTTCTTCTTAACCACAGATGGCAGAACAAGGAGCAGAGAAGGAGACTTAAGTCAGATATAAAGAAAAATTTCCTAATAAAAAGAGCTATTCCAAAGTGGAATCACTCCTTGGGAGGTAGGCTAGGTTACCTTCACTGAATTTCTTCACACAAAGGCTAAATGACGACTGGCTAAGTATGCTGCAGGGTGACTGTTGTTCAGAAGACCTGAGTGTATGCAATCAGCAGCTCCACTGTGCATAGGCTGCTATCTGAGCCTCAGTTTCCTCATATGTAAAACAAGTAGATTGGCTCAGATGACCCTAAAGGTCCCTCCCATGTCTATCAAACACTGCCAAGTGATGAATTTTTTGGCCAAAGCACTTTATTTACTACAATAAAAAGGATTTTAAAGTTACAAGAGGGAAGGAATACTCATGCCAATATGCCAACAGAAATATACACACATAGTGAGAGATGGTCTATTAAGAGAACTGGCCTTGGTGTCAGGAAATCCTACCTTTAACATATATTGGCTATGTGACTCTGGGCAAGTCCATTTAACCTCTTAAGTTTCCCACGAAGCTCTCTAAACCTATAAATTTTAAAACAGGGTCCAATCTGCACAGTTAAAAGGAATTCCCTCTATAAATAGAATCACAGGTAAGCTCCAAAATATATACAAAGAGACACACACATACACACACACACACACCACACACACAAACATACATGCCATCTTTAAAAATTGGTGATACCAATTCTCCCTGTGCAACAAGAGAACTGTTTGTTTCTGCACACATATACTGTATCTAGGATATACTGTAACATATGTAACATGTATAAGACTGCTTGCCATCTAGGGGAGGGAGTGGAAGGAAGGAAGGGAAAAGTCAGAACATTAGTGAGTGCAAGGGATAATGTTGTAAAACAATTAGCCAGGCATATGTTCTGTCAACAAAAAGTTATAATAAAATATATATATATATATATATATATATATATATACACACACAAACAAAAAAAAATTGGTGATATATTCATGTAGTCAAATAACTTTTAAGCTAGAAGAGACCTTTAATCCAACTCTTCATTTTAAAGAAGAAAAAAATTCAGACTTGTTCAAGGTTGAGTAATAAGTAGCAGACCTAGGATTTAAACCCTAAGCTCTCTGACTTCAAATTTAGCACTCTTCTTACCATACCAGGTCTCTTCTCTGCAAAGTGAGTTTGTGGCAGACTCAAGACTAGATTCCAGATATCTGGACTCCTGTTCCAATGCTCTTTAAACCATGGAAACCCAATGACGGCCCCATTTTGCTTCTTCATTCTAGTTAAGTGGTACTCAATGAATATATTCAGGAAGGACTGGGAAGATTAGGGGGCAGAGGTAGTAATTTAAACCATGACCTCTGATCTTAAGAGTTAATGTTAGGGCCAAACACATACCTTCCACCTAGCTCTCTGAGCCTGGGAGATTTACTTCTTTTTCCAAGACCAGAAGTCTCAGGAATGATGTATATTCACTGAAACAACTATCCGTATAAGCAGGATGTGCTGACAATAGAATTTTCTCACACCCTAATTTGAGAAGAGCAGCATAGCTGAAAAAGTGATGGCAGAAGGATAGAGAACATCTGACCCAAGTTAAAGATCAGAAGTCACGCAAGCAGAAATGTGGAATAAAAAAAAAATCATTTTATTCGTTTAGACTAGACTTCAAGGTGTATTTTTAATGACTATCCCTTTCCTCTATTTTATTGCAAAATGAAATCAGGCTCCAAAGAATACCTCATCCAGCCTGTCAAGTGGCTAAAAGATCACTCAAGGGATACCTATTGTTCCCTGAGTTAAGAATCAGCTGTGTAAAAATATAAATTACTCAGGTCTATTAACAACAGACAGCTGCAAGAGACTTCTATTATCCAAAGACACTAGGTTTCTATTAGTAAGTCTTATGTTCAGTAGTTAATATAAGAGAGAAGACAAAGAGGGTGCAGAGTGCTGAAATGAAGGAGAGTGGGTTGGGATTTGGGAAAAATCATAGGAAGGAAAAACAAAAAGAAGGGGAAGGGGGAGCTAAATGGAAGCTATGAGATGAGTTCAATATGTTTACAGAAAAGACAAAAAGCAAAACCAAAAATGAGAATTAAATTCTAACCACAAATGCATGCCATGGGAAATATGCACAAGGCATCTAAAACGTAATACATCAAAATAAGCATTGGTCCCTCTAAAGTAAAAAAAACTGTCCCCTTGGAGGGGACTTATTCTGGTGCTGTTGTCCTAGTCCATTTCTACACTTCTCCTTGGGAACTGCCTTCAAAGCAGGTCATAAATCATTCAAGTTGCAAGTTACCTTGGAGATCTTTCATTTTGTACTTGACAAACTGAAGACCAAAGTCATAAAGGCTGAAAATGGTTGAGCCTAACAATCTTTTGAGCTCCAAGTTCAAACTGACACATCGGTCCCCAAATCCTTTAATCTTGCACAATTGGACTCCTTTTTCTTCCACTGATACCTTCTTTTTTTTCTCTTCTACTCCCCCTACCTATCTTTTGCTTATGTGAGCTTCTAGTTCTTTTCCTCTCTGCCTATCCAAACTCTACCTATTCTTTAAACTCCTCCATGAAATTTTCCCTACTTCTCTCAGTCTATAGTTACCTTTTCGCTCAGATCTCACAAAGCACTCTGTATACACCACTCTAAGGCAGTTATCATAATTTTTCTTGGTTGGGAGTAATGGAACAAATTATACAAGGTAGTTGTTTACATGAGTACTATATTATCCCCCTATTAGATTGTGAATTGTGAGAGGGCAGGAGCTATGATTCAGTTCCATTTCCCTGTACTTAGAATAATTCCTGCACACAGTAGTTGCTTACTAAAAAATTGGTAAATGACTGAATGGGCTCGCATTCTGGCTCTTTGCTCTTTTCCCTACAATTCAGCCCAGCCCAAGTCCAAGCCAAGGTAGCTTCCTGGAAACTCATAGAGGAGAAACTGTGCCAATTTTCTCCATGCTTACTCTCCACTGGCTCAGATTCTGGCCTGAGTCTCCAACAACAGCTCCTCCAAGTTAGTTATGGTCTCTTCCCACTCTTTAGGTCACATAAAGACCTAGACACTGGTGCATAGAACAGAATCGCTGTAATATTGTTTTTCAAATGCCCTCTAGGAGTAAATCTGATTTGTGGAAGCAGCTAAAAGTCACTCAAAACTAAAACTGGTGAATAATGTGATAAGGCTAGTAATAGCATGTTTGGTTGAATCAAGTCCAGATGCAGTTTAACCAATGCAGTTTAACCAATGTCAGAAGCATAGTCTCCCAAGAGAATGGGACTCAGCTGGATACACAAGTTTTGGTCTGTTTATTTTTAAAATAAGTCACATGGCTACACAGTCAAACCTCATCTGGTCCATCTGTTAAAGGCCTCTCATTCATTTGTGGTTGGCATCACCTTGATTGAGAAGTGTAAATTCAAAAAGACAGACCAAAACCCAGCTCTTTAAATGTGGAGCTTTGGTATTCTCCTAAAATTTGGTACTATACTTCCCTATGATCTTCAAGTTAGACAAATGAATCAAAGAAATATGGAATTTTAGAGCTGGAATGGACTTTAAAAAGTCATCTAGTCCACATTCTCATACCCAATCCTCCTTGCCCCAAATTTTACAGATGAAGGAACAAGCCCAAGGAACTGAAATGACTTGCTAAGGTTGCATGTGAAAAAGGAACAGAGCTGGGATTTGAACCCTTATCCTGACCCTAAATCCATAACTCTGTGCACTCTGCTACACTGCTTCCAACACTTCCAAAACAAACCCTTTCAGTTTCAGATCCTAGTGACATAATGCTGAAGATTTATAATTGGAAAGGACATCAGTGGTCACCATAATAGAATGAGGAAACTGAGGCCTAAGAGTAGGAACTTGCCTGTGATCATACAGGCAGAAGGGATTCATGATTAAAACCAGAACCAGTGACTCTGAATTAAGTGTGATTTTTTCTTTATTTTCTTATTCCAATCTTTTCTACCTTCATGACTCTTGCTGTCTACTCTTTAATCTACACCAAGGTTCTTGCTGTCTGAACAACATACTTTGGCTTTAGTTAGACTTAGTTTTACTATAATGTCATAATTAACTCGCAAGTCTGTGTGATCTCACCTAAACTAGAAGTTACTGAAGGGTTGGGACCATATCACATTCTTCCTCGATTTCCCCTGCAATTCTTAACCCAGTAGGCATTGTGTGGTAGGCACACAGCAGACAGACACTGACTAAATAAACACAATGCTTTGCTGACTTCATGATTTCATTAGGGTAGGTACTATTTCAGTTTGGAAAATCACAACCCTCCTATGTCTTTTTATCATTTGTGATTCTTATCTATGCCTTCCTATAAATCTTCTACCAAGGATCCACCCCATCAAATCCTTTACCTTGTTCACAGGGTAGTTCAGAAGCATTTAGGCTATCTGTTCATTGGTTTTCTCTCATTCTGGCTCTGTGATTTTTTTTTCCTTTTCAAATCAGACATGTCCTTTATATGTTATAGTTTAGAGGATACACACCCGTACTCAAATGTCTTACAAAGAATATGTCCTATCTCTGACACATACTGACTGTGACCCTGAACAAATCATTTAACCTCTAAGAATCTAAGACTATGAGTTTCAGAGAAGATGCCAACTTGAATTGCTTGAGGGCATTTTCTCACCTTGGAGTATCCTATACTAATAAAATCCCAAGTCTTCTACTTATTCTACCACTTCCATATACATCTCCCCCTAATGAGATGCATTAATCTGCTTAAATCCAGTTTGCATATTTTATTTGCCCTTTAAGATATTTAGATTGTTATTTATTCTAAGATCATGGTGTTCTATGAGTCACAAATATATAACATCACTTGGAGAACACCAGTGTTAAAGAATGTTGAGCTTTCTTTAGAAGCATTCTCTTTGAGAAACACAATCAACAATGCAAAATGGCAGCCAAAAAAGTTATTGAGATCCTGGACTAGGCTAAAAAGCACATTGTCAGCATAAAGGAAGTAATACCAGTTGGGTGACATGAAGTGGTAAAAAAAATTTGGAATCCATCTAAGTTTTGATCCTGACTCTGGTATTTATACTGTAACTTTGAATTACATACTTCACCATTCTGGGCCTCAGTTCCCTCATCTGTAAATTAAGCCGACTAGACTATTTGACCTCTAAATTTCCTTCCAGCTCTGAATCTATATTCCTAGGATACTCCTGTTATATTCTTCATGGTCAGGTTACATTTCTCTTCTGAGGAAATGGTAAAGTGTTCCCAGAGAACTATCTAGCTGAGTAAGAAGACACTGAATATATTTAGCCTAAAAAAAATAAGACTTAAATGGGGACACAATAGCACTTCAAGAATCATCATATGGAAGGATTATTTTGTTTAGTCCCAAAGGGCAAAAGGTGGCAGTTATTGAGTGAACTTCTCAATAATTAACACTATATATAAGTGGAATGGGTTGTTTCTGGAAATCCTGTGCTCCCCTTTGTGAGAGATCTTCAAGTAAAGACTGAGGATAACTCCTTAAATTTATCACAGAACACTGTTCAGGTACAAATTAGAAGTTTTCTGAAGTTCCTTCCAATGCTAAGACTCATAATATTCTTTCTGCTAAACTAATTTTGGACCCTATTCATTATTAATCTTAAGTACCTGTTTCAAGACATGCAGATTGAAAGACTAACTCAAACAAGTGTCAGTAAGGCAGCATATCACAAACTGGTATTGCCCATGACTTCTAAAAAGTGCTTACTAAATAATAATAATAAACATAATTAAAACTTACCATTATGCAGTACTCTACCAGTTCCAAAGGACTTTATAAACTTTATCTCATTTGAGCCTTACAATAATCCTGTGAGGGAGGCAGGATTAGCCCCAACTTATAAATGATAAACTGAAATCAAAAGGAGAAGTGAAATGTCTAAAGTTGTACTATTAATGAAAAAAGCATAGCTGGGGTTTGATTCCTGATTGATTCCAATGCTCTTTCAACTACAATACTAACCTCAATATTCCCTTTCCCTTAAAAGACATGTGCTTTTTGAAGTATGTTGCAAAAAAAGAGCCAGTCGGTGAAAATCCAGCCTTAGACACTTATTAGCTGTGTGACCTTGGGAAAGTCACTTAACTCAGTTTTCCTTAATTCACTGGAGAAGGAAATGGCAAACCACTGCTGTATCTTTGCTAAGAAAATTCCAAGGACAGTGTTGGCATTATCCATGGTTTCACAAAGAGATGAACAACTAAACAATGGTCAAGTATTGCCTAGGGGAATATGGAACAGAAATGTCAGAGTGGACAAAGACCTAGTGAAAGTCATCACCAGAGCCAGGATTACCATCCTGAATATCATCTCAAGTGCCTCTGCTCACCCACAGAAACTCTGAATCTCATTGTTCTGGATGAACAAAGACATGGAAAAGCAATAACAGTCTGCAAATTATGTGAGAAAGGTGCAGATGCCACTAAGACACTGAAAGAATAGCAAGATACCATAATGTAACTGAGAGAAATGGGCAACAGTGCATGGTATATGAAGAGATCATATTCCATGGGGAAAGGTCTGGGGAAAATCTGAGAGGTTAGGGCTCAATGAGACTAGAAAACCATCTGTAACAATGATTTCTGAAAGAGTGCATTCTGGTCACCAGACACAGGTTTACTCCAGATGCTGTATTTTCCTTTCAAGTAAGATGGATGATTCGACTAGTCATGCCAGAGGAGAAACAGATGCCCAGCCTCAAATTACAGAACAACGAACACAGTACACACTGTTGCTGCTCATAACAGAACAGAACAGAACCACCAAGATCAAGACACTTAACCATGTCACCCAACATCCCCAGCTCTAAAATAAATATCCTTTTCATCACTCCCTCTCGTTAATCTAGGGAATTTCTAACTTGATTATGACTATATCTACTTTGCTAGCAATAGTTCATGGATTCACATAAGGCCCTAGGGAGTTGGAAAGAGCTTTCAAGATAGTTTAATTCAACTCACTCACCTTAAAAATGGAGAGCAGAAAAGTTCAATGCTCACATAGGTAATAAACAGCAGAGCTACCAAGCCCTTCAACCTCAGGAACTCCCACTTCCCTTATGTCCAGGTGTCCATGCATACACACAGGTGGTGTTTGGCTGACCTGTACACATCCCAAGGATAATTCACAGAACTGCAATAGAAACACTTGGAACCCAACTTTGACGTGTATCCAACTTGTCCTAGTTAAGTGAGAAAAAGAGGTCATCTGTGGAAGATAGACTCTTTGGAAGAAAGGCATGAGGATGATAGTAGAAAAAGTACCAATTACCCCTTCCACATCATGGGAGATGGGGAAATAATGTGGAAGGGTTAACTGTAGGAAAAAGGCTTGGGTCCCAGATCTGCCAGTGCCTGACTAGGTGTGTGATATTATTAGACAAGTCACTTCCTCTTTTCAGGCCTGTTCCCTTTTTCATAAAACGAGGAAGTTGAACTAGATTGTCTCTAAGCTCCCTCACAGCTCTAATGTTTTGTGGTTTAAGATCCTTTCTAGTTGTGACATTCTATAACCTTCATAGTCAGAGTATCTTTTTTTTGCAACAATTTTCTGGATACTTTAACTAAGGACATATAAACTGGGACCAGTGAAGTGGGACTGCAGAGTTCAAATCTTGATTCTTAACTTACTGGGACTGAGACCGAGTTTCCTCACCTATAAAAATAAAGTGGTTGGACTAAATGTCTTCTAAGGTTCCCTCAAACTCTACAAATCTATGATTTGTACTCATATGGTATGGCTTTTATACATCTTTGACTGGCTCAGAAATATCATAAGTAAACACTGTATTACTGGCCTAATATGTCAAGAGGATAAGAAAGTTCACTCATTTGTGAACTATTTACTTAATTCCTCCAATTGTTTTCTTTTTCCAGTGTAGCCTTGAAAGCTCCACAAAAATTGTTTGATGATTGTGATGCAGAACTACTATCAGGACTATTATACTGGAGGAGAGGAGAGAAGTAAAAGAGGATGAAGACTTTAATTTCCTTTACGAGTGAATACTGAAATCAATCAGGGAAAAGGAACAGGCTAGGGAGAGATGAAAGATGGGGAAGGGGGAAAATCCAGTAAGAGGGTTAGGTTATTTATCTGAAAGACAAAATAGTGCAATGAGCAATTTTTAAAAATCAGGAATCTCCATTTTCAAATCCCATGAAGTCTGGCTGAAAGGGGTCTCAGAAATCCAATCTAACACCATTAGTTTACATATGAAACAAATTGAGTCCCAGAGAGAGGGAAGGACTTGACTAAAGGATTCGTTCCTACTATATATCAACTTTGCAAGTTAAAATTTTATAGAGTGGAGGTATGATTTTTTTTCCCAGAACTCTCTGAAGAATGTAATACAAGTGTCCTTATCCCCATTTTACAGATGAAGAAACTAAAGTTCAGTGAAATAATAATAATATAGTGAAATAATAAGCCTCCCCTGATTAATCTCCCAATGGGGCAGCTGATTGTGAAGTGGACAGAGTACCAAGCCTTGAATCAGGAAATTTAAGTTTAAATCTTGCTTCAGACACTTACTAGCTGGGTGACCCTGGGCAGCACTTAAACTCTGTTACCCCAATTTCTTCAACTGTAAAAAAAAAAAAAAATGTGTGTGTGTGTGGGGGGGTGAATAACAGCACCTACTTCCTGTGATTATTGTAAGGATAAGAGGAAATACAATGTGTGAAGCACTTAGCACAGTGCTCGGCACAAAGCTGCTAAAGTAGGTACCTCTTATTATTGTATGTATTGCAGAAAAATGTGTTATAAAAGAGAAGGCACTACAATTCAAGTCAGATTTCAAATGCCTGAATTGCCACCAGCTGCCTGATTCTAGATGACTAACATTTTTTGTTCTGCCAGATCCAAAATTATCCTTAAGGAGGTCCTTTAACTGTGCTTGTCAAAAGATCTTGCAGGCAGGGAAACACAGTGGAGTAAGGCTTCAGAAATGTTCTTTGAATGCATAAAGCCTTTAGAGGTCCCCTGTTTAAGCTATCCTATATGTTTTCATTCTCCCCACAAACTATTCCCAAAGCCAGGGGTACATACACACATCACCTCCTTGTGCAACCTTGTAATGACTCCCCACTAATGATGACTGGACAAAGTCTTAGTTTCATAGATCATCTATGATCCAGACTCAATCTAGCCCTCTAGCCTCATCTTCCTCTAGCTGCATCTAACTCCTTCTTAGTCCTCTTTTCTCACATAAACAAATCTTCTGAAATGTTACCTCTGCACCAACTTTTCCCTCTGTTCCCTCCTCTCTAGACCTGTCACCTCCATCATTAGCACTCTTATCAATTATTGCAAAAACTTCTTTATAGGCCTTCTTGATTCTATAATTTTTGTTTTGCCAATTCATCCCCTACACTGAAGTCAAAATAATCTTCCAGAGGATCAAAGGATCATAGAAATAGGTTAGAAAGGAACTTAAGGGCATGCATGTGGTCATGTCACTCTTCTGCTTAAAAACTTCAATGATTGTAGTGCCTACTGATTCAAGTTCAAATGTCTTTAAAACATTCAAAGATTTCTACAACCGAGTTACACCTATAACTTCCAAACTTATCATATAATACTCTTCTCCCATAAGGTTCTGATTTTCAGCCAGAGAGATCAAAACTCCCACTTCCAACACACTTTGTATTCTCCTGCTTCCATGTGTTTGTTCACACTGCTACTTTACTTAAAATGCACTCCCTTTTCTTTTTTGCCCAAGTTCCTTAGAGTCAGGTATAAGAGAAAGAGGTTTTCCTGAAGGAAGCGGCTTGAATTTTAAAGAAAACAACCATCAAAGTCTAATTCAAGAGCAAACTCCTCCATGAAACTTCAACAATTCCCTCCCCTATCCCCAGTCCAACTTCACAAAGTAAAAAAGTCCTAGAAAGAATGCTAGACTCCTCTACCAAACTCCTTTTACGACACAGACATGGTACTACTGATACCTAGACCAGGTAGGCTGAAAACAGAGAAAGAAAATTATAGACCAATCTCCCTAATGAATATCTATGCTAAAATCTTAAATAAAATATTAGCAAAAAGATTACAGAAAATCATCCCCAGGATAATACACTATGACCAAGTAGGTTTTATACCAGGAATGCAGGGCTGGTTCAATATTAGGAAAACTATTAGCATAACTGACCATGTCAATAACCAAACTAACAAAAAACATATGATCATCTCAATTGACGCAGAAAAAGCATTTGATAAAATCCAACATCCATTCCTAATAAAAACACTTGAGAGGATAGGAATAAATGGACTTTTTCTTAAAATAGTCAGGAGCATATATTTAAAACCATCAGTAAGCATCATATGCAATGGGGAAAAACTGGAACTTTTCCCAGTAAGATCTGGAGTGAAGCAAGGTTGCCCACTATCACCATTATTATTCAATATTGTATTAGAAACACTAGCCTTGGCAATAAGAGTCAAGAAAGAGATTAAAGGAATCAGAATAGGCAATGAGGAAACCAAACTATCACTCTTTGCAGATGATATGATGGTATACTTAAAGAACCCCAGAGATTCTACTAAAAAGCTATTAGAAATAATCCATAACTTTAGCAAAGTTGCAGGTTATAAAATAAATCCCCATAAATCCTCAGCATTTTTATACATCACCAACAAAACCCAACAGCAAGAAATACAAAGAGAAATTCCATTCAAAATAACTGTCGACAGCATAAAATATTTGGGAATCTATCTACCAAAGGAAAGTCAGGAATTATATGAGCAAAATTACAAAAAACTTTCCACACAAATAAAGTCAGACTTAAATAATTGGAAAAATATTAAGTGCTCCTGGATAGGCCGAGCGAATATAATAAAGATGATAATACTCCCTAAACTAATCTATTTATTTAGTGCTATACCAATCAGACTTCCAAGAAAATATTTTAATGATCTAGAAAAAATAACAACAAAATTCATATGCAATAATAAAAGGTCGAAAATCTCAAAAGAATTAATGAAAAAAAAAATCAAATGAAGGTGGCCTAGCTGTACCTGAGATAAAACTAAAGCAGCAGTCACCAAAATCATTTGGTATTGGCTAAGAAATAGATTAGTTGATCAGTGGAACAGGTTAGGTTCACAAGACAGAATAGTCAACTATAGCAATCTAGTGTTTGACAAACCCAAAGATCCTAACTTTTGGGATAAGAAATCATTATTTGACAAAAACTGCTGGAATAACTGGAAATATAATATTTGTTGAAAGTGTTCTCACTGAAGCAAAAATTAAAGGATACTAAAATGACAGATGAGAGAGAGAGAGAAACTCAAAACACTAATCTCTTTGAGCCTTTTTATCTATAAAATGGGGGAGAGGGGAGAGAATTTTGAATTAGATGATCTCAAAGCTATCTTTCAATTGCAAATTTAGGAATCTCCTCTCATTCTGTTAAGGTAATTTAAAACATAAGCTTGAAAGTGAATCATCACCCTCCTTAACCCAGGATTCCAACATCCCACTAAAAAAAGATCAAAGAATATAAGAGGATTCTAAATATCAGATCCATATTCATTAAAGACTAATCCTCCTTCCAATTTCTAACTGCAAGATAGATCCCCACTGTTTCTATTACAGCTAGACCCCATGAACTATACATGACAAGAGTAGAGAATGGTAAATGATCAGGAAGTCCTCATTTTACATAAATACCTACATTTATTACTGCTCCTCAGCTGCCCAAATTTACTTTATATTTATTCTGCATATGCATACTCTGCATATAGTATATTATAATAATAACCAATGATATTAACTAATAGCTAATAAGGCACTTTAAAGTTTGGAAAGTATGTGGCAGACATAGAGTATCTCATTTTATCTTCAAAATAAACCTTTAATGCAGATATTATTTTCCTTACTTCATGGAAGGAGCAGAGAGTTCTAAGGAAGTTGGATTTTATATATGCTGCAGATAATTTGATTCACTGGTTGGTTTGGCAGAACTGCTTTTTTTTTTTATTATTCTTTGTTAGAAGGGATGTGAGTAGGAGCAAGAAGGATATGTTCAGATACAAAGGTGATGATAAAATATATCAATATAAACAAGATTTAAAATACCTTTTTTAATAGAAATGCACTGAAACCATCATGCTTCATGATACAAGGCACTTTAACACTACTCTGCTAAATGCAATGCTTAGAAACCCTGGGTTTTAATTCTAGACTTTTAGGTAATGTGTTTTGTGATCTTTAGCCAAGTCCCATCTTCTCTGAGCCTCAGTTTCTCCCTCTGTAAAGTGAGAGGATCATGTAATTGATCTCTAAAGCCCTTAGACTAATTTAATAATCTTTACTTAAAACTTGACTGTTTACAAAGCATTTACAAATGTGAGCATGAGCTCTTCACAACAATCGTTATAAGGAACAACCTGCAGTATCTTTTTTTCATTTTAACTTGTAATTTCATTGGGTTAAGGAATTCCTCATCAATTAATTCCTTTTATCAATGTAGATCAGTATGTGATATGTAATTTACCATCTTAGAGAGCACAAGGTCATTCAGACAGTATGAGCTCTCACCTCTCACCCACAGGTGAGATTAGAACTCTCGTCTTGACCACAAGGCCAGTTCTCTACCCACTATGTAATTTTGCTTCTACATCAAGCAAAAATAATTGCCCCTATTTAATAGATGAGAAAATGGAAGTTCAGAGTATAGGCCTCCTGAGTAGTGGATTCCACATCACTGGATGTATTTTAGCATATTGGATGACTCCTTTTAAGGATAATCAAAAGAGATTCCTGTTTTGAATAAGGGGTGACTTTCTGAGTAATTCCTGACTTCCAATTCACTAATCTTTCTCCTAGATTATCTAACTCTGGAAAGTCTCACACTCTCCATGTTGAACACTTTATAAAGCAGCTGGTTTGCATGAGCATATGATAGTTTTTTCTTTTTACTTCCCAAGTACCAAAAATGGTAGTAATGGAACAATAAAAACATGGCTCCAGGAGTACTGGATATATAGATTTAAGGAACTTAAACCCCATTTTGTTGAGGCTAATATATCAATAAACTATTCAACAACATTTATTAAGCTCCCAATCTGCACAAAATATGTGCCTTATTTGAAGTTCTGCCTATGACACATATTGGTTGGGAAAAGTGACTTAATTTCTTGGTTCTCATGATCAATCTCTGAGACATTAAGTTGTATGAGAGTTGCTCATCTGCACTAGCAGATAAGAATTCCCCACACCAGGAAAATTACAGGTCCAGACAAAAAAATATATAAAATACAAAAGAGAATAATTCTTCATATCATGGAATTTAATTCTTACTGGTGGAATTGTTTAGGAATTTTCTTCCCTAAAGAGACTCCTAATGTCCTATTATTCAGCTGTTCTATCCCTCCTCAAATTTTCTTCAGTCACTTTCTCTGGAGCTCTCCTTTGTGGTAACTAATACTTCTTTGTAAAATCCATTTTATACATGCCTTATCCCTAATACAAGCTTCTTGAGGACAGAAATTACATTCTTCATTTGAATCCCCAGGCTGTAGTACAGAGTCTCACATGTAAAAGGTGCTTAATAAATGTTATTAAAATGCACTTTTTGTGTGACCCTGGGCAAGTCACTTAACCCCCAAATGCCTCAGCAAAAGTAAAAAAAAAAAATTAAATTGCACCTTTTTCCAATTAGCCCAACAAATCCCTGTCATATGATGTCTCCCAAATAGACCCCACTTATGCCTATCTCTGTAGCTTTGTTTGTGCTGTTGTCCCAGCCTGAATGCCCTTGTCCTCCTCTTCTATTTTCTGTACCAATCCATATTTTCCCCATCCATCAAGGCTGAGCTCAAAACCTACTTCCCCCCCTGTAAGCCTTCTCTAAATTCCTCAGCCCATACTGATCTCCCCTTTCCTGAATCTTAGTCTGTATCACATTTAGTATTTAAACATGTAACAAAGAAACATTGTTTCTTTGTGTATAAAGTCTTGACTCCCTTACCAATGTGTAAATTTGCAGAAAAAATCTGGAGCTTTTTCTTCATCCCTGTGTCTGTCTGTCTGTCTGTCTGTCTGTCTCTCTCTCTCTCTCTCTCTCTCTCCCCAGTGAAATTCCAGGTCAGGCCCATAGCAGATGTCGTGTGAATGCTTATTTAATGGCCACTTAACAGACAAGTTTAATCATACTCACCAGTCAGGTATTCCAGCACAGCAGCCATGTACACTGGAGCACCCACCCCAATCCTGTACTTAGGGTGTCCTTTCTTAATGTATCGCAACATTCGCCCCACAGGGAAGATGACTCCAGCTTTTGCTGATCGGGAGGTTTTGGTGGACTTCTTCTTTCCACCTCGGCTTGACATCTTGCTTTTCCTGAATATGAAACAGCACACTACAAAGAGAAAGGGAAAAAAGCAATCAGATGACCCACACCAATTCTGGGATCTAGAATAGGATATGCATGCAAAGACTAATAATCTACCTCATATTTGCTCAACTGAGGGCAAATGAAAGTCAGTGGATTGGGTTCTTCTGCACAGATGTGAAAATACTTAAGTCCTCTTTAATCTTTTAGAATGAATTTGCTCCCTCCTTTAAATAAATGATTCTATTTTCTATGTCTGACACTGTGACATCCATTTACTTTATTTGCCATTCCATTTAAATATTACCATGAAAATGATGTAATTGCTTTTAAGTACCTTTACATGTATACTTAAAAAAGAAAAGTGGATTTCTTTGCTAGGTTCTCTATGGTTTATATTTAATCATTATAATGAATGTAAACTGTTTGCATTTTTGTTTTTCTTCCCAGGTTATTTTTACCTTCTGAATCCAATTGTTCCTGTGCAACAAGAGAACTGTTTGGTTCTGCACACATATATTGTATCTAGGATATACTGAGACATATTCAACATATATAGGACTGCTTGCCATCTAGGGGAGGGGGTGGAGGGAGAGAGGGGAAAAATCGGAACAGAAGTGAGTGCAAGGGATAATGTTCTAAAAAATTATCCTGGCATGGGTTCTGTCAATAAAAAGTTATTATAATAAAAAAAAAGAAAATTAAAAAAAAAGAAAACAAAAAAAATTAATCATTATATTTACACAGAACTAAAACCTAGGGCTTACCTATTTGCTAATCATACATATTTTAAAGCTATTTCATTAGCATGGAGAATGACTAAGTCTTAAAATCTATGACTTATAATGCGTATGGTTCTAAATAGCAAGAAGAACTAACTTCCAAGATCTCTTTGGAATTTAATTTATGGTTTTCCAGGACTTGAAGGTCCTACCAAATACTCACTGAATCTTGGCCTGACTGTGAGAGAAACAGCAGTCAAGCTCTCACACACCTTTAACCTTTTAAAGATGATGTTGTAGTGAGAAGGAAAGTGGGGGAAAGCAGGAAGACTGACATTTAATATTGCTGTACTTATATAAAGCATACTTTATAAATATAGCATGGTACAGGGGAAAGTGCTACATTTAGAATCCAAAGTACTGGGTTCAAATCCTGGTTAGATTTAATATTTATATGACCTTGAGGAATAGGATACAAGTTATTATAAAGGAATGATTTCATTTTTGTTTCTGTGTCTCCAGGGCCTAGCCTAGTTCCTGGAACACAGCAGGTCCTTAATGCTCATTAAATGAATAAAAATAAATTAAATTATCTGAGACAGTATGGTATAGCAGATAAGATGCTAGACTTTGAAGGTCTTCTGACCTTCAAAAATTCTGAGACTTAGTGGCTATGTGATTCTGAACAAGTGCATAATCTCTGTGAGTCTCAGTTTCCTTATCTGTTAAAGGAGGCAGTTGAACTAGACTTCTAAGGGTTCTTCTAGCACTAAAGCCCCCAAAAGACTCATATTTTGGAAGAATCGTTTTTTTAAAGTACTTGGTACCCTGTACCAGTGTGAGGGAAATTATATTTCTATTATATTAATAACCAATTAAGGCTTTGCTCTTTATTTCCTTATTCAAAGTCTAGCACTAGAACTCAATTAGCCAGTCTCTGAAGAACAAGGCTGACAGATGAGGTTGACAGAGATGAGACTGCCCAAATTTTCTGGTAGCATAATCTACAATCTTGAGCAGGACGGTACCAAGACTTTATTTCTCTTTCAAGTGTAAACAGACTCTAATCTAGGTGAATTTCAGCCCCAAAGCATTAAGCCCACTGTCTTTGTACCACCACACCTCGTATCCCCCACTGGATATAGGCAGATCTAGATCATGAAGGAAAAAAAACAACCAGAATGGTTTAGATAAAGATGTATTCCTTTGTCCAGATTGCAGGAGGCAGCTGTGTCTCTTAATCAAATCATATTCTCAGCAGGAGAAGATGAAGACTTTTAGCCCACCTCCTCATTAACATACCTACTCCTCACTCATTATTTACCAATCAGGGTTGATTTTTCTTCTGTCAGGGACATCCCCTTTTCCAAAATGACATTAAGACTTTCAGTCTCCAAGGTTTTTTTTTTTGATTTTGTTTTGTTTTGTTTTGTTTTTTGTTTCTGGTTATCAAAAGAAACCACTGACCATCAATTTATTATTACCTAGCCTAATTAATAAATTGTTTATTAATTACACAGAAACTGTCTCTTAGTGTGTCAAGTATGATGACACAAAGAAATGGGTGTCAAGAAAAGTAATTCACTTTACAATTCATGGAATATTTTCCTTGAAATAACCCTTGGAGAAAATAGCATAAATACTATTTTTCCATTTGACAAATGAGAAAATTGAGATTTAGAGATTAAGTGACTCATCTACACAACTAATAAATAGCTGATCTAAGACTAGAACCAACCTCATCCAGTCTTAAATGCATCATTCTTTCCACTATACCTTGCTCCCTTGGAATATGAATTCTTAGCAGAATTATTGACTGGCTATTAGCAGCTCACAACACCCCTTTATCTGTTCAGTGTCTTAATCTATGAAATGGAACTAATATCAAGAAATGAAGGCCTCAGTCATCAGTCCAGAGGGTCAGTTCTCTATTAAGTTAAATTCTGCTCACTGAAGGCCAAAAGGATATTTATGTTTATAAAAACAACAATTACAGTTTCATAAACAGCACTACCAGGTACACTCTGTTCACTGCATCAGGCATTTTCCAATGACACAACATATTTTATATTTGCCTTACTGTTTCATTCTTCCACCTTAAGAGACCTGGTTCAAATGTCGGTAAGATTAATTTTAAGAAAAATCAGAGCTTTGTGACAGGCAAATCTGACAGGGGCTAAGACAGCTCAAGCCTTGATTCAGAATCAACCCTAGAGGCAATTGTCCAAGGGAGAGAGAGAGACCTTATTTCTTGGAATATATCTATCCACCCATACACCTGAGAATGATGGAATCAACTGTCCCCTAAAGGCTAAAAAAAGCAAAAACAGGGCTTACTGTCAGAAAGTCAGTCTTTGTAATTGTAAGCCTTGCTCATTTTAATAAGCATGGTTCTATTTGGTGTCCATCAATGCAATGCATCTCATTACTTTACAATACTATGAGGTACTAGGTAGACTGTGTCTTATGTCAACTTTGTAGTTTCACCACAAAGTAATAGCACTTTCAATGACAGATCACAGGATTTAGAGTTCTGGAAATCTAATCCAACTCTCTCATTTTAGAAATGAGGAAACTGAGGTTCACAAAAGTTAAATACACACAAGTCACAAAGGTAATAAAATACAATGGAGGAGCTGCAACTTGGGCCAGTCTCTCAGGGCTGCTGTGAACAATGCTTAATCTGTAACAGATTTATTGGTGAATGAATGGATGAATGTGATTTTAAAATATTCCCTCCTTATAGATGCCTCTACCCACTAAAGGCAGGGAATGTGTGCTTCACATGTCTTAAGGATCCTATCTTGTTTTGGAATAAAGATTTTGCTACCTTCTGTGTAGAATAACTACAAATGTTTCTTAGAACCATAAGCCCAATTAGAAATTTCCATTAAATCTATGAATATCAAAGTTATACACTGTTATAGTTTTTAAAATAAGTGGATACTTTTGTATTTTAAACAGAAGCATATGGAAGTGATATTTCCTGAAACTAGTTTCAGAAAGTTAGTTTCAGGACACTAGCTCTTTATTTGAACATGTGACTTTAGCTCATAACATCCTTCAATAATCCCCAGGGCAAAGCCCACCTTAAAGTCAATCATAGTTGCCTTCAGTGACTTCTGGCTAATTACAGCTAAGGGAGAGCATGTTCAGGAGAAGAACAATAAGACTTCTGTGCTTGATATGCTCTGAAGTAAACTTGTTCCCTAGACTCAAAGTTCTTTGTCCCATTAGGTACTCAGGCATGCCACAAGATCTGTTTCCAGCAGCTTGCCCTGAATAGTCCCAACTTTACACTTACACCTAGCCTAGGGAAGAGCCAAACTGTCTGTCAAGCCTTATTTATGGCAAAGTAGAATTATGTAGGCCAGGACTTTCAGAAATTAAAAAAAAATTTTTTAATTACATAAAAGGTTTTTTATCCTTGTGTAAGAAATTTTTGCTAACAGCTCCAAACTAGCTAAATATATGTGATACAGAGTTAGGATGTTCAAAGTTTAGGCTCCAATTTAGTAAGACAAGACAGTGAACATTTGTCTTCCAGGATTTTCAATGAAGTAGCCTTCTTCAGACATGTTTCAAGTTTGGGTTCAGAAATCATGGCCATCACAATTATAGATCAACAAGGACATTAGAGATTTTTGTTTTTGTATTCCACATAGCTGAGTTTCAGAGAAACTGACCACCCCTCACCAGGGGATGCCTGGTTGTATAGGTTAAGGGGAGTAGATTCTATTAATCTTTCTTCTGATGAAGTATTCCCTCTTCATGAATGAGATTCAGCGCTAACTCCTCTCCCTCTTGCATGTTGAGATGCCATTTTTCTTATTTATTTGCTGTCTCTCCAGTTTCACATCATTTCCTAAATGATTCTAGGACACCTGAGATTCTAGGACACCAAATCCACTATTAATCTAGGAAGGAAAACTCTTCTCATTTTGCATCAAATGAAGTGCTTAACTATAATTTCAAAAATTTTTTTTGATAATTTCATTCCACTGTGTGACTTTCCTTTGGGAGCTTATGCCAATTAAGAACATTCTGAAAAGGGGTTTATAGGCTTCCTCAAAATGTATAAGGGACCCATCTTTAATACAAAACAAAGAAGTGATAAAGCAATCTTTTAACTCCTTTCAATTTTATGTAGTGTAGACAAAACAGCACTTCAAGACTGTTTTTCATGCTTAGTCCTCTTTGTATTCATTTTATTCCAAGATTTTTAAATCAAACTAGAGAAGGCATCTACCTTCTGACCACCATGCCATGTTAGCCACACAGAATCAAGCACTCTTACTCTATGGTCACATTTCACAACAAAGCCAACTCTAGAATAAGTTTGTAGATCAGATTTTTCAATATTTCTCTTTAAATTGAGACACAGATAATGGCAGTGTTTCACCTTTCTGCATTTATCCAATGCCTTTTTAATGCATATTTTCTTTTTTCCTCCCCTTCTCTGGATTCTACCTTTAAGTAAAATAAGAAGGCTTACTGATCTCAAAGGTTTCTTCTAGCTTTAAGATTATCTGACCCTCTGCATTTAAATCACCAGCTTTTCTTTGCCCAAGCTAGCCAGAAATTACATTGTGTTTATTTGGTATGGATTTCTGTATATACTTATGAACATATATATTATTTCCCTCTGATAAACCATAAGGTCCTGGAGGAAAAGAACAGTTCTACATTTGTCTTTGTATATCTAGTACCAAGCATAGTAGGTACTTCATATATAATTATTGATGTGGAAGAATAATCAGCATATGCATTCTAACTATATAGTCTACTTTCTCATTTCTTTAAAATCTTTGAGAATGAACAAACACATACTGACAGCACTCTTGATGAAAAATATGAAACAACCACAGGAAGGTTACCCCAAAAAGCTTTGTGAAAGGATGAATGCTATCAGGCTGGGCAATATGGCTTCAATCCAGCTATGAATTCCTATGGAGACTAAGTGCCTACAAAAAATATACACAAGACTTATCCAATGAAGAAATCAAAGTCATGAATTCCCTTCAGGTTCTCTGTCTCCAATCTTCTTAGTTACAAGTATAGTATTCTAAGCATTTGGGGTCAGATTTGAGTCTGAAGTCTTGGTGCCACTGTCTATGATATCTTGAACAACTCACTTCCTCCTTTAATTAAGCAATTACACTGGATCAGAGATTCTTAAGAGTTTTCCATGCCATAAATCCCATTCTTAAATAATCTTTTTAAACTAATAAAGTAAAATACATAGGCTTAGAGAGGAAACAAATTCTTTTCAAGCACAGATATCAAAATATATTAAAAACTAGTTCACGGACCCCAGGTTAAGAAGCCCTACCCTAAATAGGTTCTTAAAAGAGTAGCTGAAGAACACTGGGAAATGAATGCAAACTGCTTGCGTTTTTGTTTTTCCTCCCAGGTTATTTTTACCTTCTGAATCCAATTCTTCCTGTGCAACAAGAAAACTGTTCGGTTCTGCACACATATATTGTATCTAAGATATACTGTGACATATTTAACATGTATACTGCTTGCCATATGGGGCAGGGGGTGGGGGGAGGAAGGGGAAAAGTCAGAACAGAAGTGAGTGCAAGGGATAATGTTGTAAAAAAAAATTACCCAAGCATGGGCTCTGTCAATAAAAAGTTATAATAAAAATAAATAAATAAATAAAGTTTTTTAAAAAAAAAAAGAGTAGCTGGTCCTTTCTATCTCTAAAATCTATTAAACAAACTCAAAATATATGATTTTCTTAAGACTTATTTTTATGCAAAGCACATACAATCTACTCTCTTAAATTTTATCCTTTTTCATTTGAATCACCCTAGAGCCTTCTCTGCTCCATCAATTCTTTTATGTTGTTTTAGGAATTAATTGTTTTAGGAAAGTTAATAGACGTTAGGTTACTGTGATAGCCAGTGTATGTTTGCATATGTCTGTCAGCTTAATTTTGTCTGGTTAGATGGGGGAGCAAAAGAAGTTTCTAACAAAGTGATCACTTACAAAAAAGTATTTCTGGGAATTTATTTTGCAAAGACCCTACTCTTCCTACCCATTAATCAAGTGCAGAAAAATCATCCCATTTTTTTTTGGAAAGCCACAAATCTGATCCTTTCCAATTTTAGCATCAAATTAGCTATTTGACGAGAATAAAGGTCACCTAACTTCACTGACCCTCCATTTCCTAATTTGTAAAGAAAATAATATTCACACTATCTATATCACAGGAAAATGCTTTGAAAACTCTGAAATGCTCTAATGCACACTTATTATCACTCACCTTGACTGAGCACAGAACAGCTGGAACCCCGAGGGTGTATCTTAGATAGAAAAGTAGAGGAAAGATAGTATGGGCAACCTTCTTTAAGCCTAAGGCCAAGCTCCAGGTAGGAAAACACACTGGAAGAAGAATTTGAGGACCTCAGTTTCAGAACCAAATCTACTATTTTCTAACCATAGGCTTTGTTCGTGCAATTTCCTCATTTGTCTGCTCTGGTACTTAATTCTACTCCTTCATTTCAAGATGAAGCCCCAAAAAAGCGAGGTCACACAGCCAAGATAGTGTCAGAGTGGGATTAGGATGCTTGTGGATCAGATGGGGAAAACAAGCTACATTCTACCACCTGCACTAGGCTATTGAAATCAGACAAGATTATTTATGTAAACTTAAAAAACTTTGTATAACATCAGAATAGAAGAGCAAATCCTGGAATCAGTGAAACCACATAGCTTTCAAGGCCGTCCATAACATGGCCCCAGCCCACCTATCCAATTAAACAACACACTGTTCCCTAACTCTGGACTTTACTCCTCCACTTGTCAGTTTCAGTTCTAATTCTATCATGCTATTCTTTCTCTCTTTAATACCTATCTTTTCCCTATATTCTAAGTCCTATGCCCATCCTTGAAGTCCAATTCCAACTCTTCCTCCTCTAGGAAGCCTTCCATGGCCATTACATGTCCCAGTTCAAAGAAGTCTTTCCAGCACTGGATTCCACAATATGGAATTACTCTTACATTTTTTTTCATACTAATTTGGTCCCCTCTCCCTACTTAGTCACCATACTAGTTCAGACACCCCTCAACTCTCATCTTTACTACTATAATGCCCTAATTATTCTTCATGCCTCAGTGTCTCCCCTTTCCTCCCTACCCTCCACTGAGATAATAGTGATTTTCATAAAGTACAGGTTGGACCATTGTTTCTAAAATTAAAGGTAAACTCTTTAGTTTGGCTTTTAGAACCCTTCAAAAACTAGCTCTACCCTGTCTGGTATTCCCAAATTGGCCTTCTTATTGTTTCTCATATATGATATTCCATTTCTAATCTGTTATGTTTTTGCCCTGGCTATTCTCCCTATTCCTGGGGAAAAGTCCTTTTCATCTCCAACTCTTAGAATCTTATTGTTTTCAAAATTCAGCTAACGCACCAACTCCTAAATCAAAGCTTCTTAAAACCCCATTCAATGTTGGGGTCATGAAATTATGACATTATAAATAAATGTTTGATTTGTATACGCATTTATATACCTAGGTTCATGTAAAAATTTCTGGAGTAAAAAGGGGTCAGGAATGGAAAAGTTTAAGAAACCCTGTCCTAAATTAAGGTCTTCCTAATTCCTTTAGTTGCAAATGCCTCTGCCACCTCACATTGTTCTTTATTTTGTATATGTCTCTAAAATATGTACATACATGTATACATATACACACATATGTATACATGCACATATATGTATATGTATATGTACATTTTATTTCCCCTGAAACAATGTAAGCTTCTCAAGGGCAGAGAGTGTTTCATTTTTGTCTTTACAAAGACTCCTATACAGCAGGAACTCTATAAAATGCCTTTTATTTCAATACATCAGAAGAACCATGATTTCAATGGTTATGGGCACTCCCTCTACTGATACTTATCACAGCCTAATATACATAGAAGAATCACAGATTTCAAGCTGGTAGGGAACTTGGATATAATCGAATTCAATTCCCTCATTTAATAAATGATAAAACTAAAGCCCAGATAAATGAAATGATGTGCCCAAAGGTATTCAAATAAAAAATTGGCGGAGCTGAGATTTGAACCCAGATCCTCTGACAACAAATCTAGTGATCTTTCCACCTATATCTTAATAAACATCCTCATGAGTTTTTAGTAAACTACCTTCAAAAAAATTCACCACCTTATGGCCAACCCTATGATGATGACAAGTGGATAAGAATTCTAGATTTATAATCAAAAAGATTTGAGATTTAATCCTACCTGTGCCCTGAGTAAGTCATTTAACCTCAACCTCAGTTTCCTGACTTATAAAATGCGGCTAACAATCATACCAACTTTACAGGGGTTTTGTGAAGTTAAAATGGGATAATAAGCTCCTTGAAAATCTTCATGAGTAATAAGTCCAGGGACACTTACTTATTACCCTGAAAACTTCTTAAACTTCTCATCTTTTAAAAGATAGAACAACATGTCCTAGCTATGTGACCCTGAGCAAGTCACTTAACCCCAATTGCCTCAGCAAAAAAATCCAAACCAAACCAAACCAAAAGATAGAATATTTAAAGAATTTCTTGCCTCTCCTGCATCTGGAGGGCACAGCCACTTCTCCATGCCAGGAATGTTCAGCCTCTTAGAACCTTAGGCCAAAGTTCGGCCAAAGCTCAGCCCAAGCTCAGCCCCAAGCGCCACCTCCTGTCCTGAGTCCCTCAGTCATTTATCCCTCAGGCATTTATTTCATACATATCTGTGAATACACTACATTCCTCTAAGGCAGGGGTCCTCAAACTACAGCCGGCTGGCCAGATATGGCAGCTGAGGACGATTATCCCCCTCACCCAGGGCTATGAAGTTTCTTTATTTAAAGGCCCACAAAACAAAGTTTTTGTTTTTACTATAGTCCGACCCTCCAACAATCTGAGGGACAGGTGAACTGGCCCCCTATTTTAAAAGTTTGAGGACCCCTACTGGGGTAAGGATTGGCTCCCTTTCCTATTTGTTTTCCCTAAGTCTGACACATAGTAGGGCTTAATAAATGCACATCAGCAAGTTGATTAATTATAAAATTTACAGCTGGAAGGGCTCAGACACAGCATCTTCTAGTCCTATCCTCTCATTTTAAGATGAGATAACTGAGAAGTTAAATAATTTGCCCAAAGTCACAAAAGTAACAACTATCAGACCCAAGTCTTGCAGTGCCTATTTCACAGGGCTGTTGTGAAGACAGTGCTTTATTATATATAATAGCAGCTAACATTCCTATAGCTTTTACTATGTGGAAAACACTGTGCGAAGCACTTTATAATTGTCATCATCTAAGCCTCTCTTCCATCTGATTTCCTTTTCTAATTTTGGGACTACACCCCAATTCTAAGCAATATTGTTGTGTATGAGTTTTTCAATTCACCATTATGAGAAATGCCCGCCCACACCAGAATCCATTCATTAATAGCAATTCCATTTCCAAAGTACATAGCAACTTTCCTCAAAGGAGTTCAAAGTGCCTCATTCACATACTCTTCTCACATACCTGTGAGAGGAGTAGGCCAAACACTATTCTTTTCTAATCTGTTACAATTCATGAAACTAATCTAAGATTAAACAATAATAAAGGGATAATAAGCTCAGCAGAAATGTAACCTAGATATTCTGATTCCCTAGCAATCCCCAAAAGGAAACAAAAAGATGCTTTGAAGATATCTCCAAATAAACACTTCTGCTGTCTCTTAAAAGTTTCTTTTTTGCAGAAAACCAGAAAACCAGAAAAGATTTTTTTTAGACTTGCTAATTTAACTCCATTATTAGTAACTCCACTTTAAAAGCCAAGTAGTAAGAAGCAAATAATCAAGACAATTACAAAATGGCTTAAAGATAATAAAAATTTTTTTATTAGCTAAATAATACTTGAATATTTGCCACAAATAAAAGTATCGATTAGAGTCTGATTGGTGACAGCTATTTAAAGGTGATTACATCCTACTATAAGGATGACAGATTCTGTAAGATTAGGGCTCAGATCAAAGCCATGTTGCACAGGATAATGATCTCATGGAGTTGGATAAATGCCCATTTTTTACACAAGCATTTGTCACCCTCCTATCAACTTCAATCACTAAGGCCAATCTGAGACACTTAATTCTGGAGCCTGAGACACTAATCCTGTTACAACATTCCCTTCCATTTATTCCCATCATACAAAATGATTAACCATCACTATTGTCACTCCCAAGAGGGATAAGATACAGTATAATAACCATAACTCACTGGGCTGGGGTTAAAATATGTCACTATGATTGGTTTAAAATAGGGACTTGCTCTAGTTTTCCAACCAATCAAAAATGTCATCTGTCCCCATTCTTGCACAAACGCTTCTTTGAAAGCATGCACTATAAACTAAATATTCCACAGTCAACTCTCCACAATCCTTTGGAAGCAAGCCATGAAGTGTTACAGGTAAATCCAATACATATATAATCCAAAGACTCAGTTATTCTGTACTTGGGAATGCCATATGTACCTGCTATATGTCTTCCTAATTAGTTTATGTTGGGACTTAAAATTAACCTGGGTTAATGTGCATCTGAGCATTATGTAACTGACAGGGAACTTCAATTTGGTCAGAAAATCTACTACAGAGAAGACAACACCAATGTAGACCAACTAAGATATATTTGCTTGCTTAAAGGAATTTTCACCAAATGTTAAAACTCAGTTAAAAAATATATCTTTAGTTCTTATTTCTAATCTCATTACAACTATCCCAATTCAGAAGTCTCTTAGATTCTCTTAGAACATAAACAATTCTTTTAACTCAAGTCTATGCTTTCTTATCTTCCTTTGAATTATATCTTGACCTAAAAAACCTTCAGGGACTCCCTATTGCCTACTGATTGAAGTATACAATTCTAAACCTCCAAACTACATTTTCAATACATTCAAGTATGATTCCCGTTCAGTCTATGCTATTTCTGCCTTTCCCCATCTTTACACACATCATCCCTAATGGCTAGCATAGCATCCCTCCTCCCTTCAGTTTCATCATTTAAATACTCCATTTTGACTTCAGATGTCACTTTGTCTATTCTCCCTGGAATCATAGCCATGTATCATCGTTCTATATCCCCTCCCTGTTAAATTGTAAGGTCTACACCCCCAGACTCAAATACAAGGCCTTATACATAAGAAGTACGTGTTGCATTGAATTAAGGCACATGCCCAATTCACAAAGATATTTCCTCACCCCATTCCCAGCTTCTTCCATTTGGGAAGGATATGTCTCAATATAAATTGGGAAATATCCACTCTATTGAAAACCCATCAAATAAAAACTTCCAGGGATAGTGAAGTTATTCTGTGAAAACTATTCCCAAACAATAATACAAATCTTGGAAATGTTTCTATTTTCCATTTCTAAACATTTACAAGATTCTTGACTTATACAAATCCTAAGTGGCAAAACTGGAATTTGAACCCAGGTCCTCCAACTCCAGATTTGTTGTCAATTCACTGTACCAAACAGCCTTAGTGAAACTGAGATGATATAGGAAAACACAAGCAGAATATGGAATTGGGTGAAATAACTGGTCATCATAATTCCCTTTAAAGTTTCAGAGACTCTTTCTGAACTAAGAGATAGTTACTTTACAATATCCACAGGTGTCTGCTCTGGCCAGCAGCCCTAGATCAGTAAAATAAAAGATGAACAATCTTCTGAGGCAGCTACAATAATATCAAAAGCAGTCAGGCTGTTAAGGGGAAGAGTTATTTTGGCGTTTTCCTTTTAGTTTTTGAAGCAAAGCAACTTCTACTACTGCTTTGCTTGGTGGCAGTGACAGAGGTAATAAAATGAACTAGCCTTTTGTTATGAGTTGTCCAAAGTAATTTTCTTGTAGAATACCTTGGAATATTTGAAAATTCCATACTACTTTGGGCCTCTTCAGCCAACTAAGTAAGTAGGTATACTATGAACTGATCCTGATAAGGATAAGTTTTCTGTTAAATAGGAGCTATCAGAAAGTTCCAATATATATATATGTGCTAAAGCTTCATTTGTGCATTATTCAAAGTTACAGAGGTAAGAACCTTAAATTCATCTAGTCCAGTTAATAGTGTACAAGAATATCTTCTACAATATCCCCACAGATGGCACCCAATCTTTGTATGGAGACTTTTACGGAGAAGGAAATTCAATAAATACACAGGAATCCAGATCTAATTTTTATCCTCATGGAGTCAAATTCTATCTATTATTTCTACCTATTACCAATTGTTCTGCTGTTCAGGTCCAAGCTTAACTACGCATCATCCACATGACAGCCTGGTCACTACTGGAATACAACTGATGTCTATTCTGAAGTCTTCTCTTCTCCATGCGATACATCTCCATTACCTTCAACTTATCCTCATTCAGCATGATTTCAGGACTTTCCAACATCCAGGTTGCCATGCCTCCAGACATTCTCTAGGTATTTCCTAAAATTGGGTACCCAGAAGACAATGTTCTACATATACACTAAATAAGAAATAACAGTGGGACTTTCATCCCTAATTCTCTTTTAATGCAACCTAAGAATTTATTTTCGTTTGCTGGCAACTGTATCACAGTTGACATGTTAAACTTGAAATCCACTAAAACTCCTAGTTCTTTTTTTGTTAGTTTGTTTTGTAAAGGTCTGCCATCTCAGGCATTACCTATTAATAAAAATTCATATTTAAGGCAGCTGGATGATGCAGCAGATAGAACAATGGATCTGAAAATAGGACGAACTTCACTTAAATCCTGACTCAGATACTAGCTATGCTAACTATGAGCTAGTCACAACCTCTCTCAGCCCCCTCCCAGGATCCTCATCTATAAAGTAAAGAGAGGATTTAACTCCAAGGTCTCTTCAAATTCTAAATTTAAGGTGCTCTTCAAAGGTGCTTTAAAATTTGTAAGACACTTTTTGCCCAACCCTATGACAAATTCTGCCAATTCATCAGAGATGTTGCAGATTAAATAATATAACTGAAAACACTATGAAAACTAAACTATATGATGCAAAGCAATGTACATATATAAGAGGTTATGTTCCATTTCAATTATTATTTTTATATAATAATCATAACTGTTTCATTGAATCACTAGTCAAGGTCAAGAAGAATTAAGATATGATTCAAGTCAAGACCCAGGCTGTGGTCCCTTTGTGCCACTGACTTATTAAGTGATCTTGGAAATACATAGTGCCTAGAAAATTGTAGGTACTTAATAAATGCTTGTCGGTTGACTGATTTATAAATCCTTTATCCCCCTTCCTTCAAATGATTAACACATGGTACAACCTCAAGAACTCTCACTATCTGGTGCCTCTTTTCTGGACACTCTCCTGCTTGTCAAAATCCTTCCTAAAATATAGTACTTGGAACTAAAAACAATATTAATAGAGAATGTTAGCTCCCTGAGGACAGGATTTTCTACAACTTGATATCTGGAACATAGTAGGCACTTAATAAATTCTAGCTAAATGAATAGTAGAACTAAAACTTAACACATTTAGGAGTGTTATAGGATCATAAATTTAGAGTTAAAAGGTCCTCTGGGGTACTCTTCCTATTTTATACAGGAAAATGAGTGATTCTGACCCAATTCTAGCACTCTTTTCACTATACCACTGCATACCAAGTCCTAGGCACCTTTACTCTATTAAGATGAAATTAGCTTTTTTGGCTGTCCTGGGTGTTGATTTATGCTGAGCCTGTTATTCATTAAAAACCTCAGTTTGTATTTCTTTAGGGCAACTAGACAATTTCTGAGGTCTGAAAAATAAAATGTCTCAATACCTAACCTCTTCCTGATAAAATTTCACGCATGCTTCCTTTACCCTCCACTATACATACCAGCTTTCAATACCACCACTAATTGTGTCAGCTAGGTGATAACGATAGTTCACTTAACATGGAATCAAAAAGACCTCAGTTCAAATCTTGTTTTGAATATACTAGCTTGAATATCCTGGGCAAGTCATTTAAAACTTCTCAACTTCAGTTTCTTCATCTGTAAAATGGGTATAATAATGGCACCTGCCTTATACGGTTGTTCCAAGAATTAAAATGAGACTATGATAAACTTTAAATTGCTTTATAAATACTAGATAATACTATCATTAAATTGTTTAAGACAAAGCCAGAATTTTGTAGTATTAAATGTAGAGTGTATTACAGTATTTCACTGAGAAAAGCTGACAGAAAAAAGTAAGTAATTTTAAAATCCTGAGTGCTTTTTTAAAAATTAAAAATTTTTCTACAAAGATGGGTTGTAACTTTCCCATGAAATTTAGGAAGCACAACAAACTAAACTTGGTTTAGTTTCACACAGAGGATTTGGTGCCAATTTTGGGAAGTCACAGGTGCTACTTTGGGGTTTAATTATATCATGGACAGTAAATTAGTGTTTGCTTCCATAATCAAATGGGTAAAAGTGAGCCCCAGGTGCCAAAAATGAGTTCCAAAGTTGTAAATGAGTGCTATCAGCTCCACAAATGCAAATGATCTTTAAAGAAAGCCTAATCTTAAAAGAGAAGGAAGCACCTTGAACTTCGAAATCTCAAGCTATGAGAGTAAGGAAGGGAAACTAGCAAGACCCTGCAATTTTCTATTCCTATAGGACATTTATGGCATCATAAAAATCTTACAACTTCACAATTGCAAGTGTTGGACCTTAAGATCTACTTGCTCTTCATAATCCACTTGGTCTCTTTTGAAATAAAACATTTTCTTAACATGTATGTAAGACTCACAAATGCAGTTGTAATCTCATTTTCCTTTAATGGGGGAGTAATGGATTAACAGGGGAAAGGGGATGAACTCACCCACTGGTGATCAGGTGAGATGACAGACAACATTCAAGTATCCCTCCCAATCCTCCCCAACCCTTCCCCTGCCCAGGAAAAGGGAGGCAAGTCCAAAGTTCCAAACCTTTCTCAAACTACAAAGGATCAAAGATGTAGAACCAGGAAAGATTTTACAAATCATCTATTTGTCCCCTTCTTTTTACTGACAAGGAAAAACAAGGCCCAAAGTACAGTGACATGCCCAAGATTACAGAGAGCAGTTTGACAGTCTAATATGAAACTCAGTTCTTCAGGCTCCAAACCCAGCACTTCAGGCTGCTACAGAAAGGAAAATATAAGGCCTTCTGGAATTACCTTAGAGAAAAAACAAATTTAAACTGTCAACAAAAGAATCATCTAGAAACTAAAGAACATGGAGTGCTGATAGGTCCCCCAAAACTTAATGAGAAGAAGCTTGTCCAGACATCATCTTCAGGTACCAACCCGGTCAACTCAGGGCAACCCGTCACCCCACCCTTGCCAGGTTAGCTCTTGGAGCTTCTTCCTCCAGGGGGTGAGGGGAAGTAATGACAGGACCTGGAAGGCCAAAGCTTAAATCCCCACACATGCACTTCCATCTCCTCGCTTCCAGGGCCTGCTTCTCTGCCTTTCTCCCTTTGCCAGTATTGTTCTGGGGACCTCGCCCCCCCCTTCCGGAACACCCGCTTCTTTCTTCCATTCACTCTCGTAACTCCGGAATGTCAGGTTACTGCAGACGCTGCCTCGTCTTCCAAGTGCAACTTTTAGGCACCTTTAGCACACGGCTCCCAAACACGGCCCTGAGCCCGGGCCTGGCTAGGACAGGGAGGGGACAGTGGGGGGGAGGGAAGAGTCCTTTTCTTCACTTCACCTCGTTCCAGGTTCTGCCCCTTCCCTTCCAGGAACCGAAGGCACTAGGCTCTCCCCAGTCCCAATGGCCCTGACTCCCAGAAGGGCGGGAACAGCCCCGGGAGGCTCCCTCGGCGCCCGGGCCCGGAGGGGAGTGGGGGCGGGCGAGAGCAGGGCAGCGGCAGTGGCAGTGGCAGTGGCGGCGGCGGCGGCGGCAGCGTCAGGGATAGGATGCTTTTTTTTCTTCCAAAGGAAGTTGGTTTCCGGGTTTATTTTTAAAAATTAATAAGCTGTCGGCCTTGCAAGCTTCCTCGCAAGAAAGGAAAGAAAGCAAGGCGACCTCTTTAAAGGGGAAAAAAAAAGGAGGCGGGGGGGAGGGGACTGGGAGAGAAGCAAACGAAATCTTCCCTTTCTTTTGCTCTCCCCGCAGCTGGAGCAGGTTACCCCCACCCCCACCCCCGGCCCCGCGCAGCCCGGCCCCCACCCCGCGGCCAAAGACAGGCGGAGAAGAATACAATGTATTCTCTCCGGAGAGGCCCGGCTCGCCTAGAGCAAGAATTCTCAATGGAAAGCCGGGCGCTCGGCAGGGCAACCCGCCAGTCCCGGGGGTCGGCGGCGATAGCTGCCAGTGCAAACAAGCGCACGGCCCCCGAGGAGCGGGAAAGACTGGATCCTCCCCCCGGCCCGCGCCGATCACTTACGGAGCGGCTCCCGGAGAGCGGTAGCAGCCACAGCAATATGTCTCCTGCCTCGGCGGCGCTCGCTCTTTCTCTCCGCGCTCGTTCGTCCGCTCTCTCCCCCACACACACACCTCTCGCTCGCTCGCTCGCGCTCGCTCTCCTCTCTCTCCCCCTCTCTCCTCAGCCGCCGTGTGAACTGGAACCAGTCGGCAGTGTCTCTGTGAATTCCCACAATGCACCGCGCGTCTCTCGTCACATCCCCATCCTAGACCCGTGTCCGGCTGGCAGCGGTCCTTCCCTTCCCCCTTACCCCCCTTCCCCCAACGCCGCGCACCCATGCACATACCCCATCTACACCCTCCTTTTCCATCGCGCGGCCTCGCGCGTCCACGTACAAGCGCGACCCAAGTCGCAACCTGAGGCTCCAAAGCACTCCAGTCCCGCTGCCCGGGCCTCAGAGCCCTCTGCAGGAGAGCCTGGCTGCTCGCTCCGGGCAGGCTCGAGCTGCGGGCCTTCCCTTTCTTCTCTCACCAGCTGGGTGGCTGTTCCCCAGTCCAATTCGGGAAGCGTTATTAACTGCCTGCGGCTTGCTAAGCACCGAGATGGCAACACTCTCAAGAAACAACCCCTACCCTCAAGGAGCTTTTGTTCTGCGGGATAGGCGAGGTCTGTTCTGCTCCAGTTTCTAGACGGTAACAACCACCTTGCTACCTCTGCATTACTTGCTATGAGGCGAAGAGATTCCTTCTATCCCTTTCTCCGAGTTCTTCCTCCGAAGCAGTAGACTGGATTGTCCCTATTCTGGCCATTCTCAAGGATTCTCCTAGATAATCTCTCAGATTTTAGTGTAGCTGCTATTATGGAGATTGCCATTCGCAAAAAGCCGAGAGACTGGAAATTTGGTGGAGCACAATTTAAAACACACATCAATTTTACCCTGAGTCTTGCTGAAGCATTGAACTGTGCCTTTATCCATAGTGATGAATACCAGAGCGGGAGAAAGACTGAGAAGCAATTGAAGACTACCCAATCATCAATTCTCTCTATCTCAGGTCGAGAGAAGGTTTAGAACTGGAAGGGACCTAAGTGATTATCTAGGGCAAATCTTCAGTTATAAGGGTGAGAAAACTTAAGCCCAGAAAAGAGAAAGTAGGCATTCAAGGTCAAAGTCAATATTCAAACCCAAGTCCTCTCATTCCAAATTCAATGCTCCTTCCATTATATCACAGCAGAACACTCATTGAGGGTGATTATGGAAGCTTTCCTGAATGGAAGCATATATTGACCATCTCTCAGGTTGATTTAAAAATGCAAAAAGGGAAACGAAAAAAATCACTCTTCCTTGTGATTTTCATATTCCTAATGTACAAAAAGGCCACTGAGAAATATATTCTCAAGTATGTAAGGAGAGAGAGAACATCATAAACCTGTGTGTGTGTCTGTGAGAGACTCCTCAGACCATTGACTTTCCTGATTAAGGAACTCCAGATGAAGAGATTTTTTTCCATGAACTCAGCAACTTATTGATTCAGAGTTGCCTGATGCTTTTAAACTTAAAAGATTTGCCCAAGGTCATGTAGGTAATGTTATATGCTAAAATTAACCCATGTCTTCTTGACCAGGCCACTCTATTGTCTAGTTTTCTCTACTTCTTATCATCACCCCAAGAGGGCAAGCCAGAAATTTTCAATAACTATTGAACTAAATTCCTTCCTCATATCTACAATTTTTATGTGATTAATACACTCAAATTATAGCATTTATAAAGACATGAGGAAAACAGACTTTCACAAAAGATATTCCACAAGAGGACACATCTGTAATAGGCACATGACTGACTGGAGGGTACAAATAATACAAGATCCTAATGTGTTTATTTTTTATTAAGCATAAAAAAGTATTTGATTTAGTACAGAAATATATCACCTTAACAGCTCTTTTCCAACAAAGTGTTTCTCTTTCACATGTTAAAGTCATATAAGACTAAACGATGTAACAACAGATAACTTTGTTTTCTACTCTATTATTAAGGGAAACATAAAACAGGAAGGTTCAGATTTGACAAAGTTTCTTCTTACTGTCAAGAAATGTATCCTTTACAAAATACCATTTAAAGAGATATTTCCCATAGATGGTAAGATCTTCCATATGCTTCTGCTTTGAAGGTGACATTGTTCTGATTTCATCAGGCACTGGAATACAAGTATCCTAATGAGATATATAAAAAGAATTTGACCTAATTTCCCAAAAGTTAGATATAGTTCCCAAAAAAGATATAGACAAAGAATATCAACTCCATGATATGCAGTAGGCTGGACAATTCATACAATTGGTTAGATAGTAACTTTGAACAATCTAGAATTGTATAGAAGGAATGGAGCGATAGCCTTTTGGAATTGTGTGCCATTTTTAATGATTTGAATATTTTCCAGGAAAAAAAATGATTTATCTTTTTTTAACATCAATATTCTTTCCATGATTCTATATGGTATTTGGGGGATAATGGAAAAGGACTTGGTAAAAATGAATAGACTATACCATTACCATATATTCCTTGGCAAAAGTTGCAAAAATATTATCAGATAGACTTCAAGGATTCTCCTCATTTGATAAAATGAAAAAAGAAAAAACTCTCAGAAAAACAGAATTGGTGAAAGAGAAAAAGAAAATAACTTCTTAAAAAACAGAATTTGTGAAATGGGAAAAAATTCCATAGAACAAAACAACTCATTTAAAAATTCAATTGGACAATTACAAAAAGAAGTAAAAAAAGTAAATGAAGAAAATAATTCACTAAAATTCAGAACTGAATAAGTGGAAATGAATGACTCAATGAGAAAACAAGAATCAGTCAAGCAAAACCAAAAAAAAAAAAAAAGTGAAAAAATAGAAAAAAATGTAAAATACCAGATTGGTAAAACAATTGACCTAGAGAATTGATCTAGGAGAAACAATCTAAGGATTATTGGACTCCTTGAAACTCATGATGAAAAAAAAACCCTAGACACTATTTTTAAGGAAATCATCAAAGAGAACTGCCCAGATATAAGAGAAATAGCAGGTTAAATGACCATTGAAAGAATTCACTGAACGCCTCTTGAAAGAGACCCCAAAATTAAAATCCCAAGGAATATTGTGGCTAAATTTGAGAACTATCAGACCATAAAGACCTTCCCCTTCCACAGGTCTGAGAGGTAAACTATCCTGTGTTCCTCTAATTTATTAATAATTTCATTCTTTATGCCTAGGTCATGAACCCATTTTGACCTTATCTTGGTGTACGGTGTTAAGTATGGATCAATGCCTAGTTTCTGCCATATTAGTTTCCAATTTTCCCAGCAATTTTTATCAAACAGTAAGTTCTTATCCCAAAAGCTGGGATCTTTGGGTTTGTCAAAGACTAGGTTGCTATATTTGTTGACTGTTTTATCCCTTGAACCTAATCTATTCCACTGATCAACTAATCTATTCCTTAGCCAATACCAAATAGTTTTGGTAACTGCTGCTCTATAATATAATTTTAGATCTGGTACACCTAAGCCACCTTCATTTGATTTTTTTTCATTAATTCCCTTGCAATTCTTGACCTTTTGTTTTTCCATATGAACTTTGTTGTTATTTTTTCTAGGTCATTAAAATAGTTTTTTGGGAGTCTGATTGGTATAGCGCTAAATAAATAGATTAGTTTAGGTAATATTGTCATCTTTATTATATTTGCTCGCCCTATCCAAGAGCATTTAATATTTTTCCAATTGGTTAGATCAGACTTAATTTGTGTGAAAAGTGGTCTGTAATTTTGCTCATAAAGTTTCTGATTTTCCCTTGGCAGATAGATTCCTAAATATTTTATATTATCAGTAGTTACTTTAAATGGAATTTCTGTATGTGCACGAATGTTTGTGGTAGCCCTTTTTGTAGTGGCTAAAAACTGGAAACTGAATGGATGTCCATCAGTTGGAGAATGGCTGAATAAATTGTGGTATATGAATATTATGGAATATTACTGTTCTGTAAGAAATGACCAATAGGATGATTTCAGAAAGGCCTGGAGAGACTTACACGAACTGAAACTGAGTGAAATGAGCAGGACCAGGAGATCATTATATACTTCAACAACAATACTATATGATGACCAGTTCTGATGGACCAGGCCATCCTCAGCAACGAGATCAACCAAATCATTTCCAATGGAGCAGTAATGAACTGAACCAGCTATGCCCAGAAAAAGAACTCTGGGAGATGACTAAAAACCATTACATTGAATTCCCAATCCCTATATTTATGCACACCTGCATTTTTGATTTCCTTCACAAGCTAATTGTACAATATTTCAGAATCTGATTCTTTTTGTACAGCAAAATAACGTTTTGGTCATGTATACTTATTGTGTATCTAATTTATATTTTAATATATTTAACATCTACTGGTCATCCTGCCATCTAGGGGAGGGGGGGGGAAGAGGTAAAAAATTGGAACAAGAGGTTTGGCATTTGTTAATGCTGTAAAGTTACCCATGCATATATCCTGTAAATAAAAGGCTATTAAATAAAAAAAAAAAAAGATTATTTTGAGCTCAAATAAGAGAATGTATACAAGGTACTTTACAAACTTTAAAGTACTACAAAATTCAAGATATTATTGTGAAAATTTGAGAAAATACAAATCAGAAAGTGAATGTAAATTGAGTATTGATTTTAAATAAATTAATGTTTTATTAATCACAAAAAAAAAAAAAAAAAGAGAATTATCAGACCAAGGAAAAAATATTACAAGCAACCAGAAAGAAACAATTCAAATGCCAAGGAGCTACAATAAGGATTACTCAGGATGTAGCAGCTTCCACTTTAAAGGATCGAAAGGGCCAGTAATCTGATATTCAGAAAGATGAAGGATGTTGGAATGTAGCCAAGAATAAATTACCCTGCTAAACTGAGCATTTTCTTTCAGGGAAGAAGATTGACATTCAATGAAACTGGTGAATTCCATGTATTTTTGATGAAAAGACCAGAGCTAAACAAAAAATTTGACCTCCAAATATAAAACTCAAGAGAAGCACAACAAGGTAAAAAGAAAAAAAAAGAAAACCTCCTGAGAACTATTTCTGTTATGGGTATAAAGGATACATGTATAATCTGATTTTACTGTTATAATATAAAAGAAGAAATTAGAGGTGGAAAGGGGATTGTAACAGAAAAAAAGGGGGGGGAAGTGGAGGTAAAATGAAGGAAATCACATCTCAGAAAGAGGCAAAGAAAACATTATAATTGAAGGGAGAGTGAGGAATATTGACTATTGTATGAATCTTACTCTCATCAGATTTGGCTTAAAAAAAGAATATTAGATATATTTGGTTTCACTGAGAAACTTTTCTCACCTATAGAAAAGTGGGAGGTGAAAGGCAAAAAGGGAAGGGATAGGCTAAATAGAAGGGAAAACAGAAACAGTAGGAGAAAGGGGTAGTGTCTCTAAAGGGGGAGGATTGCTTGAGGCAAGTAGTGCTCATAAGTAAAATACTGAGGAGGAGGGAAAGGAGAAAAGGAAAAAGAAAAGTATGATTTGGGGTTAATAAGATGGCAGGAAATACAGAATTATTAGTTTTAACTGTAAATGTGAATGGGGTGACCTCTCCCAAAAAACGTAAGTGGATAGCAGAGTGGATTAATAGCCAGAATCCTATAATATATTGTTTACGAGAAACACTTTTAAAGCAGAGTGATACATACAGAGTAAAGGTAAAAGGCTGGAGCAAAATTCTATCATGCTTCAGGTGAAGTAAAAAAAAAAAAAGATCAGATCAAACAAAAGCAAAAGTTGATCTAATTAAAAGAGATAAGGAAGGAAACTGTATCTTGCTAAAGGGTAGCATAGATAATGAAGCAATATCAATATTAAACATATATGCACCAAGTGGTGTAGCATCTAAATTCTTTTTTTTATAATTATAACTTTTTATTGATAGAACCCATGCCTGGGTAATTTTTTACAACATTAACCCTTGCACTCACTTCTGTTCCGACTTTTCCCCTCCCTCCTTTTATCCCCTCCTTTAGATGGCAAGCAGTCCTATACATGTTAAATAGCATCTAAATTCTTAAAGGAGAAGTTAAGAGAGTTGCAAGAAGAAATAGATGGCAAAACTATAATAGTGAGAAATCTCAACCTTCCTCTCTCAGAATTAGATAAATCAAATTAAAAATACATAAGAAAGAACTTAAAGAAGTAAATAGAATACTAGAAAAGCTAGATATGATATATATTTGGAGAAAATTGAATGGAGACAGAAAGGATACACTTTCTTCTCAGCAGCTCATGGAACCTACATAAAAACTGACCATATATTAGCACACAAAGACCTCAGATGTAGAAAGGCAGAAATAGTAAATGCATTCTTTTCAGATCATGATGCAATAAAAACTACATCCAACAAAAGGGCAAGGGAAAATAGACCGAAAAGTAATGGGAATTAAATAATCTCATCCTAAAGAATGAATGGGTGAAATAGCAAATCGTAGACACATCAATAATTTTATCCAAAAGAATGACAATAATAAGATAACGTACCAAAATTTGTGGTATGCAACCAAAGTGATAATAAGGGGAAATTTTAGATCTCTAGAGGCTCACTTGCATAAAATAGAAAAAGAAAAGATGAACTGAGCTTGTAACTAAAAAAGCTAGAAAAAGAACAAATTAGAACACCCCCCCCCATCAAATACCAAATTTGAAATTCTAAACATAAAAGGAAAAATCAATAAAATTGAAACTAAAAAAAAAAAAAAAACTATGGAATTAATAAATAAAACTGAGTTGATTTAATGAAAAAAAACCAAAATAGATAAACCTTTAGTTAATTTGATTAGAAAAAGGAAAGAGGAAAATCAAATTGTCAGTCTCAAAAATGAAAAGGGAGGACTATCTACCAATGAAGAGGAAATTAGAGCAATTATTAGGAGTTACTTTGCCCAACTTTATGCCAATAAATTTAACAACCTAAGTGAAATGGAGGAATACCTACAAAAATATAGATTGCCCAGATTAACAGAAGTGGAAATAAATTACTTAAATAGTCCCATTTTAGAAAAAGAAGTAGAACAAGCTATTAATCAACTCCCTAAAAAAAAAATTCCCTAGGAACAGACAATACATGGGAATTCTACCAAACATTTAAAGAACAATTAACTCCAATACTATATAAACTATTTGAAAAAATAGGGAATGAAGGACTCCTACCAAATTCCTTTTATGACACAGACATGATACTGATACCTAAACCAGATAGGTTGAAAACAGAGAAAGAAAACTATAGATCAGTCTCCCCAATGAATATTGATGCAAAAATCTTAAATAAAAAATTAGCAAAGAGATTACAGAAAATCATCCTAAGGATAATACACCATGACCAAGTAGGATTTACACCAGGAATGAAGGATTTATTCAATATTAGGAAAACTATTAGCATAATTGACCATATCAATAACCGAATTAATAAAAACCATATGATCATCTCAATAGATGCAGAAAAAGCATTTAATAAAATCTAACACCCATTCCTAATAAAAACACTAGAGATTATAGGAATAAATGGACTTTTCCTTAAAATAGTTAGTAGCATCTATTTAAAACCATCAGTAAACATCATATGTAATTGGGGATAAACTGGAACTATTCCCAATAAGATTGGGGTGAAACAAGGTTGCCCACTATCACCATTACTATTCAATATTATATTAGAAATTCTAGCTTTGGCAATAAGAGAAGAAAAAGAGATCAAAAGAGAGTAGGTAATGAGAAAACCAAATTATCACTCTTTGCAGATGATATGATGGTATATTTAGAGAACCCAAAAGAATCAACTAAAAAACTGTTAGAAATAATCCACAACTTTAGCAGAGTTGTAGGATACAAAATAAATCCACATAAATCATCAGCATTTTTACATATCACTAACAAAATCCAATAGCAAGAGATCCAGAGAGAAATGCCATTTAAAATAACTGTGGATAGTATAAAATTTGGGAATCTATCTGCCAAGGGAAAGTCAGGAACTATATGAGCAAAACTACAAAACATTTTTCACACAAATTAAGTCAGATCTAAGCAATTGGAAAAATATCAAGTGCTCTTGGATAGGTTATGCAAATATAATAAAGAGGAACAATACTACCTAAACTAATCTATTAATAAATAGTGCTATGCCAATCAAACTCCCAAGAAACTATTTTACTGAACTAGAAAAAATAACAACCAAATTCATCTGGAAGAACAAAAGGTCAAAAATTTCAAAGGAATTAATGAAGAGAAAAGCAAATGAAGGTGACCTAGCTGTACCAGATCTAAAACTATATTATAAAGAAGTGGTCATCAAAACCATTTGGTACTGACTAAGAAACAGAGTAGCTGATCAATGGAATAAGTTAAGTTCACAGAACAAAATCATCAATGACTATAGCAATCTAGTATTTGACAAATCTGAAGACGCCAGCTTTTGGGATAAGAATTCACTATTTGACAAAAACTGTTGGGGAAAATTGGAAACTGGTATGGTCAAAAGTAGGTTTAGACCCACAACTAACACCATATACCAAGATAAGGTTGAAATGGATTCATTATCTAGATATAAATAATGATATTATAAAAAAATTAGAAGAACATAGGATAGTTTACCTCTCACATTTGTGGAGGAGGAAGGAATTTGTGACCAAAGAAGAATTCTAGTATTGTCCTTTTTATTATATTTGCTTGACCTATCCAAGAGCACTTGATATTTTTTTAAAATCCTTCATTAAGAACTCTACTCTAACAAATAAATTAATTTTTAAATACTAGAAATAACAATACTGCTACCTTCATTACTACTTTACTGAGATTAAGAATATTTATGGAAAACTTTTTAATTCTTACTTTATACTCCTAGAACCTTTCTATTTCTTCACCTAAGCTAGCTAAATATTGCAGCAGATAGAGCATAGTACCTGGAATCAAGAGTTTACTTCAAATATGACCTCAGACACTAATTGACTGTGTGATCCTGAGCAAGTCACCTAACCTCTGTCTGCACATTTTGGTCCATCACTACTCATGACTCTAGAGGAGATAGTAAAGTTGATGACTTCACAAAGCTCTGCTCCACTCATATTCAATTCACATACAAGTCAAGACAGCACCTTTGTGATAACAACAGCAACAAATTGAAGATAATAACAGCATCTATTTCATAGAGTTGTTGTGACAATCAAATAGATATTTATATCTGGAGTTATAAATACCATCATTCCCACTCTTAAGGTTCATCTCCTTGATGACTTTCTCCCTAGGTTCAAAGGCTGTCTATTCTTGTCCAGAATGGTGTGAAAAAAAAATTTTTTTCCAGATAGTGATTGAACTAGATGATTATTAAGTTATCCAACTGTGTTATTCTATTATGAAAAATTCATGTTGCCTAGGATTTTGCAATGGAATTAGATATGTAGTCCATTTAGTTGGTACAATTATGAGGCCTAGAATTGAATAGGAAAACAAATAAGTTGGATTATATTTGGGAAATTGCTTAGTGCTTTGAATGTTCTCAAATGCTGGCAAATACTATGTAACAATGAGGCCTACAAAGCTATCTACTGAAGATATAAGATATACTAAGACCAGTGTTGTAATAGAAATATACTGATCCTGGGATCCGGCATTCAAGGAGATGATATGACTGAAGTGGTGAGACTGGTGATTGCCATATCTCCTTCTAGGATATTGGAAGTCAAGGAAAGTAATACACCTCCTTGCCCCTCCTTTTTTTTTTTATTTATTTGTAGAGATGACTTCACGTATGATAATATCTGCAATCTCTTCTTAAGATATGAAAGAGACTATGGTGAGTATTTTGGAATTATTCTTCTTAATGCAACTAAAACCAGATGTCAGGAAGAAGTTCTTAAAAACTATTGGATAAAGTTGCATGTGAAGGGGGATGATTAACAATTTTATTTATAATTTTTGTTATGTTGAATTAATCATAAATATAGAATACTAAGACTGGCTACTAGGAAATTTCTTAGAGAAAGGATGAGACCTCTAAGAGTTATAGATTATTGTCTTTTTAATACTCAAATACTAAAAGGGAGCTGTGATCTCCCTTTTGGGGACTTCAAATAATATAGATTATGTAGGAGTTGTTTGGTGGGCTAAGAGGGAGAAAACTGTGTTAGGGTAAGGGAACTGCATCAGAAAATTGCTGTTTTAGCACATATCACTCCTTGCAAGATCTTAATGATTTGGGGAAGGACCTTCCATCATTTAAATAACTAGACAGTCCTCCTTTCATGGGCAATAAGATAAAAAAAAAAGGGTAAAAAATAAAACAAGACAAAAAGAATTGGAAGAATTCAAGAGCCTTCAGAAACACCTCAAAATTTCATAATCTTTGTCCATATAAAAGATGATAACACATCTTTCAAATTTATAGTGGTTTACCTAATAAGCGGGAATATGAGTCAAAGCAGCAATGAAAATATTAGAATTATAGCACAGATAATAGCATAACAAAAGTCATAGATTTCTTCTCCTGTTGTGAGGTGCTGATGATGAGCAGGAGTAGCTCCAAAAATATTGGGGTCTCTGCACAGATATTTTTGATATAGTCAAGGATTCTCCATTCTGCATCAGAATCATTTGTATAATAAAGTGGTTAAGAGGCCATAAACCTCCTATATGCAAAATATCTTGTTAACTAAGTTGATAGTGAGGCTCTAGCTGTATCATACTTACTCACTATACCCTATTACATCTGTCCAAACTTCTCCCTAAAAGCTTAGGATGATGATAGAAAACTTTGCCCCTTTAGACACCCTATTGTTAAAAAAACACATCCATGTAAATTAAACTAAGCCACACTATGATGGAATTTCAAATTAAAGTTTAAAATGACAAACTAATTTAAATAGAAGTGTGAAGATTTAAAATAATCCACCTAAGGTAAGAGGAACAAATTCCATATTATATATAAAGAATTTAAAAAAGGAATCTTCTTTCTTCCAGATTAATACAAACCCATCAGAATTATATAGTAACACTTCCATCTCCATGACACCACCTGTTGATCCCATGAATCTTTTTTGGAAGAGTTCCCTGAACCATTCCAAAGGAAAGGAAGCTTGCCAATTAAAGGGGACATAACCTATTTCTCCAGGGGGGATGGAGTATTAAGTGAGGAAAAAATCTTTGAGCAGACTGAGGAAGCGTCAGAGAGAATCAAGCTCAACTAAGTCTCAAAACAGCTCATTTTTATCAGGTAAGATTTTCTAGAGACTGGATTGGTTTCAAGGAATCACTGGATGAGGGAACTCCTTTCCCTTTCAAGGAAACATTGATTTGTCATAGACATGACTTGTGGAAAGTTGAACTGACACTGGCCAGTCAGATATATAATGATGCAACTGTTCACCATTAGGGGAAGTCCTCTCACCTTAAGAAAAGAGAGTTTCATTTTGTCATTTGGGGATAGGTTCAGAGCCATTTGGGTCATAGATAGCTGTCTTGTCCTTTGTGAGAAAGTTCATATGGTTTTGTGCCTGGGACAGCATGGTATCACCATCTGAATTGGACCTATTCCCTGACCTTTGCTACTCTTATAACAGCTCAAACCTCATTTTTAGCATGTGTCTCTGATGAATGCTGACATCCCCCAAACAAATGGCAAAACAAGTTTCACTAGTTTATTCTGGATTGTGTCTGGCAGAAGTTCTCTGAGCTTTCCTCTCCCACTACACTTTCTAAAATTTAGCTGTGTAGGCTCTCTCTCTCTCTCTCTCTCTCTCTCTCTCTCTCTCTTTCTCTCTCTCTCTCTCTCTTTCTTCCTCTTTCTCTCCCCTCAGCTTGATGTTCCCACACCACATCAAGAAAAAATTAACTAGAGAGAGAACACAATATTGTACAGTAAAGATTTTCTTTGGTATATTGAATCCATTCCATTGATCATCTTCTCTATTTCTTGTCCAATACCAAATTATTTTTTTAATTTTAATAGCCTTTTATTTACAGGTTATATGTATGGGTAACTTTACAGCATTGACAAATGCCAAACCTCTTGTTCCAATTTTTCCCCTCCTTCCCCCCACCCCCTCCCCCAGATGGCAGGATGATCAGTAGATGTTAAATATATTAAAATATAAAGTAGATACACAATAAGTATACATGACCAAACTGTTATTTTGCTGTACAAAAAGAATCAGACTCTGAAATATTGTACAATTAGCCTGTGAAGGAAATAAAAAATGCAGGTGGGCAAAAATATAGGGATTGGGAATTCAACGTAATGGTTTTTAGTCATCTCCCAGAGTTTTTCACTGGGCGTAGCTGGTTCGGCTCATTACTGCTCCCTTGGAACTGATTTGGTTCATCTCATTGCTGAGAAATTTTGGAAATATGTATAGAAAAATTGCACATGTTTAACATATATTGGATTACTTGCTGTCTAAGAGAAGGGATGGGGGAAGGAAGGGGAAAAATTTTAGAATACAAGGTTTTGCAAGGGTGAATGTTGAAAATTATGCATGCATATGTTTTGAAAATAAAAGGGTTTAATAAAAAAAATACCATTTTTCTTTTGGTCTTTTTCTGCTGGCTTTTGTAAATATTGTAGAGAAATGATTTGTGTATTTTTATTTTATATCCTGAAGCTTTGCTAACGTTAATTGTTTCAGTTTGTTTTTCAATGGTCTCTCTACTTTAGCTATTATATCCTCTAAAAAAGTGATCATTTTGATTCCTCCTTCAATTTCTTTTTCATGTTTTATTGTTATAGATGGCATTTCTAGTAAAATTTCTAGTAAAAAATTGAATAATATTAATGATAATGGACACACCTTGCTTTACTCCTGGTATTCTTTTAGTTTGTCTCCACTAAAAATAATACTTGCCACTGGTTTTAGATAGATATTACATATTATTTTAAGAAAACTTCCATTTGTTCTTATACTTTCCTTAAGTTTTTAGTAGGAATGCATGTTGTATTTTGTAAAAAATATTTTCTATAACTGTTGAAAAATAATCATATGATTTTTGTTTTTGTATCTGTTGTATGGTCAGTCATGAATCAGCCCTGCTTCCTGGCAAATCCAGCTTGTATTTTATTTAAATTCTTTGAATCAATATTGGTTAGGGAAATTGTTATGTATTTTTCTTTTTCTGTCTTGACTCCCTGGTTTGTATCTTAAAACCACATTTGTGTCATAATCCCCTTTCCCAGCCACTGGTGGATTCTGCTGTCCTTTTATTGTGCATTATTGTGTTGTATGGAAACACATTCCTTTTTTATTGTAGTTTCAGTTGGGAGACTTCATTACAATTCCGGGTGGTATTGGGTGTGATGGAAGTGGAAGGCAGGGAACAGGAACTCTTTTATATTTAAAATAATCATGCATGAAGTATTATTGTGTGCAAAGAGCAGTTGTCTCTTTCTTCCTTGCTCCACCCCATACTCAACCTTAGTTGTAATATAAATACTATTCACTTACAAAATAATTGATGGACTTGTCTTCTTTTTCTTTCTGTTATATTCACTGGATTAAAAAAAAAACAGATGCAATATAGATTTTAATCATGTCTCTTTAACTCAGTGGATTTATGGGATACAATATCTGGGAGAGAATGACTAGAGGTAAAGAGTTGAGTTTTCTGAGGTCCTTTTTTTGCTCTGAAATTCTACTCATCTGTGATTTTGTATCTGAATAAGAACATGCTCCATACAATCTGGAATTATGCCCAAAAAGTTATCAAATTGTGCATACCCTTTGATCCAGCAGTGCTACTACTGGGCTTATACCCCAAAGAGATACTAAAGAAGGGAAAGGGACTTGTATGTGCCAAAATGTTTGTAGCAGCCCTGGTTGTAGTGGCTAGAAACTGGAAAATGAATGGATGCCCATCAATTGGAGAATGGTTGGGTAAATTGTGGTATATGAATGTTATGGAATATTATTGTTCTGTAAGAAATGACCAGCAGCATGAATACAGAGAGTCCTGGAGAGACTTACATGAACTGATGCTGAGTGAAATTGTTGAGGTCAGGAACCAAATGTTGAGGTGCAGACCACATGTTGAGGTCTACATTTGGGATACCTAAATGAAATTAGGGTTTAGTTAAGGTCTAGTGGCAGGTTTGGGGTACAGGGAGTCAAACAGAGTTCCCCTGCAACCCCCTTGGATTCAGCGCAAGGATACGGTGGTATTTGAGGTCTAGTAGCGGCGTGGAATTCCCAATAAAAGCATTTATTGGCCCAGAGAGCTAGATTAATAAAAGAGGTTTATTACTGAGTTTAGAAGTAGGAGATAGGTGAAGGTAGAGATAAGGAGGGCACTGGACAGAGGGTCCAGTGGACAGAGGGTCCTCACATGGCGACCATGTTTGGAATCTCTGCAAAGAGGGGTTCCCAGTGTGGTCCTTTTAAGTCGGAGACTTAGCTTGAGGGGCTTTGGGGTAAAGCCCCAAAGTTGGCTCAGATCCGGGTGGGGCTGGGACAGGTCCGGATCTTCTATTGGAATTCAAAGGGACCAGAATTTGTGAGTCAAAGGGTAATTTACATTAACTAGGGGAGTTGGGAATCAAAGATTGGAATCTTTTCCTGCATCAAAATGAGAAGAACCAGGAGATCATTATATACTTCAACAACATATTGTATGAAGATGTATTCTGATGGAAGTGGATTTCTTTGACAAAGAGACCTAATTCAGTTTCAATTGATCAATGATGGACAGAAGCAGCTACACCCAAAGAAAGAACACTGGGGCGGAGCCAAGATGGCGGAGAAGACACACGCGACTTTCTAAGCTCTTCTCTTACCCTCTTTATCAATATTATATCGAGCCTCAAAAATAGTCTTGACTGCTACAATTCGTAAAGATAAGAAGTAGAACAACTCACCGGCCGAAGAAAATCTGCAGTCTCGCCAAAAAAGGTTGGTTCCGGGGCCAGGGGGGAGATCGGCGCAGACTGGGAGAGAAATTAGGTTCCGAGGAGAGTCTCAAACCGAGGGTGAAGGCACAGATCTCAGCACAAGCGCGCAGCCCCAACCCGCAGTACGGGCTTTTCCTTGGGGCAGTTGTGATCCTGCACGGCAGGAGGACGCAGCCCGGGTTAGCCTCCAATCTGCGCAGTGGGGAGCTCGGCTTGGGGCCATAGAGCTTTTCCAGGGCCGATTTGCATCAGGCAGAGACGCTGGGCAGAGTTTGCGGGGCGGTCTGCGGTCTGCGGTCTGCGGTCTGTGGTCTGCGGTCAGCTGCTAATACTCACAGTCCCACAAGAGGCTCCGGCCTGGGGCAGTGACACTTTCACCCCTTAGTCTCTAGCCGAGGGCAATCGCTAACCCACTCAGCCCTACTAAGCAGTTTGATAGCTCGGCCAGTGCTGAATCCACTTCCTGTTGGGGGAAGGGAAAACTCTCACTCAGAGCACTCCCATACCTCGGAGCCGGAAATCGGTTTACATCTTTCCCTGCTCTGCAGAGGAAGCTGGTAACCCCCTTGCCTAGGAGACCTACCCTAAAGGCTTTAAAACATGAATAAAAAGATGAAAAGAACGATCGACAGCTTCTATGCAGAAAAAGAGCAGGTCAGCAAACCTGAAGAGACCTCAAACAGCAAAAATGCATCAGACTGTCCTCCTTTACATGATGCTCTCATAGAAGAGACCATTAAAAGTCTCAAAAGAGAGTTAGAAGATAAATGGGGAAAGGAAAGAGAAGCCTTACAAGAGAGCAACAACTTCCTGAAATACGAATTGGAAAAAGTAAAAAAATCTCAGGAAAGTAAGAATTGTGAATTGGAAAAAATAAAGAATTCACTAGAAAGTAGGATTTGTGAATTGGAAAAGACAAAGAACTCGCAAGAAAGTAGGATCCGTGAATTGGAAAAGACAAAGAACACGCAAGAAAGTAGGATCTGTGAATTGGAAAAAGAAAATAATTCACTAAAAAAAAAAATTAGTGAAATGGAAAAAAATTCCACAGACCAAAACAATACATTCAAAAACTCAATTGGACATATACAGAAAGAAGTAAAAAAAGCTAATGAAGAAAATAATTCTTTAAAAATTAGAACTGAACAAATAGAAACTAATGATTCATTGAGACAGCAAGAATCAGTCAAGCAAAAACAAAAAAATGACAAACTGGAAAAAACCATGAATTATCTACTTGCAAAAACGACAGACTTGGAAAATAGATCTAGGAGAGATAATCTGAGGATTATTGGACTTTCTGAAAACTATGATGAAAAAAAGAGCCTAGATACTATTTTACAAGAAATCATCAAAGAGAACTGCCCAGATGTAATAGAATCAGAAGGTAAAATAGGCATTGAAAGAATTCATCGAACACCTTCTGAAAGAAACCCTAAAATAAAAACCCCAAGGAATATTGTGGCAAAATTTCAGAACTATCAGATTAAGGAAAAAATTTTACAAGCAGCCAAAAAAAAACCATTTAAATACCGAGGTGCCACAATAAGGATCACCCAAGATCTGGCTGCCTCTACATTAAAGGAAAGAAGGGCCTGGAATATGATATTCCGAAAGGCACAAGAACTTGGGATGCAGCCAAGAATAAACTACCCAGCTAAGCTGAGCATTTTCTTCCAGGGAAGAAGATGGACATTTAATGAAACAAATGAATTCCATTTGTTTCTGAAGAAAAAACCAGAACTAAACAAAAAATTTGATCTCCAAGCATAGAACTCAAGAGATGCAGAAAAGGTAAAAATAACTCTTGAGAATTGTATTTCTGTTGTGGATATACAAAAAGAATACATGTATAATTTGATTGTACTGATATAACATAAAAAAGGGAAGTAGATATGGAAAAGGGATGATGGCAGAATAAGGTGGGAAGGAGGGATAAAAAGAGGGAAACCACATCCCACAAAGAGGCTAAGGAAACTTATCATATCTGAGGGAATTTAGAGAGGGGGAGGAACATTGTGTGAATCTTACTCTCATCAGAGTTGGCTCAAAGAAAAAATAATTGACATTTGTTTTAGAGAAAATTCTCTCTCGCCTCATTAAAAACGGGGGAGAGGAAAAGGGAAAAGAAAAAGAGTAATAAGGGAAGGAAGGGGGAAAGACTCAAAGGGGGGGAGGGAGGGATTATAAAGAGGATAAGTATCGTGATACAAGAGGGGTACATAAGTTTAAAAGGGGGAAAGAGGGTTGGGGGAGGCAAGAATAAGTAAAGCACAATCTGGGGTTATTAGGATGGCAGGAAATACAGATTTAGTAATTCTAACCGTAAATGTGAATGGGATGAACTCCCCCATAAAGAGGAGGCAGATAGCAGACTGGATCAAAAGTCAGAACCCTACAATATGTTGTTTACAAGAAACACATTTAAAGCAGGGGGATACATATAGAGTAAAGGTAAAAGGCTGGAGCAAAATCTATTATGCTTCAGGTGAAGTCAAAAAAGCAGGGGTAGCCATCCTTATCTCAGATCAAGCAAAAGTAAAAATTGATCTAATTAAAAGAGATAAGGAAGGAAACTACATCCTGCTAAAGGGTAGCATAAACAACGAAGCAATATCAATATTAAACATATATGCACCAAGTGGTATGGCACTCAACTTCCTAAAGGAGAAGTTAAGAGAGTTGCAAGAAGAAATAGACAACAAAACTGTAATAGTAGGAGATCTCAACCTTGCACTCTCAGAATTAGACAAATCAAACCACAAAACAAATAAGAAAGAAATTAAAGAAGTAAATAGAATATTAGAAAAATTAGGTATGTTGGATCTTTGGAGAAAATTGAATGGAGATAGAAGGGAATATACTTTCTTCTCAGCAGTTCATGGAACCTATTCAAAAATTGACCATATATTAGGACATAAAGACCTCAAAATTAAATGCAAGAAAGCAGAAATAGTAAATGCTTTCTTTTCAGATCATGATGCAATAAAAACTACATTCAACAAAAAGTTAGGGGGAAATAGACCAAAAAGTAATTGGAAACTAAACAATCTCATCTTAAAGAATGATTGGGTGAAGCAGCAAATTATAGATACAATTAATAATTTCACTCAAGATAATGACAATGATGAGACATCATACCAAAATTTGTGGGATGCAGCCAAAGCGGTAATAAGAGGGAATTTTATATCCTTAGAGGCTTACTTGAATAAAACAGAGAAAGAAAAGATTAATGAATTGGGCTTGCAACTAAAAAAACTAAAAAAAGACCAAATTAAAAACCCCCAATCAAATACTAAATTGGAAATTCTAAAATTAAAAGGAGAAATTAAAAATATTGAAAGTAAAAAAACTATTGAACTAATTAATAAAACTAAGAGTTGGTTCTATGAAAAAGCCAATAAAATAGATAAGCCTTTGGTAAATCTGATTAGAAAAAGGAGGGAGGAAAATGAAATTAGTAGTCTTAAAAATGAAAAGGGAGAACTTTCCACCAATGAAGAGGAAATTAGAGAAATAATAAGGAGTTATTTTGCTCAACTTTATGCCAATAAATTTGATAACCTAAGTGAAATGGATGACTACCTCCAAAAATATAGACTTCCCAGACTAACAGAGGAGGAAGTAAATTGCTTGAATAGTCCCATTTCAGAAAAAGAAATAGAACAGGCAATTAAACAACTCCCTAAGAAAAAATCCCCAGGACCAGATGGATTTACATGTGAATTTTACCAAACATTTAAAGAACAATTGGCCCCAATGCTATATAAATTATTTGATAAAATAGGGAATGAAGGAGTCCTACCAAATTCCTTCTATGACACAGACATGGTACTGATACCTAAACCAGGTAGGCTGAAAACAGAGAAAGAAAATTATAGACCAATCTCCCTAATGAATATTGATGCTAAAATCTTAAATAAGATATTAGCAAAAAGACTACAGAAAATCATCTCCAAGATAATACACTATGATCAAGTAGGATTTATACCAGGAATGCAGGGCTGGTTCAATATTAGGAAAACTATCAATATAATTGGCCATGTTAATAACCAAATTAACAAAAACCATATGATCATCTCAATAGATGCAGAAAAAGCATTTGATAAAATCCAACATCCATTCCTATTAAAAACACTTGAGAGTATAGGAATAAATGGACTTTTCCTTAAAATAATCAGCAGCATCTATTTAAAACCATCAGTAAGCATCATATGTAATGGAGACAAACTGCAACCATTCCCAATAAGATCTGGAGTGAAACAAGGTTGCCCACTATCACCGTTACTATTTAATATTGTATTAGAAACGCTAGCTATAGCAATAAGAGCTGAGAAAGAGATTAAAGGAATAAGAATAGGCAATGAGGAAGCCAAATTATCACTCTTTGCCGATGACATGATGGTATACTTAGAGAACCCCAGAGATTCTGCTAAAAAGTTATTAGAAATAATCCACAACTTTAGCAAAGTTGCTGGTTATAAAATAAACCCACATAAGTCATCAGCATTCTTATATATCACTAACAAAATCCAACAGTCAGAGTTACAAAGAGAAATTCCATTTAAAGTAACTACTGATAATATAAAATATTTAGGAATCTATCTGCCAAGGGAAAATCAGAAACTTTATGAGCAAAATTACAGACCACTTTTCACACAAATTAAGTCTGATCTAACCAATTGGAAAAATATTAAATGCTCTTGGATAGGGCGAGCAAATATAATAAAGATGACAATATTACCTAAACTAATCTATTTATTTAGCGCTATACCAATCAGACTCCCAAAAAACTATTTTAATGACCTAGAAAAAATAACAACAAAGTTCATATGGAAAAACAAAAGGTCAAGAATTTCAAGGGAATTAATGAAAAAAAAATCAAATGATGGTGGCTTAGCTGTACCAGATCTAAAATTATATTATAGAGCAGCAGTTACCAAAACTATTTGGTATTGGCTAAGGAATAGATTAGTTGATCAGTGGAATAGATTAGGTTCAAGGGATAAAACAGTCAACAAATATAGCAACCTAGTCTTTGACAAACCCAAAGATCCCAGCTTTTGGGATAAGAACTTACTGTTTGATAAAAATTGCTGGGAAAATTGGAAACTAATATGGCAGAAACTAGGCATTGATCCATACTTAACGCCGTACACCAAGATAAGGTCAAAATGGGTTCATGACCTAGGCATAAAGAATGAAATTATTAATAAATTAGAGGAACATAGGATAGTTTACCTCTCAGACCTGTGGAAGGGGAAGGTCTTTATGACCAAAGCAGAACTAGAGATCATTACTGATCACAAAATAGAAAATTTCGATTATACCAAACTGAAAAGTTTTTGTACAAACAAAACTAATGCAGACAAGATTAGAAGGGAAGCAATAAACTGGGAAAATATTTTTACAGTCAAAGGTTCTGATAAAGGCCTCATTTCCAAAATATATAGAGAATTAACTCTAATTTATAAAAAATCAAGCCATTCTCCAATTGAAAAATGGTCAAAGGATATGAACAGACAATTCTCAGATGAAGAAATTGAAACTATTTCTAGTCATATGAAAAGATGCTCCAAGTCATTATTAATCAGAGAAATGCAAATTAAGACAACTCTAAGATACCACTACACACCTGTCAGATTGGCTAAGATGACAGGAAAAAATAATGATGATTGTTGGAGGGGATGCGGGAAAACTGGGACATTGATGCATTGTTGGTGGAGTTGTGAACGAATCCAACCATTTTGGAGAGTAGTTTGAACTATGCTCAAAAAGTTATCAAACTGTGCATACCTCTTTGATCCAGCAGTGATACTACTGGGATTATATCCCAAAGAGATTATAAAGAAGGGAAAGGGACCTGTATGTGCACGAATGTTTGTGGCAGCCCTTTTGTAGTGGCTAGAAACTGAAACTGAATGGATGTCCATCAGTTGGAGAATGGCTGAATAAATTGTGGTATATGAAAATTATGGAATATTACTGTTCTGTAAGAAATGACCAACAGGATGATTTCAGAAAGGCCTGAGAGACTTACACGAACTGATGCTGAGTGAAATGAGCAGGACCAGGAGATCATTATATACTTCAACCAACAATACTAGATGATGACCAGTTCTGATGGATCAGGCCATCCTCAGCAACGAGATCAACCAAATCATTTCTAATGGAGCAGTAATGAACTGAACAGCTATGCCCAGAAAAAGAACTCTGGGAGATGACTAAAACCATTACATTAAATTCCCAATCCCTATATTTATGCACACATGCATTTTTGATTTCCTTCACAAGCTAATTGTACAATATTTCAGAGTCTGATTCTTTTTGTACAGCAAAATAACATTTTGGTCATGTATACTTATTGTGTATCTAAGTTATATTTTAATATATTTAACATCTACTGGTCATCCTGCCATCTAGGGGAGGGGGTTGGGGGGGTAAGAGGTGAAAAATTGGAACAAGAGGTTTGGCAATTGTTAATGCTGTAAAGTTACCCATGTATATATTCTGTAAATAAAAGGCTATTAAAAAAAAGAAAGAAAGAACACTGGGAAATGAATGTAAACTGTTTGCATTTTTGTTTTTCTTCCTGGGTTATTTCTACCTTCTGAATCCAATTCTCCCTGTGCAAGAAGAGAACTGTTAGGTTCTGCACACATATGTTGTATCTAGGATATACTGTGCCATATTTAACATGTATAGGACTGCTTGCCATCTGGGGAGGGAGTGGAGGGAAGGAGGGGAAAAATTGGAACAGAAGTGAGTACAAGGGATAATGTTGTAAAAAGTTATCCAGGCATGGGTTCTGTCAATAAAAAGTTATTAACAACCAAAAAAAAGAACATGCTCCATAACATTTCTGAAAATGGTCATCTAGACTCTAACTGAATACAAAATAATAGGGGGTTTTACTATCTATTGAGGCAGGCCATTCCATTTTTTTGGATAATGCTAATAATGAAGAAAGTTTTATTTCTACTGGGTTGACATGCTCAGAATTCTCTCACAAGAGAGAATTTGGAGTCAGAGGATTTGATTTTGAATCCCACTCTTGTCTTGTGCTACCCCATTTGCGACTTTGGACAAGTTACTTAATTTCTTTATCTATAAGTGAAAGAATTGGGCTAAATAACATGCTTTGAGGCGTCATTTTAAGATCTCATAACTTCATATGTCTTATGAGCCATAACTTGTGAGACCATAGTCTTGTAAAATTTGCCTCTCTAACAATTTCATCCACTTTCCTAGTATTGTACACTGGGGCTAAACAAAACAAGTCTATTCCCTCTTTCCATAGGCCAATCCTCTGAATATTGATAGAAAATAATTCTCTTTCCCTGGGAATTCATGCTGAGAATAGCCTTCTTCTTCAAAGAATCCTCCACGACAGCTTTCCATTCCCTTCCTATCCTAGTTGCTGTCATCCACTTTATTAAATGCATTTAGAGATGAGAACATTAATTGTGAACCTTCATTTTTCACTTAAAAATTCCAAATAATTCTTATATGCACTTTCTCACAAGTTAAACTAAACTCAAAATAAATTTGGAGAATTAATTTAAACAATTTCCTTCTAAGAAAAAATGCTTTGTTTTAAGGGGACAATGTTCAGTCACATGGTACTTTCTCATTGTATCATAAGTACAAGGGTCATGAGCTGGACTGTTTCCTAATCCAAACAGATTGAGTTTAGAATTTATTTTTTGATAACTCTTAATTCATCAAAGGGCCACATGGGGCCCTATCTGCTCCTCAAGCAGATAATGAGTCTCAGTAGTTGTTTCAATAATGAAAGATAGAACCTTTCCTCCCTTAGGAAACTGGATTTGGGGCTCAAAATTTATCTTGAAGGTTTTTAACTTTCCTATCCTTCTGGGATGTATGAGTATAAGAAACTATATTGATAATTCATTGGTTAGCTTTAGGCTACCCAGTAATAATATAAACCATTAGATTTTCTAACCAACTTCAGAAAGATTATAAAGCAACAATGAATCTCCAAGAGAGAACATAATAATATAAAAGGAGTGAGTTTTATTTCAAAGAAGTGTTTGACTCTCATCATTATCTATGAGACCATAAGTAGAAAGTAGATTTTACATTTAAGAAAAAGAAAAATCTTAAAAGTCTGTTTTTCCCTTTAAAAATAATAATAAGGTATATTAAGGAAAAGGTATACCCTTCTTGTTAAAATAGGAGAATAATAATTGTCTTAGTAAACTAGAAATATTTAGCCTTTGGACAGTTTCAAATGCCCTGATTTCAGATACTATGGACAGTTACTAAAGAGAATTTTTTTTCAGCTATAACCTTATAATGTTTAAAAAGTACAAGAGGAGAAGATTCTGGAAAGATGGTGGAGTAGGTCAGTAAATTTCAAGCTCTCTGATTTCTCTCACAACAGAACAAATTTGTGCTTCAGGGTGAACATAGACTGGTGAAATATCAAGACGCACTGGGGCAGAACAGGGGTCCTCCTGAGACAACCTAAGAAAACCAAAAGAAAGACCCCAGATTTGGGATTAACCAATATGACCAAACACCTCCAGACTAACCCTACAGAAATAGCATGTGAGGAACCTTGGGGCTGGAAACCAAAACAGCTGAGTTTGGCTGGAGTCTCAGCAGGAACCACAGAAACTTTTACCTCAACACTCTAAAAAGTCAGGGTCTGAGTCCTAGAAGACTGAGGAAACTTCTGCTGGTTAGCAATGCCAGACGCAGCTGTGCTGCAGAGATGAGACCCTGGGAGAGAAGGAATCAGAATACCCAGTGAGTGCAGAAGCAGTGGGGCTGCTGGCTGTGGGCACTTGCTGGAAAATGGAGCTTTTGGTTGGGGATTCCAGATTAGAGGGGAGAACTGAAATGAAGCTAGAGGCACCATCTCTCCATGCCAGGATTAGAGGTGCTTATACTAATACTCCTCATTTTTAAAAAATGAACTAACAAAGAAAGAACCTAATCATAGTAACTTACTATGGAAATAGGGAAGACCAGAGTTCATCTTCAGAGGAAAACACCACAAATGGCTCCCTACCCAGAGAGAATTTATAGAAGAACTCAAAAAAGACTTTAAAAATTAAATGAGAGAGATTGAGAAAAAAATCAAAATAAATAAATAAATAAACATCATCTAAGAAAAACAAGATTATGGAAAAAGATTAACCAATTAGAAAAGAAGATATAGACTCTTGAAGAAAAAAATAATTCTTTGAAACTTAGAATTGGTGTTCTATAAGAAATGATAATTAGGTTTAATTCAGAAAGGCCTGAAGAGACTTAAATGAACTGAGGCTAAGTGAAGTGAGTAGAACTAAGAGAACATTGTACACAGTAACAACAAGATTATAGGATGATCAACTGTGATGCACCTGGCTCTTTTCAACAATGAAGTGATTCAGGACAGTTCTAATAGACTTGTGATGGAGAGAGTCATCTGCATCCAAAAAAAGGTCTATCAGGACTGAATGTGGATTATAATGTAGTATTTTCATCTTTTTTGTTGTTGTTTGCTTGCTTGTTTTTTTTTTTCTTTTTCATTTCCCTCCCTCACATTTGGTTTGATTTTTCTTATGCTGCATGATAAATGTGGAAATATGTTTAGAAGAATCTCACATGTTTAACTTACATTGGATTACTTGTTTGTCTAAGGGAAGTGGTGAGGAAAATTCAGAACACAAGGTTTTGTAAGGATGAATGTTGAAAATTATCTCAACATGTATTTTGAAAAATAAGAAGTTATTATTATAAAAAAGACGATTAGAACTAGACAAGAGAAAGCCAGTGAAGCTATAAGAGACCAAGAAAGGACAAAACAGAATATAAAGAATAAAAAATAAGAACAGAATATGAAACATCATAAGAAAAGTTATAGATTTGAAGAACAAATCAAAAAAAGAAAATATAAGAATAATTGTACTACCTGAAAATTGTAACCAAAAAAAAAAAAAAGAGCCTTGATACAATAATGCAGGAAATGATCCAAGAAAATTGTCCTGTAGTGATAGAACATGAGGGGAAAATAGAAATATATATATATATATATATATATATATATATATATATATATATATATATATAAAATCCACTGATCACTATCTCAAAGAGATCCCTTGTGGAAAACATACAGGAATATTATTGCCAAATTCTGAGACCCCAGATGAAAGATGAAAGAGAAAATTTTGTAAGAAACAAGAAAAAAATTCAAATACACTGGAGCTACAATTAGAATTGTACAAGATATCAGCAGTCATAATAAAAGACCACAGGTCCTAGAATCACATATGCCAAAAATCAAAAGAACTAGGCCTGTGGCAAAATATCATATCCAGCAAAATTATCCATAATATCAAATGAAAAACAAAAAGACATTCAATGAGCTTGCAGATTTTCAGGACTTTCTTTCAACCAAACCAAACTTAATAGAAAACTTAACATATAACAGTCAATATCAAAGATTATTTTCAATGGACAAATTGTTTATTTTTTACATATAAATGTATGTAAATTATAAATATATAATGTGTATATACATGTACACATAAATGCATATGTGTGTGTGTGTGTGTGTGTGTGTGTAGGTTTTTAACTGTAGCCTGTTTGGGGGAGGTGGGGAGGATGAAAAGGAAAAAAAGAATAAAATAAAAAATGCTCAGTAAAGAACAAAAGAATAATATACAAGGAAGCAAAGAAAAGATGGATACTCATAATATACTTTCTTTGATTATTATGTATACTTTCTTGAAATGGGGATTTATTGTTACATATTTTGAATCCTCCCTGATATTTTGCTGGGTACATGACAATGTTTTGTTTTGTTTTCCTTTTTGGTCTTTCTTTTTTTCTATTCTGTTTTTTTTTCTTATTTTGTATTTAGTTCAATAATTTTAAAAAATAAAGTTCATAAATGTTTTGCATCCATTAAAAAAAGTTCAAGAGATATAGTTTTGGAGTAATCATTTTATTAATAATGCTAGTACAGTATTTTTAATTTAATATTTTTATTTAAAGTTTTCAGTTCTAAATTCTTTCACTCTCTCCCTTAGAGATTAAGCAATTTGATTTAGATTATACATGTGTAATTATGTAAAATATTTCCATGTTAGTCATTTTGTACAAGAAGATTTGAATAAAAGAAAAAAATGAAAGGAAGGGAAAAATAGCATACTGTATTCAGTCAAAATCAATGTTTTCTCTGGAAGCAGATACTATGCTTCATCATTAGTCCTTTGGGGTTGTCTTGGAGCATTATACTGCTGAGAATAGCTGAGTTATTCACAGTTCTTCCTTGAACAATATTGCTGTTACTATGTACAGTGTTCTCTTGGTTCTGCCTGCTTCACTATGCAACAGCTCTTTAGTGAATTTTTTTATATCTTTTCCCAAGCTATTGACTCTTTTTTCATGATTCTCTTGCATTACTGTCATTTCTCTTCCCAATTTTCCTCTACTTCTGTAATTTTCTTTTTAAAATCCCTTTTTAAATTCTTTCAAGAACTCTTTTTGGGCTTGAGACCAAATTATATTTTTCTTTGAGATGTCACATGTGGCCATTTTGACACTATTATCCTCTTCTAAGTTTATGCCTTGATTCTTTTTGTCACCATAGTAACTTTATATAGTCAAACTTTTTTTTTCTATTTTTTTCTACCTTTTTTTGTTTTTGGTGATTTGGCATTTTTATGTGAGGAGGCTCTGGTCTTGCACGGTCTCAAGCTTTTTGTGTTGGGGCTCTTGGTCTTACTTCTGGCTTTCAGTAGGCTTCAGGGCTTAGCTACTTGCTTTCTCTGGAGGGTAAGCTTGCTTTTTAGCTTATGTGAGGTTAGAAGGGAGAGGATTTGTTAGAGCCTCCCTGTTTGGCTTTTCCTGGGTATGGGGTTTAACTTCTGGCCTGCTCCAGCAATGGGACTTTGCTGCTGGCTTGTTATAGCAACAGAGTCTTTCTGATGGCTGATCTGCCCCAGGAGTGGCACCCTATTGCTGGATTGTTACTATGGAAACGGGGACTCTCTGCCAGCAGGTCTTGGAGGAATAATTTTTTTGGTGATCTGCCTGAGAGGTTGGGTCCTGCTGCTGAATCACTGTGAAAATAGGGTCTTTCTACTGGTGGGTCCCAGGATCAGATCTCACTGTTTGTCATTCTCTTGTGAGACTTCACTTCTACTCAGGAGGATAGAACCTCACTGATAGATCACCCAAGGCTTGGAACCTTGCTTCAGGCCCCCTGGTGTGAGTCTGTTTGCTATTTCTGCTCTTGGATCTCAGTTCCTTCCCTTTCTAGTAAGACAGACCTTTTCTACCCTTCTGATCCTAAATCATTTCTGAGGTGGTTTCTTAGTTTTTTGGAGGGGAATTTGGAAAGGTTTCAGAGGATTCTTTCCTCATCTTGGTGCTGGAAATTTGTGCTTGCTATTATTATTACTTATTAATAAATCATTATTAATACTTATCAATTATTATCATTAATAATATTATTAATAAAAGGAACAGTCTTTTGGCCACCTCTCTTGGCCCAAAGATGAATCATCATGGTGAACTTATAGTGGTATATATAGTTTATATGTCCTGGAAAGAGTGAGAGACACAATCAGCTCTGATTTGTTAATAATTAATGAAAGAGAATGAATATTATGAGAGATGGATCTGTTCTATTGAGGGCCTAATAGATGTGATTTTATTGTGTCATTTACTTCTAAATCACACCTAGTCTTAGGGAAAATATACATCTCCCACCCATGCTGAAATAAAACAAAATAGGCTTTGGTTTCATTTGAGATTAAATTCCTTATAAATTGGATGGAATAGCAATACCTATATTTAGGAGAATGCTATTAAAATAAATATTATGAGACCAGCAAAGATGGCAAAGTAAGAGAAAGTATAACCTGGCTCTCTCTCAAAAAGAATCATTCCAACAAAGACCTGGAAAAAGCAAGCACTAGATGAAGCAGTGATCTGAAAATCCAAAAAGAAGCAAAGAGAGTAATTTTTCCAGTCCAGGTCACCACAGAGTTACACTGGATTTCAGGGAATGGGGATAGGGTGTAGCCTGGAAGGCTCTACACAGAGTCTTCCAGGAAGGAAATTAAACTGGAGCCTGTAGCTATATTCCAGGGAAGTAAGCAATTCTACCTCAGCAGAAACTGAGATAGACGCTTTGTAGTTGCAGGGAGCAGGAACAAGAGCTAGCTATTAAGTATAGTTTTCTAACTCTAGAGTTGGGTCAAGAATCCAGAGTGGGCTAAGGATCTTCTTTTTAAATCTGTGGCTTTATGACAGGGCAATGAATATGACTAAAATCTGTCCTGAGGGTGTTACTGGGCAAAGAGCAGGAACTGAAGCAAGAGGCAGTTGTATCATATTGACTGTGGAATAGTGTCACAGATTTGGTCAACAGATTGTATAAATAAAAAGCAAGAAATGTGGGGAGTAGATTCACAAGTAGTTAAAATAAAGGGATAGAGAAGGATCAACCATGTTTAGACTAAAGTATAAAAAAGGCAAGGGTATCAATCATAATCTGAGATTTGGAAAAAGTTAATATAGGTAAAATAAAAACTATATTACACTTGGAATTAACTTAGCCATCAAGTCAATATCAATATTTAACATATATTCACTGAACAGCATTGTATCTAAATACTTAAAGGAAAAGCTGTGGAGAAATAGTAAAACTACAACTTCAATGCACTCCATTCAGACCTAGACAAATCTAATCCAAAATAAGAAAAGAAAGAAGTTAGTGATCTTAATAGAATTTTAGAAAAGTTAAATATAATAAATTGCTAGTATCTGAATGAGAAAAGAGAAAAGTATAATTCAAAAAAATTGAAAAATGGAAATTATTAGAAACATTATTACTCAAATATACCCATAAAACTATATTTAAATGAAATGGATACATATTTTGTAAAGATAATAACTTCTCAGACAGAAAAAGAAAGAGAATTTGAATAACTCAAACTTTAAAAAAAAAATTGAAAAAGCCATAAATGAACTTCTAAAGAAAGCAAGGAACTGGAAACTGAGTAGATGCCCATCAATTGGAGAATGACTGAATAAATTATAGTATATGAATGTTAGGGAATATTATTGTTCTATAAAAAATGATCAGCAGGATGATTTCAGAAAAGCCTAGAGAGACTTGCATGAACTAATGCCAAGTGAAGACAGTAGAACCAAGAGAACCAAGAGAACATTGTACAACTTTCTGGCAGTCCAATTCTTATTTTTTAAAATTTATTTTATCTGAAAAAACAGATTAAGAAAAAAGAAAAACAGAAAATGAATACAAAATGAAATAAAGCAAAACAAAAGTGAACATTGTCACATGCCCAGCAGAACATTAGGGAGATTCAAAATACACAACAAATTACCAGAGCAAGAAAATATATATGTATATGTATGCATGTATATATGTATATAAATATATTAGCAGAAGAAATTATTTTCATAAATGTCCATTCTTTCTTTACTTCCTTGTAAATCTTTCTTTGGCTCTCTGCTATGCACCTTATTTACTTTATTCTTTTTCCTCCTTTCATCCCTTCATGCCCATGCAAGCTACAGTTAAGAAAAGAGATTTATGTAGATATATATAGATGTAGGCATGCATAAACATATATTTTTCCTATCCCTGCTAACTCTATAATTCTACTCCATAACTTGCCTTGCTATTAATTAACCTCTCCCTACCCAAGGATCTCTTCCTTGTCTTCTTCCTTCACCCTTTGATCCTCCATCTTCCCATCCCTCCCCCTTTTTTCTTTAAAGACTTGACAGGATGTTATATCCTTCATGGTATATATGTAGTGTTGCCTAATGAACCCATTCCCAATGTGAGTAGGTTTTCAGAACCACAAGCCCTTTTCCTCCCTTTAATGTTTCTGTGTCTATTCTTTTGCACCTCATTTATATAACATGATTACTGTTTTTACCTTGTCTACTAGTTTTTCTTTTGAGCTACCATATTGTTGATATGAATCTTAAACATATATTTACATTTCCCATGTAAAAAAAAACATACACAATTTGTCCATGTTTAAACAATTTGTCCATGTTGAGTTCCTTAAAATTGATCTTTGATATTAGCTTTACATATAAAAGCTAATATCAAAATTTTCTGTTAAGTTTGGGTTGAATTGATAGAAAGTCCTGAAAATCTTCAAGTTCCTTGAAGGTTTATTTTTTTTTCATTCAAAATTTAGATAATTTTGCTGGACATGAATTTTTTTGGCCACATGCCTAATTCTTTTGATTATTGGTAGATATGATTTCAGGACCTGGGGTGTTTTATTGTAACTGTTGATAAGTCTTGTTCAATTCTAATTATAGTTCCAATGTATTTGAATTGTTTTTTCTTGTTTCTTGCAAAATTTTCTCTTTGATTTGGGGATTTTGAAATTTGGCAATAATATTCCTGTGTGTTTTCTACAAAGGATCTCTTTTAAGTGGTGAGCATTGGATTTTTTTTTTTTTCTATTTCTACTTTCTCCTCATGTTCCATCACTGCAGGACAATTTTCTTGGATTGTTTCCTGCATTGTTGTGTCAAGAGTCCCTTTTTTTTCATCACAACTTTCTGGCAGTCCAATTATTCTTTTATTTTCTCTTCTTGATCTGTTCTCCAGATCTGTTGTTTTTCTTATGTTTCACATTCTTTCTATTTTTTCATTCTTTAGAATGTGTTTTGTTATTTCTTGGCCTCTCATAGTTTCAATTGGTTTCTCCTTGCCCAATTTTAATTTTCAAAGAATTGTTTTCATTTTTGAGACTCTGTACCTCTTTTTCTAGTTGGTTAACTTTTTTTCCCCATAATCTTGTTTTTCTTGAATGGTTTTCAATATCTTTTTTAGTTTTTCCTTTCAATATCACTTTTAATTTTCAGAGATACTAATTTGGTTTTTAAATTCTGTTTTTGAATTATTCTATAAATTCTCTCTGGTTAGGGGGCCATTTCTTTGGGGTAGAAGCTTTTTTACTAAAGTGTCCTCTGAAGATGAAACCTGATCGTCCCTGTTCTCATAATATGTTTCAGTGGTGGAGTTCTTTCTTTTTTGCCAATTCATTTTGTTGTTGTTGTTGTTGTTGTTGTTTTTAATAATAAGAAGTATTGGTGAAAGCACCTCTAATTGTGGGGCTGAGGGAATGGTGCCTCAAGCTGCCTTTCAGCTCTCCACTCTGACCAGGAACCCCAAATCAAGAGCTCTATTCTCCTGCAAGTGCCCACAGACAGCAGTCTCCCTGCCCCACTGCACTCTTTATAGGTACTGCTTCCTTTTATCCCAGCATTTTAGCAGCACAGCTGGGTCCAGCTTTCCAATCAACTGAGGTTCACTTACTCAACACCCGGCTCCACAAACAGTTGGGGAGGCCAAAATTTCTGTGATTCCTGCTGAGCCTCCAGTCATACCCCACTAGCTCTAGGGCTCCCCACTTGATATTTCTGCAGAGCTAGCCTGAAGATATTTGCACTTCACATGGATCCCTTGCCCCTGGTCTTTCTTTGGATCTTCTCAGGTTGTATCTGTAGAACCCCTGTTCTGCCCCAAGACTTCTTGATTTTTTACCAGTCTATGTTTGCCCCAGGGCACCAATTTGTTCTATTTTGAGGGAAATCGAGAGAGCTTGAAATTTCTGCTATCTTCTCAGAATCTTCCTCCACTTATTTTCTAAAATAACAAAACAAAATGAAACTATATAATAAATACTACACATTTAAAAAAACTGATTTGCTTTTCTGTTTCCCCATGAGTTTCCTTTTGTTCCCTGCTGTGCACTTTTTACTTTTATTTTTTTTTTCCTCTCTTTTCCTATCCTGCACTGGAGAACACTATCATTTGACACAGATATATGTATATGTGTATATATATGTAAAACTATATTATACATGTCCTTTGTAGTTGATTTGAGCATTTATAATTTACAGTTGTTCTTGAACAATGTTGCTATTAGTGTATACAATGTTCTTTTTGTTCTGCTCATTTCACTCTTTATTATATCATGTATGTAATGTAAAACATGTATTCCATGTTTTTCTAAAATCAATCAACTTGGGGTTGCTAGATAGTGCAGTGGCTAGAGCACTAGTCCTAGAGTTAGTACCTGAGTTCAAATGCAACCTCAGACACTTAGCACTTACTAGCTGTGTGACTTGGCCCTGGGCAAGTCACATAACCCTAATTGCCTCAAAAAAATCAACCAGCTCATTATTTTTTTGTAGCACAGTACTACTTCATCACAATTATATGCCATAACTTGTTTAACCATGCTCCAATTGATGAAGATCTCCTCAGTTTCTAGTTCTTTACTACCACAAGGGAGCTGCTACAAACATTTTAGAACATAGAAAAACCATATGATCATCTCAATAGATGCAGAAAAAGCATTTGATAAAATCTAACATCCATTCCTATTAAAAACACTTGAGAGTATAGGAATAAATGGACTTTTCCTTAAAATAATCAGCAGCATCTATTTAAAACCATCAGTAAGCATCATATGTAATGGAGACAAACTGCAACCATTCCCAATAAGATCTGGAGTGAAACAAGGTTGCCCACTATCACCGTTACTATTTAATATTGTATTAGAAACGCTAGCTATAGCAATAAGAGCTGAGAAAGAGATTAAAGGAATAAGAATAGGCAATGAGGAAGCCAAATTATCACTCTTTGCCGATGACATGATGGTATACTTAGAGAACCCCAGAGATTCTGCTAAAAAGTTATTAGAAATAATCCACAACTTTAGCAAAGTTGCTGGTTATAAAATAAACCCACATAAGTCATCAGCATTCTTATATATCACTAACAAAATCCAACAGTCAGAGTTACAAAGAGAAATTCCATTTAAAGTAACTACTGATAATATAAAATATTTAGGAATCTATCTGCCAAGGGAAAATCAGAAACTTTATGAGCAAAATTACAGACCACTTTTCACACAAATTAAGTCTGATCTAACCAATTGGAAAAATATTAAATGCTCTTGGATAGGGCGAGCAAATATAATAAAGATGACAATATTACCTAAACTAATCTATTTATTTAGCGCTATACCAATCAGACTCCCAAAAAACTATTTTAATGACCTAGAAAAAATAACAACAAAGTTCATATGGAAAAACAAAAGGTCAAGAATTTCAAGGGAATTAATGAAAAAAAAATCAAATGATGGTGGCTTAGCTGTACCAGATCTAAAATTATATTATAGAGCAGCAGTTACCAAAACTATTTGGTATTGGCTAAGGAATAGATTAGTTGATCAGTGGAATAGATTAGGTTCAAGGGATAAAACAGTCAACAAATATAGCAACCTAGTCTTTGACAAACCCAAAGATCCCAGCTTTTGGGATAAGAACTTACTGTTTGATAAAAATTGCTGGGAAAATTGGAAACTAATATGGCAGAAACTAGGCATTGATCCATACTTAACGCCGTACACCAAGATAAGGTCAAAATGGGTTCATGACCTAGGCATAAAGAATGAAATTATTAATAAATTAGAGGAACATAGGATAGTTTACCTCTCAGACCTGTGGAAGGGGAAGGTCTTTATGACCAAAGCAGAACTAGAGATCATTACTGATCACAAAATAGAAAATTTCGATTATACCAAACTGAAAAGTTTTTGTACAAACAAAACTAATGCAGACAAGATTAGAAGGGAAGCAATAAACTGGGAAAATATTTTTACAGTCAAAGGTTCTGATAAAGGCCTCATTTCCAAAATATATAGAGAATTAACTCTAATTTATAAAAAATCAAGCCATTCTCCAATTGAAAAATGGTCAAAGGATATGAACAGACAATTCTCAGATGAAGAAATTGAAACTATTTCTAGTCATATGAAAAGATGCTCCAAGTCATTATTAATCAGAGAAATGCAAATTAAGACAACTCTAAGATACCACTACACACCTGTCAGATTGGCTAAGATGACAGGAAAAAATAATGATGATTGTTGGAGGGGATGCGGGAAAACTGGGACATTGATGCATTGTTGGTGGAGTTGTGAACGAATCCAACCATTTTGGAGAGTAGTTTGGAACTATGCTCAAAAAGTTATCAAACTGTGCATACCCTTTGATCCAGCAGTGTTACTACTGGGATTATATCCCAAAGAGATTATAAAGAAGGGAAAGGGACCTGTATGTGCACGAATGTTTGTGGCAGCCCTTTTTGTAGTGGCTAGAAACTGGAAACTGAATGGATGTCCATCAGTTGGAGAATGGCTGAATAAATTGTGGTATATGAAAATTATGGAATATTACTGTTCTGTAAGAAATGACCAACAGGATGATTTCAGAAAGGCCTGGAGAGACTTACACGAACTGATGCTGAGTGAAATGAGCAGGACCAGGAGATCATTATATACTTCAACAACAATACTAGATGATGACCAGTTCTGATGGATCAGGCCATCCTCAGCAACGAGATCAACCAAATCATTTCTAATGGAGCAGTAATGAACTGAACTAGCTATGCCCAGAAAAAGAACTCTGGGAGATGACTAAAAACCATTACATTGAATTCCCAATCCCTATATTTATGCACACATGCATTTTTGATTTCCTTCACAAGCTAATTGTACAATAATTCAGAGTCTGATTCTTTTTGTACAGCAAAATAATGTTTTGGTCATGTATACTTATTGTGTATCTAAGTTATATTTTAATATATTTAACATCTACTGGTCATCCTGCCATCTAGGGGAGGGGCTGGGGGGGGATAAGAGGTGAAAAATTGGAACAAGAGGTTTGGCAATTGTTAATCCTGTAAAGTTACCCATGTATATATCCTGTAAATAAAAGGCTATTTAAAAAAAAAAAAAAAAAGAACATAGAGGTTATTTTCCTTTTTCCCTAATCACTTTAGGAAACAAACTTAATGCTGGGTCAAAGAGTATAGGTAGTTTAATAATTCTTTGCGTGGAATTCCAAATTACTTGGCAAAATGTTTGGATCAGTTCACAGTTCCACAGGTAGTGTGGACATTTTCCATGTCCTGATCCAACATTGAGGTCATAAACCCTAATTTTCGATATGGGCTCTCAAATAGGATTGCGCTGTTATGCCTGGGGTAACTTGTTCTGTTGATCAAGAGATGGGTCAATTACTGGCATTAATACACTTGGATTGGCTAATCTAGGTTATATTCATTCGGAGGTTGTTTTATGCTCCGAGGTCACCCCAACCAAAGACATCCCTGACATTTGTCATTTTCTCTTCTATTATTTTATCCAATCCAATCGGTGTGAGATGATATTTTTTAATTGCTTTAATTTACATTTCTTGAATCAATAATGATTTAGAGCATTTTTAGAGCATGGTTTTTATTTCTTTTGAATTTATGACCTTTTATTCTTCCAAATTATTTTATTGTTTTTTTTTTCTACTTCATAAAGTATTTTTGGTAGCTAAATTGGGATGGCATTGAATTAGCAGATTAGTTTAGCTAAAATTGTCATTTTTATTATGTTGGCTCTACCTACTGATCAACAATGAACACTTTTCCAATTATTCAAATTTGTCTTTATTAGTAGGAAAGGTAGATATGATCCTAGGTATTTTATGTACTGTCTACAATTATTTAAAATGGGATATCTCTTATCTATCTCATCTTGCAAGGTTTTGTTGTTGAGATATAAATTTATGTGGGTGTATTTTATATCCTGCTACTTTGCTAAAATATTAAGTTTCAACTTACTTTTTAGTTGAATCTCTAGGATTTTCCAACTATATCATTATATTGTCTGCAAAAAAAGAGTTTTATTTCCTCATTATCATTCTTTCACTATTGTACTTTTCTTCTATAAAATTCTTTATTGTTTCTATGATTTGTTCATTCTTTTTTCTACTTTTTTGTAAATAGTATTTTTTTTTCAATAAAAAGGATAGTTTTTGACATTAATTTTTTGCTTATAAATTTATTTATTTTTATTACAGCTTTTTATTTTATTTTATTTTTTGATGAGGCAATTGGGGTTAAGTAACTTGCCCAGGGTCACTAGCTAGGAAATGTTAAGTGTCTGAGGTCAAATTTGAACTCAGGTCCTCCTGACTTCAGGACTGACTTTTTATTTTCAAAACATTTTTTTCCAACATTGATCCTTACAAAACCTTATGTTCCAAATTTTCCCCTTCCTTCCCCCCACCTCTTCCCCTAGATGGCAAGTAATCCAAGATATGTTAAACATGATAAAAATATGTTAAATCCAATATATGCATACATATTAATACAATTATCTTGCTGCATAAGAAAAATCAGATCAAAAAAGAAAAAAAATGAGAATGAAAATAAAATAAAAGCAAATAACAACAAAAAGAGTGAAAATGCTATGTTGTGATCAACACTCAGTTCTCGCAGTTCTCTCTCAGATTGTAGATGACTCTCTATATCACAAGATCATTGGAACTGGCCTAAAGCATCTCATTGTATACATATATCTCTTATTCTTTTTGTCATATCATTAAGCTCAGGACATATGGGCTTACATTGTGAGGTATCCTCTCTCTTACTTTTTGTATCTTTCTTTCCTTCTAATTGTTGATCAGTCTGTACTTCTGATGCAAAGCTCCATGTACGACAATCAGGCCCATGAAAAGCAGCTTTCATTTACCTATATATCATAAAATTCTTATCGCCTAAAAACCCTGATCTTGTACTCTCATAACTTGTCATTTGTTCTCCTATCTCTTCTCATTTATCTTTATACAAACCTGTATCATGTATCCAAGGGGAAACAACTAATACTTTCTGTATAAACCTTCTCAAATCTTTTAGGGGCAAAGTAATTCCTTGTTTCTTTATTTCTTTGTAGAGCTGTTTATCCAATACTTCCTGCTCCTCTGGCTTAATTACTGGTATTGCCTTTCCCATCCTGGTCCTGTCTGGTCTTGAGCTCACTAATCTATAGAGCACTCTCCCTCCCCTTCCTTCTTACTGAAAGGTCCCCTCCAAACTCACTGCCAACTCATAGAGTCCCTGGATTCAGGCACCACTTGCCCAGATCCTACCACCGAGGGCACCCAGGGGGATCTTACCATTATAGTCTTCAGAGTACTATTGGACATGGCCAGTTGTGTCCTTAAAAAGAAAAGTCAGGAGCTAGAGGAGCAGGAAATAGAAAACAGCTTTTTTGCCAATCAGTTACATGTTCAGGAACTCCTCTCTCTGCCTCTCCACTTGCTTCCTTTTTAATACCCTATACTCCCAGTGCCATCTATAGGCTTAAAGAACTATAGCCAAGTTAAAGCTGGGGAGGGTCTCCTTAGATCTTTGTGCTTATACCTGTGCATTCATCACAGGTCAAGGTATTCTCATGCATAACAGCAAACACTCTGAAATCCTCAACAACCATCAATGATCATAGTCTCAATTTGATGGAAAACAGGCCCTGAGTACATGCACAATGAGCTCTGTAAGTACCAATGTCAGTCTGGTCTGCACCCATTCTTATTCAATGCTGTTACCATAATTTTATAAATTGACCCTGCATTAACAGGTTTGTATTTTTTCATTTTCTCAGGCTAAGCCTTCAACAAGGTCCCTAACACATATCCTTTGACCTTTTATCAATTGAAGAATGACTTGAATTTCCATAAATTTGAGTCTAAATATTTTAGAAACAAGGCCTTTATCAGCACATTGAATGTAAAAAATATTTTCCAAGTTTATTACTTCACTTCTAATCTTGTCTGCATTAGTTTTGTTTATGCAAACACTTTTTAACTTAATATAAGAAAAATTAACTATTTTGTGATCAATAATTATCTCCAGTTCTTCTTTGGCCACAAATTTCTTCCTTCTCCATAGAACCAAGAGGTAAACTCTCCTTTGTTCTTTTAATTTGCTTATAGCACTAATAATAATATCTAATAATAATAATAAAATAATATCTAATTTGCTTCTAATTTTGCTTATAATATAATAATGGGTCAATGCCTAGTTTCTGCCATACTAGTTTCCAATTTTTCCAGCAGTTTTTGTCAAATGCTGAGTACTTATCCCAAAAGCTGGGGTCTTTGGGTTTGTCAAATACTAGATTACTATAATCATTGACTATTTTGTCCTGTGAACCTAACCTATTCCACTGATCAACTGCTCTATTTCTTAGCCAGTACCAGATGGTTTTGATGACTACTATGGTATAAAACATAATTTTAAGTCTGGCAGAGTAGGCGGCCTTCATTTGCATTTTTTTTCATTAATTCCCTTTAAATTCTTGACCTTTTGTTCTTCCAGATGAACTAGTTTTTTCTAGATCTGTAAAATAATTTCTTGGGAGTTTGATTAGTATGGCACTGAATAAGTAGGTTAATTTAGGTAGGGTCATTTTTATTATATTTATTCAGTCTATCCATGAGCACTTGATATTTTTTCCAATTGATTAGATCTGACTTTATTTGTGTGGGAAAATGTTTTGTAGTTTTGTTCATATAGTTCTTGACTTTGCCTTGGCAGATAGACTCCCAAATATTTTATAGTATTAATAGTTATTTTAAATGGAATTTCTTTTTGTATCTCTTGCTGTTGGACACTGTTGGTAATATGTAAAAATGCTGATGATTTATTTGGATTTATTTTGTATCCTGTAACTTTGTTAAAGTTGTGAATTGGTTCTAGTAGTTTTTTAGTTGATTCTGTAGGGTTCTCTAAGTATACTATTACATCATCTGCAGAGTGATAATTTGGTTTCCTCATTATCTACTCTAATTCCTTCAATCTCTTTTTCTTTTCCTATTGCCAAAGATAACATTTCTAATACAATATTGAATATTAATGGTGAGAATGGACAACCTTGTTTCACCCCTGATCTTATTGAGAATGGTTCTAGTTTGTCCCAATTACATATAATGTTTGCTAATGGTTTTAAATAAATGTTACTGATCATTTTAAGGAAAACTCCATTTATTCCTATACTCTCTAGTGTTTTAATAGGAATGGGTGTTGGATTTTATCAAATGCTTTTTCTGCATCTATTGAGATAATCATATGATTTTTGTTAGTTTGGTTATTGATGTAATTTTACTAAAAGTTTTCCTAATATTGAACGAGCTCTGCATTCCTGGTATAAATCCTAATTGGTCATGTTGTATTATCCTAGCGATGACTTTCTGATCTCTTTGCTGATATTTTATTTAAGATTTTTGCATCAATATTCATTAGGGAAATTGGTCTATAATTTTCTTTCTCCGTTTTCATCCTACCTGGTTTAGGTATCTATTAGTGTTCTTTTTCCAAAACACAGCCAGGTGACAAAAGTTCAGATCTTTTATTGTGTCCCTCAATATAGCCCAGTTAGCTCAGGCCTATCTCTCTGCTTGGTTCCAAGAGCTCCTTCTGAATGTCTCCAAATCCAAAGGTTTGTCCTTCCAACTCCAGCCAGCACCAAGGTGGAAGATGCAATGAATCTCTCTTGCCTCAAAGATAGGGCTTGTGGGCTTCCTCCCAGAGTGCTCCTCTCCGATCCCTGGGAATGTTCCCAAGTAACTCTCCCAAGCTCTAAGAGCTTCCTGTATATATATATGATCTCCCAAAGGTTAACTCCTCCTTCTGGAGAGAGAGGGATTCTGGGTTATCTCCAAGAGTGCTCTCTGGCCCTAAGGGAGGTGTGAATTCGGATATCTCATACTAAACCATACTAATCCTTGAAATCTCCCAAACGTGTGAACTCCATTGAGTACTTAGATACTTATGAGCTCTCTAAAGGTGTGAACACAAGCATCAGTTCTATCAGTTGTACTTGGCACCTTGTTTCAAGTTCTGGCCCAAAATATCTCCTTTTAAGATCAAATCAATCATATTGAATCATGCCAAATTAGATAATTATTGTCTCTATCAACTCCAATGGCTTAACAATTTGTAAAGATTCCAACAGGTATCAGCACCATATCTGTGTCATAAAAGGAATTTGGTAGGGCTCCTTCTTTCCCTATGTTTTTCAAGTAGTTTTCATATTGGAATTAATTGTTCTTTAAATGTTTGGTAGAATTCACATGATAAATCCATTTGGCCCTGGAGATTTTTTCTTAGGAAGCTGATTAATAACTTGTTCTATTCCTTTTTCTAAAATGGGACTATTTAAATAATTTATTTCCTCTTCTGTTAATCTAGGCAATCTATATTTTTGTAGGTATTACCTCCATTTCACTTAGATTGTCAAATTTATTGGCATAAAGTTGGGCAAAGTAACTCCTGATAATTGCTCTAGTTTCCTCTTCATTGGTGAATAGTTCTCCCTTTTCATTTTTGAGACTAACAATTTGATTTTCCTCTTTCCTTTTTCTAATCAAATTAACTAAAGGTTTATCTATTTTGGTTTTTTTTTTTTCATAAAATCAACTCTTAGTTTTATTTATTAATTCAATAGTTTTTTTTTAGTTTCACTTTTATTGATTTCTCTTTTTATTTTTAGAATTTCAAGTTTGGTATTTGATTGGGGGGGTTTAATTTGTTCTTTTTCTAGCTTTTTTAGTTGTAATCCCAATTTATTGATCTTCTCTTTCTCTAGTTTATGCAGGTAAGCATCTAGATATACAAAATTTCCCCTTATTACTGCTTTGGCTGCATCCCACAAATTTTGGTATGTTGTCTCATTATTGTCACTCTCTTGGATGAAATTATTGATTGTGCCTATGATTTGCTGTTTCTATAATATCACTCTTAATATCTAAATCATGAACCCATTTTGACCTTATCTTGGTATATGGTGTTAAGTGTGAGTCAATGCTTAGTTTCTGCCATACTAGTTTCCAATTTTTTCCAGCAGTTTTTGTCAAATAGTGAGATCTTATCTCAAAAGCTGGGGTCTTTGGGTCAAACTCTAGATCGCTATAGTTATTGAGTATTTAGACACACTATATCTTGACTATAGCACAGTGATGCCAAATATATTGACATATAGTTGAGCAAAATAGTTTCTAATTATTGCTCTAATTTCCTCTTCATTGGTGGGAAGTTCTCCCTTTTCATTTCTGAGACTAATATTTGCTTGTAAATATTTTCAAATCATCATCTTTTTCTGTTTGTTTTTGCACTTCCCTGCTACCACTTCACCTGAAGAATAGTCAGGTTCTTTTTGTATGCTTGCCCATTTTTTGAGCTTATTTCTGACTTGGACTTTATACTAGAGTTGGGGTGGTAGGTGCTGAGGATATTTGTCCTGATTTTCTGTCTTTAATTTCCTTTGGCTTTTTTCACAGCTCAGTTTTAGTGTCTGGTACAACTTTTCAGGAATTCCAAAGTGGCATGATCTAAGGAAAGGTCTGTTCATTGTTTTCCTGGTCTAAGCTCTACTTCTTACCCTGGTAATGGTTTACAAGAAACCCCATTTAAATAAACATAGACATTTACAAAATGAAACTGAGGGGTATGGAATTTTTTTTCTTATGCATCAAGTGAATAAAAAGCCACCAACAACCAAGAAATCCAACCATGTTAACTGTTAAAGTAAAAAAGAAAAATCAAGAAAAAAGGGCGAGAGAAATAAAGAAACAAACTATTTTAAGCTGAAAAGCACCATAGACCCCAAGCAAATAGTAATAATAATGTTATAGGGTTGAGCTACAAAAAGACAGACAATAACAAAATAGTTATCTTTTCTTCTTTCAGTTTTGGATGTCTAAAAAAATTAAACAAAAGTAAATTTAAAAAAAAGTAAAAACAAAATTAAACAAAATTATTAGAGCAACTAATATTCATATTTATCATGAAACTTGTACAAAAATTTACCATGTACTTAGGTACAGAGATACTGCAGACAAACATAAAAAGGCAAAAATAGTTAATGCATACTTTATAAACCATAATTCAATAAAACTATTCATTGGTTTAAAATCACAAACAAAATATATAAATTTAAGTGGAAACCTGACAATGAAACCTTAAATAATGAGTGGGTCAAAAAATATATCATATAAACAATGAATACCTATGTAAAAATGATAATGATGGAACAAAATGCCAAATATTTATGCCAATAAATATTGACTGCAGATAAAGCAGTCTTCAGGGGAAAAATCATATCCTCACAAATATGCATTAACAGAATACAAAAAGAGAGGACAAATGAACTGGATATACATTTTTAAAAGACCACAAAGCCAATTGAAAATGAAAAAGAAATATCAAGATTAGAGGAAAAGTAGATAAATTGGGGGGAAAACATGAATGATAAATAAAACTAAAAGCTAATTCTTTTAAAAGCTAATAAAATTGACAAACCCCTAGATAATTTGATTAAAAATAAGAGAACAGAAAATTAAATCTAAGAAAGCTGAAATTGCAAGCAAAACCAAGAGAAATAAAAGGAATAATCAGAGCACATTATGCACAGTTATATGTTAACAAAATAATACATAAAAGAAATAGATGAATACTTTCAATAATATGAAATTAGAAAAGAAAATAGGTCTAGTTGTAAAGAAACTACCAACGAAAATAAACCCTCCTGGTCCTGATGAGAATTTTATCAAACTTTTAAAGAATATTAGTAACCATACTTCACAAATTATTCTTCAAATTGATTAAGAAAGCACCTTACCTTCTGGTAGGGTACTTCTTTTTACATGGTAATTTTAGCCCTAATAAATAAACCAGAGAGAGATTAAAAAAAAAAAAAAAAAAAAACAGAAAGAAAACTATAGTCCAATATTGTTAGAATTCTTACAAGGTGCTAAGTCACTGGAATTGATAGAGACAATAATTATCTAATTTAGGATGGTACTTAACAGTTCTCTAGTTCACTAATGAACTTCGTACTTATTAGAGTTCATACCTTTCACACCTTTAAGAGAGCATAAATAAGCTCAACCAGGATGGACTTCGGGAGATTCACAAGTCAGGATTCAGTGGAGGAGATTCACAAGTCATACATAGAAGCCCATAAGCCCACTCTCTCGGAGGTGGAGTCAGATTCATTCCAACTGCTACCTTTGTGCTGGCTGGGGGCTTTGGATTCAGAGGGAGCTAGAGGCAGAAGCTGAAAGAGTCAAGGACTAGTGGCAAGAGCTTTTGGAACCAAAGAGAGAGATAGGCCTCTAAGAAAACTAACCGGGCTATTTTGAAGGAGACAATAAAGGATCTGGACTTTAACTCCTGACTACATTTGAGATGATTATTACACTGAGCTGAAATGAAGGCTGCCTCCAGAAGCCCCCCAAGAAACCTGGTGCCAGAGATATTATATTTTAGAGAAGCACATTACATAATATCATTAATGAATATTGACGATAACATATGGTCATTCATTATAATCAAATGGAATTTATCTCAGAAATCCAAAGATGGTTCAACATTGGGAAAATAATATAGTTATATTAAAAACCCAAATGTCCAAAATACATGTTCATATTAATAGAGGCAAAACACAGTCTTGTATAATGTACAATACATTTTATGCTAGAAAGCCTAAAAAGTATAAATATAAAGAGAACTATTTTTTAATATGAAAAGCATCATAAAACCAAAAGGAAGCATCATATGCAATAGGGATATACTAGAATCTTTTCCAATAAATACAGGTGAGAAGTAAGGAGGCCTATTCTCTCCTCTATTTATTGATATAGCTCTGAAAATGCTACCAATAACAATAAAATGAAAAAAACTTAAAAGCATAAAGATAAAGGGAAGACACAATTATTTCTATTTCCTGATGATATGATGGTACACTCTGAAAATACAATAGAATCAACAAAGATACTAATTGAGACAATAATTTCAGCAAAATTGACAGCTACAAAATAAATCTCAAAAATCAAGAGCATTTCTATGTAATAATAACAAAACTTGAGAAGCAGTAATATAGATTCCAAATAGCTATATATAAATGCATAAAGTGTATGGGAGACAACGATCAAAGACCACAAAAGACTCATAAAGATTCCATTACAAAAATTTCTCACCTCGATTTGTTTTCCAAATCATTTGTTTTTTACATTAAATTTTTTACTTTTTAAAAATTTTGTGATTTTGTTTTAACATTTCTTGCTTTTATCCTTTGTCTCATTCTTATTTTCAGAGTATTCAGTTCTTAGGTAAAGTCTTCCCCTATCTGTTCTAATGTGTCAATTTACCCTGCCCTTCTTTTCTCTCTAGCTATTCCATTTTGTATATCTTGGTTTATTTCTTCTAGGTACTTGTATAGGTTTTTTTGGATGGAGCATTTTTTTTCTCTGAGACTTTAAATGGACATGTATCTCTTCCACATGGTTTACTTACTGGGTGTTTCTCAGTAAAAGTATTTCCTCATAGTATCTGGTATTTTGTTTGGTTTGTTCATTTCAACAGCCTCAGTGTCTCAGTAAGAGGTTAAGCCTCTTTTTATGAACGAAGTGGGCTAACCTTGCTGGACAGTTCCAGCACTTGGTTTTATCTAGGTTTTTTGTCTGAATAAGGATCCTTAATCATTACCTATTTCTTTGATAGGATTTTTCTGAGGCCGTTCTTCCTCTCCACCTTTTGCTAGACTCAGAAACTACTTCTTAGTGGATTCCTTTCATAGGGTTTCTCACCCCCCATTCCTTGCCTCTGGGTCAGTGCTGTACTACTTCTTTAGCCTGAAGCCGCATTACAGTTTACCTATATTGATTTATCTACTTCGGGGATTCTGTAATCCTTCTATTCATTTCTGGATTGGGTAGAAGAATCTAATTCTCCATATTTTGTTAGTTAATAGTGAATTCTAAAGTTTTTTGGGGGGTGTTTGTGGGCAAGCTGGGCTTCTCTAAGTCTTAGTGTGCTATTCTTTCCGTAATTCATGGTTTCATAATTCATAGGATATGGATGAAGAAATATAAGGATACTTAGTTTCTATAGGACTCTTCTTCCCAAGGCTGATGTTCGTTAATACCTCCACATCATGTTAGGTAAAGTCTTCCCCTATCTGTTCTAATGTATCAATTTACCCTGCCCTTCTTTTCTCCCTAGTATTTCATTTTGTATATCTTAGTTTATTTTTTCTAGGTACTTGTGTACCTCTCATTTTCATAGAACTTAGGCTAAATGTGGAAAAGTTCTTCGAATTTTAATATGTTTCACATGAATCATGTTTAGAAAGATCCAGGAAACTTGGGCATCTCAGAGTTGAAGTCTGGGAGAAGGAAAGTCCAAAAAGACACAGTTTCCCCTCCTGAAACTCCTAGTGTATCTATCCTGTTTCTCTTCCTGGCAGGAAATAAAAGTCCTAAAGCTAGAGATGAATATTCTGCATTCCTTGTAAAGTATGTATGTATATATGATGTATATTTACATATGTGTGTGTGTGTATAAATTTGCTATTCACTTGTGTGCAACTCTTTGTGATCCTTTCCAGTTTCTGTACAGTTTTGCCGAGGGTCATATAGCTAGTAAGTGCCTGAGGTCAGATTTGAAATTACACTCAGATCCAGTGCTTGTGACACACACTGTGACACAGACATGTGTATATTTGTGTCTACATGTGTGTACATATGTGTGGCTGTATATATAGATCTTTCTCTCTCCATTTTTACATTGCTAGGTAAAGTGAGCCAGTGAGTCTATCCTCCACTTAAATATTGGGGATTTTCTTAACAGAGACTTCAGTGTGATTGTGATTGAGTTAATAACATTTCATGTAAAATAAACTCTCTAAACCAAAGAGAAAGGAATTATGAGGGCCTTGCCCATGGGCTTAAATGAGTTAATTAGTATAATAGGTCATAACATAAGAAGCAAGTTCTAGGAGGCTTTTGTTGTATTATGTTTTGGGAAGTTGATAGGACCTGTGATATGTATAAATTATTGTGATGAATTATGGCAAGATTTTACAGTATTTTGTGCCCATATCTGAAGTTCTCTGAATATTTTAAAGCAAGAATACTGGATATGGAATCAGACATCCTGGGTTCAATTTCAGTTTGTCTCTTTAATACTTATTTAACACTTGTTTGAACCAGTCACTTTCACTATTTAGACTTCAGTTCCTATATATATAAAATGAGGGGGATTGAATTAGATAACAAAAGGTCCCTTCCCATTCTATATCCTATGCTTTCTCATTTGGGGTAAAAAGACTTGAACTACTATGCTAAGATCTTTCTTGGGAACATCATTTCCCTTCCCCATGGCCTTAGTTTCCCCATCTATAAAATTAGAAGGCTAACCTAACCATATCTAAAGTTTCTCCAATTCTGATGGTTTTACCAGTCTGCTTTGGAATTGAAGCAACATCATACAGTGAACAGTGAACTGAGGATAATGTAGTGGCCATGCCAGCAGACTGTAGAGTTGGGAATATTATTTGTTCTTATGGTGCCTCAATATATTAATTTAAGGAGTGGAGGAAATAACATACAACCCTCTTCTGTCTTCCTAGTTTACTCAGCTCCCCTTGAGTCATAGAGTTGCTGCGAGCTATTTTGCAAGTATGAATCGGATATACATTTTAGAGCTCAAAGGAAATTTAAATATTTTACTTCAAACTCTTTATTTTACAAAAGAAGAAACTGTGTCCCAGAGAAGTACTTTCTCTAAGTTTACACAATTTTTCAACAATAGAGCTTTGAGTCAAACCCAGGTTTGGCTCCAGCCTCAACATTCTTTTCCCTGCGTGAGACTTTGGGGCATTGCTCCTCATTATACTCACTCACCTTTATTAAGGGCAGAACCCAGAACTTTGTGTGCGCCAAATAGGCAGCCCTATAAACCTGGGTAACCTTTTACACTTTGATGTTTCCTCAACCAAATACCCCAATCACCTGCTTAGCTCTGATCTCTAATGGCAGTTAATAATTCAAACAGCCCCATGGGAGTGACCACTTGATCCACTAGAGCAGCTAATCACAGCTGCAGAGTGAGAGACTAAGATTGGGAGGCAGGGCTGCATTGGTAAGGATTCCTTTCATTCTTCAAGTCTCCTATAATCTAGTGGCAAAGACAAACAGTCTCCTGGCCTTGGGGATGGTGCTAATATCATCTAGGATTCCAGCCTGAGTCATATGGAAGGTTTGAATCACCCTCCCTCCCAGCCACACCATCAGGTGGGAATTAAAATTTAATTTTGAAAGTCCTCTGCTCTGATACTGGTGGTTGGTCATGAACATGATTGACCTGCTGGTTTCTTTCACCTTTGCATGCCTTCAATTTTTACTATCAAAGGAAATGAAGACCAAGTTGCAGCAGGAAATTCCATGTAGGCAGGTGTTTCTGGTTAACCCAGGAGGAGCTGGAAAGGCAGGAGTCTGGGGAAGAGTTTGGGAATTTAAATAATGGCTAAGGGCTCAGTAAACCCTCCTCATGAGTCCTGGCAGCTGAAAAATGGGTTGGCCAGTAAAAGAAAAGGGGAGGGGGGAAGGAATGCAGCTAAATCTAAATGTAGCTGCCTTGATTAAAAGAGAGAGTTTCATTTTTTTTTTTTTTATTTCAACGATCCAGTAAGAAGTCAACATATATCAGGGCCTGAGCTAAGAGCTGGGAAGACAGCAAAAAGCAAAAAGAATTCCTGTCCTCAAAGAACTCATATTCTTTTTTTTTAATTAAAGCTTTTATTTTACAAAACATACTGCATTTATTTACAAAACATATGTATGGATAATTTTTCAACACTGACCCTTGCAAAGCTTTGTGAAGAACCCACATTCAAATGAGGGAGACAACAAAGAGCTACATATGAACACAATGTGTACAGGATAGATTAGAGATAATCTCAGAGAGAAAGCACTAGTAGAAGGGAGATCAGGAAAAGCTTTTTGTTAAAAGGAGGAAATTTAGTCTGAGGCATGAAGAAAGCCATGGAAGTCAGGACACACAGAGAGAGCATTCAGGCAAAGGGACAAAGAGTAAAAAGGCATTGAGTCACAAGAGGGAGAGTCTTGTGAAAGGAACAACAAGGAGGCCAACTTTATTGGATCCTAGAGTTCTTAAAGGAAATAAAATAGATGAAAATTGAAATATAAAAAAGGGCCTGGCCTATGAAAGGCTTGAAAAACCAAACAACTCAATAAAAGTATAATACAATTTGGAGGACAAAAAATGTAGAATATCAAAAAAAGTGTAAAGGACAAAGGGAAAATAGCATTTCCAAACCTTAAATTATATTATAATGCAGCATGTGCTTGGTGTTGGTTTCAAAAAAAAAAAAAATATTGGTACAGATTAAACAAAGATAAATCAGAAATAAATAGCCCAGTATTTGATAAACTAGAAAACATAAATTACTTAGAGAAGATCTCCTTATTTGATTTTAAAGACTGTTGAGAAAACTGGAAATCATCAGTGTGAAAGAAATTAGGCTTATACATCTTATGCCAAATTTTACAATATTACAAAAATAATAATTTTACAAATTTTACATTGATATGTGTCTATGATACAAAAGATCATATTATTAGAAATATTAGAAAAGAAGTAAATTCAACTGCCATGGATAGGAGATGAATTCTTAATCAAAGGATTAGAAAAAGAATAGATAATTTTGATTGCATAAAACTGAAAAGCTTCTGTATGAGTAAAATTAATGTACATAGTATAAGATAAGAAATGGGAAATGGGTAAATGAGAAAAATGTGTCAAATTTCTCATATAAGAATTTTATATGCAAAATATAGAGACAGACATTTTTTATATATATTTTATACACACACACACACACCCACAAACCAAAAAAAATTTCCCAACGAATGAGTGGCCAAAAGAGATAAACAAGCAGTTCTTGAAAGAATTACAAATTATTAATAACTATATGAAATAATGTTTGCAATTATTAGTAATAAAAGAAATGCAAATCAAACCAGCCTGAGGTTTCATCTCCAACAGCAAGTTGTCAAATAGGACAAAAGAATGGATGGTCATATTGGAAGAACTGTGAGAAGATGAGCACCCTGGTGCATTGTTGGCAGAACTGTGAATCAGAATAAGCAACTATTTTGGAAAGCAATTTGGAATTGTGCAAAGGAACTGACTAAAATACCTATATTTTTTCATTCACAGTTTCTATTACTAGGTTTATATCCTTAAGATGGTCACTATGAAGAAGAAAATTCCTAAAGATATCAAAATATTTATAGAAACAAAGAATCAGAAACAAAATAGATGGCCATCAATTTGGGAATGGCTAAATAAATTGAGGTTCATGAATGGACCATGAATGGAATATTACTGTGCGAATCCCAGTTTTCATTGTTTTTTTCTTCATAAAGAAAATTTTCCTTTTAAGATTATATCCAATTTATCTGGCCTAAATTTAGTTTGTACCTAATTTTTTAAATGTTGCCTCCCTTAGATTGTGAACTCTTTGGGGGCAATGACTGTTTTTGTTGTTGTTGTTGTTGTTGTTTTGCTTTTCTTTGTATCCTCAGCAGTTAGTACATTGCCTGAGACATAATAGGTGCTTAAGAAATGCTAATTGATTGACTAAAAAATTATGAAGATAGTGAATACTATAGAAAAGAATGGAAAGATAATAGATATAGAGCAAAGTAAGCAGAACCAAGAAAACAATATATACATTGACTACAATAATATAAATTTAAAAAACACAAAACAAAAATAAATGTTATAAAATTACTATAGAATGATCAAGTTCTTAAAAGAAATAAGAATAAATTTACAATCCATTCCTTTGCAAAGTCAATGGGTTTGACACATTGCATATCTTTCAGATTTTTTCTAAGCATTCATTACTTTTTACTGATTTTTTTCTTCCTCTTTTTCTTTTCTCTCTTTAAAAATATTATTTATTATATAGGATGGTTGTCTGGAAGGATGGAGAGATACTAGGAAAAATTTTGATAATGTAAAAATAAAAGATAGCAATAAAATTATTTTTACAAGAAAGCCAAAGAATTTATTTTTGATCTTAAAGGTAATAGGGTGGTGAGGTGGCAAAATGATAGAGTATCAATTCTGGAATCAGGAAGACTGATCTTCCTGAGTTCAAATCTAGCTTCACTTATTAGCTGTGTGATTTAAGCAAGTCACTTTATCCTATTTCCCTCAGTTTCCTCATCTGTAAAATGAGCTGGAGAAGGAAATAACAAACCATTCCAGTGTCTTTGCTGACATGGCCAAAAAAACCCCAAATATAATCATGAAGAGTTGGACACAATGAAAACCCCTAAATGACAAAAAGAGGTAATAGAAAGCTGCTGGAATTTATTGAATGGGGGAAGTATAGTGATCATATTTGCAAAAAGGTCAAATTATCTTTTAGAGGATGGAATGGCTTAAGAAGAAATTCTACATAGGGAGAGCAACCAAAAGGCTATTGCAGTAGTCCAGACATGAGTGATTAAGGCCTCACAAGGGTAATGATGTGTCAGGTGATAAAAGGGCATGAATAAGAAATGATATGAAGGTAGAATCCACAGGACATGGCAAGAGATTGGATTTGGAGGGTGAGTAGGGATGGCACTTTACATTGATAATGCTGGTAACTGTGAGGATGATGGTATCCTTGAAAAAAATAGGGAAATTAGAAAGAAGGGTGAGCTTGAAAGTGTGGAAAATAATGAATTTAGTTTTAGACAAGTTAAGCTTAAGATATCTATAGGACAATCCAGTTTGAGATAACTGTTAGGAAATTGAGATACAAGACTAGAAGTCAAGACTGGATAAATAAATTGAGAATACTCTACTTTAAGATGAAATCTGAATCGATAGGAGCTGATGAGATCACCAAATAGTATAGAGAGAAAAAAAAGAAAAGGGGTCAAGACATTCTTAAAATCAGCCACATAAAGATCTAGCAAAGGAGACTGAGAAGGAACAGTCAGACAGGTTTTCCCAGTCCTAGAAGAACTAGGACAGAATAGAATCACAAAAATCTAGAGAGGAGGGTATCCAAGAGAGGTGAATAAGGTGATTAGCAGCATTAAAAGTAATGTTCAGATCTTTCGGATTTAATTGACTTACTACAGAAGCCAGAGTTACACAAGATTAGATGAGTATATCCCCCTAGAGAGATACCTCTCAGGCCAGAGGTAACACATCCATTCCTCTATGAGATGAACAGAATAGAAAGACTGGATTGGTAATTTGAGTTAAACCCTCCTAAAAGCTACCTTTGCTCTATACTCATATTCTTTTCTGGGCTCCAAATTCCAAGGATAATCTTCAGAATCTCAGCATTTTCATAAGATTAAAAGATAAAATCTAAAGCTGGAAAAGGAAGAGTGAGAGGTCTTCTAATTCCATCACCTCATTTTATAGAGGAGTAAAGCAGGGAGGTTAAATGATTTGTTCAAGAGTTGAGATTTGAACTCCTCTAAGTCCAGAGCCTGAGGTCTTGCTCTGTGGTGGCAACAATATCAATCAGAGCCTATCTTTCTATTTGACATAAGTTTGCTAACAATCTTTTGTTTTGCAAAGGTGGATGTTGAAAACTATCTTTGCATATAGTTTGAAAAATCAAAAGTATTATTATTTTTTTGAAGGGGAAAAAAGAAAAATCAACATTTTCCTATTCCTCATTGGCCCTAAGTTTCATATTTGAAATTTGTTAATGATCAGGTTCCTGTTAAAATACAAACATTACCTGGATAATACAATTACCTAGGAGGGAAAATCAAGACTCAATCAGTCAACAAGCAATTATTAAGTACTTACTGTGTGTGCTACCACTGGGCTTATACCCCAAGGAGATACTAAAGAAGGGAAAGGGACCTGTATGTGCCAAAATGTTTGTGGCAACCCTGTTTGTAGTGGCTAGAAACTGGAAAATGAATGGATGCCCATCAATTGGAGAATGGTTGGGTAAATTGTGGTATATGAATGTTATGGAATATTATTGTTCTGTAAGAAATGACCTGCAGGATGAATACAGAGAGACTTGGAGAGACTTACATGAACTGATGCTAAGTGAAATGAGCAGAACCAGAAGATCATTATATACTTCAACAACGATACTGTATGAAGATGTATTCTGATGGAAGTGGATTTCTTTGACAAAGAAACCTAATTCAGTTTCAATTGATCAATGATAAACAGAAGCAGCTACATCCAAAGAAAGAACACTGGGAAATGAATGTAAACTGTTTGCATTTTTGTCTTTCTTCCCAGGTTATTTTTACCTTCTGAATCGAATTCTTCCTATGCAAGAAGAGAACTGTTTGGTTCTGCATACATATATTGTATCTAGGATATACTGCGACATATTCAACATATATAGGACTGCTTGCCATCCAGGGGAGGGGGTAGAGGGAGAGAGGGGAAAAATTGGAACAGAAGTGAGTGCAAGGGATAATGTTGTAAAAAATTATCCTGACATGGGTTCTGTCAATAAAAAGTTATTATAATAAAATAAAATAAAAAGACAGGCTTCATATGCATATATGAATATGTAGTATACAATATATTAATATATAATATATTATTATTAATATATAATAATAATAATATAGTAATAATAATATATATAATATAATATATAACATATAATATATTATATATAATAATATATATAACATATATAATATATATTATATATAATATACTAATAATAGTAATAATATATTAATATTAATATATAATTATATTATATAATTATATAATAATTATAATATATTATAATATCATATATACTAAACATATATGAATATAATGAAACTGTTTTGTAAGCTATAAAGCAGTAAGAAAGCTCAAATAGAAAAGGATTTGTGGACAGTATATTGACTTAGAAAATCAAAAATTAACATTATCTATATTGAATTTGTTGTTGAGGAGTCTGACTTTGTGAGACCCAATTTGGGCTTTTCTTGGCAAATAAATTAGAGTGTTTTGCCATTTCCTTCTCTAGCTCATTTTACAGATAAGGAAACCGAGACAAGCAAGGTTAGCTGATTTGCTTAGTATCACACATCTAGCAAGTGTCTGACATTGGATTTGAACTCATGAAAATGAATCTTTCTGATTCCAAGCCCAATACTCTATTTACCTACCATCTACCTGCCTATGGGTTATATTGTATTTTTTTTTTATTTTTCCAAACACTTCCCAATGATATTTTAAATGTAATGGGTACTACTTGGGAGCATTGCATGCCCTCTTGCAGTGAATTTGACAATTCTTTTATAAAGCAATGCTTCTTAAATTGTGGGTCACCACATGTATACTTATTTTGTATTTAATTTATACTTTAACATATTTAACATGTATTGTTCATCCTGCCATCTGGGGAAGGGGGTGGGGAGAAGGAGGGGGAAAATTGGAACAAAAGGTTTGGCAATTGTCAATGCTGTAAAATTACCCATGCATATAACTTATAAATAAAAAGCTATTAAAAAAAATTGTGAGTCACCAGTCTTTGAAGTGTATCACAGAACAACATTGAGAAATAAAAAAGAAAATCGTTTCTCATTGTATCCATAATATTAAAATCAGATTAGATAGTTTGATGAAGTAGTTTTGTGTTGAGAGCAAGGATTAAGTATATAATAAAAGCTTTAGATCTATTCCTCTATTGCTTCAAAACTCACTGTTGGCACTCGTTGGGGACTGATTTATGGTTAATGGGCAATCAATACTCTTTGAGGAATGAAATTTGTGTAACTAACAATATTATAGATAAAACTCTACCTAATTTGCACTAAGTTAAAAAATCCTTCAATGCTCATGTGATATGACTGAAGCTAGAATGGGGAAGACCCTATGAAAAACTTTTAATGCTTATATTTGCAGAGCTGAAGTCTTTAATGGAAATAAAATATTAATATTTGGCATGAAAAAGTGGAATGTCTTAGATTACAAAATCATTTACATATTAACAAGAAAGATAGTCTCATTTCCTCTACCTATTTTTGGGGAGGGGCAATTTGATTTATTTATTATTTTCCCCCAGTTATATTAAAAACAATTTTTTTTACATTTGTTTTTAACATTTTTGAGTTCTAGGTTCTCCTCTACCTATCTTTACACATTTAATTTCTTTCTCTTGTTTTATTGATAATTGCTAGCATTTTTAGAACTCTATAAAATAATAATGCTAAAGTGGGCATTTTTGCTTTTCTCCTGTCTTTATTAGGAAATATAGTATATATTTTATACATTTGTCAAGGTGGCAAGCTTTTATGCTTTATGCATTTCTTTTGTGGTAAAGAAAATAAGTAGATGACCTACATATGATCTACTTTACATACCTTTCTAAGAGGGACACTGTTCATCTCTTTTGAGGAGACTCATGAACCAAACATACGTTTTATTTAAGATATTTTCCTGGGTCTCTAGGATAGATGATAATTAGCTAGAAATTTTGTAATAACCTCTTTTAGAAATCAAAGTTCTTCCAGAATTGCCTATTGAGACCTCCAAAATCAAAGTTTCTTAGTGGGAGGAAGTGATTTCTGTTATTCTTCCCTCTCTTTCTCCCCATTTCCCAGCTCATTTAAAATAAATTGGGGTCTTATATTAACCAGTTACCCTCTGTAATGAGAAATGGGAGATAATAAAAATTTTTGCATGAATGTTGATAGTAATGTTGATTTGTAAATTTTTTCTTTGCCTTTAGAAGGAAGTTTGTATATGTAATAGGACTCTGGAGACAGTGTCTGAAAGCAGACAATTATTCTCACTATGCTGTCCTACTCAGTGACCTTGGAAATTGTCCTGATTTTGTAAAGGATTGTGGCAGGATGCTACTTGATAAATTAGCCTTACTATTCTGTGAGAAAGGAAAGGCAGAAGCTACATTCTCAATGTAGATGCTTGGCAGATATATGCATAGCAATCACATATGACTATATAGTGGGAAACAGAAAGCTACCACCCACTGAGGAATGGATTTTAGACTACAGGACAAAGACTATCTCAAGGAACAAAATCTGGATTTGCTGAAACTGTTTCGTAAAGGTTGGTGATTCTTCATATATTCCTGCTTTCCCTGTTTCACCTTGGGAAAACTTTTATGCCTATTCTCCAAATCTCCATTTTTTAAAGAGTTTCTCTGTTTCAGTCTCTGTCATCGCTGTTTCTATCTCTATCTCTCTGTCTCTGTCTTTCTGTTTCTCTCTCAATAGCTGATTTTTCTAAGATAAATTAGCTATATTGAATATGTATCAGATAACTTGCTATCTAAGGGAGGGCATGAGGGGAAGGAATAGAGAAAAAAATTTGGAACAAAAGGTTTTGCAAGGGTGAATGCGTATCTTTAAAAAAGAGATAAATATGCTTACATATTATTTTATTTTTCTATGTGTTTTATTTTTCAAATGAAGCAAAGGAAAGGCAAGAAGGGCAAAACACTTAGGAGAGAAATAAATTTCACAACTGTGATATTTGTGATATTTATGATAATTTCCTGACTTGAGTTGAACAACAAAAAAAAATTATTGATGTAATTTTTTGGACTTCTCAGAGCAGAGGAAAAAAAAATTGTGGATCCAGATTTTTCTAGGCCACTAGTTCTCCAACTTTTTGATCTCAAGAACTTTTAATGCTTAAAAATTATTAAGGATCCCCCAAAGAACTTTTGTTTATGTGATTTATTTCCATCAATATTTACTGTATTCAAAATTAAAACATCTTAGTATTATTATGAATCAAAAAATCAAATGAGAATATTTTATAATTTTTTTCATTCTTTTGACTTTGTTTCATTGTTTCCTGATGTTTCATAGAATCATTAGTTTCCACTTGCCCAATTTAAATTTTTTAAGGAATTATTTTCTCCAGTGAGATTTTGAATTTGGACAATTCAGCTTAAATTTTTTTTTCCTTCAGTAAATTTTGAACCTCTTTTTCCATTTGACCTATTCTGATTTTTAAGATATTATTTTATTCATTATTTTGTGCCTCTTTTGCCAAGCTATCAATTTATCTTTTCATAATTTTTTCACATCACCCATTTCCCTCCCAATTTTTCCTCTGTTATTCTTTTTGCTTTCTTTAGCTCTTCTAGGAATTCTTGTTTGCCTTATATGCAATTTGCAGTGTTTTGTCCCCCTTTAAAGCTTTGCTTGTATCTGTTTTCAGGTTATCTTTTGACTTTGCATTTTGGTCTTTCCTAGTACCATAGTAGCTTTTTTATTTTCAAGTTCTTTTTGTGTGCATGAAAAAAATTATAAAATATTCTCATTGTATAAACAAGTGTCTTTGAAATAAATCAAGGAAAGATAACTTAAGAATTATTGGACTACCTGAAAATCATTATCAAAAAAAGAGCCTAGACATTATCTTTTAATAAATCATTAGGGAAAATTGCCCTAATATCTTAGATCCAGAGAATAAAATAAAAATTGAGATAATCCACTGATAACCTCCTGAAAGAGGTCCAAAATGAAAACTCCCAGAAACATTATAGCCAAATTCTAGAGCTTTCAGGTCAAGGAGAAAATATTTCAAAGACTCAGAAAGAAACCATTTAAGGACAGCCAGATTGTACAATGGACAGAGCACCAACCCTGAAATCTGAAAGACCTGAGTTCAAATATGACCTCAGACACTTAACACTTATTAGCAGTGTGACCCCAGGCAAGTAACTTAACCCCAATAGCTTCCCCCGCAAAAAAAAAAATCCATGTGAAGTAAAATATTTCTATAAAAGTCGTGTTGCAAAATAAAATACAAATCTCCCCCCCCAAAAAAGAAACCATTCAAATACCATAGACCCATGTTGGGATCATATAAGATTTAGCAGCTTCCACAATAAATCATTCTTGATGAAAAGACCAGACCTGAATAAAAAATTTAACATTCAAATACAATACTCAAGAGAAGCATAAAAATATAAATTCTAAAGAGACATCATAAGGGATTCAATAAAATTAAACTACTTACATTCCTATATGGGAAGATGACACTTGTAATTCCTAAGAAGTTTTATCCTTATTAGAATAGCTAGGAGTCTACAAAAATAGAAGGCACAGATATTAATCGATTATGTTTGAATTTTCCAAAAAAAAAAAAAAAAAAAAAGGAGGGATGAAAAGGAGCAGTGCACTGGTAGCAAGGTGAAGAGAGAGAGGAGGAATGGGGGAAATTATCTTATATTAAAGAGATGCACAAAAGAGCTTTTACATTGAAGGGGGAAATAGTGAAGGAGGGGAGGCACATAATGAAGGCACATAATGAACTTCACCGTCATCAGAATTGATTTAAAGAGGAAAACACACACATACACATTCAATTGAATGAATATGTCATATACATTATATATGTATATATGTCATATATATTATATCCATTATATATACACGACATATACAAAAATATGTCTTACCCAATAGGCAAAGAGGATGAGAAGGATTTAAGAGAAATTGGGATGGGATGGTAAAAGGGAGGGCAGATTAAGGGAAGCAGTGATCAGAGGCAAAACAGACTTTTGAGGAAGTTAGGGTAAAAGGAGAGAGAGAGAAGGATAAACAGAAAAAAAAGTAGGCTGTAGGGAAATAAAGTATAATAAATATTAAATAAAAATAATAAATAACTGTATGTGTAAATGGTATGATTTCACTCATAAAACAGAAGTGGAGAGTAGAATAGATTAGAAAACAGAATTCAAGAATATGTTGTTTAGAAGAGATACACTTAAAACAGAATGACATACAGTCAAAAAAGAAGTTAGAGCAGAATCTATTATGCATCAGCTAAAGTAAAAAGGGCAGAAGTAGCAATCATAATCTCAGAAAAAGCAAAAGTAAAAATAGACCAAATTAAAAGACATAATCAAAGAAAATACATTTTGTTAAAAAGTACAATAGATAATAAAGTAACAAATTTTTTATAGCGAGCTTCTCTGATGAATGCCTCATTTCTCAAATATGTAGAAAATTAAGTCAAATTTATAAAAAAAAAATAAGGGACATTATCCAATTGATAAATGCTCAAAGGATATGAAAAAGCAGTTTTCAGAAGAAAAAAACAAAGCTATTTACAAACATATAAAAATGTCTAAATCACTATTGAATAGAGAAATGCAAATTAAAACAATTCTGAGGTACCATCTCACATCTATCAGATTGGCTACTATGACAATAAAGGAAAATGACAAATTCTGGGGAGGATGTGGAAAAATAGCTATGGTGATGCCTTGTTGATGGAGTTGTAAATTGGTACAACCAACGTAGAGAACAATTTGGAACTATGGCCAAAAGGCTATTTTAAAACTGCATATATTCTTTGATCCAGTAATACCACTATTAGGTCTCTATCATAAAAAGATTAAAAGACAAGGAAAAAGACCTATAGTATAAAAATATTTATAGCAACTGTTTTTGTGCTATAAGAAATGACAAGCAAGATGGGTTCAATATAAATTGAAGCAAAGTAAAATGAGCAGAACCAAGAAATCACCATGAAGATTAACAGCAACATTGTTATGAAAATCCACTGTGAAAGACTTTGTTACTTTGATCAACATAATAAACTAAATTGATTCTGAAGGACTTTTTATAGGTGGCAAAGAACTGAAAAAAGAGTGGATGCCCATCAACTGGAGAATAATTGACTAATTTATGGTAAATGCAATATTATTGTTCTATAAAAATGAACAAACTGATTTTAGAAAGGCCTAGAAAGATTTACATGAACTGATGCTGAACAAAGCAAGAAAAACCAGGAATATATTGTATACAGTACTAGCAAGATTGTGCAATGAACACTATGAAAGAACTGGCTCTTTTTAATGGTTCAGTGATCCAAGGCAATCCTGATACATTTTTTTAATTATAGCTTTTTATTTACAAGATATATGCATAGTAATTTTTCAGCATTGACAATTGCAAGACCTTTTGTTCCAACTTTTCTCCTCCTTCCTCCTATCCCTTCCCCCAGATAGCAGGTTGACCAATACATGTTAAATATGTTGAAGTATAAGTTAAATACAATATAAGCATATATGTTCAAACAGTTATTTCACGATACAAAAAGAATTGGACTTTGAAATAGTGTACAATTAGCCTGTGAAAGAAATCAAAAGTGTAGGTGGACAAAAATAGAGGGATTGGGAATTCTATGTAGTGGTTCATAGTCATCTCCCAGAGTTCTTTCCCTGAGTGTAGCTGGTTCAGTTTATTACTGTTCTATTGGAACTGATTTGGTTCATCTCATTGTTGAAGAAGGCCCTACCCATCAGAATTGATCATCATATAGTATTGTTGTTGAGGTATATAATGATCTCCTGGTCATGCTCATTTCACTCAACATTAGTTCGTGTAAGTCTCTCCAGGCCTTTCTGAAATCATCCTGCTGGTCATTTCTTACAGAACAATAATATTCCAAAATATTCATATACCACAATTTATTCAGCCATTCTCCAATTGATGGGTATCCACTCAGTTTTCATTTTCTGGTCACTACAGAGAGGGCTGCCACAAACATTTTTGCACATGTGGGTCCCTTTCCCCTCTTTAAGATCTCTTTGGGATATAAGCCCAGTAGTAACACTGCTGGATCAAAGGGTATGCACAGTTTGATAACTTTTTTTAAATAGTCTTTTATTTACAGGTTATATGTATGGGTAACTTTACAGCATTGACAATTGCCAAACCTCTTGGTCCAATTTTTCCCCTCCTTCCCCCCATCCCCTCCCCCAGATGGCAGGATGACCAGTAGATGTTAAATATATTAAAATATAAAGTAGATACACAATAAGTATACATGACCAAACTGTTATTTTGCTGTACAAAAAGAATCAGACTCTGAAATATTGTACAATTAGCCTGTGAAGGAAATCCAAAATGCAGGTGGGCAAAAATATAGGGATTGGAAATTCAATGTAATGGTTTTTGGTCATCTCCCAGAATTCTTTCATTGGGTGTAGCTGGTTCAGTTCATTACTGCTCCCTTGGAACTGATTTGGTTGATCTCATTGCTGAGGATGGCCAGGTCCATCAGAATTAGTCATCATATAGTATTGTTGTTGAAGTATATAATGATCTCTTGGCCCTGCTCATTTCACTCAGCATCAGTTCATGTAAGTCTCTCCAGGCCTTTCTGAAATCTTCCTGCTGGTAATTTCTTACTGAACAATAATATTCCATAATATTCATATACCACAATTTATTCAGCCATTCTCCAATTGATGGGCATCCACTCAGTTTCCAGCTTCTAGCCACTACAAAGACAGCTGCCACAAACATTCGTGCACATACAGGTCCCTTTCCCTCCTTTAAGATCTCTTTGGGATATAAGCCCAGTAGTAGCACTGCTGGATCAAAGGGTATGCACAGTTTGATAACTTTTTGAGCATAGTTCCAAATTGTTCTCCAGAATGGCTGGATGTGTTCACAATTCCACCAACAATGTATCAGTGTCCCAATTTTCCCACATCTCCTCCAACATTCCGCATTATCTTTCCCTATCATTCTAGCCTATCTGACAGGTATGTAGTGGTGTCTCAGAGTTGTCTTAATTTGTGTTTCTCTTATTAATAATGACTTGGAGCATTTTTTTATATGGCTAGAAATAATATCAATTTCTTCATCTGAGAATTGTCTGTTCATATCCTTTGACCATTTATCAATTGGAGAATGGATTGATTTCTTATAAATTAGAGTCAATTCTCTATATATTTTGGAAATGAGGCCTTTATCAGAACCTTTGACTGTAAAAATGTTTTCCCAGTTTATTGCTTCCCTTCTAATCTTGTCTACATTAGTTTTGTTTGTACAAAAACTTTTCAATTTTATATAATTGAAATTTTCTATTTTGTGATCAATAATGATCTCTAGTTCTTCTTTGGTCATAAATTCCTTCCTCTTCCACAGGTCTGAGAGGTAAATTATCCTATGTTCTTCTAATTTGTTTATAATCACCTTCTTTATGCCTAGGTCATGAACTCGTTTTGACCTTATCTTGGTATACAGTGTTAAGTGTGGGTCAATGCCTATTTTCTGCCATACAAATTTCCAATTTTCCCATCAATTTTTGTCAAATAGTACATTCTTATCTCAATCCTGATACATTTTGAATAGATACATCCAGAGAGAGAATTATGGAAACTGAATGTAAATCAACACATGCTATGCTTCCTTTTTTTCCCCCCTCTTTTTCTTGTTTTTTTTTTCCTCTCCTAGTTTTTTCCTTTTGTTCTGATTTTTCTTGTCCAACGTGATTCATAAAGAAATGTGTATAAAAAATGTACATATGTAACCAAAAATGATCCCCATAATTTTTTTTTAAAAAAAGAAATGGCTTTTGTATGCATTTCTTTCATCAACTATTCATGTTTATTATAAATATTCTAGTCATTGAAATTAATTTGACTATAGATGGTTACAAAAAAGATTAGGTGTTGTAATGATGTATAATGTTATATTTTTATCAGAATATTTACATAAGTGGAATTATCATTTTTTCTCAATGACAATCTGAAGCATCACCAAGTTGAGAGGACAGTGAAGATTAAAATGGCTTTTAAAGACTTAGAGTGTGGTTTCTGCAGGTCTACACAACTAATAATTTCTAATTTCATCCAAGAGAGTGACAATAATGAGACAACATACCAAAATTTGTGGGATGCAGCCAAAGTAGTAATAAGGGAAAATTTTATCTCTCTAGATGCTTATTTGCATAATACAGGGAAAGAGAAAAGCAGTGAATTGGGCTTGCAAATAAAAAAAGCTAGAAAAAGAACAAATGAAAACCCCCCAAATACCAAACTTGAAATCTAAAAATAAAAGGAGAGATTAACAAAATTGAAAGTAAAAAACTATTGAATTAATAAATAAAATTAAGAATTGATTTTATGAAAAAACCAACAAAATAGATAAACCTTTAATTAATTTGATTAGAAAAAGAAAAAAGGGAAATCAAATAGTTAGTCTCAAAAATGAAAAGGGAGAACTTTCCATCAATGAAGAGGAAATTAGAGTAATAATTAGGAATTATTTTGCCCAATTTATGCCAATAAATTTGATAACCTAAGTGAAATGGAGGAATACTTACAAAAATATAGGTTGCCCATATTAACAGAGGAGGAAATTAATTACTTAAATAGTCCCATTTAAAAAAAAAAGAAATAGAACAAGCTATTAATCAACTCCCTAAAAAAATGCAAATGAAGGTGGCCTAGCTGTACCAAATCTAAAATTATATTATAAAGCAGCAGTCTTCAAAATCATTTGGTACTGGCTAAGTAGAATATCAGTGGAATAGGTTAGGTTCACAAGACAAAATAGTCAATGATTATAGTTATCTAGTGTTTGACAAACCCAAAGACCTCAGCTTTTGGGATAAGAATTCACTATTTGACAAAAACTACTGGGAAAATTGGAAACTAGTATGGCAGAAACTAGGCATTGACCCACACCTAATAACTAAATCAAAAGGGGCCATGATCTAGACATAAAGAATGATATTATAAGCAAATTAGAAGATCATATGATAATTTACCCCTCAGAAACAATTTACCTAGCAGAAGCAATAAACTGAGAAAACATTTTTATATTCAAAGGTTCTGATAAAGGCCTCATTTCTGAAATATATAAAGAATTACCTAAATTTATAAGAATCCAAGCCATTCTCCAGTTGATAAATGGTCAAAGGATATGTATAGACAATTTTCAGATAAAGAAATTGAAAACTATTTCTAATCATATGAAAGTGTTCTAAATCACTATTGATCAGAGAAATGCAAATTAAGACAACTCTGAGGTATCACTACCTCAGGCGTGTACCTGTCAGATTGGCTAAGATGACAGGAAAAGATAAAGACTTTTGTTGGAGGGGATGTGGGAAAACTGGGACACTGATACACTCTCCATTCTGGAAAGCGATTTGGAACTATGCTCAAAAAGTTATCAAACTGTGCATACCCTTTGACCCAGTAATGTTACTACTGGGCTTATATCCCAAAGAGATCTTAAAGAAGGGAAAGGGACCCACATGTGCAAAAATGTTTGTTGCAGCCCTCTTTGTAGGGGCAAGAAATTGTAAACTGAGTGGATCCCCATCAGTTAGAGAATGGCTGAATAAATTATGATATATGAATCTTGGGGAATGTTATTGTTCTGTAAGAAACGACCAACAGGATGATTTCAGGGAGGCCTGGAGAGACTTACATGAACTGATACTAAGTAAAATGAGTAGAACCAGGAGGTCATTATACACAGGAACAACAAAATTATAGGATGATCAATTCTGATAAATGTGATTCTCTTCAACAATGAGATGATTCAAACCAGTTCCAAGGACCGTGGGAACTGAGTGTGGTTCACAACATAGCATTTTCACTCCTTTTGTTGTTGTTTGCTTGCATTTTTTTGCTTCTCTTTTTTTTTCTTACTAGTTTGATTTGATTTTTCTTGCATGGCATGATAATTGTATAAATATGTATACATATATTATATTTAACATATACTTCTACAATGTTTAACATATATTGGACTCTTTGCCATCTAGGGGATGGCATGGGAAAAGAGGGGAAAAATTGGAACACAAGATTTTGCAACGGCTAATGTTGAAGACTTGTCCATGCATGTTTTGAAAAATAAAAAAGCTTTAATAAAGAAAAAAAGGAAAAAAATAAAGTTGCTACTCCCTCTAAAAAAAAAAAAGAAGATAAGAATTTGATATAAATTAAACATAAGTAGTCATGCAAAAAAATTTCTATATTAGTCATAGTGAAAGAAATTTTTTGGGAGATCTGTAAGTTTTCAGTTCTTTTAAGATGACATGATGTAAGGAGAAGTATATTTATTACTCTCCTGGCTTGTGAAGACCACAAGTACTCTTCTCTTCCCTGAAATCGTGACAAGGAACCCTGTTCCACTGTGACACAGGCTCTGATGTGTGAGGTATTCCTCCCCACCAAGGACTGCCATCTGGAACTGAGTATGAGTAAAGCAACAGAGTTCTACCTCAGTGATTCCTGTAATCTCCTGACCAGCTATTTGGTGCCCTTATCTTCTGTGGATTAAAAGTTTCGGAAGCTGCTGTTGCTGCTGATTCAGTGGCTCCCAAGACTCACTCTGGTTTGCTGGAGCCAGGGTTGTGTGACCTGCATTGGACTTTCAACCAGATGTGACATACCCTTCTTGCTAATCTTCTAAATTGTATTAATCTGGGAAATTATTTCACCCAATCTTTTCTGGATTCTACTGCTCCAGGAATTGTTTTGTGGCATTTTTTAAAGGTGTTCAGAAGAGTATTGGGGAGAGTTCAGGCTAGTTACTGTCTGTCCAACATCCTGGCTATACCCCCAATACCAACAACATATTGTTGGCATTGTTGTTGTTATTATTATTATTATATTGTGGCTAGGCTTCAGGGGTTTAGTCACTGAGTCAGGAAGAATAAATAGTCTTTGAAAAAGAATAATTTGCCTCATAATTTCCCTCTCTCTTTTTCTGATCTAGAGAAGGAAAAGAGAGAATATATCTCCCCTTCTCCCCAGAAGCTCTCATGACTGAATGTTAAATGGTGTGTATTTGTTTGGGTGAACCTGAGATTGCATATCAAGTAAACTCCTTTTTTTCTGCTTTTTGTTCTTCTTTTGCATACTGGTGACTGAACAAAGATACTGGGATGAATGTTCCTAGCCTTGCTGGCAACCTTGTAAGTTCAAGAAGTCAGAGGCTCTTGGATCTGAGTGCTAGTTGTCTAACAAGAGATCTCTGTAGTAGGAGATGACTACTGCCAACAAGATGTTAAGCCTAAGAAAATCCAAGTCAGAGCATGATTTGTTAAGAGATCATAACTTGTCAGCTGCATAGACAATGCAGATTAGAAGTGAAAGAGAAATATTATTCAGCAGACCTTCAAGTGATTCATATTTTAATGTTTTAAGTATCAATCTCCCTGCAGATTATAAAAGAATGTTGGGTGGCTATCTCATATTTAGCAATGTGTATTTATAAATCCTTTAAGTTTTAAGCATTTCTTTAGTGGTGGAGGAAATGAATTTCTACACGTGACCCACTTTGTATGTTGAGTATCTTTCTAAAAATGTGAAAAGAGTATTTCTCTGCCCTACCCTGAACTGCTGTGTATACATTATCAGATGCTCTTTTTCAGCAGTAGCAACAATAACTCCTGCCTTAGGGCTCATTCCCACTATTTTAGCTTGCCAAAACAAGCTTCCCAGAATCATTGAGAAAATCAATCTCTTTTGTTGTCAACAACCATCCCTGCTGAGCCCTATAAATCCAGGGATGTGCCAGGAAGAGGCTGCCATGGGAGAAAATGCATTCAGGCTTTGTTATCATGCAAAGTTACACAATATATTTTCTCTTAACCTAGAAGGGTGGCTACAAAGGATGAGGAATTTAGGATTTCCTTTCAGAAAATGGTAGTTTATCTCTTTGCTGTTTGACACTAGTGGTTTGTAAGATGGGTATAAAGCCACTCCCCACCCTCCCACCCCCAAAGCCAACCTATCTTTATTTTTCCAGAGTTCAGCCCTGAAAATGGAATGCATTTCCTTCTAAATGGGAGTAAAAATATTTGCAGTATCTTCACAGGTTTCTCCTGAGGGAACTTACATAACTCTGTTAGTGCTATAGATATATTGATCATGATGATAATATCATCATCACCAAGTCATAGGGGAAGAGATGGTTGGGAGTGAATGATTAAAAGGGGAATCCACTCTCAGATATCTTTTGGAAGATTTTGAACTATTACTAAATTTGTGCACTTCATCAGGTCATTTTCATACCTCCATGCTTGAACTTGAGGGAATGGAATTTCCTGCTTAGATGGACATGCTTAGTTAGACATGCTGCAATAATGCTCACATTTGGGTTTTTGGGTTTTTTTTAAGTGATCTGCCAAAAATAGGAAGGTTCAAATGGTTGGGGGAGGATTCCAAAAATGGCTTCAAAATTCCTCTAGGAGGAAAGAAAAGTTGGTGTGTGCCTTTTGGAATTAGTCATTCTTGAGACTTTACAGATCCAATGAGATGAGATCTGGTTACTGGAACTTCCAGTAGGTTGGTGCCAATGGGATTTGTATGTTCATTTTAGGTGACTGGGAGAACTTTGAATAGGATATTATTGGGAACCTTCACTCATACAGAAAAAAAAAAAGGAACATAGAACTGAGGAGACAGTAAATTAATTGGCTTCTGTTACAAGGCTTTGTTAATTGGGGAATGAAAAAGCCATTTTTTCCTATAGTGTAGAGATTTTGCTTCGTGCTCAAATGACATTAAAACATTCAAAGTATTTGAAAGTTCAGATAGCTGGATCCCACTTCATTGGTTCTGTAAAGTCTCATACATACAAAATGACTAATTGTATATTTAAACTACAAGCTCAGATGACATTAAAACATACAAAGTGTCAGCTTTTGAGCATGTTTAGTCAAATCTGGCTCCAAATACTCATTAACTGTGTGACCCTGGGCAAATCACTTAACCCTATTTGCCTCAGTTTCCTCATTTGTTAAATAAGCTAGAGAAGTAAATGGCAATCCACTCTTGTGAAGAAAATTCCCAAATACAGTCATGAAGAGTCACACACAAGTGAGTAACAACTTTAAAAAGTTCATCTAAAAGCACACTACATGAATCGAAGTAGCCTCTGGAACTAGCTGCTGCATCTTTAAAAGGAGTGCCTGAACTGAAGTAGTGAGGGTAAGGGACTCTCCTTCCTCTGCTCACCTCTTTTCCCCTGGCTCTAAGACTTGAGTCTGGGGTGTTTCTGTTCTGTGTTTGCCCAATTTCAGGTGCCAGAAGTGATACTCACCAGACCTGGAGCTGGAACTACGGAAACCTTGGAGTCAGGGTTGCAGAAGGGGTGCCGAGATTTGAGTCTCCCTGGGGTTTGTGAGTTAGACCTAGAACTGTGCCCTAAGGGAACCCGAACTCAGCCGTGAACTAATCCCCTCCCTTGCCAGAGACTGAATAGTGCAGGGGAAGAATTCTTCCCACATGTTGAGAGGAGTGGGTTTGTATATTTGTGATGTGCTTTCTGAAGACGTATTAGGGAGGTACATTCCTTTGGACAAGCTGCACTGTAATACATTTAGTAATCCCAATAGGTCATTTATGCAGGTATTGTTATCCTTCCTTTACACTGGAAGATACTAGGGCTCATACATGATGTAACTTATCCAACATTCTGAGTCAAAACCTTTCAATTCTAAGCCCTGATTGTTTCCCCAAATTATCCCTAGTTCTGTGCTTCCTTCTGTTTGTTTGGGCAAAGGAATTTTGAAGCTAAATGTGAGGTTGGGACTGGGATTTTCAGGGAAAATTCATACATCTCTAGAGCCCCCAAAGAGAAGAGACAAAGGAGGCTGCTCTTCCTTTCTATTCCTTGTCCTTCATCCTTTTCTCTGATGGTGTATTTTATCCCAAAGTATCCAGAAGGTTTCACTGACAATTACACATAGCTAAGTTATATTATTTATATGTGGATTCTGGCATACAGAATATTCAAAAAAAATGCTAAAGGCATGAACCTGTCTCTTAAAACCAAGATAATCATCAATCTTTTATTTCCATGTAGGAGAGGAAATTACATAAAGTATAAATAATCAAGGTCTTTAGGACATGGGATATACCATGGTGAATGAAGGCTACTTGTTTTTTTGGAAATTTTACTTTTAATTGATGGAATAAAATAAGCATCTCCATAGCACAGTGCAATAAGAAAAAATATTGATTATCCATGAAACTACAAATCTACCATACGCAACTTGCTATCTTTTTCAAATATGCAACAAAATTATCTTAAAACTTTCATTGACTAGTTTCTTTATGAGGTTTCATTTCTTAATTTAGATGTCAGGCTCATAAACTGAACCTTTTACCAAGGTTTTTATGCTTCATATTTCATGTTAAGTAGCTTCTCCTCTTTAAGACTTTCTCTGATGCCTCATTGTAGGATGGAGATAACTTCTGTCTTCTTAAAGACTATGTCTTGAAAGTCCTACCAAACTAGAAACACTTCAGGACAGACTTTACATTGACCTAGATGCTTGTCATTAGAGATCCAGCCTAGCTAAATTTAGAATGGCTCATAAAAAGAAAGCTGACCACAGCATGATAAACATTTTTAGTCACAGCAACTGATAAAATTGTCTACTGAGGTGTGGACGGGAATATCATCTGTTCTATTAGAGTACCTATTCTTAGGAAACTGAGACTGTTTTGGATATTCAAACTTAGATCATTTGGTAAAAGGAAACCCAGGTAAACAATAATTTTGATCTTTATCAGTTTGAAGTATATATATGTGTGTCAGTACACCATTGTTATTCCACCATTAGGGAGATAGGACAATTGACCAGAGGGAAAGCTATGTTGTTCAGCTGACCCATTTGAGGTTTTCTTGGAGTGGTTTGCCATTTCCTTCTCCAGTTCATTTTACAGATGTAGATACTGAAGCAAATTAGGTTAAGAGACTTGCTCAGGATTCCACAATTAATGTCAGAGGCCAGATTTGAACAAAATGCAGCACTCCATCCATTGTGCTATACCTACCTATACTTACGGCTAATACTTCTAGCAAGGATATTAGTCTCTGGTTTCCCCTGAGACTGCCTACAAGCAGTTGATAAAAGAAAGGAGAATTCATATTGTGACCATATAGATGGCCAAAGGAACCAGAGGAGATCTCTGTGTGGCAGAACAATATGTCTCTGGGAAATCTAATTACCTGGGTGGCTTTCTACATGTGTATTTTTATGTAAATTTTATGTGAAACTGGGAAACTTTGCATGTTGGGCCATAGTCACTAGCAGTCACCTAACTCTAAGCATTTTCACTGGCTGTTGCCCATGCATGGAATTCTTTCCCACCTCATCCCTGCCTCCTGGCTTCCTTTAATTTCCAACTAAAATCCTGTCCTATATAAAGCCTTTCCTTACCCCTTTAATGTTAATGCCTCTCCTTTACTTATCATTTCTATTTTATCCTATATATAACTTGTTTGTACATAGTTGTTTGCGTGTTGACTCCCCTTTTGGACTCCAACTTGATGGTGAGAACTATCATTTGTCTTTCTATGTATCCCTAGCATTTAGCATAATTTTTGGCACAAAGTAGGCAATAAAATTGGCAACTAGGTGGCATCAGGAAGATCTGAATTCAAATCCAACCCCAGACACTTATTAGCTATATAACAAGTCACTTAACCCTGTTTGCCTCAGTTTCCTCATCTGTCAAATGAGTTGGAGAAGAAAATGGCAAAGTACTCCAGAATCTTTGCCAAGAAAACCCCAAATGGGGACTCATAAAGAGTCAAAAGAATCAAAATAATTATTGGGATTCTAAGAGTAGAAATTTTCTTTTGCTTACAGTTAGTTAATAATGCCAATAAAACATACTAGAAAAGAGGATGCCACCTAAAATGACTGAAACAACTTAAGAATAGCAACCACAAAGGCAATAAATCCTTATTGATCAACTTATTGGGCTAGGGGTTGTTGGGTAAGCCTATGGTTATTGACATGATCCTGTTTAGAGATATGGAATGAAAAATGAAGAAATGGTTCCTACCTTTCTAGAATTCCCTCCCTTCATGACAAATTTTTGTCACATTTTTCATCACATTTTAAAATTTACACCTTCACAAAAAACAAAACAAAACAAAAACAAACAAATTAAAAAACCTGAGATAAGGAAGGCAGTTATTATTCACACTTGATGGATGAAGCAACTAATGCTTATAAAGAGTTGTCTTCAGTCATAAGACAAGTGTTAGAGTGAATAAAACCCAGGCCTGCTGCCTCTCAGTGCAAGAGTCTTTCAATTATACTCTGTCTCTATCTTGTTTCTATCCTAGTGAAACATTTAGCACATTAAGCATCAACAATGAAATAAATAAGGGATGGTGGTGAAAGAGAAACTATCTAGCTTATTTCTAATGACTCATTGGTTATGTTGCCTTTCATGCTTGAATTATGCCTTCTACACCTATGCTACCTTAACCAAGACTCAAATAGCCAAAGATCTGCTACATATAAGCCTTGAGACAAAACCAGATTAGATGGGAAGAAGATGATTACCAAGAAGCACCAATTTTCTGGATAATGACAAGAAAGATGATGGAAGGGTCATCTCAGGGAAAGTGGGGTCCCCATCACTGAAAATCTTTAGATTAAGACATCGTGATTACTTGTCAGATATTGTGTACCATATCCTATCTCCATACTTTTGCATGGACTGTTCTTCCATGCTTAAAATACATTCCCTCCTCATGTCTGCCTTGCTTTCTTTAAACCCTAAGCACCTCCATCATGAAGCTTTTAGTGATTCCATTCTTCCTCCCTGTTGTGTCTTCCATGCATCCAAATTACTCTGTTCATTTTTGTATATGCTTTATATTGTGCCTTTCTTAGTAGAATGCAAGGTCCTGAAAAGTAGGCTTATTTTGTTTTTCTCTTTGAATCTTCAAGTCCAAGTCAAAGGTAAATAGTCAAAAAAACATTTATTAAGCATCTACTATGTGCCAGTCACTGCTAAACACTGGGGAGACAAAAAAAAAAGCAACAATTCCTACTCTTCAGGGAGCTCCCAATGTAAAGTAAGACAATTTGCATAGAGGTTCTTAATAAATAAATAAAATAAATTAATACTTAATAAATAAATCAAATAAATGATGGAGAAAGAGGTTGACCTAGAAAGCTTCTCAAGTCCCTACCAACTTTAAGATTCCTTGATTTTATCACTAATTGAGATCAGTTATTATCTTGTTTAATGTGACCTTGAGCAAGCCACTTAGCTCTTGTGGGCCTCAGTTTCCTCATCTGTAAAATGAAGGAGTTAAAAAGACATGATTTCTGAATTACATTCCAGCTCCTTTTGGATCCAGCTTTGATCCTTTGATTCTTCTGACTTTTCAAAGAAAGAAATATAGATGTGAAAGTCATGTATTACTGAAGCTGAGAGGGAGAACCCTCATTTCATAGATGAAGGAATAGAAGGGTCATCCCCAAGGTCAGTTGGCTGCAATAAGAACTGGAGGCCAGGTCTCCTGATTCCTAGTCCATATCTCTGTCTACCCCACTAGAATCCTGTCTCTTCCATTGTCATTAATGCCTTTTTTATTTCATTTCCCTCCTTTTTTGTGGATGATAACATAAGGGTACATTTGATACAGTTGAAGAGCAGAGAAATCTATTAAATATGCCTACTTAATGAAATACATATATTTTTTATTAAATACAGACTTCCATAAGCCTTAAGTGCATATGAGGATTTAAAAGCCATAGGTAACTTCATATCATCACAAACATAATTACTACATATATTGGTACATTCCTTCAATAACTTAAAGTACCACACTGGAGACAGAACGCAGAATTAACAACATGAAATAACCCACATATAAGCAAAAGGGTGCTATAGAGGGGGAAAAAATCAAACACCATATATGAAGACACACTTACACAGTTTCTCCCATCTTGGAGGTCCCACAGGGCCTTTAAAAATATATGAGGTTATACAGTTACCTTCCATAGATGTAACTAGTTAAGACATTTTATTCCTGCTAGAATTAGCTCATTATTTCAGCTGGGCCAGCAGCCCATACCATGTTAGGCTCTAGGAACATGTTTTAATATCTTAAATTCTTGTTATCAGCAAAGGAATTTTTTCATCCAGTGGGCTAGTGAAACTTACTGTCCTGAAACTCCTTTGTGGGCTGTATTTCTATTTTTCCTTCTTTGCCTTTCTCTGGTGGGGGAAAGGTTGTCCTGAGATACTAAAGATTCAAGTCAAAACCCCACAAATGCTGGAATTTAATTTAACTCCCCGGTCTCTTGTGGGAGCTCTGGATTCTCTTGGAAGGCTTCAAACTCTTCTGTCTCTTCTGCCTTTGCCTTGTAAATCAGTGAAATGGATACAACAGGCAAACTTTTCTTTAGAAGCACCAACCTTAACATGAATAACCATCTGGACTCCAGAAAATATGACCTTGCTAACTGCCGTCACTGGGACTTTGCTCCAGGTATTTCAAGGTCAGTCCATTCACCCACACTCTGCTGCTTCTGTTTAGGATCTTCAGACAGAATGTCAGGCAGACATTTCCCTTCTCCAGATATGGCTCCAGGGATATATTGCAGTGAGAGATGCCAGAAAGCCTAAATTTGAAATAGGTGTTATGGCCTCTCCCAATGACTAAATGGGTAGTGTCATGCTCCAGGGGATGAGGGATGTCTCCAAAGATCTCCTTTTCCTGTGTCAGAGGGCTATTTGAAGGACAGTCATTGATCTGTCCATGTATGTATAGGGAAGCTGAGATCCTGAAATAAACCTGTGAAAGGATATAGGAATATGGATTTGAATAAGTGGATTGAAGTATTCTTATCCCCCAGACTTGTTTCCATGTATGTGTGTATATGTATTTATATATATATATATATATATATATATATATATATATATATAGGGATATGTCCCTATATATATATATGTGTGTGTCCCTATATATATGTCCCTATATATATATATATATATGTCCCTATATATATATATATGTGTGTGTGTGTGTGTGTGTGTGTGTGTGTATACATATATATGAATGTTTTAAAAATATATATGTGTATATATACATATATTTCTTAATATATATAAATTAATATATTATTTTTATTTAATTAATATAATTATATATAATTAAATATAATAATAATTTCTTAATAATAAAAATAAGAAAAATCCTTAATATATACATGCATACATACATATGAACAATATGAGTCTGTTTAATTCAATTCAATTCAATTCAAATAATTATTAGACTCCAGCATATGCTGGGCACTGTGTCAAGCACTGAGAAAACAATAAATGTGATTTAGTGCCTGCTCTCATTGAGTTTATATTCTCCTAGTGGAAATGCAATGCATACTGGTAATAAAAGTAAATAGAAGAAGCTAAATAAATGGCAATTGTGGTCAGAAAGGGTCTCAAATAAGATTTGATACCTGAACATTATTTTTTTTGAATAAAGCCCAGCAATTTTCTAAGACAAAGGTCATTTGTTAAAACAGAATTTAATACAAAGTTAATACATAGGATTTAGAGTTAGTAATGAAGTTAAAGATCATCTAATTCAACTCCTTCATTTTATAGGTGAGGAAACTGATGTCCAGAGGCAATAGAGCCCCACCCCATCTCCACTCCCTGTTCTGCTATTAATTTATTTGGTGACTTTTGGACAAATAACTGAACTCCTATAGATTTAATGATCCCTGCTGACCAAATGTCATAGGACTGTTGAGATGATTCACTCAATGCCAAGAAAACTGAAGGAGAGGAACCCTCAGTACTAGTATATTTTGCTCTTTAGATTTCTATAAGTTTTCAGGTTTCTTATTCTTCTTGTTTTACTTATAGACAACGAGGTGATGCAATGGATGGAGCACTGAGCCTGGAGTCAGAAAAATCTGAGTTCAAATTTGATTTAAGACACTAGTTGTGTAAATTTTTCCTCAACTGAAAATGGGATTAATAATAGCATCTATGTCGCAGGTTTCATATGAGGATCAAATGAGATAATATTCTTAAAGTACTTAGCACAGTATCTGGCATATAGGAAGTATTTAATAAATGATTATTCCTTTCTATCCTTCTTGGGTGTCTCTTAGTCACAGACTAAAGATTTTCCAGTCTACAGGATGATGATGAAGAAGTAAGGAGTCTTACTGTGTTCCTGGTTTGCAACAATATTACCTGAAGGTTTCAAGTTGCAATAACTTTTACTGAGAATGATTTGATGCTCAAACCTAAAAATAATATTTACTCTAGATATGCTTGAAACCTTCAATATTCACATAATTTTAATATTAGAAAGGACCTCAGAGGTCATCTAACTTCCTTTTGTACATCTTCACTGAGAAAGAACTAAGTCCCTGCTGGGTAGCCCATCCCAGTTAGGATAGCTCTGGGAAATTGGTTCTTCAATTGAACTGAAATCTGCTCCTAGTTCTAGACTCTGAGGTAAAGTAAAACAAAACTATTCTCTCTTTCAAAGTACATTTCCTTGGAAAGAGCCATCTGCACCTACAGAAAGAACTAGAAGACTGAATGTGAATCAAAACACAATATATTCACCCTTATTGTTATTGTTTGCTTAGTTTTGTTCTCATGTTTTTCCCCCTTTTGATCTGATTTTTCTTGCACAATATGATAAATATGGAAATATGTTTAGAATTGCACATGTTTAACATACTGAATTGCTTGCTGTCTAGGGGTGGGAGGGAGAAAAATTTGGAACACAAAGTTTTGCAAAGGCAAATGTTGACACCTATCTTTGCATGTATTTGGAAAAATTATAAGCTATTATTAAAAAACAAATAAACAAACAATTATTTTTATTAAAAAACAAAAACAGAAAGGATATCTCTTCAAACACTTGAAGATGGAGATCACATCCCTCCTAGGAGTCCTCTTCTGGCTAAACATTCCTGGTTACTTTGACTGTTCTATGATTTCCAATATTCTGATTACCCTCTTTTGGAGATAGTCAAGCTTGTTTATGCCCTTCCTAAATGAAAAATGAACTAAATGAACTTCCTAAATGGTATCCAAGAATGAACTGAACTACAGATGTGGTCTGGCCAGAGAAGAGGATGGCAAAACTATCATCTCCTTTGCTCTATATCACACAAGCTTTTCTGGCTGCCAAATCAATATGTTGATATTTTGCTAGGATCCCCAGTCTACTTCCACAAAACCAATTGCCTAGCCATACCTTCTCTAATCCTGCGCCATTGTTGGAACATTCATCCCTATATCTTATTGGATCTATGTCAAGATTTTTTGGATCAAAACTTTGTCATTCAGCATGTCTCCCTTTCAACTTTCTTTCACCAACAAATTTGATAATTGTTCTAGCTTCAACCAAGTCACTAATAAAACTGTTTTAAAAAATGCTTTGGAAAACATTGATTTCTATAAACCATGGAACATAAGACTTTCTAGTGAGGCTATAAGGCTGGAAGCTTGGTCTCTAGATCTTTCCCAAGCCCAGGATAATCTCTATTGACCAGTTGTCCACTGGGAAAAATGGTTGCCAATGCTATTCTTAAGTGTCCTCTGACCCCCCCCTTCCTTGACCTCTGGAGTGCTAAGGATTAAATCAGGGTAAAAAAGGTTTCCCTTAAGACATAAAGTTCCCCTGATCCTTAACCTGACCTCTTTTTCTGATTCACATGTCTCTTCCTCTTTTCTGCTCACCAGAACCCTAAATCTCTGTGACAAGGTCAGGGTTCAGACTCCAACTGAAGGTATGACGGTATGGGGCTTTCATGATTTCCACTGATATTTGCCTTGAGCACTGTTTCCAGAATGGATACATGGACAGAAATGGAAGAGTTTTGGTCTAAATCTTGCCTCAGATATCCCCTACTTCTATGACCCTGACAAAATCACCTATCTTCCTGGACCTTTCATTTTCCTCACTTGAAAAATGAGGGATTGGAATACTGACCCTGAAGATATATTGTGCTCAGTTTTGCTTAGCTAAACCAACCATACTTTCTTTCTCCAGATAAAACATCTGCAGCCTCTGGAAAGATCAGAGGAGAGATGAAATGATTGCTCCAGATCATCTGATGCCAAATCTAGAACTTTTATTTGAAAAGCTTATTTCTGGTGGTGAGAAACACCAGGTATGGCTAGATATTTCCATGTTCATCCATATTCATAACAGAGGCTTCATAAACATAGAAGAATGAATATTTGAGTTTGCTCAGAGAAATTAATGAGATGATAGTTCAATAAATGACAGACTTGGTATTATTCCCCAAGTTCCTAATTTAGTTACAAGCCCAAAGCTCTTCCTCTCATATCCTTTTGTAATCCTATTTGGGGTTTTTATCGGGAAGATACTAGAAAGGTTTGCCATTTCCTTCTCCAGATTATTTTACAGATAAGAAAAGTGAGATAAACAGGGTTAAGTGATTTGCCCAGGGTCACACAGCTAATAAGTGTCTGAGATCAGATTTGAACAAAGGAAGATGAGTCTAGGCCAAGTGCTCTATCTACTGTACTCATCACCTAGCTGAAGTGGGAAAGAATTATATTCTAACTGCACCATCAGGTCTCTATTCACCCCATTATGTTCACTATGCCTACATTCCCCTAATGTTAATTTCCATTTGCTGAAATCCTACTCATTCTTATAACCTGAGCTCTAATATCACATCTTCCATGAAGTTTACCCAGAGATTTCAGCGATTTATCTAATTCTAAACTTCCATATCACTTTATCCTTCTTATATTCTGCCTTGTATTATCTGATTTGTATTTAAATTATTTTGTATTAAATTATAGCATATTATATTATTTGCATTATTAATGCATTGTGTTATATTTTATTTAATAATAAAATATCTTATTGTATTAATAATACAATATTATAATATATTATTTTATTTTAATACAAAATACTTTTGCATATTTGCATTATTTGTACCTTCTTTCCTCCACTAGAAGGTAAAATCTTTAAAGACAGATCTTTGTATTCTTAGGGTTATGCACATAGGAGATTAATAAATGTTTGTAGAATAAATTAGTGAGCTAATTAATGAAGAGATAATCTTGCATAGTGGAAAGAATACTGAATTTGTAATCAGGAATGAGGATTCCAATTCTAGCAGTACAACTTCCTGGCTGTATCCCTAAACCTATTAGGGTCTTCATTTTCTTGACCAGTAGAGGTAGCTGGAATCAGGAAGATTTCAGTTATCTTGCCTAAATTAGCTGTGTGATCTTGGCCAAATCACTTAACTACTGTTTGCCTCAATTACCTCAGTTGTAAATAGGGATAATTAGGGTGTTGTGAGAATTAAATGAGATATTCATAAAGCTCTTACTACAATTCTTAGCACTTACTAGGTACTTAATAAATACTTGTTTCCTTTCTTTCAGTAAAATGAAGGGGCTGGACTAGATGGACTTAAGATCCTGTAACTTTTAAAGTTCCCTGGAGTTGTGACATTTCAAGACCTGAAAAATGAGTGATTTTACGTGGAAACCACCAAAGGTTTTTTCAAAATGAGCTTTTTTCTATGCTCTCCTTAAAAAGACTTTCTGTTAAAGAGTATTTCAAATACTCAGAAACTCATTATTCTTAAATTTTAAAAAGTATATATTATACAACACTTCTGTGAAATTAGTATTCCATAGATGATCCTAAACTTGTCTCCCACTTTCTTGCCATGGTGCTATTGTTTATAGTATCTTTTTCATGCCAAATGTAATCCATGCTTACTTCTTCCCAAACTCAAGTAACCTGAAGTTTGTTCTAGTGACTGAATTTTTTGTTGAAAAATCTGGCTCAATTTAACAAACATTTTATAAAGCACCCAGCATTAAAATGGCTGTACTAAGCACAGTAGAAAGGGAAAAAATGATCAGTGGAGAGCAATGGGTCTTATTTCATAGCACTCAGATATCTTGCCCCACTATATCACACAAAGAAGTGGCCCTTTGGTAAGACAAGTAACCTGTAGGCAACTGGTTGGTGCAATGGAGAGTGTGTGATCTTGGGTAAATCATGCCTTGGTTTCTTCAACTATAAAATGGAGAAACATAGGGTTGTTGAAAAAACAAAATGAATTAATATTTATAAAGTGCTTTGTTAATGTAAATGTAAAAGTAAAGCAATGTATAAATATCACTATTAATACAAATCTCTCTATAGGTACCCTTATCCAATTCTATTTTGAATTCTCTAATAGATTGCACCCTCAATGATCCCGACTCTCTCATTAACCTTCAGTTTCTCCCTGTATACTAACTGCTTTCTTGCTAACTGCAAATATGCCCATGTCTCTCCCATCCTTACAAAAACCTCATTTGATCTGAACATTCCTGCTAACTATTGTCTAAAAATTCTCCTCTCCTTCATGGCTAAACTCTTTGAGGAAGCTGTCTATATTAAATTCCTCTTTTTTACCTCTCTTTAATTCTTCAGTGTTTTTGATCTCATCATTCAGCTGCTTCCCCCAATAATCTCTTAATCTCCAAACCTGATTGTCTTTTCTCAATCCTCTTTATTCTTGACTTCCTAACCACATCTTCTCTCATCTCTAGATTTTTGTGACATACCTCTTTCTTGATTTCCTCCTATCTGTCTGTCTACAACTTCCTAGGCTCCTTGACTGTATTTTCATCCAGGTCATACCATTAACCATGGTTATCCCCTTCTCTGTTTTTGCTTGGCCCTTTTTGCTTCTCCCTCTATTCTATTTCACTTAGTGGTATCAGCTCCCATGGATTCAGTTATCTCTATGCTGAGATTCTGAGATTTATTTATCCAGTCCTAACCTCTTTTCTAATCTCTAGTTTCCCATCTCCACAACCTGACTGCTCTGCCTCCTAAGCCACTGTCTGGAATGCTCTCCCTCCTAAATTACACCAACAGCCTTTCTCGGCTTCTTTCCAGGTCTCAGGGCAAACCCTACCTTCTTCAAGTGGTATTTCCCTGTCTACATCAATGCTACCGCCTTGCCTCTGAGATTACATCTCAAGTTGCTCCTATTTGCTTACTTCTCTCCCCTATTAGAATGTGAGCTCCTTGAAGGGAGATAGGCACTGTTTTTGCCTTTATATCTCTAGTGCTTAGTTCAGTGCCTGCCTGTCACATAATTAATGCTAAATAAATGCTTGTTGACTTGACTATATCCAGTGAGCTACTGAAAAGGTCTCCATGTTTCAATGCTACTGACTGAAGAGTTTTCTAAAATCTAAATCTACTTTTCCTACTTTAATTCAGAAAGTCTGCTCATCTGAATGCTTCAGAGGACTCTTGTAGTCCATCAGTTATTGTCAGAGGAACACAGACAGATAGTTATCTCTGCTCTTATGTTCTTTTGTGAAAAATGTCTGTAGGAAAAAAAAATTGGAAAGATCTTACAGATAATTTGGAATAACTACTTAACTTGACAAATGAGAAAGCAGGAGATTCAGCTTAGTGACTTGTATGTGGATACACAGAAATAAGTCATAGAGACCAGATTTGAATTCAGTTCTTCTAATTCTAATCCAGTGCCCCTAGATGTACTTGATTCCCCAAATTTCTTGATTAAAACAAACAATATCTGTAACATCAGTTTGCTTCCTTGAACTTTTGCCTGGTCTCTTCAAAGAAAAATTGATTACCTGAGCATAATGGTGATAAACCTGGGAAGCCTAACACGCTAGAACAGAATCACAAAGTTCAGTTTAGTCTAGAATAGTGAGTTAAACTGAATAAGATGAAATTCAATAAGGGAAGAATGAAAAAGTCCAAAATTTGGGTTCAAAAAGTCAATTAAGAAGCAGAAAGAAACATGGTATGATGGAATAAGCCCTGGATTTGACATCAAATGATCTTTGTTCAAATCCCTGTGTTATTACATAGCTATGGGATCCCATGCAAATGGGATCAGACAAATGATTTAACATCCCTGGTCCTTATTTAGTGTTTACTTTGAGGATACAAGAAAAGTTAAAAACAATCTCTATCCTCAAAAATCTTATGTTCTGATGAAAGAGACAATATATACATAACTAAGCAAATACAAAGTAGATAAAAAGTAGTCTCAAATGAAATGGTACAGTAGTTTGTAGGGGAGACCAGAAAAGGCCTCCTGCAGAAGATAGGATTGGAGCTGTGTGTTAAAGAAAGTCAGAAACACTGGGAGGATGGAGAGTGTGTGGAAAGCTGAAGAACTTACAGATTAAGCACATATTGATCAGATACTATTAACTAAAGCAGATCAGGCCTATAAGCCCCAGTTAAGTGATTTTAGATGAGACCTGGACTGCATTCCATTGTCCAAAGAAGGAATTAAGTGGCGGAAACTGTATATCACCTTTTTCACTGCATTCCACTGACCAAATAGGGGGATAAAGGTTTATGTAACCAATCACAACCTATAGAGGGTGGGATTTGGGGGGTTCTTTGTCTAAAATGTATAAAAGTTCACATCTTCAAGTGAATGACTCTCCTCCTGTGAGTATCCTTGCTGTCCTTTCGGGCCCACAGGCCAGGACGGTCCGCTTCTCGAGATTCTAATAAATTCTTTCTGTGCATCATTTGGAGCTACTCCTGAGTACTCAGTTTGGGTAGGTGCAATTGCCCCAAACAAGAGGATTCTAGAAATGAGGAATAGCCGGAGATAAGAGATGTTATATCACATATCACGTGCAAGAAATAACAAGTGGGCAGGAGAAGTAGGAAGGAATAAGATTGTGAAGAAATTTAAATGTCAAACAAAAGATTTCATAGTTGATTCTGAAGACAATAACGACAATAGAGTGTATTGATAGAAGGATGACAAGATCAAATCTATAATTTGATAAAAATCACTTTGGCCACTTGAGGTAGAAATTGGACTAGAGTGGATCTGTTTAATCCTATAGCCTTCCCTTCATTACTTAGTCAACCAAATATAGCATACAATCAGAATCTCCTTTTAAAAATAATAAATGGAATGATAACAACAATTCCTTACATATAATAAGTGCTTTATAATTTTTAAAGCATTTTCTTGGATGTGTAATGCCAGAGAAACTGAGCAAGATAGAGATTAGAGAACAATTTATTAATTTATTAAATGGAGATATTTACTAGGACCAAATGGATCCATGGTTTGGTCCCAGGGCTAAATGAAACTATCATCTCAAAGAATCCAGCACTGAATGTAGGATACAAGATCTTTACAAGATTACAGGGTTACAAGAACAATGACATAATGGGGGAGGTACCTGGATGGAGATGACCTAATGGGGAGAGCAACCTAGGATGAGGATGACATAATGGAGGCAGACACCTAGGATGACATAATGTGGAGGGAGGTACTGGAGAGGCTCCTGATATGCTAATGATGTCTAAAATGGACAAATATCTTTATTCCATTAAATATTAAGAGGGAATAAGTATAGCCTAAGGTCTAAGATATGACCTTTATCCTATCAAACATTAAGAGGGAATGGTTATAACCTGAGGCAGAGTAACTAAATAGGACAATTAGGGAAACTGGGTCAGGACATTAAAAGAGAACTGTGGCACAACAGACTGCCACATTTCTGAGGTTAAGTTTTATTATTGCTAGTATGACATGGATGAGTTATCTCGGCATTCTGCAGCCCAATAATGTCTTTCCTAATCTATAGTTCCCAGAACTGAACACAAAACCCCAAATGCCAAAAGACCAAGGCAGAAGATAGGGGCCCTCTTACCTTCTTAGCCCTAGATGTTATACCACTCAATGCAACCTCCCTCTCCTTTCCTCCTCCTACCCTTTTGGCAGTCAAAACATCCCATTGCTTTATATTTAACCTGTAATTCAGTCATACTCATCCCCCCCTCTCCAACATACACACACTCCAATCTTTTTTCAAACAAACAATATTTAGTCATGTGTCATTAAGACAGAAAGAAAAGAAGACACTATTGAGATCTTTATTTCTAACAATCTTGTTTCATCAAATAGCTTGAAGAAAAGCACCTCTGAGTTAGAAACAAGTCTTTTTGGATTACATGCAATATATTTGGGAGGTGTTTTTGAAGGAACTTTCCACAGCCCAGCCCCAGACCAGTGCATTGACTTAATTTACCTTACTATTTGGGCCTCAGAGACTCTTACTGGAAGCAGGAGTTGATCTCGTTACAAATCTCTGTTCAGTTTGGCTTCTCTGGCCCAGAAAAGTATTTCAACAGCTTCCATCTCTTCCAATGTGCCCTTCTATTTTCCCTTGAGGAAAGAGAATTAAAACTAACCACCTCATCCTTTGGAGAAGTGGGACTATATTGTTGATGAGGTTGGGAAATTCCTGCAAGGTCTTCACAGAAGTATGTAAAATCTGCTGCTTCAACTAGTCCTAGGATTTAAAAGACTGGCAATACCATGGAGAGATATTTCTGTGGCTAGCTGTGTTCCTAGCCTGATTGCCTTATCTGCAAAGGCCTAGAGAATTGGGGAAAAAAATTTCAGAAAGTGGGTCCAAATTATAAAGTAAACAAAGGTTTGTTTTTGTAGCCTCCTCCTTTATCCTCATCCTGGACAGCATACCTTAGGATCTGACTTTATCACTTTCTTCCCCTCCAACATCCATCCATTCTGTGCCCCATCCCTTAGTTCCCTGATCACAATTAATATAAAAATTTTAAAATTGCCCTTCTTGGGCAATGTATATTTTGGTAGTGGCCTTTATAATAATGAGAATAAAAACTAATATTTATATAGCACTTACAATGTGTCCAGCACTGTGCTAAATGCTTTACAATTATTATTTCATTTAATCCTCACCACCATCCTGGGAGATAGATTAGGTAGTGACTGCCCCAGGGTAACAGAGCTATTTAAATTCTGAGGTCAAATTTGAATTCAGATAGTCCCAACTCCAAACTGAGCATTCTATCAGACTGCACTACCTAATTGCCCTTCTGGGAATAGAATCCTTAAGGAATGAATCTATTCATCTATTTCAGGCCTGTGGTAAGTCTCAGGCTCCATATCCCAGTATATTGATGTCCACAAATCCCAAGATCTTACTTTAACTTGAGCCCTAGCATCTAAGTGAAGCCTCCCCTGACCATGCCAGTCCCAGCTGATCTTCCTCTTCTTTGAACTCCTTTGAGGCAGCACGGCCTATGGATGGGCCTGTCTCTGGCCAGTCATGAAAGCTGCCACTGAGGAGTCAGACATAGATGCAAACTGAGACTGGAACTTCACGGCAGAAGTTTACTGGACTGGCTCTTTTGTTTGCCCTATGCTGTGAGGTTCCTGAGTTTGGAAGGCTTAAATTAGCATCTATTTACTGTCTCATCTCCAAATGCTGACCTTCCCTAGGGACAGGACCCAGGAGTGTTCCTCCTCTGCCTTCTCCCAGACTATGACTTTCCTCAAAGATGTCCTCTCACACAGCTTGGCCAAGGGGCTGGGCCCACAGTAATCATTCAGGAAATACTTGTTGGTTTGAATCAACTGAGCATCAGCCAAGATCTAGCCCTCTTGACAACAGATAGGTAGGAATATTTGACTTCTTTCCTAATAAGAGCACATTCCTCAGCCTCAGAAGAACTGCCCTGCCTTCCCACCCCACCTGATTGCCTCTAAGGCATACTCAGGGACTGTTGATTTGAGAACAAGTTAAATCTGACAACCTTTGAGCATGGAAAAGTTAGGCCCAGGAAACTAGTTCTTGGTAGCCTGGAGGTAAGGATGGGTCTATAACTTCTTTTTCTTTAATTATCTAAGCCCCATTTTGTTCTGGGACAGAGGTCCCATCCAGGTCTCAGCCCTTCTTTTAATGAAAGCCACAAAACTTATAAGGAGGATGACCTACTCAGAAAATCCAGCCTGAACCTAAAAGGTGAAGTTTATATTTTGAACTAAGTAGTAAGATAATGAGGCAGAGATTTTTTTTTTCACTGACTCACATCTCACCAGGCCCTTATGGCCTATGTCTAGCATTAAGGAATTCATCCACTTGAGGAGGGCACAACTTTCTCTTATCATCCCACCCTTCTCTGCACTGCTCCATCCAGTCATGATGTATAGTTCTGTTTTGAGGTCCTTTTACTCACCAAAAATTCTACTGAGTCACTTACTCTTTGGAAATGTCCAAGGACAAGACACTGGGATGCCATTTTGTTTTAGAAATGACCTGGGCTTACAAAGAGAAACTACTCTCAAGAGCTAATAAAAGGATTCTGTTGATCCAGCTCTCAGGATGTTGGTGTCCTCCAACCAGTGCTTTAGCCAACTCTCTGAGAGCAGTTTGGTTCTTTAGATACACACATGGTTTAGAAGATGAATTGGAATTCTTTCAACTACTTGGAATCCACGTGTGTTTATAGAAAAGCAGGATCAGGAAAGAGACTGCTAAAATCAGTATAGCCTGAGCCATAGTGCTCAGTCCTTTGATGGATAGAGTAAAAACAAACAAACAAACCAAATATCATAAGAAGCTCAATCATTTAAACATTTATTTTGCACTGGTATGTACCAGGTACATACATACTAAGTGCTGGAGATGCAAAAAGAGGAAAAACATAGTGCCTATCCTCAAGGAGCTTGTAATCTAAAGGGAAAATAACACACAAACAAATATATACAGAGAAAGCTCTATATAGGTTAAATAGAAAATAACTAAAAGAAAGAAAGCATTGGAATTAAAGAGGAAAGGAAGACTTGCAAATAAGTGGAGCCCAGAAGTCATTCCTAAATTGGATGCCCAAAGACCTGGTTTGCAAAAGCAGTGAAAGAAAGAAGTTCTATTGCCATTGCCTTTTACTTAGCAGGCCTTTGGGACCCCTGAGGATAGTTGCTGTTGGCAAGCCTCTGTGATTAAGCAGGATCAAACAAGTCTTATCACTGCTCTTGGTATGTGTGTTCTCAGGCCTGTTACAGAGTAAGTAGTCCCTGTGTGCAGAGCCAAGTCTGGTTAAATAAGGAAAGGTTAAATAAGAGGCCATCAAAAGGAAATCTTCATGGACTTAAAAGTTAATAATAATAATAATAATGATAGTTAACATTTATATAGTACTTACTATATAACAGGCATTATGCTAAATGCTTTATAAATATTAAGTCCCCTGATCCCAATCCTGAGAGATAGGTGCAATTACAACCTCTATTTTACAGATGAGAAAACTGAGGCAAATAGTTAAGTGCCTTGTCCAGCCTGGTAAGTATCTGAGCTGCATTTGAACTTGTTTTCCTGATTCTAGGCCTGGTCACTACATCCACTCTGCCACTTAGCTGACTTTTATTGACAATGAAATCATAGCCTATCAGAGATAGAAAGAATCTATGCATTGATCTAGTACTATAGCTTATTGTATAGATGAAAAAAGTGAAGTCCCAAAAGGAAAATAATTTATTTTTATATTATTACTAATCATTAATTACAACATGTTATTATGTATAACATATAATTCTAACACAATATGTTAATTATAAGATATAATATATAAAATAATAATATTTTCAGAATAACACAGCAATCAGGACTTGAAACTTACAGCTCTAGTCCACAGTTTCTTCTGTTGAGACATTCTGAGGAAAGAGAAAATGAGCCAGACACAGTACAAAGAACTCAGAGTTAGAAGTTCAGAGACTGAGAGCTAGTCCTCCTCTACTGATTGTTTAACTTTGGCTAAGTCACTTAACTTGTCTGTGTCTGTTTTTCCATATATGAAATGGGAAGATAGGTAATAGGAATAAAAAGGAAAGGTAAATTCAATCTGGTCTCTGAAATCCCTTCTAACAATGTGACCCAGGCTTATCTCCTACTAATATAAAAAGGCAAAAAAGATGAGAACTTTATTGATCATTTTAGTTATACCTTCATGTAGCAGGTTTGGTTGCACATATTCATTAACATTTTAATGAGATGATGGAGGATTTTGCCTTGTTGGAGCATACTTACTTGTTGGATACTTAAAGACCCATTCTACAAGTCCAAGATTAAATCTTTTCCCTAAAACCTTGTCCTCTTCCTAATTTCCCTATTACAACAATAAGGCATAAAGCACCTCCTAGTAATCCAAGTTTAAAATTTCAGTATCATTTTCTAGTCTTCATTCTTACTCATTCTTCATATCCAGTTTTCCCCCAAGACCTATTGTTTCTTCCTCTACACCTCTTTTCTCCCTTATCACCTTATAACTAGATTACCACAATAATCTTTTGCTTGATCTCCCTGCCTCAAGTCTTTCCCTTCTTTGATGAATTCTTTAATTAGTTGTCAAACTGATCTTCCTAAAGTGTAGGTATAACTATATCACTCCCTCTGTTCAATAAACTTTCCTGGCTCCCTATCACCTCTAGGAGTGATTATAAAATATATTTGTCATTCAAAAGCCACTTCCTACCATTCTAACTTTATTTACTCCTTACTCAGTTCTCCTTTCCCCCTCAATTCCCAAGTGACACGGGCTTCTTCTCTGTTCCTTGATAAGACAGTCCATCTCTCAACTCCATGTCTTTTTACTGGCTTGACTCCATACCTGGAATTTTCTTTTTCATCACTTTTACCATATGGTTTGTTCAGCTTTCTTCAAGTCCTGGCTAACATCAATGCTAGTGTCTTTCTTTTGTTGATTATCTCCAATTTATCCTATATCTCTGTCTAGCTATTTTGTTTGTGCATTGCTGTTTGCATATTGTCTTTCCCATTAGACTGTGAGTTCTTTGGGATCAGGGACTGGTTTTTGTTTGGTTTTGCCCTTCTTTATATAAAGAACATTTAGCACAGTGCCTAGTGTATAGTAGTGACTTAATAAATGCTTGCTGACAGACTGATAATGCTGAGACGTAATCACACATCAACCACAAGGAGTAACTAGATTAACAAATAACTGGAAGCATAATACCAGGCTGCATCAAAAAGATTCACTCTAATTTTAGTGAGAAATTAATGGGCATGTTAGTGTAGTCAAAGAGAAAGAATGTTGACTTGAGTCAGCTGAATGAGTCAGAGGACTTGAGTTCAAGTTCTTTTTCTTATGCTTATGCCAAATTACTTCATTAGGCCTTTATTTCCTCTTTTGTAAAATTAGAGAATTGAACTAAATATCTTCTGAGGTCCTTCTAACTCTAGCTCTATGATCAAGAGTCCATTTTTGTCCACAGAATATGTAGTCAAAATCCCAAACAAAAGCCTCATCCTTTAGTTTTATTATCTTTGTTGGCTTCCTCTACAGACATTCAATAAGAGGAAGTATGAAGGGATCTTACTGAAGTAAAAACCTGTTCAGGTACTCTTGCCTCATCTATGAGCAGTTTTGTAGAAGGGAAGAAACTTTTTCAACACTTACTCAAATCTTTTCTCCAAAGAAGAAAGGAGAACTGAAATAGGGAAAAGAAAATTTTGAAATGACAAAGAAAGGAATGGTATTTTTTCATGAAGAAATTTTGATGGTTAGTGGTAGAGCAGCTGTGGGAAGGTGGGGGCCCTAAGAAACTGTTGCTAAATTATGAATTGGTCCAAACATTCTAAAAGAACAATTTGGAATGACAAGAAAAAATTCAGTAAATTCACTACCTATTTGACCTAGACATTCCCCTGCTAGAGCATAAACAACAAAGAAATCAAAGGCAAAAGGAAATGATTCATATATACAAAAATACTGAGGAGCTGTACTTTTTGTGGATGTAAAAAACTAGAAACAAAATAGGTGTTCATTTATTAGGGTGAGACAACAAATTGTTATAACCATATACAATAAAATACTATTGTACTATTAGAAATGATTATGTGAGGAATTCAGAGAAATGGGAAGCTTGTGTAGACTAATACAGAGTGAAATGAACAGACAGATTCAGGAAAAACAGTATTAAGAATAACTATAGTTATAGAAAGGAAATGAACTCTGAAACTGGAATGCTGTGTAATTATAATGCACAATCTTGGACCCAGAGAAGACATACTTCCTTTCTTGGGAGAAGTAGAAAATTATGACTATAGAATATTCCCTGCACTGTCAGACAAAGTCTCTGTGTTTTCCTTTGTTGCATTGTTACTGAGTAGCCTGGAGTTGGATTTATATCAGAAAGTGATCTTTTAAAACATTATATTTTAAAATTTTATTTCTACTTAATTAATTTTTAAATATTTATCTTATTTAAATTTTTTAAAGTATCAATAAAGAAGTATTCAAAAAATGTTATTCAGGATTGATGAAAGGTTTGTGGAAAGGAAACTATTAATTTGTTGTTCTGGTATTTGAGTTAAATTTCTATATTTCTATAAGTTCTATAATAGATGGGTAACTCCTTAAAATTATAATATCTGTGCAAACACTTATTGGAGAATTACCTTATCCCAACACTCATTCTAATCGCTGTTTGCTTATGATCTTGTTTGATTTCCAATTGTATGAATCGTATCTTTTAAAAAATGATATCCTCGGTAAATCTCTTTAATTCATTTTGGTAATGTCATGACTATTTTCCTATTCTTAGAAGATTCTTAAAAGAAGAAGATTCTAAGAAGAATCTTAGAAGATATTCTTAGAAGATAGAGAAAGCTAATTCAGACTCAACCAATATGGAATCAATGGTTTCTGGGAAAAGGACCAAGCAGTATTTCCTTGTATTTTAGTTCAGTCTAATGGATGAATTGAGAAACTGGCAGGCTGGAAAGGGAGAGGCTAGAGGCAGGGAGTTCAGTGATGCTTAAAGCATTAGGCACCACCTAGCGCTAGCTAAGATGCTCAAATGCAAATGTATATTTTTTTTCAACTTAGTCAAAATCTTCACATGGCAAAAAGTTTCTATCTCTTCTTCAGTACCATATCTCTCCCTCTGTTTAACCCCCAAATCTTTGATTCATGTCAGTCTGGTGGCAGCAGAGAAAAAGTGTCAGATTTATATACTGAGAACTTGGATTCAAATGCTGGCTTTGTTACTCTTTTTTAAAAATTATTTTATTTTTAATTTATGGAATAAAGCAAGAATTTGCATAACACTGTAAAATAAAAAAGATGGTTGCACATGAAACTGCAATTCTACTATGTACAATTTGCTATTCCTTTTAAACATACAACATTATCATGTAAATTTCTTTTTTTTCTCATTTTCCCTTTTGTCCTCCCTACTCTCTTATCCCCCCCTCCACTCTAGAGATGGCTACTCTTAGACACAAGTAGGCATATATTTTTGTGAAATTATTCTCTGCATATTTATACTTATTATCTTTCTTCATATATTCTTTATAGTTAATTTGGGTATTTTTAATAATCAAAATTAACTATTTGCTCAGTCATTCATAAAGCAGTACTATTTATGTGGCATTGAGCAAATCACTTCCCTTTTTGAGGGCTCAGTTTTCTCATCTATAAAATGAGAGAATAACTCACTGAGGTCCATTCTATCTTAATCAACATTCATACTTAACCATAATGGCAGTATACTCAGCAGTATGCTAGTAAAATGTTTAATAATTAGCTCTCCCAGGAAACAAGCAAACAAACAAATATGAATAGGACACATTTAAATCCTTTTTTTTCATTTTACTCTGAACTTAATAAAACAAGCATTTCTATAACATAGGAGAATAGAAAAAAATGATTGTACACAAAATGGCAAATCTATTATGTACACCTTACTATTCCTTTTAAATATAATAAATTGTCTTCTCCTCCACCTTTTCCTCCCCCCACAAGAGTTGGCTTGCACAGACACAAATATGTATCTCAGTTCTTTCTCTGATACAGATGTCTTCCTTAAATTGAGTCTGCATCATTTAAATTTCTCTATTACTTTCTTAAGTCTAGAAATCAATAAAACAATAAATGAAGTCCTCAATTGTAACTTTTGGTGATTTCTGAGATATAAATGCTTACAGTGAAATTTTAAGAATTTTCTTGAACCTGTTCCATCTGGGTCTTTATCTTTTATCCTTTATCTTTTATCTTCTGTCCCATTGCTCATCCTCACTTTCACCCTCTTTATATAACTCTACATTTACAGTAATAGTATGTGTACACAGGTTGGTTCTCTTATCCTCTCCAATCTTGCCCAACCCACAGCATGGATGGATTGATAGATAGATTTCAACTAAAAGTATCCAGATTTGAACCTGAATCCTAGCTCTGTGACCTCATCCCTACATGAACTTGGGCAAGGCACTGCTACTTTCTGGGGCTCCACTATAAAGTGAGGGACTAGGACAAAATAATCTCTAAGATTCCCTCTGGCTCTGAATCTGTTTTCTGGCCTGCTGTGCTGCTCTTGAGCCCCTCTGTATTATTGAGGATGCTGGGATTCCAGCTGCTCTAGAGTGGCCTCAATATATTCTCCTCTATGATCTTTTTCTTTTCACATCACTGACTATTAGAACATTTGATCCTCACAAGCAAGCAGGATTTTTTGTGCCCATTTAATAGATAAAACCACATTGACAGTTAAAATAGCTAGAACACTGAACTTGAAGTCAGAAAATTGCTGTTGATTTATTTCAGCCGTAGCCAGCTCTTTATGACCCCATTTAAGGTTTTCTTGGCAAAGATACTGGAGGAGTTTGCCATTTCCTTCTCCAGCTCATTTTACAGATGAGGAAACTAAGGCAGGTTTTAGTGATTTGCCCAGGGTAACAGAACTAATTAAAATCAAATGGGGGTGATAATAATATTAATCTCTCAGGATTGTTACCAGGATCAAATATAAATGAGGTGCTTTGTAAACCTTAAAACACTGCACAAATGCAGCTATTATTCTTTTAATATTAATATTAAACAACTATGGAAAAACTAAGTACTCAAAATGTTACTAGTGATTTGGCATCCTCAATTTCATGTTAAATCAAGTTCAAACTCAACATGGCAATTCAAACGCTTCCATAATTTGATCTCAATCTATCAGCCAGTTTTAAATCTGTGATGTGATCCCACACTCCTTTTCAACTTGAACATTCTGAGACAGTCAGTATAATCTCACTGTCTACAAACCCACCTGGAAGGATGCTGGCACCTTTAGTAAAAGAAAAGATTAGGAAAAGGAAAGGATTAGGGGAAAAGATAATGAGGAAGATGTTGATTTTTAAAATGCCTTTGATTTGGTTATGCCAGTTGAGTGAGACAGTCAGGGAGGGCAGATTGTTAAGAGAGCAGGTGGAAAGGAGGGGAGTTGAGACAATCAGAGATTTAGAATAGAATGATGTGGTTATCAATGATCTAGCCCTCAGATTCTTAATGGTGGCTTCATGACATGCAAATCCTTGCCTCTCATTAACCATAGATAACCAATGACTCTTAGAATTTTGAAGGGCATATAAATGACTTTTCCTTGTCCTGCCTTTCTATCACCCCTCCCCCACTTATGGGATGTCCTGGAGAGCTAGGTTGTCAGAGCTGGAGGGTATCTTGGAAATTATCAGCCTCTTCCACTTCTAGATGAAACCCAAAGAAGGAAAATTTCTGCTCCAAAATAGTAAATAACAAGATAGTAGTTGGAGCTGGAATCTTGTGACTGACTCCCAAGTCAATGATCTTTCTATCATCTCTTTCTTTCCTGGGAATTAGCTAGATCCTTCCCTTGGAATAGTAGCAGTTCTCAGTAGCAGTTAGGGGACTTTAGAATCATCTAGCCCAATCCCCTAAAACTATATTGATAGTAAATGACCAAGGTGAGATTTGAACCCAAATTTTCTTGATTGCAATTCTATTTCTCTCTGATGTTCAATTTTCTCCCTATTATATCACAGAAATTTGTGTGTGATATAATTTGACATACCTTGCCTAGGAAACAGTAGCTGTTAGGACCATAGCAATGGATTCAGATAGAAGGAAGCAAATATGGAGGCTGTGCCACCTATTATACAACCATCTGTCTGTAAGCAATGTCATGATGAATTTGGACAACTGTAGGATCTTCTCTCTTGTAGGAGAGGGGAAAGTTTTAGAGGTGCTAGGTGGCAGGACCTACTGCTATTCTTTCTACTTCCTTTGCTTTTTCCGTGGGAAACTTGGGATAAGGAGGATGCAAAGTATCTGCCAAAATTCAATGGCAATTTAATAAACATTTATTACAGGTTTACTTTTGTAAGACAGATGTGTGTCTAAGGGGGTGTAGATCTGAATATGCTTAGTCCCAACGAGCATGCACAGAGTACCATGGATGCAGTTCTCAAAGAAGAAAAATTTACTTCTGGGAGTCTACTTTCAGTTGTCATATAATTGAAACGCCTTGAGGAAATTTTGGAACATGTATAGGGGTTCTCTTAACTTGGTGTATTTTCTTTGGCTAACATCTCCCTAAACTGACGGTGCCTGGTGAGAGACAATGCCATTCCAGACCAAAATGATGCCTCATGAATACAGGCCTCAACTCGTCCCCTTCCTGCTAAGGCTTTTCCTATTCTTTCTTTTTAGGTGGAAGAAGGGAGATTATAGCCTTGTGAGTTTCAGAAGATCAGGAGAGCAAGCTAGTTGGGAATCCCATATACCAGGATTTAAGTGTAGTCTAGGTTTTTACAGTTTGCCTAAACATTAAGTCCTGAGAATACCAGTGATAGATGACATGCAAATTCATCTGGCAACTAAACTCCATTTGAACATTTACTTAATGGGACAAATTGCTCTGTAGAAACTGTGCTAAGTCTGAACATATTCTTCCAGAGACCAAGATGGCAAAAGGGAGAATGTGCTCCTGAGGAGTTGGAGGAAAAAGTCTGTACTTCTTTTTTTTTATATCTCCAAAATAAATAACTTTTTGTAAGGTCTAATTGATGTTAATTAATTAAATGAAATTGTTGTACTAATCAATGATAACTATAAGTTGGTGGGAGCAGAGGAGCAGGAAGATACACCCAGAATGGAAACTCATGCCAATAGTGAAAAAAAGCAATCCAACTCCTCAGGGCTACCTCAAAGATTGTGAGGGGTGATATAATTGGACTTGAATTGAGAAAGTGAGGAGAGAGACAGAGACAGAGATAAGCAGAAGTGGGAAGAGAAGAGGAGGGGAAAAGAGAGGGAGAGATAGAGAGGCATAAAAGAAGAGAAAAAAGAATGGAGGGAGAGAGGGAAGAAGAGAAGGAGGGAGAGAGACAAAAGAGAGATAAAAAGGAAAGAATTCTCAATATAATATCTGTATATAATATAGTGACAAGTGCTGAACTAGGAATGATAAAGTTCCTATAAGTTGTGACCCTCACAAAACTTATCCTTATTGGAGGATATGACTTAATAAAAACTATAATACTGAATCATACACAAAAAATATACAAGAGGCTGAGTGGTTTAGGGGATAGACAATCAGCTTTGAAGTCCGGAATGCCTGGCTTGGAATCTTGCCTGTGACACAAGCTCAGAGCAATGCTCCAAACTCACAAATTGGCAAAGGAACTAGTGACCTATCATAGCTCAGGGGATTTCCTCATCTAGGAATTCCTTTTTTTTTTTTTTTTTTCAGTGAAAGCCCAGGTCTTTCCCTACTTTTATCTCTAACTGTATGAAAGATTGAAATGGTTTTATGAGATTCAAAAGGAAAGGTCATTATTAATTGGGAAAGGGAGATTAGAGGAGGTGGCATTTGAGTAGGGCTTAAAAGGATTGGCAAGTGTTTGGGACAAAAAGACCTACCCAAAGTGACTACTACAGAGATCACTCATAGAAAGCAGAATTATTTATTAGAATCTCAAGAAGCGGACCCCATCCTGATCTGAGAGCCAAATTCACAGCAGGAGAGAGCCACCTTGAAAATGTTCACATTATTTATACATTTTAGACAAAGAGCTTCCAAAATCCCACCCTTTATATGTTGTAATCAGTCACATAAGTCTATTCCCCTATTTGGTCAGTGGAATGCAATAGATTTCCCACCAGTGTCCTTCCTTGCACAATAGAATATCATCCAGACCTTATCTAAAATGGCATGCTTCCTCACCATGGATCCTCTTTTGGACAGTGGATGTAGTCCAGGCCTTATCTAAAATCATATGCTTCCTAAACTGAGGCCTTTAAGGCTTTAGCTAATAGTCCCTGATCACTATGTGCTTAATCTGTAAGTTCTTCACCTTTTCCCACACACACAAGGAAGATGGGGAAGACATATTCAGAAATAATAATGTCAGAAGAAAAGTTCCCATTAAAACTCAGACAAGTCCTTGGATCTCAGCTTCCTTATCTATAAAATGAGGAAGTTTAGGTAGACTGACTGACTTCTGAAGTCCCTGATCTACTGACTTTAAAATAATAAAGGGTCAGAACTGTCCCTCAGTTCTGTTAAATTGAGGAGAAATTTAGCTGAGCCCTCCATCCCTTTCCATCCTACTGGACCTGCCTGCTTGTGTCAGCACACTAGTCTCCACCAGGTGGCAGCATTATAAAATACGAGAATTCCATAATGCCATCAATATTATAAGTATCATTGCTTTTACATAAGGAAAGCCCAGTAAAAGAAAGCCCTGCCAAGGAGGAAAAAAACAAAACGAAATGAGTCTCTTTTCTTAATGAGGGATTATTTCAGAGTTTCATTGCACAAGATTTGCTTTCCCTATCTCTCTATCCCTCCTACTTCCCAATCTTAGCCTAGCAAGTGATGTTAGAAAACTAACAGAACTGCATCTTAAAAGGTAATTTACTTCAGTGTGGACATTTTATTATTTACAGAGTATTTTCGTGCTTTTAGAAACGGGAAGAAGCCTCAATTGTCAACAAGCTCTAATGGCTCCCTAATTATTGTTGTTCAGTTATTTCAGTCATGTCTGATTTGAGTTTTTCTTGACAAAAATACTGGGAAAGTTTGCTATTTCCTTATCCAGTTCATTTTACAGATGAGAAAACTGAGGCAAACAGGATTAAATCATTTTCACAGGCTCAGAGAACTAGTAAGTGTCTGAGATTGGATGTGAACTCAAGTTGTCCTGGCTCCAGGCCCTACCCACCTAGCTGCCCCAGTGTTTACCTATTATCTCTTAATATAAAATATTTATATAGAAATTTAAGTCCACATCCCAGAGCCAACCTTCCAGCCTTTTTTGGAACTGGAACTGTTATTTCATGTGTGGCTAGAGCATGGGGTAGATGAGGACAAGTAATATATAATCATCCTGGAAGATGAGGTAGATTGAGTTTGTGAAAGACTTTAAATCAAGCAAGCAGAGGAGTTCCTATTTAATTTAAGAGTATCATTTTGACAGAAAAGTAAAGGATGGATTGGAGAAGAGAGAGAATAGATGAATGAAGAAAGGCTAAAAAGGAAGCTATTACAGTAATCTAGGTGAAAGGTGATGAACTAAGGGAGTTATTGTATGAGCATAGGAGAGATCAGAGGAGAATATGTAGATTTGGGGATCATCTGCCTAGAGATGACAGTTGAGCTCATAGGAGTTGATAAGATTACCAAGAAACAGTCTAGACAGAATAATAAAAGAAGTCTTAAGAAAAAGCTCTGGGGTACATCCATACAAAGGAAATGGTATATGCATGACAGTTTAGCAAAGGAGAAAATCAAAAGTTTTGAATAAACAAGAAGGAGGACATTTATGAGAGAGTATCAGCAAAATAGTACAAGTAGGGGAATATCCAAAAGATCAGTAATGTCTTTAACAATTGTTAAAGTATTTAGTCATTTCTTTCCAGTTCTTGATTAGGGAATGTTTTCTTAAACCAATAATGATTTTTTCCAGCTGCATGGCCAATATCCCCCCAGAAACTACCCTTGACTTATACCCCTTTTTTCTACCCCTCTCTCTGGTGAAATTTGTTCAGTCATTTTCAGTTGTTTCCAAGATATCATTTTTTTTTGGCAAAGCTACTGTAATAATTTGTCATTTCTTTCACCACCTCATTTTACAGATGAGGAAATTGAAGCAAACAGGATTAAATGATTTGTCCAGAGTCACACAACCTAGTAGTGTCTGAGGCCAGATTTGAACTCAGGAAGAGGAGACTTTCTGACTCCAGGCTTGGCACTCTGTAGGTTGTGCCACTTAGCTGCTCATGTGAAAGGAGGATTTATTTATTCTAAATTGCAGCAGAATGAGGCCTTAAAAATTTTGAAAATCAAATCAGAATTCTGAAACTATTATTGGTGATCAGTCTTTCTTGGCGTGCTAATTTTTTTCTTTTCATTTTGTCAGACTATTTGACACCTGGTGGATCTGACTAGTGGGTGAGATTTTCCCTGGATTCTCCAGAATTCCACACTGAGAAATTCTCAAACAGCACCATAGGGGCTCAGGAAACATGTGTTGAGTTATTACATCCAGGTTTGTGATAGAGAGAAGAAGATGGAGAGCAGGGAGAAATCCATTCAAGGGCAGACCTGTGAGGTAGCAGCAAGTCATAGAGCAGGTTGCCTTGGTCTAGAATTGGCAGTTCTGGTACCCTCCTGCCTCTTCCTCATGCTTCTGCTCTACAGTGTCTCTGTGCTTACTTTTCTGCCACATGGCATGGCCAGCAGTTGTTAGGTTTTTCTTGCTGAGGTGATGACACAAAATTGGCTGCCTAGACATGTAGGTTAAGTCCTACAGTGCTCTGACTCTCCCCCCCCCCCACCCACTCAGTTCCCCAATGCCTGTCTTCTTTGAGAGGATCCAGGAGAGAAGAGCTTCCATTCATTGGAGGAATTTCTATTTCATAGAGGTTATTCCCAACTCCCTTGGTCCATAAACTATACTCCCTATTTTTTTTCCTCTTCAATTTTATTATTCAGTTCTTGGAAAATGTGTTCCTCCAGGTCTGCTTCCTGTAAAGGTTAATATCTATTCTACATGGGAGGTTGGATCACAAGCCAGTTATAAATTTGGGTCTGTTTGGGATGGCTGTGCTCTGAGAGTAATGAATCACGGGAAACTAGAGTGAAGGTTTAGGTTACTCCTGTTCACTGTTTGAAATACAGGTGAATTGAAATTGTTGTTTTTCCAAGAAACTCAAGAGCCTCTGTGCTCCTACTAGGGACCAAAACTACTGTGGAGGCTTGAGTCCGTTCAAATAATGTACTTTTTAAGAGTCAGACTTTTGTGGATAGAATGTTGGATTTAAAGACATGAAAACTAGGATTTAAATCTTGCCTTGGACACTAGTTTGGTGATGAAGGTCGTCACCTTGGCTTTTGAGCTTTGGTTTCTCCCTCTGTAAAATGGAGATAATAATACTTCTGGTACCTACTACACAGGTTTGTTGTCAGAATCAAATGGGATTATTCAATGCACATTGTAAACACCAAAATGCTTGATAAATATTAGCTTTTATTTTAAATTAAATAAAGTATATTACTTTGTTGTACTAAATCATTTAAAATAAATTAAATATTATCCAGTCCAGTCAAAATTTTTTAAGAAGTAACCATGCTAGGCATTGATTATACAAAGATAAATACAGTCACTGACTTCAAGCTTGTATTCCAGAAACAATCTGGCTAGATATAAGTAGATATGAAATACAGAGAAAGCAAATAGAAAGGGAGGGAGATGTCAGGAGAGGAGATTATGCTTGAGGTGAGCATTGAATGAACTAAGACCAATAAAATGGAAGTTTATAGTAAGACTGTGTTGGGCTTGATATAAAGAAAAACTTGCAATAGATAGAAATGTTAAAAAGTGAAATGGCAAAATAAAGATCTAAGAGAAAGACATTATTTTCAGAGCCAACATGAGAAAGAGAAGTTTCTCTACAGAAAAACAAATTGGGTGCACTCTTACCTCTGAATCTTTGCCAAGACTTTCATTATGCTTATTCAAGTGAAAGGGCTCTTGGAAATCATGCTACTTAAGCATCCTCATTTTAACTAAGGAAATTGAGGTCCAAAGAAGGAAAAGAACTCAAACAGCAAGTTTGTAGCATTCTATATGCTATGTCAAGAAAATTTATAAGGTCCTATTGCCTACTGAATTAGACAGGTTGAAAAAAAAAAAGCAAAGTAAGAAAATTATCTCAGGTTTGTCCTCTGTCATAAAATGGTGGCCATGTTTCCAAATGGTCAACATTAAACTGAATCAGCTGTGCTAGATGCTGGAGATATAAAGACAGAAAAAAAAAATAATCTTTGCCCTCAAGGAACTTCATTTAAAAAAAAAAAACTTTTTATTTTCAAAATATTTGCATAGTTAATTTTCAATATTCACTCTTGCAATACCTTGTATTCCAAATTTTTTTTCTCTTCCTTTCCCTTCCCTCTCCCCTAGACAGCAAGTAATCCAATATATGTTTTTAAAAAATTACAATTCTTCCATACATATTTCCACAATTATCATGCTGCTCAAGAAAAATCAGATCAAAAAGAAAAAAAAAAAACAGAAAGAAAACAAAATGCAAACAAATAACAACAAAATAAGTGAAAATACTATGTTATAATCCACACTCAGTCCGTACAGTCCTCTCTGTTAGGGAAGATGGCTCTCTCATCACAAGAAGTTGTAAATTGGCCTGAATCACCTTGCCATTGAAAAGAGCCACATCCATCAGAAATGGCCATCATGTAATCTTCTTGTTGGTTTATACAACTTAACCTTAGTTCATTTAAGTCTTTCCAAGCCTTTCTGAAATGATCTTGCTGATTGTTTCCTATAAAACAATGATATTCTATCAGGGGTCCTCAAACCCGTGGGCCAGATGTCACAGCTGAGGACGATTATCCCCCTCACCCAGGGCTATGAAGTTTCTTTATTTAAAGGCTCACAAAACAATGTTTTTGTTTTTACTATAATCCTGCCCTCCAATAGTCTAAGGGACAGTGAACTGGCCCCCTATTTAAAAAGTTTGAGGACCCCTGTAACATTTATATATCATAAGTTATTCAGTCATTCTTGAACTGAGGTGCATCCACTCAGTTTCCAAGGGAACTTATTTTCTATCGAATTAAGTATCCAGAAGAATAAAAGTAATAGTTCTGTGGTCAAAATAAATCTGGAATACAGTGTTCAGTTCTTGGCATATAAAAAAAAGGGCATTAAAAAATTGAAACATTCAAAAGAAGGCTAGCAAGATGATGAGAAGATCAGAGACTATATCATAGAAGAATCAATTGAAGACATACTTAAACAGTTAAACAACATACTTGGGGGTTTCATGATAGATGTCTCCTAATATTTGGGCAATCTTAATGTTGGCAGATAAATATTTTACTAGAAAGATTTCTGGAGTTAGAAATAGCAAATTTGAGTTCAAATCCTGACTGTGACATTTAAGTCACTCAGAGACTTGTTTTCCTCCTTAATAAAATGTAGAACATGCATTATCTACCTTGTAGGGTTATAATGATGAAGATCCTTTGCAAACCTTCAAGGACTAAAGAAATTCAAGCTATTGATATTGGTGTGAATGATTACATTCTGATTATTTTTATTGCTCACAGTGATACTATTATTGTCACAGTCTTGCAAGCTCATAGATTATGTTTTCTAAACTTCTCACTTTACAAAGTAGAAAACTGAAACCCATTAAGGTGAAGTGACTTGACAAAAATGACATAAGAAGAAAATAACTAGTCAGGATTTGAATTCAAGTCCAGTGACTGCATATGCAATATTTTGTCATTATATATGCACTGGTATCCCCCTCACAAAGACAATGACACTGTGAACCAGTGAACTCAAGGAACAGAATTAGTAGTTCTTTTGTAGTAGCAAAAACTGAAAACTGTAGTACATGATTGTAATGGTATACTATTGTGCCATAAACAGTGAGAAAGGGGATTGTTTCAGAGAAACCTTGAAAGACTTACATGAAGTAGTACAAAGTGAAGTGAGTAAAACCAAGAGAACAATTTATACAATAACATTAAAAACAAACAAATTTGAAAGTTTTAAGTACTTTGATCAATGCATGATACCAGAGGATGATGAAAGATGCTACTCACTCCTTGATGGAGAAATGATGGATATAGAATGAGACATATGTTTTTGAATAGGGTCAGTGTGGAAATGTGTTTTCCTTGACTATGCACATTTACTATAAGGGTTTCACTTTTTTTTTTCTAGTTTTCTCAGTGGGGTTTGGGGGAAAGGGAGAAAAAAATTTAACTGAAAAAACTTTTATAAATTAAAAAAGCATATTATCTCAAAAGCAGAACTCATGAGTTATTCAAGGCAATATAGTGCTCCAAAACTAGATGACCAGAAGGATTGGAGAAGAGAGGAAATTTCAGTTTGCTCACAACTGAAAACACTTTCCCTAGAAGACAAATACCTCCATCCCCTGAAAGTTGATTTTCCTGGTAGTCAAATTTTCTCTTTGTTGTCACAAGAAGCTGGGTAGAATCTGAGTCTTTCCTTCATCAATATTCCTACTTTCACTTACTCCAGACATTCTTTCTTGGATCCAAAGTGTCCTAAGGCAGAAGTACATGAAACAACTGGATATCCAGAGCCCCTTGCATATCTGGAATAGATGTCACTATGCACATAGCAGGAGAGCTTTCACGAAAGCTGCTAAATCACCAGGCTCCCTGTGCCGCAAACAACAATCCGAGTGTGTGTGTGTGTGTATGTGTGTGTGTGTGTCCCCAGAGGAGGTTTCAAACAGTTTTAATGACATTGGGTATTGCAAACTGAATTGATTTTGCCAAAAACAAGAGAAATCCTTCTAATATTTTCTATACTTGTTTTACAATGTTAAATTATCTGCTGTTCATTTTGTCTTGAAGGGTTTAAAAAACCAGTTTGTAAGCTCCTTGAGAAGAAGTACTACGTTTTTGCTTATTTGCTTGTTTTTTTGCCTTTCTTTATATTCCCAGTGCTTATCACAAATATAGTGGATGCTTAATAAATGCTTGTTGACTGGATAAGTTAGCTTGAAAAGAAACTGCCCTGATTCCAAAGTCTATTACAGTGCTCAAATGCCCCAATGGGAAATAGACTGCAAGAGGAAGATATTTCCAGAATAATAACCTTAACATTTGTGGATCATATTTACACTTTTTTTTGGCTACTATGCCCATTCCCACTTCATCACCTACAGCAAATCCCTTTCCCTCAGAAGTACTTAGTCTGAAGTGAACTATTAATTGGGAGTGCATTTCAGTATTTGGAGATACAGTATATAGAGATACAGCAAACTACAGGTAAACAAAACCCTTTTTCCTTTGAGGTTCTCTTTTCTCCCACTTTTCTTGATTGCCAAATTTATTCCAATCTGGCCTATTTTTTCCTTTTTTATAATTTGTTCTAACCATGATGTGCAGAATGGACAAGCTCTAAAATACTCTCTGACCTCTGCTTTACTCCTTTCTAGGCACAGGAAGACAACAATTGCTAGTATCCTCAAAACCATGCTTGATTCTGGATCATTTCTACAGCTGCTTACAATTCTTCTTTTTATATTTAATAATGGATAACACAAGAGTCCTATTGGAACCTGAATCCATATACCTGCTTCTGGCCTTTCACACTTAACTTCAACTAGCACAGGCATAAATTCAAGAAGTGCTTGAATCCATTCATTGGAAAACATGCTATAACTGCATTCCAAAGACTTGGCTTCAAATTCTGTTTTTGCACTTAAAAGTTGAGTGATCTTGGACACATACATTATTTAACCTCTGTGGGCCTCAGATTCCACCTAAAAAAACCTTAGAGATTATATAGTCCAGGAGGACCCTTTGAGTCTGGAGCTATATTTCAGGGGAGGGTTCATAGACTTGGAACTATTAATATTTTGGTAACTATTTCAATATAATTGGTTTCCTTTGTAATCCTATGTATTTTATTTTGTGCATCTGAAATCTTCTTCTTCTATGATGTGATACATGGGCTTCAACCACTATCAAATGCAGTCCACGGTACAAAAATGATTAAAAATCCCTCCTTAAGTTTCAATCATTTATTTTACAAAGAAACTAAACCAGTATTGTAAATATTGTGAAAAAATCGATAGATGGATGAATATAGTGCCTTCATTTAGATCATGGTCTAAGTGGTCTCCTTGCCTCAACTCTCTCCTTTGCCAATTAATTCCATATAACTGCCAAAAGTATTTTCCTAAAGCATGAATTTAATCACATTACTCTATTTCTCAGTAAACTTCAGTGACTCCCTATCACAGCTAGGGTCACATACAAGGTCTTTAAAGAATTCATAGCCCTTGATTTCAGAAAAGCCTGGAAAGACTTACATGAACTGATGCTAAGTGAAGTGAGCAAAACCAAGAGAACATTGTACACAACAACAATAAGATTATGTGATGATCAATTGTGGTGGACGTAGCTCTTTTCAGCAATGAGGTGATTCAAAGAAATTCCAACAGATGTGATAAATGGAAAATGCCATCTGCATTCAGAGAGAGAACTATGGAGACTGGATGTGGATCAAAGCATATATTTTTATCTTTTTGTTATTTGCTTGTTTATTTTTTCTTTCTCATTTTTCCCTTTTGATCTGATCTCTTGCCCAGCATGACAAATATGGAAATACATTTAGAAGAATTGCACATGGCTAATTTATATAAGATTGCTTGCTGTTTGGGGAAAGGGGGAGAGGAGAGAGGGAAAAAATTTGGAATACAAAGTTTTGCAAAGTTGAATACTGAAAATTATCTTTGCATGTATTTAGAAAAGTAAATACTATTTTTAAAAATCCATAGCTTTTCTAAACCTTGCCCCAGCCTCAGTGCACATTATTCTCCTGTCATTTGTACAATCCAGATTCACTGGCCTTCTTGCACTCCTCCCATAATACATTCCACCTCCCACCTCTGTGTCTTTGCCCACTCTTCCCTACACCTGGCATTCACTCTATTTTTACCTCTCCCTCTTAGAAATCCTCATTTCCTCCAAAGCTCAGCTCAAATGTCACTTTCTAGTGATTTGTTAGCTATTAGTGCTTTCCCTCCCCGCAAATTACTTCACACTCATTTAAAAAATATTTTATATACATATATGTATATGTTTTCTCCAATAGAATTTGAAACTTTTTAGGAGACTGTTTCCTTTTTGTCTTGATATCTCCAGTGCTTAATATGGTGTATGCTTAGTTTACATTAATTTGTATGGTAGGTGCTTAATAAAATGCTTATTGGTTGATTGAATAGTATTCCCCCATAACACTGGGCACAGAACTGTTGAGCACAAAGGAAGCCTCAATATATATATTTGTTAATTAATGAACTGAAAAGTAGGGGCTGATTTTTAATCAACAGGACATTTGCAAGACGAATAGAAAATTATGATCACTTTCTCTTTACAAAGGACAAAAGAAGAGGAAATTCCAAGAGGACACATTTGAATTTACTAGAAAGAGAGTTTCTTGATGGTACAGAGAAAAGGAGAACTGTAAGGGGTGGCAGAGAGCTTTAAAAATAAATTCAAAGCAGCTCTCTCTGCCTGCCTGACTAATTTTATTAGATTCCCTTCCTTACACTCAACAGTTGAACTAAAGAGGAGAGGGATAAGACTGCTAGTAAAGAGGCAGAAAAGTTGGGAGAGTGAATTGAGCTAGGAGTAAACTGAACATTACTGGGGCTTCTCAGAAAATAGCAACCTTAGCCAGGGACTCACCACTCAGAAGAACAGTCCATCCCCCTGTCTGGAACATACCAAGTATATTGAAATCTTTCCATTTGTTAAGGAATGTACTCACGAGTGTCCTACAGTCTTATATTTCTCACTCAGCTTTAGGGTTTTCCTGAAAATTCTCACTACTCTGTGAAGACCTGCCTTATGTACATATATTTTACCTTGCATTATAATTATTCATTTATCTATGGACAACAGAAAGAGCCCTTTAAAAAGAAGTGGGATGACCTGAATTTGACTGTACTTCTGCTATTGTGTGATTTGGGACAATTCATTTCAATTTAGGAGTTCAGTTTCTCACCTGTAAAATGAGGGGGTTGGATTTAATGATCTTTCAGGTCCTGTAAAGTAAGTCTTCTAAGTCAGGACCTGGATTCAAATCATACTTCTAACATGACCTTGGGCTTTAATTTTCCCAGGTGTCAGTTACCTCATCTGTAAAATGGGTGGATTGGATTAGGTTGTCTTAAGGATCCCTTTCTGGTCTAGATCTATGATCCTATGATAGACCCATAATGTTTATTTGAATTTGTTTGGGAAGGTTAGGTGTGGTAACCCAGCCCAAGCTTCTGGATTCATTCTTGATGTTTTAGTTTTGGTACAGAGTGAAAATGTTATATGTCTGGCAACCTCAGCTCTAGCAAGCCCCTCCTTTGCTCTGTGATATATTATACAAGTCTGTTCTCATAACCATAAAGATTTCATATCCATTGTACTAGACATTTTTCACATGTGCTTTACAAATGTGCACAATCATTCTGAATGAAATATATTGGGAAATATGTATTTTCCATATGTGCTCCAATATAATCTAAATAGCATTTTCCTCCTCTCAACCCCAAAGGGAGAATATATCATAACCATCAAAATGTGATGAGAACATGAAAAATCACTGGCCTATATATCTCCCAAGTAGTTTTCCAGAATATCCTTAGGACAATGTAGTATAAATCATTAACTGTGTTTGGTAGAGTTGTTACTTGTAAACATAGAAGGAAGGATGCTTGGATCTTATGAAGATAAAGAAAGTTCGTCATCATGTCTCTAGAGTAACTGTTTGGGATGTCATTCTGGTTAAGTTACTAACTTCTACCTGCTTGCAAAATGCAGACATGCAAAGGCATGGTCATTATTTGTTATAAAAGTTCTTGTCTTTCAAACAGAAGCAAATGTATGAGGCTCAGTGATTTTAGTTTGATTGGACAATTGTGCAGCCTCCTCATTTGGACTATTGAGAGAACTTTCAATTTTCTTTCTCTGCCTTTCAAATTTCTTGGATCTATAAACCATCTTTTTATAAAATTTTTTTTTAGTAAAACTGAAAGATCCATAACCCTCATTAAGTCACATTGGTAAGTTTTTGATACCAAAATAATACAAAACAATGTTCCATTCTGTTTCTTTATAAATATGTGCCCTTCTCTACTTTCCAGACAAATCAGATTCAATCTACATTATATCAAAAATAATTTTGCTTTTATATGGCTTGCCCTCACACAAAAATCCTGGATCTCTCTCAGTACTCTGAATTAACCTTACTTTTAGAATCACCTTATATGCTAGCAAACAAGATAACCAATAAGCATTTCAAATGCAATAAATCTATTATAAAAACAGTTAAGTTAGATAACACTTGGATTCAAGTCTGGAAGCAAGAAACAAATTCCTAATGTCAGTAGAAAAGTCTCTACAACATGAGGGGAAGTGGGATTTTTTTCCACATGCCTAGCCTGATGCCTGAAAACTCCTACTCATTTTGCATAGACTAGTTAGATCACCACAATCCATATAGATCCTGCCTTAGGTCAGAAAGCCTCAGACATCCCTGGCTATTGACGCCACTGCTGCTATTATTATTCCAGAGTGGTTGCTACAGATCCTGGCTTTGCTTTGGAGGCTGTTCATTTTCACAGAACATGTATCTCTTCTTTCATTGTGTGTGTGTGTGTATATATATATATATGTTTATGTATATGTACATATACAATACATATATACATATAAACATGTCTATATAATTATAAATTTATCATATATAAATATGTAAACATACATCACGTATATTCATATCCATATATAAAATTAAAGAAGAAATAAGTATTCTATGAAATATATATATATGCATATATATTAGATATCCCTACTTGATCTTTTTTGACTTGTACCTTGAACCCACAGCAGTTTGAGAAATGTAGTATTTTCTTGATAACGATATAAAATTTTGACTTGAAAAAAAGTTAGGATCACAGAATTATAGAAAATCACCTCAGAAGCCATCTAGTCCAACCCTCTTTTAAAAAAAAAAATGACCCTGGGATGTTGTTATTTCTTCCCCAAATGGTAGGAAACTTAAAGGTGGGATTTGAATCTAGGTCCTCTGTCTCCAGAGACACAGGATGCTTCTCTATCTTTATGCCCTTTCTTGTAATTGCTTAAATGCATTTTTAATCCTTTAAGTTCATGAAATCTTGACAATTTCTCTTGACCAAAGTGAGGATAATAATCTCAGTCCTATACCACCATGCATAGTTGCTCTTAAGTCAGAAGCAAAGTTAGGAAATAGAACCAGAAGTCCTAGTTCATTTTCCTCACCAGATGAGTCTGTCTTTAGTTGATGGTGTTTTGTCATAGCAATAGGACCCAATAGGCCCAAGTTGGGAGATATACACAATGATTTCTAGACATTTGTATCAATGTGACCTACAATTGCTTTGCCTTCTTTTGAGGCCCTATGATTGGATAAAGTGAAAAAAGGGGAACTCAGCATATAGAAGAGGAATTACTGTTTTCAGCCATTCTCAGATATGATCTGCTGATTAAATATTCACTTCTCAAGGCAAAACTTATATATATATATATATATATATATATATATATATATTCTCTCTAGCACCTAGTTCACAGTAGGTACTTAATGAATTTTTATTTACTGATTGAACAATAAAACGCTGAACAACAACCATGACACCAGTAATAATTTATGTGAAAGTGATATACAACCAAGATGTTTATATAGGTCCAAGGCCAAGACAGTTTGTCTATTTGACTAACTGGCTTTCTTTTTCTTTTAATAGTCTAGCAAAGCAAATTTCCTTATCAAACAAAACAAATTTCCACATAGACCACATTCAAAAAACTATATGATATATTGTATACATACATATATATATATATATATATATATACACATGTCAATTTATCATTCTGTGTTCTAAGTATTTTATTTCTCTATCAGAAGAGGTTAGCAAATTTCATCATTAGTCCTCTGGAATCATGATAGGTCATAATAGTTCCTAATTCCTTCAAACTTACCTATCTTTACAATATTGTTATACTATATAAATTGTTTTCCTGTTTCTGCTCATTTCACATTATATATCAGATTGTACAAGCCTCCCCAGATTTCTTTGAAACCATGTCCTATCATTATTTCTTAGAGCATATTAGTATTCCATCACATTTATATGTTCTTTTCAGCCATCCCTCAATTGAGAATTGAAGGAAAAGAATAAGTATTTATATATAACTCCTACTATGGTACTAGTATTTTACAAATGCCTTACAAATATATCATTTGTTCTTCACAGCAAGTCTCTGAGATAGGTGCTGGTATTGTCCCCATTTTACAATTGAGGGAAACTGAGGCAAATAGAGGCTATTGACTTGCCCATGATCATACAGCGAAGTAGGTCTCTGAAGCCAGAATTAAGTCTAGACTCCAGGCCAAGAATTCTGTCAACAATGCCACCTAGCTACCTGTAAGTAACATAATTTATCACTGGTGCCCCGGAGTATCAATTAGGAAGGGTGTCTATTGGTGTCAGATCTGAAGCTGTACTACAAAATGATAATCATCAAAACTATTTGATTTTTGGTTAAAAAATAGAAAAGTTGATCAGTTGAACAAATTGTTTACACAAAAATTCTCCAACAACTGTAATTCTCCCTTTTTTGGTCATATTTCTTAATTTGATGAGTTGTTTTAATTTATACTTTTCTTATTAATAGTGCTGTAAAAATTTTATATGCATTTCTCTTTGGAGAATTTTCTATTCCCATTCTTTGATCATTTATCTATAGGGGAATGGCTTTATTTTCGTGTATTTCAATCAGTTCCTTATTTAGTTTTATAATTTTAAGAAACTAGCTACAAAGATTTTTATCCAAGTTAACTGGTTTTCTTCTTATTTTATATTTATCATTTTGTTTGCTTAAATGCTTTTCAATTTTATGGAATCTATCTTTAATTTCTGTGATCCTCTATCCCTTGCTTAAGTATATTTTGCCTATCAAAAAAATTGTAAAAGATAGCTTCTTTATCAGCTTGTTGTTTTGTTCCAGGTCATATATTCATTTGGAATTTTTATTGCTTATGGATTAAAATGTTGATCTAAACTTAATTTTTGCTAGCTTATTTCATAGTTTTGCCAACAATGTTTGCCAAAAAATGAGTCCTTAAAACAGTAGGTAAGTTTGATTTTTTAATACAATGTTATTAGGTTTGTTTACTCTGTATTTTGTGTAAATAATTTGTTCAGAAGGACAACTTTTCTATTTTTAATAAAAAATCAAATAGTTTTGATGATTATCATTTTGTAGTACAACTTTAGATCTGGTACCACTAGGCATCCTTCCTTTATATTCTGATTTTTCCTCCCTTGAGACTCTTCATCTCTTATTCTTTCAAATCAATTAATTTTTTTTTAACTCTATGAAGTAATCCTTTGGTAATCTGACTGGTATGCCATTAAATAAATTTTGTTGCCATTCAGTTGTTTTCAGTAGTATATAACTCTTCATGAGCCTTTTTGTTTTATTTTGTTTTGTTTTGGTAAAGTTATTGGAGTGCTTTGACATTTCCATATTTGAACTCAGGAAGATGAGTTTTTCTAACTCCAAGCCTGGCACTCTAGCCACTATATTACCTAGTTGTCCATTAAATAAATACATTTATCTCATATTGTCATTTTATAATATTGACATGATCTTCCAATGAAAAATTGATATTTCTCCAAGTATTGCATTTCTTTACAATGCTTTATATTTTGATTCATATAATTCATAGTTTCTGTGTTTCTTTGTAGTTAAAATTCCATATATTTTATATATTTGATAGTTAGTTTTGAATGAATTTTCTCTTTCAATCTCTTCCTTCTGGGTTTTCTTGGTATGCAACAGAAAAGTTTGTGATTTTATGGGTTTATTTTATATTCTCTTACACTGCTGAAGTTTTAAAGATTTTTATTTCTCTTTCAGTTTAAATCTTATTTTTAAACAAGCACTATTTATGATATGAAATATATATTATTTACAATATGGTACTAATATAATCATATACTAATATATTATTTTGATCTAATAATAGTAATACAATGACATAATTAAATATATACTACTTACAATATTATGAAAAGATTCATTTATTCCTATATGATTTCTCTTTATTATATCATGTGATTTTATTATTTATTTTATTTAATATTAATCAATGAATTATTATTTACATTTATATTTTTCCTTGTGTTGTGTGAATTCTACATTCTTAATACAAATTCAACCTTGTCATAGCAGCTAATCTTTTTAAGTATGTTGAGCTTTTTTTTTGCTAATATTTTATTAAGTACTTTTACATTGATATTAATTAGAGATATTCTGTTTTTTTCTTTCTCTGTATTAATTCTCTATGGTTTAGGTTTTATGATAACATTTGAATCACCAAAAGAATTTGGTAGTATGCTTTTTTCCCCCTATTTTTGCAAAAAGTTTGTGTAATATTAGAATTAATTATTCTTTGAATGTTTAACAGAATCCATTTGTAATTCTTGGAAAGTGTGCTCTTGAAAATTATTTTTAATTTGTTTTTTCTCAATTACATGTAAACAAAAAAATTTAACTTTTTTCCCCCAAATTTTGAGTTCCAAATTCTCTCCTTACAAGTCTCCCTTTCCCTTTCCTTGAGAAGACAACAATTTGCTATAGGTTGTACATGTTTAATCATCCAAAATATTTCCATATATGCCAAAGAAAGCACAAACCAAAAAAAAAAGTGGAAGGAAGGTAGGAAGGAAGGAAAAAAGGAAGGAAGGAAGGAAGGAAGGAAGGAAGGAAAGAAGGAAGAGAAAGTGCTTCAATCTTCTTTTAGACTTCATCAGTTCTTTAGGATTTTTCAGCATAAGTCTTTTGGAATTGTTTTGGACTATTGTATTATTAAGAAAAGCTAAATCATTCATTTTTGATCATTGTATAATATTAATGTTCTATGTAATTATTCTACTGTGTTTTATGAATATGCCTGCTCATTTCATTCTGCATCAGTTCATGCAAATCTAAGTTTTTCTGAAAGTTTCCTGTCATTTCTTATGGTATTCTAATGATGTTGCATTCATTTACCACATGTACCATAACTTGTTCAGTCTTTTCTCAATTGTAGGACATCTGCTCAATTTTTAAAAGAACTATTATAAATATTTTTGTATATATAGATCCTTTTCCTTTTCTTTGAATTCTTTAGGGTAGAAATCTAATCAAAGCATTGCTAGGTCAATAACAAAACTAACAGAAATCACATATATGATAATCTCAATAGATTCAGAAAAAACTTTTAACAAAAAAAGCACTCTAAAACACTAGAGAACATAAGAATAAATGGTGTTTTCCCTAAAATGATGAACATCATCTATATAAAACCATCAGCAAGCATTATTTGTAATGGGGAGAAGCTAGAGTTATTCCCAATAAGATCAGGGGTGAAACAAGGATTATTCAATTCACCACTATAAATCAATATTGTACTAGAATGACAGGAAAAGGTAATGACGAATGTTAGAGGGCATGTGAAAAAACTATGGACACTGATACATTGTTGGTGGAACTGTGAATGGATCCAACCATTCTGGAGAGCAATTTAGAACTATGCTCAAAAAGTTATCAAACTGTGCATTCCCTTTGATCCAGCAGTGTTTCTACTGGGCTTATATCCCAAAGAGATCTTAAAGGAGGGAAAGGGACCCACATGTGCTAAAATGTTTGTGGCAGCCCTTTTTGTAGTGGCAAGAGACTAGAAACTGAATGGATGTGCATCAATTGGAAATGAATAAATTATGGTATATGAATGTTATGGAATACAAGACTATATGATGATCAATTCTGATGGACATGACTCTCTTCAACAATGAGATGATTCAAATCAGTTCCAGTGTTCAATGATGAAAAAAATCATATACACCCAGAGAGAGGCCTAAGGAAATTGAGTGTAGACCACAGCATAGCATTTCCACACTTTCTGTTGATGTTTGCTTGTATTTTGTTTTCCTTTTCAGGTTTTTTTTCTTTCTAGATCCAATTTTTCTTATGCAGTAAGATAACTGTATAAATATGTATACATATTTTGAATTTAACACACATTTTAACATATTTAACATGTATTGGACTACCTGCCTTCTAGAGGAAGGGGTGGGAAGGAGGGAAAATTTGGAACAGAAAGTTTTGCAAGGGTCAATGTTGAAAAATTACCCATGCACTGATTTTGTAAATAAAAAGCTTTAATAAAAAAATTGTAGTAGAAATGTTGACTTTAATAATAAGAAAAAGAAATTAAAAGAATTATAATAGGCAATGAGCAGATAAAACTATCACTTTTTACAAATAATATGATGGTATGCTTAGAGAATCCTAGAGAATCATCCAAAAACGTACTTGAAAATTAACAGCTTTAGTAAAGATGCAGAATATGTAATAAACCCATACCATCAACATTTCTATGTTATTAACAAACCCTAGCAGCAAGAGATAGAAAGAGAAATTTGATTTAAAATAACTGTAGACAAAATGAAATATTTGTTTTCTACCTGCCAAGAGAAACCCAGGAATTATATGAACACAATTACAAAACATGGAGCTAATATAATAAAAATAACATTTCTATCTAAATTAATCTACTTATTCAGTGCCATCCCAATCAAACTGCCAAGAAATTACCTCATAGAAAGTAGAAAAAGTAATAACAAAATTCATCTGAAAGAACAAGAATTTCAAGGGAATTAATGAAAAAAAAAATGCAAAGGAAAGTGGCCTAGCTGTATCAGACTTAAAACTATATTGTAAAGCAATGTTCATCAAAACCATTTGGTACTGGCTAAGAAAATGATTATAGTAATTTAGTGTTTGATAAATTCCAAAACTCAAGTTTGTGGGATAAGAACTCACTATTGATAAAAAAGGATAGTCTACCTCTCAGATCTATGGAGAAGGAACGAATTTATGGCTAAAGAAGAACTATAGAACATTATGAAATGCAAAAAGAATAATTTAGATTATATTAAATTTAAAAGGTTTTATACAAGCAAAACTAGTGCAGCCAAGATTAGAAGGGAAGCCAAAGCTGGGATAAAATTTTGAATACGAGGCCTTATTTCTAAAATATATAGGGAATTGACACTAATGCATTGTTAGTAGAGTTGTGAATGATCCAACCATTTTAAAGAGCAATCTGGAATTATGCCCAAAGGGCTATCAAACTGTGCAAGCCCTTTGAACCAGCAGTCTCACTACTGGATCTATATCCCAAAGAAAGTCAATTTTCCAATTGATATGAAGAGACAATGTTCAGATGAAGAAATTAAAACTATTTCTAGTCACATGAAAAAAATGCTCCAAATCACTATTGATCAGAGAAATGCAAATTAAAACACCTTTGAAGTACCACTTCATACCTCTTAGATTGGTTAAGAAGACAGGAAAAGATGATAAATGTTGGAAGGGATGTGGGAAAACTGGGATACTAATAATTCATTGTTGGTGGAGCTGTGAACTGATTCAACAATTCTGGAAAGCAATTTGGAACTATTCCCAAAGAGCTATCAAACTGTGCATACCCTTTGATCCAGTATACGGTGTCTGTCTCCAAAAGAATCATAAAAGAATGAAAAGGACCCACATGTGCAAAAATGTTTGTCACAGATCTTTTTGTCAGTCAAGGAAATGTAAACTGAGTGGATGCCCATCAGTTGGGGAATGGCTGAATAAGTTATGGTATATGAATGTAATGGAATATTATTGTTCTAAAAGAAACCAAAAGAACATTGTAAATAGCAACAAGATTATGTGATGTGATGATCAACTGAGATGGATTTGGCTCTCTTCAACAATGAGGTGATTCAGGCCAGTTCTAATAAACTTGGGATAAAGAGAGCTATCTGTATCCAGAAAGAGGACTGTGGGGACTGAAGGTGGATCACAACATAATATTTTCACCTTTGTTGTTGTTATTTACTTGTTTGTTTTTTTCTTTTTCATTTTTTCCCCTTTTGATCTTATTTTTCTTGTGCAGCATGATAAATACGGAAATATGTTTAGAAGAATTGCAGATGTTCAACTTGCCGTCTAGAGGAAGGAAAGGTGAAGAAAGAGGAAGAAAAATTTGGAACACAAGATTTTGCAAAGGTGAATGTTGTAAACTATCTTTGCATGTACTTTGAAAAATAAAAAGCTATCACCTTTTCTCTTGTGTGGCATGATAATTGTATGAGTAGGTATGCATATATTGGATTGAACATATATTTCTATCATGTTTAACATATATTGGATTACTTGCCATCTAGGGGAGGGCATGAGAGAAGGGGGGAAATTGGAACATAGGATTTTGCAAGAGCTAATGTTGAAGAATTGTCCACACATATGTTTTGAAAATAAAAAGCTTTAATAAAAAAGAGAAAAATAAAAAAGCTATTATTATAAAAAATAAAATATTTGGGTGTTTGCCTTCAAACCCAGTAATTATATAAACACAATTGTAAAACACTTTTCACACAAATAAAATCAGATTTAAACAATTGGAAAATTATCAATTGCTCATGAGAAGGCTAAGATAACATGATAAATATAATAATTCTGCCTAAACTGGTCTACTTGTTCAGTGTCATACCAATGAAACTGCCAAGAAATTATTATTTTTTTATTATGGCTTTTTATTTACAAGATATATGCACCCAGTGAAAGAACTCTGGGTGAAGCTGGTTCAATTCATTACTGCTCCATTGGAACTGATTTGGTTCATCTCATTGTTGAAGAGGGCCACGTCCATCAGAATTGATCATCATATAGTATTGTTGTTGAAGTATATAATGATCTCCTGGTCCTGCTCATTTCACTCAGCATCAGTTCATGTAAGTTTCTCCAGGCCTTTCTGAAATCATCCTGTTGGTCATTCAAGAAATTATTTTATAGAACTATAAAAAAATAACAAAATTCATGTGAAAGAACAAAAGCTCAAGAATATCTCGGGAATTAATGGAAAAATATAAAGAATGGTGGCCTAGAAGAACCAAACCTAAAACTCTATTATAAAGCAGCAGTCATCAAAAACATATGGTACTGGCAAAGAAATAGAATGGTAGATCAGTGGAATAGATCAGATACATATGACACAATAGTCAATAATTATAGTAATTTAGTATTTGATAAACCCCAAAATTTTACCTTTTTGGATAAGAACTCATTGTTTCACAAAAATTGCTGGAAAAACTGGAAAATAATGCCAGAGCCTTAATATAGATGTACATCTCACCCTTCCCATACCAAAAATAAGGTCAAAATGCGTATATGATTTAGGCATAAAGGGTGATCCTATAAGCAAATTAGGAGAGGAAGGGATAGTTTACTTATCAGATCTTTGGAGAAGGAAGGAATTTATAGTCAAAGAAGAATTAATTAGAGAACATTATGAAAGACAAAATATACAACTTTAATTACATTACATTAAAAAGTTTTTGCACAAACAAAAAACACAACCAAGATTAGGAGGGAAGCACAAAGCTAGGAAAAATTTTATAGCCAATGTTTCTGATAAAGGCTTCATTTCTGAAATATATAAAGAATGGTGTCAAATTTATAGGAATACAAGTCATTCCCCAAATGTCAAAAGATATGAATAGACAATTTTCAAATGAAGAAATTAAAGCCATCTAAAATCATATGGAAAAATGCTCTAAATCAGTATTGATTAGAAAAATGCATTTTAAAACAACTCTGGGGTATCACCAAATGCCTCTTAGGTTGGCAAGTTGAAAGGAAAAGATAATGATAAATATTGGAAAAGATGTGGGAAAACTGGGCATTATTGGTGGAATTGTGAAATGATCTAACCATTTTGGAGAGTAATCTGGAACTATGACCAAAGGGCTATAAAATTGTGCATGTCCTTTACAAAAAACAAATCTTAATACTCTTGATATACCCATAAAACCAAATTGGGAAAAAAAACCTCTGGATAACTGTGATAATTCCAATGTCTAAGGTACAATTTCAACTTGAATGGCTTTGTTTTAACAAAATTCACATGAAGCTTGCCAATATTCTGTAAAGGGCTGAAACTATGAAAAGATGTACTTGAATCAGAAAACTGAGCACTTAAGGCTAATTACCTATTCTATGTGAGACAATGATTCTATTAGCGTATGTTTTGGATAAATGGCTCTTCTCACTGTTTGGTGCTTATTGAATGTTTGGTGTTAAGATAATCATAGACAAGGACTTGAGGGCAGGGTGAGAGAGGGGCCAGAGAAAGTCACTTTGATCAGGAGGAGAGAAATTGGTGACTTTGGACTAGAGAATCCAGGATACATCTTTTGGCGGGCCTCCTGGCAGTTTGCCTGCTTCTTTCACTTTTCCCCCTAAAGACCTAGGATTTAGGCATAAAGAATGAGATTATAAATGAATTAGAGGAACACAGGATAGTTTACCTCTCAGACCTGTGGAAGAGGAAGGAATTTATGACCAAAGAAGAACTAGAGATCATTACTGATCACAAAATAGAAAATTTTGATTACATCAAATTGAAAAGTTTTTGTACAAACAAAACGAAAACAGACAAGATTAGAAGGGAAGCAATAAACTGGGAAACTATTTTTACAGTCAAAGGTTCTGATAAAGGCCTCATTTCCAAAATATATAGAGAATTGACCCTAATTTGTAAGAAATCAAGCCATTCTCCAGTTGCTAATGGTCAAAGGATATGAACAGACAATTCTCAGATGAAGAAATTGAAACTAATTCTAGCCAATATGAAAAGATGCTCCAAGTCATTATTAATCAGAGAAATGCAAATTAAGACAACTCTGAGATACCAGATAATAATAACTCTGAGATAATGTGGAATGTTGGAGGGGATGTGGGAAAACAGGGACACTAATACATTGTTGGTGGAATTGTGAATACATCCAGCCATTCTGGAGAGCAATTTGGAACTATGTTCAAAAAGTTATCAAACTGTGCATACCCTGTGATCCAGCAGTGCTACTACTGGGCTTATATCCCAAAGAAATCTTAAAGAAGGGAAAGGGATCTGTATGTGCATAAATGTTTTGGCAGCCCTCTTTGTAGTGGCCAGAAACTGGAAACTGAATAGATGCCCATCAATTGGAGGATGGCTGAATAAATTGTGGTATATGAATATTATGGAATATTATTGTTCAGTAAGAAATGACCAGCAGGAAGATTTCAGAAAGGCCTGGAGAGACTTGCATGAACTGATGCTGAGTGAAATGAGCAGGACCAGGACATCATTATATACTTCAGCAACAATACTATATGATGACCAGTTCTGATGGACCTGGCCATCCTCAGCAATGAGATGAACCAAATCAGTTCCAATGGAGCAGTAATAAATTAAACCAGTTACACCCAGCGAAAGAACTCTGGGAGATGACTAAGAACCATTACATAGAATTCCCAATCCCTATATTTTTGTTTGCCTGCATTTTTGATTTTCTTCACAAGTTAATTGTACAATATTTCAGAGTCTGATTCTTTTTGTACAGCAAAATAATGGTTTGGACATGTATACTTATTTTGTAGTTAATTTATACTTTAACATATTTAACATGTATTGATCAATCTGCCATCTGGGGGAGGTAGTGGAGGAAGGAGGGGAAAAATTGGAACAAAAGGTTTGGCAATTGTCAATGCTGTAAAATTACCTATATATATAACTTGTAAATAAAAAGCTACAATTAAAAAAAGAAATATGCAGAAAAATGGAAAAAAAAACAAAAAAGAATACAATTGGGCAAAATAACTTCAATAATTGTTTAATTTCATCTTCAATGGTTATATATTCACATTTTTCATGTTTTGAGACTGGTAATATAGTTTCCTTCTTTTTAAAAAAATCTAATTATAAGGGTCCCTGGACAAGTCACTTAATCCCAATTGCCTCAGCCAAAAAAAAAGATAAAAAATCTAATTATGGAAGATTTTAGGGCAAATGTTGAAAATTATCTATGCATATATTTTGAAAATAAAAAGCTTTAATAATAATAAAAAATAAAAAAATCAAATTTATCTATTTTATTTTTGTTGTTTTCTTCATGAAAGTTTTCACATGAAAATGTGAAAGTATCACACAAATAATTCATGGCACAGCTAGGACTAGGAGCCTAGATGCTACTTCTCCCTTCTCTTAGGCCAGTTATCTCTCCATTTCATTGTATTATGCCACCTACTTTTAAATGGTTTTTATTCATATAATATCATAGGATTGCTCTTTGAGAAAACTGCAAAATGTCTGAAGTTTGGCTTTGAGATCTTCAGATGGTTGTCCTTTCTGGATCCTTCTATTGGAAAGGGTAGTGCCGAATCCCTTGGTATCAATATAGTAGTCATTTCTAGGCAGGCAACCTTACCATCATCTATCATGTTGTATCCTATAGTGAAGTGTTAGGCCCACACTCACCAGTGAGCACTGAAAACATGAAAAAATAATTGAAAAAATATTTGACAAAAGAAATAAAAATAAGATAGATAATGTTAATATGTGATTTTCCAAGTCAATATGTCCCTGCAGAGCTCCTTCTGTACAGTGTAGTGACTTTAGTTTCTTTTGAGTTTGAAACCATTTACAGTAGGGCACTATTCCCTACACTCATGCACCATATTAGTCTGACATGGTATCCTATCTCTATTCCTTCACCCCTTCTATTGCCATTGTCCTTATGCCTCTTGGCTTTTACATTACCAGTTTTATTTTAAAACACTCTCCTTTACTCTTATTCTAGCATCTTTTAGCTGTTTCCCATCATCCCTTGCCCCACAATGCACCCTGCCTTGTAGATTCTTCACCTCTATACACACAAATTCTTCTTCTTTAATGCTTAACTTAACTGCTACCTTTGCCATTTTTTGTCTAGCTCTTTTCTCCCCCTGCCCCAAACATTCTACACTGTATTATATCTTATTTTCCCAATCATTTGGGGTCAAGAACTGTATTTTTTTAATCTTTGATCATCTTTTGCACCAAAATCTGGCATTGCATCTTATGTGTAGAGGCAGCATGATATTGTATCAAATAAATAATCAAATAAAGAAATGTATACCTACCTCCCTCCCCCAGAAGCAGAAACCTTAACAGGTTTAACAGATGTCAAATTGATCTCCTTTCTGAATAGTAAGTGACAGGTTTTTCTGTGAATGAGGAGACCTCACCATTTTTTATTGGTATCTAGAGGAATACAGTAAAGCAGCTGTGTGGTTCCTAGTAAATTTAAGGCTTTAGATGTTGCTGTTGGCCCCATTTATTATTTGCTTTCATTAATTTAATTATATGCTTTGTTTGAAATGCCTGAAGAATTGCTTCCCTTTGTGTGTTAAGTAGGAGATTTAGTTAAGCCTTTTATTTTTATTATATTCTGATAACATGAAATATAACAAAATAATAGCTTACCCATGTGCAAACTTTATATGGATGTATACAATTTCACTAGACTTTAAATTTCATTGGTATAAGAAATTCCTATTGAAAAAGATTTCTTCTACCAATTCATATTGACAAATGTTCTGCAATTCGAGGTTTTAGGGAGCTGAATGAGGACATTGGTTGATTTGATTTCGTTGGTTCATTTAGCCAGTACCTGTCAAAGGCAGATCCTGAAGCTAGGTTTTACTCACTTTTGAGGAGTCTGGCTAACCATTCTTTGCAACCTCTCCAATCAGATATCTACATATCTATGTCTACATACACAAAACTCTATCTAAATGTGTAGATGTGGGTATCTGTTTTAGATTCTCCTTTGAGTTAAAATGCAAGAAAAAAAGTGATGTAGATATAAACAAAAAAAATTAAAATGCAAACAAAGTATGACAAAGGGGGAGATTCTTTTAGGTGTTATTACAAAAGATACTATTTATCTTCTCTCTGTCTCAGAAGAACACATACACACAGAATTCTGTGGAATTGTTTATCCTCTGCCAAAAGGATAAATTTGGGTTAGTACTTGGTGGAATGATTCTACTCTTTCTTCTACTACTCCTGTGTATGTGACATTATACCAGCAGATGGTGCTCTGTCCTTGCTTAGGAAGCTACACTTGCAAAATTGTAGAGAATGATGCAAATGGTCCAATTTAAGTAACTTGTCTTCTGAGATGTTTGGATAACCTAGAGAGACTATAAAATCCAAACTGGGTTTTGCTGCATTTCTCAAGCTCAGCTTTGAGGGAGCCCTGCTGATGTGGCCTTGAGAGAGCTCAGGACTCCTACAATGTACAGAAGTGAGAGCTATCTTCAGCCTTGGGTCACTGTGTGAGAAAGGGAACCTTTAAAAACCTACCTTCAGGGTTTTCCTGCAGTAGTTAATGCTGAGAGGTAATGTGAAACTGAACTTAAGAGTCATGAAGAATTGAGTTCAAGTTCTATCTTCGAAACACACTATTGGTCCTTGTCCTCACAGCCAGCTAAGACAATTTCTAGACAAATAGAAATTTCTCACACTACACTGATGAAATTACAAATCCAGATAAGAAAGATAAATCTTTATAACTAAATTTCTATAACATAGGGCTAAATATTTTACTTTTGACAGATGAGGAAACTGAGGCCCAAGAAAACTTAGAGGTCGTTATACAAACTCTCAGATTTGGAAGAAACCTCAGAGGTGAGTTAGACCAACCCAACCTGAATATACCCAACAAGTAGTCATTCTTCCTTGGTTTGCAGACTCCCAGGGAAGAAAAACCCAATGAGGCAGCTGATTATGCTTATAAATCATTCTAATTATAAAGTGGTTTTTTTTCTTTTACCCTAAGGCCAAATTTGCCTCATTACAACTTCTCCCCTTTGTTCATAGTTCTTCACTCTGGAGTAAAGCAGAATAAATCTAATCTCTCTTCCAAGAGTCAACCTTTCAAATATTTGAAGACAACTATCTGATCCTCTGAAAGTTTTCTCTAGGCTAATATCCTTAATTCTTTCAACCAGTTCTTATATGGATCATATTTCATGACCTTTGGCCACCCTGGTCACACTCCTGGGAAAGTACTCCAGTGTGACAAAATTCTTTCTAAAATGGGTTGCCCAGAATTCAATAAAATGCACTGGTGTGGTTAGAGTACTTCCTTATTCCTAGACACAAATGTAATCAAACTTCACATTGGTTTTTTCTCTTGTTATATCACATTTAATTAAGCTTTCAATCTACTGGAATGTCCAGAGTGTTTTCAGATGAATGGCTATCTGGCCATATTTCTCCCTCTCACATACAATCTTGTACTAATTTTTTTTTAACTCAATTCTTTTTTTTTTTTTTTTTTTTTGGTGCATCTCATGACCTTTTTATTTTTTTTTATTATAGCTTTTTATTTACAAGTTATATGCATGAGTAATTTTACAGCATTGACAATTGCCAAACCTTTTGTTCCAATTTTTCCCCTCCTTCCACTCCTCCCCTCCCCCTGATTGGCAGGTTGACCAATACATTCAACCCAATTCTAAGACCTTTCATTTATCACTATCAAATTTCATCTTTGTAGATTTAACCAAGATTTTAATGATTCCTTTTTGTCAACCAATGGATTTTTTCCTTCTCAGCTTTGTAATATTTGCAAACCTGAAAACCATAGCACTCTTGCATTCTTCCAAGTCATTGGTAAGAATATTAAACAGCACATAATATTAAGCTCAAATCCCTAGGACTTTCATTAGAAGATTGACCCCAAGTTGTTATTAAACCAATAACATCTACTTTTTGGCTCCAACCATTCAGTCACTCTTGAATTCATCTCTCATTCTACTTATCTCTTTCTTGCTAGTCTATAAGCATAGCATGAAACACTATCAAATTCATTGTTAAAATCTGAAGTGAACTTGTATCATCAACATTCCATGAGTAATTTGTCCAAAAGGGAATTGAAGCTTCTCCAGCATAACCTAGTCTTGATAAACCATGCCGGCTTTTCATGTTTACTGCTGTTTTTCTACAGGGATGGCTAAGTGGTGAGGTGGATAGCTCCAGCCCTGGAGCAGGAAGATTGAGTTAAAATCTTATCTTTAGATACTTAGCAGCTATGTGACCCTGGGTAAGTCACTTGATCTTTTTTTGCCTCAGTTTCCTCATCTGTTGAAGTTGGAAGAAGAAAATTACAAACTCAGTATATTTGCCAAGAAAACCTCAAATGGGATCACAGAAAAGTAAATAAATCAAACACTTGTTATTTTCCAGACTTTATGCTAAGTGTGGAGGATCTAAAGAAAAATCACAAATACCCCCTAACTTGATTAAATACCATCACCACTTTTTTCTAACCATCCTTTTAATAAGATGTTATAGAAATTTTCTAAGAGTCAAAATTAAGATTACAGACTTATAATTTGCAAACTCTGTTCTATTTCAGTTTTGGAAAATTGGGATAAGATTTGCCCTTTGCCATCATGATACAACAGAAAGAGAAAAGACTTTCAAGTCAGAGGATCTGATGTCAAATCCAGCTTCAATGTCATTTCAACAGTTGGCTTTTGCAGCATCCCCCAACTATTATTAGCTTTCTTTTTAATGTCACTCTGCATATATGGTATATTTTGTGTGTATGTGCTATCTCTCCCCCACCTTGCCCCTAGAGGGCAGGGGCTATTTGTGGTTTTTCTTTAGATCCTCATCTGGAAAATAGTAAGTACTATTTTGATTGTTTGATGCTTATGACTTGTATGACATTAGACAAGGCACTTAAATCTCCCCCTTTCCCCCACCAGTTACCTCATATGTAAAATAGTCTCTAAAGTATCTTCCAGTTCTTCTGATCCTTCAGGATTGCTCTGGTGTTCCAAGATCTTTCAAAGGCCACTAGCATCTGAGTCAAATAATTAAGTTTATCAGGAACAAAAGGGGGTGATGAAAACTACATGAAGCTAATGACTGAATTTAACTGCCCAGCCTCTCTTCCTTTCATCTTGTGTCTATGTGTATCTGTACAGAATTCTGTATCACAGAGTCTTCCTTTTCTCTAGATGATTTTTTTTGCCTTAAGCTCTAGTTCAGCCCTCAACATTAATGTAAAAATAAATTTTGTTTTTTTTTAAAATAGGTCCTCGCTTACTATATTCTGTTTCTTTATGAGTATAATAATAACTAATATTTATATAACACCTAGTAGGTACTTCATAAATGTTATTTCATTTGATCTCTACAACAACTCTACAAGGTAGATGCTCATTTTATAGTTGAGGAAACTAAAGCAATCAAGTTAAGTGATTTGTCTAAGATCATGCAGTTAGTAAGTGTCCGAAGATGAATTTGAAAGCACGTCTAATATTCTATCCACTGTTCTACTTAGCTTTCTCAACTCTCAGTGGCCATTTTTGTTCTATCTTTTCTGTCAAAAGATCCTTCTTGTCAGAGATACTAAGTAAACTAAGAGTTGCATAACTCTGCTTTCTCTACTACAATGCACAGTCATAGGGAATCATCATCAGGAGACAGTAGCGTCTCTCTGTAACTTCACCAAGTTACCTTTGTCTTCTCTTTCAGGGCCTTCATCAAGAAAAATTAAGAAGCTTCTCAAGGAAGATCATGTTTCTCTTCTCCAGATCGATTCTAAAATCTGAGATATGTGTGTTCCGATATGGACACATACCAGTAAGTACTGGAATTACTCAAGATGCCTTGTAGCCAGTGTCTACCCTTGTGCTCAGACCTTTTGCTTCATGATGGAATAGGACAAAGGAACTAGATGAAATCTATTAAGGCTTCCCTTCCAAGACATTTAACAACTTAAGCTAGTAAAGAGGCAGTATAATATAGTAGACAAACAGAGAATTGGTTTTAAACTCCAACCAGAAAAACTTGGGTTTGAGTCTCTGTCTCAGCACTCCTTAATATTGAGTGATCTGAGTGACTATGGAAAAACTGCTTCCAATTCCAATAGATCTGTGATGGAGAAAGCCATCTCCATTCCAGAAAGAACACTGTGGGAACTGAATGTAGATCACAACATAGTATTTGCATCTTTTTGTTGTTGTTTGCTTTCTTTTTCTCCCTCTCATTGTTTCCCCTTTTTGATCTGACTTTTCTTGTGCAACATGATAAATGTGGAAATTTTTATAGAAGAATTGCACATGTTTAACACAGATTACTTGCTGTATAGGGAAGGGTGAAGGAAGAGAGGGAGGAAAAACTTGAAACACAGTGTTTTGCAAGGGTGAATGTTGAAAACTATTTTTGCATGTATTTTGGAAATTAAAAGCTATTATTAAAAATAAAAATTATTTTAAAAAACAAAAAAAAAGAAAAAAAAAGAAAAATTGCTTCAATTCTCATAGCCTCAATTTCCTCATCTATAAGATGAGACTAATAGTATTTGTTATATGTACCATCCAGGCATGATTTGAGTCCTACATGACAAATCTACAAAAAATATTCGATAATTATATGAGGTCTTTCACAAAGAAAGTGCCATACATATGGCAGTTATTATCAATAAAGTTAGAAAGAATTATGGAGTATAGAATATTTGAGCTTAAAGGAACATTAGAATTCATTTTGTTCTCATGAGATTAAAAATAGTATTTTTCATGTCTTAAAGCACTAAATACAATCATTTTAATATGATTATTATCATGGCTACTTTTTTCTTCCCACCTTGTCTCCAGGAAACAGTATTTCATCTCAGAAGAATACAAAGAGATATCACTATGTTGTGGATAAAGGTCAGTACCTTTATCCACAACATCAGAGAAAAAGATATGGGATCAAATCTCATCTCTGATGCTTGTTGTGGCACCATGGATGAGCCACAAATCCTCTGTTTCTGTTTGCTCATCTGATAAATGAGAATAATGATCCACACCATCCTTCCTTTACAGGGTTATTGTGAATTAAGAGTGTACTGCAAGCATTAGAGCTCTGTTTAAACACCAGTTGTTAGCAGTAGCAGCAGCTAGAAGGCATCATTGAATGCCAAATGTTGGCACTTAAAAAGACTCCAAAGGTCATCCAGTCTAACAATTTCCTTATTTTACAGCTGAAAACTATGATGAATATCAAGGAAAAATAAGAGAAAATGAGTCCAAAAAGTATACTCCAAGAGGCATATGTGGAGATATGTGCTTTTTATGGGGGTGGGGAATTATGGAAGGATTAAAAAAGAACTTGGATCCCTAATTGTGGGAGAAATATTTTTTATGCTATACAATTGAAGGCTATAATCATAATTTTTATTATTATATGTATTATAATATGTAATGGGCTGAAAACTCTGAGCAGATGCGCTGAGGTCAGTGCACTTAAGGCCCATTGGACAATACTCCATCAGTATGTGCTTGGAGAAAGAATGGCCCTGCCCACTACGCTGCGGGCTTGATCTGTTGTTAAGGAGATTGGGTGGAGGTTTTGGTGGGTGGAGTGAGAAAACCAGGGTCACTCCTGGCAGATTCGTGAAACGATTGCTCTCACTTCGTATAGCCATTCCGTTCACCTCCACAAAGAATAAAGATCAAGGACTTTTGCTGATCTTGACTCCAGCTGATTCTAAAGTACCCAGGATGCTAACTCGGTCATCACAATTATATAATTTTTGGGTAATTTGAGAGAGGGTAGAGATAGGCTATACTGAACTTTTTCTCACACAAATTCATGATCCCCCGAGACTGTTATAGTCCCTTTCACCAATGTTTGTGCCCCAGCACCTAAATGATATAGGTAGGGTTCACCTTGGAGTTTAAAGGCTAAATTTTTTTTCTTAAGGACCAGGTCTAAAACCAAAACCAATCTGGTTCTAATTGGCCACCAATAGATCCTAGGCCAAGCCCCATTTGGTAATTGCTTGGGTCCTGATTGATTCAGATTGAATGTAAATAATTATTTCTGCTTTGGCCAGAAACCCTGAGGATCTTCCCCTCCCGGATTGATTCATTCACTTTGTTTTGTTTTGTTTTGTTTGACTAAGTGAAAGAGGAGTGAAAGAGACTCTTTGCCAAGTTTTCCCATTTCATCCAAGACCATCTCCAGTCATCTTGATCTATATCTTGTCACTGGACATAAATGGCTCTGGAGGAAAAAGTGAGGCAGGTGACCTTGCACAGCTCTCCTTCACTTAAATCCAATTCATTTGCATGATATGGCATCACCTCCCTGATGCCATGGTCCTCTTCGAGAATGAAAGACAAACAACAAGGTGACATAGGATTGGGTAAGAGTAGTTGTGAAAGAAGTTGTTCCAAGGAAGATGGACAGTATGTGGCTGGGGCGGGGGAGAGGTAGGTTTTTTTTTTTTTTTTTGGTTTTTTGTTTTTACTTTAAGCTAAAACTTCACTGTATGAGGGTAGAGAGTGTCAGATAGCAACATGAGTTTTCCATTGGAATTCTCTTGATGTCAGGAGAAATTAAGGCAAACCTTTGCCATGTATACAGGCTTCCTTTATGAGAGGGCATGGAGTCACATAGCATGGGCAGGCAGTGGTGGGGAACATGCAAATGATGAAAGTGCAGATCCATTTGAGTAATGAGTAAACCCTGCCACATTATATCTAGAGCCCCAAGTATCTCCATTCTGTACTTCATCTGTCCTTTGGGTCAGACCAAAGTCATGGAGTATAGTCTAGTTTCTAGTTGCAAAGAAACCTTTTTCCAGAGTCCAATTTGGCCAGTTGATGATCCTAATCAGCCTCCTTCCTGAATTGCCTTTTCTAACTCATTTCACAAAGTTGTTTCTAGGATAAGTATCCCCATGAGACTTTCGCTCCAATCCGTCTTTTTCTTTTCCTTCTCATTTTTCTATCTTCCCTTCCTTCCTTTCATCCAATAATTAAATCCTCTACAAGGAGGTACTGCTTCTCTTTTGACTTCTTTTCTTCATATATAACTTGATTAAAAGACTTCCATTATTTTAGCATAATTCTGGGCTCTGGTCTATGCTCTGGTCTATACACCTTCTATAGTGGTTTTTCATGAAATGTAAATGACAAAGAAGTAACACTGATGGAATCTTTCTCCTTTAAAACTACACCCTTGAAATTCTTTCCCATTGGAAAAGACTGGTGCATCCCAGCTTGCTTCTCTGGCTGTGTGGGAAGGTTGTTCGTTAAGAGGCAATGGAAACAAAGTGAGGTGTGCGCTTGTATCTTGGTCTAAATTTATATCTATGAGCATCACCTTGCTCAGAAGACATTGGTTAGGTCAAAACTTGCCAACACGGACAAGCGTTCCAGTCTCCTTGGTAACCCTACCTATCTCTGTTCCTTCAGTCCTCAGCAGGAAACTCCTATTAATGCTGCAGAATAAACAAAAGGAAAAAATGTTGCCCCTTGCCTCTGCCCTGGATGCCTGCCTGCCTAGAACAGCACTGTTTTTGCCTTGTATTGCTAGGAATTTGGGGCAAGTGCTTTCCCCTATTTGTGCTAAATTTCATATAATAAAGTATATGCTGCTTGACACATAGTGAGAGCTTAATAAGTGTTTCTTGACTGAATATCTATAACTGAGCTTCTTAAACTGTGGTTGGCAACCACATATGGGGTCTTGTAACAATGTGGAGGTTGCAAAATTATGATATATTATTAGTAAATGTTTGATTTGTATATCTATTTTATATACCTATACACCCAGGATCATGTAAAAATTTCTTGAGAGAAAAAGTGGAAAAAATTTAAGCCCTGATCTTATAAGGTAGGGATGATGATACCAGCCTTACCTACTCTGAGAGAATTGTGAGGAGCAAATGAAATACTGAATATAATAGCAATATTTTTTTTACGAATGAATTTGAGTGAATAAGTCATTTTGACTATTACAAATAACCAAATTAAAGGATCTATGAAAAAAGATGCTATCTGCAACTAGATTAAAACTGATAGAATTATGTATAGAATAATTATATATATATATATATATATATATAACTAATTGTGTCTTATGGTAGTCTTCTATAGGGCATAGGGCTGGAGAGAAGAAGAAAAGAACTTTACATGAAAATTTTATTATATATTTAAAATGAAAAGCAAGTTGTGCATGGTAGATTTGTGGTTTCATATGCAATCATCTTTTTTTGTTGTGCTATGCTATGGAAAGGCTTGTTTTGTTCCAAGAATTAAGAATGAAATAAATTTTTTAAATAACTTTTTATTGACAGAACTCATGCCAGGGTAATTTTTTACAACATTATTCCTTGCACTCACTTCTGTTCCGATTGTTCCCCTCCTTCCCTTCACCCCCTCCCCCAGATGGCAAGCAGTCCTATACATAGTAGGTTACAGTATATCCTAGATACAATATATGTGTGCAGAACCAAACAGTTCTCTTGTTGCACAGGGAAAATTGGATTCAGAAGGTAAAAATAACCTGGGAAGAAAAACAAAAATGCAAGTAGTTTACATTCATTTCCCAGTGTTCTTTCTTTGGATGTAGCTGCTTCTGTCCATCCTTGATCAATTGAAACTGAAATAGGTCTCTTTGTTGAAGAAATCCACTTCCATCAGAATACATCCTCATACAGTATCGTTGTTGAAGTGTATAATGATCTCCTGGTTCTGCTCATTTCACTTAGCATCAGTTCATGTAAGTCTCTCCAAGACTCTCTGTATTCATCCTGCTGGTCATTTCTTACAGAACAATAATATTCCATAACATTCATATACCACAATTTACCCAACCATTCTCCAATTGATGGGCATCCATTCATTTTCCAGCTTCTAGTCACTACAAACAGGGCTGCCACAAACATTTTGGCACATACAGGTCCCTTTCCCTTCTTTAGTATCTCTTTGGGGTATAAGTCCAATAGTAGCACTGCTGGATCAAAGGGTATGCACAGTTTGATAACTTTTGGGGCATAATTCCAAATTGCTCTCCAGAATGGCTGGATGTGTTCACAATTCCACCAACAATGTATCAATGTCCCTGTTTTCCCACATCCCCTCCAACATTCCACATTATCTTTCCCTGTCAAGAATGAAATAAATTTAAAAAAAAAGAAATGCAGCATGTAAGGTACTTTGTAAGCATTACATAAATGGGTATTTTGAAAATATAAAACATAAAACGTATACCTTTCCACTTGTTAAATGAGAGGGCTGACTAGAAGACATTTAAAGCTCCCAAATTCCAGCTCTAAATCCCATGTGTAATTCTAATTTATTGTGTAACTCTGAGTAAATCCCTTCTCTCTGGGCATCTATTTTCCTATCTGTAAAATAGTCAATGAATCACATAATCTCTAAGACCTCTTCTAGTTCTAAAACCTAGGGTATGTGACCTTTTCCTTCTCTGGGACTTAATTTTCCCATCTGTAAAACAAGAAAACTGAATTAGATGATGTCCCATTCTCTGTCCAGCTCCAAATTTCATGAATACAACTAACTCACTGCGAGAGCTTAGGCAAAATCCTTTCTCTTTCTTGACTTCAGGTAACGCCTCTGTAAAATAAAGGAACTGAACTAGAAAATGTACAAAGGCTTTCTAACTCTTTCTCATGTTCTAAGTTCTATGTATGACCCTATCATTCACCCATTTGATGGTCTATCTTTTTAGAGTTTGAAATATAACTAGTAAAGCAAATGTTCTGTATCCTCAAGTATTATGCAGTGATTCCTAGTTAGGCTTGAATCTTCTATAATAGCCAACAATTAGATAGATATTTAAAGTTTTCTACAATCCTTACATACCTATACATTACTTCATTTGAGCCTTACAATAACCCTATGAGGTAGATGCTATTATTCTCTCTATTTTATAGATATTGAGATTGAGGAGTTAAATGTGTTGTCCAGGACACACTGCTATTAAGTATCTAAAGCAGAGTTTGAATCCAGATCTTCTGACTTCAAATGCAAGCAATATTCCATGATGCCCTTAAATAATAACAATTGCCATTTAAATTGTGCTTTAAAATACTTTCTAGACATTATCTCATTTGAATTTTCCTAATATCCTTCTGAAGTAGGTACTATAGGTATTATAATTCTCTTTTTTACAGCTGAGGAAACAAAGCTGAGAGATTATATCATTATATGATTACATAGATTATAAATGTAGGAGGGAGAATTTGAATTTTTATGCCCTTAACTCCAAATCTAATTATGTATCTACTATACCACACTGATTCTAAGGAGAAAGTAAAAAAAGCTAATATGAAAATTGAATTCCCCTCCCAGTCTTGATTGTATGTACAGGATACATAGATGGATGGATAGACAGACAGGTAGATTAGATAGATAGATAAATAGATAGATAGATAGAATGATGGATAAGTGCATGGATGGATGGATGGATGGGAAGTTGGATGGTTGAATGGTCGCATGCTTGGATGGATGCTTGAATGGATGCTTGTATGGATAGATTCATTATATCAATATGTGAATTATCCTAATTGAATGTAAGCTCTTTGAGAATAGGAACTATTTGTTTCTTGCCATTGTATACCCAGTGCTTAGCACAGTACTTTGTTCAGAATAAGTGATAGCAACTACTGCTGTAATCTACTTTATAGACTACCAGTGAAAAATTTTCAGTTCTAAATCTCTTCACATTCTGCCTAAACTCACTTTCTTCCTGATAGATCCTGCATACTGTAGCCAGTTATTTTATTTTATTTGTTGGGGAGAGGTAGGACTGGATCTTTTTCAACTCTTGTGTGTGTTTTCCCATTAGATTGTAAGCTCTTTGAAAGTAGGGACAGTCTTTCTTTTAGCCCAACACAGAGCTTTGTGGGATACTTACAGTTCATGGGCAAGACATGGATAAAGAGAATGAATCATCAATGGAGCCTGAAGTTAGGCGTAAAGGAAGAGAACTAAGAGAAAGTAAAATCATGAAAATCCAGAGAGAATATCTAGGAAGAGAGAGTGCTTATCAACATCAAATGCCACTAAGTAGTCAAGAAGGACTTTTAAAAATCAGTAATTAAGAGATTATAGTTGAGTGAAACCAGGTAACAGCAAGTTTAGAAGACAACCAAGGAGAGAAACTAGAGAAACTAAATATATACAGCCCTTTCATGGAGTTTAGTTGAAAAAGGGAGAAGTATAGGATGATAACAAAAAAGATCTGGTAGCTTCTAGTGAAGGCTTTTTAAAGATGGAGGAGAGTTGCTTCTGCTCCTAGTGAATTGTAAATGGCAGACAATACTACCCAAGACTGTGGAGACATAGTTCAAGGTGGCTTCTTTAGCCAGAGGAGAAGGGGGGGAAAAGGAAGATAACAGCAAATAATGTCATTTTTGTAAAGTAGGAGATAAGACCCTAAGCTGAAAAGTTCAGGGGACAGGGTTGAATGAGTATTTGAGGAGAAATTTAAAAGTTTTTAATAGGCAATGTAGTGAGATACAGAATTGATTAAGGAGTGTTAGAAAGATTGCCTTACTTCAATGAGGGCCTCATTGAGATTAGATGGCACATGATTTCATGATTTCCACCCATTCTGTTCAGCATCATATGAGTAGAAGTGAATGAAAAATATGGTAAAATAATCTAGAATTGGGATTTGTGAGGTGTGATTAGCAATAAATTGAGGGATCTGAGAGAATAAATAGAATGGAACTGCTTTCACTATGGTTCAAAACTGGAAAGAGAGAAGAATATAGCCAGAGAAGAGGTAATGGTTTGGGGAAGTAACTGTGAGATGGAGATATTGGAAGTAAGAGATTGGAAGGGACTGGAACAAAGACTAGTTTTAGGAAGTGATGGCAAAAGAAAAGATAGAAAAACAAAATATGATCAGATAAAAGAATTCCAGAGTTCTTGAATATGAAAGTGGAACACTTGTGAATGAAACCCAAGGGGTATAATCATCTTTCTTCTAATCTGAGGTAGAACAGAAGAGAATGTAAAAGACTGGGAAGTTGAGGTATTTGAGGAAAAATCACCATGTATATTGAATCCCCTGATATGAAGCCAGGAATAGAAAATATGATCAGGTGAGCTAAGATGATAGGAAAAAATGATAAATGTAGGAAAACTGGGACACTAATGCATTTTTGATGGACTTGTGAAATGATCCAGCCATTCTGGAGAGAAATTTGGAACTATGCTCAAAGGAAAACAAAACTGCACACTCTTTGATCTATTAGTGTTTCTATAGGGCCTGTATCATAAAAGAGGAGAAACGACCTATATAGACAAAAATGTTTGGATTAGGTCTCTTTGTAGTGGCAAGGAACTGGAAATTGAATGGATGTCCATTAGTTTGGGCATATTATGGTATATTAATGTTATAGAAAATTATTATTCTCTAAAAATGAGAGGACTTCTCAGATGGTGATCAGCCAGTCAGTTCGCCCATTGTCAGTGTTTCAGAAGCCTGAGCTTCTTCAGCATCAAGTTACCAGTCCTCCTTTTGCTGAGGTTTTTATTTATGTGACTTGTGTTCTTTACATTTTCATTTTTCAAGGATGATGATACCTTTTCTCTCCCATAGGTCTTTTCCATATCCTCTCTCAATTCATGCTAAATAACAGTACCTCCTGTTTCTTTAAAGAGGCAATACTTCTTAAATCTCATCTTGTATAGCTGTCATTAAGTCATGACAGTAAAGATTTGGGGGCCATTGTTTGGGGTCCCCTGTTTGGTCTCCTTGTTTTAAGTCCCTTAATCCACTCTTTACTCAACTGCCAAAATGGTTTTCTAAAACATAAATCTGTGACAGGATCATATCACTTTCTCCCCCTGCCACTCCAAACTCAATAAACTCCAATGGCTTCCTATTACTTCCAAGATAAAAATCCTTTGTTTAACTTTTAAACTGGCTAGGTGGTATAATGGATAGAGTACATAGCCTAACATCAGGAAGATCTGACTTCAAATCCAGCCTCAAACACTCGTGGTCTTAAACGAATCACTTAATCTGTTTGCCTTTATTCAGCTGCCAAGATATTTTTCCCCCCGAAAATCCAAATCTATAACATAATCATAGTGAATGTCAATCAACTGGAAAATGGCTGAATGAGCTATGGTATATGAATGTGATAGAATATTATTGTTCCATAAGAAATTATGAACAAACTGATTTTAGAAAAGCCTGAAAAGACTTACATGAACTGATGTGGAATGAAGTGAACAGAACCAGGAGAACATTGTATACTATAACAGTAAGATTATGTGGTGATCAATTATGATATATTTAGCTTTTCTCAAGCAATATGATAATCCAACACAATTCCAATAGATTTGGGATGGAAATAGTCATGTGCAGCCAGAGAGAGAATCATGGAGACTGAATGTAGATTGAAGCATAGTATTTTGGCTTTTGTTTGTTTGATTGATTGCTTTTTCTTTTTTGTGGGTTTTTCTCTTATACTCTGATTTTTCTTGTATAATGTGACAAGTATGTATAACCTATATCAGAGGGAGGGAAGGAAGAAGGAAGGGAAGAAGAAAGCTAAAACTCATAAAAAATGCTATCCATTTTGGAAAAAGAGGGAACCAATGAACTTTGAAAGCAAATCAAAGTATGGGTTTTTTTTTCCCCCACTTTATTTTTCTTTCCAGCCAAGAAATATATATAATCCTCAATATGGCTAATATGAAGATATGTTTGACAGGACTTCACATGTATGATTGATATATTGCTTGCCTTCTCAATGAGTGGAAGAAATGCTGTAGAGGAGAGAATTTATAATTTAAAAAAATTTTAATGAATGTTAAATATTAATAATATATATATTTTAAAAGTCTCAGCTCAGATCTCATCTTCTGTAAAAGGTCTTTCCTTATCAAATCCACTGTTAGTGCTTCTTTCCTTCCCTCTGAGATTTCCTTCTACTTGTGCATTGTATATATCCAGTATGTAAAATTGTTTTAGCATGTTGTCTCCCATCTTCAAATTTGAGATCCTTGAGAGCAAGGATAATGTTTCTGCCTCTGTTTATATCTCAGCACAATGCCTGGCATACAGTAAGTCCTTAAAAAATACTTGTTGAATGAATGACTCTAGAAAACCACTGATGAATCAATTATATTGCTCATTTGTTGGTAAAGAGATATTTATTTAGAGGTACAGAATAAAACATACTTTTTCCAGCCATAACCAATATGTGAATTTGTTTTGTGTGATTATACTAACTTATTTCAAGGGAGAACTTTTATTTTTCCTTTGTGGAAAAGGGAGGTTTTAGAAGCATAGTTACAGTGATATAAAAAAAGAAGAAAAGTATATCAATAAATCATTTAAAAATTAAACAGAAGAAAACAAAAGAAAATTCTAAAGGAGATATAGATAAGGTGGATAGTGTTGGAATTACCAGGTTAAATAGGAATTATTTTTTAAAAAGCTTATATCACAAAGGCTTATAATTTCATGCACAATTCCTTTTTTGTTTTTGTTTTTATGTGGAAATGTTTAAGGTTATTAATGTTTAAATCATCATCATAATAAATGGCTAAGCATGCATTTGAAATGTTTGTTATACTTGATAAATTTTAGCAGAACTTTGTTATTCATAAAACACTTTTCCCACAATATCTCTGTGAAGTCTAGTATAAATATTATCATTCCTATCTACAGAGAGATAAACAGAGACTCAGACCTACAAATTGATTTGTACTCAATTATATAGTTTGTGATGGAACTGAAACTCATTTTAAGGTTGAGCTTAAAATGAATATTAAGGTGTCATTTCTAAGGTGATGAGTAAGAAGGAACACTATTTGTGTGATTATAACAAGAACTGAATGCACAATATGCCTGCCATGGAACTTTAGATTGTAATTACCTCAGTGTTATGGGATGTCAAGGGAACAATATCTGTCTGATTGTAGAACAGTCTTAGATAAACAGGGAAATTAAAAATTTGACAGTAATCAGAGTAGATTTGTCCAAAATCAACAGGGGTGTGTGTGTGTGTGTGTGTGTATGTGTGTGTGTGTGTGTGTGTATGAGAGAGAGAGAGAGAGAGAGAGAGAGAGAGAATGTCATCAATGAGTAATGGGTACAGTGATAGGCTGGAGATCAGACCTGAGTTTATGTCCCAACTCTTACATTAACTAGGTGTGACATTCTACACAATTTATTTACATTTCTTTAAATCTGTTTCTCCACTGTAAAATGGGGATGATAATAATAATAATAACCCCTTCATCACCTTTTTCACAGAGTTGTTTACAGAATCCTAAGAGCTGGAAGGGGTCTCTGTAGGCAAACAAAAGCAACTTGTACATGATCCCCAATAAATAGCTTCCCAACCCTTGCTTGAAAAGCTTCAGGGAGTAGGAACCATCCTCAGGCAATCCATTCCTGTAGAGGGCTGGAATTCTGGAGAAGTTACTTGAAACAAGGTGCAAACTCAGTGGAATTGATGAGATAATGGTTCTCTAGTTCACATATATCTAGTATGATATAGTGTTATAATCACTCTAGTTTGATATAATGATATAATCAGTCTAGATTGACTTATACTCAGTATATAATAATAATAATATATAATGTAAGAAGATGTAATTGTAATAGAGTATTTAAGGGCTGAGACAACTGAGAACAAAGTCAGACTCAGACTGAGGCTGGTTGAAACTGGTAGACTGGCAGACTGACAGACTGTTGGAGGAGACTGAGTCAGACTGAGACTGGGTCAGACTATGACAGACACAGACTGTGAAGGAGACAGACTATGAAAGAGACAATAAAGTCTTTGGATTCTATTCTTGTCCACCCTCGTGGTGACTATCCTGCTGAGACCAAGGCCCTTCCGGAGGAACTCCAGAAAGCTAGCCTAGACATTACACATTCCATTTTAGGAGAGCTCTATTTTAAAGAAGATTGAGTTTGTTTGTTTTTTTCATTTTGTGACCAAACCTAAATTGGTCTCTTTGGAACTTTCACTTCAATTCTGCCTTCCAAGGCTAAAAGAACAATACCCTCTTCTGGACCACAGCATTGTCATTTCTATTTCTTTTCCAGGCTAAACATCTTTACTTTCTTCAACCCATCTCATATGGTAGGAACTCAAAAAAGATTCCTGGATCTTTTTTCAGATATAATGCAGTCTAGGTCAATCAATCAATATTTTTAAAGCACCTAGCCTAGTATGTGCTTAGGCATTGTGCTAAGCACTTTGGGGAGAGGGTTTGTCCCAGTGTTCTAGATTTAAGATTAGAGCTGGAAAGGACTTAAAAGACTTGCTCAACTCCCTCATGTTACATATGGCAAAATACAGAGATAATTGGTAAGTAGAGGTCTAAATAAAGAATCACAATAGACCTGAAGAGAGAAAGATCACTAATTGCTTACCTGGACTGCAGGGAAAGGAAATACAATCTTTGTCCTTCAAACCAATTGCCTACCAGAGCCTGCCAAGGAAAGGATACAATTCTACCTGCCTCAGTCTGCCCCTGAACAGGTACTTCTCACCAAAACATATTTTTCAATGAGTTCATTTCCTAGAGAGCTAGGCCTCTCTTTCCTCCCCAAATTCTGCCATCATTGTAGAAGACCTCAACCTCCCCCTGCCCACTCTCGCTCTCTCATTCTCTCCTTTTCACTCTCTCAAACTCAAATCTCCCAGTTCTTCAACTTAGACATTTTTCACGACCTCATCTTTAACTACAGAAAAAGTCACACCCTTGATTTGAACATCATCTACCTGCAGTAGTAAGTGGTGTACCTTCATCAAAAAAGGTGCTGTTCTCTATGAGCAAAGCAGAATTGAATTAGCTCAGAAGAAACACAAGATGCACAGTTGGAGAGTTCATCCCAAAAGTTCATAGGGACTATTTGTGTCCCTTTTAGCAGAGCATTCTAAGCTCATATGATTTGATTAGTCACAATCAGATATACTGTAACTTGGCTCTAACATAGTGATGTCATTTTGGTCCTCTTCAAGAACTAAGAACTACAACCAACAAGTATATAACTTCCATGTTCACAAACTGAAATTCCCTTAACTGATCACAATCGCTTATCATTCTGCTTCTCCTCTACCTCCACTTGGCAATATAAACTTTGTTCTTCATCACCATCATAGCCTTCAATCTCTCTATCCTTTAGTTCTTTCTCAGACCATCACTCCTGCACTTTTTATACTTTACTCCCTTCTCCATATTGATCCGTTGATGAATTATTCTCTTTTCTGGAGCCTCTTGCCCTCTTTTCATATTGAAGTTCTTTTCATCTTTTCATCTCAGCTCTGTAGTGTTTCCACCATCTGGAACCCTCACTCATTCACAAACTGCTGAACAAAGTTGGAGAAAATCATGAAACCATGTTGACTGGGTATACTACACACTTATGTTACATAATCTTAACTGGATCCTTGAAATAAGGCAATCTTCCTTACTTGATTCACTATCTCAGTAATCACAGTGTTTTTCCCAAACCTTTTGATTCTTTCTCAAACCTTCCAGTTTCCCTTTCCCCCACCCTGTCATCTTGAGAACTTTGCCCTCATATTTCACAAAAAAATGGAGACTATTCACTGGGAGTTCCCTCTTTTCCTCTCTTCCTCTCTCATCACTCAGATGTTTTCCCTCACTAAATTCTCTTTCCCCCTCACAACAGGCATGGCAAACCCTTTTATATGCACAAGTGATCTCATTCCATCCCAATTTCTCCAATAGATTTTATTCTCTAACATTCTTACTCTATTACTAATCTTCATTCTTCTCCATAAACTAGTTACCTTTCCACTGTCTTATAAACCCATCCTTTCTCTAATCCTTTAAAAAATATCTCTTGATCAAACTATTATCTATTAATAGTATTGAGTAGTTCTGTAGATCAAGAGGAGTGGGACCTTTTGGGAAAGGCATATTCATCACCAATTATTTGATAACTGTAAGTCAACAATAGGAGGCCAAATTGAAAGCAAAGCTTATTGAAACTGCAAATAACAGTTTAGAATACAGATAGAGTTTTTGATCATTTTTTATTCCCACTTAGACTACACAGCCAAAAATCAGTTACAATTGTGAATACATATAATAGTATTCATGGCAACTTAGGATGGAGGATACATAAGTAAAACATTTCAAAGAGTGAAGGATAGAGAAAAGAGTAATATCAAGGGAGAAAATGGGGGCTTCTGGAATCCATTCCAAGACAGGTAGCTAGCAAGCTTTGTTATTGGAAGAGAAGACATTCCCCTTTAAGAGGAAGAAAAGGGGGAAGTGACTAAATATTTTTACAATTATGAAATAAGTTTTCCATATAGTTGAGGTAACCATTTACACAAACAACAGTTGTCTCTTGTCCAAAAACAAACAAAAAAGTTATTACAACAATGGATAAGACTGTCCATTTTACATGATTCATTATGTTTTAATTCTCTTTTCTTTCCCCTATTAGAGCACCAGATAATTGAGGGATTTTTAGTCTGTTGTCTACCAAAACATCTAGAAATGATTGTGATTCCCATTTTTCTCTCATACTAGCTATTTTTCCATGTATTTTCTCCCTTTCATGGCTAAACTCCTTGAAAAGTCAATTTACAATCACTGCTTCCACTCCTTTCCTCCCAAACTCTTCTTATTTGTAATTTTGAAGTCATGTCCAATTCTTTGTGACCCCACTTGGGATTTTCTTGGTAAAGATACTGGAGTGATTTGCTATTTCCTACTCCAATTCATTTTACAGATGAGGAAACTGAGACAAACAAGCTTAAGTCCAGGGTCACATAGCTACTACGTGTCTGAGGCCAGATTTAAACTCTGACAGATGAATCTCCCTGATTTGAAACTTGGCACTCTATTTACTGAGCTACCTAGTCATCCTAATCTTTTCTTAATTCTCTGTATAGTCTGTGACCTCAACATTTAACTACAACTGTTCTCTTCAAAGAGAAAGCAAAGGAAACTGAAGTACTTTTTACGATCAAATTCAATAATAACTGAGTAGATGTGGAAAGTGAAGGATAGAGAAGAGTCAAAGATGCCTCTAGGATTATAAATTTGAGAAACATGGAGAATGATGGTGTTGATGACACTAACAGAATTGTTAGAAGATTCCAAAAAATCTTGAGTTCTTCTTAGGAGAAGATGAGGAATTTGCTGAGAAGACATGATATACATGGAAGGAAAAGTTCTTTAAGCTGTACATTTAAATCATTAGCATATCTCTAAGAGAAAAGAGATTATTATAATAATCCAGTTGAAGCTAAAAAGCCTCATCAGAGACTTTTGAATAAAGGTTTAGGGCAGTATGCCTTTGCTATCAGGTCTTGAACAAAGACCTGCACTGAATGAACTCTGAACCCCAAATTGAAAATAAATAAAAGCAATGGTTTGAGATTGTAATGAATTTATGTACATTCTTTTTTTAACCAAACTATGAACCAAGTCAGTTTTTCCTTAAAATAAAATAAGGCAAAAATTTAAGAACTCTCATAGACTAGCTCCCAAATTAAACCAAACTTGTATATTTTCTGCATCTATGGATCTACAACTCTCCAGACCTAACCTAATCTGACCTGAATCAGCCTTTCATGCATTTGAATTTCCTTATCTTGGGACAAGAGGTTGCTTATTTGCTGCTCAGGGAAAGCATTCACGGGACAGGAAAATGAAAATGAGGATGCTTGTGGAAGTGAGGTACAGATCTATAAGGGTGCCTGCCATTGTTGGGCAGAGGGACAGAGCTATAAGGGTGCCTGTCATTGTTGGGCAGAGTAATAGGAAAGAGTACAAGAAAGTTAACAGAAATGCAATAAGAGATCAAATCAATGTTGGCTTTATTTTCTTCTCCATCCTGGGGTCTATTGTGATCTGGCCTGGCACAGATAGCTTCTCTTCTCTCCTCAGCACATTGGACATCAATGTGTTTAAGAGGAAACAAAGGTGACATGGGTAATATAAAGATATGGTGACCTCCCAGGAACAGTTCTTTCTTTTTTTTTCTCCCCTTTTTCCCCATTCACTGGTCATAAATATGCATGAATAAAGGAGGCAATGGGGTTCATAACCCATAGGGCTAAAAAAAATCTTCTCTGAATTTTTCATTCTGGCTCCCTATGGCTAGGTGAGAATGACATTAGGAGGCTGCCACCACAGCAGGCTTAGCTCAGCCAGAGTTCCTATTTCCAATTGTCAGGAGACTCCCCCACATCATAACAATCATTATAATTATCACTTACAGAAGGGGTCTTATCATATAACAGCTTTTTTTTCCTTCTTCTTCTTGGGCAGGAGGAGGTGGGAGTTCATTCCAACCACAGGGGCTTGTCTTCCTTCATTATTTTCCAAACAAGTCAGTGGAAAATTGAGGTCTCAGAGCAATTTGCAGATTACCGACCACTTACAATGTGGGTCTGCACACATTCTCACATGTATGTCGATCCAAACAAGGCAAGGCCAAGCAAAGACCCAACCCCCAAATCCTCTTCCCAGTTCTCCTCAATACAGAGCACATCCTGGATATACAAGGAAGGGGGTGAGGGGGATCAGGGAGATGAGAAAGCAGAAATTTAAGTAACCTTTCCTTTTAAATCCAGCAACTCTCAACCTAGCTTTGCAGCAACTCCTGGATTAATCTCTTCAACACCCCCTCCCCGACACACACACACACATACACTCCCCACCCCTCCGCCCCTTTTTTTTGGCTGGGTGAATTGTGGTCAAGGCCATTGTAATGTGAGCAGTGGCTCAGAGGGGATTGGCTGAGGGGGACTCTGGAAGGGCCCCTTTCACAAGGGCCTAATTGCTTTTTAGACCACCAGTATTTGGGGGCTACAGATGTCTTCCTTAATTTGCCTAGGGAGCACAATTGGCCCCATCTGTTGCGTTTAGTTTGCTTGCACACTCTCCCTCCCCTCCTCCCTCACCCTCAAGTCCCCTCCTTTGCCCTGTCTGCTAGACCTAAATTCAAAACTCATCAAAAAGTAATACAAGAATAGTTTGGCTGGAAAGCCAGGCGGAGGGGGCTCAGCTTTAATAAAGGCCTCCTGCTACTTTTACACGTGGACTGGAGGCCAGATAAAGCAAGTGGGGGAGCACCACAGACCAAAAACAAAGTTGGAAGCTAACAGGCAGATGGGATAATTTGTGAAGGAAGGGCCCCCAGCCCCCAGGATTTTATAGACATGCTGCCAAAGAAAAAAAAAAAAACCAAAAAAAAAAAAAACCAAACTTTTTTTTTCTCCAGGTGTTACAACTTTTAAATTTTTTCTTTTCTTTTTCATTTTTTCTTTTTCTTTTTTCTTTTTTCCCTTGCTTTTCTCTCTCTTTTCCTTCCCCTCTCTCCCCCCCCCCCCCCCCAAACTCGGTCATAAATATCTCTTGAAGGGAAGGGAGACACTGCTATGTGAGCTTTCATTGATTAACTTCCTTGAATCACATCTGCCCCAGGAACTTTTCATAGGCAGAGGAGAGGGAAAGAGAAAGAAGGATGGGCTACAAGACAGGGACAGAGAAGGAAACTGTTCCTTTTCTTCCCAGGTAATAAAATTCAGAAGCTACCTCCATTACATGCCTTCTGTGATTAAATAAGTAATCCAATAGGTCAAAAAAACACTTATTAAGTGCCAACGAAGTCTAAGGCAGAGACAATATGGATAGATACATCAAAGGTTTTTAGCATGAAAATAATCAGATGATATATCTTTATTTTAGGAGATTAACCTGGCAGAGTATTATAGTGGATTGAGGCCTCTAAGTCAGGAAACCTGAGTTCAAACTCAACTTCCTTACTAGCTATATAAAACTTTGAAAAAAAAATCACTTAATCTATCCATTCTAGGCAGCCTTCTAAGCCTACAGATATTATAGACTGATTTACCAATCTGAGTTGCCTCATTATATTGTAATTCATTTTGAGTAAGGATTTTTTTCATTCTTTGCACTAGTACAATGCCTGGCACATAGTAGGCCATTTATAAATACTTGTTGATTGGTTGTTTTGTATCAAAAAAGGAAATGCTGACATGGGAAGGGATCTGGGATCTAGTACTTTCCCTTCCAGTCTCCCATGTGTATAGGAATTGTGCTAGGCACTAAAGAAACAAAGAAGAAAAATATCAGTTCCTTGTCCTCATTTTTTACTAATTCTAGCTTACATTCTATAGCAAAGCATTTTTTCAGTGTTCCCTCAGCACTTACATATTCTATCTGTCCTCTATCAGTATATTCTCTTTTATGGAAGCACATAAAATAATTTTGGTAGAAAAGTTGAAAAAGTCCTTTAATGCCATATCATTTCACAGAGTAGAATTGGGACTTTTAAAGGCTACTCCAACAGAATACAACTTTTGGCAGATTCTACCAAGAGGATAAAGTTTTAGATTCAGGCCCAAGGATAGTCTCTATGTTTGCTATGGAAAAAACAGATCTGAGAAAAGTAGAGCATTTCCTTTCCTTGAGGGTTGGCTACCAGCTTTGTTTTTAGATTATATCACATAATGATCTTTTAGACAATAATATGTAAATGACTAATTCTTTACATATGGGATTTATTCACTACATGTACAGTAAAATCTGGTACCTTTTCTTGTATTTGTAATGCTTTTACATAAATATATTATTATCCGAAATAGAATGAGTTTCTTGAAGACATGAACTACTTTATTTGGGGATGGGAGGAAAATTTTTGTATTTCAAATACTTAGCCTTGTGCCTGGCATATTATAGGCATTTAGTAAAAACCCTCACATGATTCATCTATCCTTGATAGTTATTGTCCCATATCTCTCTTCCTTTTCATAGCTAAATTCCTTGAGAAGGCCATCTACATACATTACTTCCATTTCCTCTTCTCTTACTCTCTTAATTCTATTCTAACTTCTGACCATTCAACTGAAGCTACTTTTCTTAATGCTTTCTTCTCTCTAGGTTTTCATGACTATTTTATCCTAGTTCTCCCTTCTGTCCTTCTGACCATTTTCTTTGACTGATCTACATCCAAGTCACCCTTGATAAATGTGAAAGTCTGACAGGTTTATAGCCTTAGCCCTCTTCTGTTTTCCCTTCATACTATTTTGTTTGATGCAAATAGTTTGCTTAATGCAGTCCTTGAATTCCCCCAAATTCAATTCTCATTTCTATACTGATGATTCTTATACTGAGATCTATTTATTGATCTCTCAAGGTCTCTCTAATCTCCAGTCTCCTGTCTCTATCTACCTGTATCTTAAACTCATCATGTCCAAAACTAAACCCATTATCTTTCCACCAAGACTACCTCTATCCCTAACATTCCTAAAAGTACCACCATCCTCTCAGTCCCTTAGACTCTCAATGGAAGTGTCAATCATCCTTAACAATTCTCTCTCATTCCCCATATCCAATCTGTTGTCAAATCTGGTAGATTACACCCTTGTAACATCATTTATATCTGCCCCCTTCTCTCCTCTGACTGCCATCATCTTAGTGCAAGCCATCATCACCTTATCCCTGAAATGAATTATTCCAATAGTCTTCTGGGTGGTCTTATAAAACTCTCCCTCTTCCAGGCCATATTCCACTCAGATATCAAATTAATCTTCCTAAATTTAAGTTTGATCATGTGATCCCTTATTTGATAAACTCTAGTGGTTTACTATTACCTCCAGAATCAACTATAAAATCTTCTGTTTGGTGTTCAAAGAGTGTTCTACCTTTCCAGTCTTCTTATACTTTACTGACCAACCCACCCTTTATTCTGGCCTCTTTACCATTCTTACCTTAGATGTTCCCTCTATTAATTCTAGACATTTTCACTGGCCATCCTACAAGTTTGAAATTTTCTCTCCCTTTTCATATCTGTCTTAGATTTCCTTGGCTTCCTTCACGTCACAACTAAATTTCACTTTATACAAGAAGCTTTTCCCATCGCCTTAATCCTGGTACCTTCCCTTTGTTGATTATCTCTAATTTATCCTGTATATATTTTGTTTACATGTTGTATTCACCATTAAATTATAAATTCTTTAAGATCAGAAACCATTTGTTTTGGTCTTTCTTTGAATTATTAGAAGTTAACATAATGCCAGGCACATAGTTAGCACTTAATAATAGACTGATATGACTGACTGAGTGACTGATAATGCCAGATCAATGTCCTTCCCTCAATGATTCCATTTTTCTGAACTGAAGAGCTTCTAAAAGTAGTAATTACCAGCTCTGACACTAGCTTCCAGATTCTGCCTAGGCAAAAAAATAAATGAACCTCTATCTGACTCAGTTTCCACATCTGTAAAAATAGGATTAAAAAAACATTTCATGGGGTTATGTGGGATAGGTACTAGAGTTGTGATTTCCCTGTTATATTGATTGAATTGCCTGATAAGGAAATTCACTTGCCAAATATAACTTCTCTGTCATTTATAATCATAGAGAATTGCATGAGGGTACAGAGAGGTTAATTGATGTGCCCAGAGTCATACAGTCCATATGTATTAGGAACAGAATTGGAACTCAGGTCTTCCTAGCTCTAAGACCAGCTCTCCATTCACAATGAAGCTATTTCTATGCCAGAAGGATGTTGTGAGCATTCAATAAGATCATGTATTTAAATTATTTTGTACAAAACCCTCAACAAGTTTTTTTTATTTCAAGTAGTAATTATTTTGCACTTAAGAGGCAAATAGGTAGCATAGTAGATAAAGCTCTGGGCCTTGAATCAGGAAGACCTGAGTTCAAAATGTATCTTTGGACGATTACTAGCTGAGTGACTCTGGGTACTTAACCTTTATCTGCCTCAGTTTTCTCAATCATAAAAGGGAGATTATAATAGCCCCTACCTCCCAGGATTGTTATGAGGATCAAATGAGGATAAAGTGTTTAGCAAAGTGCTTAGAACAAAATAAATATACTATAGAAATATTAACATTATTATTATTATTATTAGATGGTGTTATGGGCCAGAACTCTGACACAAGGATTCTTACAAGGTGCTAAGTGGATTGATGAGACAGTGGTTATCTAGTTTAGCATGGTGATTAATAGTTCTCTAAATTCAGTATGAATGATTTAATCTTACAACAAATAATGGTTTTCTATTGATGTAATGATTGGTTTATATTCAGTGTAGAGCATATAAGCTGAGACAAACTCAGCCAAAGGAGGCAGAGACAGATTCATTCCACTGTTCACCTTTGTGGTGGCTGGAGGCTTGAACCCTTGGACTCAGACTCACTTTATCTCACACCACCGTGGTGGCCATTTTCTCCACTGAAAACCAGGGGAAAGCTAGCTGAGCACCAGGTGAAGGGGACAATAAAGACTTTTGGACTTTAACACCTGGCTATTCTTGCGGTGATTATTGAAAAGAAGGCTGCCCAAGAGACCTCCAAGAAAATCACTGAGAACATTACAAGTTGGAAGTCAACTGAAATGACAAATGCAATCTCTGGTTAGGATCATATAAACTTATGTGGGGGAAAATGTGCTGTAAATGTAAAAAACTCTGGAATGTAATCGTAGAATTTTAAAACCAAAATATTTTTTTCTTAGAAATTGAGCTATTAGAATTAAAAGGATCATTTCTATGTCAACTCTTTCTTTCATTTTAAAGATAGAAAAGTGGGATTCAGAGAGGAAAGGCAATTTATCTGCCTAAAGCCAAACAGTGAAATATTAGCAAGATTATGACTAGAATTCTCATTTTACCGAAAATTTCTGGGTAAATAATAGATCATACCTAGGATCTTCTTTTGTGGAATTATGACACGTCACTCCATCATCCTACATCACTAGTTTATACTTAGCAGAAAAATGTTTGCTCATTTGTTCAAGTCCTTTTATTTTATTAAAAGAATCCCTTTTTGATTGTTCATGTATTGATATGATTTTATAGGAGGAGTAGACATACTCCTTGTTCCTTATTGTCACTTGCAGACCATCCCTCAATATCATCATAACACTCTCTTCTCCTATAGCCCCGTAGAATTCACTCCATACATGTAAATCACTCTTCCTAGATTCTGGCAGAAATTATCAATTAGCTCCTAGGTCATTCTCCCTCTTTCTTCAAGGAATTGAGTTTTTTCTCTCCACCCCAATTCTAATCGATATAAAGGAAACTTCAGAATTTTTGTTGAAGTCCCCTCAACCATTCTGGCCACCAAATTTATTAACCTCCTCAATTTCCACTGCCTGTAATCTTTATTATATCTTAATCACATACAAGGATGATTCCACAATTACTCAGAAATACCTTCACTATAATCTCCAATCATTTCATTTCTCCCTGTGTCTTAATCCTCCCAAACTTATTCTTCATTTTCACTGTGATCTCCAATCACTACATGTATCCCCACTCCCAGTTTATCATCCTCTTTTTGGTCTCATTATTTTTTCTTCACAATATTGAAAATTTTTCTGCTTTCAAAACCTTTGTCCCCTTTTTCTGTTGTTACTCATACCTTGACAAATCCTAATCCTGGGGATCTATGTGCCTTCTCTGCTTTTATATGCATACTGTTAAGTGCTTCTAAAATTCACAGAATTCCATCAAGTGGGTTTACTACATATTTACATTATTTAATCTCAACTGGTCACCCAAAGCTCTACAACAACCCTATTATTGTTCTCTGATTGATTTTTCCCTCTCCCCCTCTTTCTCCCTTCCTCCTCATTTTCCCTTCTTCTATCTCTGTCACTGTCTCACTGTCTCTTTCTTTGTATCTCTCTCTCTTTTCCTCTCTCTCCCTGTCCCTTTCCTTTCCTCTCAATCTCCTTCTCTGTCTTCCTCTCCTTCCTTATTTTTCCCTCTTCTTCCCCTTTTCTCTCTCCCTCTTTCTCTTCTTCTCCTCTCCTTCCTTCTTTCTCCTTCTCTCTCTCCTTATCCCTTTCCTTCTCTCTCTCCCTCTTTCTCTCCTTTCCTCTCTTTCCTTCTCCCTCCACCTTTTGTCCCTGCTTATTCTCAACAGATGATCTCACTCTTTACTTACCAAGATCATGAACTTCCTCTTTCTCCTGTTCTACATTTCAAATGTGTAATTTATTCTTTCAATATCATCTCTCTTTTCTCTGCTCCAGTCTCTTATAAAGAATTGTTCTATAAGAAATGATGCAGGATGAATACAGAAAGGCTTGGAGAGACATACATGAACTGATGCTAAGTGAAATGAGCAGAACCAGGAGATCATTATACACTTCAACAACAATACTGCATGATGATCAATTTTGATGGACATGGCTCTCTTCAACAATAAGGGGATCCAAAGCAATTCCAATTGATCTGTAATGAACAGAACCAGGTACACCCAGAGAAAGAACACTGGAAAATGAGTATGGACCACAACATAACATTTCCACTCTTTCTGTTATTATTTGCTTGCATTTTTGTTTTTTCTTCTCAGGTTATTTTTACCTTCTTTCTAAATCTGATCTTTCTTGTGCAACAAGATAACTGTATAAATATGTATACATATATTGTATTTAACATATACTTTAACATATTTAACATGTATGGGACTGCCTGCCATCTAGGGCAAGGGGTGGAGGGAAGGAGGGGAAAAATTGAAACAGAAGCTTTTGCAAGGATCAATGTTGAAAAATTACCCATACATATGTTTTGTATATAAAAAGCTATAATAAAAAATTAATTCAGAAAAAAAGAAGTGTCTTTTGTCCTTGTCAAATCCACTCCTTATACAAGTAACTTTGATTGTATTCCCTCTTTTTTCCTCTGGTAATTATCGCCTTTATTTCTTTAATCTTTGATCTCTCCTTATGTACTATCTCCTACTCTACTGCCTACAAGTATGTACAAGCTGCACCATCTTTAGTATAACTTTTACTTATCCCTTCCATTATCATTAGCTATTATTATGTAATCTCTCCTTCTTATTATAATCAAACTCTTTTACATTCATTGTTTATACTTTTCCTCTTAATGACTTGTCAACCCCTTGTAATCTGGCTTCTGATCTCATCACTCAACAGAAAATACTCTCTTCAATGTTAATAATGATTTATTAATAGCCATTCCTCATTCTTTCTGCAGATGATTACTGATCACTTTCCTCTAGATGTTCTTTCCTTCTTGGGTTTTCATGACACATCTTCCCTGGCTCTCCTCCTTCCTGTCTGATCATTTCTTCTAAGTTTCCTTTATTAGATCATCATAAATGTTCCCTTCCCTAAGCATAGGTGTCCTCTACAGTTTTGCCCTAGAGTTCTTCTTTTGACATATCTCTTCTCTTGTCAATAATTAGCTCCTGTGGGCTCAGTGATAATTTCTAAGCATGTGTCAGGCACTATGTAGTATGAATGCAAAGAAAAGGCAAAAGATAGCCTCTGCTTTTAAGAAGCTCACAATCTAATGAAGTAGCCAAAATGGAGACAATAAAGTACAAATTATATATATATATATATATATATATATATAATATAAAGTGAAGATGATAATGGAGGAAAGGTATTCATATTAAGGTAGTTGAGGAGAGGATTTTTATCCAGAACCTGAAGGAAGTTGGGAAGCCAGGAACCAGAGATAAGGGGGGAAGGGAGAATTATAGGAATAAGGAATACCCATTTTAAATACCTCAAGTCAAGAAATGAAATGTCTTGTGTTAAGGAAGAGGTAGAAGTTCAGTGTTACTGGATTTCAGAGTTCAGTGTGGAGTATGGAAGAGGGTAAAGAGTAAAGTCAGAAAAGATTGAAAAGATAGAAGAGATCAAATAATGAAGGGCTTTGAGTGGCTAACAGAGGAATTTATATTTGATCCTGGAGATAATAGGGAATCACTAACATTTATTAAACAATGCGATTACAGGGTAGAGCTGAACTGAAGGAAGAGCAACTTGACATGTGAGTGAAGGGATCACTGGAATGATAGAGATCTAAGGCATTAAGACCAATCAGCAGGGATACTTAATATGCCAGGATGAGTCATAAGAGTCTGTTCCAGGATGGTTGAAGTGTCAAAAAAGAGAAAGGGGCATATTTGAGTGATGTTACAAGGATAGAATCTAAAGGACTTGGCAGTAGATTGGATATGGAGGATGAGAAAGAGTGAGGAGTTAAGGATGATATCAAAACTTTAAGCTTGAGTAATTAGGAAGATGCTGGTATAGACAGTAATGAACTTACTGGAAGAGGAGAGGGGTTTGGAAGAATGAGAATTAATTCAGTTTTGGACCAGCCCGAGTCCTTGGTCTTAGTGGAGGAGTGACACTAATGAGTTCTTCAAATTAAATAGTATATACAGAAAAAACCAAGGGACATCCACAATATGACTTGGAAGATCCAGCAAAGGACACTGAGAAGGATCAGTTAGATAGGTGCATAGGTAGAAAGAAAACCAGGATGGAATAGTAGCACAAAAACCTAAAAAGAATTTCAAGGAGAAGAGGGTGACTGCCAATATCAAAGGATTCAGTGAATTCAAGAAAGATGAGGACTGAGAAAAGGCCATTCAACTTGGCAATTAAGAGTAGGTTTGGAGATAGCAAAATAGAAGGAAAGGAAATGGCAACGTTGCCTATAGAAGGCCTTATCATGAAATTTAACCACAAAAAAGAAAGAGTGATCTGGACAATAAAACAGTAAAGCTCTCAATGAAAGTGCCTTATCTTTATTTCTTTGGGTTTTTTTTTTTCTGTGAAGTATATTACAAAGTACTTAGCTGAAAGACTTGAGGAGGGATAACTATGGAAATTTGAAGTGGTATGAAAAAGCTTGGGAAAGCCACAGGAATGAGTGAGATAGTAAGTCAATTAGGGGTCTGTAAAAATATTGTCTTGTGCAATGAGGCTCTGGTTAAGATTATGTAAAACAAATGGTATAATGGATGCAGTTATCATGGTTTCATGATTTTCTACAGTTTCAATTATCAATATATAAGTAGGAGTGAAAGTAGTGAATGGTGGAAGAAATTCAGGAGCCACAGGAAAAGATTTTCAATAGGAGGAGACAAGGGAATCAAGAGAAAACAAGTGTTCAGTTGGATTGGTTCATCCAGGGGCCAAGAAAGAAAGTGCATGAATAAGGAATAGGAAAAAAACATATGGTGGAAGGATTGGAGATCGTAGGAAGGAATAGGGTTTGGGTTTACTGGAAAGAAGGGAAAAAAATAGCAATAGATTATGATAAAGGAATTTCAGAGTTCATGAACATGAAAGTTGTAATGACATGATCAAGGATATGACCATCTCTGTATAGATGAGGTGAGGTAGAGGAGTGGATCATGGGAAATAAGTAATCTGAGGAACTAGGAGGTTTGAGTGCCTAATGTGAGGGCAGAGTTGGAAAAAAATGAAAGACTGAAAAATGAAAGATATCTGTAAAGCACTTGACAAAGTACTTCTCAATATTTTGGGGGGGGGAATGAAGAGATGTACTAGATGATAATAAAAAATGATTAAAAAGCTAGCTTTAGAGTAGTTAATAGCTCAATTTCAAATTAGACTGAAGGTCTCCCATGGAATATATTAATTATTCACATTTACCCCATGATCATTTTCATTTTTATCAGTGACCTGCCTGAAGTTACACTGGTTTTTCTTTGATATCTTCTAGACTCTATCTTACCACTTGAGGACCAACTTGTAAACCTTGTAATAGTTTTAATTTTCTGTGGAAACATACTGGCTGACTTGCTGATACTCCACCAATCCTGTCACATAGTCAACACTGTTGAAGTGACCCAAAGTTGGGATGTCGGTTTGCCCTTCATTACCTTTCATTTGGATGTAAAGCCTGCTGCTGCTCAGCTGTTTAGGGCAAAACAACCCATCTCCACTTTGAGGTCAAGCTGGAATATCCATTCTCACTTTGAATTAAGGAGAAATTCATCACTCTTATCTAAATGATGAAATTGGGGAATTCCCTAGAAAGAAACTTTCTAAAATCTCCACTGAAATCTCCAGTCTGTAGAACAAATAACTAAGACTGTGTAAATAGACTCTTTGATTGTCTTCCGCTCTTGGCTAATGCCCAGAAACTTTCTCTGTCCCTCAAAGATCACCTAAACCTTTTTACAGGACTCCATCGGGTTCTTTCCATTGTCCCCAATTAGGTTTTACTGCTATGCTGCCTACCTCTTCCACCATTACAATCTACCCATCCACCCACTGCCAGTGCTGATAAGTGTCAATGTGCTACTAATAAAAAACCTTATAGTGCAAGGTAATATGAGCTAAAATTTGAAATAAGATTACTCATTTTCTCCCACACCAAATAGAGTAGAAGTTGAGATAAATGGAGAAAGTGAAACAATAAGTGACTATGTTTTTTTTAAAAAATCCTCAAAAATCCCTCAAATTGTATTGTAAAGTGGTAATTGTCAAAACAATCAGATATAGGCTAAGAAATACTAATACTTTGTTGATCTTTATGCATGATTCTAAGATGCTTTCCAGAATTACAAATTGATTCATAGTTCTGTCTTTGTCACATCCTGCAAATTGACAAAGATGACAAAAGATGGAAATTAAAAAGGATTATGGAAAGAAAGGCATACTTGTGCATTGTTTGGTGGAGGTGTGATTAAGAACAGCCATTCTGTAAAGCAAGTTGAAATTATGCAAATAAGTAACTAAGATGTCAGTACCCAGTGATCTCAAGATTCCACTACCATGCTTATATCACAAGGATGTTACTGATAGTCATGCACATCCACAGAGTGATAAAATCTTCATGTATACACCAAAATATGCAGAGCAGCATTATTTAGGGAGTAGCAGAAAATGAGAAATAAAGTAGATGCTTATTGATTGGGGAATGACTAAACAATCTGTGGTACCTGAATGTTCTAATATATGCTCTCAAAAATGATAAATGTAACAAACATAGAGAAGCATGGAAAACTTTATATACTGATGCAGAGTAAAGTAAGAAGAGCCAACAGAATAATATTTATAGTGACTACAATAATCGAAATGCAAAGAACCACCAAAAAAATTATAAAGAACAAATGTGCCTAGAAAGAAGAGAAATTAGAAGACATTCCTACCCTTTTCCCTTTTCAGAGGTAGGAGATACACAAATATTGAACAGTGCATATGTTTTCAATCTTTTTCTAGGTTTTGGTCAATTATGCTATTTTCCCTCTTTTTGTTTTTGTCTTTGAAAAACCTATGTTACTTGGAATGGCTCTGTGGAGGGATATGAGAAAAAGATACTGGCAGAATTTTTGGTGATATTAAAAAAAAAGAATAATTTTTTAATGTTTTGGTGGGGGTGTCTTTATACAATCTCATCAATATCAACTGTTTCTATTTTTGCTATTTTGTATCCTATACTTTGTCAGTTTTCTGAATATAAGGTAAAATCTCAGTTTTGATTGGTATGTCTTTTGCTAGTGGTGATTTGTAGCTTATGTTCATGTTTGTTGACAGTTCGAAATTCTTTAAAGAGCTTTTTATTCGTAAATTTTGGCCCCTGTCAATTAGTTATATATTTTTGTTGTTTGTATATCATGGATATCAAAACCTTATAGGTATATTTGATAGACATTTTAACTGTTTCCCTTTTTATCTTGATTGCATCAATTTTGTTCTTGCAGAATCTTTTCAATTTTATATAGTTGAAGCCATCTTATCAGAACTTTTAACTGTGAAGATGTTTTCCCAGTTTGTTGCTTCCCTTCTAATCTTGTTTGCATTAGTTTTGTTTGTACAAAAACTTTTTAATTTGATGTAATCAAAATTTTCTATTTTGTGATCAATAATGGTTTCTAGTTCATCTTTGTTCACAAATTTCTTCCTCCTCCACAAGTTTGAGAGATAAACTATCCTATGTTCCTCTAATTTATTTATAATTTTGTTCTTTATGCCTAAATCATGGACCCATTTTGATCTCATCTTGGTATATGGTGGTAAGTGTGCGTCCATGTTTAATTTCTGCCATACTAATTTCCAAGTGTCCCAGCAGTTTTTGTCAAATAATGAATTCTTATCCCAAAAGTTAGGATCTTTGGGTTTGTCAAACACTAGATTGCTATAGTTGACTATTTTGTCTTGTGAACCTAACTTATTCCACTGATCAATTAATCTATTTCTTAGCCAATACCAAATAGTTTTGGTGACTGCTCCTTTATAATATAGTTTTAGATCAGGTACAGCTAGACCACCTTCATTTGATTTTTTTTTCATTAATTCCCTTGAGATTCTTGATCTTTTGTTCTTCCATATGAATTTTGTTGTTATTTTTTCTAGATCATTAAAATATTTTCTTGGAAGTCTGATTGGTATAGCACTAAATAAATAGATTAGTTTAGGGAGTATTGTCATCTTTATTATATTCACTCGGCCTATCCAAGAGCACTTAATATTTTTCCAATTATTTAAATATGACTTTATTTGTGTGGAAAGTTTTTTTGTAATTTTGCTCATATAATTCCTGACTTTCCTTTGGTAGATAGATTCCCAAATATTTTATGCTATCGACAGTTATTTTGAATGGAATTTCTCTTTGTATCTCTTGCTGTTGGATTTTGTTGGTGATGTATAAAAATGCTGAGGATTTATGGGGATTTATTTTGTATCCTGCAACTTTGCTAAAGTTATGAATTATTTCTAATGCTTTTTAGTAGAATCTCTGGGGTTCTATAGTATACCATTGTATCATCTGCAAAGAGTGATAGTTTGGTTTCCTCATTGCCTATTCTAATTCCTTTAATCTCTTTCTCGACTCTTATTGCCAAGGCTAGCATTTCTAATATAATATTGAATAATAATGGTGATAGTGGGCAACTTTGCTTCACTCCAGATCTTACTGGGAAAGGTTCCAGTTTTTCCCCATTGCATATGATGCTTACTGATGGTTTTTAAATATATGCTCCTGACTATTTTAAGGAAAAGTACTTTTATTCCTATCCTCTCAAGTGCTTTTATTAGGAATGGATGTTGGATTTTATCAAATGCTTTTTCTGCATCTATTGAGATGATCATATGGTTTTTGTTAGTTTGGTTATTGATATAATCAATTATGCTAATAGTTTTCCTAATATTGAACCAGCTCTGCATTCCTGGTATAAATCCTACTTGGTCATAGTATATTATCCTGAGGATGATTTTCTGTAATCTTTTTGCTAATATTTTATTTACGATTTTAGCATCAATATTCATTAGGGAGATTGGTCTATAATTTTCTTTCTCTGTTTTCAACCTACCTGGTTTAGGTATCAGTACCATGTCTGTGTCGTAAAAGAATTTGGTAGGACTCCGTCAATCCCTATTTTTTCAAATAGTTTATATAGCATTGGAGTTAATTGTTCTTTAAATGTTTGGTAGAATTCACATATAAACCCATCTAGTTCTGGGGATTTTTTCTTAGGGAGTTGGTTAATAGCTTGTTCTATTTCTTTTTCTAAAGTGGGACTGTTTAAGATATTTACTTCTTCCTCTGTTAATCTGGGCAAGCTATATTTTTGAAGGTATTCTTCCATTTCATTTAAGTTGTCGAATTTATTGGCATAAAGTTGGCAAAGTAACTCCTAATTATTGCTCTAATTTCATCTTCATTAGTGGTGAGTTCTCCCTTTTCATTTTTAAGACTAACAATTTGATTTTCCTCTTTCCTTTTCTTAATCAGATCTACTAAGGGTTTGTCTATTTTGTTGCTTTTTTATAGAACCAACTCTTAGTTTTATTAATTAATTCAATAATTTTTTTATTCAATTTTATTGATCTCTCCTTTTATTTTTAGAATTTCAAGTTTAGTGTTTGATTGGAGGTTTTTAATTTGTTCCTTTTCTAGCATTTTTAGTTGCAAGCCCAATTCATTGACCTTCTCTTTCTCTATTTTATGCAAGTAGGCCTCTAGAGATATGAAATTTCCCCTTATTACCGCTTTGGCTGCATCCCCCACATTTTGGTATGATGTTTCATTATTGTCATTTTCTTGGGTGAAGTTATTAATTATGTCTATGATTTCCTGTTTCACTCAATCATTCTTTAGCATGAGATTATTTAGCTTCCAATTATTTTTTGATCTATTTTCCCTGGCTTTTTGTTGAATGTAATTTTCATTGCATCATGGTCTAAAAAGGATGCATTTACTATTTCTGCCTTATTGCATTTGAGTTTGAGGTTTTTATGTCCTAATATATGGTCAATTTTTGTATAGGTTCCATGAACTGCTGAGAAGAAAGTGTATTCCTTTCTGTCTCCATTTAGATTTCTCCAAAGATCTATCATATCTAACTTTTCTATTTACCTCTTTGACTTCTTTCTTATTTATTTTGTTGTTTGGTTTATCTAATTCTGAGAGTGCAAGGTTGGGATCTCCCACTATTATAGTTCTTTTTCTAGTTTTTTTTTTTTTAATTGTGAAGCCAATTCATTGGTTTATTCTTTCTCTAATTTATTGGCATGAGCATTTAGAGATATAATTTTCTCTTGGCTGCTTTTGCTATGTCCCATAGGTTTTGGTATGTTGTTTCATTATTCTCATTCTCTTTAATTAAATTCTTAATTGTTTTTATGATTTGTTCTTTAATCTACTCAATTTTTAAGATTACCTTGTTTAGTCTCTAATTTTTAATCTGTGTTTCCATGGCTCTTTACTGAACATTATTTTTATTGCATTATGATCTGAAAAAAGATGCATCTATTTTTGGTTTCCTGCATTTAACTATAAAGTTGTTATGCCATAAATTTAGTGTTCTCTTCTCTAAATTAAAAAGTTCTCTGTGAGCAGGTTTCTTGTGGCTTCTGGAGGCAGCCTTGTTTCAGTTCAGATCAATAATCACCTCAAATACAGCCAGTTTTTAAAAGTCTAGTCCTTTATTGTCTCTTCCAAAATAGCCCCGTTGGCTTTCTTAGAGGCCTATCTCTGTCCCTTGGTTCCAAGAGCTCCTTTGCCTCTTCCACCTTCAGCCTTTCTTCTTCCAAATTCCCCACTCTGCCCAACTGCAGTCTCTGGCTTCTCAGTCTCTTCCACTGATTCCTGGCTGAAGCTCCAAGAGCTTCTTATATATGATCTCTTAAAAGTATGAACTCAAAGGTTGACTCCTCTTCCGAGCGAGTGGGATTGTGGGTTCCTGACTTGTGAATCTCCTGACTGAATCCTGAGTTGTGAATCTCAAATGCTAATGTGTGAACTTAAGTACATAAGCATTGTTTCTATCAATTCCAGTGAGTTAGCACCTTGTTTCAAGTTCTGGCCCATAACACATGATATATGGTCATATGTTGTAAAGGAAACATGTATTAAAAAGGAAAAGGTATATTTCTTTCTATTCTCATCAGTTCTCTTCAGATATCTATCACATCTAGCTTATCTAAGATTCTGTTCATCTCCTTGACTTCTTATTTATTTTTTGGCTAGATTTATCTAATTCTGAGAGGGAAAGGTTGAAGTTCCCACTTTCCCCTATTATTATAGTTTTGCTATTTCCATCTGTAATTCATTTAGGTTTTCTTTTAAAATTTAGATGGTATATTATTTAGTGCATTACATACAATTAGCTTTTATCATAATGTAGTTTCCTTGTTTATCTCTTTTAGTTTTAACTTTGTCTGAGATCATGTTTGTTACTCCTACTTTTTTTTCATCAGCTGAAGCATAATAAAATCTACTCCAGCCCTTTATTTTTACCTTGTGTAATTTCTTATTTTTCAGTGCATTTCTTGTAAACAATATATTGCCAGTTTTCAGTTTTTAATCCATTATGCTATCCATTTTCATCTCATGGGTGAGTTCACTTCATTTGCATTTGAAATTAAAATTATTAGTTGTGTAATTCCCTCCATACTATTTTCCCTCACTGTTTATCCTTCTCTCCCTTTCCTTTTACCTAATCTCTTCAAATGAATTTTTAATTTCCTTTTAACCACTGCCTCTCTAATTCAATACCTCTCTAATTCACTGCCTCCTTTGAAGAATCCCTTCCCATCCTCTTTCCTTACCCTTCTATTCCTTAATCTACTCACATTTCTAAAATCCCTATTTTATCCTAGCCCCTCACCCTCCTATTTCTTTATAAATTAAAGAGATTTTTATAGCCTTCTAGATGTGTTTGTTATTCCCTCTTTAACCCAGTCTCAATGAGAATAAGGTTCTAGCACAACTTTATTGGAGGGTTGCCTTCACTTCCTCCTGCCTCCACTATAACGCCTCTTTCATTCATGGCTTGTTTGTATGAAATAATTGCTCCATTTTATCTTTTCCTAACTATTTTATTTTTTAGGATCATTTCTTCATACTCAACTCAATCCTAAACCTTCTATCTTTGTATGTTCTTTTAAATTAGCCTAGTAAAGATAACATTCTTAAAAGTTACAGATAACATTTTCCTATATAAGAAGCAAACAGTTTGACCTTTTAAAATGTTTGCTTTCTTATGTTTCTCTTGAATCTTATATACCAAAATTTCCATCAAATTCTGATCTTTTTGTTACAAATACACCTGAAAATCTTGTTTGTTCATAAGGTCTTTTATTCTTTTTTAACACAGTATTTGTAAAGATGCCTTGCATAGCTGAATATAATTCTAATCCTTTCTATCCCAATTCAATAATCACCAGAATGCTTATCATTTAAACTTTTCTAACATTCTGCCAATTCCTTAAATTTTTTCTTGTGCTGGTTTTTGTTGTTACATTTGCCTGTCTTCATTCAACTTACTTTGCTTTTTCTTTAAGTATTTAGATGCCATACTATTTAGTACCTTTTACTGAAACGTACTTTCCTTGTGTATTTCTTCTAATTGAATTTATTTTCTTTGTAACTTTGTCTGAGCTCATGATTGCTGCCCTTGCTTTTCTAAATTCATCTGAAACACAATAGATTTTGTTTTGGTCCATTACTTAACTCTGTGTGAATCTTTATTTTTCAATTGTTTCTTTTTTATAGCATTTAATTTTTCCAAACACTTGCAAAGATAGTTTTCAGCACTTAACTTTGCAAAACCTTGTGTTCTAAAATTTTCTCCTTCTTCTCCCTCCCGCTCCCCAAGACACAAGCAATCCAATATATAACCTATGCAATTCTTCTAAACACATCTCCATATTCATCATGTTTTACACACACACATTCACCGACACATAAATCAAATCAAAGAAAAATACACAAAAAATTTTTAAAAAGCAAACAAACAACAATAGCAAAAAAGGTGAAAACACTATGCTTTGATCAACATCCATAGTTCTCTTTCTGGATCTGGATGGTACTTTCCATCACAAGTCTATTTGAAATTACCTTACATCACCTCAGTCAATTGAATTCAATGGAGTTCAGTTGAAAACATCCAATTTCATCACAGTTGATCATCATGTAATCTTGTTGTTATTGTGTACAATGTTCTCTTGGCCCTGCTCACTTCACTCAGTATTAGTTCCAGGACTTTCTGAAACTAGCCTGCTTATCATTTCTTATGGAACAATAATATCCTTTATATTCATACAACATAATTTATTCAACCATTTCCCAACAGATGGTCATCCACTCAGTTTCCAGTTCCTTTTCCCTCTTTTATGATCTTTTGGGGATACAAACCCAGTAGAGACATTGCTGAATCAAAGGGTGTTGTGTACAGTTTTACACCCTTTGGGCATAGTTTCAAATTGCTCTCCAGAATGATTGTATCGTTTCCCAAATCCACCAATAATGCATTAGTTTTCCCACATCCCCTCCAATATTCAACATAATCTTTTCTCAAAGTATGTTGCTTAAAACAACACATTATTAGATCCTGCTTTCTAATCCATTCTACTACTCTCTTCTGTTTTATTGGTGATTTCATCACACCAGAAATTATGATTGTGAGGGCTGGAGCCATTATAGCACAGTAGAAGGAAGGACTATATCAGCCTGCCACCTAAAAACCTCGACAAAAAGAAAATGTATTAGACTGAATCCTGGAGAAATCAAAGAAAAGTCATAGTTATATTTTCTTAATATGATAGAGTATTTATCTAAATCCAAGAGCCAAAATTATTAGTAATAGAGATAAACTAGAGGCCACAACTGAACAACAACAAAAGGGGACTTTCCAATAATATTTGAGACAACACAAGAATTTCCTTTTTATTTATTTATTACTATTTATTGTTGTTTGGTCATTTCAGTTGTGTCTGACTCCTTGTAACCCCACTTGGCATTCCCTATTCTAGCTAATTTTTATAGATGAACAATTAAGGCAAGAAGAGTTAAGTGACTTAATGCTCCAAGTCACCCAGCTAATAAGTGCCTGAGACCAGATTTGAACTAGCTGTAGTAATAAAATAAGAAAAAATGAATTGAAGGAATAAGCATAGGCAAAGAGAAAATAAAATGATCATTTTTACAGATAATATGATTTTTTAAAAAAGAATATTAGAAAGTCACCTAAAATCTAATTGAAAAATTTAATAATCTTAGCAAAGTTGCAGGACATAAAATGAGTCTATGGGAATTATCAGCATTTTTTATATTACCAACAAAATTCAGCAGGAGAAAATAGAAAAAGAATTTCCATTCAAAATAACTTCATGAAATAGAATATATTTTGAAGTCTACTTGACAAGACACAAACAGAAACAATTTGAATGCAACTATAAACATGCTTTACACAAATAAAGTTAGATCTAATTAATTTGAAAAATATTAACAGTTCATTAGGTCAAACCAATGTAATAAATATAATACTATCTAAATCAATTTATTTATTCAGCACCATGTCAATCAAACTACCAAAGAATTACTTATTACAGTTAGAAAAATGAATAACAAAATTCATTCAGAGAAACAAAGAGTCGAGAATTTCAAGAAAATTTAAGAGGAAAACAGAAAGGAAGGGGTCCTTGTGTGAGATCGCAAACTGTACTACTAAGCTTAATTATGGAAACAATTTGGTATTGTTGAAGAATTAGAGAGTACCATAGCTGATGTCAGAAGGACCAGAGTTCAAATACAGCCTCAGATACTTAACATTTACTAATTGTGTGACCTTGTAAAAGCATTACAGGAGCAGCTAGAGGGAAATGTGTTTAGAACACAGATCCTGGAATTAGGAGGATCAAATCCCATCTCCCATACTTACTAGTTATGTGATCCTGGGCAAGTCACTTAACCTAGATAGATAGATAGATAGATAGATAAGATACAGACAGCCTAATTTCAGTTAGGTAACTTTACTCTCTTTGCTGGGAAAGGCAGTGGAGCTCAGTAGAAGAGTCCTAGTTTTAGAGTCCAGGAGCCTGCATTCAATTCCTACCCTTTTATGACCTGGGGTAAATCTTTTCATTTCCATGAGCCTCAGTTTTTTCCTATATAAAATCAAGAGGTCTACTATCCCTTCCAACTTTAAATCTATGATCCATAAAATGAGAAAAGTGGACCAAATGTTATTTAAAGATAACTTCAATTTCTTTTAGTTTAATGTTTTAGGAGAGTGATTTTCTACTTTCACCATATCAATAAAAACCTTTCTTAAACTTTGGCATAAATAACCCTTCTAGTAAAATTCGTTGAAAAAATTATTTTTACTAAGAAAAACTCCAGACATTTTAGGTTCTTTATAATACAGTTTGAGAAACACTATTGTAAGGAATAAAATATACTTTTGAGGCAGAAATAAGCACAAGTTTTGCAGACATAAAATAGACTTTGAAGTCAATGGCATGATTAGATATGTTTGTGGTGGTGTAATTTAGCTATGATTCCCCAATGATTGACAACCTTCTGCCAAGTGCTCTTTTCTCTATATAAGCCTTGTGATAATAATTAGTTCAGAAAGGACAGCTCAGGCTTGGGGCTGAAAAGGTGGCCTCCTTGGGTTGAAAAAAGGCAAACAGAAGCTGCTCTCATATGGAGATCAATGTGAATCCCACAAAATCCTATTATTTCCCTTTCAGATCTGTGGTTAGATGTTCAAGCTTTTTTTTCCCCCAAGGCAACAATTTCTGCATCCTTCCTCTGTGCTCAGATCTCTTGCTACCCTTGGAGTAAACAAAGGTAACAGCAAGAGGTCATTGGTGCCAGGAGTCAGTGACCTGAATTTTACAGCTGTTGCCTTCTCATAGTTCTGGAGCTCCCACCCAGCCCTTTCCCCTGGCCTTTAAGTAGGATTATAGAATCACTGATTTAGAGCTAGAGGGGTTCTTAAAGGTCACCCAGTCCAACCTCCTCGTTTCATAGATAAATAAACTGAGGTCCAGAGGGGGAAAGGACTTGCTTAAGGTCACACTGGTTGTTCAAGGCAGAATCCAGATATGATAAACAAGTCTTCTGATGCAGCGTAGTTGTAACTACACCCTGTGAAAAAGGCATGGCTACAGTGCAATAAGAAGTGCATTGGGCTCAGAAGTGGATAACCAAAGCTCTAGCACTAATTTTGCCGACAAGCTGCAGAGGGACCAAATTTTTTCCTTCTTACCATCGTTTCATCTCAAACAAATTTGTCCCTTTTGGCTCTCATGTTCTCTGGTTCTAACACTTTAGAAAGAAAGCGCAGGCTCTTCGGCTGCCTGATCATCACTTCCATGGGTCGTATGGATGCTCCTAGGAAGGGCCTGAGCCAGTGTGTTCTGCTGGTCCCCGCAGCGTGCCCATGTGGCTGAAGATCACCTCGGCCGACATAAAGGAGTTGATCTTACAAGCTAAGTCAAGAAGGGCCTGAAACCCTCCCAGGTAACACCAATTACTTAGGGATTCTCAAGGCCTGCCACAAGTATGCTTTGTAATTGGCAGCAAAATTGTGAGAATTTTAAAGTCCAAGGGACTTGCTCCTGACCGTTCCTAAAGATCTTTATCGCTTGATCAGTAAAAATGTTGCTGTTTGAAAGCATCTTGAGAAAAACAGAAAGGATAAGGATTCTAAATTCCATCTGATTCTGAAGTAGAGCTACATTCAACATTGATTCAGTACTAAAAGACCAAGAAAGTGCTCCCACTCAACTGGAAATATAAATCATTCTCAGCCTCTGCTCTGGTTGCATAATTTTTGGTTTATGTACTGAAATAATAAAGTCATATCTAATTGGAAAAAATAAAAGAAAGCTCAGATTTCACTTTCTTAAAGGCTTCTATGGACCATCCCAGAATAGATATAAATATCTATTAATAGATATAATATAGATATAAATAGATATAATAGATATAAAAAGAAAATGGAAACATTCATTCTTTAATAATTTACTGAGGTGTATTTATAGTCTAATGCCCAAGTAATTTTTTAACCTGCACATGTCTGTTTCCCAACTAACCTGATAACTTCTTTGAAGACAGAAACAGCGTCTCTACCCATTTTCTTATGTATTCCCACAGCAGCTAATGCTAGGAACTATATCTCATGGATATTTTTGATACTGATTATTTTTAAAGTAGGAAAGTAAATAGAAGAAAAATATATCCTGGAGATACTTATCTATTACAATAACATATATGGTAAAAATCATTTTGACATATCAATGAATTTCATCCATATTGTGTTCATCCAGCACAAATTCATTGATGTCTATATGTTCTGCTTGATTCTTAACCATGTCTTTTTACAAGTCCTAGGGAGCTAAAGTAGTAGAGTTGAATAATACCTCATATTTATATAGTGTTTAAAGGTTTACAAAGCACTTTATATATTTGATCTCTTGTATCCTTACAATTTTGTGAAGTTGGCACTTGTTATTCCCATTTTACAGATGAAGAAACTGAGACAATCAGGATTGTGTACTGCTGGATCTGAACTTAGGTCTTCTCAACTCCAAGTCTACTGCTCTATTCAGGGTAACATTGAATTTCCTCATCACTCTTCTCACTCCAAAGCCAAGGCATTACTCTGCTTGAAGAAACAGAAAGGGGCAGTATCTAATACATGTGAAGAAGTTAAATCTGACTAGATATCGATAAACAGAAAATCATTGAACAAAGTAGTTTTTGTTTGTTAAGTCTATTATTCTGTAGCTCATGAATACTCTCTTCCACCACAGATAATGTAAATCTAGGATACATATACATGTGTAATGGAAATCTGGCATATTTGTGACCCCGTCAACTTACTCAACTAATGTAGCTTCCCCAAAATGGAGAAGCTGAGATGGTCTTATTTTAGTAGGGTCCTGATGACATTTACAGAAAGTGCCTTGAGACTGAGCTGAATACATCAGCAACAATCTCAAATATAGCCTAAACCAAATTAAAATGTAATTGGGAAATGTTTAGCAAAGTAAATAAAAATACAATAGAATATAGAGAATAGTAACGTGGTTTCCTAAATCAACCTGAGGCCTCCAAAAATCCATATGGACAGTTCAGTAGCCCCAGTTTCTGTTTGAGTTTGTATTTCAAGAGCCTGTGGAGGCATTTTGTAATTGGCTTGGGTCTGTTAACCACATAATTGAGAGGAGTCTTTTTTGATTAACTACATACTCAGAACTGGGGAAGGCTTCAAAAGCTTCTAAGTCAACTTTAGCCATATTTCTTTGCTCCCCTTGGTGACTTATTTGCTTCAAGACCTTGCTGTGAGGGAAGGGGGGGGAGAAGGGGAGAGCGTGGAAGCCTTGGGGTTTTCTCTGAGACCACAGTAGCTGAAAAAGCCACAGTCCTGGCTTCTGTTTGATCTTTTCCCTTTTAGGTTAAAGAAATTGGAACCTCTGACCTAGAGGATTAAAAAAAAAACAAAACAGGAGGACATTCTGGTGTCCTGATGTTCCAGAGTCTGGGTTCAAGAGCCATTGTACCATCAATGCCAGAGGAGAAAGAAATGGCCTTTGGGAATGATCTTCTGGACCCAGGCTAGGAGAAACTCATCTAAAAGTTATTTGGATGAGAATCAAGTGGGATCAATGCTATAAAGGATCTGGATTAAATTTTAAGCCCATTTTCCCTCTGGGCTAAATTTTAAGCCCCCTAGGTACTAGAGAAAATGTTTGTATTTTGGTTTTGCTCTATAGTCAAGGTAAATATCCTTTTGTAAAAATTAACCACTCTTAAGGGGTGCTATTAATTAGCAAAGGAATATTCTTAGCTGTGGAATTCTAGAGAGTATAGAGAGAACTCCTCTTCCCAATACTCAAAGTTCCCTAGAATCCAGAGGGGTTGAGGTAGCAGATCTAGCTATATCAAATTATACCACACTCCATGTGCAAGAAAGTTACCTTTTGGGAGAAGAACTTAAATGCATCTATTTTTTCTTTATCGATACTTTTTGTAATCAGTAAACACAGAAGGAGCATTTAAAAAAATATATACCTGACAGTCAAATGTGTGATTTTGCTAATGAGATTTGCTCTATAATTTGTGAAAGCCTGCCAGCTGCCTTCTCATATTCATGAAAGATGCACTAAAAGTATGCAAAGAACCATTATTATAAAGATTGTACATAGATAGTTATAATAATAATAAAAGAAATTTTTCCATGTATATATTTTGAAAATAAAAAGCTATAATTAAAAAAAAAAAAAGATTGTGCATAGGTAAGAAAATGGATTGATACTTAACTGCTATCTCCTTAGTTGACTTTTTTTACTGATAATACCAATTGAGATTTATCTCGTCTTTAGAATTTTCCTCTTTGTAGTAAGAACAATATCTCCTAGGGAGCTGCCAGACAGATTAGACAAAATTTTCCAAGGTCTCTACACCATACATAATAGACTAGCTTTTTCTTAAAAAATATGAAATTCTCCTCAACTTAATTGGCTCACAAGACTTAGGTGTGGGCCTTTGATATAGTTTCCTGGCAAAAAAGCAAACACATGAGGAGTCAGGGGTTTCTCTATCAAGTCTCTGACCAGAATGCCATAAGATAGAGAAGCAACACACAACTGAATCAATGGTGTATATTGCTGAGTATTTCTTCTTTAATATAGCTAAGTAAATTTTTTCTTGTTATCTGTTAGAAGATCCACAAATCTATAATTGTATTAAATTCCAAACCTGAGGCACCAGACAGGCTTGAATGAAGCCCCACTTACACCACCCCCTTTTGAAATACCTTGAAAATATAACCTGAGTATCTAGGCCACCTACAAACAGGAGTTCCTAGGCTGATTTCAGAAAGGCCTAGAGAGACATAATCTGATGCTGAGTGAAGTGAGTAGAACCCTGAGAACCTTGTACACAGCAACAAGAAGATTATGTGATGATCAACTGTGACTGACTTGATGCTTTTCAACAATGAGGTAATTCAGGACAATTCCAACAGACCTGTGATGGAGAGAGCCATCTGCATCCCGAGAGAGTACTATGGGGACTGAATGTGGATCACAACATAGTATTTTCACCTTAGTTGTTGTTGTTGTTGTTGTTCTTTGGTTGCTTTTTTTTTTCTTTCTCATTTTTTCTCCTTTTGATTTGATTTTTCTTGTGGACCATGATAAAAGTGGAAATACATTTAGAAGAAAATAAAATAAAATTAGGCCACCTGAAGCATGGTGTTTCATCTGGTCTAACCTCTTTTCCTAAGTTCATTTTCTTAAACATCATTTTCATTTCCTTATTTAACATCAAGCCTAAATAGTGGTTCCATCCTATTAGTGATAAAAATAGATTGTTGTAAAAATATTGGTAGATCCATTCAATCTTAAATCTATTCATTTGTTCTCGTTCCAGTTTCATCTAAAACAAACATCATTTAGAGATGTTCTGGTTTAACCATATTTTATACAAATCTTTCTGCAAATTTGCTTTTCACTATTTTGTGATGCCATGTTTCTCGTTATTTTCTATTATTATCCCTAAAGATAATTTATAAATGATTTTGTGTCCTATACCAGTGTTATTCTTGGCTGGAATTTTTCTCCACTTGGCAAGTGGGCCCAGGGATTCTTGGCTAAAGTAATTTCTGGGTTCTTTTGGCCTTCTTAGGGTGATTATTTTATGTTGGATAAAATCTAAGAAATGTCACCCATCAGAATCAATGCTTTTATTTTTTTTTTTGTAGCAAGCTGCTTAATTTATTTTTGAATAATATTTATCTTTTTGTTGTTGTTGCTAGATCTTTATTATTATTATAGCTTTTTAATTACAAGATATATGCAAAGGTAATTTTTCAGCATTGACAGTTGTAAATCCTTTTGTTCCAACTTTTTCCCTCCTTCCCCCATCCCTTCCCCCAGATGGCAGGTTGACCAGTACATGTTAAATATGTTAAAGTATAATTTTTATACATGTCCAAACAGTTATTTTTCTGTATAAAAAGAATCGGACTTTGAAATAGTATACAATTAGTCTGTGAAGGAAATAAAAAATGCAGGTGGACAAAAATAGAAGGATTGGAAATTCTATGTAGTGTTTCATAGTCATCTCCCAGAGTTCTTTCTCTGGTTGTAGCTGGTTCAGTTCATTACTGCTCCATTGGAACTGATTTGGTTCGTCTCAATGTTGAAGATGGCCAGGTCCATCAGAATTGATCATCATATAACACTATTGTTGAAGTATATAATTACCTTCTGGTCCTGCTCATTTCACTCAATGCTTTTATTTTTTATCCATTTTCATGATGAAGTTGTAAAAATAAAACCTATATATTTGAAATTCTATGGGAATGAAACATAGATCATAGATTAAAAACTAGAAGAGACTTTTTTATTGGTTCTTCTTGTAGGTAGTGATTGAGCACCCCTTGTGGAATAGGCCCCAGTTCAGGCCTTGGATACCCTCCTCCACTTTGGCAGAAATAGTGATTGTTCCTACAGAGTAGCTAGTGTACAGTTATGTCTAGGCTAATCTCTGTCCACTTCTAAACCACAATGTTAACATGGGTATTCCTAACCTCTCCAGTCTTATATCTTACTCCTCTCTACATCCTTTAAGATTCAGTGATACAGGCCTCTTTGATCTTCTTTAAACAAGACCCCTCAAAAAATAAAATACTACTTGATAAGAAAAAAAATAAGATTGGGTGCTGATCAACTGTGATGGACTTGGCTCTTTTTTAGCAATGCTGTGATTCAAGGAAATTCCAACAGACTTGTGATGGAAAGTGTCTTCAGAATGCAGAGAAAGAACTATGGAGACTGAATGAAGATGAAAGCATAATATTTTCATCTTTTGTTGTTTGCCGATTTTTTTATTTCTCATGTGTTTTTCCTTTTGATTTGACTTTTTTTTTGTGCTGCATGACTTTCCAAATATGGAAATATGATTGCACATATATGGATTTCCATATTCTATATGGAAATATAGAATTGCACATGGTGAGAGACGAAGGAATGGGTAGAAAATTTAGAACACAAAGTTTTACAAGATGAATGTTGAAAACTATCTTTTGCATGCATTTGGAAAAATAAAATACAATTTAAAATAAAATGAAGAAAAAAATAAACAGGACCCCTACATCTCCTGACTCTCGGCATTTTCAGTTGTTTTCCCATATCTCTGGAATTTTCTTCCTCCTTATCTTCATTTCTTGGTTTCCTTCAAATCTCCAATAAAATCTTTCCTTCTATAAGAAGCCTATCCTTTAATTATCTTCAATTTATCCTGCATAAAGGAGGTTAGATGGTGCAGTAGTAGAGTGTGGGATCTAGAGTGAGAAATACCAAAATCTAATTTTGGACTCAGACACCTTGGATAAGAATCATTTATCTGATGTTTGCCCCAGTTACCTCAAGTATAAAATAGGGACAATAATAATAACACCACCACCCAGAGTTGTCAAGCACTTAGCATAGTGAATGGCACATATTGTTTGTACATAGTTGTGTGCTGTATCCTCAGCACTTAGTACAATTCCTGGTTACATAATTGGTTTTGAATGCTGTGGATAAGTTCACTTACCATTATACTTTTCAGGGCTGTCCACACTGATAATCAAATTGATATATGTATTGCCAGAGCTAGCTCAGTGTTTGGGAGGCTCCAAAGGAAATTGTGGAAGAGGGAAAGTATTAGACTGATTACCAAACTGAATGTATATGGATATTTACCTCATTGTTGTGTGTGTGCCTGTGAAACCTAAAGAGTATATCAATACTATGCCAGGAAACTGAATCACTTCTATTTGAATTGTCTGAGGAAGATTCTTTTTTTTTTTTTGTTTTAATTTTTAATAGCTTTTTATTTACAAGTTATATGCATGGGTAATTTTACAGCATTGACAATTGCCAAACCTTTTGTTCCAATTTTTCCCCTCCTTCCTCCCACCCTCTCCCCTAGATGGCAGATGACCAATACATGTTAAATATGTTAAAGTATAAATTAAATACAAAATAAGTATACATGTCCAAAGCATTATTTTGCTGTACAAAAAGAATCGGACTCCGAAATATTGTACAATTAGCCTGCGAAGAAAATAAAAAATGCAGGCGGGCAAAAATATAGGGATTGGGAATTCTATGTAGTGGTTCATAGTCATCTCCCAGAGTTCTTTTGCTGGGTGTAGCTGGTTCAGTTCATTACTGCTCCATTGGAAATGATTTGGTTGATCTCATTGCTGAGGATGGCCAGGTCCATCAGAACTGGTCATCATATAGTATTGTTGTTGAAGTATATAATGATCTCCTGGTCCTGCTCATTTCACACTGAATTGTCTGAGGAAGATTCTGAAGATCACTTGGCAGGAGAAGATACCAGACACTAAGGTACATTTTCGAATTAACTGATAAGCATTCCAACTCTATTGTAGAGAACACAGCTCAGTTGGGCTGGCCACATTGTTCAAATGTCAAATGTATGCTTGCCAAAAAAATTTGTTTCATAGAGAACTCACATAGGGCAAGTGCTCACAAGGTGGTCAGAAAAAGCAATACAAGAACAAACTCAAGGTATCTCTTAAGAATTTTAGAATTGATTGTATGACATGGGAGACACTGGCACAAGACCACTCAGCATAGTGTGTGGCCTCATCAGAAAAGACATTATGCTCTATGAGCAAAGCAAAGTTGAATTAGCTCAAAGGAAACCTGAAATGCACAAAATTAGAGAAGCTACCCCAAATGTTCACAGGGTCTATTTGTGTCTGACCTGTGATAGAGCATTCTGAGCTTGTATTGGTTTGATCAGCCACAGTCAGACACACTATAATTTGATTTTAACATAGTGATGTCCTTTTGATCCTTTTCAAAAACAAAGAACAATTTGGTACTAAATAAATGCTTGTTGACTTGTCTTGACTTGGTGGCAGCTTGATAAATTGAAGAATCTGAGTGTTTCACTTGGTGTTGGCTGACGATCAAAGAAGTTCTATGCAAATTTTTTGGAGAAAGTTGGCCACCCACAGGTAGTTAAGGCCATGTCATGGCCCCAATTTGACAGAGCTGAGACACTGAAGGAATTGCTCAGATGGTGAACAGCTGAATTGAAGGTGAAATGGTTGTTCTGCAATCACACTATGTTTTTCATACCTTAATGTTCTAACTATCAATGTCCTTGGAGTATATAATAGGAATGATGGGTTTCTGTTTATGTCTTAAGTCTTTGTCAGTGCAAATTTGAGAATTTTGTGCTTTAAGCACTAATGGAAGAAATCATGACCTATTTTGCGTAGAAACTTTCCTAGAAAAAGGAACTTTATTTATCTCTTTGGGGTAGACTTGAGCCAAACCTAATTTTAAGCGATTTCCCTGTAAGGTCAGAGTGATGGTGGGTGGTAGGGGGATAGAGCGAAGAGCCAAAGAATGAGAAAAGAACTTAATTTCACTCTTTAATGACTAAAAAAACCCCACACATTTAAACAAGTATTATGAGCCAAGCACCAAGTTGTTAGAAAAACAAAAATAAAAGCAAAAATAGCTCTTCCCTCAAGGAGCGTACATATCAAGGAGGTCTGGTTGTTGGGGGGCACTTTAGTTTTAAGAGTCAATATATTGACAAACATTTTAAGCATCTTCTGGGGCAATTATGTGGTGCAGTGGATAGAACACTAGGTTTAGAATCAGGAATGATACATTTTCATGAGTTCCAATCTGGTCTCGGAAACTTCTTTAGGGCAAATCACTTAAAACTGCTTCAATTCCTCATCTGTAAAATGAACTGGAGAAAGAATGAAATGGCAAAACCACTTCTGCATCTTTACTAAGAAAAATCCCAAGTGAGTTAAATAAGAAGTGGGACATGACTAACCATATTAATACATATATAAATTATATATATATATATATATATATTATACATACATACTAAGTGCTGGAGATATCCAGAAGATGTCCAGAAAGACAAAAGTCAGTCCTAAAGGAATTCATAGTCTAATGGAGGAGACAACCTGCAAGGAATTACATAAGAACAAGTTATATTTAGCATAAATGGGAAGATAATCATTGGAAAGAAGACAACAGGTATCTAGTAAAAGGTCAGATTCTAGATGGGACTAAGAGGAAGGCAGGGAAGCCACGAGATGGTGAGGAAGAAGGAAAGAATTTCAAACATGTGAAAATGCTGCAATTGGAACATGGAGTTTCTTGTTTGAGATAGCATATAGCAATATGAGATGAGTCCTAGCAATTTCATTGTAAGGTCTCTAATACTAAATATATCATGAAAAGGAAAAACGTGTATCCTTAAAAAAAATTCATGTTTGGTTTATTTGCATTAATAAAAATAAAAAAACTGAATACAAACTATTTGTCCAATTATAAGCCATATAATTCATACATCAAAATAGATGAATAATATAATATGGAATCACAAAAAATAAAAATGTAGCACACAAAATATAAGTAAAGACGTACAAAGTGATGCAAAACGAGATCAGTAGAATCAAAGGACATCATTTGTTTATGTGTACATATACACATCTACAATATCAGCCCTTCCCACAGACAATGAACAGAATCCTATAGAAAAGCAATTTAGCTGGCATTCTAGAGAGATCATAGATTTAGTGTTGGAAGATACCTTAAAAGCCATCTTATTCAACCCATTCATTTACTAGATGAAAAAATGAGGATTATTGAGGATATATGGCTGAGGCTCAATGTTAGGACTATTAAGTGACTGAAGTGGGATGTGAACCTGGATTTTTGAAATCTAAAGTCAATGCTTTTTTCAGTGTAGAATCCTTTCTTCTTAATTGTCATAGCTGAGAGAAACTGGATGAGGTCATGGAATTTCATATTTCATAAAGGAAAACTTTTTTGTTTGTTATATGTTAACGTTTGGTTTTACTTCTCAGTTCCAAATGATCCAGTTGCTAATAAAATGAAAAAACCTTCGAATGTAATGCTCTAGAAGATTGTTTTGATATAAACAAAGGAAAGAAGAAGAAAGTGATCAGAATGTTTTGGCTTTTTTAATGAGCCAAAGGAAATGTCCTTTCTTAAGATTTAATATCATGTTTTATATGTTTTATTTCTTGTTTTGTATGTTTATTTGATTTTGCATGCTGCTAATGGGTATAATTCATAATATAAATTTCAAAATATATAACTTAAATAGGGTTAATTAGATTCTGCCTAAACCTATACTATGAGAAAAATCGATATGTTATAGAAGGAAGAATTCTGAACTTGAAATCAAAAGAGCTGGACTTAAGTACTGAAGTTACCCTTCCTTGGTCTAATTTCATCAAAATAATTGAATAGTTATGTGATACAGTGGATACTGGACCAGAAATCGGGAAGACCTGGTTCAAGTTCAGCTCTAGACACTTATTAGCTGAGTAACCCTGGACAAATAACAATCTCGGTTCTGTCTCACTTTTCTCAACTGTAAAATGAGGATAATAAAGATCAGTTAAAGTAATATTTGTAATTTTTTGATAAATCTTAAAGTATTATATGAATGCTAGATGTTATTATGATAATAATTCTAATTGTATAAAAGTAGGATTTCTTCCAGATGTTTGAAACACCTGTTTACTGCCTTCAGATTTCTCATCTTTGTTCTAGGTAGGTGAAATTGCTAAGAAAAGTGAAATATTAGTCATTACTAATGTTGTTGGTGAAGATAATGATTGAAAAGTCTATTTTTAGAATACATATTAATACTATTAGGCCTCATGACTTCAATGGTATGGGAACCCCTTATGCTAATGTAGTAAGTTCACATGTTGTTTAGTACAAAGTTTTAAGTTTCTATAGCTAAATAAATTCCAAGGATGGGCCTCTCTGTTCTTCCTTGGGCTGTATCTATTATGGGACAGAACTCTGAACATGAAACAAGGTGTTAAGTCAGGGGAATTGATAAAAATAATGGTAGTTCAGTATATGTACTTAATACTTAATATAGTTCCACAAGATTCACACCTATGATAAGAGAGTATATAATAAGCTCAGACAAGCTCAGCCAGAATCAGAATGAGGGAAGGTCAGAAAAGTGGTGTCAGACTGTCCGCTTCTCCACTGAAACCAAGATCCAGAAGGCCTCCAGAAAATTAGCTGAGCCCCAAGTGAAGGAGACAAGACTTTGAAGGAGACAATAACCCCAGGAGTCCTTTAAGAAACCTAGCCTAGCCCCAAGTTAAGGAGGTAAGACTTAGAAAGAGACAATAAAGGATTTGGACTTTAATCCCTGGTTGCACTTGTGGTGATTACTGAACTGAAAGGAAGGCTGCCTCCAGAGACTCCAAGAAAACCCCAACAAGAGAAGATTACATTTTAAAGAGAATATTACATGTACCAGTACTCCAAACCTTTCTAACTTCAATACTTTCCAGGGTTTGAGCTTTTCCGTCATATCCTTGGAGAATTTTGACGTGGTAGACATCAGAAGATCTTCTCTTTTCCATTCTCTATATATACATATAGGTGTGTGTGTATATTATACACACACACCTATATGTATATATACATGTATACACACATATGTATATCTCATAATTTTTATTCTTCCCGAATCTCAAGCAATTCCAAGGAAGCTGGTAAACTTGTAGTTAAATGGAGATTCTTGGGAACATAGCTTTAGAGCTCAAAGACCATGCATTCCCACTCCCTAATTTTACAGGTGTCAAAGTTAAGTGACTTATCTAAGATAAAATAGGTAAAATATATCAAAGATAAGTTTTAAAACCCAGCTCTTCAAGACCCCAGAAATTGTATTTGTTTATTTATTTGTTTACTTATTTGCTTTTCCCTACAGTGGGGCACTTTTAGGACCTGCATTAAAGAAGAATTTGGTATTAGCATACCATTTGAACCATTTGTATTTAAAATAGATTTTCTCTAGAAGAGTACCTCTAAAAATTTAGTTTTATCTGAAGGGAAACTGGTTCTGCTCAGTTCGGCTCTGTGTGGTCAAAATTTTCATAGAGGGATCTAGATGAGTTATTCAGTTACCTTCCTTTCATTGGTGGAGAGATGACTAAATTTCACCTTTTGGAAGCAAATTAGCTCTATTACTATAGAAAGATTGCTTTGGTGTGTGCCTCCAGCTCATCCTTCCTCCTGATTTCCTAGAAGGAGTGTTTTGGATCTACTTAGAGAAGGTCTCATTTTCCCCATGACTGAGCCTGAGAGCTGCTTTCTTTGCTTCTCCTAGGTGGCCTATTTCAGTCAATGTGTTCTCTTCATTGGCCTCCTCAGAGAACCAGTTGGTGGGATATGGGGGAGAGTCAAAGATCACAGGGTTAAGACGGATTAAGTTCTCATACCCAAAGGAGCATCATCAGTACCCCATATTAGGTGTAACACCCTCACTTTAGAGACTCCTAGCATAGTAGTGGGTACCTGATAAACATTCAATAACTAGTTTCTGGAGTGAAAGTTAGGAAACCTAAGTCCTATCTTAGGCTTGGCCCTACCATATGTGGGACCTTAAGCATTTACCTTTCTTTCTTGGGGTCTCAGTTTTCTGCTCTGTAAAATGAGGGGTTTAGATTAGATAAGGTCCTTTCCAGACCTATTACTTTAAAAGCTTTTGATTCTGATTTTCTCAATTATTTATAGGCCCAGGCAAGGTGTTGTGGCAGTAAAAAGGCCAGTCCTAATTACTGGATTGAATTTAATTAAGTTATAGTGTTATAACTGGAGGGGCACAATGCTAGGTGCTAGGAATATAAAGACAAAATAACAACCACAACAACAAAACAGTCCCTGCCCTAAAGGAGCTTTCTTTCTACAGGATGCCAACAATACAGTCTGAGTGCATCAAGAAATAGGGAGAGGAGAGAAGACTATTAATAAAGGAGAAATGAAGAGAATTGGGGAAAGCAGCCCCTGAGCTGAGCTTTGAAATAGGAAAAAAATTCTTCCACTGGGAGATGAGAAAGCAGTGCATTACAGGAAAAGGGGACAACTTTTCCAAATATATGGAAGTATCAGATGGAAAATTGAGTTCCAGGAGTTTGTCTGGAACACAGACACTATGAAGGAGGTGAACATGACATAAAACTGGTAAGAAAAGTAGGTTAACTTTCAAGGAACCTTAATGACCTAGTTCTGGGTCTTATTTTAAAAATAAGTTATTTGAGATCCAGAGAAGGTCCAAACTGACATTGCTAGTAAATAAATGAGCTAAGCTGGAAGTCAGTTTACTCAGAACCAGGAACTGACTCTGATGTGTGTATATGTACATGTGTGTGTGTGTGTGTGAATGCATACACATGTGCATGTAGATATGTGTATGTTACACACATACATATAATATGCATGCGTGCATGTTTTAGATGTGTATATATATTTATATTTATATATACAAATGTACATATGTATATGTGTATAGCTCTGGTTAGGATGGATACTATGGACTCTTTTTCCTTTGAAGATATTTGTGAACAGAACAGGTGCCTATTTGGAAGATTTGATAAAACAGACTACTGACCTCCAGGGTATTCTAAGCCTCGGTCACCTCTGATCTGCTGTGGTTCCCAGCCTTCCCAATATAAACTATTGTCCTTCAGTGGCACAGCTCCAGAAAGGGGCACAGTTTGAACCCAAGCCACTAGATCTTAATTGATGCCTGGGGCATATGGGGGCCTTCAATGAGTGGAACAAAGTTTCTCCTGCCTAGTTCGCCTGTAATCTAGGGAAAACTTACTACTGTTTGGTGGTGTTGGTACATTACTCATAATTCTCATTGACCCTGTCTGGGAGCTTGGTGCCAAGTGAACATGAGACGAGTTTGTGTCATCTCAATATTTGCTAACCCCTTGGAGCTGAAAGAAACTACTACAGTGTGCAATGTAAAGGCATATTAAGAATGGTCCACATTGTGCATTATGAAGCTCTGATAAGGACATTACACAAAACCCCATTGAAATGGAGAGGCTTTGATTGGCACTGTTGATCTAAAGCCTCCATTATCCAGGAGGGTACTAAAAAAATAGATATGACAAAATGTGTAGAAGCTGTCATGACTATTCTGTCCTTAATGATTTCTCTGTCTCTTTCTCCAGCTGGTAGTAAAAAGCACAAAATAGGAGGCTCTGGCCATTTTGCTCTTTGGGAATTAGAGGAACATCAGAGTACACACGTACACACACACACACACACACACAATCACAGAAGGTTTCGGAGATTCACTGCTTCCTTTACTTACAATATCTGTCATGGTCATCCTGGAGGAAGGCTGAGGAGTGGATGCAGTCAGTTTTAGCTATGAAGGGAAAGGAAAGCAGGAAATTAAGGAGAGCCACTTAAAAGCTTTTGGAAAATCAAAACTCCTCAGGCTGTCCTGAGGACTCCTCTTAGATGGTTGTCAGGGTGGAAGATGTTTGTTTAATGAGACTAATTACCCAAGCTCTGTTGCCTAGCAAGATACTCCATAAATCTTGAGCTTTTTAAGAAATGAAATTGTTTTCAGTAGTAGGATGGAGAGGGCTGTAGCCCCAGCATTTTGCTTTACTGTGTTTGGGGGGGTTGGTGGGGAGGAAAGGAGAGGTATTTGCCTTCACTAAGAGAATGGAAAAGAGAGGATTGATTTCTCTGAATGAATGTCTCTAAGCTTCCCATACCTTGGGGGCTTACAGAAGGGGGCTGGATCAAGTGACAAGCAAGTCAACATTCTGAGCCCTCCACGAGGTGTGAGTGTTTTGCGGATAGTCTCAAACGGATGGGCTTTCAGAACTCTCTTACCATGGTTTAGATTAGCAGCTGAAGGGAATGCCTCTGTTCCCTGCGCCCCTAGCTGACCTTAAGCCACGGCAACTTCATTCAGTAAAGATCTAAGGGTTGTCTGACTGGAGTCCTAGGAAATGGAGAGCAGCATTGTATTGGGAAGAAAGACGAACACAAACATGAGGGGTTCTCAAAGAACACAGAAGGGAAAGGGCCAAGGGAGAAAAAATCCAAACCTTTCTCTAAAGGATTGGAGGAGGGGGTTGGTGTTAGTAAGTAAGGCAGCAGGGCGTTCATTTTAAAGATAAACAGAAATAAATGTCTGTTGATTTGTTTGCCTGACTATATTTGTTATAAGAGAACGTTGAGGGGCTGAATCAAAACGGATTTTTTATTTTTTAAGAAACAAAAGAGCATTAAAAAATTAAAAATTCACAGAAAAAAATCTAAGAGGATAGACAAAAATGGCAGTTTTGTTCAGTTTTAAAATATATATATTTGCATTTATTGATTGCTCATTTCATAATAAAAGAAAAAGAAATAAAAATGGAACTTCATCCTGAAAACAAAATGGTTCACCATCTCTCAAGGAAAGATTAAAATAAATTGTGATACGTGAATATAATGGAATATTACATAAGAAATGATGACTATAAAGAATTTTTTAAAACTATAAGACATAAGAACTAATGCACAGTGAAGTGAGCAAAACCAGGAAAGCATTATGCATAATGGCCACAACAATGTAAAGGGAATGCACAACAAAACAAAAGTGAACACAATCATTATCATGACCAAACATGGCCCCCAGAGAAGAGTTGAGAAAAATGCACCTCCCTCCTTTCATTGAAGAGGTTATGGTGTGGAATAGATTTATATTCATAGGTTCATAGATTTAGAGCTAACAAGGACCGTAAAGGTCATTTAGCCCAACCCTCTCATTTTATACATAAGGAAACTAAGACTCAGAGAAATGAATTTTTTGATGAAACTAATTACCCAAGCTCTCTTGCCTAACAAGATACTCCTGAGCTAGGATATGAACCCATGTCTTTAAAATGTGAAATTCAAAGTATTCTTTCAAATACATCATTTGGCTCAAGTATTCGGGGTTTCCCCCCCCCCTTTTTTTAAATTTATGTCACAACAGAAAGTTGCTTGAGTTGGGCATTGCAGTAGTAATACACTGGGAATGAATGTGATATAAAAATAAAAGATCAACAAGAAGGTAAAATTATGAAAAAGTGGGATTTAAGTGTGATTTATGTCATCTCTAATATTATGGCAACTTTGAAAGCTGGATTCTAGAATCTGGGCTTCCAGATTATATGTTTAATGATTTCAAAGCACCAGTGATATAGATAAGATATTCCTTCTAATACAGATCTAAACTTAAAAAAAATCTAAGTATAATTTTAGCAACAAAACAGCAAAGTTTTGGTTTCATAACAAATTCATCTCCAAGAAAGCCTGAACCGCCATGATGAAAAATTAGTGTACATTCTGTCAGCTTGCTGGGTTGTCATTCATCGTCTTGAGCTGAGATGCATCCCTCCCTTTTTCCAGCCATCTGTATTGCTTGGCTTTTTTCTCTGTTCTGAAAGAGTTCACTGCATTCTCTTTTTCCCTTCCTCACTAGATTGTAGGTTGGAAGAAAGGTTTGTTTTTAGTAGAATAACTTAAATTCAGAGTGAAGGCAGAGTACCAGAGGCAAGGTTTAAAAATGACTCCTAGGATGCTGTCCATTGAGTCTCTGTCTTCAGTGAATCCAAGTATAAAAACTCCTAATAAGTATCAAGGGCTATATTAGTTACCAGGGAAACAAATATAATGAATGAAATAATCTCTATTCATAAATCACTTAACGTTTTGAGAGATAACAAATGCATATGTAAGTACATACAGAAGATAAGAAAAATAAAAAATTAACAAAGAAATTTTAGGACGGTAGCATTTTGGGGTGCTAGGAAAGAAGGTAGTTTTTGAGCTACGCTTTGAAGGAAGAGAGGGATTCTATGAGGCAAAGGTAGGTGGTAATATATTCCAGGCAGGTGTATATAATAGTAATTACTATAAAAGTGCAGATATAAGTAAGTGGTAGAATGCCATATGTGAAAAACAGAGAATGGAGCAATTTGGTAGCATCAAAAATGGTAAGAAGAGAGTGATAATTAAGGTATGATAAGGTAAAAAAGATTGCCATAGGGTTATGAAGGGCTTTAAAAATAAAACAGAAGAGTTTGTATTTGATCCTAGAGGCAATAGAAAGCCCCAAAGTTTATTAAAGTAACAATTGTAACTGCACTTAAAAAATTTTACTTTGACTTTTTAAAAAAAAATTTTTTTTACTTTCATTTTACGTAAAAAGCCATTACAATAACCTAAGTGATTGAGGCAGTCAGTGAAGGCCTGAATTATGGTAGCTTTTTTTTTTCACTTGAAAAGTTATTTAAAAACAAAATCAAAGTATACATGTGTATATATATGTGTGTATATACATACATATCATATATGTATATATAAAAACTTAAATGTCATTCTTAACTCCTCATTTTCTCAACCTTCATACTTCCCTATATAAAATTACTTGCCCAATTTAGCCAATTCTACCTTCACAGTGCTTTTAGTCTATGTCTCTTCCTTTCCTTTGCACCCTGATACAATGCTAGCCCTCGACAACTCACACCTAAAGTATTGTTAGTAGCTATCTGGTTGGTGAGTCTACCACAAGTCTTTCCCTGTCTAGTCTATCCTTCATTCGATTGTCAAATGAATCTTCCTAAAGGGCAGGTTTGACTGACAATAGCACTGTCTCATGCAGTAAGTGGCTCTCCATCACCTCAAATATAAAGCCCTCTAATTAGCTTTTAAAGCTCTTTATAACCTGGGCTTCTTATCTTTCTAGTCTTCTTGGACCTCAGCCGGGCATTTTACTATTCCTCATACAAGATACTCTAATGTCTCCTGAATCTAGCTTTTTAAACTCAAAATCTCCCATACCTGAAACTTTTCCCCACCTCAAAAGATAGCTTTTAGGTTCCCTGGATTTTTTGGAGAAGGAAAAGTCTCTGGTTTTCCATCTTTGCCAGTTGGTTTTGTTGAACTGTATATCTAAATTACTGAATACATTTGCTTCTGATCCTTACCAATTTATCTTGTTGATGTATCGACTTTTCAAGTCTCAGCTAAAATTGTACCTTTTAGGAGAACCTTTCCTGATCTCTCTTGATGCTGATGTTTTCCCTCTGTGATTATTTCCAAATTATCTTGCATACATCTTTTTGGGGGGTATAGTTGTTTGTATTGTTGTCTCCTTTTTTATAGTAAAAGTTTTATGAGCGATAAGACTGGTGTTTGCTTTTCTTTGCATCCTCAGCTCTCATCACAGTTTTTGGTACCTGTGGTTATTCAGTCATTCCTGAGTTTGCTGAACCCATAAGGGGTTTTCTTAGCAAAGGTACTGGAATGATTTGCCATGTCCTTTTCCAATGGATTAAGGCAAACAGGGTTAAGTGACTTGCCCAAGGTCACACAGCTAGTAAATATCTGAGACCAGATTTGAACTCAAGCCTTCTTGACTTCAAGTTCAATGCTCTATCTATTGAGCCATCTAGTTACCTATTCCTGCACATGGTAGTTTAATAAATAACTTGTTATTGAATGTGTGTGTGTGTATACAGACACACACATACCATTTTCCAATATGTACACACATGTATATATATATATATATACATATATATATGAATATAAGGAATATAGTCTTCAAAAGAAGAAAGGCAAGTCAATCAAATTTTTAAAAATTCTCTAAATCACTAATAATAAAAAGAAAATCAGCAATTTTGAGGCTCTACTTCATACTTATTAGATTAGTGAAGATGATAAAGGAAAATTATACTTGTCTGAAAGGCTATAAAGTATGACCTGATGCAGAGTGAAGTAAGAAGGTAGAGCCAAGAAAACAATATACACAATGACTACTACAAAAATATTAATAAACTACATGCAAAAAAATCAAAAGTAAATGTTGCAAAATTATGCAGATCAAGCACAACTTGAGAGAAGAGATATCAAAGGATATTCCCAACCCACCCCTAGAAAGTCAATAGATATTGCACATCACATATGTGCTTGGACTTTTTAAATGTATTGATAGTGGTTTTTTTCCTTGTCTTTTTGTTATCTTTAAAATGCTACTTGTTATGTAGTATGGCTCTTTGAGATGTAGAGAGGGAAAACATACTGGGGAACAATATGATGTTGTAAAAAGCAAAAGAATCAATAAAAACATTTCTTAAAAAGGCCATGAAAGCAAGAATAGTGTGGTAGAATAGCAGGAAGAAGTACAGTTCAGATCTAGAAAACTCTCTAGATCAAGTACTGTTCAGGAAATGCAAAAATAAATAAATAAACAAATGAATGAATGAATATACAAAGAAGTGGAAACAAACAAACAAACAAACAACATAATTATTTAGCCAGCAAAGGCTCTCCCTTTGTGAATCAGGGCAAGAAGCCCCAGGTCCAATACAGGGAATCTACCTTTTTGCAGAATTAGGGATAATTTTTACTGGAATACCTTATGATCAATGAGATAATTGTAAAGTGGAATTTCAGGAATATTTAACTGCTTACATAACTTGGATTGAAGTGAGGGGACAGAGATGGAGAGACTAAAGGGGGAGGAGACTAGATGTTTGAATCAGTATTATAAAAGGAGTACGAAAACTGTGGCCTAAAGACCTGCTCTTATTTTTGTGTGCCTCCAAGAGCTAAGAATGGTTTTTATATTTTAGAGTACATTAAAACCAAATTAAAATTCAACAAAACTTTACTCAAGCTGGTGGCTAGCCAGCTTTAGATTGTAAGTCCTTTAATAGGAGCAAGGGAAAGTTTAAAATTAGATTTAAGATCAATGGATCCTTCAAGCACTTATGAAGCACTTATCTTTCATCAGCTTCAGTGCTAACTCTTAGGGGTAGGAAAAAAAAAAGACAAAAACAATTCCAGCCCTCAAAGAGTTTATATTTTGAAAGGAAGTAATGGTGGTCAGGGGAGAAGTGTTATGAACTGAGCAGTCACAGAGAGAACTAAAAATGAGTCTAAATAACCAGAAAGATGCTTGTGTAAACTGGGAAGTCAGGAGAGTATCTGGGTATTTATTCTATAAATGTGGGATGATAGGAATGGAGGATCAGAATTTTTTTTTCTTTCATCTTTCATCAGTTTTTGTTGTCATCTCCCAACAATATCTCTTCATTATTGGTCTTATTCCCTTTCTGCTTTAAGCTCCTCTTTCCAAGCTCACCAGTAAAATTTGAAAAGTAACATTCCTAATGCTTATGTGAAAGGATTGTAGATATATTTGGAATCCTGGGGGAGGTTTGTAAATATTGGAATCTGTTGTCATTCTCATTGTTATTCCCACCCTACTGTGTCTACCAGGGGTATCTTGATGTGAGCTCATGCTGGAGCTCATGGAGGAGGCTGTTTGAGAAAGTCTTTACATGGTGCTTAGGTGACAGAAAGAAGGGACTCAAAAGAATAAAATCTTCATATTAAACATTGAAATTGATATTGAGCAAAATGCTTATGTTCTCTCCCCCAGAATGGAAGTTTCTAGGGCAAGGAGTTTCATTTTCATCTTTGTATTCACAGTACTGGAATAAGGACTAGATTTTATTGGTATAAGAAACTCTTGAATAAAGAAGCATCCTCCACCAAATGCAAGTGGGCACCTTTCCTGAAACTCAGAGTCTTAGAAGATTACCTAGAGCACTAAAAATTTAGTGAATAGTGGAAAGGACTTATAACCAGTTATTCCTTGCTTCAAGACCAGCTCTTCATCTCCTAAATTTCACTTCCTCTCACACAGTATGCCTTGAAAAAAAGTTTGACACACTCTCACACCAGAGGAGTTAATCCTCCTCGAAACTTTGGTGTCCAACTGTCATCCAATTCTCACCTGTGGCTCTATGAAGCTGTAACATTCACAGAGGAAACATCCTAGTAAATCATTTTGGCAGATAGGCTAAAACATATTGAAGGTAACCAACAGTCCTCAAATCTGTCAGTGAATTTGGGAGATGTTTACCACAAGTAAGTAAAGACTTTCCCTGGTAGAAATGACTAAAACTGGTGCACTTACATCTTGGTTTAGACATCAGTATGCTAACATCACCAGGTGCACCTCAGGTCATAGGCAGCTGTCCTGTCTTTGGTTTTGCCACTGGACTTTTATGAGTCTAGAAGAGAAAGTGAGGCTGATGACTGCAACTCTGCCTCACTTAAATCCGATTTATGTGCAAGTCAAGATAATAGCTTGTGATATCATTGGTCCTCTTTGAAAATAAAGGATGAAAAAGGAAAAAGAAAAAATGCCAACTGGCAGCTCTGTTTCTCAGTACCCAGTTCTAGGTCACAGATCCAGAACAGATTGAGGAGGGGGTCCTGTACCGAGAAGGGATATTCTAGGATATGGCATCATTGTAGATCCTAAGCTATGTACTGAGCCAGGAGCAAATTCAGGAACAAGCAAAAGCTGTGTGATTCTGAGCATAATTGGTTGCTATGTTAGAGTCACTATGTTAGGGTCAGGTTTTAGGGTGCCTACCTATGGCTGATCAGACCAATATGAGTTTAGGATGCTCTGTCACAGGTTGGGCACAAATAATTCATATGAACATTTGGAGTGCATTCTCTAAATTTGTGCATTTCACATTTCTTTTGAACTATTTGAATTCTCTTTTGCTCAGAGAACATAACACCTCTAATGAGAACATGCCATGCCATGTGGTCTTGTGGCAGTGTCTCTCATGTTGCAAATCAGTTCCAAAGTTCTTAAGAAAGATTTTGATAGAGTTCTTTTATCGATTTTTCTGACCACCTTGTGGGTGTTTGTCCTGTGTGAGTCTCCACAAAATAGCCTTTTTGGCAAGTGTATGTTTGGCATTTGAACAATATGGCCAGCTCAATGGAGTTGTTCTCTCTGCAGTAGAGTTTGAATGCTTAGTAATTTAGCTCAAGAAAGGACCTCAGTGTCTGGTATCTTATCCTGCCCAGTGATCTTCAGAATCTTCCTAAGACAATTTAAAAGAAAGAAATTCTGTTTTCTGGCATGGCGCTGGCACACTGTCTAGGTTTCATAGGCTTCCACAATGAGGTCAGCACAATGGCTCTGTAAACTTTCAGTTTGGAAGTCAGTCTAATACCTCTCCTCTTCCACATTTTCTTTCGGAGCCTCACAAACACTGAGCCAGCGCTGGCAATGCATGTGTCAACCTCATTTTCAACGTGTACACCCCTGAAAATTATAATGCAAGGTAAGTGAATTTATCCACATCATTCAGAACTCCAGTTGCTGTATTCAATGGTTCAACAACAGATGGTTTGTTGCTGGCTGATGAAGCACCTGTGTTTTCTTGTGTGGTTAGGCCAAAATTAGTGCAAGCAGCAAAGAATCAATTCATATTTTGTTGCATCTCAGCTTTAGAGGCTGCATTAAATGGCCAATCATTTGTAACAAAAAAATCATGCATCAATATTCCTTCCACTTTAATCTTACTCTGATTTTAGGAGTAGATGGAGGAGGAGTCAGGGAGGAGAAGAGAAGTGAGAAAGGATGGAGAATGTCCACCTCATCTCCTAACTTAGTGTGAAACCTGTAGGCACTCTGGATCAAAGAGAAGTCTAAAGTTTTGTTACTCTGAATCTGCAGAGTTTTCCTTTTGGTAAATGGTAACTGAGCTCATCAATAGTATACCAGAATTTCAAACAAGGGCAAGTTCACAAATGTTTTACTTAGATTTGAATCCAGGTAAGGAACTTGAAGAGCTCAGACAGGGGTTGTGAAAGGCAATGATTTTTTCCTGGATCAGATGATCTCCATTCTAAGCTGTCCCTGAGATTTTGGAATAATAAAAGACTCAGCAATCCAAAAAAGTAGTAACAAGGTCTTAGAGGACAGAAACTTGTCCCAAATATTCCTTCTAGAAATCCACAGGGTCCAACTCTAATATATAGTCCAAAGACAGGAAAAAGATTGAAAGAATGAGCAAACAAAAAGATTTTTATAATAATAATACAAAATTATAGTAATAATAAAACAATATTGAGACAAAGAATTCAAAATACACACCTAGAAGAGAATGCAAAACATCTATAAGCAAAGCCTCAAACAGAAATAGCTTAAACACAACAACTAGAATTCCTGGAAGAGATGAAACAAGGCTTTAAAATGTTATAAATGAAATGAAAGCACTAGAGGGGAAAAAAAAGAGAGAGCTATAAAACAGAATTGGCAAGGGAATTAACAGCTTGGCTCAAGAAATACAAAACCTTTCCTAAGCAACAGATTCCTTCAAAATTAGAACAGAACAAATTGAATTTAATGACTCTGAGACAACCAGAAATATATAAATAAAGTCAAAGGTACTATGTACTTTCAAAGGTACTTTGCTTTGAGGGCCTTTCCAAAGTATCTCTCAAATGCTAGGGGAAAACACAAGGTATCTCATAGCAAAACATCTGACATGAAAAACAAATCAACGAAAGATTATTTTAAAAAATCGGTGGATTACCTGAAAGTCATAGTTGGGGGTGGGGGGGTGGGGGGGAGGGGAAACTTGGACATAAAATCATAAAGAAAACTGCCCAAATTTCTTAGAACCAGAGAGTAACTTGGAAATGAAAATAATTTACTGATCAATCCCTATAAAAATCTACAACTAAAACTCTCAGGAACATTATAGCCACCATCCAGAGTTTTCAGATAAAAGAAAAAATGCGGCAAGCTGCCAGAAAGAAATCATTCAACTATTGAAAAAATCAGTCAGGATCACACATGATTTACCAACCACCACTATGAAGGAGTAGAGGGGTTGGAATACAATATTCTAAAGGATAATAGGCTTACTCTAATGTCCAGTGCACTTGTAGAAAAAACAAAATAAAAGCTAACAAAATTTGTTTACCATGTTAGGACTGCAAGACACCTATATATCTATGCATACAATCAAATTTTATTGAAAAATAATTCAAATGTCAAATCCTTTTGAAACAAATGACCAATCTGATTCTTTAGAGTTTCTTGTTTCCTACCTTTTTGAAGACAGGTGATAAATTTAGGTTCAGAGTTTTCAGAAAATGTCAATGTATGGATTTATTTATTATTATTATTATGGAGTTTAAATTTTATTTTATTTTTTTGGAGGTAGAGCATTTAAAAAAAAAGAAGAAAAGGCAACAAATGGATCACTTTAAAAAATGATCAAGGCGATCAGGGAAATGCTGAAACTACCATATTGGATTTGAATTATTAAAGAAAAAAACAAGCGGTATATAATGGAATAAAAAGAGAATCAGAAAAATTTTACATGAAGTGCAGAATTTCATATAAAATCCATTTTTATGTTGTACCTTGAACATTGAAATGTTCATGTTTGTTGCTATTTATTAAACTTATTTTTAAAAGATTTTAAAAATAAAATGAGGAGATTAGACTAGTTGATCTCTAAGTTTCTTTCTAACTTCAAATTCCTTGATGTTTTTATAAGGCATTGCCTCATAAAATATGCCAGGTTGAGTAAGAAAGCATAGAACCATACTTAACTCCAAGCAGCAGTACTCTTTGGGCAATGGAGTTTCTATTATCTTATTAATGTTAGGACACAGAGGGTCTCAAATTCACTTTCCTAATTAAACTTTCTTTTAAAAGTTACCTGGAAATCCAACTAATTAAGAATGAAAAATCCCAGGAGGATCCAGCCCCAAAAGAAATCTGTTGTCTCCCTATCTGCTTAGGGTTGGAATTCAATACATTCAATTCAATTCAAAGATTTATTAAGACCTACTACTTGCTAGGCAGGTTGATTGGAGTGTGGAAAACTCTTTGCTCTTCTCTATTCTGCTGGGAACCTAAGCCATTCCCCTACTTTCCCCTCCTCCACCCACTCCAAAGCTTCAACAATTGGAAACCACTTTTAATATCTTTTTTGACTCTTAGGTCCTGGGGCTGTGATTTAACAATGGGGGTGGGGGTTGAGGGCAGTACAGTCATTTTCAAAGGTACTTAGCCTTTCCAAAGTATCTCTCAAACGCTAAAACTTTTGTTTGAATTTTCTCTTTTAAAAAACAAAAAAAATCCCAACCCTTTGGGATCTGCTGATGCCTTCCCTTGCCCATTTTCTTGGGGGTGGTGGAGTAGAAGCTACAAAAGATGTGGAATTGCTTCTAGAAGCAGTGAACCCTGATTACATATATATTTGCTGACGTTAAAGTCTCCCAATTCAGGCTGCTTAAAATGGAAGCGTGAGCTCTTACACTTGTGTCTTTTCCACTGGGTTCCCATTCACAGCCCAAAAGACTCCAGCTGATCAACTCAATGGCCTGGGAGTCAAACGGTCAAGGCCGTGTGGGAAGGAAAGAATAGGCGACGGCACGGGCTATTCTCTCTTCTCTGCATGGATTTCACACTCTCTATCCTGTTAGGAGGCCTCACATTTACTTTCAATGCTGTGTGTGTGTGTGTGTGTCTGTCTGTCTGTCTGTGTCTGTGTGTGTGTCTATGTATATGTGTGTTGGGTTTTTCCCCCCTGTTTCAGTGGCCTCTGGATTTAATCTAGTTAGAAGATTTTCTGCCTAAAATTGTATAGTTAACATCAATTGTTTTTGTTTAAATTTAGATTGGAAGGGACGCCTTTGGATCTGTGACCCTTATATCTCAGTTCAGGGAGAGCCACATAATTTTTAAATGCAAGGGGGTGGGGGTGAGGTGGCAAGCTGAAAGTATTGGAAAGAGGCCACAAGGTAGGAATCCAAGTCTTCTTTCCCTTGAAAGCCTCCACTGAGGTTTTCGGAGTGCAAACAGATGTGAATGTCTCTGCAAACACACGGCAGAGTAACAAAGAGGGAAGTCTTTCAGAGGCTCTTAATGTTTTTGTTTGTCTGTCTGTTTGTTTGTTTGTTTTTAAGTGTCCTCATTAAGTAGGGAGAGGAAAGGGGCTCTCTAGGACTTTTTCTCCCAGTTTAAAGAAAAAGGGCTTTGGCGAAGGGAATGGTGGATTTGGAGGTGGTGTGGGTCATGTCACTTTCTAGTGCACAAACTCATACAAGTGACAGTTAGGGAAAGAGTGGGAGAAAAAAAAAATCAGTCCCTGGAAGTCAGTCCCACATCCCCTTCAGTCCCGCACCAGTCCCCGCACACTTAGCAGCAACTGCAAAGTGTGAGCCGGCTCTCTCCAGCTGGAACTGGGGCCGACTCCGCCTCTTTCATTCCCCTTCCTCCTTGTCCCCCTTCCCCCTCCCCAGTGACTGGGGTGCACTTTTCAGGGAGTACAGAGAGTCGTTCGCGTCACTCGGAACTTTGGGGAGTGAAAAGGGAAGGCAGAAGGTGCGGGCTGAATACTTGGGTGGATCAGTAATGGAGCTAAGGGATATATGCCTGTGGGGAATATGCGGGCATAAAGGAGCTCTCAGAAGGCCTATTCACACTGACAAAGGGAGATTTGAATTGCAGCCGGCACAATAGCTTGAAAGGCCGGTCTCGAGGTGTTCTGAAACAAAGTGGAAATCGTCCTGCTTTGGAGGGCTCTAATAAGCTTTTAACTATTTTACATTATGGCACCATCGCCTCTGGTCTTTGTGAGTGTGTGAGTGCGTGTGAGTAAGTGAGCGTGCCGGCCCGGAGTGCCTGGCCCCAGTAAAAAGTGAGATTTATACTTTTTTCTTCATGGTAACTTTGAAGGAAAATAGACTCTTCCTCAAAGGCACAATTCAGCTTTTAGAACAAATGGAGGGAAAGAAAACGCCACCATTTCTTCAGGCTACAGAAAGAGAGCTTATGCAGGGCACTGAGAAACTGACAATGCAAAGAAAATGATAATTCCTCTCCTAGGGCTTAAGATCTGGAAAGGACTTTGGGGCTCCCTCTGGATAGCCCTTTTATTGGACAGATCAGCTTCCAATCCTGTCTTTTCTGATTCACCAGTCTGGCTAGGACGTGCTTTCCCTCAGCCCTTTCTTTATCCACTCATCATGTTGAATCTTTATCCAGCAATATACACTGAGTCCATTTTCAATAATCACCCCTTCCTTTTATTCCTAATGATTCCTTCAAGAAAACCTATTATAATACAATTTATATATATTTTATCTCCCAAGTAGAATATAACCTTCTTGGGAACACTAGTTGTTTGGAGGACTACTTTGTAGCCCCAGCAACTAATGCTGAGCCTAGCACATACACATTTGAAAAATGCTTGACGATTCCGTTGGAAAGTATTGCTAGAGAATTTTGGTGAGGTTTGGCACTATTTCACCTTGTAGAAGTATTTTAACATTCCTCTCTGCCTGTGGATTCAAGCCTATGATCTAATATGAAGGAGCTGAAGGTCCAAGCAAGTGATTTGCAAACAAGGCTAACAGCCCAGCTGCAGAGGGAGTGATGGAAAACATAGATTTAGAACTGGGAAAGACATTAGACTAACATAACCTCATTTTACACATGAGGAAACTGAAGCCCAGGGTGAGTAAGTGATTTCTCTCAATAAAGAAAGAGGAGAATGCCCTCCTGAATCAAGACTTTACTTTACCTACATAGTAACAATGCTTCTTGGTCTCAGTTTTCTCTTTTGAAAAATGAGTGAATTAAATCAGTGTCCAAATTCTGATATTCTAGGAAACCTACTCTGATATTCTAGGAAATCAAAATCATTTGTTTCCCAAATGCTCGTTGCATTGTTTTGGTTTTTGCAAAGCCTTAAAGATTTCTACACCTACAGGATTCAAAGTTGGGGTTTCTTCACTTGTAAAGCTGATTACTTGAAACCAGAATATCAGCTAACGCTTTTGTTTCTTGAAACGTTGAATAGGAATTTTTGCATCCATATTCTTTATTATTAGACTTCATTCTTTGGGGAAAAGAGAAAGGATGATGATAGGATCTCCCTATGTAGTTTTAAAGGAATATTATAATCTATCACACTCTGCTCAGATAAGGAAGACACCAAAGATAATTCAGTTCTGTGTCTGCCAGAAATCTGACGGTGTCTATGTCTTTGTGCCATAGTTTGAAAATTTAGAGGACATTGACAACACTTGGAACCACAAGATCATGGGAATATATAGAATCAGCAGAATCTCAGAGGACATTGAATCTAATGCATCTCTCTGTTTTCACCCACTTCTGACTTGCCCTCCTTGAAACCATGCCTCACCTTCAGTTTCCCTTCTCACGTTAGTGGTCTTCCATTTTGCGGAAGGGTCAGGCCAACCATTTGCCATTTTCTTCCTGGCTCAATTATGCATTTACAAGCAAAGTGCTACAATGGAGAAAACCCTGAGCCTCCTGTCAGGAAGATGAATTCAAATCTGTTCTCAGATACTAGCTGTGTAACCTAAGGTATGCCCCTCCAATTCTGTCTGTCTTAGTTTCCTCAATTGTAAAATAGGGACAATTTCCTATTTAACACAATTGTGAAGATCAAAACAGATCGTACTTATAAAGTATTTAATACATTTCCTATTTTCTGGTAGGTGCTCCATAAATAATTTTTTTTTTTCTTCCTTCCATGGCTATGCTTGATTTTTGACTCCCTTTTTGTGTGTTGTCTTCCCCCACTAAAGTAGTAACTTCTCAAAGACAGTTTTTCTTTTTTTACTTATATTTGCATCTCAGGGCCTGGAACAGATTAAGTGCTTAATAAATGCTTACTGCTTTACCAATAAAAAAACCGAGGCCTAGGGAAGCTAAGTGACTTTCCAAATGTCCACACATGTAGTGAGAGATGGAGTTCAAATCCAGATCCTGTGAATCCTAAGCTAGAGTTCTTTGGTAATAGAATAAGTGATCTTAGTAGTCAGTTTGAGAGCATAATTAATTAAAAGAGGAAACTCTGAAAGTTTCCTCTCCAGACCTATTTGATCAATATTTTATGATATTTTCCCTAGATATAAAAATCTTTAAGACTGTAAAAACCACAACAATCTGATGGGCATCTGTGGAATAAATGATCTTGTTTTCTTAGAACATCAGAGGAGGAAGTACTCTTGGACTAAAAGTCACATTTCACAGAAGAGACTTAAGCTAGAAGCATTGTTGCTTACATAGGTAAACAAGGTGAAGTAAAATCTTGATTCAGGATCTCTGGAAAAGCCATTCCTTTCTTCTTTCTTAATTTGAGACAAATCAGGCAGTACTTTGAAAACTGAAGGGTTTACTGATCACTTACAGGTTAAGTGCTACTCACAGGAAAACTATGCCAGTAGCCTGGGGGTTAGGAGTTATGGAGAAGAGTATTTCCTCCATTCTTTGTAGCTCTTACTTTAGTTGTTCATCTTTTGGCTCCTTTTAGGAGAAAAAGAGAAGATGAGACCTGTCTGTACAAAGAAACTGGTGTGAACTTGAGGGAATCACTAAATGAAATACCTCCAGATCTTATCTTGGTCCTGTGTTTTTCAACATTTTTATCAATGACCTGATTGAATTCAAAGAAATCTTGTCTGTCAAATCTGTGTGTGACTGGGAAATGGGCATTAAGGAAAATAAGTTTTGAGTAATAACCAACTTGTAAAACACTTCTGGAGGAGAATGGTGGAAGATTATGGGCATAAAAAAGAGAAAAATAGTGGAAATAAAAATGAATGTACCACTGAGACATATCATCCCAAGAATATCTATAGATGCAACTGAAAAGAAGAAAAAATGTTCGTATAAATATCTATTATGATCCTCATCATAATAATGATGTTATTACAACACTTCAATCCTAACATATAAGTTTCCAACATACTGCTATTTGAGAAAGTTGAAATGATACTTAAAAAAATAAAATGAGAAAAAGTGGCTGGACCAAACCAAATAAATAGTTTATTTTTGCTGTAACTGACACAATCTAAAAGGCATCAGAAAATAATTTTACAATATTTTTGAGGGAGGAGAAAAAACTCTAAAAAGATGGGGGAAATACAAATGATAGTATTATCACCTCCTCCCCTCCAAAAGATGATCAAAAGAATAGCATTTTCAGACCTATGGAGGAGGAAGGAATTTGTGACCAAAGAAAAACTAGAGGTCCTAATTGATAACAAAATAGAAAATTTCAATTATATTAAGTTAAAAAGCTTTTGTACAAACAAAACTAATAAGGACAGGACTAGAAGGGAAGCAATAAACTGAGAAAATATTTTTACAGCTAAAGGTTCTGATAAAGTCCTCATTTCCAAAATCAATAGAGAATTGACTCTAATTTATAAGAAATAAAGTCATTCTCCAGTTGATAAATGGTCAAAGGATATGAACAGACAATTTTCAGATGAAGAAATTGAAACTATTTCTACTCATAGAAAAAGGTGTTTCAAATCATTATTGATCACAGAAATGCAGATGAAGACAACTCTGAGATACCACTACACACCTGTCAGATTGGCAAAGATGACAGGAAAAGATAAAGACTAATGTTGGAGAGAATGTGGGAAAACTAGGACACTGATGCATTGTTGGTGGAGTTGTGAGTGGATCCAACCATTCTGGAGAGCAATTTGGAACTATGCCCAAAAAGTTATCAAACTGTGGATACCCTTTGATCCAACAGTACTACTAGTGGGCTTATATCCCAAAGAGATATTGAAGAAGGGAAAGGGACCCGTATGTGCAAAAATGGTTGTGATAGCCCTTTTCTTAGGGGTTAGAAAGTGGAAATTGAATGGATGCCCACCAATTGGAGAATGGCTGAATAAATGGTGGTATGTGAATGCTATGGAATATTATTGTTCTATAAGAAATGACTAGCAAGATGGATACAGAGGAGTCTGGAGAGACTTACATGAGCTGATGCTAAGTGAAATGATCAGAACCAGGAGATCATTATGCATTTCAACAACAATACTATATGATGATCAATTCTGATTGACATGGCTCTGTTCAACAATGAGAGGATCCAAATCAGTTCCAATCTATCTGTAATGAACAGAACCAGCTATAGCCAGAGAAAGAACACTGGGAAATGAGTATGGACCACAACATAACATTTCCACTCTTTCTGTTATTGTTTGCTTGCATTTTTGTTTTTTCTTCTCCGGTTATTTTTACCTTCTTTCTAAATCCGATTTTTCTTGTGCAGCAAGATAACTGTATAAATATGTATACATATACTGTATTTAACAAATACTTTAATATATTTAACATATATGGGGACTACCTGCCATCTAGGGGCGGGGGTAGAGGGAAATGGGGGAAAAGTTTGAACAGAAGTTTTTGCAAGTATCAGTGTTGAAAAATAACCCATGCATATGTTTTGTACACAAAAAGGTATAATAAAAAAAGTTTTAAAAAAGAATAGCATTTCCTGCTGACCCACATATCTACTTTTTCATCCTTATAAAAACAATTTGCATATATATTGCAAACATCCTTAATGAAAATATGAAAAGGTTTTCATAAAGAATTTTCTATAGCAGACTACATCCTTGCAATCTCAGGACTGAACAAATTATGCAGGAAATACTGGATCCCATTGTTTTTATTTTTTACTGATGATAGCATTTCACTATCTAGAGCAAAATCAAGTCTGATAAGCTCTTCTTCAACAAGGAGTCTCACACATTATGCAAGCCAGTATTATACAAGATTATTTGATCATTGTAAGAACAGAGATAACTATTCAGGGATTTTCTATATGTTACCAAAAAAATAAAAGGTTTTTTTTTTTAAAGCAAGATTTAGCAAAAAGAAGTGGGAAAATCAATGTTTGATAATTTAATTTAAAAGAGAAAACAAAACCTAATGCCTCCCGACTCTTTTCCCAAAAATATCAAATGAGAAAAAATGAGAATGCATACTTGCCAAATATTTTCCCATTTTTATGGAGGACTTCCTATCTTACACAGGCTAGAAATGGAAAGGAATTTTTTATATTTGATGATATCCATGTTGGCAGATGTTCTACTATTGATTGAGTTAACTTCAGGATATTACAGGGCCTCCTCAGTGAGATCTTTAATTACTTAAAAGAAATTAAAAGAAAAAAAGAAAGGAATAACTAAAAGAATGAAAAAAATTTCCAGTGTCCAAAGTATGCCAAGCATTTGGATAGTAAGTTCATTAAATTAGTACAACAGATACTCTGGGATAGGTGCTCAGTTAGATGCAGGACTGGAAAGAGAACAGTATGCTAGATTACACTTGGGAAATTGTGCAGTGCTTTCAATGTTCATAGGCACAATAAGGTCCCTACATTTTAACATAAATATTCTTCCAGTGATCATAATATGGTTGCCAGTGTTGGAATACCACACTCTCCAAACAATAAGAGTTATGGGTGATCCAAAGGAAAATGCATGGTGAGCAAAGAAAACTATTGATATATAAGTACAAGAAGTAGCCCAAGGAATGTTACTGAAGAACACTGAAGAAGCAAAGATTTTGAGCCTGTCAAGTAGTAAGAATCAAGGATAATAGATGGACCACCCAAATATCACAGAGGAACCTAAGTCTCTATTAAGAGATCTTGAAAAAATACCTCCACAAAAAACATATAACAAAACATGAACAAGCCTCTCACAAAATGAAAAGGCATGAATGGACTACAAGATGATCTGAATACCTACATCCACAGATTCACTTAAAATATTAAAGAATAAAGCTGGAAAGAATAGTGGAAAGTTTAGATCACAAGTCAGTATCTAAAAAAGATTCTAACAAGTTAGACAGTGGTCCTTCAAACTACGGCCCGCGGGCCAGATGCAGCAGCTGAGGACGATTATCCCCCTCATCCAGGGCTATGAAGTTTCTTTATTTAAAGGCCCCAAAACAAAGTTTTTGTTTTTACTATAGTCCGGCCCTCCAACATTCTGAGGGACAGTGAACTGGCCCCCTAATTAAAAAGTTTGAGGACCCCTGTGCGGCTAGAACAAGGATATGAATTTAATACCATGAAACATAAAAGGGATAAGTATAAAGTTCTCCTTATTTGAATTTTTAAAAATCTACCATACAAATATAGATGAGGCAACATGTGAAGTGGATTGAGGAGTTTTAGTGTTCTGCAATTTCAATATGAATCAATAGGGCAGCATGGCCATCAAAACAACAACAACAAAACTAATGCTATATTTGGGTTCATTAAGAAAACATAGGAGGACAGCTGGATGGCAAAGTGTATAAAGCATTGACCTTGGAGTTAGGAGGATCTGAGTTCAAATCTGCCTTCAGATACTTAACACTTCCTACCTATGTGATTCTGGGCAAGTGACAACTTAAATTGCCTCGCAACAGAAAAAAAAAAAAAAGTAATTAAAAAAAGAAAGAAAACATAGTTTGAGGATGATCAAATAAAATCTGGAGAACAATATTCAATTCTGATCACATTTTAGCAAAGTCCCAAAAGAATGAGAGCACATCCAGAAGAGGGATGATCGAGAGTGAAAGACTGTACAATCTATTAAGGACCTGGAAGTCCAGGTCCTTAATTCAGAGTAGATAGGAATAACATTTATTACGTTCTTAGCATGTGTCAGGGGACTGACATACATGCAAGTAAGACATTTCTTACTCTCAAGGAGTTTATATTCAAAAGGGAGAAGAATTAATAAAGGGAAACTGACAAGGAGAGAAAATGAAGAGGGGTACTGTGGCACGATTTGGAAACATCAGGTAGATGTAGGGGATTGGATGTAAGCAACATTAGGCAAAAGCCTGAATAAAAAAAGACAAAAATGGTGGGAGTGGGAATGGGGCTTGATGTTGTTATCAAATAGTTAAAGTTGTATAATATAGCAGGATGAGATCTATTCTCTTTGGTTCCAGAGAGTAGAACTAGGTTTAATGGATAGAAGTTGTAGAGATTGAGATATAGGTGTCAGAAAAACTTTAATAATTAGAGCTGCCAATTTCTTTTTCTTTGTTTTTTTTTTTTCCCCTGAGACAATTGGAATGAAGTGACTTGCCCATAGCTAAAAAGTGTTAAGTGTCTGAGTCCGGATTTGAACTCAGATCCTCCTGACTTCAGGGCTGGTGTTCTATCCACTGCACCAACTACCGGCCCTTCATTTCTAAAATATATAGAGAACTGACTCAAATTTTTAAGTATATAAACCATACTCCAGTTGATAAATGGTCAAAAAGATATGAACAATTTTCAGTCAAAGAAATTAAAGCCATTTGTAGTCATATGAAAAAATGTTCTAAATCACTATTGATTAGAAAAATGCAAATTAAGACAATTCTGAGGCACCACTTCACACCTCTTAGATTGGCTAAGATGACAGGAAAAGATAATGATAAATATTGGAGTGGATGTGGGAAAACTGGGACACTAATACATTGTTGGTGGAGTTATGAACTGATTCAACCATTCTGGAGAGCAATTTGGAACTATGCCCAAAGGCTTATCAAGCTGTTCATTCCCTTTGATCCAGCAGTGTCTCTATTGGGACTATAACCCAAAGAGATCATAAAAAAGGGAAAAAAACTCACACATGCAAAAATGTTTATAGCAGCCCTTTTTGTAGTGGCAAGGAACTGGAAACTGAGTGGATGCCCATCAGTGGGGAATGGTGAATTGTTATGATATATGAATATTATTATTCTATCAGAAATGATCAGCAGGATGATTTGAGAAAGACTTGTAGAGACTTACATGAACTGATGTTAAGGGAAGTGAATACAACCAAAAGTACATTGTACACAGCAACAAGATTATGTGATGATCAACTGTGATGGACTTCGCTCTTTTCAATAATGAGGTGATTCAGGCCAATTCTAATAGACCTGTGAGAGAGCCATCTGCATCCAGAGAGAGGACTATAGGAACTGAGTGTGGATCACAACATAGTATTTTCATCTTTACTGTTGTTTTTTGCTTGCTTGTTTTTTTTTCTCTCATTTTGATCTGATTTTTCTTGAATAGCATAATAAATATGGAAATATGTATAGAAGAATTGTACATGTTTAATATATATTGGATTACTTGCTGTCTAAGGGAGAGTGGGGAAAGGGAAGGAGAAAAATTGGGAACACAAGGTTTTGCAAGGGATTGTTGGAAACTATCTTTGTATATATTTTGAAAAAAAAGTTATTACAAGAAATAATTAGAAATGTTCCAAAGTGGAATTGATTGTCTCAGGAGCAAATTATGTTTTCCTTTGACTCAAGAAGGAAGGAAATAAGCATTTGGCAAGCACCAAGGCACTGTACTAAACACTGTATATTTAATATCTTACTTGATCTTCACCCACAAACCTGGGAGGTGTTATCTCCATTTCATAGTTGAGGAACCTGAAGCAAAAAGGTTAAGTGGCTTGCCTAGTGACCCCAGACTAAGTATCAGAGGCCAGATTTGAATTTAGATCCTTCTTCATCTTGGGCAATTAATCGGCACAGTGGATAGAGTGCTGGAACTGGAATCAGTTCAAAACTGGCCTCCGACATTATTAGTTGGATGATCCTGAGCAAGTCACTTAGTCCTGCTTGTCTTGGTTTTTCATTTGTAAAATGAGGTGGAAGAGGAAATGGCAAACCACTTAACAGAAGTATTTATATTTGATACAGGAATCCACTAGAATTTTCTTGGTCAGGGGAATGAAATGAAGGAAAATCACTTTGGCAGCTGTGTAGTGAATGGCTTATAATCAGGAGGTGCTGAAGGCCTGGATTAGAATGGTGGTTATGTGAGCAATGAGAAGAGCATGGATATAAGAGATACTGGGGAATTAGAACCAACAAGAGTTGACAATTGAATGGATATGTGAAAAGTGGAATAAAGCAGAGTAAGGAGTGGAAGATAGCACTGGTTTTCTGAACATGGATTATTGGGAAGATGAAGACACAGAAGAAATGGAGAAGTTTGGAAGAAGCTTGGTTTTGGAGAAAAGATAAGGAATTTTGCATTTTTGTTGTTGAATTGTTTCAGTCATTTCTTGTTTCTTGACAAACTTTCCATCCTTGATCTCTTCTCCTCCCATTTCCTTCTCCAGCTTATTTTACTTATTTACTGAGGCAAATAAGGTTAAGTGACATACACAGGGTCACACAGCTAGTACATCTGAGGCCAGATTTGAACTCAGGATAATCATTTTTTCTGATTCCAGGTATAGTAAATGTACATTCTACCCATTGTACTACCTAGCTGCTCAAAATTCTGCATTAGGTTGAATATGAGATGTCTGTAGAGCAACTGGTTTGAAATGTCCAATAAACTGTTATACAGAACTAGAGCTTAGGAGACAGATATATTATATATTATTAGCATAAAGATGTTGAGGAGATCATTAAGAAAGAGATTGAAGAAAGAAATAAACTTTCCAGTCCAGGATAGAGCTTTTAGGTATGCCTAATGCAAGAGAGCATTCATTAATATGAATGACAATGTATCAAAGAATATTGAGATGAGTCAGGTAAGAGAAAAACACATCATCTAGTAAAACAATTATATTTTCTCATCTATGTGTTTTTATCTTCCTTTTTAAAGGGAAAAGACAATGTGGCATAGGAGATAGAAGGCCAATCTTGGAATTAGGAACACCTACTTTTGACACATACTTTCTCACCTTTGATACATACTGGTTACTCTACAGACAGTTCAAATTCAACCTAACATAGAATTTGGAGCAGCTAGGTGGTACAATGAGTAGAATGGATTTGAACTCAGGTCCTCCAGACTCTAGGCTGGTGCTCAATCCACTCTGCCTGCCCCACCCCCAACACCTTTAAAATTAAAAAATATATATTTTCTTCAGTTATATGTAAAAATAAATTTTTACATTTGTTTTTTTTTTAATTTTAAGTTCCAGATTTTCCCCTTTCTTCCCCCCACTGAAAAAAACCTACATGAAGTTGTGCAAAACATTTCCATAAAGTCATGTTGCAAAAGAAAACATAGATCTCTACCTCCTCAAAAAAAAAAAAAAAAAAAAAAAAAAAGTTAAAAAAAAAAAGATATTCAACATCCAGCCATTCTGGAGAGCGATTTGGAACTATGCTCAAAAAGTTATCAGACTGTGCATACCCTTTGATCCAGCAGTGCTACTACTGGGCTTATATCCCAAAGAGATCTTAAAGAAGGGAAAGGGATCTGTATGTGCAAAAATGTTTGTGGCACGAACTGATGCTGAGTGAAACGAACAGGGCCAGGAGATCATTATATATTTCAACAACAATACTATATGATGATCAATTCTGATGGACCTGGTCATCTTCAGCAATAAGATGAACCAAATCAGTTCCAATGAAGCAGTAATGAACTGAACCAGCCACACCCAGCGAAAGAACGTTGGGAGATGACTAAGAACCATTACATTGAATTTCCAATCCTGATATTTTTGCCTGCCGGCATTTTTGATTTCCTTCACAGGCTAATTGTACAATATTTCAGAGTCCGATTCTTTTTGTACAGCAAAATAATGGTTTGGTCAAGTATACTTATTTTGTATTTAATTTATACTTTAATATATTTAACATGTATTTGTATTTGTCACTTTGCCCCTAGGGGAGGGGATGGGGGGAATGAAGGGAAAAATTGGAACAAAAGGTTTGGCAATTGTCAATGCTGTAAAATTACCCATGGATATAACTTGTAAATAAAAAGCTATTAAAAAAAAAAAAAAAAAAAAATGTTTTGGGCAGCCTTCTTTGTATTGGGAAACTGAAACTAGTGGATGCCCATCAATTGGAGAATGGCTGAATAAATTGTGGTATATGAATATTATGGAATATTATTGTTCTTGAAAGAAGTGGGATGATTTTTTTTATTTAAAGCCTTTTATTTTTAAGGATATGCATGGGTATTTAAGCATTACGCCAAATTTTTTGCAATTTTTCACCCTTAACCCCCACCCCTCCCTTTAGATGGCAATGAAGTAGTGTTAAAAATTAAAAATAAATTAGATACACAAAGTTACATTAAAAATTATTTTGTTGTAAAAAAGAATCAGACTAAATATTAATATTTGAAGGAAATCAAAAAATGCAGGTGCATAAAAGGGATTAAATTAAATTTTTTTCTCCCCAGAGTTCTTTTCGGCATAATTGTTCATTATCTTTTTGGAAATGATTTGTTGATCCGTTGCGGGGATGGTGGTCCTAGGAATTTCATCATAAGTATTGTTGTTAAGAACTTTCTTTCCTGCCATTTAAGTCTTCCCAGGTTTTCTGAAATCATCCTGTTGGTCAAGAAATGACCAGTGGGATGATTTTTGGAAACCTGAAGATTTTATATGAACTGATGCTGAATGAAATAGAGGACCAGGAGATATTTTATCTTCAACAATAATCTATATGATGATCAATTTTTTGACACCCTCTTCAACAATGAGATAACCAAACTTAATGGAGCAGTAATGAATTGAACTAGCTACACCCAGCGAAAGAACTCTGGGAAATGAGTATGAACCACTTCATAAAATTCCCAATCCCTCTATTTTTGTTCACCTGCATCTTTTATTTCCTTCACAGGTTAATTGTACACTATTTCAAAGTCTGATTCTTTTTGTACAGCAAAATAACTGTATTAACATGTATACATATATTGTATTTAACTTATACTTTAACATATTTAACATGTATTGGTCAACCTGCCATGAGGAGAAGGGGGGAAGGAGGGGAAAAATTGGAACAAAAGATTTTGCAATTGTCAATGCTGAAAAATTACCCATGCATATATCTTGTAAATAAAAAGCTATAATTAAAAAATGTTAAAAAAAAAAAAAAAAAAAAAGGTATTCAGACAGAGTTCTTTCTGTGGGCATGGATAGCATTTTTTTGGTCATATCCTTCAGAGTAGAGTTTTGGATCAATGTATTGCTGAGAATAACAAAGCCATTCATAGCTGATCATCACATAACTTTGTTATTACTTTGTACACAATGCATATTTCTTTGAGTTTATGGAAGACTTTCCAGGTTTTTCCGAGAGTATCCTCCTCATTCTTTCTTATAGAACAGTCCTTTATAGTCCCATACTTTAAAAATATTTTTTTAAGTGGAGTATACAATACTGGTTTTTCTTTATCAGCCCTATATAGCATTGCTGATAGTCTTGCTAAGATTTATAGAAGCTAATAAGAAAAATACCACTTTCCACCCACTAACTTGTCTCATCACTATATGAATTTAAAGCTGTTTCAGACTTCTTAACAGTTGGAATTTAGTGAGTATAGCTATTTCCTTTACTAACAGAAATTACAAACATCTGTATGACTTAATAGATGTTCTTTCATAGTTGTGATCAATTTTTCTGTCCTCAGGTCTTTAGACAGTAGACATATAATTCATTACTCATTATGGAGCCTATACTTGGGGCCTAAATTGTTAGAATTTTTTTTATTTTGGGGTACAGCCTTCTAAAATCCAAAGTCACTTGTTCCTCACAATGAGGCATCCAAAAGGGACATGGAACATAGGGACCCAAGGGCTCACATCTCTCCGACAATCCCAGAAGAAGGAACTCCAGATAACAAAGCCTGATATAGCCCAGTTAGTCTCCAAATAAATAATGGATAGAAGGAATTCAAATTGTTTTAGAAATATGAACTGTTATTATTCATTGGCTGTTTTTTGATGAACTAGAGTAATAAAGGTGAGTTACTCTACTCTTTTTGCTCCAGATTATAATTATGTGTTATTCTTGGAAAATCAAGCTTTGCTTATTCATATTCTGCCTTAAGCCTTTGGTCCCCTTCTCTGCTTAGGGTTCTAAGACTATTAAAAATGTTACAGAAATGAATGTCAAGGTCATTTGGAGATAATTAATAGATATGGAAATGCAAATAATTTATGTTGTATTAAATATTATTGTTAATGCTTTTCAAGAGTTATATGTATGGGACATATCATAAGATCACAAAATCGTAAGAGACCTTAGTGTTCACCCCCCCTTATTTTATAGATGATATAGATTATAGATTTTATAGATTTTATAGATGATTTTATAGATATAGATTTTATAGATATAGATATAGTACCTTATCTGAGGTACTAAGTGACAGGGTAGGTTCAAGTCCAGCTCCTCCTGAGTTCAAAACCTGCACATTTTCAGTCTCATCAAGCAATACCAGTGGAAAATCTAGAAGTCAAGCAACCAGTTTCCTATTTCTGACTCTGTCACCAACCCATTTTGTGTCTTCTTGTGGACTAGGCTTCCATATCAGTAAAATAAGAATGTTGTTGTACCATACCTGTAGAGGGCTGAAACTATTGAGTCAATGCACCGAGGTCAGGACTGCCGAGAATTTGAGGCTAATTACCAATTGGACAATACTCTATGGCAGGGGTCCTCAAGCTATGGCCTGTGGGCCAGATGCGGCCAGCTGAGGACATTTATGCAGCCTGCCAGATTATGGCAAAATCAGACTGGTAGTGATGTTCGACCTAAACTCGCATTAGCAACACACACTTCTTGCACTGGGCTGAGGCAGTGGAGACAGAGTGTGAGGCAATACCGAGGTGAGGTGAATTCCCAGGCCGGGGTATGTGTTGTGGGGAAGGGAGAGAGATGCAGAATATGGAGAACTGACGGCCTGCGGCCTTGTACAATAATGGCAGCCACCACAACCCAGGCACAGGGGATGTACAATGCATGCTGCGCATGTCACGGCTGCTGCAGGGGGAATTCACTGCAGCAATGAAGGTCAGAAGCGAGAGTGCGAAGAGCGGGAGAGAGAGTGCGGGAAACGGAGGCATCACAGCACAGAGGCAGTCGAGGAAGTTGGGCATTGCAGTCTGTATGTCTCTGTGTGCACAAAGTTATTGCTGGTATATTGTTTTTGCTGTACATATATATATATATATGTGTGTATGTATGTATTTTACTAATAGCAATTTGGAATCCCTAGGAAATAATGATGTCAAGAAAAAGAAAAGTTGACTCGGAGTGTAGGATATCCATAGAACAGTGGACTTATGATTACTTTTTCATGCAATACAAGGAAAGAGCTGTATGTCTGATATGCCAGACATTATATTCTGTGTTCAAAGAATACAATTTGCATCGACACTATGAAACTCAACATAAAGATAAATATGATTGTTTGGTTGGAGAAGTGAGAAAAGATAAAATATTAAAACTGAAAAATACATTGACAACTCAGCAAAATACTTTTGTGAAGCAGAAGCAGCTTAATATTTCATCACTGCGAGAAAGTTTTTAAGTTGCCAATTTAACAGCACACACTGGCAGACCATTTGTGGAGGGAGAATTTGTTAAAGAATGTCTTCTTTCTGTTGCCAAAGAGATGTGTCCAGAGAAGGCTGATTTATTTAGTACAGTGAGTCTTTCAGGACCTACAATTACACAGAGGATTGAAGAAATGGGAGACAATCTGCATCAGCATTTGCAAAACTCCATAAAAATATTTTCATATTTTTCCTTGGCACTAGACAAAGGCAATGATGTTCGTGATTCTGCACAACTTCTAAGTTTTATTCATGAGATGAATGATTATTTTGAAGTCATAGAAGAGCTTGCTGCACTACAAAGCAGCAAAGTAACTACAGGAGAGGATATCTATGAAAAGGTTTGCCAAACTATGAATAGCCAGTGTGACAACTGATGGTGCTCCTAGTATGGTGGGGTCTAAGAAAGGAGTAATTGCTCACATTAACCAAGAGATGGACAAATATAATTATTCTCATCCAATAGCCATATACTGCCTCATCCACCAACAAGCGCTGTGAAGTAAATCACTAAAGTGGGACTCGGTTATGAAAATTGTGGTATTTTGTGTTAACTTCATTAGAGCTAATGCACTAAATCACGGATAATTTCAGGAATTTCTGTCTGAGCTAAATGTTGAGTATGAAGATGTTCTATATCACACAGAAGTCCATTGGCTGAGTCGAGGGAGAGTTTTGAAACGTTTCTATGACTTACTTATACAGATTATAACTTTTCTGCTTTCAAAAAACAAGGAAGTACCAGAGCTCAATGATGCAGAATGGAAATGGCGCCTTGCCTTTCTGACAGATGTAACAGAGCTACTCAACAATTTCAATATGCAACTTCAAGGAAAGGGGAAATTCATCTGTGATATGCAATCACGTTAAAGCATTTGAAGTAAAATTAGGCCTCTTCATCAAACAAGTGAAGGACGAAAACTTCTGCCATCTCCCCACAACTCAAAATTTGTTAGTGGAAAAACTGCTGATTGCATTACCAAACAAAACATGTGTGGATTCACTGGAAAAATTGCAAAAGGAATTCCAATTTAGATTTAAAGAGCTTCATCTCCATGAATAGGACATACAGCTTTTCCGTAACCCATTTTCTATTGACATTGAAAATGTGGATACAATTTACCAAATGGAACTGGCTGAACTGCAGAACTGTGACTCTGAAAGACTCATTCAAGTCAAGCAGTCTTCATGATTTCTATGCATCTCTCCCCTCTGAGACATATTCTCATCTCAGGAACCATGCACTCAAAATGACAACCATCTTTGGCAGCACTTATATCTGTGAACAGACTTTTTCTAGAATAAAACATTTGAAATCTCCAACCAGATCAAGACTAACGGATGCACAATTGCATCACTTGTTATGACTAGCAGTGACAAATATGGAACCAGACATTGACCATCTCATTAGCCAAAAGCAGGCCCACAGTTCTCATTGAAATACTGGTAAGTTTGTTGATTTAACTTTACTTCATTTTAAATACTGTATTTGTTCCTGTTTTGTTTCTTCACTTCAAAATAAGATATATGCAGCGTGCATAGGAATTTGTTCATATTTTTGTTTTTACTATACTCCAGCCCTCCAACAGTCTGAGGGATAGTGAACTGGCCCCCTATTTAAAAAGTTTGAGGACCCCTGCTCTATGGACAAATGCTTGGAAAATGGTCCTGCCCACTATCCTGTGCTGACTCAATGATTGGTGTTTACAGAGGATTGTAGGAGGGACTAGGGGGTGGAGTAACACTAGCCAGGGTCACTCTTTGCAGTAGAAGAGGGAGAAGGAGATCGGAGATTCTGCTTCTATCCTGTTCAATCCTGCATCTAAAGACCAAGAATGAAGACTAAGGACTTTTGCTTATCCTGACTCTGGCTGATTCTACCATGTCTGGGGTGCTAGTGAGGTCGTCATCCATACCCAACTCTTAATGAGTCCATTTAGGGTTTTCTTGGCAAAGATACTGGAACTGTTTGCCATTTCCTTCTTTAGCTCATCTTACAAATGAGGAAACTGAGGCAAACAGGATTAAATAACTTGCCCAGGGTCACATAGTAAGTTTCTGAACCCGATTTGAACTCAGGCAGATGAGTTTTCCTGACCCCAGGTTCAGTGCTCCATCCACTGTGCTACCTAGTAGCCTCCTAAATAAATACAATAATTTCACAGGGTTGTGAATCTTAAATGAGATGTGAATAAAGTGGTTTGTAATTTCAAAACACTCTAATAATCAGAATTTGTAGGGTGGTTTAAAATTTGCACAATACTTCGTAGATGTTATCTTATTTGATAAAAATATAAATCTGACTTTTTATCACTATGACAATGACCATAGTACTGGATTTGAGCTCTGAATCTCCCTGCTGTGGTGCTGGTATAATATACTGCACATGATTGCTACTAAATAAATGTGTTTTATTGTGTCTCCCATTTTCATTGCCTGATGAAACTGACACTGATTAATTTGAGTTTTTATTAAATGCTTGTGCTAGAAATACTAAGACAAAAATAAAACAATTCTTGCTTTCAAAATAAAACATTTTCTTACATTCCCCTGGGAAAGGGATTGGGGGGGAGGGGGGGAGAAGATAACATGTATAGATAAGTAGATATAAAATCTATGCAAAGTAAATTCAGGAGGGAGAAGGGAGCTAAGAATTGGGGAAGTTGGGGAAAGGTTTTAGTTTAAAGACAGCTAGGAATTCTAAGAAGTTAGAGAAGAGATTTCCCAAACAAAATGGAGGGAAAATATCCATAGGAATTCTTAAGATCATTCTAGCTACTTCCATTCCATTATTAGTAGTCTACCATTACTTATGGTCCTAAAAACAAGTTAGTAATTTTATATCTGAAGAAACAGCTTGCTACTGTTTAGGGTACAAGTAGTGCCACAACCCTATTTGTCTGCGTGGTTAAAAATCTGAACATACTTCAAAATGAACATAAATGGCTGCTGAGTTGTTTCTGATTAGGAGTTTCATAACAATTCAACAGTAAGTTCATCCTTATTTTCCAAGGTTTGACCCTGTCAGATATCAAAGCCTAAAAAAATCAATAACAATAAAGGCTTCCCAGAGTCACCACTTTTTATGATGCACAACCTTATCTTATGATGCTTGAAAGTCACATCTGTTAATTGCTGGAGCTTGGGGCTGTATTGGGTTTCCATGATTTTTATCTCAGTCCTCCTAGGAGTTACTCTTTAGAAAGAGGAGACATGCTTGGCATTTGTGCAGAGGCCCCCAGCCTGAATGCATGCAGCTGCTGGGCCTCTGCCTGTGATTGACAGCACTCATTGCCAGCCTTGCATCCGATATGGTCCCATGAGTCTTCAAGAAGCTGAACAAGGGGCTGCCCATTCTGTTCCTAACAGACTGCTGCTGCAGGTGACCATGCACAGCTATTCAGGTAACTCCCCTTGTCTCACTCCAGGGCCGCTCACTCAGTCCTAATTATTAGCCACTTAACTTCTCAAGAGGCCCTAGTTGATTTAGTGGTAACATTAGAGAGAAGGGAAGTGGGGGCAGGTGAAAAGATTATTAAACTACTAATTAACTCCATTTTGTAAACCTGTTAACAGAAGTTGGCTGATTCACATGAAGAGATCTTGATGTGAAGTGCTCTTCAGAGAACAGATAAAGAACTAACTCACTTTGTCTGCCCTGACATGTTAACTTTATTATTGGAAACTGAGAAATGGGAATAGTAGTTGGAAACAGGCTGTACAGTATTTTTCTTTAAGCAGAATGTGTGGTCTCTGGAGGAGCTGACTATGTAAAGGGATGCCCAACTGAGAGAGCTGATATCTGAGCAAGAAAGGCCCGTGTCAAGGCCTGGCCTCCAATATAAACTAACAGTGTGACCCTTGGGCAAGTGATTTAATCTCTGAAAACTCTAGGCGGCTGGACATTGAAGACAAAGTGCTGAATTCTATTAGTAGGGAGAGAGTTGGAGTAGAGACTCACCTGAAAGTTCCTTATGCCACCAGTTTTTGTTCTCAGGACTGGTCTCTACACTCTTAAGAATTACTGACAGTTCTCTCTTTCAAAAGAACTTTTTGTTTATGATCTATATCTATCATATTAGAAATTAAAATGTTTTAGTATTTTAAAAATACTTTTGATTTCACTGACTCACTGAAAGACTTTTGGACCATCCTTTGATAACTGCTGCTTTATTACTAGTGAAATCAGATCTTGTTCCTATCCTCTAGGTGAAAGTTTAAGTACATAAATATAAATCAGATTGTTAAAGAGAAAAAGACAGAGAGAAAGAGACACATACATAGAGAAAACTCTACACTCTGGAAAAATGTCTTTTCTGGAAAGATTTTCTGTATTTGGAATTGGTTTTTTAAAAAATCTATCTATTTATTTATTTAACAATCAGTATCTGTTTTAATATGGCATAAATTTCCATGACTAGGTAAAAAGTTTTGCTCATCTTATCCAGCCATCCAGAATCTTCTCCCTTGCCTTTTCCTTCTTTCTGTCAGCTCAAGGGTAGCATCTCACAATTCCTTGTGCAGTTTCCTCCAGCTTCTAGTTCTCTGTTATCATGATCCGCATTGTCTTTGCTGCCTGAGTCCTGTCTCCTTGTCATGATCCTAACTAGAAATTGTGTAGACCCTACAACAGGAGGCTTTTCCTTTTATTTTAAACTGCAAAATTAATTGAGCTTAAACTCCACTGTAAAACTGTAAGACACTGCATAGGCAGGATTTACACCCCAGAATAATAGGTTCCCCACAAAGACAATAGGTTCCATTAAGTTATTGAGTTTTATCCTCACTTTACAGACAAAAATAAAATGAATTCTTAGGAGCTTAAGTGACTTCCCCAAAGACAAATAATGAATTGATGGTATTGCCTGATATAGAATCTAGGTCTCAACTTGTAGTCCATTTTAAGGGAGCATAGCATGGCAGGAAAAAACATAGCTTTGGGAGACAAGAGGACCTGAGATTTGAATCTTACTCTGCCAATACCTATTTGATCTCTAGCCACAATTTTCTATGAAATGAATCAGGAATTTTCCAAGTGTGACAGGGACTAGATAATATCTAAGGCTTTTCTTATCAGTTCTAAATTCCTTTAGTTGGAATGAATATTACATGAAAATATAATGTTCTGTGTAATTTGAGTAATACTATATAAAGGACATTTTAGTGGAAAAGATGTTGATTTCTAATCAAGGAACTAACTTATTGCCTAAATGACCAAAGGCATGTTACTTAACCTGAGTCTCAGTTTCCTGATATATAAACGGAAGTAAATGATAATGAAATAATAAAAATTAATAGCAAAACTTTACAATGCTTCACAACATCCCTGTGCAGATGCTTTATTTTCCATTTTACAGATAAGAAAACTAAGTGACTCGAACTCAGGTCCTCCTGATTCAAAGTCTCATAGCGCTATCAATTGTACTAGCTTTCTAAAGTCTTTTCTAACTCTTAAAATATGGCCTTATGTGTGGAGTTAGCTGTGCCCAGTGGCAACTCAGCAAGGATAAATAGATTGTTTCCGCTTTCCCTATACCACTAATCTCCCCCATCCCCAGACATTTAGTTCTTGGAAAGAAATGGGGTATGCCAAAATGGCTGTACTCAACTTCAGAGAGAAGCAGTCATGGAGTTACACTTCCTGTAATAAGGGGTGGGGAGGAGAGGACAAAACACACAGTAGTTGGGAGGGCTGGGAAAGATAAGCATAAGAGTATTCCAAACAAGGGTACAAAGAAAAAAAAAACAGATTAAGTAGACAATTGAGATGGATCAAAGATAGTAAAAAAAGAAGCCTTATTACTTCACAAGAAGCTCCTTTTGGTCTTATCTATCTAGGTAAAGTGAGGAGAAAGAGAATAAGCATTTATATAGAATCTACTGTGTGCTACTATACCATGTGATTAAAAATACTATCTCATTTGATCCTTACAACAACTCTTCCAGGTAGTTGCTATTAAGGAAATTGAAGCAAAAAGAAGTTAACATACCAGCCCAGCATCACACTGCTAATAAGTGCCTAAGGCTGGATTTGAACTCACATCTTTCTGACTCTAGGTTCAACATTATTCACTTTACCACCTACCTGCCATGTGGTGAGACATGTATGTAAAAGAACAATCTTAGGACAGAACTGACTCAGAAAGAAATAATTCTAAAAGAGGATTAACAATGGTCTCTTAGATATGCAACCTGGGATATCTAAATCTAAGAAATCATTGGATCTGTATCTCAAAGAGATCATGGAAAAGAGCTCACATATGCAAAAATATTTGTAACAGCCTTTTTTGTGGTGGCAAGGAACTGGAAACTGAGTGGATGCCCATCAGTTAGGAGAATGGTTTAATAAATTATAGTATATGAATATTATATAATATTATTGTTCTAAAAGAAATGACCAGCAGGATGAGGCCTGGAAAGACTTACATGAACTGATGCTAAGTGAAATGAGTAAAACCAAGAGAACATTGTATACAGCAGCAAGAAGATTATGTGATGATTAACTGTGATGGACTTGGTTCTTTTCAACAATGAGGTGACTTAGGCCAATTCCAATAGACTTGTAATGGAGAATCCAGAAAAAGGGCAGATTTATTTATTTATTTAGATTTTTGTGTGTGTGTGTGTGTGTGTGTACTAAGTTAAAGAGGAGATTCTTTGCTTCAATTACTACCTAACCTTAATCATGGAATAGGTGGGTCCTCAGTCAAAATGAGGCCTGTTGAAGACCACAGCTTAAAAAGGCCAAAGTCTCCCATTTTATCCCGGGTCATATCCAGTTGTCTTGAGCTATATCTTGCCACTGAACCCATTTTCTGGATGGGAAAATGAGGCAGATGACCTTGCACTCCTCTCCCTTACTTAAATCCAATTCATTTTTATCTTATGGCATTATCTCCCTAATGTATGGCCTTCTTCCAGAACAAAGGATTTCTCTGTTGCTCTGTCTCTGTCTCTACTTCTGTCTGTCTCTCTGTATATATAAATTATTTCTCATTCATTCGTGATAAGTTAATAAATACATAATGCAGAGGTTTTATATTCAGTCCTATATTGTTATTGTGCTTCAATTACATGTTTTCTTTTTAGATTCCTAGTGATTTGTCTGATCTGTAAGGAGAATCTTGGATATAGGCTTGAGCTACATTATTCAGCAAAGCAGGGGACCAAAAATTAGAGTGAACCACACCCTCCTTATATAATCCTATAAAATGACAGAAAGGTGTGGGGTTGAATTATTGTTATAGCACCAAACTTGTGACTCAGAGGTTGTTTTCTGAAGATCTTCTTACCTTTTGTGTCTACAATAATAATGGAATTGCATTTACGTTGTGAGTTGTTTTACAAAACACTCTGCACGTATTAATTATCTCATTACAATTTAGTGAGGAAACATAAAAATATTTTTATCCAAATTCAAGAGAGGAGGAAACTGATATAACATCTGCCTGATGTTACATAGCTATTAAACTGAAGAACCTGGATTAAAATTCAGGTCCATTGCTTTTTCCACTCTGCCTCAACAAGGTTTAGGGGATGGCTTAGTCATTTACCACATTTCTGACTTCCAAAAGAGAACTTCTTTTTAGGGAGATGCATGGTAATGAAGGGGAAAAGAAGAATGTCAATAAAGATTCTTTTTAAACACAGAAAAATAGGCATGTTTAAAAGGGGCCATAAACACATGATAATTTTGTTACAACTATTAAGTTGAAGTTTTAACAAATGAATTATGTAATAGAAACTCAGTTTCACATGAAATTTTCTTTTGGCTCATTGTATTTTGAGATCCTTGTGCTGTACAATGATTAAGTTCATAATAAAATCTATCTTAATATAAAAATTGTGGGCTTTCTGGTAGATCTGATTTTTCACATCAAATCAAGGAGGTTTTATGGTGCTTCAGTGAAAGGAGTACACCAAATATCTTTGCCTTTCAGTTCATCTCAGCTTTTAGATTTTTCCTACTAAGAAGTAAATATTTTCTAATGATGCCAAGTAGTTCTATAAAAGATAATGATGAGGATACAATTATGTCAGTGATTGGGGTAACTGACTAAGGTCAGTTCCTGGTAATTTATGTTCCATTTTGTAATGAAATGAGATTCTGGTTACTCAACTGTCTTGAGAAGTGAATGTACAGGGAACAGCCACTAAATCAGTTTGGCTTTACATTTTCTCCTGCACTCACTGAAATTCTTTGAGTAGGGGAGTAACATGATAAGATTTGAACTTTAGGAATATTTATTTAGCAGGTTTTTTGAAGGATAAAGTGAAGAAGGAAGAGACTAAGGGAGAGTAATTAGAAGGCTACTTCAATAGTTCAAATGAGAGGTTATAAGAATCTGAATTAAGGGTGATGCCTCTAAGTGAAGAAAAGGATATAAGTTTGAAGCAGGTAGAATCAGCATAATATAGAAATGAGGAAGAGGGAAGAATTATAGATAGCATAAAAATTGTGAACCTTTGTGACTTAAAGGATGACAAATACAATATTTCTTAAAGTACTTAGTGAAGTGCCTGCCTTACATAATAATTTAACAAACGTTTCTTCCTTTCCCTTCTCCCTCTATAGTGCCTTTAGTCAGAAATAGGGAACTTGGGGAGAGGGCGGAACTAGATTTATTAGGGCAAGAAAGTTTTGTTTTATGTGTTGAGTTTGAAATGCTTGTGAGACATTAAAGTGGAAATGTAGGTAGTTTGTAACCTGGATTGATGATCAGAAGACAGTTTAAGCTGGATCTTATAGTATTGAGATGGGAGCTCATCATATCACCTATGCAATGGAATAATAACATAGATGACAAGCTAAAAAAGAAGACTGTGAAGATAAAATATCATAAAAGCCCAGTATCATTAAAAAAAAAAAAAAAACCCAAGGAAGAAGAAAGTGAGTAAAAGTCACAAATCAATTGAAAGAGCAAAACTGAGAAAAACCATTGGTTTCATTATCATTGATAACCTTGGGCAAGCAATTTCAATTGAGTGATAGGGTCAAAAGTTAGATTGTAAGAAGCTGAGAAGTAAATAGGATGTGAAAAAGTAAAGACAAATAGGTATTTGCCTTCTAGAAGCCTGGCACTAAAAAGTAGGAGACATATAAGATGATAGCTTCAAGGGATGGCAGAGTCAAGTGAAAATTAAGGATGAAAAAGACCTGAGCATATTTGTAAAAAACAGAGAAAGAATCAATAGCTAGAGAGAAATAGAAGAATAGGAAGAGAGAAAAGATTGCCAAGGGGGCAAGGTCATGGAGGAGATGGGATTAGATATCATTAAAATCAGATGTAGGAAATGATATTGATATAGAGAAGGACTACTTTGTTGATAGTCATTTGGAGAAAGTAAAGTCAATAACTTTGAGATGTGTAGCCTACAGTTAAGCGAGCAGATAATGGAGAAATTAAAGGCATAGAAATAGAAGAAAGAAAAGGAAACTCTTCTTAGATTACCTGTTTTCTTCCTAAAGTATGAGGTCCTCTGCTGAGAGGGAGTGATAAGAGTTGGTTAATACTTAAAAAGTAAGAGGGTAGCATAGTTGTAGGAAAGAAGAAAAGATTCTGTATAATAGGGAATTCTAGCAGTGAGAATCCAAATAAGATCATATAGCAAAAATTTGTCATGGACTCAGCAAGTTTATATGGTTTTCTTTAAAGATATTCAGTTTCATATAAGTAGGAATGGAGGAAGCAGGTGATGGAGCTAATCCAGGGTTGAAGTTTGGAAAGGAATTAGTTATGATAGGATAAAGCACCAAGAAATTCAAGGGTAACAGACACTATAAAGTTGAACTGCTTAATATTTTAATCTCAAGATTTGAAGTAAGGGCAGTAAGGCCAAATATAATGGGAAAATGTGGTTGGAGATTGAAGTGGGGACAGTCACTAGAGTTAGTATTGAGGATGAAAAATCCACTGAGAGAAGTGAGGCATGAGGAAAGATGGAAGGATACAAGATTATAGTGAGAAGAATTTAAGAATTTTGTATCATGGCTGTGGAAGACTTATAGGTGATGATAAGCTTAAAAATTCCTCCATTCCTGTTAAGATCGTGTATTTTAAGATCAGCACGAGACAGGAATTCAGGTTAGGGGAAAATCGTCAGTCTTTATTCTCAGTGAAGAAGGATCGGAGGTGGAAGAGAATTGGCGATAGCAATGTGTGCAGCTGAGTCAAGAAGCTAGCTCGACCAGCAGCCACACAAGCAGCAGCTTGGAGTCTCCAACCCAGCCCAATCTCTCCCCACTTGTCTTCCTCCCTCTCTCTCTGCCTCCACCCACCAAAATCGTCATTTCCTATACAACACATCAGGACTTGCAAGGAGAATGGGCAGGGACCATTCTTAATCCAATCATGTATATTAATAAGAGTATAGCCCAATTACTATCTAGCCTCATGTACTTGGGACCTCAGTGCATCAGCTCAAACCTCAGCCCATTACATTTCCCGCTTTCTTTTATTTTAGAACACCGGTGGTCATGCCATCCCTGACTCCTCAGGGAGGTCAGAGCCCCCAAGGGGAGGTGATCACAGCCTCCCTAACTTCTCAGGGAAGGAGGTGAAAGCACCGAAAAGGAGGTGATCACAGCCTCCCTGACTTCTCAGAAAAGGCGGTGGAAGCACTAAAAAGGAGATGATCACGCCCTACCTGACATCTCAGGAAGGGAGATGAAAAGCACCAAAGGGAAATGGGGGTTGCTAGCGGGTTTCTGGGCTGAAGGGTTTTATTATGCACAAACCCATCAGCATGGGAGGTATTACACAAGCACATAGCAATAACGCAGAGGCTATTACGGATGACCCTCCCCTCAGTCAGTGCAGGCTCGATGTGGTGTAACAAACATGAATTGTACACACAAGTAGCGGAATAGCAAACAATATAAATCAACATGGTGTTGGAAAAGATCACCAGAAGTCCTAGAAGGTGGGTATGTAAACAACAGTCACACATACACCTTCTTCAGCAGCCAAGAGATAGTCCAAAACCAATCTATTGTCCATTGTTTCACATGTCAGGGAATCCAATGATCCCCCTGAGTTTTTGAAGTCCTGAAAAAGTCTTTTTATGTGTTAGGGAATCCAATGATTCCAGCAGATTTTGAAGTGTTGTAACAGTCTTATCATTTCTCAGAGAATCCAATGATTCCTGAGAGTTTTCAAGTCCTATGTCTCAGAGAATCCAATGATTCCTGAGGGTTTTCAAGTCCTATGTCTCAGAGAATCCAATGATTCCTGAGAGTTTTCAAGTCCTATGGCTCAGAGAATCCAATGATTCCTGAGGGTTTTCGAGTCCTATGGCTCAGAGAATCCAATGATTCCTGAGGGTTTTGAAGTCCGACAATCTTGATGTCCATGAGTCAAACGCCATAACTGCCACGCTCTTTCAATGGTGAGCACAATCAGCAACAGCACCACCCGATATTTCTTGGGTCTTCTCCTTTGTTTCAAAGGTCTGCTCCGTCTCTCTGCGATGGACAAGGCGAATATGGCTCGTTGGCACCCATCTGATTCCTTCTCCACCTGTAGAGATACAAGCAAACCCTCTCCCCAAAGCAGTTAGCCTATCTGGTCCTTTCCATTCACCACTTTCTGGGTCTCTCCACATCACCTGGCGATTATCTAAAGATAGTGGAGCTGCTCGCACTGAACACTGACCTTCCGGTGGGTTATAAAACCTGTCAGCCGGAGCCAGTGCATCTTTGTCAAAAATCAAGAAGTTAATAGTATAAAGAGCTAGATTTAGAAGTTCTCTAGGGTTACCTGTGGCTCCCCCTTTCTTTTGTTTTTGGAGTAGTGTCTTAATATCTCTGTTTCTCCTCTCCACTATTGCCTGTCCTTGAGGATTAAAAGGTATGCCTGTGGTGTGTAAAATCTTATACTGTGCACAAAAGTGTGCAAAATGTTTCGAAGTATAAGCAGGACCATTGTCTGTTTTTATTGCTTGTGGCACACCCATAATGGCAAATGCTTGTATGAGGAATTCAGTGACCACTCGGGCTGTCTCTTTTGCTGCTGGCATTGCAAAAGTGAATCCTGAAAAGGTGTCTACCACAACATGGATGAAAGACAGACGACCAAAAGATTTATAATGGGTCACATCCATTTGCCAGATTTCATTGGGTCTCAAACCACGAGGGTTCTTCCCTGGGGGCAGTGTAGGAGCGTGGAAAGGAAGGCAAGCCGTACAGGCTTTTACTATGCTCCTAGCTTCCTCTTTTGTTATTCCAAATTGTAAACGTAAAGCTCGAGCAGCCTGATGATATTTAGAATGAGATGCCTGAGCTTCTTGGAACAAAGGGGTATTGACCAACATAGTTAGAAGGCTATCTGCCTTTGAATTGCCATCAAATATGGGACCTGGAAGTCCACTATGAGAATGGACATGTAATATATAGATCTTACCTGGATGCTTTCTCACTTGCTCTTGAAGTTTCTTAAAGAGCTGATATATATTAGAGGCTGCAAATTTTATTTGGGCTGTGGCAATTCTTTGTACCACACCTACTGAATAGGCCGAATCAGATATTATATTTATGTCTCCTGGATAATAAGTAAGAGCTAGAATGATCGCGTACAATTCATTCTGCTGAGTGGACTGAAAAGGAGTTCTGACTACTCTCTTTATAGTTAGATCATGAGAGTACACAGCACAAATATTATGTTTGGATGCATCTGTGAAGATTGTTGGTCCTTGAAGAGGAACTTTAGAAACTTTTTCTTCAAGAGTCCATCGCCAATTATGTAATAGTCTAGTTATCTTTAATGGAGACCCATGTAAAAAATTTGGAGCCATGGCTAATAAAATTTGCCACTCTGGGATGGTCTCACAACACACATTAATTTGTGTATTGGTATAAAAGGTGTATATCTTATCAGGTCTTGTCCCAGATAATTGTACTGCTCGCTTAGTGGCCTTTAATAAAATTCTAGCCACAAGCACTGGGTAGGGTGTAAGGCTTTGATCTGGTTGTGCTGGGAGGTTCACCCACTCTATCACACTGTGTCCTTGATGAAGGACTGCTGTGGGTGCCTCTTGTGTGGCAAAAACTGATATCCCACTGCTGCTTCACTGCTACTTCCTGTTGTCTGTAGAGGAAGCTTGGTAATACCACACTGTCCTAAAAGAAGACTGCAATTGTTTTATTTGTTTGTTTGTTTTTGTTTGTTTTTTGTCAAAATGAGTAAAAAGTTAAAGCAGACTCTAACTATATATAGCTTTTATACTGATAGGGAGCAGACTTCAAAACCCTGAGGAGATTAAAAGCAGATTGGCTCCAGATGAATCCCCAAAGTGGGATATGATCTAGTCCCCAACACACACTGCTTTCATAGAAGAAATTTAAAAGGCTCTTACAAGAGAACTAGAAGAAAAATGGAGAAATGGAAGGGAAGCTTGGCAAGAGGGTCTGGAGAAATCATCCCACTCATTAAAAGAGAGTGGATAAAGAAATCAATTCCTTGAAAAACAGAATTAGTGAATTGGAAAAAGAAAATAACTCTCTAAAAAATAAAATTGGCAAAATAGAAAAAAATTCCATACAACAAAACAACTCACTTAAAAACTCAATTGGACAATTACAAAAAGAAATTTAAAAAGTAAATGAAGAAAATAATTCATTAAAAACCAGAATTGAACAAATAGAAATGAATGACTCGAGAAGACACCAAGAATCTGTCAAGCAAAACCAAAAAAAAAAAGAAAAAATAGGAAAAAATATTAAATACCTATTGGGGAAAATAACAGATCTGGAAAATAGATCTAGGAGAGATAATCTGAGGATTATTGGATTTTCTGAAAATTATGATGAAAAAAAGAGTCTAGACACAATTTTTTAGGAAATCATCAAAGAGAACTGCTCAGATATTATAGAAACAGAGGGTAAAATAGACATTGAAAGAATTCATTGATCACCTACTGAAAGAGATCCCCAAATCAAAACTCTGAGAAATATTGTGGCTAAAGTCCTGAACTAGCACACCAAGGAAAAAATACTACAAGGATCTAGCAGGGTCCACATTAAATGATTGAAGGGCCTGGAATCTAATATTCTGAAAGGCTAAGGAACTTGGTATGCAGCCAAGAATATCTTATCCAGCCAAAATGAGCAGTTTTTTCCAGAGAAGAAGATGGACATTCAATGAAATAGGTGAATTTCATCTATTTCTGACGAAAAAAACTGGAACTAAACAAAAAGTTTGACCTCCAAATATAGGACTCAAGAGAAACATAAAAAGGTAAAAAGAAATCTTGGGAACTATATTTCTGTTATGGGTATACATAAAGAATACATGCAAAATTTAGTTTTATTGTTATAATATAAAAAAGAAACTAGAAGTGGAAAGGAAATTGTATCAGAAAAAGGGCAAAGTGGAGGTACTACATCTCACAAAGAGGCAAAGGAAACCTATTATATCTGAGGGAAAGAAGGGAAGGGGATAAACATAGTGTGTATTAGACATATTCGATTTACAGAGAAACTTCTCCCACCTCATTGAAAAGTGGGAGGGGAAAAATGAAAAGGGAAGGAGTAAGGTAAATAGAAAGGAATACAGGAATTATAAGGAAAAGGTTCAAGAAAAGGGGAGGAACTCTAAGGTGGGGGGGAGGGATCCTAAAGAGGGAGGATTGTGTGAGGCAAGTGGTGCTCACAAGTTTAATACTGGGGATGGAGGTAAGGGGGAAGGAAAGGAGAAAAGCATAATCTGGGGTTAACAAGATGACAGAAAATACAGAATTGATCATTTTAACCATAAATGTGAATGGGGTAAACTCCCCCATAGAGTGGAGGCAGATAGCAGACTAATTATAGGATTAAAAGTCAGAAGAGATAAGGAAGGGCACTATAGCTTGCTAAAGAATAGTATAGATAATGAAGCAATATCTATATTAAACATATATGCACCAAGTGGTGTAGCATCTAAATTCTTAAAGGAGAAGTTAAGAGAGCTGTAAGAAGAAATAGACAGCAAAACTATAATAGTAGGAGATCTCAATCTTGCACTCTCAGAACTAGGTAAATCAAACCACAAAATAAATAAGAAAGAAGTTAAAAAGGTAAATAAAATATTAGAAAAGTTGGGTATGATAGCTCTTTGGAGAAAACTAAATGGAGACCAAAAGGAGTACACTTTCTTTTCGGCAGTTCATGGAATGTATACAAAAATTGTCCATATATTAGGACATAAAGACCTCAAATTCAAAGGCAATAAGGCAGAAATAGTAAAGGCATCCTTTTCAGATCACAATGCAATAAAAATTACATTCAATAAAAAGCCAGAGGAAAAGAGACCAAAAAGTAATTAGAAACTAATGATTGGGTGAAATAGCAAATCATACATACAATTAATAATTTCACCCAAGAGAATGAAAATAATAAGACATCATACCAAAATGTGTGGGATCCAGCCAAAGTGGTAATAAGGGGAAATTTTATATCTCTAAAGGCCTACCTGCATAAAATAAAGAGAAAATCAGTGAATTAGGCTTGCAACTAAAAAAGCTAGAAAAAGAGCAAATTAAAACCCCCCAGTCAAACATTAAACTTGAAATTCTAAAAATAAAAGGAGAGATTAATAAAATTGAAAGTTAAAAAAAAAAACTATTGAATTAATAAATAAAACTAAAGAGTTGGTTCTATGAAAAAACCAACAAAATAGATAAACCCTTGGTAAATTTGAATAGAAAAAGGAAAGAGGAAAATCAAATTGTTAGTCTTAAAAATGAAAAGAGAGAACTTTCCACCAATGAAGAGGAAATTAGAGCAATAATTAGGACTTACTTTGCCCAACTTTATACCAATAACTTTGATAACTTTAATGAAATGGATACCTTCAAAAATATAACTTGTCCAGATCAACAGAGGAAGAAGTAAATTGGTTAAACAGTCCCATTTTAGAAAAAGAAATAGAATAAGCTATTAATCAACTCCCTAAGAAAAAATCCCCAGGACCAGATGGATTTACATGTAAATTCTACCAAACATTTAAAGAACAATTAACTCCAATGCTATATAAACTATTTGAAAAAATAGCAATTGAAGGAGTCCTACCAAATTCCTTTTATGACACAAACATGGTACTGATACCTAAACCAGATAGGTTTAAAACAGAGAAAGAAAATCAGAGACCAATCTCCCTAATGGATGTTGATGCTATCTTAAATATCTTAAAATCTTAAATAAAATATTAGCAAAATGATTACAGAAAGACATCCCCAGGATAATAGACCATGATTAAGTAGGATTTATACCAGGAATGCAGGGCTGGTTCAATATTAGGAAAACTATTAGCATAATTGACTATATCAATAACCAAATTAACAAAAACCATATAATCATCTCAATAAATGCAGAACAAGCATTTGATAAAATCCAATATCCATTCCTATTAAAAAACACTTGAGAATATAGGAATAAATGGACTTTTCCTTAAAAGACTCAGGAACATCTATTTAAAATCATCAGTAAGCATCATATGTAATGGGGATAAAATGGAACCATTCCCAATAAATCAGGAGTGAAACAAGGTTTCCCACTATCACCATTACTATTCAATATTGTATTAAAAATGCTAGCTTTGGCAATAAGAGTTGAGAAAGAGATTAAAGGAATTAGAGTAGGTAATGAGGAAACCAAATTATCATTCTTTGCAGATGATATGATGGCATACTTAGAGAACCCCAGAGATTCTACTAAAAGGCTATTAGAAATAATCCACAACTTTAGCAAAGTTGTAGGATATGCAATAAATCCTTGGCATTTTTATACATCACCAACAAAATCCAACAGAAGAGATACAAAGAGAAATTCCATTTAAAATAATTGTTGATAGTATAAAATATTTGGGAATCTATCTGCCAAAGGAAAGTCAGGGACTATATGAGCAAAACTACAAAACGCTTTCCACACAAATAAAATCAGATCTAAACAATTGAAAAAATATTAAGTGCTCTTGGATAGGTTGAGCAAATAGAAAAAAGATGACAATACTACCTAAACTACTCTATTTATTTAGTGCTATACCAATTAGAGTCCCAAGAAACTATTTTACTGAACTAGAAAAAATAACAAAATTCATCTGGAAGACCAAAAGATCAAGAATTTCAAGAGAACTAATAAAAAAAAATCAAATGAAAGTGGCCTATCTGTACTTTATCTAAAACTATATTATAAAGCAGTGGTCACCAAAACCATTTGGTATTGGACAAGAAATAGACAAATTGATCAGTGGAATGGGTCAGGTTCACAGTACAAAATAGTCAATAGCTATAGCAATCTAGTGTTTGACAAATCCAAAGATCCCAACTTTTGGGATAAGAATTCACTATTTGACAAAAACTGCTGAGAAAACTAGAAATTAGTATGGCAGAAACTAGGCATGGACCCACTCTTTTTTTTTTTAAATAGAAAATCAATTTTAATTATTTTTATCACACTTGTTTGCAGATATATGTTTGTATACTCATATATATCATTACATAGTATATATATATATATATATTAGATATATATATTCACACACATATACATATACATATTTGTGTGTATATAAAACCTACAAATGAAAAAACACAGCTATGTTTTACTTAATTCAAACTGGATATCTAATAGAAAGCTATAGAAGTTATAGATAACTTCTGTTTGCCTAAAGGTACCATTTTTGTAATGCCTCCATTACATTTCATCTTCTAAATGGAGTCAGCATTTGCTCTATTCCTATGTGTTTCAGCATCATTTAAGCAAGGACTTATCACCCATTCCACTGCAGAAAGCCAAAACTCTTTCCTAGTCTCTACTTCTATAATAACAAAATAAATGATGATTCATGTTCTTAAACATTATTTCTACTGATAAAATTATATCTATTTCTGATGGAGAAATACTTGAAAATGGGAGATTTTCTGTTCTGGATCTTCAGGAGTTGAAATTGCTGAAAAAACAAGGAAAGATGCTGCAGCATCTTTTTTGTGATTAAGTGAAGTTTCTTTCTTTTTTTTTTTTTTAATAATTATAACTTTTTATTGACAGAACCCATGCCTGGGTAATTTTTTACAACATTATCACTTGCACTCACTTCTTTTCATGGACCCACTCTTAACACCGTACACCATAATAAGAGCAAAATACTTTCATGATCTAGGCATAAAGAATGAGATTATTAATAAATTAGAAAAGCATAGGATAGTTTGCCTCTCAGACTTGTGGAGGAGGAAGGAATTTGTGACCAAAGAAGATCTAGAGATCATTATTGAGCACAAAATAGAAAATTTTGATTATATCAAGTTAAAAAGCTGTTATACAAACAAAACTAATGCAGATAAGATTAGAAGGCAAACAACAAACTGGGAAAACATTTATATAGTTAAAGGTTCTGATAAAAGCCTCATTTCCAAAATATATAGAGAATTGACTCTATAAGAAATCAAGACATTCTCCAATTGATAAATGGTCAAAGGATATGAACAGACAATTTTCAGATGATGAAATTGAAACTATTTTTACTCTTATAAAAAGGTGTTCCAAATCACTATTGATCAGAGAAATGCAAATTAAGACAACTCTGAGATACCACTATACACCTGTCAGATTGGCTAAGATAACTGGAAAAGATAAAGACTAATGTTGGAGGGGATGTGGAAAAACTGGGACACTGATGCATTGTTGATGGAGTTGTGAAAGGATCCAACCATTCTGGAGACCAATTTGAAACTATGCTCAAAAAAGTTATCGAACTGTGCATAGCCTTTGATCCAGCAGTGTTACTACTGGGCTTATATCCCAAAGAGATATTAAAGAAGTGAAAGGGACCTGTATGTACCAAAATGTTTGTGGCAGCCCTTTTTTGTAGTGACTAGAAACTGGAAATTGAACGGATGCCCATCAATTGGAGAATGGTTGGGTAAATTATGGTATATGAATGTTATAGAATATTATTGTTCTGTAAGAAATGACCAGCAGGATGAATACAGAGAGACTTGGAGAGACTTAGATGAACTGATGCTAAGTGAAAGGAGCAGAACCAGGAGATCATTATACTCTTCAACAACAATACTATATAAGGATCAATTCTGATGGAAGTAGATATCTTCAGCAATGAGAAGATCCAATTCAGTTCCATTTGATCAGTGATGAACAGAAACAGCTACACCCAGAGAAAGAATACTGGGAAATGAATGTGGACTGCTTGCATTTTTGTTTTTCTTCCCAAGTTATTTTTACCTTTCTAAATCCAATTTTCTTGCACAACAAGAGAACTGCATAAATATGTACACATACACTGTATTTAAGATATACTTTAACATGTTTAACATGTAGGAGACTGCCTACCATTTAGGGGAGGGGATAGAAGGAAGGAAGGGAAAAGTTGGAACAGAAGTGATTGAAAGGGACAATGCTGAAAAATTACCCATGCATATGCTCTGTCAATAAAAAGCTATAATAAAAAAAAAACTTATAAGCATTATCTTCCCATATGGAGATGTAAACAGTTCAACTCTATTGGATCCCTTACATTTTCTTTTCCCTTTTTACCTGTTTAGGCTTCTCTTGGGTCTTGATATTGGAGATCAAATTTTTTGTTCAATTCTGGTCTTGTCCTTTATTGCTCTCTACATTGCTACTCTACATTAATCCTAGGGTGCCATTTTATCTTGTTTGTGGAAAAAAATTTGGAGACTTTGGAATTTTCTGACCTACTCTGCCATCTTCCTAGAATCCTCTCTGGTGGGTTCTTTCAGTGCCTATTTTGTCCTTTGGTTCAGAATATCTGGCAGTTTTTCTTGTTAATCTTGAAATTTGTTGTCCAAGTCTTTATTTTGATTTGGCTTTCAGGTAGTCCAATAATTCTGACATTATCTCTTCTGGTTCTATTTTTCAGGTCAGTCATTTTTCTAATGAACATTTTATATTCTTTTCTATTTTTTCATTTTTTGATTTTGTTTGATTATGTCTTGATGTCTCATATAGTCATTAGCTTCCATTTGCTCAATTCTCACTTTTAAGGAATTGTCTTCCTCAGTTAGTTTTTGTACTTCCTTTTTCATTCTTCAGTGGATTTTTGTATCTCCTTTTTCATTCAGTTAATTCTACTTTTTAAGCAGTTGTTTTCTTTTCCCAAACTATTGGCTCTTTTTTTTCATAATTATATTGCTTCACTCTCATTTCTTTTCTCTTGCTTATATGATTTATATGATTTTTAAGCTCCTTTTAAACTCTTTCATGAATTCTTCATGAGCTTGAGACCATGTTCTGTCTTTCTTTGGAGCTTTGCCCATAGGTATTTTGATATTGTTGTCCTCCTCTGAGTTTATATCTTGATCTTTCCTATCACTATAACAACTTTCTATGATCAGATTTTTTTTGTTTTGTTTTGTTCATCTTTTTTGTCCTTTCCTCTTTCTTTTATATTTGAGCTCTGCTCCCAAGGTGGAAGGGGGACTGTCTTGGACTTCTTGTGGCAGAAGCTGCAAGTCCTGGCTGTTTACCTGGTGCCATCCTGAACCTCATGTCTGATGCTATGCTGAAGGACTGGAGTGGAAGGTGACTGAAGGTGCTGGAGGTAGTAAGAGTCTGGCAGTTTACCTGGTGCAGAGCCAGAATCCTAGTGGTGCCTCACCAAGATCTGGTGTATATTGAAGCCAGTGGGGGCATTTTTGTGTTTCTCTGGGGTTATTTGGCCACTAGAAAGTGCTTGTTTGCCCAGGGCTATTTTGAAGCACTGCCGTTCCCCCCCCCCCCCCCCAATTTGTATGAGTGTAGGAATATTCAGTACCAGAAGAAGTGGCTAAATTGTTTTGTCATCTTTATTATGTGATTCCTTGTTGAAAAAGCATAAAAGGAAAAAGTCTCATTAGAAAGGCAACTTGTTAACAATAGAATGGGAGCTCCAATTCTAGAGGGCAGAGGTAGTGGATAACTAACTTTATATCTCCCTTGAAGGGTGAAATTCTACAGGTGAGGAACACTGAAAAGATGAAAGAATTTTACAATGCTGAAGATATTTACATTAGGATTCAGTTCAATAACTTGATTATATTTATGGATCATTAAAATAAAATTTAAAATTGAACATATTAAACTAGAATTTGTTGTTAATTTTATTTTTTCATAATAAGTATGTTCCTTTTGTAGATCTGGATATTTCTTTCTCTTGGTTCTTTGGAAGAGATAATGTGGACTTTCCTTTCCCCGCCCCCCCCTCCCCAGGAGTGAAGGCAACTTCATTTCAAAGGTAACAGGAGCTCACTAGTAATCTGGTCCTGGCACAGTTCAGTGGAACCTCTTTGTCATCCAGGTGTCAGGGGACAGTACTGACACCATGTTACTATTACACCATATTATCTCGGGCTTTTATTGCAAGGAGTTATATTTTAGAGATGTGATTTGACCCACACTGCACATAAATCCATCTGTAATGAACTCTCTTCTGTTGGGTTCTATGATGTATGTTTGTTTGTGGTGATGAATGTGATGAACATAGTCACTTGGAGAGGGATCTTGGGTCGTCTAGCTGCTTTGTTAGCTATCTTCCAGATATGTACTCCTTTTCCCAGATATCTATTGTCTTTCAGATACATGCTGATTAACCACTAGAGAGAATAGTGGACCACCAATGGCAATAGTTTCATGTATTTATCTTACTGAGGCAGTGTAACCAAATGATTAGAGTGTCAGACTTCAAGTTAGGCAGGTTCATACCCCATCCCTTCTGGCATTTGTGAACTGTGTGATACCAGACAAATTATTTAGTCTTTGTTTCCTCATCTCTAAAGGAAATAATTATCTTCTATTTCCTATTGCATAGGACTGTGGTGAAGCTTAAATGAGACTATATGCATCAAGTATCCTGCAATCTTTAACTCTCTGTATAAATGCCAGTAATTATTTTCATCTTCCCCTAGGAAGGTCAGTACATAATCATTTTTAAAATTGCTACTGGGGGCAGCTAGGTGGCACAGTGGATAGAGCACTAACCCTGAAGTCAGGAGGACCTGAGTTCAAATTTGATCTCAGAAACACGTCTTAGCTGTGTGACCCTGGGCAAGTCACTTAAACCCCAATTACCTAAGGGGGAAAAAAAAAAAGAAAATTGTTATTTAAAAAGCAGAGCTCAGAATCTTCTAGGCACCTCTCAGAAACAACAGTATCATCTGAAGTGAGCAACATGCGCTATTTTAGCACTGGAAAGAAAAGAGAGAAACAGTAATAGCAACAATTACATAATGAAGAATATTGAAAGATATTCTTTCAAAGCTGGTGTATCCTCTTGATGAGATGATCATCTGTTCTCCTGAAACCTATATTGGGATTTAAAACATGAGTTTTCTTGATTTAACTACTGTAGGAACTGTGAAATTAAAAAAAAAAAAAAAAATTAAAAAGGCCACATCCAGACTGCATTCTTCACTGCATAATCCAGGGATTTTTGTTGTTGTTGTTGTCGTTGTTGTTTTAGCATTTGTTGCTTTTACTCACAAATAAATTGTAGTAACAAGTATTGAAACAGGAATATTTAACTCCCAGGATTTAGAGGCAGTTTAGCAGAATGGGGAGACGGCAATCTTAGGGTCAGTGGGACCTGGCTTTGAATTCTGTTTCAATTGCTGAGTAAGTGTGAGACTTTGGACAAGACAGAGCCTCTGTCAATCTAAGTGTCCTGTAAAATGGGAATAATAATATTTGTAGCATTTATCATACAGGGTTTCTACGAGTGTTGAAAGAGATGCCGTATATAAAATGCTTTGAATTCTAAAAGTCATAAATGAATGTTATTTATTATTCTTGTCTGGAATTTACATAGGGGATAGTTTAGATCATTTATTTGTTTCATTGATATTATTTGGAGTACCTTTAATTAAAAAGAAATATACAATTCTGGGACATCATGGTAGCTTAATTTGGTTGTTAGTGATCAGTTTTAAACTTTTTGGTAGGAGAGTCATATCTATTTAGAGCTGGAAATTACCTTAGAAGCCATTTATTTCTGACCCCATCTTACAAATAAAGAAACTGAGGCTGAGAGGTTAAGTGGTTTGCTCAAAAGTGACAAAGTTGGGCCATCCTAATCAAAGCAGATTAGTGCCAGCTACCCTAAAGGGGGAAAACACCGCAAAATCCTATCCTAGCTTGTTGCTCCCTTTACATCCAATTTACATCTACAAGTAGAACTTAATCCATTATTTGTGAAACAAATTCTAATGGGCTATGAGGGCCAAGGCTGATTAGGTCAATTTAAAATGTTTTCTTTCAGGGAAAAGTTGTTTCTCGGGATGAAGACTATGGAATGGTAGGAATGTACCTCGAGGAGCTTGACAGGACTGGGAGAATCTGCCAAAGTCTTGTTTGAGACAGAACTGCTTGTGAATTGGCTAGAATGACAGGGAAAGATAATGTGGAATGTTGGAGGGGATGTGGGAAAACTAACACATTGGTGGTGGAATTGTGAATACATCCAGCCATTCTGGAGAGCGGTTTGGAACTATGCTCAAAAAGTTATCAAACTGTGCATACCCTTTGATCCAGCAGTGTTTCTACTGGGCTTATACCCCAAAGAGATACTAAAAAAGGGAAAGGGACCTGTATGTGCCAAAATGTTTGTGGCAGCCCTGTTTGTAGTGGCTAGAAACTGGAAAATGAATGGATACACATCAATTGGAGAATGATTGGGTAAATTGTGGTATATGAATGTCATGGAATATTATTGTTCTGCAAGAAATGACCAGCAGGATGAATACAGAGAGGCTTGGAGAAACTTACATGAACTGATGCTAAGTGAAATGAGCAGAACCAGGACATCATTATATACTTCAACAACGATACTGTATGAGGATGTATTCTGATGGAAGTGGATTTCTTTGACAAAGAGAAGATCTAACTCCGTTTCAATTGATCAATGATGGACAAAAGCAGCTACACCCAAAGAAAGAACACTGGGAAATGAATGTAAACTGTTTGCATTTTTGTTTTCCTTCCCAGGTTATTTTTACCTTCTGAATCCAATTCTTCCTGTGCAACAAGAGAACTGTTCGGTTCTGCACACATATATCATATCTAGGATACACTGTGACATATTTAACATGGATAGGACTGCTTGCCATCTCAGGGAGGAGGTGGAAGGAGGGAGGGGAAAAGTCGGAACAGAAGTGAGTGCAAAGGATAATGTTGTAAAAAAATTATCCAGGCATGGGTTCTGTCAATAAAAAGTTATAATTTTTTTTTTGGGGGGGGAGGAAAGGAACTGCTTGTGAAGTTTAACTTAGAGGGTAAAAGAATTGCCAAGACAAACAGTGAATAAAATGGATATAACAACAACAATTTTGTAGTACTTTAAGCACTTTCCTTACAAAGTATTTTCTGTACAAAAGCACAGTGAGATAATGCCAATGTTATGATTTCCATTTTATAGACAAAAAATATTGAGGCTCAGAGAATTTAAGGACTTGTTCAGAGTCACATAGCTAGCAAATGTTGGAACTGGAAAGATGAAGACAGAGATTGTTTATGTAATCCTTTACACAAAGAGAGGGGTTCACAGGGATTCTGAAACCATAGGAAAACTAAGGAAAAGCAAAATTTGATAACTTAACAGTCATCAGGAAGCTAAAACCTTAACCCCTGAGAATTGTTTCAGAACAAAAGACCTTACACTAAAAAACAAAAAACTCACTAATTTTCCAAAATATTTTGAAAACTCTCTTAAGAATTAAGGCAACTCCATCTACACCCAGACAGAAGACTGTGGGAACTGAGTGTGGATCACAACATAGCATTTTCACTCTTTTTGTTGTTGTTTGCTTGCATTTTGTTTTCTTTCTCACTTTTTTCCCTTTTTGATTTGATTTTTCTTGTGCAGCAAGAAAATTGTATAAATATGTATACATATATTTAATTTAACATATATTTTAACATGTTTAACATATTTTGGATTACCTGCCATCTAGGGAAGGGGATGGGGGAGAAGGAGAGGAAAATTTGGAACATAAGGTTTTACAAGGATCAATGTTGAAAAATTATCCACGCATATGTTTTAAAAATAAAAAGCTTTAATAAAAAAAGAATTAAGGCAACTTTAGCTTATTATTTCATCTTTTCTTTTTTATTATTTTATCTTTTCATAATCTATTAATATCTGCAATGGATGGTAATTGTTGAGATGAGCATAATTTATCATATTCTTTGTACTATGTGGTGTTGATCGAAGCTCTCTTAGTTCTAACAAAAAAAATAAAAAATGTCTTTCCAAGAAGGGAGTTTTAAAATAAATATTTACTATGGCTTCACTGATTAATCATTAAAATCCTCTTTGTTTGGAATTTCACAGGAGACAAAACATTTATCCCCAGCCCACTGAGCAGATATCTCTAGCAAGTCTGGGTTCCCCAGCAAGCTCTCCGGAATTAGTCCCATTCTCTTGTCATGCAGAGGAGACAGGAGGCAGGCCTCAGAATTGCAAATAGAGGGAGGTCCAGAAGCAGAAGGCACTGAATGGGTCATTCCAAGGTGGTGGCCCATCCCTGGAGAGATTTGGAGAAGCCACATATCCAAAGAAGCTTCTGCGCAGGTACTCAGGGTCTGGCCTCTTTTGTAACTTGCAGACCAGCTTGTTGGTTTTTAATATTCTACATTGTTTACATAAGCAGGGAAATCTGGGAGATTGTTAAAGGCAGTGATTTCTCTTTAGACTCCCAGGAGTTTACTCTTCTGAGGTTGAGGGCTACTTATTAAAAAAGAAAAAGAAAAAAAAAATCAGGACTTGGAGGTGGTTGAGACATTACCCTTAAGGTCCTTTTCAATTCTGTATTTTTGATCCTATGGAAGTGAATAAAAGAGCAGGAAAACAGACTTCTGTTTCCCAGGGTCAATGATTCACAACTTAAAAAATTTTCCTTTAGGGCTCAAAAGGTAAATTCATTCAATTCATATGTATAAACCATTGAGCTATATACACAGGGATAATTCAAAGGTATAATTTATGTTTTATGCAATAGTGTGATATTGTTAAGAAGCTGCTTTCCTTAATTTCCTCATCTGCAAATGGAAAGAAATAATATTTGTACTTCCTGAGTATTTGACTTGGAATTAAGTACTGGGTTTAAAACTCAACTTAGGCAGTTGCTAACTGATGATCTCTATATAAATTAAGATATTTCTATCCATTATTATTACTACTAATAAATTTAAAACATTTTATTTAAATGCAGTAAAAGAATTAACAGTTAAGATTTGTAGGAAATAAAAAAAATAAAATGACTATATATCTCAAAGGTTTTATGTTTTCATAATCCTTTCCCTTATCCCATGTCCCACATATTTTATGTTTGGGAAATCTAGAGTTTGGTCTGTCTTATGAAACCTAGTCTTATAAGAAGATGATTGGGCAGGCAACAAGCTTTTATTAAGCTCTTGCTATGTTGCATATATAAATTGTCTTTAGAGAGATGATCAGTGATGATTCTCTATTAATAACAGAATAAGAGGAAAACTTGCTTTAGAACCGAAGTTCTGAGTTTATCTAGAGCCAGTTCAATTTCATCACTCTCTTTGGCTTGTGTTCCCACTCAGTGTTTTCTCTGACAACCTTAGAATTTGGCTCATAGTGAGGCCTCAAAAAAAGCTTAACGGTCCTCAGATCCTATTTCAGCACTTGAGCCAAGAAAATTTGGATATTAGGCTTTTTTTTAACCCAATAAAAATATTTACATAAGGTACTTATTACCTGAATTCATTAACTGTCAAGGCAACTTTCTTTTCCTTTTTAACAAGGCCAACTCTACATCCCCTAGGGATCTTTGCTGTTCTTAAGACTTAAAGTCTAAGGTTAAGGGTTACCACTTGAATTACCAGAAAGTCCATCTCTTATCTTCAGATATGCCCAGACTATACAACTCTCTGTTCCTCCATATCATGATTCTGGCCTTGCTATTCATTGGCCCTGGATTCCATTTGATTGAAACTTTGGGGGCAGCTAGGTGGTGCAGTGGATAGAGCACCAGCCCTGAAGTCAGGAGGACCTGAGTTCAAATCTGCCCTCCAACACTTAACATTTCCTAGCTGTGTGACCTTGAGCAAGTCACTTAACCCCAATTGCCTCAGCAAAACCAGAAATAAAACCTGTGGCTTGTTTTAGAACATCAGCTTGTCCAAAAGTTCTAGGAATGGCTTTGTCAGTATACCACTGCCACTCTATTATTGGCTCATATTTCTGCAGTTCCCAGGTTTGGCCCAAAAGTTTTTCTCTGGCAGCTGACTCTGCTAACATTTCTGGATTCAGGAGGTTAGGATGTCATGGGTGTACAAGTTTTCCTTTTAGGGATTCAGATCTACATCAAAATCTCTGTATATAGCCATTCTTCTCTGATTTCTCAGCTCTGGTTCATTCTCTTTTAAAGGCCAAGTCCAAGGAGCTGGGTTAGGTTTATTAATTGACTGTGAATCAATCAATAATCCTCAATATGTAAACAAGATTGATAAATTCACCTTTTATAAGAATTAATTTTCTCAAGGGATTAATGCCCCTATAAAGAGGCACACAGGGAATGTTTCAAGTGATTCTTACTTTTGTGTTTTATAGGGCACATCCACTATACTAGAATAATTTGGGGATCAGTTCTGCAGAGAGTCAAGGTGATTACACTTGAAATTGGCCTCCATGAGAGGGAGTGAAATCACTTTATAAAAAGTGATAAAAATAAAAATAAAAATATTTTGAGAATCTGGGTTTGTACTAGCAAAGAATCAAGAAAATCTCATCAGAGCTATGCTTGATCCAGGTCCAACAAGCTTCAAATTTTCAAAGTGAGAATTTATACCTCAGAAATCAGCAAATGATATTAATCAGATCTTGATTTATTATTTTATTGATTGTTTAGGTTTAAGAAAGTGATGAAGAAAATATTAATAATGTAGATAGATTTAACTGAAAAATGGATGTTAAACATTTATCAGCATACTGGTTAGTAGCCATTCCTAAAGTCAATAAAGATATATATATATATATATTCCACTGTATCTATCTATATAACCTCTCATATAATTCCAAGGACAAAGACTAGAGCTTATTAGTAATTATGTCTCTTAAGGGACTGCAGGCACAATTTAAAAAAGTATTTCATTCAAACATTGTTCAAAACATCTTTCACATGAGAATTTTGCTTCCTTTCCACCTACCTATTATCCTGGGAAAGATCTCTTATCATCTTTAACCATTTAATCCCATGGTGGAGAAAGATACAAAGATATATGACAATAATAAAAACTAAAATATTTTCCCTAAACAACCTGGTATAATAGATAGTAGGCTTTATTTATTTATCTCTGGTTCAAATCTGCAATTTCATCAATGCTCAAAAGTAACTACTTGTGAGGAAATCTCCTTAAATCAATGAAATTATTCTACAACTTAGAAAATTGTTTGGGGCACTGAAGTTGTCATTTGTCTAGAGTCACAGTCAGTCCTGTAGCAATCAGACTTAGAATCTGGGTTTTCCTTAGTCTGGGCTTGGCTCTCTATCTGCTATATCACACTGCTTCTGTGAAATTTGTTGCTTGGTTGTTTCAGTTGTGCCTGACTTTTTGTGATCCCATTTGGCATTTTCTTGGCAGAAGTACTAGAATGGTTTGCCATTTCCTTCTCCAGATCATTTTTCAGATGAGGAAACTGAGGCAAACACAGTTAAGTGACTTGTCCAGGGTCACACAACTAGTAAGTATCTGAACCTGTATTTGAATTCTTAAAGTAATTGCATCATTGTCCCCATTTTCTGTTGAGTATTAGAGCTGATATTCATTTGGATGTCCCTAATTCCAAGTGTGATGGCACTGACCTCAAGGAATTAATTTAGAGATAACTATCTGGTAAGAGATAATAAATGTGAAATAGAAGAGGTTAAAGTCTGCAAATTTACAATTCAGATATCAAAAGACTAGATTGTGATCTTCCTTTTTTTTATTGTTGTTGCTGAGTGATTCAGATCCTAGTTAAAAGCCCTCACATCTGTCATGGCTGCATGGCTTTGCTTTGGGAAGCTGAGGCAGAACTATCTAAAGAACTGCTGGGCTCATCAGCTTGCCAAACCTTTTGAAAAGTTTTTTTTTTTTTTTTTTTTTTTTTTTTTACAAATTAACTCAATTGAGTGGTAGTAGGAAACCCCATTGCAAGACAAATACAAATGCAGCTATGCCAGATCTCTGTCCTCTTTCCTGTGGCCACAGGCAGGGGGATGGTGAGGTTGGGCCGTGGTGGTGGTGGGGGGGTTTGAGGCTCTTTTAAAAAACATCCCAGCTTTTTTGGATAGAAGTTCAATCGCCCACATTGAGTTTTTAGAGGAGTGTCAGGTTCTTGTGGTAAAGAGAATCTGGCAACCCTGAATTTATTCCTGAATCAGCCTCCATCTGTCTCCATGTATTCTTTCACACTCTGATACATTTTTGGGAGAAGAGGTGGGGAGAGGAAAAAGGTGAATATCATTGGTTTCTTTCTTAACCTCTTAAGGCTGAGTAAATACATGGGAAAATAGTGTTTGTGTGTTCAACAGGAGGTCTTTTAATGGATTCTAAGCTAAGAATACTCTCTGCTGCTGTTGACTCCTTATTAGAAGGTGTAGAAAATGGTTTGCCTTATAAGCATAACTGGAAAGGGCAAAATGATGGAGTTTTGAGGGACTGATTTGAATTTATATTCACTGATGCATCTAGAAGGGGTGATGCAAAAATACTTTGAGCAAAAAATTTGACCTCAGGACAATGAGTTCTCATTCCAGCTCCAATGTCGGTTCCTTTCATATTCTGGATTGATGGGGGCTATTTTTCCAACTCTTGCACCTCTTCTTCAAGAAACAGTCTTAGTCATCAAAAGACAAGGCAAGAGAAATTATTGTAGATTAAAATAATCTTGCCCAATCTACCCCTCCTTCATCGAGGCCATCAACAAAATTAAATTTTGTTACTTAGGGAAAACAAAAAAAAAATTGTTACTTTTGCTGGGGTCCTTATTCACAAGATTTTTCTACTTATTCTAAATACATAAACTCGGGTTCACACTTTCTTTAATACATTAAGACTTTTCCTCAACTGTGGAACAGCTCTGATGAATACATCACTAGGTCTGGAGTCAGGAAGACATTCAAATCTGGCCACATTATCAGTGTGATCCTTGAGGAGTTACTAAACTTTTGTTTACTTCAGTTGCCTAAATTGCAAAGTGAGGATTAATAGTACCTACCTCCTAGTGTTGTTGCAAGGTTACTAAATGAGAAAATATTTATAAAGCATTTGGAATGGTGTCCAATATATAGTATGACTTCCAGGTTTTGGACTTATATTTGTATGTGTATCTTACTATGTGCTCCTCTTAACAACAACAATAATAATTCATATTTATATAGCACTTTATGGTTTTCAGTGTTCTTTACATGATAAGTACTATTATTATTTCTATTTTAGTGTTGAGAAAACTAAGGCTCATATTGAGACTCACTCAGCTGGTAAGTATATAAAGTAGAATTTGAGCTTGGGTGTCTTCAATCCAAGGCTAATACTTTATCTTTTCATTGTGTCCTAATGTTTCTTATCTTGTCAGTGACTACATGAAATAAACATTTTTTAAAGTGCCTATAAAATGCAGAGTATCATGCTCAGAGCTAGAGAAGGGACAAATTTAATTAATTAAAACAAGGTCCCTGCCCTTTTGGGGTTTCTGTAAGGCTAGTAATGGCTCCAATGAAAATGAAATAGATAATAATATATGATGATACCTACAATGGGGGGAAGCAAAATGCCTTAATATTTTAAAGAACTTGTAGGACTAAAGAGTGAGGGATGAGGGGAAGGTTATGCTAGGGCATTCCATAGATCTCAATTCTATAGATACTTTATCTATTGTGTCCCATGTTCTGTGCTGGGGGCAATGGGTAAAACGGAGGAATAGTTCCTGTCCTCAGAGGGTTAGAAGCTATGGTAGTCTTTTGCTTAATATTGGCTAGGAGTTGTTAGTTTATTAATTTGGGAGGGATTCACATAGATTACATGATCATATATTTAGAACTGGTGGGGACCTCAAAATATACAAGACTTAAGTTTTCATTTGACAGATGAGGAAACTGAGATTAAATGAATTACCCAAAGTAGTAAACATCAGAGGTGGAATTTGAACTTTGTTTCCTGACCTATATAGAGTCAATGCCTTTTTACTATGCTTGATGAGATGGGTGAGGAAGATTAAAAACTCCAGTAAATTAGCCATGTATTTTATGACCTATAAATTTGGTTGTTTGCATCAAGTTGTTAGCATCAATAATGTGTGCTTGAAAAGAAAGATCAGGCACAAGGTGAATCTGTTGTATTTTGGTGTATTTTCTATTCTTATAAATCTGGACATTTGCCTTTAGAACTGCAGAATCATAGACTTTTAAACATAAGGATCATCTAGTCTTAACTTCCTTTTTCAGATAAAGTAACTAAAGACCAGAAGAGAAGAAGGATGGGCCCAAGATCACACAGAGAATAAATGAGCAAAAAGGGTTTGTACCCCTGTTTTTCATTAATGAAGCCCTATGACATCATGAGTTTAGAGTAAGAAGATGTAACCAGAAATCTGTGAGGGCATTTAATTGACTGGTAAAAAGGGAGAGGGAGGGAGAAAATCATCAGGAGTTCCAGTAAAACATAGATACTTTTCATTTGCTTATTTTTAAATCTAAGGATGATTTTTGTGGTTCAGATCAGCTCTCTCCTTTCTCAAGGCATTTTAATATTTGTGTATTTGTCTTCAGAGCACAATGTAGCTTGCCAGACCCACACTCTCCTTGTGTTTTGCTAGTGATTTTTATCATCTCAGCATCATCAGTGGGAGAGCCCTGGACATTTGGGTCTCACCTGCTTCTGTCCATATAATCTCTGCCTGAGATACAAATCCATCTTAATGGATCATTAGAGTACCTAGAAGCTGTCATTATACTATCATGTTTCATGCACTTACAGCAATTGAAAAAGGCTGTATTTTATAGGCAGTGAAATCAAAGCTGTTGTAGATTGATGATCATCAAAGAGTATAATGCAATAATTTTTATTATTACAAATTGTTTGCATTTAATACAGGTGATAACCAAGAACTGATTTAGTCTTAATTCCAACCTGTTTTCCTCAGAAAACAAGTTATAAGTAAAAACAAAGCCCAAGAAAAATTTTAAATCAGTAGTACTATATAAAATATGTGAACTTTAATGTACTATGCCTGAAACATTCACTTTATAAATATTTTACGTAGAGCTGGAACTCTGGAGAAGTATACTTGAAACTTGTGTTAACTCAGAGGAATTGATGAGATAATAGTTATCTAGTTTACATATACTTAGTACTTAGCATGGTAATGTAATAGTTCTCTAGTTCACACATATTCAGCATGCTGTAATGATGTAATTGTAATAGGGTATATAAGAACAGGGGACAGGAAGTCAGACAGAAGTCAGACAGACTGAAGTCAGCCTGGCAGCCTGGCAGACGAGACTGGATCAGACTATGACAGACACAGGCTGTGAAAGAGACAATACTTTGGACTTTATTCCTGACTCTTCCCGTGATGATTATTCTGCTGAGACCAAAGCTGTTCCCAAGGCCCTCCAGAAAACTACCCCGTACATTACAATTTTACAAAATAGCAAGGTGAAGCCATAGGGACCTTGGAGATCATTTTTTAAAATTTTATTTTATTATAATTATTATTTTATGAATGGAGAAACTGACGCTCAGAGAGGGAAAGGGGATTTTAGGCTACAGAGTTTTTGTTTACTTTTTTGTCATATTTTTCCATCCTGAAGATTTTACTCTCGATAAGGTCACACTGATTTTTCTAAAGCATCAAAAACTCTCATTTAGCAACTTTCTTCCTAGAAAGCTAATTATGTCAGTGTTTTAAGAATGAAGGAAGTTGAAATTTATTCCATTGGCCCCCCGAAGGAGAGACTAATGGATTATGAATAATTTGATACGTCTTTTATCCCCACTTATACAAAAACATTAACAAGAAGAAGTATTTGTTAAGTACCAGTTATGTTCCTATCTATATGTAGGTTTTGGTGATACAAATTCAAAGAATTAAACAATTCCTGTTTTCAAGATGCTTACATTCAGAGCTCAGATTCTACTCAGAGGGATTCAGTATTTTCATCTCAATGTACAGAATAGTTGTACTTTATTAAAGATGCACTATTTGAGCAGAACCAGGAGATCATTATACACGGCAACAACAAGACTATACGATAATCAGTTCTGATGGATGTGGCTCTTTTCAACAATGAGATGATTCAAACCAGTTTCAATTGTTCAATAATGAAGTGAGTCAGCTACACCCAGAGAGAGAACTGTGGGAAATGAGTGTGGACCATAGCATAGCATTTCCACTCTTTCTGTTATTGTTTGCTCACATTTTTGTTTTCCTTCTCAGGTTTTTTCTTTCTTTCTAGATCCATTTTTTTTTCTTATGCAGCAAGATAACTATATATATATTGGATTTAACATATACTTTAACATTTAACATATATTGGACTATCTGACATCTAGGGGAGGGGGGAAGAGGAAGGAGGGGAAAAGTTGGAACAGAAGATTTTGCAAGGGTTAGTGTTGAAAAATTACTCATGTGTATATTTTGTAAATAAAAAGCTATAATAATAATAATTTAAAAAGAGAAAATATCATCTTTCTTACTTTTCTTTCTCTCTCCATTGTTTAATGCATGCTTTTTCATTGATTCACACATACAAATGCACATTGTAAGAGAATCTAGAATTAGATTAACAAAAAACGTCTGAGAGACACTTCTAGTCTGGATTAAACCTAGACCATTCAAAACATATGATATATGTCTTGAACTCAAAGAAGAATTTCCAGAGTAAATGCTTCTTAACTTTTCTTGATAATCTACTTTGGCTTCCAGAAATCTTTTGAATAAATATACAAAGTTCTTTTACAATCCAAAGCATATGCTATATACTCCTCAGAAAGCACACAAATATGTATGTTAAAATTAAAAACTCTAATGGGTTATTCAATGGTGATAATTCTTCCATTTCTAACTCGCTAGGAGGAATTTTCAACTAAAGTCTAATCAGAAACTTCTGGGCATGTTATTACTTGTCTATAAATTCATGATGTGTCCTTTGCATGTTTTTTCTCAAAAAGATAGGTACCAAACCGACCTAGTGATTAAATTTAGAACTGTACCAAGAAAGTAAGCACACAAGATTATATATCAATATTTATATATAGTCACTAGGCAATTTTGGAACATTGAATCAAACTTTTAAAAAAAGATGCATTATTTATGTGGCCATAAATTTCCAGTGCATAAATAAAATGCACAAAATACATAGGACCACAAAGGGAATCAGTTGTATTGAAATACAGTTATCCAAATAATTTTCTAAAAACAAGGGTACAGACTCCAGGTCAAGAACCTCTCAATATGAAGTGACTGTTTTCTTCAAAGTATCAGAGGGCTGGAGATGAAAGAGCCCTCCTAAGCCCAAAACACAGAGGAGATATTTGTTCAGAGACTGGATACAACTTGTTTAGTGATATTTTAAAGGAGAGTTAGATTAAATAACTTCTGAGGTTCTGTTTCACATGTTGGCTGATTCGTCCACATATAGGGTGGTTTTCCAGGAGCAGAAGTCCTGTTTTCTAGAATTGGATTTTAGACCTCTGTTCTTACTCACAAGGGTGACTCACAATACTCACCAGGATAATGGGGTGGCTGCTGACAATACTTTAGTGATATCAGGAGAGCCCTACTTGGTTTGTGGGGTACTAGAAAGAAGGCTCCTAATTGGGGCAGATTTAACATTTATCACAGCCATCATTTGAGGCAGCAAAGTCCAGTGGCAAGGGGGAATAAAACAATAACCTTGGAGAAAATGGCAGGGATCCAGGTAATGAATATAGGGAAGGGCAGAATTTCCTATGGCATATACCAAGAGTGGAGAACAAACACAACCCTGGGGTCAGAGGGAGGAGCTCTCAATTGCGAGCAGACTACAGGGATTTAAAAATTTTTGTTGAGGTCAATTCCTATCAAGGGTAGCATGGTGAGTTTTGGTGTAGCAATGGCTAGCTCCTGAGTTGGTTGGGCCAGGCACAAAGCAGAGCACTCATTTTCCTGACCATCTGTCAGGTGGGCAGGACACCTTCAACTTGCTAACCATCAAGGAGATGCACAGCCTCAAGGGAGACTACTGACTGGCTAAAGGGGAAACATAAGAAAACTGGGAATGATACATATCTAGCTTGTTAGTCACAGGACCACATAAGCATTGCATATACTTCAGGTCCCTTCCAACTCTGATAATTTATGGTTCTATAAGACTACTTTAAAAAGAATTCCCAGCAGAGTTCATAGAGAAATGAAGAATAACCATAACACACTTGAAAAGATTAATTCTAAAAATAATAATAGTGATTACTTTTAGTTTTAAAGGGTCTGTTTACTTTGCGTGTAAAAAACAACAACAACAACAACAACAAAAAACGGGTAATCTTCCTGAAAAGAAACACAAAATTATCAATCACCATTCCCAAAATTGTTCAAACTCACTAATAACTAGAATAATGAAATAAAAACAGTTTATCCCATTTAAATTGGCTCAAATAATGAAAAGGATGAAATTCAATGTTGGTGAGACTGAGAAACAGATATGCCATCTGGAGCTACAAACTGAAGATAAATCTATAAGTCCAGCAAATTTCTAGATGGAGACAGAGCTGTCTACTTTCTTGGAATTAGACTGTGTTGGGATTATACAACTCCATGGGAAGTTTGAATTAGTTAGAAATGGAGAGTGGTAACAGAATCAACTCTCCTTTCTCACCTTAGGCATCCTGAGAAAAGCGGGAATGTCTGGAAAGACTAGAAATTTTCCTTCAACCCAAAAGCTTGCTCAATCTTGGGGAAATAGTTCTATGGCGAAGGTAGATTAATTGATCTGTGTCCCTCTTAAGTATCTGAGAAACATGAACAAGGCTTTTCTAACTCCAACTTCTGTCCCTCTTCACATGCTTATCAGGCATCTGTTTATAATTTCCTTCTTTGTTATGTTCTAAACTCTTCTAGTATTCTGATTATTTTTTCTTTTTACGTAAAACAACATAAGTCAACCCGGAATTGTATATTTCCTGTGTTTATTTTGATCACATCCAAAGAACATGAATGGGAAATCTCTATCTTTGGGGCGTCAAAGAATTTATCTAGTCAGGAACTTTCCATCTTGATGATTAGATATCATATGGGGCAAAATAATCTATTATTTGATTTTATTAATTTTATAAATTTCCCATAAACATAACCTTCAACTACATTTGTGGTTTCTTTTTCATTTCTAGGATACTGAGTTTATTGTTGTACAAAGTCTCTTACCTCTTACCCCCTGGATAGTTGTTGGGGAGTAGAGTGTAGCTTTTTGGCCCTTAGGTAAAAATGTATCCACTTTTCACTTGAAATAGAATGAGGAGCTGAGGATAGGGAAGAGGTAGAGGTCAGGTGAGGAAAGGGAAAGTCTTGCCTCCAGGTAGCCTAATGGGAGGAGATTAATGTGGTCTAAAGATTGCAGTCTGCTGTTCCTTTCTTTTGTGGAAGCTGGGAGTGAGGAGTGACTTGGTTATCAGCCAACCTGCTTTGCTCTGCACAGTGAGTTTTGTGTTTTATATGGATGTGGGGGAAAAAGCCACTCTCTGAATCTGCCTATAAAGTCTAGATGATAACACTTACTCTGCTCACCTCATAGAGTTTTGTGAAGTTCAAGTACTCTGTAAACTTTCTTATATTAAGCAAACAATGAAACGGTTTTGTGAATTTAGAAGTCCTTTTCTTCATGTGCTTCTTTCTTGAAAAATTTAGGGGCATTGGATCATAGATTGAAAGCAAGAAAGAATCTCAGGGCCCACTTAACCCCCTCATTTTACAGACTGGGAAACTGATGTGTAGAACAGTTAAGTGCTTTGCTCAAGGTCATACTGGAAGCAAACGAAAAGGCAGAATTTGAACCCAAGAGTTAACTTCATATAAACACTTCAAAGTTTGCAAAGCACTTCATATATTATATCATTTCATCCTCACAGTGACACTATGAAGTATGGGTTATTATTATTTTACAGATGAGAAAACTAAGATTAAGATAAATAAAGCACTTTACCCAGGATCATATAATTAGTAAAAGGGTCCTGCATTCTGTGTATGATACATGATGTTCTTCTAATGAAAAATAATTTTCCTTCTGTGATGATTCTTCTTAATATTTAACATGTAGGATTCAAGATCATTTTAATTTTGACAATGGGAAGAGAACTTGCTCAAATCCACAAAGATTTGAACTTAGATCTGCTGTTAGGTAATACTAATACTCGAATCAGGAAAACTCATCTGCCTGGGTTTATAAATGTATATATGGCTTCAGACATTTACTAGCTGTGTGATCTTAGGCAAATCACTTAACTTTGTTTGCCTTGTTTTTCTCGTCTGTTAAGTGAGTTGGAAAAAGGAAATGGTAACCTCTTCCTTTGCTAGGAAAACCCTAGATGAGATCATAACAAAACAAATGCTCACTCCAAATTCTTACCTTCTTCCTAATTCACACTCCCCTCCCAATCTTGTCTTTATTTTTATGTTAGGGATTTAAACAGATGGTTATAGATAACTGACTTCTAGAAACTTCACCAATACAACACCTCAGAATATAAAAATGGCTGCTAAAATTGTCACTCTTTCATGAATACATGTTTTGCCAAAGAGACAGGAGCCTTTCCTTTCAGTGTTCTTAATGTCATCTGACTTTTGAAAAGGGCCTCTTCTAACAATATGGGTCATTGTTTGCCTCTGGCCACAGGGGATTGATTCCCTGGGACTCCATCAGTCCAGCAATCTGTTCAGTAGAGAGAAGTATGTATTTCCAAGAATCAACTTTAAATACTTCTCTGTGACTTGGTCTTAGGCTATTTGAGGGAAAAGGGTGATATCTGGGTTAATCACTGGAGTGAAATGTCCAAGATAATGATGAAATAGATCTATTCTGGCTCACTATCAAAAGCTTCAGATTTTGGAAGTGCTCTATTTTGGAAAGATTGCATTGAGAAGAACTTAGACTTAAAAGTCTATTTTTAGTTAGAGTTACAATGGAGGATGCATTTAATGTGATATGATATAAAGTAAAGAACACTGACTCAATGGACCTGAAAGATATTACAGGCTTTTCCTACTAACCAGTCTTGGTTTCCTCACTTATAAAATGGGGGTAATATCAGAATCATTTATTGATTTAGAGATGAAAGAAATCTTAAAGGTCACTAGTTCAACTCCTTTTTTTTTTTCCCAGATGAAGAAACTGAATCCCAGAGAGGTTAAGTGACTATCATAGAGTCACACAAGAAAATACACACATGATGGATTGGGATTTGGAAATTGTGAAATGGAGTTGTACCACTGTCACTAACCATTATTAGGTTAGAATTTCCCATATCTAAAAACACAACAACAAAACATGGGAAAAATGGATAGAATTCTAATCTGCAGTCAAAAAGACCCGAGTTCAAATTTGTCCGCAAATATTAGCTATATTATTTTGGATAAATCCCTTTAAATTTTTCTGTCTCAGTTCCCTGGAGGGTAAACTGGGATAATAATAGTTTCTACTTCTCAAGGGGCTGTGAAATTCAAATCTGATAATATGTATAAATGTGTTTAGTATAATATTTGGCTTGTATGTATTGCATAAATGTTTAAGTCATATAAATGTAATCTTATGCTCTTCTGTATATATGGCAGAATGCCTTTTTTTTTGCCTATAATAATTACATTTCTATAAGTCTTTAAGGCTTCATAAAATATTTTTATTCATTCTTCTGCGATAAATAATTAAAGTATTAATATCTCCATTTTACAGATGAGAAAACTGAGATTCTGGAAAAATTAAGTGCCTGCCAATGACTAGTCTGTGGGTCATATAACTAGGAAGTGAGTTATGATTTTAACCTGGACCTCTTTACTCCAAAATATCCCATCTTCTATATCATGATGCCTCCCAAAATAATTGCTATCCAATACTCTGCTACTCATCAGCAGTTTAATATAAAAATGAAAGCCCCCCAAGCCTAATAGAAATTAACAATTTTTTTGTGAATGCCTTTGTTTTTTATTTTAAAAAAATAAATTTATTGGTAACTTTTACTTTTCATAAACAAAATTTTCCCCAATATTTCTCCTTGATTCCAGAGAACCATCCTATAAAACAAAATTTAAAAAATTTTTTGTTTGCTTTTTTCTTCATACTTACCCTAATTACTTGCAAAAACATTGTTAACATTCAATGTTTTAAAAAAATTAGCAACTTAAAAAATTCAAAAATTTAAAAATGTTCCAAATTCCGACCCCAAGGCAGCAAGAAATTAAAACAAAAAAAAATTTTTTTTAAGAAAACAAAGAAAAAGATAAAGGGAAAAAGACCAAACAATCCATAAAAAATGATTGAAAAAGTATGAAAATATGTGCAAAGTATTATATTCTTTTACTATCACCTCAAAAGTGTGGAATAAGTGTATCTTCTCAGATTTCTTTTTTTGGAGCCATATTTGTTCTCTGTGATTTGCAACATCTATTTTGGATTCTTTTGTGATTGTTCTTTCCATTTACATTCTATCAAAATTTGTTTATATTGTGTACATGTTATTTTTCCCACCCTGAGGCAATTGGGGTGAAGTGACTTGCCTAGTGTCACACAGCTAAAAAATATTAAGTGTCTGGGCCAGACTTGAACTCAGGTCCTCTTGAATTCAGGGCTGATTTTCTGTCCACCTAGCTGCCCCTGTGTATGTGTTTTCTTGTCTTAAAGACATTAGATCATATTAATCTTTTCATGCTTTGCTATATTCATCACATTCATCATTATCTTGCAACATAGAAATATCCCATTATATTCATGTAATACAGTTTGGCCATTCCTTAATCAGTGGCCATCTACTTTGCTACCACAAAAAGTTTTGCTAAAAATATTTTGGTGTGTATGGAGACTTTATTTTTATTAAAAATATCTTTGGGGTTTAATCTTAGTAGTGGAATCATTGGATCAAAGGTGTTGACATTTTAGTCACTTTCTTTGCATATATTCCATTTTTCTCCCTAGATGGTTGTATTAATTCACAGGTCCAACACATTCACTGTTATGCTTATCTTCCCACAACTGCTCTAAAATATTGACTATTCCTACTTTTGGTCATCTTTGCTTGTTTGCTGGATATAAAGTAAAACCTTAAGATTGCTTTGATGTGAATTTCTCATATTACTATTCGTGATTTGGAGCATACTTTCATATAATTTTTAAGGTGCATTGCTTATGTAGGTAATATGTATCAAGTTGGGTTTGTCTAATTGTGCCTAGGAGACTGTTCTAACTATCTCTAGAGCAAACCTTCCAATACTAGCTTGCAACATTTCCAACTTCCACTGAACAAGATTAAAAGAATAAATAAGATTAAAATGTAATTGGAAGTTATTCAACAAAATACAAAAAATACAATAAAATATAAAGTAGTTTAATATGTGTTGTCTAACTCAATGTGAACCACAGGGATCCTTAAGTATGATTTACTAGGCTACTTTCAACCCTTTCTTGGCACCTTTGATCTAGAATCTCCCCTTTCCTTCTTGAAGGGAGATTCTGCTTAGAGGGAAGCAGGAGATTTTGGGGTATGAGGCTGATCAATTCTTCTCACTTCAGGGTTAGTATAACATGAGAATTATTCCTGCCCTTCTAAATATTCTTGTTCAAGGAGAAATAATTTTAAGATTCAAACCTCTTTTCTTGATCTCTGTCTCCTCTGATCAGAGAAAATATATACATTAAGATATGCTGGAAACACAGAATAAATAAGCTCATCAACCTAGCAAAGAGGTATCTTAGCTCAACAGAGATATCCTCCCATCTCTCACTCAGAGGGAAATTCTCCAGTGTCTCTAATGTGGCAAATTGACTCGTCATGTTGGCTTCTTTCCTTTTTTTTTTTTTTTTTTCCTTCTCCCTCAGGGAAGCTCTCTAAAGAGCCTGGAATCTTATGTACTCTCTTATTCTATCTTTTTGCCTTTCTGTCTTTCAAAGCTGGAAGCTAGAAGAACATACTCTCTTTTCTCTCAAGCTCTTGCCAACTCCTGCAGATATGGACCGTCTGGTAATTATTCTCCTCATCTTTGAAGAATCTTATGCAAAATCCAAGCTTGAATCTTGAGTTATAGTTAATAGTTCTTTTTTCGAAAACTGTTTATCTCCTTTGACTACTTATCTATTGAGGAATAACTTGATTTTATATGTGTATGTTAATATCTGTTAATTATCTGTATATGTTAGATACTAAATCTGAGAAAATTATGGAAATTTTTTTCTCTGGTTTCCTTCTTATTAGGTGCATTAATTTTGTATATAAATTAAATTTCATGTAATCAAAACTATTGATTTTTATTTTTTATAGTTAATTGCCTTTATCCCTACCCATACCTATGAGAGGTATATGGTTTGCTTTTTTTTCTATTTTTTTTATGACAAGATTTTTAATATTAAGGTCATTAAGGTCATCTTAATTTATTGTGGACTATGGTGTAAGGTGTTCATCTGATTCTAATTATTGCCAAACTGTTTTTCAGTTTTCCCAACTGTTTGTTTTTTTTTTTAATCGACTAAGTACTTTTCCAAGTAATTTGTTTTTTGGTCTATTGAATACTCATTATTGAGTTCCATTGTTTCTGATTAAGATTAATTTCTGATTTATTGTTTAGTCTGTTCCATTGACCTACTTCTCTATTTTTAAACCAATGCTAAGTCAGAGAGAGAGAGAGAGAGAAAGAGAGAGAGAGAGAGAGAGAATAATAAATGTAGAATATTGCATGGATATTAGTTTAACTTAACTGTTTTATTTTGTTATAAGAGACTTCACAGAAACTGAAAATAATCTCTAAATGTTATCATGTATATATGTAATATATGTGTATATATATGTAATATGTATCTGTATAAAAGATATCAATAAAATTATTTTTTTAAACAATTATTAGGGAAACTCCAAATTTTCTGCTTTTGCAGAGTGAGTATAAACAAAACAAAACAAAACAGTTTAGCTTCTTGCCAACACAGCTACTTGTGCTGTCCCAACACCTATTGCAACAGAACTTTGAAGTTCACAACAGATTGAATAATGAACAAAAAAAAAATACACTAAAAAAATGACAGTAAATGGCATCTTCTGCCCCAGAACAGGACAAAAACATCATTCTCACCTCATTTAATCCTTACAATCCCAGAAGTAGGTGCTATTGTTATCTCCACTTTGCAATTTGAAGAAACTGGTTAGATGAAGATCAAGGTCACACAAGTATAACTTTTTGAGATGGGATGAACTCAAATTGTTCTGTCTCTAGGCCTAACACTCCATTGCACTGCACTTCCTAGCCAGCTGTCTCAGTGGGAAGGGAATTACTCCATAAGTGCTCTATTGCCAGAGAAGAAATTGGTAATCTGTAAAGGTCTATAATTTGGAAGCAGCAAGGTTAGAGAGTGACTCCAGAGTAACGATGAAACTCTAGGTCCAGTAGCACATTGTGATGCTCAGATTGAGATTCTTAGTTTCATATAAAACCACCTTCCTCTTGTTGTTATTTAAGTTCAATATTTAACAAAATAAAATTTTAAAAGGAAAGAAAAAATAGTTGAAGAATGTTCTCCTTCACTGCTTGGGAAGATTTCTTGTTTCTCCCACATGTGTATTTTAGGCAAACGTAGGATTTGTAGAGCCTGCTGGTTTTAAAAAGAAAACCAAGAGAGAGAAAACTTTTCCACCTCCTCATGACACTGTTATTAGTTGAGAATAAGGTAGATCTTGCCTTCTCACCCTATTTCCACAAATCATGAGACTGATAGTTCAGAAATGTCAGGATAGTTGAGTATTTGCAGCTGCATAGATCTGAATTACTTCAGTGTTTGGGAAAGTGGAGTATGCTGGGAGCTGGGAGTTTTTTACTAAGGGGATCACACACCCCACTTCCATCATATCCCTGGAGATCTGTATGTCTGTCAGATGAGATTATTGAAACCCTTTGGGGCTGAGTAAAACAAAAACAGAAGATCCCACCATTGACACTTACTAATATTACATTGGACAAAAATCAAACAAACAAAAAAACCCATCCCAAACCTCCCTGGATCTCAGTTTCTACTTTCTGTCAAATGAGAAAACTGGATTGGTTGACCTCTCTAGAACTATGGCCCCCTAGATCTCTCTCTCTCTCTCTCTCTCTCTCTCTCTCTCTCTCTCACTCTCTCTCCAAATATAGACATATATGTATACCTACATACATATATACACACATTAGTACACACACATGTATATATACACATACATATATATGTATATATATATGTTGAACTTTTTTATTTTAAAGTTAATGGTTAATGGTAATAAAGCTATAGTTAAATCATGTTTTCAAATAATAGTATAAACAATACAAAGTCAACTGAAGAATAGTACCCAGATAATTGAGACTTCCATTTTGAGATTTATAAAGCACTTTGCAAACCTTTATTACCTCATTTGATTGTCATATCAATGCTCTAAAGTAGGTACTATTGTTATTCTTGTTTTACAAATGAGAAAAACTGAGGGTTTTAAGAGATTAAAGGACTTGCCTAAAGTCACTCAGTAAATGAGTCAGGTCTTCCTCTATTCTCTTCTGATCTCTAGCCCTTATACCATACTTCTAGCAACTGAGGTGAAAGTGTGTGTGTGTGTGTGTGTGTGTGTGTGTGTGTGTGTGGGTCCGTGAGATGGATAATTATTCTTATTCACTATTTCTGTATGCTTATAAAAAGCCACCAACCTTTAAGGGAAAAATAACTGCCAAAAATTATCTATATTCTACATGAAAATGTGGCTTTTTTTCTTATTTATTTCAAAAACAAGGATCATTTCCCACTAAGTAAGGCAGGGATCCCAGAATAATTTTGATTTTTGTGGAATATATATCAAGTATCAAGTAGCAAACATGGATAAAAAATCTAGGGAGTGCTTCTCCTTCAGTGTTCTTAGAGCAGGAAACTGACTTAGATTGGATGGAAATTGTTAGAACTCTGTGTAACAATGAATGTGATAAGAGCTCCATCCAGTCTGTGAAGTTTTATATTGCATTCGATATGTAAATGTCAGCACGCTTCTAGGCACATCTAGAAGAACAGAATTGTTCTGATGTTTTGTTTTTGGTTTGAGATTGAAATCTGGGCGTCTTGGGACCAGTGACTCCAGATGACCTTCCCGTGCCATGGATGGGGCTAAATTTCAGCCCCCAGAGGGTACAGTCTACAAAACCTTCTGCCTCACAAGAGCAGGTGCAAGGAAACCAGAAGAAATCTTCCTTGCTTCGTAGACCAGGACTTGCTCTGTGCCAGGAATTAGGTTTCACAAGCCCTTAAAAAAAATGGAGAAAGCATGTCATTAAGAGAATCCAGACACAACAATTTATTTTTAAAACTCATACCTGTAACCACTAAAGCTGAATCTTCACATTTTACAGTATAAGCTGTATGTTTATTTTTCCAGAAACATCTAAGTAAATATGACTTGAAAAAGAAAACAAAATAAAGCAAGCAAGCAAACAAAAAGAAACAAACAAAAACCCAAACCAAAACAAACCAAACCAAAACAAACCAACCTAGCATCTATTATCAGGGTAATGAATCATTAGACTAAGTTTATTTTAATATGACCATGGGGAGGGAGGGAGGAGGTGAACCTTTCTGCCAAATTGTGTTTTGAGTTTGTAGCTTGGGAATAAAAGGCATCCCTTCAAAATGTTCAGATGCTCTTTAAAGATCCCTACTAGTCCCTCACCTTCCCACCCCGGGCATCCTTCCTATTAAACCTTCAGATTTGACACACACCTGCAAAGCCTCCCCTAGACCCCCACCCCCTGATGTCTATGAGAGCCCCATGTGCACAACAATGGCATTATGTAGTCCCTAATCATCTGGGAACACCTACTTTTGTCCTCTTTAGGCTTTCTGGCCATCTCAATAGAAGTCTTTTTCTTTATAAACCAGTGCAGATTGAAATAATTTATCCAGTCTCAAAGAAACATTTAAAAAAAGCCTACCAATTTCATTTCAACATACACCTCCTCACTTTAGATTCTGGCTATCCATATAACATTTATCTGATCAGCTAATTATATGTATATATTTTAAATGGTTCCTATGCCATTAATCTTTGATTTTAAAAAAACAAAACACCTTCAGGAAATGCAATTTTTCTTTCCTGTCTGCTTATTGGTTGGGATCCAGTTATATTTTTTAATATGTTTATGTTTGATTTTTCTTGTAAATATAATTTACATTATTGCATTTAAAATGCTATGTTCTCTGTGATCTTTGCAAAAACAAAAAACTTTCCTAATGTGGAAAAAATATAATTGGAAAAAAGAATGGAATGTGCATTTGTGAACACATTTTGAATTATCAATTAACAAATATTTATTAAATGTCGCTAGTTGTATCAGGAATGGCCTTACAATAGTACTCTCAAAATGGTAGGTATTTACTGAATGTTTGATAATAATAAAATAGAACAACACCGCTATCAAAATAACTATTATTTATGTATCACTTTAAAATCTCATTTGAACCTCTTAACTATTTCCACATCAATATGATGAGGTTCACAAATTTAGAGCAGGGAGAAATTTTGTAGGCCATTGATTCCAATCTTCTCATATTTATAGAAGAGGAAATTAAAGCAAAGAAACATAAAATGCTTGCCGAGGATCACACAGCTAATAAATGTCTTAAGAAGAATTGGAATCCCTGTCTAGTGTCCTTTCCCACCATCCCGTTTAAGGTTCTTTCTGTTCTAAAATATTCCATAAGATGGTCATAGATGAGGAGTTTGGAAGTCACCTAGTCCAAACAGCTCATTTTCCAGATAAGAAACTGGTCCAAGAGAACTTGGTGATTTGCCCAAGAAGTCACAGAAGAAAGAGAACAGATCTTCCAACTCCAGAGCTAATGTTCCTTCTATGTCAGATTGGACCTCTTTTATTGATTCAACTTAACAAAAAGTTAAGTTCCTACTATTCATGAAATATTGTTTAATCTCCAAGAGATAGGGAAAATTTTCCTTTGACTCAGATTCATCATCAATTAATACTAACTCATATTTTCAAAGCACACCAAACCCGTCAAGTACACCTATGATTAACACCATTTTATTGATGAGAAAAATGAAACGCAGAGAGGTTGAGTCATTTAGACAGAGTCACAGTTAATTTTAGAGGCAATATTAAAATAGAAGACTACTTGATTCTAAAATAAGACTCTTCCATAAGGAGCCTCATAGCTTGGACGAATGTGCAATCTAATGCTCCCTGAACATTGGGATTGGGGTAAGGATGCGGATGGGATTCATAAATCCATCATGATATAATAGAAAGTACATTGGATTTGGAATAAGAGCATCTGGGTTGCTCCTATCACTTATTACCTCTGTAACCTTGGACAAGTTAATTAAACTTTCTCTGAGCCTCAGTTTCCTCATCTGTAAAATGAAGGAGTTAGACTAAAAAACATCTTCCTTTATGTAATTCTAAATCTATGAGGTGCTAATCCTACCTTCTTTTTTTGTATTTATTCAAGGTTTTAAAATTATCTCCTTGGAAGAAGCTTTTTTCTGTTTTCTTTTCTTTTCTTTCTTTCTTTTTTTTTTTTTAAAGTAACTATCAGAAAGAATGATCTCCTTTCTAGTTTTATGTTCTCTTTTTCATGCAACATCAGAGATAAAATTCCCATGAAGAGTCTACTGATTTTTTTTTTTTTCTTCAGGCCAATAAGCCTGTGAGGAATCAACTGAGGCTGCAAGTACCACTCATTTAAGCATGACCTTGGTGATAGAATTTATCTTTTTATGTGCTTATGCCTTATCTCCCCAAGGGCAAGGACAGATGGTGTGTTAGTCATCTTTCTATCTGCTATAGGACTTATTGGGCACAGATCTTGCCTACACAAGATCTCAATAATATTGCTTCTAAATCATTTATAGCAGAATGGATAGAATGCTGAACAGGCAGTCAGGAAAGCCTAGTTTCAAATCTCACTTTCACCTTTCACTAGATATATAACTTGGATTAGTCTCCTCTGCATGGTGACACTTTAATCATTACCATGTTTAATCTTATTATTCTGAATTTTAGAGAAACACTGAGGAATATTTGGATTTTTTTTCAAGAACACAATTACAATTTCTTTTTAGATAATTCATTAATTAGCTCTAGCCCCTTTTTAATGGTACAGTAGATCTGTACACTGGATCTGTAGTCAGGAAGACCCAAGTTCAAATTTGCTATCAAGATACTAGCTAGATTTGTGATACAGGGAAAGTTGCTTAACCTGTTTTCTCATCAGTAATGTGGTGATAATGTTTGCACCTACCTCCCAGAGTGTTTGTGAGGACAAAAGTATACAGTATTAGCAAAGCTCTTTATAAACTTTAAAAGTGCTATATAGATGTTAGTTATTTTTTTAAAACAACAATAGCTATAGTAATGATAATATTATAATATATTTAATATATAGTAACTGTAGTAATTTCTTGTTTCTCTATATAGCATTATACTTAATTTAGGACTAAATAAATATTTAATTTGCTAGATATATGCTTTATTAACATAAATCAATATTAAAAACATAGATCATTATGTACAATATTTTGAATCTGAGAAATATCAGAGCCAGATTCACCTCCAATCTTCACTTTAACAGTAGTTAATTTCTTTTTCACTCATGGAAACAGTCTTTCACAATTTAGTTTCTTTTTTTGACTTTTTTTGGGTTTACGTTTATTTTTTTTGAATTAAATTTATTTTTATTTTCAGTTCCAATTTGATACCTCCTTGCCCATTGAAAAAGCAAGAAAAATAAAACTCATTGCAAATATGGATAAACATATAAAACAAAAATTCACATTTCACTTTTTTTACCCAAAGGGAAAACAAAAAAAAGAAAAAAGAAAAAAAGTTTGAATTTGCATTCTGAGTCCACTAGCTCTTTATTTAGAGGTGGTCCTTTGGGATTGTGGCTGATCATCTTGTGGGTCAGAGTTGCTAAATCTTTCAAAATTGATTGTCTTTACAATATTGCTGTTACTGTATAAGTTGTTCTCCTGCTTCTGCTCACTTCTCTTTGCTCCAGTTCATAGAAATCTTCTCAGGTTTTTCTGAAACTATTTTCTTCATAATTTCTTACAAGACAAAAGTATTTTATCACATTCATATATCATGACTTATTTAGTTATTCCTTAATGAGCAACCCTATAAGCAACCCCTTCAGTTTCCAATTTTTGGCTGCCATAAATATTTTTGTACACATAGACCCTTTCCCTCTTCCTTTGATCTCTTTAGAGTTTAGACTTAGTAGTCATATCTTTGGATCAAAGGTTTTAATAGCTTTTGGGGCATAGTTTTTCATTGCTTTCTAAAATGGTTGGACTAGCTCATAGTTCCACCAATGATGCATTAATCATTTCCCCACATTTGCTCAAGCATTAATCTTTTTTTTTTTTTTTTTTTTTTTTACTTTTTTTTTTTCCTGTTTGGGCAATCTTAGCCTATCCCATGGTTTTGTGATGGTACCTCAGGATTATTTTAATTTTCATTGCCCTAGTTTGTAGTGATTTAGAGCATTTTTTCCACATAGTGATAACTTGAATTTCTTTCCTTTGAAAATTGCCTATTTGTATTCTTTGACCCTTTATCAATTGGGGAATGGGTTATAAATTAATGGGTTATAATCTTATAAATTTGGCTCATTTCCCTATATATTTTAGAAATGAGAACTCTTATCAGAAAAATCTGCTGCAAAGATTTTTCTCCAGTTTTCTTTTTCTTTTTAAAATTTTAGCTGCATTAATTTTGTTTGTGTAAAAAAGTTTTAATTTTATGTAATCAAAATTGTCCATTTTATTGACTGTGAATTTCTCTGTCTCTTTTTTTGATCACAAACTCTTCCCAAAGTCATGGATATGACAGGATTTTCCCTCCGCTTCACTAATTTGCTTCTAATTTCATCCCTTTTACCTAAGTCATGTATTCATTTTGAGCTTATCTTGGTATTCATTATAAGATGCTGGTCTATGGTTAGTTTTTGCCATACTAAGATTTTCCAATAGTTATTGTCAAATAGTGAGTTCTTGCAGTAACAGTTGAGCTCTTTAGGCTTATCAAACTACGTTTTATTCATTTGCTTCCATGTATTGTGGAATATGTTTCATTATCTAACTTCTTTATTTCTTCTTGTTTTGGTTATTATAGCTTTGTAATGTGGTTTGGGATATGCTCCCCTTCCTTCCTATTTTTTTCCACTGATTTCTTTAATATTCTTAATCTTTTGTTCCTCCAAATAATTTGTTTATGATTTTTTTTATAGCTCTATGAAATAATTCCTTAGTAGTTTGATTGCTTTGAGATGGAATAAGTGAATTGATTTAGGGAGTATTGTCATTTTTATTATATTAGTTCAGCCTACTCATTAGCAATTAATATTTTTTCCAATTATTTAGAATTGCATGTTTGTATAAGAAATGCTTTGTAATTGTGTTCATATAGTATCTCTCTGTCTTGGAAGATATAATCTCAAGAGTTTTATACTTTATGTAATTCTTTTTAAATGCGATTTTTTCTGTCTCTTTTTTTTTGTTGAATTTTGTTGATATATGCAGGAATATTAATGATTTGTTTATTTTATAACCTGCCACTTTGTTGAAATTTTTAGTAATTTAAATTATTTTTAGTTGACTCTAGGCTTCTCTAAATAAACCACCATATCATCTGCAAAGAGTGCTTATGCTTATTTCTTTAATATCTTTTTGTTGTCTCATTGCTATAACTAGTGTTTATATTACAATATTGAATAGCAATGATCATAATGGACATTTTTACTTCGTTCCTGATCTTATTGAAAAGGCTTCTAGCTTATTCCCATCACAGATAATGCTTGCTCTTGGTTTTAGATAGATACTACTTATCATTTTAAGGACAACTTTGTTTATTCCTGTACTTTCTAGTTTGTTTGTTTTTTTTAAAAACAGTAATGAGTGTGGATTATTTAAGCATTCTATTTTTTCTGTTCTGTTAATCTGGACAATTTATATTTTTGTAAATATTCAATCATTCAGTTTCTGTCACCTCAAACTACTAGCAGTATCTGCCTTTTCTGAAACATTCTTTTTGTCTCATAAAGATTTAGTGACAGTGTTGGAGAGCCAAGTTACATATGGTAAGTGCTTTGGATAACAAAAAACTTGGAAGATAATCATCACCTCCATTTTATATAAATGACCAAAAATGTCAAAACAATTGTAGCAATGACAAAAAGAAGAAAACTAAAAGATCATACCACAATATAATTTTTATTAGGGAAAAACAGACCCAAACCCCAAACTGAAGATTCTGTTTTTCAGCATGTCAATTCTGATGTTTTTATACCCAGTGGTAAGGGTGACTCTGTGTCCCTTCAGGATATTTTAGTTTTAGATGTTGGCTTCTGGAGTTAATTCCAGAAGAGGACTTTAAACCCCTGGACTTGATGATCTTTAAGTTCCCTACCATCTTTAAATTTATCATCCTATGAGTTGGCTATAGAGGAGTGTGGAACCTGTGGGAGAAGAGAATGGAGAAAGAAAGGAAGTAGTGAGATTGGAGAAGCTATGTTCATCAACAGGCAGGCAGCAGGAGAAATAGAAAGAAGAAGTAGAGTTTGTGATCATCAGGATGTAATAGTTAGGGGATCTCATCGGTCAATTACATCCTAAATAAGAAAGAAATACACACTGTAAGATACTTGACAAGAATTCATGCAACCTCTGCCTGAAGACATTCAGTAAAGAGGGAATACATTGCTTCTCAAGGTAGGCCATTCCACTTTTACAGACCTCTAATTATTAGGAATTTTTTCCTGACATTTAGCTTAAATTTACCTTTTGACAGCTTCCATCCACTACTCCTGATTCTGCCCTTTGGGGCCAAACAGAACAATTCTAATCCCTTTCCCATATGGCAGCTCTTCAAATTCTTGAAGATAACAATTATATCCCTCTTGAGTCTTCTCTTCTTCAGGCTAAATTTGTCCAATTCTCAACCTTCTCTCAACCCCCTCACAATCAGCCTCCTTTGTCTTCTCCAGGGTCAGCCTAGATACTGAGGAAAATTAATTGCTGACAACAGGTTAGTTTACAGAAAAGTGCAGCGGCAAAGGTGAAAAATAGATCCAACTAGAGCATCACTTCCTACTATCCCAATGGGTTATCCTTATCTCTTAAGACCCAAGAGAACAAAGAATTTTAGGCAAGTATTTGGGATGGATTTGGGGGGACAGAATGCATGAATTGCTTGGTCTATTAAAGGTAAGGACTCATGTTTTTTTTTTTTTTAAATCACATTTACAGCAAAACATTATATTAAAATCATAGACTGCAAGGAAATCATAGAAAAATTATAAAAATAACTGATAAAGACAAATAATAGATAATTGAGGAGAAATAAATATTCGATGAAAAGAGTCATTTTCATGAACAATCAATTTGAAACAAAGAAAATGGAATCAAAAGTATCTCGAGGAAGATGATGGAATTATAATAATTCCTCACCTTTCCCTCGTGACAATGGAATGACTCTAAGAACTTCTAAATTGGTATAGAAGTTTAGTTAAAGAATTAAATAGAAATGCTTAAGAAACAAGGAGAAAAATTAGAGTTCTTAAGAAAGAAATGAATATATTGATAAGAGACTAAAAATTTAGAACAGAAGATAAACTCTCCGGACGGGTAAGTTTTTCAGAAAAAAGATAATTGTAGCATTGGAATGCAAAAATGCAAATTCAGAAGAAAAATCAACTGAATGAAATCAAAAGATGACAAGATTGGAAGAACACATCTGAGTTCTGCAAAATAAAAATGCTGAATTGACAATAATATGGAAAGTGGTAATCTAAGGATTATGGATTTTCCAAAAATCATGAAAAGAATAAATATGAATAACATATGTAAATAAATAACATCTAAAAACTGCATAATTATATAACAGAGAAAGAGAGAGAGAAAGAGAGAGAGAAGAGAGAGAGATAGAGAGAGAGAGAGAAAGAGAGAGAGAAAGATTGTAAAACTGAGCTCTGTGCAATTAAAAAGTCAGTCATAATCCTGAAAAGGAAGAGATAGTGATATGTACTTTCCTTCTCATGACTGAAAGGGAGGCAGGGGTGTGTGTGGAGTATAAGGGCAAAATGTTTAATACACTGTTGATTACTATATAAACATACATAAATATATATAAAACTTTTGTTAAATTATTTTTCCTTGTTATGAAGGTGGGTTCAATCTGGATCGTATATGTTCTATATCCAGAAATGGTTGTGATTCAAAGATAAAAACAATATGTGCATGAGCATGTGCATATATATTTAATGAAAGAAACACAAACTCTAAATGTAAATAGATTAAATCCTAAGGCTCTACTATTATATAAAGGCAGCATGATTAGATATCAGATAATTAGATAGATAGATAAATAGATAGATAAAGATGCAGCTGGAATGTCAGAAAGGACTAAAATGAAATTGTACTTACTAGCTATGTGAACTTGAACAAGTCACTTAAACTTCTTTCATCTTGTTTCTTCACTTGTAAAACCTGAACAATAATAATTTCTAGCTTTCAGGTTCATGAGGTGAAAAGGAGATAATACACATATAAAGCATTCTATAAATCTTGTGTCAACTGCTACTTGGTGACAACTCTCTCTACCTTTTCCTTGGTGAGGGGTATAGGAGAAAGATAAGATAGGTTGGTGCATATATCAGGTGCTATTGCACCAGATGAAATACTAGTAGGAAGAGACTCTTTTTTTCCAAAATGTTGTAGGTCAAAGGTCCAAAGAAGAAAAACATAACCAATGAGAAAAGAAATGGGTGCAGGTCCTGATGTCATAATATCAATTAGAATGATAAATATTCATTTCTAGCAAGAAAATAACTGTGCTGAACAAAAAAGACTTCTGGGTATAAGGCTTGTTGCAGCAAGAATGACAAAGTTGAAGGTATCAAATAGAAATGATGTAATCTACAGAACCAGTCTTACAATGCAGAGGACTAAGAGATTCTCATTTAGTGATATAAGTTTTCTAAGATAATTGGTACTTTTATTTGTATATGTGTGTGTGTGTAGAGGTAGGAATTTTTAAAAATTTCCTAGCAAAAAGAGAGAGTTGAGGAACGTTTATCATCTTGCTGAGAGCTAGTACTATCATTATTTCAAGTTTGTTTCCATCAAATGGGCATTTGTAAGTGATCTGTATTTAACATTTATTTTGTCCATTGGAATTACCTGTGTCATGACTGACTCATATTGTACCTTTTCATATGGGGTGATCCTTTTGGGGACATTCTGGACATGAACCACACTTGAATCTTTTGTAATTTTCCCTTGGAAGTTGGGTTGGGGACATAATGAGTCAAAGAATATGAGAAAAGTAATCTGACCCTCTTTAAGGTGTTGTTAGATTCTTAAAGCTCAATAAGCCTCCAAATTTGTACCACATTACTGGTCAGTTCAAGGTACCAGGCCTGACAGATGACTTATAATTATGTATTTATTATTTTGTTTCATAATAACTTCTGTTTAAGGGCAATAAATAGTATGTGGGGAAATAACTTAATAAGTAATTACAAAGTAAATGTTTGATCTGTATTATGAGAATTTAGCCAGAGGTTTCTTGAAAGTGGTTCAAATGTTTTCAAAATAACCCTGCAAGCTCACTCTTCTGTAATGCTTTTTGGTTAACAAAGTACTTTTAGTCAAAACTTCCCTTTATATCATACTCATTTTATAGATGTAAAACTGGAAAATCAGAGGGATAAAATGACTAAGAAATATAGTAGTATGTTGTAGACTCTAGTGATTTGTAACCCTCTTTTTTCAGTTTAGCAAAGATGTGTGTGTGTGTGGGGGGGGGTTAGGAATTTTATGGCATGTCAGGAGTGTATGATGTTGTACAATTGACACACTTTTAAATATCATTTGGATGACTAGCATTCACTCCCTTGCTTTTTTGAGGCTAGACAATCAACAAACCAATACACTGACTCCTTATTTGTAGTTTTTGCCAAAGTCTTCTGTGTCAATATTCACACTTTAATGATCTGAAAGTCTATTTTATCTGGCTTCAATACACTCTTGCATGAGCTTCCCTTTCTTAGTCACAAACAGGATAATATTTTTCCTCTAGATGAGAGGAGAGGAAGTCCTTAGTTCTATGGATACTTCTTTCCTTAATTTTCAATCTCCAATACACTTTAGTTCTCCTTCTAAGGGATAATCTTAGTTCTGTTTCTCCTTTTCTCCTCAATTTCACACCTAAATGAATGCCTGACTTGGACCTATTAGGCAGTCAGCTTGGTCTGACCAAAAGTTGATGATCAAAAATAGAATTTTCTTGAGTTAAACAGACCCTCACCCACAGCCCAAAGAATTGATTTAGTTCAACTTTCCTTTGGACCTTATTTAGATTTGAATGAAGGTATGGATATGTTTAGAAAATATGCAGATCACAGGAAACTGGAAAGATTAGCAAAGATGTTGGACAATAGAATAGGAAGCCAAAAAAAAAATCTTGACATTTCCAAATGATGATGCTAAAGTAGATTTACTTATTTATTTTTGCTTCCAATCTACAGGTCAGGGATCAGGCTGCTGATCAATTAAGAAGTTTGTTAGTAGTTTCATATATGTGTGTGTGTGTGTTTGGTGTTGTTGTTGTTGTACTCTTCAAGGCTCACTAAGGCAGAGAGGCCACCAAGATCATTTTTGATTCACTCAGTTTCAGGACTTAGCCTAAGTCAGAGTTGTCTAAAATGTAGGGTGAGTCAGTCTTCACTTTTGCTCTTTAGATTTATCTAGCCCCAGACTTCTAGGCCAGGGCTTCTTAAACTTTTTCACTCGTGGCCCCTTTTTGCTGGAGAAATTTTTATGTGACTTCAGTTATGTAGGTATATAAAATAGGTATACAAATGAAAATTTTTCTGATAATAAATCAGTAATTTTGTGACCCCACCACATTCAGTTAAAAGACCCCACATGGGGTTGTGATTTTAAGCTTAAGAAGCTGGGCTCTAGGCATGTTTCATCCTTCTAGATACACATAAGAACACCAACATACTAAGGCTTAGCTACCAAAGGTATCTTGTCAGTTGACTTGCTGCCAGTTGCTACCTCTCTCTTTTTTTCTCCTAATCCTATGTTTTACTTCTTGCTCAAATAATAATAGAATCAACATTGGTATTATTACTGCTCTTCTATTCTTTCATCTATGGTTTTAACTTATAATAGATTGTAAACTTTTTGAGAACAGGGACTGTCTTGTTCTTATATTTATATTCCCAGTTTGCCTTGTACAGGGTCTGGTAAATAGTAAATGCTTAATAAATGCTTATTGATTAATTAAAGGTCATTTGAAAATGAGGAATCAAAATCATGGAGAGAAAAATAAATTCTTTAGGATCACATAAATTGTAAATGAACTGGAATTCAATCCCAAATCTTCTGACTTCAAATTTATTACTCAAATTTAATAATATGAATAATTGATTTAGAGATGGCAGGAACCTGAAAAGTTATCAAGTTCAACTCTTATTTTCTTCCTTTTCTTTTTTAAATTATAGCTTTTTATTGACAAAACATATTCATGGGTAATTTTTCAACATTGACCCTTGCAAAAACTTCTGTTCCAAATTTTCCCCTCCTTCCCTCCACCTCCTTCCCTAGATGGCAGATAGTCCCATACATGTTAAATATGTTAAAGCATATGTTAAATACAATATACATATACATATTTACAGTTATCTTGCTGCACAAGAAAAATCAGATTTAGAAAGAAGGTAAATATAACCTGAGAAAAAAAAGAAAAGTGCAAGCAAACAGTAACAGAAAGAGTGAAAATTGTGGTCCACACTCATTTCCCAGTGTTCTTTCTCTGGGTGTAGCTGGTTCATTACTGATCAATTGGAACTGATTTGGACCCTCTCATTGTTGAAGAGAGCTACATCCATCAGAATTGATCATCATATAGTATTGTTATTGAAGTGCATAATGATCTCCTGGTTCTACTCATTTCACTTAGCATCAGTTCATATAAGTCTCTCCAAGCCTGTCTGTATTCATCCTGCTGATAATTTCTTATAGAACAATAATATTCCATAACATTCATATACCACAATTTACTCTGTCATTCTCCAATTGATGGGCATACATCCAGTTTCTAGCCACTATGAAAAGGACTGTCACAAACATTTTGGCACATACAGGTCCCTTTCCCTTCTTTAATATCATTTTGGTATATAAGCCCAGTAGAAACACTGCTGGATCAAAGGGTATGCACAGTTTGATAACTTTTTGAGTACAGTTCCAAATTGCTCTCCAGAATGGTTGGATCTGTTCACAACTCCACCAACAATGCATCAGTGTCTTAGTTTTCCCACATCCTCTCCAACATTTGTCTTTATCTTTTCCTGTCATCTTAGCCAAACTGACAGGTTGTAGTGGTATCTCAGAGTTGTCTTGATTTACATTTCTCTGATCAATAGTGATTTGGAGCACCTTTTCATATGACTAGAAATAGTTTCAATTTCTTCATCTGAACATTGTGGATTCATATCCTTTGACCATTTATCAATTGGAGAATGGCTTGATTTCTTATAAATTAGAGTCAATTATCAGAACCTTTAACTATAAAAATGTTTTCCCAATTCCCTTCTAATCTTGTCTTCATTAGTTTTGTTTGTACAACAGCTTTTTAACTTGATATATCAAAATTTTCTATTTTGTGACCAATAATGATCTCAAGTTCTTCTTTGGCCACAAATTCCTTCCTCTTCCACAGGTCTGAGAGGTAAACTACCCTATGTTCTTCTAATTTATTTATAATCTCATTATTTATGCCTAGATCATGAACACATTTTGCTCTTATCTCGATGTATGGTGTTAAGTGTGGTTCAATGCCTAGTTTCTGCCATACTAATTTCCAATTTTCCCAGCAGTTTTTGTCAAATAGTGAATTCTTATCCCCAAAGTTGGTGTCTTTGGGTTTATCAAACACTAGATTGCTATAGTTATTGACTATTTTGTTCTGTGAACCTAATCTACTCCACTGACCAACTAGTCTATTTCTTAGCTAATTCTAAATGGTTTTGGTGACTACTGCTTTATAATATATCAACTCTTATTTTCAAAATGAGGAGATTGGGGTCAAAAGAAGTTAAGTCACACAAGTCAAATGTCAAAGGAAGAATTCAAACTCATATCTTCTGACTCCAGATTGATCTGTGCCTTCTGTGCCTTCATACTCTATGAATAATCCAAGGCTATTTCTGTAATATGCAGTTTTATTTCCTCAATTTATGCTCTCTTCACAATATTGATGAACTTCTTTTTTGAGAGTAGAGAGAGCCTTCACTTACTGAAAGAAATCTTTTTTCTTTCTTTGTCTGTTTTCCTGTGCAATTATGTCACCTGGGCCTATTTATTTAATTTATTTTTCACAAACCTAAATAAATATTTCTATTTTTAAAAGGGGAAGTTGGAAAAAGAAGGGATTAAACAGTCTTGGCAATTGTATTTCATTTTGCTTTTAATCCAAAAGTCCCATAAAATATAAGAAAGATAAATGTATTCCGCTCTTAAATTAAAAAAAAAATAACTGTTTAAGAACAAGAAGAGTTTTTTCATGAAAAACAAACAGGGGCAGCTACGTTGTGCAGTGGATAGAGCACCAGCCTTGAAGTCAGGAGGATCTGAGTTCAAAACTGGTCTCAGATACTTAACACTTTCTAGCTATGTGACCCTGGACAAGTCACTTAACCACAATTGCTTCAGCAAAAACAAACAAACAAACAAATAAACAAAAAACAAATATAAACAAACAAACTACAAAACCTCAGGGAATTTAGGTGACTAAAACCTTAATGAGTCAACAGAATGACACGGAGACAGCATTAATAGCAATCTCATATTCATAGTAAGGGTGATTATAGACTCTGTATTGGTTGGATTAGTTTTTGGGGCCACATTCAAGAGAACTATTGATAAATTGAATAAGACTGCAACAGGGTAGCCAGAATATTCAAAACTATGGTATATTAAGATCAATTGAAAGACTTGGAGATGGTCTTCTTGGGGAAGAAAAAAATTAGTAGGATTCTGAAAGCTATCTTCAGATATTAGAAGGACTTTGAATAGGAAAAAAAAAACCATTTCTCTTAGTTAATTATGGAGATTCAGATTTTTGGCTCAATTAAGAAAAAAAGAGAAAATTATCTAATAACCAGAGCAGCTGTACAATGAAACAGAACACCATGTGAGATAGTGAACTCCCTGTCTCTAGAAGGATTCAAGCAGAGGATGGATATTCTCATTAAGGGATGAGGAAAATCAGATTCCTACATTGGAAAGGAAATTGGATTAAAGGAATTCCTCACTTCTTTGTATAAACTCTGAGATCTCAGATTAAATGGGATTTCCCCTCTTTTTTGTAAGGAACAAATTATAGAAAAGAAAGCTGTTGGCTTGGATTCAATTCAGAAAACAATTTGCTGGGGCTAAATTACCATTTGGAGGCTCGGTTACCTATGTCTACATCTATAATTTAACATGAAGATAACATCCATTTAATCACATAATGACAGCTATTAATCAGTAAATATATATTGGGCTTCTACAATGTATATGTAACTGTAGTAGAGGTCATATTTTTAGTGGGGAAGCAACACCCACAGGTGAAAACTGGAAAAAACCAATTCATTGAGCAGATCAAATATGAGTCCCAAAGGTTTGGGCAAATGATACTGAAAGGTAAGATATTTTAATGAAAGGAGCATTGTCAAGGGTTCAAATCCTGTCTCCTGACTTCACTATCCTTGTGACCAAATTGTCTTAGTTCTTTCATCTGTAAAATGACATCATAACATTTCCAGTACTTACAGGATTGTCTGCTAAAGAAATGTGAGCAAGACTTAATTTGAAGTACCTGAGCCCAAGGAAAGTCGTGATCTATCCTTCTAAGAATGCAGACTGGGCTTTTTATAGAATAGGACCTTAATAAATATAGACTGAATTAGTTCAGTGACAGATAATCTTCGAAAACAGAGCATTTTAGAACCAGAAGAAACCTTCAAGATCATCTTGTTCAAGCTCTTCATTTTATAAGTAGGAAACCTGAGGCCAAGAGAAGAAAAGGACAAGATCACAGAGTTGTACTTACTGTTATAGTTCTGGGATTCTGGTCAGGTTGAGTCTTAAATTAAAAAAAAAAAATCCATTTCTCATTCTTTAAACACTGGTAGCTCCTGCAGGCTATGTTAGTGACCATTGACCAGAAAATTGTAGATAAACAGTTGTTTATCTTGTCTATTTTGGTCAATGTATAGAGATGTTTGAATAAGAATTTTAACTACCTTTTCTCTACTTTTAAAAACTACTCTCCCTTCCCCTTTGAGTCGACATGTGCTGGGCTTTCCTAGAAGAATAGCATTAAGCAGAGAGTGCAGAGAAGCAGTAGTCCTGGTGAGCCGTTAGTGATCGATGTCATTAAGGACTTTTCTTGCCTGTTATTGTTATGGAGTTGGGAATATGGTTTGCTTTTCTTGGTCTGGGAGGCAATAATGATGATTCTCCTTATCTTAAACCCCTTTCCTGCTGCCCACAGCTACATACAGCTGTCTGAGACAAAGGCTTGAGACTCTGTGTCACTGGACTGGTTGCAGGATGCTAGCTAGAGCTTTGGGATTTGTTTCCTGGTGGGTCTTCTGAGGGCTTAAAAAAAATAAAGGAAAAATACAAAACCTAGTGTTCTTACCCTCTATTCCAGACACGTGCACCTACAGCAGGACTGAACAGACACCCTTGGTGAAGGCACAAATAGAGGATTTACTCTTTCTTCCAAAAACAGAAGGAGCCTTCCAGCCAAAGACTGAAATGAGTAACTTCCAAGAGCCTTTGTGCATAAAGAAAACAGAAAATCCCATCTTTCCAGGAACATGCTTGTATTTTTTACAAAAAAAATAAAGCCAAATGCAACTAGTGGAAAATGGATGTAATTCAATGGTGATAGAGGCAGTGGTGAGGAAATTGAAGGGGAAGAGGAAGCAAAGAAAGCCATGAGTGATTCTTTTTCCTCAGAGATTTTTGGAGAATTAATTCCTTTCTGAATTCTGAGGTTGTGTCTGAACTCTTCCCTTTCATTGTTGTACTCTCTTTGTCTGTCTGAATGCAACCACTCCACCAAATTGCTTACTACCTTGCCCCAAAGATACATTTGTAAAATCTAGAAGCCGAGGCTTCAGTTAGTTGAATTAGCTCAAGGGATATTGAGTTTGCTACTTGAGGCTACAATCAGTAATATGTTTTTAAGGAGAGAGGAGTTCAGCAGCATATATCAAAAAAAAAAAAAAAAGGAGGAAGTGGTCAAGGCTGTTTCTGGACAACTCTCAACATACATTTTTTCCCATGGTATTGGATTTGTCACTTTCCCTAGTCTATTTTCTTCCACCATTCTCTTCTAGTGTTATCAAAGAGGAGTGGCCTGAGAAGTTTTGTTCTAGACCATTTTGAAAAGCACCCCATGCATGTCAGAGCTTCCAGAACTGTCACTTGTAACTACTCTAGTTTTGAAATTAAAAACAGAGGATCCTGTTGACTAATACCCCTTGTTAGCTAATTGTCTAACAACAAATAAACAGGAGACAGTCAAAAATGTCCCACTGTTTGGATGACTGATTTCACTGTCTGAAATGAAGACTCCTCAGCCTTTGTAGTCCCCATGAGAATGTGGTTCTCTTTGGAGTTGACTGAACAAACATCGAGATCCAAACCTGGAGCATTGCTCTGGAGTTTCAGTCCAGCCTTTTCCTAGGGCAGACAGGTTGATGGGCCAGCCTTCATTCTGTGTCTGAGCAAATGTAATCATTCATCCACTTACAAGCAGCCCTACACCTACCTAGTGTGATCAGTCATTCATATTCCAATAGACTGATGTTTGAGGGTAACCTGGATATTCAGCCAGGAAACTTCAATAGAGAACAATTCTAATGCATTGTTTACAAATCAATTTCCCCTTTCAAATAGTCGGTTGGGAGAATGGGGTAGCCAGAGCAAGCCTGCCCGTGCTTCACACCTGTCACTCTTCACTTCCTAGCCAATGGCCACACTCTATTGATTCTTTAATCCCCTCTCTTTGAAAACCTGAGCCAGCTGATGCTCGGTAATTCAAAAGAAATTTCTTTCCTATAGAGCCCACCTCTACAGGTAGTGGAGCACCCAGGGCTAATTTTCCAGAGAAAATCTTAATTGGTTTATTGTGAATGAACTGGTAAAGCTTGTAATGGTTTTCTTTAGGGTGGAAGGAAACCATGGCCCCCAAACGCTAAGGTTGATAAAACGACCTTTAAGGCCCTTTCAAACTGTCTTATTTTAGAGAGATCAGAGAAAACTCTCAATTGTCTGATGACACCAGACGATACCCTTGCTACCCCCTCAACCATGAGTGGCAACTTCCCCAACGGATTGATATACTTCCTCAGCCTTGGGAGAGCTGAGAGGACTGATCAGCAAAGTACTAAAGAAACTTAAACGTTAAAAAACAAACAAAAAAACCCTTTTTATTTACACGGAATATCTGAAATACAGAAAGTGTAAACTTTCAGATAATATACATAATAATAGAATAAACTCTTTATGTACAAAAATACATTTTCATATGAATGAAACATCTTGAATAAATTAAACTCCTATGCAGCGCCGCGGTTGAATAGCCCGTGTCTGCTGCGCTGAGCCCTTCTCTATAGCACTAGGACGGTGCTGGAGGTCACGATCCATAATGCATGAAGCCCACTCCTTGTCTCTCCTTTTTAAGCCTTTTCATTGTATTGTCTGCCCGTTCAAACCAAATTTTCATGCTCGTTTTTCTTCATTAGAGTTCTACAAATTGTAAAATTGACTTTTCACCTCGTCTTCAGCAGCTGACCTGCCCCTTTGCTAACTCCCCTTGCAGTGGGGGCTCAGCTCAGCGGCGCCACAAAGAAGGGAGTCTTGGGGAAGTTCACAAAGTGCAAAAAGGGAAGGACGCCAAGTGAAGGATTCTGCTAGGGGCTGGAGGGACCAAGGGGACTCAGAGCCCCAAGGGCGAACCCGCACTCCTCAAGCTCCTCTGAGGATAGCTGAGCAGGGGAAGCCCCAGACTTTTAACTGCACCCCTACCCACCCCTACACCTACTTCTCCACCCTTCCTCTCCTTTAGAGTTCAGGGGGCCTCCCCGAGGTCATTTGTGAGATGCCCGCCTGGGTCAGACGGAGCGAAGTCTGTGTATGCGCGCACCAAGGGTTTGGCTAACGATAGGGCGCAAAACAGGGGACGCCGTGGACTAAGTCTTTGGGCAGGCCAGGGAAGAAGAGGGGGTCGGGGTTTGCGCAGCCAAAGTCCTCGGAGGCTGCGGGGCTGCTTGGGTTAGAGAGGGGGGACGAAGAGCAGCAGGAGGAGGGTGGGGAGAAGGAGGGCGGGGAGAAGGAGGAGGAGGAGGAGGAGGCTGCAGGTGGGGAAGCGCTGGAGATCCACGATTCCCCATCGCTGCCCGAGTTGGGAGAGTCGGCGGGGTGGAGGTAGGTCGGTAGGAGCAGCTGCTTGGGGGGCCCTTGCAGATACTGGTCGGCAAGGCGCAGGGTCTCAGCGAGGGCCCAGATGTAGTTGTAAGCAAAGCGCAGGGTCTCGATCTTGGTGAGTTTGGTTTCATCCGGGAAGGTGGGCAACACGCTTCGCAGTTCGTCCAGGGCCGCATTCAGGTTGTGCATCCGATTGCGCTCGCGGTCGTTGGCCTTCACTCTGCGGGTCTTGCGGATGGTGTGCAGCAGCGCCTCGCTCCTCACCCGGCCGCGGCCTCGCCGTCTCTTGCGCTCCTTCTCCTCCTCTTCCTCGCCCTCCCTCAGCTCTTCTCTCCGGCGCTGTGCGGGGGGCTGGGCGGAGGAGGGGGCCTGCGGGAGCCCACTGCTGTCCTCCTCGTCTGTGAGAAAGTATGACAGGTCGCTGCTGGTCTCGAAGTCGGAGAGGTTGCTGTCCGCGAGGGCGGCCATTCCTGAGGGAAACGGAGAGACGCAAAAGGTGTTAATGAACTTAGGGTAAGGAAGGGAGCGCGGGGTCCTCCCTTAGTTGTGAGGGCATGGCGTTCTTTTCAAGACCCACTTACTTGTCCAGTTCCAAGTCCCGGCCCGACCCCTCCCCCTAAGCGGAGTTTCTTAGACGGGAGGAAATGGAAAGTTCCCGGAAACTTCCGGGCTAGGCCGCCTGAGAGGGGCCACGCGACAGCCTTGTCTCTGCTGCTATCTCGCCCGTGATCAGCTCGTGTGAGCACAGAGTGTGGCACACGACTGGCCTCAGGACACCTTATATACCCTGAAAAACAATAGGTGCTCCCATCCCCTCCGGCTCTCCCTCCCTGCGCCCCCCCCCCCCATCGGTCTCTCCGCTCCCACTCCCCCCACCCCCGCCTGAGAGAATGAATGGAGAAAGGCAGCAGGTCGGCCCCGTGCTGCACCCTGGATAATTTACATAATTTATGCAGGCGGGGGTGAATCTCCCTCCCCCTTCCCCCTCGGTCCCCGGAGTGTGCCTATAATTACTGCGGGCCAATCGCAAGGCAGAGCGGCCGCGGGCCACGTGAGTTATCTCCGGGTTAAACCCCGATTGAGCTTCATTAGTATTTTTGGAGGGGAAGGGTTGTGAGGGATTGGGCAGAATCCGAGGGAGGTTAGGCCTGGGGGCGAGGGGAAGCACACTCCTGCGCTCGCAAAGTCCCAGGAGCCCTAGGAGTCTGGGGCGCGAGGGTGGGGGGCGGGGGGCGCACGGCGTTCACTGACTGGAGCTAGCAAGGCCCTCGCCAGTCCTCGGGGGCCCGTCTCGGAGGCTGGGATGCAGGGCACAAAGGCACAGTAACTCCGAGTGCGAATTAGAGCGCGGAGTCCAGAAGTGAAGTAGAAAGGGCTCTTCTTGCCTCGCTCCTCTGCTTCCTCACACACTGCACACACCACCACCGCCACAAACAAACCAACAAAAGAACACCTTCCCCTTGGCCCGGGGAAGAAGAGAAGGGAGGAAGTGGGCTAAAGGAGAAGCGTTCGGTCAGGTGTGTGAATCCTGTCTGGCCCACGGCAGGGAGGACCGCTGAGCACTTGTTCCCAGGGCCGAGCGTTCCGTGAGATAGCGGTGAAAGGAATGACGGGATAGGGGCGCTGCATAGTAATTTAAAAGAACCATTTTACAGCGCTCGGGACCGTGTTTCTATAATTTACTTATTTATTTTAGGGCATAGGAAGAAAATTTCGTGTGCATGTTTCTTTCCCTCTTGGTCTTCACTGCCGATCCCCAAGTGGTGATTTTGATAACTTTATTACTGTGGGCTTTTAAAGTATCCACAAACACACTAGGGACCACTTGTCTAAACCTCTTCTCCCTCTCTAGGGAGTCAGATTTCTTTCATGTTTTAGGATGTCATTGTCCATTTTCTCCAATTTGGGGGAGGAGAACTGGACGGAAAACGGGATGGAGAATAGCACAGAGACCTTTATGCTCTTCCATGCAAAGCAGAATTAAGCTTGGTGATTTGTGTAAACCTAGATGGATATTTCCCAGTTGTCTAAGTGGTTTTAGCCACTTTGCATTATCTGCAACAAATGTCTAATTCCCTTACTGACTTCCCTTTCAAAGGAGTCACCGTCCTTCTCGTCTTCTCTAACCCGTCAGCTGTTGCGCAGTCAGGGAATTGGAAACGAATTTTAGTATCACCGGAAGTCAAACAATTAGCAAGGGAAATCTGCCACTCTCCTCTCTGTCCCATTAAATCCACAGCCCAATATAAATGATTTTTGTATTATCGACTGCGTGATCAATTGAAAGGGGTATTCTTTTTACTTGTGCTGATAACTGACGGTTAACTACGTCCCAAAACGATATTTTTAGAAACATTGGAAAATAGGACCTTCCTTACCCTTTTGAAGGGGGCTTTTCTATTCCCTGAAAGATTTCGTGCTTTTGAAAATAACAAAGATTTGGAATCCAGTTTGAAACAGTCACTGGCTAAAGGTGTGTTTTGCTTGATCTCTTTTTGTTGTTGCTGGATAGATAGGGAAAAGGGTTAGTGGAAGTTAGTGGTTAGCGGAAGTAAGCGGGAAATCTTGGCACTTTTGGCTAATTTTGTCCGTTGTTTTGTTTGTCTTTGCCCCTGCTTCCTTTTGCCCAAATGGCTGAGGCGGCAAGGATTTCAGATACATTCTCGATTTTTAAGAATATTTTGTAATTTTGTTAGGCACATCTCCCCTCCTCCCCCTGTTCCCCCCATGGGTCTTAAGTTTGTTAAAGCTGTAAATCAACCCAAGTCTTTCAAAGAGCATCTTTAAATAATTGTCACTGAAAGGAAATTGTTTCTTATTTTCCAAATGACTGCATGTATTTTGTGCATATTGTATTTTGAAACCCACACTTTTTATATGAACTTTCTATATGTGAATGATCTTGAGCTCTAGTGTTCAATCAAGTATACACACACATGCATATGTACAAATTATATGTGTATATATAATACACACATACATATATACACTCAAAGTTCTCCTGTTCTTTCACTCTTATACATCCCATTACCCCCATTTCCTCCCATATATCAATCAATCAATCAAAAACCAATTATTAGGTACCCAATTTTTGCCAGACACTGTGCTAAGCCAGAGTAATTAAAAAAGAAAAGCAAAAATAACTTCTGCTATCTTCAAAGAGCTTAGATTCTAATAAGAGAGAAAACATGAATCAGAATATAGGAGATCAATGCAAAATAGATGGAAAGTTACTTTAGAGTGGACAACATTAGCAGGGGTAATTAGAGGACAAGCAGGAAAACCCTCTTGAACGAGGTGATGTTTGAGTTGAGTCTTAAAGGAAGTCAGGAATTCTCAAAGTCAAAAGTGGGAGGGAAGAACAATCCAGGCATGGGGAATAGGCAAAGCAAAGGCATAGAAATGGGAGTGTTGTGTGCTAGGAATAGCAAGTTGGTCAATGTGGATGGATTGTTTACTTCTTTTTTCTTATTCTTCTTTCTTTGGAAATGCAGTTCTAGAGTTGGAAGGAACCCCAGAGGCCGTTAGTATGACTCATTTCATTTTATAGAAGAGGATTCAGAGGTTCAAGGAAGTTAGATGACTTTTCCAAGGTAACAGGTAATAAACATCTCACCTGGTAGTAAGTGTTGAATTCAGATCCTCTCATTCTACATCAAGACTCTAATAATTTTCTCTTTTCCAACATAAATACAAGGAATTTATCTCACTACATCTTTGTTACAGAAATTGGTCTTCTTGTATTCTGTTTATGCTTTAGTTTGCATGTAATCTATACAGCATCAGTTTTCTGGTGATGGATAGCATTTTTGTTAACAAGTCCTTCAGTGTTGTTTTAGATCATTGTATTGCTGAGAAAAACAAAGTCATTCATAGATGATCATCTTATATTATTGGAATTACTTTGTGCACAGTACATTCCACTTTGCATCTTTCCAGATTTTCTTGATGAGTATCCTGCTCATCATTTTTTATGGCACAATAGTTTTCCATCACAATCACATATCACAGTTTATTCAACCATTCCCCAGTTGATGGGCATCTCAACATTGGGACTTGTAGAAAGCCAGAGAAGCCAGTAGGCAGAGATGAGGATGGAAAGTACCCTAGGTATGGACTACAGCATGGACTACATATAGTCATAGTCAAGAGATGAAGTGTCTTATTTAAGGAATAGTGAGAACAATATTATTGTATCCAAGATTACATGGGGGAGATTAAGGTGTAAGAAAATTGAAAGAATAGGAATGGGGCCAGATTATGAAGGATTTTTAAAAGCCAGATGATTTTATATTTGATCCAGGAAATGATAGAGAGCCATTGGAGTTTATTGAATGGAAAGGGAACAGAGGGTGATATGATCAACGCATATCAATTTGACATCTGAATGGAGATGTCAGAGGAGAAAAGAAATTGTTTTTGAGATCTATAACAAAGATAAAATTGACAGGTCTTGGCAACAGACAAGATATAGGGTAAGAGAGAGGTTGAGTAGTAGAGGATTAGAGCTAAATTAACCAGCCTGAGTAGAATGAGAGGGTGATAGTACCTTCAATAGTGATATCCAGTAAGCATTTTGAGATGCCAGCCTGAGAGGCAGCAGTGAGGCAATGTATGAATAAATAGATGTGGGAATCATTGATATAGAGATGATAAGGAATAAGAGAAAACATCCTAACAAGTAAAGCTAACCCAAAGTAGAATGGATCCATAGATTTAGAACTAGGAGGAACTTAAAAGTTGACTTAAAGTCAGTTCAACACCCTACTTCACATCAGGAAAATGAGGCTCACAGAGTTTAAGTAACTCACTTTAGGTCCCATAATCAGAAGTATCTGAGGTGGGAATCATACCCAAGTTTTCCATATTCCTAGGCTAGTCTTCGATTCATTATGCCATGTTTCCTCCTTTCGTGTAGTGAATAGAGAGAAGTACAAATCAGGACTCTGATTAACTGAAAGCGACCTAATTATCAGTCTGGGAGTAGAAGTGAGGAGATCTGTGGCTTATGCTTGACTCCACCATTAATTTAATTAGCATCCTTGAACAAGTCATTGATCATTTATAAGTCTCACTGTAGAATGAGGAGGTAGTACAAAATGATTATTAAGGTCTTTTCCAACCCTAAGATTCTATGATTTCTAGGGAGATAGCTCTACAAAGAGGAATACTTCACAATATCTGTGATTTCAACAGTGGGCTCATTTCCTCTAATGGTATAATCTCATCTTAATAAATGCTTTTCCTGAGAATGGGTGGCTGACAAATGACATCATCTAGTGGCCAGCTTTCTGGGGATGAGTCTTTCTGTTCTTATGTAGATCATTAGGCGCATGGTCTGTGACCAGAACCATCCATATTTGAAGTTTTTCAGCTTAGTAGGACACATATTATCTGGCACTTCTCTTGAATAACCTTTGAAATTGTAGGGGTATCTCCATGCCAGAGTGAGGTTTCAGGGGAGGAATTTCCTTGAGAAACATCAAGTGAATATGAGCAAATACAAAATAAGGTGGTACTATTCTGTTTCAAGGTAGGCCAGACTAGACATACTGCAGGAGGCTATTAATATGTGTATATAGTTCTGTAGCTCCTGGAAGAAAAAGTCAGTTTATTAATAGGTTTCAGGACCTCTTTTCAGAGAATCTGGATGATAAGTGCTAACATTGCTCAGGCAAGGAATAAGCATTTATATAGCATACACACACACACACACACACACACACACACACACATATACATACATATTGCCAGAAGCTTCACAAACTTTCTTGGTAGAAACTATTATTATCTTCTTTTGTAAATTGTTGAGGAAACTGAGGCAAACAAAAATTAAGTGACTTGTCCAGGTAAGTCTCTGAGGCCAGAGATGAAGTCAGGTCTTTTCTGATTCCAGAAGCTCTAGCCATAGTATCACCCGATGCTTCACACAGAGAAAGCTAGTATATTAATATACTGGGGAAAAAATGATAAAGCCTTATTGAAATTCCTAGAATTTTTAAGTTACCTGCTTTGTCATCTATTACCATGTTTTATCCTTAATTGACCCTGTAAGGTTGATTGGGAGGACAGGTAGCATTAACTCCTTTTTACAAATGGGAAAGTTGAGGGCCAAAGGAAATCACACCTTTTTTAGTGGTGTAGCTGGAACAAGAATAGCAGTTAATAATTATAATGATAGCTAATATGATTAAAAATGATCATCTCAGTTAATCCTCACAAGAACCTTAGGAGATAGGTGCTATCATTTCCCCCATTTTATATATGAGGAAACTGAGACAAAAAAGAATGAAATATCTTACAGCTAGTTAGTTTCTGAGGCCAAATCTGACCTCAGTCAGCCAATTTTTCTTGACTACAACTCTATTATTCTCTCTACTCTACCACCTAGCTGCCCCAAAAGATAGTTTTTTTTTTTTAATCAAAACATATTGTTTTTTCTTTATAGTTGGCATCCTATCCTGGTGCTTTGAGAGGGATCTCAGAGCAGTATACAAACTGCAAATTGTATATTTTCCCAAATAGAAGCTAATTTTTTTTATTTTTTGCTATTCCCTACTCTTCATGATCCCATTTGGGTCATTTGGGATTTTCTTGTTAAAAGTACTGGAGTGATTTGCCATTTCCTTTTCCAGTTTATTTTACAGACAAGGAAACTGAGTCAAACAGGTTAAGTGTCTCACCTGGAGTTACGCAGGCAGCAAATGTCTGAGGTTGGATTTATATTCACGTCTTCCTAATTCCAGTCCTAGCTCTCTCTATACTCTACCACCTTGCTGCTTATATACATATACATACTTACATACATCTATATATACATATTCTTAGTTCAGGAGTAACTTTTCTGCATGTGATTAATAGTCTATGTTGAACATCATCAGTGTGTACTTTATGCTAAGTGCACAAATATTATTATTTGGCTGGAGGAGGGTAGAAAATGCTAGAAAGTGTGTTTCCAATGTTGAGTGATGATGGAAATCACAGTCACAATAACTAGATAATAACTATTACACAATGACAGTATTTTCATTCTTCCTAGATTTTACATGTTCAATTTGGTCAGTTTCTCTCTGTCTCTAGAGAAGCATAAGATGCAAAAAGCATTCTAAAGCTTTGCAAAGTTGAAGATATCTCTGATTTCATATGTGGAAGCAAAAAATAATAATATTCAGAGAAGAAAGGCAAACAAATACAGAAAGAGTCTGGCTCATAGGAACTAAAAATGAGGACAATATATTATTTACATAATTATGCTTATACATATTTCATTTCATTGAATATTCATATAAATATTTCAGTTTTAGAAATGAGAAACAGAGAGTGGAGCTAGGAATATGGAAAGTAAAAGCAACTCTATTTTCTTTACTGATAATCCATGACAGTTGTGGCAGGGGGAAAAAAAAGGACAAAAAAATGAGTCAGGAGAATGAAGACAGAGGGTGTCTTTCAGTAACATAGCAAGGAAAATGGCAAATTATCCATGCTTTACACAAATCTGTGTAGGCTCTCAGCCTTTCACCCTGAATCATACAGTGTTGGCCATGTACATATTCCACCTAGCATATTTCTACTTGAATAGAGTACTCCATTGAGGAGCGCTACATTTTCTTTGGTATGCATTTATCATGTTTATTAGGTAAACCAGATGCATTTAGATCTAACTCTTAACAAGCACAATTTAAATTCTGATCCATAAGAATTAACTTCCCCAAAAGGTAGGGAGATTTATTTTTAAATGAGTTTCATAAACTTGTATTTTTATTAAGTACCTAGACCTATGCTTGGGTATGGGATACAATATGTATATTTTGGGGGTGACAGATGTGCTGCTTCCATACATGATCTTAGTTGACAGAAAGTTCGTAAGTGTGTTTGTGGCTTGGGCAAATGTAGGGGCCACACAATGTCTTTTTTGTGCCTGAAGGAGAGAAAATAGAAGAGGCAAATGGGACTGGATGCAAGAGCAGTGTGGCTAGAGCAAGCTGAGCAGCCCTGAGCTTTAAAACCTTAAAGAGAGGCATAAGGTGCTTTCCCTGAGGAGATATGAAGACCCTCCTGATTACACCGTGGAATCAGTTTACATTTCATCTGCTAGAGGCTAGGAATTGATCCAGAAATCTTTACAATGGCTATTGAGTTTTGGCTTAATGGAAAAGTTCTTGAAGTTAAATTTTGTCTCAGGATCTAACACAAAAGGGGTCCCTCCTCTATATAGTAATACTGCTTCCTTGAATTAGAAAGTGGAATTCTTTTAGCCAGGTGGCTTTATCTTCATCCATTTCTCACTTGCATATTCTCGAAAATATTTTTGGCAAAGAATTTTTTATTTTGAATTGTTAGGAAATTTTCATTTGTGTTTTGTGGATCATTGGTTTTCACAAGCAGGACCATATTTCCTTAAGGCTGTGGCTGTGTAAAAAAATTTTTTTTGTTGGTAGCGAAATGGATCTCAGTGAATACCACAGCATTCAACCACTCACTGTTTGATGCAAAGGATTAAGAAATCATCATACTCAACCACAATGGAGAAATAGTTGCACTGTTTTCTTCCTGCTTTTCTGTACCTTAACATTTTGTTATATAGCAAATATAGCTATATAGTTTATATAAACTAATGCTCAGCTTGAATACAAATACATTTTGTTTGTCGTAATTAAAATGTTTTAATGAGACAACCATAAAATCAACCATTAATTATTTTATTTCAAACACTTCTGCTTTCTTTTGAACCAGGTCTATTTAGAAATAGTTTAGAGAGAAGCCTGCAGTTTTATTCTTTCCTCTGTATTATACACAGGAGTGGAGAAGTCATTTATAAATAATTACACAATGTTTGGGGTCTTTGGGCTTGTATAATATATCAAAGCGATTAGTACATGTATTGTTCCATTGTAAACGCTTTTTTTCTCCTTTTCGTCTCACTTGCCTTGTCTTCTTTCCAAACCTTTTTCTGGAAACCTTTTGTCTTCTTCATTCTTTCTGCTTGTTACAGTCCAGGAACATTCTTCTTATTCAAACACTCTCAGCAGGAGCAGAAAAGAAAGCTACTTCTGTCACATCCTAAGTTTTACCATCACTTTCTGGCATTTTCTTTTCTTCTAGTTTTCCCAGACTGCTAATAGGCAATGAAGAATTATAACGCACATGAATTATTGTACTATCCCTTAGTGTTATCCTCTTGTATTGTGGGGGTGTGAGGGAGAGTAAAAAGTTCCCTTTTCTGTGGGCTTAAGGGAGGGATGAGAGTGAGCCAGAAACAATATATTTATAACTTCACATGTCTTTTGAACGTTAATGGTCCTCACACCCACACTCCATTTTTTCTGCCTCTAAGAATTCATGTTTTACATTTTTGCTCTGGTTCCTAAGAGTTTTCTTTTATGGAGGGTATAGAACCTCTATAGCTTGAAGGATATCTCCCTCTTCACAGAATTGATCTGAATGTCACTCATTTCTCACCTATTATTATTTTAGAGTTTGAAAAGCTTTATTTATGCTCGCAAAAACCTGTGCACATAAGGGAAAAATGTCAAAAGAGTGCCAGTGTTTGCTGCTTCTTTGGGACTTAAACTGTGCTCTGTCATAGGATAGTTTAACCTTATTACCTCTATTAACTGATAGAAATAATATTTTTACAAAATGGTCCCAGGTCACTAACAGGAAAGATAGAATCCCATAGAAAAACAAGTTGGTTTGTCAGGAAAACTCAAGTCAAGTGATCCGACAAGTATTCTACAATTCAGAAAAGGCTTCTCCAAGGAGATCTATCTCTGTGATAGGATTAGGCTTGCACGAGATAGGATTGCATTTCTGTCATAAACCACGTGAGAAAATGAAATTATTTCAAAAGTACCAACAAAACTAATCCTTGTTATTCAGCAGGAGTAACCACTGTGCCCATGTGGCCAGAAATACACTTCTCTGCAGGATTTTAGCACTGGCCTCTTAGAGATAGGACTTGTCAAGTCCCTGGAAATCCCTGGAGTAAAGTTAAGGAGGCAAAATGAGATTTCTTTATGATGCTCATTCTTTTGGCCAGTAACTGACCTCTTTTTATAGGCACCGAAATGAAAAAGATAAAGTAAGTTTTGGTAACACCAAACAAACAAAAGAGAAAAACTTTGAAGATTACCATATTCACACATCTTTATTAGTGGGAATTTTCCTTACTAGGCTTTTTTATACCAATCACCAGTTGCCTATACATACAGTACAGGTTTAATAAGGCATTTAATAATGTCTCTTAAATGGAATTGAATTGCCCTGATCTGCTAAATTATGATGAAACTTGAGTAAATCTAGGCTTATTTTGGAACTTGAATGCTTTGGACTCTGCTGAAGACAATTTGATGAAAAAGCTTTTAGTGACATTGAAAAGGTTAAAAAAAAAAAGAAAGAAAAAGAAAAATCAGCTAGCCTTAAGTATGAGAAAAAAGCCTTGAGAGAATATTTCAAGGGAAGATTAACTAATTTTCCTAATGAGGCCCCTTTCTAAATCTAGAGACTTTATTTTGCTACTTTTCTCTCTCTCCCTTTCCCTTCTCTCTCCTTAGTCACCCCCTCTGCCTTCCATTTCTATCCCTCCTCCTCCTCCCTCTCTCCACCCCTGTGCCATGTGTAACATTTAGCAATCTGTCAAGACTCCAAGTGCGTTTACATATGAAGGGCCTACTCTCGCCCAACATTGGAAACCCGGTGAATGGACATTGCTGCCATCACTTCTCCGCAGAAGGGTCCTAGCCGAACTAGGATGGATTTGCCCCCATTTGCATAGCAGGTGCTGCTTCTTGTCCATTCTTACTTAAAGAAGTTTTAATATGGGATAAATTACCAGGAATTAGGAACAGGCATGGGGGAGAATAAAAGAACTGTGTAGTCAGTCTTATTACAGCCTGGCTTGGGAGGAGTGGGGAAGGGAGGGAAGATATTAAAGAAAATCAAATTTAAAAGTCTCTTAGTGCCTTATGGGCTTATAGTGGGGCGGGTAGAATCCTAAAAGGAGGGGGAGAGGATGGGGGAAGAAGAAACTTTAATCAATTTGCTTTAAAATTCAGTTTTGTAACTAGTAAACCAATAAACCCAAGACAGTAATACGATTACTGGCCCGAGATCTTTGAGTAAGAAAGTCTGGTAGGAGTTTAAATTGTTAATCCGCATAATCCATCCACTGCGTTGTACAACTATTGAAGCCACAAGAGATTTTATTTTCTTCTTCTGGTCTTAAAGAAAAATCAAGCAAGGCAAAAATAGGACCATTACTTGTGAATGATAATGAATTCTTTACTTCAGTGCGCCAATTGTGTCTCAGGGCCTCTGCTCCCGGCTCGCTCCTTCTCTCTGCACCCAGCGCTCCCCCTTCATCTTAGTCAGATAGGGGGTGGGGATGGGGGAAGGCAGAAAGCTCATGCTTACAACAGCTATGGAAACCAGTTTCTTTGTAGCTACTCAGGCATTAGGTCTTTGGGATCTGAGGTTTGATTCCTTCTGTTTGGAAACCTCTGAAAAGCTCAGAGCAGACTGGATTTTGAAAGAGATAGAGATTGGGTTCAGTTCTCCCCTGCGTAGCTCTCTTGCTTCACGGTCCCTCTTTCCACTGCAAACCCCCTCACATACCTCTTCATTTCATTCCCTTTGAATTGGGGCCCTCTCAAAAGAGAACCTACAAATTCATATAACTTTGCATTCATTCCATACGGAGGGCAAATGGAATGTTCAACCTTCCCTCCTTCCCTGAAACTCAAACCCATATGAAGAAGAAAATCAATTGTAAACTTAGATAGGACCCTTCTAAAATGTGAGGGATACTGGAATCTGGGATATCAAAGGTACTTGGAAAGGGAAAAAAAAACTTTTGGAAAATGGGGAGGGGGAGAGGGGCCTGAAGCACCTTCAAATGTTTAAAGCTGTGTCCACAGCAAATTCAATCACTATTATTTTCTCCTGAAAAATGAGCACTATCCCAGCAACATGGATAAAATACCAGTAGCCCACATTTGCTTTAAGGTTTACAAAACACTTTATATTTTACATTAATTATCTCCCAAGTAGGTGCTATTATTCCACCCATTTTCCAGGTGGAGAAACTGATGATCTTAAAAGAGCTAGTAATTTTCCAGAAGGGACACAGATTTTAAGTATCAGAAGTAGGATGGCTTCCTGACTGCAGGACCTACACACTGTCCCACTACTGTGTGTGTGTGTGTGTGTGTGTGTGTGTGTGTGTGTGTGTGTGGTGGAGGGGTGGGATTTTCAGCTTTCACAAGTAGTTTGTCTACCGAATGGCCATCTGCTATTAAGCGGAAATAATTGAAGTAGTGCTCATTCACACACTTATTCAAAGTTGATAGGAAACTTGTTATTGTCATTTCTTCTTGGAATCTCAAGTTGTGCTGTTTATGTTGAAACTGAGCACATCAGAGACTATGAAAATCTATTTTTTATGCACAATTCTATTGAGCTTATTGCTAGTATCTGCATTTGCTGAGAGCTATGGGAGCATCCTTGCCCCTCCCTCACTTCATTCACTCGAGTCCCCAAGAAGACACCTTCTTTTTCTTTTTTCTTTTTTTTTTTAAAATGAACCCACTCCCAAGATGTTTCAATCTTTCCCCGAAACTAGAATTTTATAAGTAGCAGTTTGAGATGCTTTAAATCAACCATATGGTTTAGAGAGCAGTAACTTGCAGTACACCAACAATAGGGAAATTAAGAGGCAGAGGTCAGTGGCCAAGCTAGGGATGGCTGCAAACCTCTCTTTCAGTCTAATAAAGCTGTTGTCTGGGGGTAATGATGCAAATGCTTCACCCCTTTCTCGCTGGCCGCCAGGAGAGTCTAGAACGTGATTTGTCATACAATCTGAATCTTTGGGAGGACTTTAGACAGAACCACCCCCAAAGATGGAGATGAGCCATATGTGCACTTTGCATCTGAAGTAGGGGGTAAAAGGGAGGGGAGAGCAGCAGACAAGGATCAAGAATGCATTCCCTGTCAGTGTTTCCAGAATGAAAGATTTCTGGCAAATGGCCTGACAAGAAGACATTTTCTGATTAGCTATTTCGATCTAAAGCTTTTGCACTTCTTAACCCCAATTACGACAAGCTCTGGCTGCAGCCTCACAAACTCTGGCAGTATTTGATTGAAAATTAACAATGTGTGCAAAAAAAGGTGGAAATCTGATTGAGTTTTTTTCCCCCCAAACATCCCTGTTCCTGTAACTCAGTGGCAACTCAAATGAAGATTCCAGATAAAATATTCTTATTAATAGAAGAAGTTATTTTACTTCATTCAATTCTTCAGTTAACGTTAACTGGGGCTGAACTAGCCAATATAAAACTGCTGAAACAGAAGAAATAGAAGATAAGCAGGCTATCTCTCTGCATATTGTGTGTGAAATATTTCTATCTGGGAGGTAGGAGAGCAAGGAAAGCTATTGAAAAAAGCCAAAACATGGAAGAAAATCACCTCCTAATGCATGATAAGGAGAGAAGGATGAGTTTATTGTTCTAAGAAAAAAAAAAGTGTGAAGTCAGCATGCAAATCAAATTTACTAAAAGGTAAGTTTCCAGTTATGTAAACTGGATGTCCAAAGTACATCATAGAAGAGATTGCCAGTCTAATAGGGCTAGCTCCCCCCAGAGTCATGTAGAGGAAATACTTCATCATGTATTTTTTAAAGATAAACTAAAACATTGTAGGTGAAGTGGCTTAACTGGCCCTTTTAGTTAGGCATGTCATAGATTAGCCAGTTATACAACCTGGTCTTAATAGTAAGAATTTCTCTGGAGGAGAGACGGGGATTAGAAGGGAGAAGGGGAAATGAAGACTTTAATATAACAAAGAAGAAAGATTATAGATTATAAACTTAAAGCTGAAAAGAATCTTATCTAGTACAACCTCTTTCTTTTGGATCTGGGAAAACTGAGGCCCAGAGAAGTGATATGATTTCTCTGTTATATAAGTGTCAGCTTCATGCTGGAATTGCCTGCCATCACCTGAGTGGTAGCACTGGGACTAAAGGCAGCATGATATATTTGTGTGTGTGTGTATACATATACATGTATATATACACATGTGTGTATGTATACAATGTGTTATATAATAGTTTAATATTTTGACAGGTATATTATTTCATCCATGTCCTTCCATCAATATATAATGCAAACCTTTGAAGTTTTTGTAGATAATTTCATGAGTTGCTGGGGCCAAAAATAATCTATCACCTTGTAATTAATCTGATAATAAACCCATTTGCACTTAGGTAGGCTGGGCCCTGGAGGACAGGGTTTAGTTAGTTATTGGGTCTATATTCAGATCATTTCTAAAATGGCAAGGCTTGCCTTCTACTGGCACATAAATCAGTAACTCAAGGTCATCAACACTTCATGATGAAGCATTAGGAAGAATTATTCCTAAAGGATATAATGTTATATAGAAAAGATAGAGACAGGTGATGCCATAGTGCATAGAGGGCTAGACTTGACTTGGAGTCAGGAAGTTCAAATCTGATCTCAGACATTTAATAGCTGAGTGACCCTGAACAAGTCACTTAACCTCATATGCCTCAGTTTTCTCATCTCATGGTAGGAAAGGGTAAACCACTCCAGCATCTTTGCCAGGAAAACCTCAATGGGTCATGAAGAGTTGGACATAACCAAAAACAACAGAACAAGAACAAGAGCTGGGATTAAAACTCAGGTCTTCTGGTTCTAGAGTCAACCCTCTTTCTACTACATCTGTATGAATGAAACTATTGAACAACTATGTATATATATATATATATATATATATATATTATATATATATATATGTCTCTGTGTGTGTGTGCGTTCATGTGTGTGTATGTATAAACACACATAAATACACCCCCATATAAACATATGGGCACATACACATATATAAGGTGAATTATAAACTTAGAACCATTCATAGCTGTGCATATACATAATGATATATGTATTTATTGTGTAAACACATTGCCTGACTATCAATGCATTTAGGATTTAGAGATGCCCAGGGATCAGCTAGGTGCAACTGAGGTTATATGATTGCTCTGGATTAGTCTGAATCATATGAACCCATGGAGTTGGGGATTCATGCCTATTACTGTACAGGGCCTGATATGGGGGTGGGCAGTCTGTCCTTTGGATATATCTCCTTTTGCCACTTGGGGTATATGTATGTCTGTGTAATTTTAGGATGTAAAAAGCATATTGTGGTGGGAAACTGAGAAGTCATAATCTACCTAAGAGGCTAGGGGCAATCTGGGGGAGGAAGATATTAATTGTTGTCTGTCCATCCTTAAGCTTTCTTGTATTTTCTACAGATCAGAGATATTGGAAAGTTTTTTAATTTCCTCCTGTCACTTGCACATTAAGAGGTAAACACAATCTGCCTATGTCCTACCTCCCCCTCTCTATATCTTGGCCGCAGGATATTAATTTCTGTTCTCTCAAAACATTCTCCCTCTTTCATGCTCACAGCCATGTTCACATTAGCAAACAGCATCAGCCAATAGCTGAGGAGCTGAAAGGGAAAGGTGGAGGTGAACTCCTAGGTGACAATTCCCTGTGGACAATGAGGACCCTGAGAGCTGTGACCACAATCCTTTTCACTACTACACCTGTTACCACTGATTGTTTACCATGATGGAAACTGGATGAAAGGTAAGGCCTGGAATAACCAGAGTGTATGGTGGAATGGAATTTTCTGATTATATGAAGGATGGGCAGAAAATTCTGTCTAGTTTCAAAACTTGTTAAATCAAATGTTTCTAAAATATCATTAGTATCATAAACTTGGAGCAAGAGATCAATTTAGTCAAATTCTTTGATTTTTATTGATCAGAACACTGAGGCCCTTAAAAAGAAAAAAGGGGGCAGCTGGATGGCGTAGTGGATAGAGCACCGATCTGAGTCAGGAGGGCCTGAGTTCAAATCCATCCTTAGATACTTAACACTTCCTCGTTTTGTGAATTTGGGTAAGTCACTTAACCCCAATTGCCTTTTTTAAAAAAAAATAAAAGAAATTACTCACAGCTACTAAATGACATACTCCAGATGTGAACTTGGGTCTCCTGAAACCAATTTCAGTGATTTTTCCATGGTACTGTGTTGTGAGAACCAGCTTGTCCAAAACTCTCATTTGACAGGTGGAGAAATTAAGGCCCAGCCAAAAAAAGAGACTTGCCTATTGTTGTGTAGCTGGTAACAGTCATGATTTGTGGTGCAGTGAATAAAGAGCTGGCCCTGAAGTCAGGAAGACCTGAGTTCAAATGTGTCTTTAAACACTTAATAGCTGTGTGACCTTGGTCACTTAACTTAGTTAAGTCTGCCTCAGTTTTCTCATCTGTAAAATCAGCCAGAGAAGGAAATGGGAAATTGCTTCAGTATCTTTGTCAAGAAAATCCCAAATGGGGTCACAAAGAATTAGGACATGACTGAAAAATGACTGACCAGCAATAACAAATTAATGCTATATCCCACAATATTAAATAACAAAAATAAAAACAAGAGTGTGTAGTGCCCTCCTGTACTCAGATATTTTATTGTCCTCAATCCATCCTTTCCTTCCGGTCTGGGAATTCTAGGTTTTTATGGAAATGCCTCTTAAGTGAAAGAGTGAACTAGTGGCTGAGAGTAAAGTGACAGGTACTATTAAGGGGTCTGTGGTGTGATTGTGAGCACGTCTTTCCTACTCTTATGGGTCTCATTATCTTGTAGACATGATAGAGTGGAAGGATCACTGAATCTGGAGTCAAAGATAAGCCATAACTGCTGGAATATAGAAGGCACCAATGGCGTAATACCTAGTTAGCCAAACTTTTTGTTGAATCATTTCAGTCATATCCAACTTTGCATGACCTCAGAATCGGGGACAATATAGAAAGCTTCCTTCCAGATGGTGACTTGCCTCCCTCATGGCTTAACTCTTTTGGTTCAGTAGCACTTGGTGGCCTCTTACAGAAGCAGAGCTGTCCTGGGAGCTTTCCAACAAGCTTAAGCTCTGAGGTTCCAAAGTCTTCTTTTGTCTTCTCCCTCTGCTCACTTTCTCTAAATCTTATAGTTATTTTTGAAAGTTGATTTTACTTTTCTCACTCCTTGCCCTGGGCACTAGAATGACTAGTTACCTCCTTAAGTCAGAGCACCTAGCTTCAAATCTCAGTTCTGCTGTTTACAACAACCTCAGTGACCCTGGCATTCTATCATTGCATTTTTTTTTTTTTACTTGCTATGAGCTATCGAGCATTTATGCCTTTATCGGGATTACTAGTTGATTGTTAAGGGAATTCACACTGGAGAGGGCTCCTGAGCTGAAACTCAGCCTCTGAGTTTAAGGACTCATCAGGGAGTACCCTTGAAGAGTTGATACATTATGATCCCATGAATAAGCATTCTCTGAGGTATCTTCAACTCTGATTTTTGCTTCGAGATTCTATGACTTGGCTCTTTTACTAAAAAACAGAGACAGATTAATTCCTAAGTAATTGCAAGTTTAGTCTGTTTGCCTTCAGGTTTTATTTATGATTGGGTTGGTTTTGTTGCCCTCTGGATGAAGTCCAATATGATGAACATTTGCCTTCATTCTTTCTTTGTGGTAGTTGCTTAAGGAGTATACCAACTTTTTCAGAGAGAGGTTTGTTTTATGGACTTCAGGCAAAAGTTTATCTCTTTGGCTTATGAGAAAAAAATCCTAAGTAATATTATCACTGATTGAATTTCTTGCTATTATGACGGTTGCTAGCCTACTTCTTAAATAAAAGATACTATTTATTTCTGATGCTACTACATGTTTTGCTTTTATTTCATAGCTGGCCCAGTTTCTTCCTCCTTTTATTTATCTTAGATCACTGCATTGCTGAGAAGATCTGAGCCAATGATAGCTGTTCATCACACAGTGCTGCTCATACTGTGTACAATGTTTTCCTGATTCTGTTCATTTTGCTTTATATTAGTTTGTACAAGTCTTTCCAAGTTTTTCTGAAACCTGCCTGCTCATCATTTCTTATTGCACAATAGAATTCCATTACGTTCATATACCACAGTTTATTCAACCATTCTCCAATTGATAGGCATCCTAAATTTTTTGTATCTTAAAGGACTATAGACATGCCAGCTGTGATTATTATTGTTATCAATAAATCAAGGCAATTTTCTGTTGTATGACATAGTTACCTGAATCCTGCCTTATTTCCTTTTTAACCCTATTCTTATTAATATTTCATATAGCTATTTTGCTTTAAGTTTCACAAAGTGTTATATATTGCACGTATTATTTAATTTTGCAAAAGAGAAGTAAAAAACTTGCCCTGAGCCAATTTAATTAAATTCAACAAATACTTGTTGAATACTTAAATGAATTAGGTTCTGCCCTCAAGGAGCTTGCATTCTATTGGGAATTACAACATGTATACAAGTAAATAATAAACAATACAGTATATACAAAATAGGGATAGCTAGGTGATACAGTGGATAGAATTCCAGACCTGGAGTGAGGAGGATTTCATTTTCTTGAGTTCAAAACTGGCCTCAGAACCTTTCTAGTTGTGTGACCCTGGACAAGTCACTTAAACCTTGTTTGTCTCAGTTTTCTCATCTGTAAAATGAGTTGGAAAGACAAATGCCAAAGTATTCCAGTATCTTTGCTGAGAACCCCAAATGGGGTTATGAAAAGTTGTATACAACTGAAAAATGACTGAATAATAGCAATATACAAAATAATTTCAAGAAGGATAGTTATCATATCATATCTGAGGGAATCAGAATTAATTAGATGTTTGAATGGCGCTAGAAATTCCATAAGATTAGAGTTGATAAGAAAGTATGTTTCAAAGAGGAGACCACTTGTTCAGATGGCAGTTGGGACATTGTGTCCAGGAAACAACTAATACAACAATTGACAGGCATTGAGATGGCAAGAAACTAAAAACATGAAATAAGATTGAAAAGGATCTATAACTAGGAAATGTCTGCCTGAGATAAAACAAATGTAGGTCTTCCAAGTTTAAGACAAGACTCTTTTCATTTCTATATGTTGTCTCAATTAGATAGACACTGCTCTTTCAGGGCACAAATGATGTTATATTTCTTCTTTTTCTCTGTGCCTGATAGAAAACTGAATGTTGGATTAGTGGTGAGTAGGTGATCAGTCAGTGAACAGTGATTAGGAGATTGGTTGTTTTAGAAGAACAGGATACTAGACAAGCTGAGAGGAGACATAGATACTAAGAGGAAATCTAGGGAATATGTAGGGAGTACCCAGCTAACTGAAACCTGGTATTCAAAAACCTCTGAATTTAGAAGCTTAATAAACTAGGGGATGATTCAAGTTTCAGTTTGCTTTGGAGTCATGGGTAATTCATTTGCAATGTTTGCATTTTTAAAGATAATTCTATTCATGTTTTAGAACATTTACTAGTTTACAAAGAAATTTTTGAATAATAACCTTGAGTAATAATAACCTAATTAATTTGTTAATGTAAATATTATTATCTCTATTTTCTAATTGAGGAAATTGAGATTCAGAGAAATTAAAATATTTACATAGCACTTAAGCCTTACAAAGTCTTTTACACGGGTCTTCTTCATTTGATCCTTACAAGAACCATATAAACTAAATGCTATCATTTCTATTTTATTAATAAAAACTGAGGCTGAAATAAAAGGGAAAATTTGCCCATGGCTTAGAGTCTGGAAGACCTGAGGTCAAATCCAGCCTTACTAGCTTACTTTTATTTATTTATTAGTCTACACAAGTCATTTTACCTGTCTTCCTCAGTTTCTTCACCTATAAATTGGGGATCATAATAGTACTTATTTTGAAAGATTATTATGAGTCTCAAATGATTCAAATATCTGTAAAGAACTTATCACAATGTCTAGCACATGCTAAGTACTTAACAAATGCTTCCCCTTCCTTTTCCTCCTTCCTTTAAGTATATGAGATAGATTTTACTGAAGCCAATTCTAGCATTTTATCCACCATACTACTTGTGCATGGTTACACATGGTTATCAAGTTTTAGCTCTAGTGTAAGACTAACATTCTTTTCATTGTATCATGATTTTGCTATACAATGATGGGGTTGGATTAAGTGATTCTTAATTTTTCTTTCCGTGTTAACAAGTGTCTTTTTTTTAAAGATGAGTTTCCTTGTGTGTTTTAGTATTTTTAAAAAATCCTTATAGACAACAACAATAATAATAGCTAGATATTAGCAATAGCGACAGCTAGCATTTACATAGAGCTTTAAGTTGGCAAAACACTTTACAAATATTAATTATCTCAATTAAAGATCTCATTTCCAAAATAGAGAATTGATTCTAATTTATAAGAAATCAAGCCATTCTCCAGTTGATAAATGGTCAAAGGATATGAATAGACAATTCTCAGATGATGAAATTGAAACTATTTCTACTCATATGAAAGGATGTTCCAAATCACAATTGATCAGAGAAATGCAAATTAAGACAACTCTGAGATACCACTTGTCTGTAGAGGGCTGAAACTCCAAAAAGGTATGCTTGAATCAGACAACAGAGCACTTAAGGCTAATTACCTTTTCAATGTGAGAAAATGACTCTATTAGCATATATTTGGATAACTGTCTCTTTTCACTGTTGGTGCTTGTTGAATGTTTGGTGTTAAGATAATCATAGGCAAGGATTGGAGGGTGGAGGAAGGGAGGCAGGGGGGCAGGCAGAGGACTTGGCAGAAGGAGGAGGAGGAGAGAGGCTGGTGACTCTGGACTCCAGGATCCAGGATTTTGCTTGTCTGCCTCCTTCACTTCTCCCCATAAAGATAAGGACTTTAATTCTGGCTGACCCTGAAGCCCTCCAGTTAGCTAACCCATACTTTACACCTGTCAGATTGGCTAAAATGACAGGAAAAGATAATGACGAATGTTGGAGGGGATGTGGAAAAACTGGGACACTGATGCACTGTTGGTGGAGTTGTGAATGGATCCAACCATTCTGGAGAACGATTTGCAACTATGCTCAAAAAGTTATCAAACTGTGCATACCCTTTGATCCAACAATGTTACTACTAGGTTTATGTCCCAAAAAGATCTTAAAGAAGGGAAAGGACCTGTATGTGCAAAAATGTTTGTGGCAGCCCTCTTTGTAGTAGCCAGAAACTGGAAACATCCGCCCATCAATTGGAGAATGGTTGGGTAAATTGTGGCATATTAATGTTATGGAATATTATTGTTCTTTAAGAAATAACCAGCAGGATGAATACAGAGAGGCTTGGAAAAACTTACATGGACTGATGTTAAGTGAAATGAGCAGAATCAGGAGATCATTATACACTTCAACAACAATTCTATATGAGGATCAATTCTGATGGAAGTGGATATCTTCGGCAATGAGAAGATCCAATTCAGTTCCAATTGATCAGTGATGAACAGAACCAGCTACACCCAGAGAAAGAACACTGGGAAATGAATGTGGACTGCTTGCATTTTTGTTTTTTTTCCCCAGGTTATTTTTACCTTTTTGAATCCAATTTTTCTTGTGCAACAAGAGAACTATACATATGTGTACACATATATTGTATTTAAGATATACTTTAACATGTTTAACATGTATGAGACTGTCTGCCATCTAGGGGAGAAGGTGGAGGGAAGGAAGGGAAAAGTTGGAACAGAAGTGATTGCAAGGGACAATGTTGAAAAATTACCCATGCATATGTTTTGTCAATAAAAAGCTATAATTAAAAAAACCTCAGATATTATCTCAGTTTATTCTAATGGGAAGTAGATACTATTATTGTTTCTACTTTACAGATGAGGGAATTGAAGCAGATAGGGGTTAAGCTAATGTTGGATTTGCACTTGGGCCTTATTGGCTGCTGGTCTAGTGCAAAGCTTTTTAAACTGTGGATTGTAATCTTATATGAGGTTATGTAATTGAATATAGGGATCACAGAATTTTATTTATTATTAGTAAATATTTTATTTGTGTACCTATTTTATATACCTATGTATCCAGTATCACATAAAAATTTCTCAGGGGAAAAGAGGTCATGAGTAGAATATGTTTAAGAAACCCTGGTTCTGGTGTACTACCCAGATGCTTTTATAGAACCCTAGGGAAGAAAAACCCAAGGGGACTGACTGAAGACCAAATATCTATAGGTGATATTGGAAGTCACTAGAGATAATAAGAGTTATTGCAGTTATATTTGATCTATATATGCCCAACATTATGCCAGATTATTCTAAGGGGAATACAGGAAAAGTATAAGCCTTGGTCCCCACTCTCAGCTTTGGAAACAAGGCACTAGATATAGAAAACAAGTGTATAAGACAGTTAGAGAGACTGGTACCATATAGTAGCAAAGATCTCTAAGTGCAGTACAAAGAAGATATATTTTTAGCTTGTACAGTAAAGACTTTAGGCAAGATAATGGAAGTCCTGGATTTGGAGTTAGGAAATCTTTGGACTTAGCGTCACAGGTTCTTGATTTGAATCTTTGCTCTGCTACTTGTGTGATCTTGGACATTTAAGAGGTTCCCCATCTTCAAATGAGGAAGTTTTTAGCTTCTTCATATTATCTATGGCACACCAAATCTATGATCCTATGACCTATGATTCTATGCTTAAATCCCAGTTATGACAAAAACAAAACATTACAAAACAAACAAAAAAACTCTCTGTGACCCTGAGGAATTCATGTAATCTTTCTGAATCTGTTTCCTCTTCTGTAAAATGAGGACAGTTCCATTTAACCTAATTAGCTCATAGAGTTGTTTTAAAGAAAATATTTTGTATATAATGCTATATAAATGGAAGGAGTTATTGAAAAGGTTGGTAGGTGCTGGAGAAGGAAAGGATAAGTGATGGTAGGAAATATAAGGAGGGTTTCATGGAAGAACTAGGTCATTATTATATGGAAAAATAATGTCTTTGTAAATTTTTATAACTAGATGTCATATGCCCTGAATGCTGACTTTAAAAATTTTTTCCCCTCAATAATATTTCATTTTTTTCAAATACACATATAGTTATATAATTTCCAACATTCATTTTTGTAAGACTTCGTGTTCCAAATTTTTCTCCCTCCCTCTACTACCTCCCCCCCCCAAGACAACAAGTAGTCTGATGTAGGTTTATGTATGTACATTCCTTTTAAACTTATTTTCTTATTTGTCATGTTGCACAAGAAAAATCAGACCAAGAGGGGAAAAAATGAGAAAAAAAGCAAACAAAACAAAAACAAAAAGTTGAAAACACTACATTTTTGATCCACATTCAGTCTCCATTGAATGTGGATGGCATTTTCCATCCCAAGTCTATTGGAATGGACACAATCTTTTAAAGGAAAATCCTAGTTTGAGCCTGCCTTGCTCAGTGATTAGTCTTGTTGCTTACAGGTATTCCTGGCTGTAAGATCATTGCTTTTAAAGGGTAGGAGCAAATAAGTATTATCTTGGATCTAGATTGGATCTAGAATGTGAACTCACATTCACAGTTTATTTTAAGAGTTGTAAAATGTTTTACGTACATTATCTAATTTGAGGATCAACAACAATGCTGTTCCTACTTCAGAAGGAACTTTTATATTCTCCTCCCAATTTTCCAGATGAGTCAATTGAGACTAAGAGAACTTAAGTGAATTGAACATGGTCACTTAACTGGTAAGTATCTGAGGTAAATTTAGAATCCAGGTCTATGATATAATGGAAGGAGAAATAAATGTAGAATCAGAAAAATATGCTTTAGATCCCAAGTTATGGTAAATAACTATAAGTGATGTGACTTTGGGGATTCTGTGGACTTCAGAATCCTTATCTGTAAATGGAAAGTGCTGCATCAGATGGTTCCTAAAGAATCTTCTAATTCTAAATCTCTGACCCTTTTCTAGTTTCTGGATATCTTGTTGACATTCAGCACAGAGAAGGAGACTTCTGGCACACAATAGAAAAGTCATAATTGAAAATTACCATTTAAATTCTGAGATTTTATTATTCTTTATTCTTATTATTCAAAGATATGAACATAATAGCTAAGATTATGCATATGTAGACTCTAGCTAACTAGGAAGATTATTTGAAGTCGCAACTAGCAGAGAACAGCCCCATCTGTTGGCCAAAATTGATTTTGCTCATTCTTGTCTTTCTAGAACAGTCTTGTCTTCTAGAACAGATTTATATCAAAGACACAGAACAGTCAACTTGCACATTCTTCTTTTTTTTTTAAAAATAGCTTGTTATTTTTCCAAATACATGCAAAGATAGTTTTCAACATTCACCTTTGCAAAACCTTGTTTTGCAAATTTCCAAATTTCCCTCCGCCCCACCATAGGCAACAAGCAATACAAAATGGGTTAAATGTGCAATTCTTCTAAATGCATTTCCATATTTGTCATGTGCACAAGAGAAATCAGATCAAAAGGTGAAAGAAAAACAATGAAACAAACAGCAATAACTACAAAAAGTGAAAATGCTATGCTTTGATCCACTTTCAGTTTCCACAGTTTTCTATCTGGATGCAGATGGCTCTTTCCATCACAAGTCTTTTGGAACTGCTTTCAAGCACCTTATTGCTTAAAAAAACCAAGTCCATCATAGTTGATCATCACATATTCTTTTTATTGCTATGTGCAATGTTCTCTTTGTTCTATTCACTTCACTTATTATCAGTTCGTGCAAGTCTTTCCAGTCTTTTCTAAATCACCTTACTCATCATTTCTTATAGAACAATAATATTCCATTACATTCATATACCATAACTTATTCAGCCATTCCCCAATGGATTGGCATCCACTCAATTTCCATTTCCTTGCCATTACAAGAAGGGCTGCTACAAATATTTTTGCACATGAGTTTCCTTTTCCCTTATTTATGTTCTCTGGGATATAGGCCCGGTAAGGACACTGCTGGATCAAAGGGTATGCCCAGTTTTATAGACCTTTAGGCATCATTGCTTTCCAGAATGGTTAGATCAATTCACAACTCCACCAACAATGCATTTATCATTATCTTTTGCTGTCATTTTAGCCAATTAGAGAGGTGTGAAATAAACCTGAAAATTCTTAGTGAGTGCTTACTCTTATATCACAACCCTGTTTCCAAGAATCTATGGGGAAATCAGCAAAGAAAGAAATATATGTCCTCTTGGGGAGTGCACATTTTCATTCATAAAGCAAGAATCACTCACCAAATGTTTGGTAACCAATCCAGAGCACTGTGTTATTATATATGAAGGTTGGAAATATTAAGTTTTGTATGTAGCCAGAGGAGGGAATGGTCATTAGAGGTTGTCAAGGAATAGTCAAGGAAAACTTACTGGAGGAAGTAAACTTTGAGCTATGATTTCTTTTTCTTTCTTTCTTTGGTAATAGCTTTTTACTTTCAAAATCCATGCAAACATAGTTTTCAACTTTCACCCTCACAAAATTTTGTGTCCCAAATTTTTCTTCCTCCCTCCTCCTTCCCCTAGACAGCAGGCAGTCCAATATAGATTAAACATGTGCGATTCTTCTAAACGTTTCCAAATTTATCATACCACAAGAAAAATTAGATTAAAAAGGAAAAAAATGAGAAAGAAAAAAAGCAAGCAAACAAAAACAAAAAAGTGAAAATATATGTTGTGATCCACATTCAGTACCCATGGTCCTCTTTCTGGATGCAGATGGCTGTCTCCATCACAAGTCTTTTGGAACTGGCCTGAATCACCTCATTATTTTGAAAGAGCCAAGCCCATCACAGTTGATCATCCATAATCTTTTTGTTACTGTGTATAATGATTTCTTGGTTCTGCTCATTTTACTTAGCATCACTTCATTTTAGTCTTTCCAGGCCTCTCTGAAATCATGCTGCTGGTCATTTCATATAGAACAATAATATTACATAATATTCATATACCATAACTTATTAAACCAGTCCCCCAACTGATGGCCATCCACTCAGTTTCCAGTTCCTTGCCACCACAAAAAGAGCCATTGAACTAGTATTTCAAGAGATCATAGACACTGTATGGTGGGTCAGAGGAGATATTGTAAACTCTTCCTTTTACAGATTTGGAACCTGAATCCCAGAGGGTATTGTGACTTCATCAAGGTAACACAGTTTGTTTCAGAGGGAAGATTTAAATCCAAATCTTCTGACTTTAGGGCAGCTAGGTGGTGCAGTGGATGGAATACCAGGCTTGCAGTCAGGAAAATCTGAGTTCAAATGTGGCCTCAGATACTTACTAACTGTGTGACCCATGGGCAAGTCCCTTAACTTCTATTTGCCTCAGTTTCTTATTTGTAAATTGGGGGCACACTGGAGAAGAAATGACAAACTGCATTAGTATCTTTGCCAAGAGGTTACATAGAATCAGATACAGTTGAACAACAACAGTAACAATAATCTCTCATTACAAACTCTTTTCACCATATCACACTGTCTATTTTTGCAAAGGCCTGTTGAATTTCAGAGATGAAAAAGACTTCAAAACTTTTTTGCAGACAAGGGTATCACAGCCTTGAACAGGGAAATCTTTCAAGGTTACCGCGTGAAGTAATTAATAGCAGAATTTGAATTGTGAGCCTATGTTCCCTGACTCTAAGTGTTAAATTTTCCCCATTGAAATATTAATATTAATTTTTGCCAATAGAATATAATACTTTACTTGATGGAGAGAGAGAGAGAGACAGACAGACAGACAGACACATACAAAGTCTATTTTATGGTATAGTACCTGGTCATAGTAGGTACTTCAGAATCTTTTTCATCTGAAATTCAAATTAGATGTTTTTATATTTTTATTTTAAAAATGTGTGAAGCTTGAGACTTTAATCATCCAAACTAACTCACAAAGAATAGGGACAGCTTTCGGCAGCAAGATGGCACAGTGGAAGTTAAAGATTCTAATAAAGGCCTCATTTCCAAAATATGTAGAGAATTGACTCTAATTTATAAGAAATCAAGCCATTCTCCAATTGATAAATGGTCAAAGGATATGAACAGACAATTTTCAGATGATGAAATTGAAACTATTTTCACTCATATGTAAGAGTGTTCCAAATCACTATTGTTCAGAGAAATGCAAATTAAGACAATTCTGAGATACCACTATACACTTGTCATATTGGCTAAGATGACAGGAAAAAATAATGATGAATGTTTGAGGGGATGTGGGAAAACTGGAGCACTGATGCATTGTTGGTGGAGTTGTGAACGAATCCAACCATTCTGAAGAGCAATCTGGAATTATGCCCAAAAAGTTATCAAACTGTGCATACTCTTTGATCCAGCAGTGCTACTAATGGGCTTATATCCCAAAGAGATACTAAAGAAGGGAAAGGGACCTGTATGTGCCAAAATGTTTGTGGCAGCCCTGTTTGTAGTGGCTAGAAACTGGAAAATGAATGTATGCCCATCAATTGGAGAATGGTTGGGTAAATTGTGGTATATGAATATTATGGAATATTATTGTTCTGTAAGAAATGACCAGCAGGATGAATACAGAGAGGCTTGGAGAGACTTACATGAACTGATACTGAGTAAAATGAGCAGAACCAGGAGATCATCATATACCTCAACAATGATACTGTATGAGGATGTATTCTGATGGAAATGGATTTCTTCAACAAAGAGAAGATCTAACTCAGTTTCAATCGATCAATGATGGACAGAAGCAGCTACACCCAAAGAAAGAACACTGGGAAATTAATGTAAACTATTTGTATTTTTGTTTTTTTATTTTTCCCGGGTTATTTTTACTTTCTGAATCCAATTCTTCCTGTGCAACAAGAGAACTGTTTAGTTCTGCACACATATATTGTATCTAGGATGTACTGTGCCATATTTAATATGCATAGAACTGCTTGCCATCTGGGGGAGGGAGGGGAGAGAGGGAGGGGAAAAGTCGGAACAGAAATACGTGCAAGGGTAATGTTGTAAAAAATTACCCTGGCATGGGTTCTGTCAATAAAAAGTTATAATTATTAAAAAAAATAAAGAGGGAAAAAAAAAGATGACACAGTGGATAGAGTGCTGGATTTGAAGTAAGGAAGAGCTGAGTTCAAATCTAGCCTCAAACATTTACTTGCTATGTGATTCTGGACAAGCCACTTAATCTTTATCTGCCTCAGTTCCCTCATTTGTAAAATGGGGACAATAATAGCACCTCCCATGGATTTTACAAGGATAAAATGAGGTAATATTCAAAAAATGTTTTACAAATTTTAAAGCAATATATATCTAGTTTTTTTTAATTGGTTGCATTTCTAAAATTCTGGTATATTCTTTGTAGTTATAATTTTCTTTAATAAAATTAACTCTTGATTTATTCTTCAACTCAGAAACCCTTAGTATTAAATTATTTAATCTTCTTTTAAGTGTGAATCTTTCATTCAAAAGATTTTCATTGATGGTATTTATTATGCTATAAGCAGTAAAAGATGTGATTTATTTTTTGCATCCCTTTTTGGGGTTTATATGAAGCATATTTTTGGGGAGGAGATAATGGGCTAAGTGAGTTGCCCAGAGTCACACAGCTAGTAAGATTCTAGTGTCTGAGGCTAGATTTGAGCTCAGGTTCTCCTGACTCCAGGGCTAATGCTTTATCCACTATGCCACCTAGATGCCCCATCTGAAGCATAATTAATTCCATTTCTGCTGTCTTATTTTTATTTCCATGTGACTTGCAGATGTGTTTCTTGCAAACAACATATCAATTGAATTTTGTTATCTAAGAACTATGCTATCCTTTTTAATTTTGTGGGTGAATTCTTCCTCTTTATACTCACAATTAGCAAAATGAGATTTACTTAGCTATAGGGGAAGAAATCTGCTCAACAAGGACGGACAGTGAGAATATCTTGAATTGATTCAGTTTAGTGAAGCACCCATTGTATTCATCTACTAGACAAACATCTAGGAGTCCCTCATGTCTCTTTGACTGCTTTACACTCAGATGATAAGTTACATTAATAATCTGAACCAAACAAGTTTCAAGGAATGTTTCAGTATCTTTTAAGGAAAATCTAGCATAACCTTCATGGTAAGGGGAGGGTTGCTGAGAGACTAGGGTATTGCTTGTACCACAATGACTTACTTGAGTTTTTTTCTTTTGAATGTTTGGAGTTATGTAACTTAGAAGTCTGGGTTTTTGCTAAGAAATTCACTATTTATTAGGTCTTGCAAGCAATTCCAATTTCACTAATTGCTAGAAAAGTTTTTTGAACTATACCAATTTCAAAATATACCCATTAATCCTAGCTGTCCCTGCTGAGGCCAAGAAAGCCAAGAGTAATACATTAGAACCCTTTAAATCCTTAAAGAGAGCAATTATATGTGTTCTATCCTGCAAACTCTCCATGTCTTCTTTTTTGTAAATTAAATGTCTCTTTCTTTCAGCTTATTTTCAGATTGTAAAGCTTTGGTTACTTTACCAACCTAGCTGCCCTACTCTAAGCAAACTTCTGTTTTTCAATGTCCTTCCTAAAGCAATTCTAATTTCACTAATTGCTAGAAAAGTTTTTTGAACTATACCAATTTCAAATGTTGGAATTTATTTTAGGAGATAAATAGTGATTTTTTTCTATTTTTCACTTTGCTCTTTGGTTGGAAATAAATTTGTTTTCATATGTGATTTCTGAAGATATGATATTCAGGCTTTCGGGGTTTTTTTGTCATAATGTTCAGGGAGTTTGATAGTTCTTAAATTATTTTTGTACTATTTTTCTAGATCAGTTTTTGATAATAAATAACTTACATTTCCCTCTATTTTTCACATATTTTGATTTTCCTCTAGTAATTCTGTTTCTTGGAATCAATGATTTCTGTTTAGTCTAGTTTAATTTTCAGGGAATCTACTATTGTAGTATGATTTTCATTTTTCTCTTGTATCCTCCTTTCTATTCTTTTTTCTAGGGTTTGTGTTTCACTTATAATTCCATTTTTTCTCTCATATTTGATATTTTCTTTCAATTCTTATGGCTAAGCCATCCCCCTTTCCCACTCTGCTTCCAGTTGTGAAGTTTCTCTTTTCTGGATTTACCCTTTGAACATTTCTTGACCCATATTATTTCTTCATACCTTCAACTACAGTTCCTGATTTGAGTTTTTGTGCCAGAATTAGACTGTGCCCATTTCAATATTTTTGGATGGGAAATTTGGGCATGGTTGTTCCTGGCTCAGGATAAGAGGTTAACTACTCTCATTTGTCTGTACTCAGAGAGCTAGCAGACTTCAGCATCCCTGGTCAGAGCTTTGAGGTGTGCTGTTTCTATTGTGAACTTCCTTGTTGGAGGGAGTACTTAGATTCATAGGTTTTTAGATCTAAGTAAGTCTTACACTTGGGATATGATATAAACTGTATAAATATAGAGTGGAAAAAAAAGTCCACACAATTGCTAATGTGATCATAGATTGAGAACAGCAAATTTTTATTGCTGTTATTTAGTTACTCATTTTTTTTTGACGCTGTGAATCTATGGATTATCTAGCCCATCAGGCCCTTTTACCTTCAACTGTCTACTAAAATCTGTTTGAGTCCATGGCATTATCTATTCATATCATCCTAGTGCCCCCCTTTTTCTTTTATTTTCAATCTGTATGGGATGCGGAAGATCCCTATCCAAAGGGACTACTTAGAGATCAATCAAAGTAGTGATTTGACTTATTTGTTGTCCTTAATTTAACTCCTTTGTTTTATAGTAGAAATTAAAGCCCAAAGGGGCAGAGATGAGTCATGAATCCAGGTTCTCCAACTCCGGATCTAAGGTTCTTTTCACTGTATCATTAGTCTGTACGTACAAAACATTGATAATATGAAAAATGAGAGCAGAAATGGTATTGTTAAGTCCTTGCCCTAGACAAACCATTTAGAAGAATTATAGTCCATTTAGAGTACCACATTTTAGGAAGGACATTGAAAAACAGAAGTTTGCCTGGAGTAGGGCAGCTAGGTTGGTAAAGTAACCAAAGCTTTACAATCTGAAAATAAGCTGAAAGAAAGAGACATTTAATTTACAGAAAAGAAGACATGGAGAGTTTGCAGGATAGAACACATATAATTGCTCTCTTTAAGGATTTAAAGGGTTCTAATGTGTTACTCTTGGCTTTCTTGACTTCAGCAGGGAGAGCTAGGATTAATGGGTATATTTTGAAATTGGTATAGTTCAAAAAACTTTTCTAGCAATTAGTGAAATTGGAATTGCTTGCAAGACCTAATAAATAGTGAGCTCCCCATACTTAAAGGTATTTAAGTGGATACTGAGTGATCAGTTGTCAGACATGTTGTATAGAGGATGCTTACTCAGACCTGAAGGTCTGAGGTCCAGTCCCACGTTGACCGTGATTATTATATTTACTAAATTGAGCTGTTTATGCAAAGTCTTAAAGAGAAGAATGAGCTGAACTGTACCCCCCCGCCAATCTCAGTGTTAGTCTCTGCTCATTATTGTTATTATCAGATGATGAATATAAGATTTAAGAAGTTTGGCTGGTGACTTCATAGATGAAGTCTTCACTTTTAGAAATTTCTGTCTATTGAATATGCCTTTAAAAATTTGAAGAAATCTTGAAAGTGGCCACCAGGTGGAGCACCTCATTACTATTCAAGGCAATGTTGGAGACTTAAAATGTTTTCAGAGCACTAGTACCTTCCAGAACCCCTGAAGTTCACGCAAATCCTCCCATTCCCTAAAGGAAATGTTCCAATTTGTGGAGGGACTCTTGGGAGATAATACTATCAGACCAGTCAAGGAAGAAGCTTATAGTTTGTTCTTTCGAAGCCTTCCATTTAAAGCCCTTCTCCCCACTTCTTGGATGACCTCAGCTGTATGTGTGTGTTAGGGAGAAGATGGCCTCATTAAAATAATAGGTCATACTAATTAGATGTGAAGAACCTCAGGTTCATTTAAGCCTCAATAGGTGTTTGTATTTTATGTTTTATTAATAAAAATGAATCTCTAGTGAGATTTTGGCAGCAAGAACAAAACAAAACTAAATAATATCGCAAGACACAAATACATATACATGGGAAGGGACTGAGTATTTCCCAGGACCCTCTTCCTATAGTTTAGTAGAAGGCAGTGAAATCAGATTCAGAAGACCCAAGCATAACCATAACTTTTCCACTTGCTGGTTGGATAAGCTTGTACAAAACACTTCTCAAAATCTTATTTTCTTAACGTAAAAAAAGAATGAATATTGGATTAAATGATTTCTTTTCAGGCTGCTTACTTTTTATCTGCTGGTAAGGTTAGTCCTGAAAGCAGGACAAGCAGGTCCTGATAGAATCACAGAATTTTTGAGTTGGAAGGTACTTTATAGGCCAGATAATATTATCTATATCTGAATAACAATTTTTTTTTGCAAATTTCTGACATATAACTTCTGTTTATAATGAATCTCAATGATAAAGAATTGTGATAGAAAGCAAAGGGTAAATGACCAGATAAGGATAAAAACTTAGAATCTTAGAATTTCAGTATTAAAAGGAACCTCAATGGTCACCTATTTTAAGCTGAACTACACAAGTATGACTATATCATTCTTTTATTTATCATTGACTTTGGACTTGATATTAGGGCTGGGCTCTGCCACTCATTTGGAGGGAAGATCTGGGATGATCCTGGTGCTGTTTTGTTGGGATGTTGAATATTGTATTATTCCAAATTTCTAACGACAGATAGTGGACCCGCAAGCTTTCAGTATTCCCAAAATAGTCTGAACCAGGGCAAAGTTTAATTTCTGACTCTTCCCCTTATTCACTCAGTTCTTCAAATTTCTGACCTGGGTTTAGGTATGAGTAGACTGCTGCTGAATTCAGCCTTACTATCCAGTGGAGAGTCTGTGATTTTTTGTTATAATTACTAAATCATGCTGTTTAAACAAGACCCTAAAGAGAGCAATGAGCTGGTCTGAGCTCCCCAATCTCAGTGTTAGATTCAGCTCATTAATATTGCCATCAAATGAATCTTACTCAGAGTGGCAGAATTATAGGTTTTCTTTTGGTCTGGGATTCATTCCTTAGTTATTCTTTTGCAGGTTGTGCTAGATGCTTGATCGAGACTGCTCTTTGCTTAAGATCTGAGCCATACCACTGTTGCTGACTCCTGTATTTCTTTCTCTTTACACAGCCCAGGGTTCTCAGCCAAATGAAGCTACTGAAATGTCATAGATTTCCTTCTTAATCTGCCCTGGGTCTGTGATCCAGAACTAAGTGGTGGGTGACCAAGCAGTCATTTTGCACGTGTCTGCCTTATGCTGCCCCACTAAAGGTTTGGGATGTTCTCTTTTGCTGGTACATATTCTCTTCTTGGGCACTGGAAAGGCTGCATGTGGTGACTCCTGAACAAATCTGTCTTTAGCATCCTCAGACCTTTTTTTCTGTTTTCTGTATGCCAAAATGGGCAGGACAAATGACCTACTATGACATTTTCTGAATTTCCTCCATCAGCTTGGTGGATTTTACTAGATATGTTTGGAAGAATTTTGTGGAGGGAAACTTGTCCTATCAATCCACCATCTTAGCTCTGCCTTTCCATATCATTCCTTTGTTCAATTTTTTTAAACTAAATATTTAAAGTAATTTATGGTTTGATTCCAGTTTATTTTTCCATGATTATTTAACATTACTTTCTTTTGTATATGCTACATTCTAGCCAAACTAGTGTCCACTTGCTATTCCCTTCTTACCTCCTCCACTTCTTTGAAGGCCTGGGACTTCTCAAATAAGAACCTTTTTCTGATTCTTCCAGTTGTCAATACTGCCTCTGCTCTCAAATTATCAGGTTAAATGCTTGTTTTTGGTGTTTGCCTTCAAGGCAGGAATTGGGTTTATTTGTTGGTTGATTTGTTTTTTACATTTTTCTTTGTATCCCTAGCATGTAGCAGAGAACTTTGCAACCATTTTGATAAGTGCTTTTATTAGATTGTTTTGACTACTTATATAGACTCTCTTCCACAACTTCCCTAATGAGTAGTCATCCAGTTTTTACTTGAAGACTCTTAATGGATATATCTTAGGAACATTCCATCCCACTTTAAACCGGAGTTGTTAGGAGAGTTTCCCACAAATCAAATCAATTGCTAGCTTTCTGCTAGAGTTTCTGCTTTTAACATTGTTGAATATTAGATATTATTCACAGATACTGAAAAATCCATCAAAACAGCAAAATACAAGGTTTAGACTAGTCTCCCAGATACCTTTATATGCTGCCTACCTATAGTGAATACTCAATTAGACCTTACTGAATGAATGATTGACTTTAAACAAATTTTTAAAAACTAAGGTTTTATTGATGCCTTTTGTTCATATTTCACATCCATTTCTGAATCCACTTCCCACTCCTTATTCAGAGAAAGAAAATTGCAGTAAAACTAACCAATATTTCTATTCTTTCTGATTATATATATGGAATTCCACACCCATAGTCCTGAACTCTTGAAATGAAAGCAAAAACTTGTTTTTAACCCTATAGGAGTCGTTCTCTTTCTAGTTGTTTCCCTCCCTGTTTCTTTTCCCTCTCTCACTCCCATAATATTATTTTGTTTTTTGCTTTTTAATTTCCTTGATTACCATATTTGTTTACCTTTCTTGAATTTTTGTTGTTTGTGGTGTTTGCAGAGCAAACATTGATTTCAATGATGATTAAACTCAGGATAGAATACTTGAGCTTCTTTGCTCTTTGGAACCCATTATTACATTTCCTTCTGTGGTTTTTGGTAGTACAGTTTGGTAGTACAGTACTATTTGAAATTTCTTTTCTTTATATTAGAAGGTTTGTTGTTGTTTTCAGTCACGTTTTAGGTGTGTCTGACTCTTTGTGACCTTGGCAAAGATACTAAAGTGGTTTGTCATTTCCTTTTCCAGCTCATTTTATAGATGAAGAAACTGAAACAAATGGGGCTAAGTGACTTACCCAGGCTTACAGCTAGTCGGAAGTCAGATTTGAACTCAGGAAAATGAATCTTCCTATCTTCAGGACTGGTCTTCTATCCACTGTGTCACCTTCCTGTCCATATTTGAAGGTATTTCTTTTGATTGTGAATTTGTTATTTGTCATTTAAAACAATTAAATTTAACTACAATGAGTCTTACACACTACTGAAAAGATGATTTTGGTTTTTTTTTTTCTGTAAGTGATCTGTAGATTCTTTTGACTAGCATTTTTTTTCCCTGTGTTCAGAATTTCTGAGTAACCATTGTCTAAGGAACTTCAGGACACTTTTCTTCTTTCAACAGGGTCAGGCTGTGTCTCACAACCTTTCTGAACTCCCTGATTCCTGCTCTCATACTGGAAGTCGTCAACATACATAATGATATTCCTTCTACAACCCTAATTGTTCCATTTCAAACCCTATCCTTTGTCCACAATATGACCTTTAACCTCTTGACCCTTCAGTTTTCTCCTAGGTCATTATTGCTGTAACAATTACCCTTTCCTCTCTTCCCCATCTTGAGTATTTGGTAAACTGGTTTTACTCTTTACTGTTTTCTTTTCTTGACTTCCTGTGCCCCTTTATATTATCAACAGATTGGTTATGTGGGATAAAAGAGAAGAGTCCAGGATGCCACAGAGGTTTTTGAGCTTGGGTGAGTTGTTGGGGGGATTATGGTACCCAAAGAAATAAGAGGTGCAAAGAGAGAAGGGTTTTAGAAGAAAAGGATTTTTTGTTTGGGACAGACATCTTGAGTTTGAGATATCTATGGATCATCTAGTTTGAGAAATCTAAAAGACAGTTGAAAATTCAAGACTGGGACTCAAGAGAATGCTTAGTTTTGGATAAATAGATCTGAGAACCATTGCATAGCCATAATAATTGAATTCACTAAGATCAATGAGATCATGGATGGAGAGGGTATAGAGAAAAAGACCCAAGAGAGAGCCTTTGGGAACACCTACTCTTAGTGCGACAAGCAAAGGAGACTGAGAAAGAAAGTAATTTAGGAGGAGAATCAGGAGAAGAATGTTATGAAAAACTGAAGAGGAGATGGTATCAGGGAGAAGAGAAGGATCTACTATGTCTTAGGTTTTGTAAAAACATTAAGAAAGATGAGAAATGAGAAAAAATCATTAGATTTGCGAATTATGAGATGACTGATAGTTTTGGAAAGAGTAGATTAAGTTTAACAATATAGTCAAGAGTCATAAGAATAAGAGTGGTGAGGAAGAAGATAAAGATTGAAGATTAGTGAGAGAGTGGGGATAAGAGAGGTCGGAATGAGATCACTTTTTCCTGTGGTAGGATTTGTTTTGGCAAGGAGAAAGGCCACTTTTTTTTTTTTAAAATGAGAAACAGGTGTGAAGGAGAAGAGAATGGGGGAAGGCATCTGAAGGAAATGAAATGACCCCTAAGGGAGAAGAGGAAGCTCTTGGTGAATGACCTTAATTTTTTTGGTGAAGTATGACACAATATCTTTAGCTAAGGGTAAGAGATGGCATCAGAAAGTTTAGAAAGAATGAAAAGATTTAGAATAGTTACTGTGACGAGTAAGATAGTGAATCAATTAGGGATGTGCAAGAGGTATTGCCTTGATCTAATGAAGACCCACTTGAAATTATGCAAACAAAATGTGTTAGACAAAGTCAACATGCTTGCATAATTTTTTTCTGCTCTATTTTCTTTAGTTAATTTATGTATTAGATTTACACAGCTCTGACAAGGGAAAAACTTAAAGTCTCCTATAACAATTTTGTGGCCATCTTTTTCTTTTTATAATTCAGTTAATTTTTTCTTTATGAATTTATATGCTGTATCATTTTGTACATACACCCTAGTGATATTATGCACCTTTAAACATAATATAATTTCTCTGTTTCATCTTACATTAAAAGCTTTAATTTTTGCTTTGCCTTATACTATAATTATAGCTCAAGTCTTTTTTTTTTTTGAATTGTCTCATGCCTAGTCAATTCTTCTTTCGCCCTCTCTTCCTCTACCCCTCCTTCCTTCCCCCTTTCCCCATCTTTTTCAGCTAGGAAATGTCTGCTACTGGATTGAGAGCTGGCTTTGCCTCCAGAGTGACCTCAGTTCACAATATGCATCTAACCTAAATTGACTATACAACCCTGGTCAAGTCACAACCTCTCAGTGCCTCTAAGCAACTCTCTAAATATAAGAAAAGTTGTCCCCATGCGATCAGTAAAGAAAATTTTCATTCTGGCAGTTGCTTACACTAATTTGTCACTTACCGAGACCAAAAGATGTGTTACTCTCTTTCAGTCTTGTGTCTTCATTTTTTTAAAAAAGATATTTTTCATGTAAATTGTGGAGTTTGTTCTCCCATACATCCTGTACTCTTTTTTGTTTATGTATTGCTGAATCCATTTACATTTAAGGATATGATTCTTGGGTTTGTTTGTCTCCATTTATTTCTTTTGCATGATTTTGGTCCACCTCATTTTAAAAGTTAGTACTTTGTTTCTGCAGTTTTGTTTTGCTTATACTACTCTGATGTAAGCTTATTCCCATAAGCTCTTTTCCCATTCAAATTTACTCCAAGTTTCTTAACTTTACTTAAATTTCTAATTTTATTTTTTTGTCCTTTGTTTAGCTTCCTCTTTTGATCTTCTTTCTCCTTGCTCAGTTAAATTAAAATCTTCTCTTTCCCCTTTATCTCCTTTTGTCACATTCTTTTCTAGCACCTAAAAATTTATTTTCTCCCAGATTGTATTTCTGCTTAGTTCATGTTGTCTAGAAAAAATTCTTAATAAGAAAGATTAAAATATATTTAGCAAGAATAAATTGTGGAAAAATTCTAGCTGTCCCAAGATGGAATGAATTTTCTATCCCTAGATTAAAATAGGAGGTAGTTATTTCTTTGTCAGCATATCTTCATTCACAAGCTGAATGTCTGTGATGTTATTGAGAAAATTTCCACACAGTTTCATCTTTGACTAGATGACTGCTAATGACTCATAGATTCCCTTCCAATCAAGAATCTATGACTCTACTGAATGTTACTAGATGTTGGAGCTTAGTTGACAAGTAAAATAAAGCAATTAAGGCAGTGCCATACTGACATAGTTCACAGAATTATAGATTGTTCTAGTCAGAAGGGACCTGAAATATCATTTATTAGTCTAATTCCTTCTTTTATAGATGGATACACCACAGTCCTATTGTCAAATTGGCAAGGTTTCGTAGTCAGTAAATGGGAACTTGAAGAAGTGATTTCTATTCAGGGATGGGTGGTCTAGAATGTATCTGAAGTCCCTTCCAACACTTAGATTCAGTAGTCTTGCTTCATTTTACTTCCTTCTAGCTGGTTCTTAGAAAACATAAAATGTTCAGTAAATAGCTGTCAAATGAAAGAAATCATGTAGAAAGCAACCAGGGTCATTTGTTGCATATTTTTAAAAATGATAATCCTAGAATCTCAGATGATGTTCCACTGAAATGGGAATCATCGACCGGTTTGCCACCAGATGAAGTTCTGTGAGAATGGCTAGACCAGGAGCCCACAGCCCAGTCCTTGAAAGCATCTTTGTGACTAATGACACTCACTATATAAAATAAAGGCTATATAGGATATGGACTTGGGCTAATGATATGCCCCATTCTCCTGGGGACCTGCTTCAATCAGGCCTGGCTGTTTGAAAAGCATCTCAATTAGCAGGGAACCCACTGCTGATGTGGGATTGTCCCCTCTGACCCAGGCAGGTCCAGGTGGCTCCCCTAACTAAAGAGCTATTACAGTTCTGAGCAGCTGTTAGCACATTCACTCATTAGGCTTCTTTTGGCTGTTCTGCATGAAAGGAAATCATTTGTTAGCTTAAGTAAGAGCCTCTGCCTGGTTGAAGACTGTCATCCTGGGCCCTGAGAGGATATACAAGTGTGTAGAGTTCATTCAAACTTGTGAAATTCAAGTATATTATCTCTGACTGACTGGCAGCAGTGAGTGCAATAGAGCAAAGGGATCTTTTTTTCAAATAAACAAATGATTATAATTAACTGGAGAAGGATAAAACTGTCTCTAATTAATGAACTTGAACATTGTTTTTGCCATGCCTGGAATTAGTCTTTATATATACTACAGAGAAAAATCTGTTTCTTTTATAGTGTTAGAATTGGAAGGGAATATAGAGATCATCTAAAGCACCTCCCTTCTCACGTTTATTGTATAGATGAGGAAACTGAGGTGAAATGACTTAACAAGTTTATACAGCTAGTAAATGGGAGAACCAGAATTCAAAGAGAGATTATCTGACTCCCAGGAACATTTTCTCATTTCTCCAATTAATTAAAAAATTAATAATTAAGTGTAGAGTCTGTAAAGGGCACAGTGGGACAATAAAACATATACAGGACAAGAGATTGAATGATATAAAAGAAAAACAACCATATGCAAGAATGTTCTAACTCACTAATTATAAGAAAAATGAAAATTAAAAGAATCCTGAGGTTTCGCCTTACACTTGTGACATTGTACAATGGACAAAAGATGAAGGTGATAAATGCTGAAGGGAATGTAAGAATAATTTTATATCATTGATAGAACTATGAATTGGTCCAACTATTCAAGAAAACAATATGGAATGATTCTAGAAAATTCTTGAAATTATACATATGCTGAGTCAAAACCCACAGTGATATCACTATTGGGAATATATACCAAAAAGGCGAAATGCAGAGAGAAATGTCCTATACATATAAAAATATTTATAGTAGCATTTTTTTGTGTGTGTTAGCAAAAAGCTGAAAGTGAAGTAGATGCCATAAATTAGGCAATGTCTGAATAAATGATGGCAAAAGAATGTAATACATTATTGTACCATGAGAAGTAATGAATATAAGGTATTCAGTTATCATTGCTATGCAGATGACTTCTGGTTCTATATAAAATCTGCCCCTTTCTCTGCTAAGCTCTAATGTCTGCATCACCATTGCCCATTGAATATTATGAGCTGGTTATCATGTTGATATTTCAAACTCAATATGTCCATAACAGTACTCATTATCTTTCTCCACTAACCCTTCATAATCTTTCTCAAAATTCTTGTTTTTCTTGAGGGTTATGGAAACTTTTTCCTAAGCCTAGGGGGATAGTGGTGAGAAGTTTCTTTTTAAGTGAAAGAATAAAAAAAAAAGGATGGTTTTAACATTCTCTTTTAGGAGAAATTAGGAAATGGGATGATTGTTATTTTCAAATGGCCATCTTGACTCATCTTATTAACAGTATAGCTTGTGTACTATTTGACAGATTTTTCAGAGACGGAAGAAAAATGCATATCTCTTATATTCCCTGCTCACCCCAAAACACAAATGTCCCAGTCACTGGAATCATCAGCTTCTGCAAAGTTTGATCAAAAAGCCTCAACCTTAATGACAGTTATTTCTCTAACCTAAATCGCTATATTTATGCAACAAGGGTTACAGATGAGGAGGGAGAGATTTTCAAGCATAGGGGAAAGAAATGCAAAAGAATGAAGGTCATTTTGGCAGGATTGTAAAGTACATGGAAGAAAATAATATGTAATTAATTTAGTAAGATGTGTTGGGGCTAGATTATGCAGGGATTTAAATGCCAAAGTTTAGATTGGATCCTAGAGTTCTGAAGGAATCACTGGAGAGTATTGTGTAGGGAATTGACACAGTCACATTTGTTTATAGAAAAAACAGATGCTGTATGAGGGATACATTGGAGTAAGTGGACTGAAGGCATAAACACAAAAGATATTGTGGAGGTAGAAATGATAAATGGTAATGAGTGACAGCCAGAAACAATAAATTTTTAAAAAAATTGTGAAACTTTGTACCTGGAAGGATGGTGTTGCTTTCACTAAAAATAAACAAAAAAAACAAACAAAAAAAATCCCAAAGTTCAAAAAGGAGTTGAATTTGTGGGGAAAGAAAATAAACTCTTTTTCAAAAATGCTTACATCTTATCCAGTTTATAATGTCTGCCATCAACTAATGGCATCAGACTAGAACTCAGGAGAAAGAATAGGGCTGGATGTGCATATTTGGTAATCATGTGCATAGAAATGATAATTAAAACCTTGGAAGCTGTTGAAGAAAAAGACAAATCCTTAGGATAGAGCTACAGTTTGTAATGCTGGAAAAACTGAGACAGGATAGAGTAGAAAACAATTTAATGTTTTATTTGAAAGGGAGAGATTTACTGGGACCAAATGGATCCGTGGTTTGGTCCCAGGGCTGAATGAGACTATAGTCTCCAAGAATCCAGCAGCGAATGTCTGATAGAAGATTCTTTTATAGGGTAATAAGAATGGTGACATAATGGGTGAGGTACCTGAGATGGGGATGACCTAATGGGGGGGAGACACCTGGATGGGGATGACCTAATGGGGGGAGGCACCTAGGATGACATAATGGAGGGAGGTACCTGAGAGGCTCTTGATAGTCTAATGATGTCTAAAATGGTTAGAGACCTTAATCCCATCAAACATTAAGAGGGAATGATTATAGCCTGAGGTCTTGGGGCAGAATAATTGAGGTAGAACAACTAGGGAAACTGGTCAGGACATTAAAAGGGAACTGTAGCACAACAAGTTAGATAATGATTAAGCAAAAGAGACTGAAAAGCTGTGGTCATATAGGTAGGAGAAAACTAAGAGAAATAACTACAATGAAAACAGAGCAGAGAGAGTTTTTGGGAGGAGAAGAGGGTCAACAAGGTCAAATATAACATAAAATAAGGAATAATGAGCATTGAAAAAGGTCATCACATTTGATGATTATGAGATCATTGGTAACTTTCGTTTGAATGATGAAGTCAAGAGCTACATTTCCAAGAGTTGAAAAGTTAATGAGTAGAAGCAATAACTACAATCATTTCCCCTCTCTAGAAGTTTGTTTGAGAAATGATGAAGAAATATAGTATAGTATCTTGGGGTTATGGCAGAATCTAGTGAATGGTTGTTGCTGTTTTGACATGCTTGTAGATAGTTGGGAGGGAACTCTTAGTGATAACTTGAAGATGAGAAAGAAAGAATGATTATGTGAGCAAACTCTTGGAGAAGATGAGAAAATAAAGGATCAAAGATGGCAGCCTTTCTCTTCTTCTTCCCCACCAACCAAAGGAAGAGACATGATCAGTTCCCCTAATTATCCCATGTTTGACCTAGCACCAAAGTAGCAAGGGCCCAAATCAGAACCCAGGGGCAATACACCCCAACCACAAGAAACAATAAACTTCAATGTCCATATAGTCTAGGTCAGAGTCATAGTAATAGAAAGCAAAAGGGAAGTACCTGACTCTTGCTGGAGATCTGTTTCCAATTAAATAAATAACATCTGATTGAGTCCATTCAGGGTCATATCAAGAGATAACACCAATTCCAGGTGGGGGATTGTGCAGAAAAAAGGAGACAGAAAAAGGGTCAAGGCCAAAACCTAAATCATGATATCAGGAGCCTGAAGGAAATGCAGGAATTCATTTAGCAAGTGGACCAAGTCTTAACCACTACATCAGGAAATAAGCAGGGAATTTCCACACTATCCAAGAGAATACATGAGAGAAGATTCTGATCCAAGGATAAAGCTCCAATCTATAATTTGAGATTTGCAATATGAGTAAGCAGAAAAAAAGAGCAAACACAAAGATGAAATACTTTGGATTGAATGAGGACCAAAAGGAATATCCAGAAGAAGAGAGTAACTCCAAGTAGAACCTTAGAGAAAATCTACAGAAAATGAAACAAGAAATATAAAAAGTGAATTAAATACAATGAATGCTAAAGAGAAAAGAATTGGAATGAAAATTAGTAAGTTGAATAGAAGATGGTAAACCTTAGATTGGAACTATAATCTCTGAATATTAGAATGGGCCAGACAAATCAATAGCTCCATGAGTCAATAAGAAATGTTAAAACAATGGGGAAAAACCAGAAAAAAATGTAAGGAATACCTTATCAAAAACAATTAATCAGGAAACCTCTAAAATTCATCAAACTGTATGGAATAGAGAGAGATAAGGTGAAGAACTTACAGGAATGTATGAATTCTTTTCCTGTATTTTATTTTCATTATTTTTGTGTTTCCCCTATGACCTGTATAATACGTGCAGGCTCATATTTACTTGAGCCTTGGCCAGTTAGAAACATATTTACTTAACCTGAGCTGATGACATTTATTAGTATTTGACATTTATTGATATTTAATCTATTAGCTGGACTACTGTCTGCTTGATTAAGTCTGAAGGCCTGACTTTCTGTTTCCTAGAAATCAGGAGATTTTGGGGAAACAGAAACCTTCCATTACAATCTCTCCAAATAGCAACAACCAATTAGATGCCTCCCCTTCCCCTTCTCAATGCTTTCTTACTTGTGATGTAATTTCTTGTATAAAAGCTATGTATCTTTACTACTTCTTTAGCCCTCCTATAGTGAGCTTTCTCTTTCTTTATCTTGCAATGGGACAGCTCTGCAAGTTTTCAATAAACAACTTTTCTACCTTCTACTGAATGATTTCTGAGTAGTCATTTTGGGTAAGGGTTTTCCACATCCCTCACAAAACTAGTTGAAAATCATGAAAAACTATAGCAACAATATCAATAGATCTAGATTCAAGAAATCTAGATCACAGCTGTCTACATCTATGAGAACTTGAAGACGGGCAGTTAAATGGCACAATGAATGGGACAAAGAGATCATAAAAGAGGTAAAAGGGCTCACATTTGCAAAAATGTTTGTAGCTGTTTTTTTTTTTTGTAGTGGCAAGGAATTGAAAACTGAGTGGATGCCCATCAGTTGGGGAATGGCCAATTAAGTTGTATCATTTGAATGTAATGGAATACTATTGCTCTATAAAAAATGATGAGGAACCTGAGTTCAGAAAAGCCTGGAAAGACTTCCATAAACTGATGCTGAAGTGAGCAGAGTCAGGAAAACATTGTACACAGTAATAACAGGATTATGAGATGATCAACTGTGATGGACTTGGCTCTTCTCAGCAATGCAGTGATTCAAGACAATTTCAATAGACTTGGGATGGAAAATGCCATTTACATCCAGAAAGAGAATCATGAAGACTGAATGTGAATCAAAGCATAGTATTTTTACCCTCTTTGTTTGTTTACTTTTTCTTTCTAATTTTTTTTCCTTTTTGGTCTTACTTTTCTGTTGGTGTTTTTGTTCTTTAAAATAATAATAGTTCTCTCTGGGAGAGAGGTTTCTCGGGGAGGTTTTCTGGAGGCAGCCTTAGTTTCAGGTGAAATAAATAATTACTCCAAAATGCAGCCAGCTGGGTAAAAATGCAAACGTTTATTTTCTCCTCCCAAAATAGCCCGGTTAGTTGAGGCCTATCTCTCTGCTTGGTTCTAAGAGCTCTTGCAGCTTTGTCCTTTGCTTCTGACTCTGCTTTTTTCAGCCTCCAGCCAGCACAAGGTGGAAGATGAAAATGAATCTCTCTTGCCTCAGAGAGAGGGATTGTGGGCTTCCTCCCAGAGTGCTCCTCTCCGACCCCAGTCAATGTTTTGAAGTAAGACTCTCAAGTGGTTCACTGGAGCTGTATTTAATGCTGCTTCTCTGAGAGTGGGATTGTGGGATATCTCCCAGCGTGCTCTCTGGCCCTAAGAGCTTCAAGGGAGGTGTGAATTCAGATATCTCATATTAAACCCTGAAATCTCTCAAACGTGTGAACTCCAATGAGTACTTAAATACTTCTTGCTTATAAGAGCTCTCTAAAGGTGTGAACACAAGCATTACTGTCTATCAGTATTAGTGACTTATCACCTTGTAAGGATTGGCTCTAAGGTGTGAACCAATAAGCATTGTATCAATTCCATTGAGTTAACACTAGGATTCTGACATCTCCCTCAAGTTTTCACCTTGTTTCAAGTTGAGTTGACACTAGGATTCCAATATTTTTCTTTCACAACATGACTAATATGGAAATATGTTTAAAATGAATATAACATCAGATTGTTTACTGTCTTAGGAAGGGAAAAGGTAAAGAAGGGAGAAAAAATTTGATACAAAAAATCTTACAAAAATGAATGCTGAAAACTAATTTTACATGTATTTGGAAAAATAAAATACTATTTATTTATAAAAAAAAAAAAAGAGTATAGGCCTTAGACTTAGGAGGACCTGAGTTCAAATCTAAGCTCAGACACTGTGACCCTGGGCATGTCACTTAACCCTGATTACCTCTCCCCCTCCAAAGAAAAAGAACTAAAGACAAAATGAAAACTGAAGTAATCTATTGGTTATCTTTGGGAAAAAAAAACTGAAGAACTTCTGAAAGAACTTCCCAAATAGGTTCTGAAAGAATCTCCCAAACTGCAAGGAATTTCATAGCCCAAACCCAGAGCTCAATGACCAAAGAAATAAATACTAAAAGCTGTTAAAAAGAAAGAGGTCAAGTACCAAGAAATCCAGGTAGTATTATGCAACATTTAGCAGCTGTTGTATAAAGGAATAAACATTTTCAAATATGACATTTCCAAAGTCAAAGGATAAAAATTTGTGACCCAGAATAATTTACGGTGAAAAACTGAGCATTATACTAAAGGATAAAAAAAGAGAGATCTTTAATCAGAAGAGGGGTTTTAAGAATTCATGATTAAAAAACCAGAGCTAAAGAGAAGCTTTGAAATGTAAACAAAGGTGTCAAGAAAAAACTAAAAAGGTAAATATAGTTGGGCATTTGGAAGGGGCTTTTACAATGATGAAATGCTTACATTTAATAGGAGGAGAATGAAAAATGTCTTTTAAGGGTAAAAGGAGAAGTTAAGATGATTCAAGATTGGTTTGCTCTCTACTGATCAGATTACACAAGATGAAGAACATTCAAACATGGAGAAAAGAGGATAATGAGTATGGTTCAAAATGAAAGTAGGTACAGATAGGAAGAAAGTAGGGTGAATTAAAGAGTCAAGGTAAGATTGGTGAGGAGTTAGTTATAAACAAGAGCACTCTAGTGTTGAAGGATAGAGTGTTGAGGGGTATTAAAGCAGATGGGTGTGACATGATTCTTTGAGGCCTTATAACTCCCCCAGTTCTCTCACCTTTTACAAATTTTGATCTGAAAAAAAAAAAAGATTCTTGTGGCAAGAACTTGTATAAAGAATCTTTCAAAGAGTTACCTGGCTTTGGGATATTCTGTACTATATTAAAAATCTTTTTCTTTCTCATTTTATGCATGAGGAAACCAAGGCCGTAAGTGATTAAATTTGCCCATTATCAGCTAGGTAAAAAGTAGCTCAGGTAAGTTTTGAATTCAAGACTTCATCTAATACACATGTGAATTTCTATATTGTGAGAGAAATGATTATTAAGTAACCAATTATTGGTGAGATCCAGGTTTTTTCTCTTTTAAATATTTATTCTCTACTAGGCCAAGCCAGTATCTGTAGAACTTTGCTGATAATGAGATTGGGTTAACTTTCTTCTCAATCTAGTTCAGACTCCACACTAGTAGGGATATCCATTGTTTTCTACTCAGATTTGGGTGGGAATAGATCCTTTGTATAGATTTCCCAAAGCTGGATGACTTGGAAGTAAATGACACAATCAAAGTCATAACCCTCCCTCATTACAATAAGTCCATTTTTTTATTATAATATTCATTTTTGCTCTATTTGTTAACCAATCAAAGTCGGTTGCTCCCCTCAGGAACAACAGCTCTTCCAACGGCCAGTTGGAAGCACTGTATGGCCAGTAACTCCTTTTATTAATTATTGCTAGCATGATTAATAAAATGATTCATAATTCAGAAATTATGTCTTCTGAACCTTTTATATATCACACTTGATTTTAATATAAACTTCTAGAAATAAAAAGATACTAATGATGAAGATCACAAGATGGAAAACCAAACATCACCCTAGAGAGGTGGAAAGGTGAACTAGAACTATTAATGAAAAAATTTCCATCAGCAGCCATGGACTCATGAATAACAAAGTATCAGTGCAGGAGGAAAAAAAGAAATCAGATGTTTCTTCCGGGGATTAAAAGTGAGCATAAAATTGCCAGGATTTAGGAGAAAAAGGCTGTTGTTGAATCTTTCTTTTTTAACCTAAGCCTCTTTTTCTTGGCCTGCTGTGTTCAGATGCAGCTCGCTTAGTGCCTAGAAACCTAACAAAGCCTGGATTGGTGGTGGCACAGAGAGATTTCTCTCCCATGTAGAATTTTAACTGTGAAAAGACACAAAGATTGGTTTCTTCAGAAACCTTAATTGAGAACATCAAAGAAAGGCAATTAGAGCTTTACTTCTGCTACCTTCCCACTCTCTAGAAGCCTTTTAGGAAGATTTATGCTCTGAGGAGGCTGACTGGTATATCTTGCTACTGAATAACTTTGCCCCTTCATTCTCATACATCTCATGTGACTTAGACCAATTGCTTTTATACCCATGTTTAATCAGAAAGGCTGTGTGATGTAATGGAGAGAGTATAGGACTAGGAATCAGAAGAAGGGTTAGAATTCTGGCTTAGACCCTCATTGTCTGAATCATTTAACTTCTAAGCCTCTCAATGTACTCATCTGTAAAAATGGAGCTAACAACATCTGTACTCTAGATATGATTAAGGAAAGAAATGCACTATAAATGAATATAAAAGGCCTCTGTAGACTATAAAATTCTATATACATGTAGTAGAATACTGAATGTGGAGGGTCACAAAATTATGTTTTGTTATCAACAAATGTTTGATTTATATAGCTATTTTATATACCTGTATATCTGGGGACACATAAAAATTTCTCAGGCAAAAATTACAGAATAACCTGGAAAGACTTCCATGAACTAATGCTGAGTGAAGTAAACAAAATGAGGAAAACATTGTACATGATAACAGCAGGATTATGTGATGATCAACTGTGATGGACTTGGCTCTTCTCAACAATGTAGTGATTCAAGACAATTTCAATAGACTTGGGATGGAAAATGCCATCTGTATCCAGAAAGAGAATTACGGAGACTGAATGGGAATCAAAGCATAGTATTTTTACCTTTTTTTGTTTGCTTTTTCTTTCTCATTTTTTTCCTTTTTAGTCTTATTTTTCTTTCACAATATGACTAATATGGAAATATGTTTAAAATGATTGTACAAATATAACATAAGATTGTTTACTATCTTGGGGAGAGAGAAGATAAAGAAGGAAGATAAAATTTGGTACAAAAAAATCTTACAAAAATGAATGCTGAAAGCTAATTTTGCATGTATTTGGAAAAATAAAATACTATTTATTTATTTTTTTAAAAAAGAGTATAGGCCTTAGACTTAGGAGGACCTGAGTTCAAATCCAGGCTCAGACACTGACCCTGGGCATGTCACTTAACCCTGATTGCCTCTCCCCCTCCAAAGAAAAAGAGCTAAAAGGCAAAGTAATAACTGAAAGAATCTACTGGTTATCTTTTGAAAACAACTGAAGAACTTCTGAAAGAACTCCCCAAATGAATGCAAACTGCAAGGAATTTTATAGCCAAAACTCAGAGCTTAATGGCCAAAGGAAAAAATACTAAAAGCTGCTAAAAAGAAAAAGGTCAAGTACTAAGAAACTAAGGTAGAATTATGCAACATTTAGCAGCTGTTGTATAAAGGAATAAACATTTTCAAATATGAAATTCCCAAAATCAAAGGATAAAAGTTTGTAACTCAGAATAATTTACCTTGAAAAACTGAGCATTATACTAAAGGATAAAAAAGGAGGAGAATGAAAAATGTCTTTTAAGGTTTAAGGGAGGAGTTAAAGATGATTTGAGATTGGTTTGCTCTGTACTGATCGGATTACACATTTAACTTCTCGGTTCCTCACTGTACTCATCTGTAAAATGGAGCTAACATTTGTACTTTAAATATGATTAAGGAAAGAAATGCTCTATAAGTGAATATAAAAGGCCTCTACAGATTATAAAGTCCTTTATACATGTAGTAGAATACTGCCATCTAAAACCTAGCTTCTTAAATGATGGTTTGTGACCCATACAAGCTCTCGTAACTGAATGTGCAGGATCACAAAATTATTCTTTGTTATCAGTAAATATTTGATCATAGAACTGTTTTATATACCTGTATATTTGGGGACGTGTACAAATTTCTCAGGCAAAAAATGGGTTGTGGAAAAAGTTTTAAGAAGTTCTGATCTAAACAACCCCTTTCCTATTTTTCCTGAATCACAGCACATGTAGACGTAACTTTCAGAGTCTCTAATTTGTACTCATCCACCATCTAGCCGATTCTTCAGTATCCCTTTCTGCCTGGCTTGAGTTATCCTAGATAATTCCTTTCAATTTGCAACTTTATCCTAATTCCATACCTTTCAGTACCCAGTGGTTCTATTGCCTGTTTTAGGAAAACAGTGCAATGTAAGAACAAGAACAACTCATATTTATGTAGCACTTTTATAATCTGATTCCCCCATAAATACCTTCTCTTTGTTGCTTGAGATTATTTTAACATAGGACAAAGTTTTCCCTCCCACTTTAGAAAAGGTCCCAGTCCTGATTTAATTCATTCATATCTGCACTTCTCCTTCTCCTCATGCATTGTCTTCACACATTATTCTCATAGGTATTTTTTCCTTTCTCCTCCCTCTTTCCAGTTCCCCGTATGTATTGTTTTCTATTAGGATATGTTTCTTGAGATTATGCCTTAAACTGTTTGGATAAGTATTGCCAGTGCTTAGACAGAATAATGCTTAATAAATTTTTTATCTAACATGTTATAGTTAAAGATAGAAGTCTAAAATGAAGATCACCTGAGAAAAGGAATACCCTTGACTTAATACAAAGGTAGAAATGATTCAGATATGATATTTAGTTGAAAATGGGGGGGGGGGAATGGAGAGAGAAAGCACAAGAACATTTAGGCTAGTTAAGTTAGAATGGATTTTAAAGACCATTAGCTCAGTCTATTAAAAACTCTTTTCCCCAATGAATAAAGAAGTCTGTCTTCTCTTTAACTTGCTCCACCCATCCTTTTGACGAATAAAACCAAAAACTTTGTAATAAATATACATAGACAAACAAAATAAATTCTCCATTGGCCATATCAAAAAAAAGGTCTCAATCTATGCTTTGAGCTCATTACCTTTCTGTTAGGAGTTCTTTGGAATCATGATTCATCATTGCAATGATCAGAGTTCTAAAGTCAAAGTAATTTGTTTTTATAATGTTGTTATTGTGTAAACTGTTCTATTAGTTATGCTTTACTTTTATTCTGTGGTAGTTTATGCAAGTCTCCTCAGATTTCTCTGAAACTCTTCCCTTTTATTTTCCTATAAATATCCTGTTATATGAGTCATTCCACAATTGATAATTCCTTTTTAGTTTCTACTTTTTTGCTACCATAAAAAGAACTGCTACAAATATTTTTATATATGAATCTTTTTTATTTTTCCTTGATGTTTTTGAAGTATAGACCTAATAGTGGAGTAGGTGGGTCAAAGGATATGCACAATGTTATACCTTTTAGGCTATGGTTGCATATTATTTTCTAAAATGGATGGATGAACAATATTTCTACTAATAGTGTGTTAACATACCTTTCTAACATTTGTCATTCCCCCCTTTTTTAAAATCACCTTTGCCAATTTGATGGGTATGAGGTAGAATTAAAATTTCTTTAAATTGTATTTCCTTAATTATTAGTGATTTAGATAATTTAAAAAAAGTGTCTATAGATAACTTGGATTTCTTTTCTTAGAAGCTTCCTATTTCTTTGACCATTCATGAGTTGAGGAATGGATCTTTTTCTTCTAAATTTGAATCAATGTGTCTTGAAAATAAGTGACCAGAAAAAATTGCTGCAAAAACTTTCCCCCAGATATCTGTTTTTCTTATTATTTTAATTTCTTTGGTTTTGTTTATGCAAATTTTTTTATTTGATATAATAAAAATTGTTCATTTTATCTTTTGAGTTCCTCTCTAGTGCTTGTTTAGTCATGAACTCTTTACCTATCCATAGATCTGAAAGGCAATTTCTTTCTCCTCTAATTTGTTAATTATGTTAACTTTTATGTCTGTCTCAATCTTTTCCTTTAAAGAGAGAGGGAAACTGATATTGCACAAAGGAGAAGGGATTTTTTCCAAGATCACTTGTAGGTGATAGAGCCAGGATCTGAACAAGAGTTTCCTAACTTTAAGTCCAGTATTTTTCCTCTGTCCTTTGGGAACTTCAATCAGGTTTTATGTGTCTAAGGGTCTCCATGTGAGAAGAAATAGTAACGTGGAAGAGGAAAATGAAGCCAGAATGGTGAGACAAAAGTCTGGAGGCAAGTGATCTAAATCACAGTTTAAAGGACTCCAATTAGAACTCAGCATTCGTGTATCTCACCTCTTCTTAATACCATATAGAGAGAAATTAACACCTAATCCTCCTGATTTAGGCCTTCTGTTCCAGGGTGTTATGCGAAAACTACTTTTTTATAGAGATGGGCTTGATTTTAATGAACAAAGACTACAAAGCTGGATGAGGTGGACATCATTCTTCTATTGCACATTGATCTGAGATCTTCCCAGTTAGGGTGCTGAGTTTCATGTAGGCAAGCTTGCTTTGTGATCTGAAATTCTTAATTCTTTTCTTTGCCCACTTACCATTCTCCCAGGGGTGAGTTAATTTTTGGGATGGAGAATCCTGAATTTTGAGATAGTCCTGAGGACAGGGAATAGTGTTGTGTTCCATTAGATTATAAATTATTTGATGACAGGAACTTTCTTTTGCCTCTGTGTCCTAACTAAGCATAATACCTGGTATATCATAGGCACTTAATAAATGTTTAATTGATCTGTGGTCCACTTAGGTGGGGCACTGAGAGGCAATGTTTGAGTGGTTTAAAGCTCAGCAGAGCAAATTCAAGGAGTAAATAATTCAGATTAACAGCCTTTTAAAGATTACAAAAACACTTCACACAATAGTTTTATGAGACCATTGGTGTGAGATTTTTATCCCCACTTTATAGATAAGAAACTGAGCTTCTGAAAGTTAAATGAGCTGGCTATGAACACAAAACACTGAAATATTCAAGGCAGAATTCAAATGGAGATTCACTGATCCACACAGGTGTAGTTTTGCTTCTTTCTACCTTTTATTCCATTCAGCTCAGTAAGCATTTTAAAAGTACTTATAATCTGCCAGATATTGTGCTAAGTCTGAGGATAGAAAGCAAAAATGCAACAATTCTTGCTCTCAAGGAGTCTACTGGATCACAGTGAGTAAGAAAACAAAAGACAACTTGCACACAGATACTTAAGTACAAAATAATTTTAAAAGTAGGGTATTTTGTCTGTCTCTCTCCTGAAAAAAAATCATGTTCCTATTCTTATGATAAGCATCAGAGGCAAAAACCTGAAGCAAAGCAGAATTTATCCCATTTTTCAGAACATTAGTTACATATGGTATTGATGGTAATTCAGCTCTTAGAAGAAAAAGACATGCAACTGCTTGCTTAGCCACTAGATGTCTCTTTAGGTCTTTGCTCTTAACCTTTTACTAGACATTTTGTTTTATCAGTTTTTTCCCTTGATCCGCACCCTCCCCCCTACATTTAGCTGTGTTTTAAGGAAGCTCTATTTCCTTTTCTGCATACTATGCCAGATCCTAATGCATTACATATGGAAATGAGGTTGTTGAAAATATGATGCTAGATCTGGTAAAACTGGTAGGGCAGCAAGTGGGGCAAAAATTATTTTTTCCAACAGCTTTTTTTTCTTTTTCAGGGTATGGGGTGGGAGAGAAAGTAATAATTTTTTCTCTTTGAATATTGAGACCTTTTTTCTTTCAAATGTCACTTAGGGATGTATGTTTGGGGGAAAATATGGAGCAGTGGAAAGTAGATTTGAAGTCAGAAAGACTGTGCTTGAATCTTAGCTTTGCCATTTGCTAATTGTATGAACTTCAGTAAATCTCTTTGGGCCACAATTTCCTCATCTTTAAAATAAAGGGTTTGGACTAGATGGTCTTACAGTTGGTGAGAATCACCTACTAGGGAAAAAATGCCATTGTATGCTCATAATATAGCAATGGTAACACAGAGTTTTAGTCTGTTAATTGCAGATCAATATGATGACACTTATATAAACTCTACTTATTTGTAAGAGAGATTGAAGAGGGGCTGGGTGAGTTGAGCAGCAATATCTATTAGTGATAGCTAACAAGGAAATAGAACAATATGGCAGTGGAAGGAAATGATTATTTTCAAAACATATGCAACAGATAGTTTTCAACATTCACTCTTGCAAAACTTTGTGTTCCAATTTTTTTCTCTCTTTCCTTTCCCTCCACTGCTTCCAAAGATGGTAAGTAATCCAATATATGTTAAACATGTGCAATTCTTCTAAACATATTTCTGCAGATATCATATTGCACAAGAAAAATCATATAAAAAAAATGAGAAAGAAAACAAAATGCAAGCAAACAACAACAACAAAATCCAAATGTGAAAATACTATTTTGTGATCCATACTCAGTCTCCAGTCTTCTCTCTGGGTGCAGATGGCTTTCTCCATCACAAGACCATTGGAACTGGTGTAAATCATCTCATTGTTCAAAAGAGCCACATCCATCAGAGTTGGTTATCACATAATCTTGTTGCTGTGTACAATGTTCTCTTGGTTCTACTCCTTCACTTACTATCAGTTCATGTATGTCTCTTCAAGTCTTTCTGAAATCATCTTGCTGATAGTTTCTTATAGAACAATAATATTCCATGACATTCATGTTCCATAACTTTTTCAGCCATTCTCCAACTGATGAGCAACCATTCAGTTTCCAGTTCCTTGCAAAAAATGAGCTGCCACAAACATTTTTGCACATGTGGGTCCCTTTCCCTCCTTTATGATCTCTTTGGGATACAAGCCCAGTAGAAACACTGTTGGATCAAAGGGCATGAACATTTTGATAATCCTTTGGTCATAGATTCATATTGCTTTCTAGAATGGTAGGGTCAGTTCACAACTTCACTAACAATGTACTAATGTCCCATTTTCCCCACATCTGCTCCAACATTCATCATTATCTTTTCCTGTAAGCTTAGCCAATTTGAGAGATGTGTAGTGGTACTTCAGAGTTGTTTTAATTTGTATTTCTCTGACAAATAGTGATTTAGAGCATTTTTTCATATGATTAGAAATGGTTTTAATTTCTTCATCTGAAAATTGTATGTCCATAGCCTTTGATCATTTATCAATTGAAAAATGACTTGTATTCTTATAAATTTGAGTCAGTTCTTTATATATTTTAGAAATGAGGTCTTTATCAGAACCCTTGAATGTAAAATTCCCCCCTTCCAGTTTACTGTTTCCCTTCTAATCTTGTCTGTATTGGTTTTGTTTATACAATTTTTTAAAAACAATGTAATTAAAATCATCCAATTGCAGGGAATAAGTGATTTTGAAGAATAGGTCTATAAATGATAAAGTGTAAAAAAAATCTGAGTAAGGTATTTCCTATATCAGTTTGCCTTTGTTATACTTTTAGGTGAAATTTACTAGGTGGGACCTTTTGAATGGGTATATTTGTTCCTAGTGAGATATTTTCATGGATGGCATATCTGCACATTCACTTTAAATCCTCATAGGTGAATTCTTCAGATATTTCTATGAGATACACTGAGATCCTATAGAGTCAGGGCATTTCTATACAGATAAATGGCATGAGTGGAGAAATACAAAATCCAATGGCATGGTGGATAAACCTGTTGGAATATGACTGAAATCTAGAATTGATATTTCCTTAGGGATTGCCAGTACTGGGACATTTCCAGTTGACTTCAGTGTAGTAAAAAAACTGGCTGGTCATGGTCAGAGAAGGCAGATGATAGTGCCAAAGTTAGGAAAGAAAGAAGTAAAAGGAGAAAAACAATAGCAATTTATTTTGAACACTGGACTGGAGAATTCTGTATTCTACTAATCTATAGTGTTGTGTGAGTATTATCTGGACCATAGGGAAAATTGAAGCAAGGATGTTAGACTATGACTAGGAGATTTAAGACTAGAAAAGAAGCAAGTGACTTGGAGTGCCAATGTGTGATAACCAATAAATGTTACCTTATCTGGGAAGCAAGATAGAAGATTCTAAGATGTAGATCATTGGGAAGTTTTTGTAGTTCATTATTTCAGTGTTATTTATTATTTCAGTCTTTCTCTTTGTGATCACATTTAATTTTTCTTGACAGAGATACTGAAGTAACTTGGCTATTTTCTTCTCTAACTCATTTTATAGATGAGTAAACTGAGGCAAACAGGATTAAATAACTTGTCCAGGGTCATATAGCTAGTAACTGTCTGAGGCCAGATTTGAACTCAGGAAGATGAGTCTTCCTGACTTTAGGAATGGAACTCCATTCACAGTTACCTAACTGTCCCAAGTGAACTAAAGTGAATAACTTGACAATTTTCTTTTTCCTGTTTGGTAGTAGATGATGATGATATATTAAATTTTTCCCTTTTCTTCCTGTACTTGTTTAACAGAATTGGTTTTTGATTAGCAGCTTCAAAACCCAGCTGATCTTGGATATTCAACAAATATTTAATGACCACCTAATTATTTTCAAATTTCTGTGCAAGACTTTGGAATGTATGTAAAGATAGAGAAGATTCAATTCATGTTCTCAAGTCTAGTAGAGAAAGTAAGACATTGGCACAAATAACTACTCTACAGAATTTAATAAAGGCTGTTAGAGAGAGGCCAACTAAGTGATATGGAAGTCAGAAGAGGGTAGGGGAGTATTAGTTTTGTGGGTATGATCAGGGAATGCTTCATGCAGGAGGCAGGATTTGTTGGATCATGAAATAAAGGCAAGATTTCTATGGGCAGTAATTAAGGGATTAGTAATTATAAGTAGAAAAAAATTAAGGTGTAAATGCAAGAGAACATATGACATATGACTTATTCAGCGTGCAGTGAGTGGTCTAATTTGCTTTAAAGTTTAGAATTTGCATAAGGGAAAAGTAGACATGATAAGATTGAGGTGGCAGGCTGGAACCATGTTATGGAGTTCCTTTAATGCTAAACTGAGGAGTTCAGATTTTATTATGGGAGCAATGAGGAGCCATTAAAGGTTTGTTACATAATTATTTCGGAGGATTATGAAAGATTGATTATTGGTATTGTGTGTGAAATTATAGATGGAAGGCCAATTAGAAAGCTAATGCAATAGGACTGGAAGAAGATAATTCAATTTAGATCAGTTAAATTCCAAGACGGGGCATACAAAGATTAAAAAAAGACAGTTTCTGCTCTCAAGAAGCTTGCATTCTATTTTTAAAAAAATATTTATTTTATTAAAATTTTTTATTTTCAAAACATATGCATGGATAATTTTTAACATTCACCCTTGTGCTACAAATTTTTCCCTTCCCTCCTCTCCTTCCCCTAGACGGCAAGTAATCCAATATATGTTAAACATGTGCAATTCTTCTAAACATATTTCTTCAGATATCGTATTGCACAAGAAAAATCAGATCAAAAAAGAAAAAAATAAGAAAGAAAACAAAATGCAAGCAACCAACAACAACAAAAAGAGTGAAAATTCTATGTTGTGATCCACACTCAGTTTCTACAGTTCTCTCTTTGGTTGCAGATGGCTTTCTTCATCATAAGACCATTGGAACTGACCTGAATCATCTCACAGTTGAAAAGAGCCAAGTTCATCAGACTTGATCATGGTATAATCTTGCTGTTGTCGCATGTATAACAATCCCCTAATTGTACTCATTTCACTTAGCACCAGTTCATGTAAATCTTTCCAGGCCTCTCTGAAATCATCCTGCTCATCATTTCTTATGGAACAGTAATATTCTATGACTTCCATATACCATAACTTATTTAGCCATTTTCCAACTGATGGGTATCCATTCAGTTTCCAGTTCCTTGTCACTATAAAAAAGACTGCCACAAACATTTTTGTACATGTGGGTCCCTTTCCCCCTTTTATGATCTCTTTGGGATACAAGGCCAGTAGAAACATTTGCTGGATTAAAGGGTATGCACATTTGGATAGCAACTTTGGGCATAGTTCCATATTGCTCTCCAGAACGGTTGGATTAGTTCACAACTCCCCCAACAATGTATTAGTGTCCCATTTTCTCCATATCTCCAACATTTACCATTATCTTTTCCTGTAATCTTAGCCAATCTGAGAGGTATGTAGTAGTACCTCAAAGTTGTCTTAATTTGAATTTCTCTGGTCAATAGTTATTTAGAACATTTTTTCCATATGTTTAGAAATGGTTTTAATTTTTTCATCTGAAAATTGTATGTTCATATTCTTTGATCATTTGTCAATTGAAAAATGGCTTGTATTCTTATAAATTTGAGTCAATTCTTTATATATTTTAGAAATGAGGTCTTTATCAGAACCCTTGAATGTGAAATTCCCCTCTCCCAGTTTACTGCTTCCCTTCTAATCTTGTCTACATTGCTTTTGTTTGTACAAAAACTTTTTAACTTAATATAATCAAAATTATCCATTTTGTATTCAATAACATACTCCAATTCTTCTTTGAACACAAATTCCTTCCTTCTAGATTTGAAAGATAAACTGTCATTTGTTCTTCTAATTTGCTTATAATATCACTTTTTATGTCTAAATCATGAATCCATTTTGACCTTATCTTGGTATAGAGTGTTAGGTGTGGGCCAATGTGTAATTTCTGCCATACTAATTTCCAATTTTCCCATAAGTTTTTTTCAAATAGTGGATTCTTATTTCAAAATCTGGGGTCTTTGGGTTTGTCAAATACTAGATTATTATAGTCGCTGACAATTTTGTCCTGTGAACCTAACCTATTCCACTGATTGACTACAATTCCTTTAACTTCTTTTTCTTCTCTTCTTGCCAAAGCTAACATTTCTAATACAATATTGAATAGTAATTGTGATAGTGGGCAACTTTGTTTTATCCCTGATCTTATTGGGAATGGTTCTAGTTTATCTCCATTACATATGCTACTGATCATTTTAAGGAAAAATCCATTTATTCCTATACTCTCTAGTGTTTTGTTGTTTTTTTTTAAAATAGGAATGGATGTTGGATTTTGTAAAATGCTTTTTCTGCATTATTAAGATAATCATATGATTTCTGCTTGGTTATTGATATAGTCAATTATGCTAATAATTTTCCTAATATTGAACCAGCCCTTCATTCCTGTTATGGTGATGGTGTATTATCTTGGGGATAACTTACTGTAATCTCTTTGCTAATATTTTATTTAAGATTATTGCATCAATATTCATTAGAGAAATTGGTTTATAATTTTCTTTCTGTTTTGAGACTACCTAGTTTAGATATCAGCATCATATTTGTGTTATAAAAGAAATTTGGTAGGACTCCTTTCCCTGCTTTTCCAAATGGTTTGCATAACATTGGAATTAATTTTAAAAATGTTTCCTAGAATTCACAGTAAATCTATCTGGGCTCTGGACATTTTTTCTTAGGAAGTCTATTAATGATTATTTAATTTTTTTTCTAAAATGAAACTAAGTAATTTATTTCCTCATTTTGATTTGAGCATATATATTTGAGCAATCTATATTTTTGTAAGTATTTCTCCATTTTGTTTAGATTTATTGACATATAGTTGGGCAAAATAACTCCTAATTATTGCTCTAATTTCCTCTTCATTTCCTCAAACTTAGTGGAAATTTTTCCCTTTTCACTTTTGATACTAACAATTTAATTTTCTTCTTTCCTTTTTCTAATCAAATCAATTAAAGGTATTTATCTATTTTGTTTTTTTTTCATAAAAGCATCTCTTTTGTTTATTAATTCAATAATTTTCTCATTTTCAATTCTATTAATTTCCCCTTTTATTTTCACAATTTCAGATTTGGTATTTAATTGGGGTGTTTTAATTTGTTCTATTTCTATTTTTTGTAGTTGTATGCCCAATTCTTTAATTTTCTCTTTCTCTATTTTATGCAAGTAAGTATCTAGAGATATAAAATTTCCCCTAAGAATTGCTTTGGCTGCATCCCATAAATTTTGGTATGATGTCTCATTCTTGTCATTTTCTTTGATGAAATTATCGATTGTGTCTATGATTTGTTGTTTCACTCACTCAATCTTTAGGATTAGTTTTCAATTAATTTTTGGTCTATTTCTCCCTGGTCTTTTATTGCATATAATTTTTATTGTATCATGATCTGAAAAGAATGCATTTACTATTTATGCCTTTTTGAATTTAATTTTGAGATTTTTATGCCCTAATAAATGGTCAATTTTTGTATAGGCTCCATGTATTGCCAAGAAAAAAATATATTCCTTTCTGTCTCCATTTAATTTTCTCCAAAGGTTTTTCTTGCCTAACTTTTCTAGGATTCTTTTTATCTCCTTAATTTCTTTCTCATTCATTTTGTGGTTCGATTTATCTAGTTCAGAGAGAGCAAAATTGAGATTGCCCACATAGTTTTGCTGTCTAATTCTTCTTGCAGCTCTCTTAACTTCTCCTCTAGGAATTTGGATGCTATACCACTTAAAGCATATATGTTTAGTATTGATATTACTTCATTATCTATGATACCCTTTAGCAAGATGTAGTTTTTCCCTTTATCTCTTTTAATTAAATCTATTTTTGTTTTTGCTTGGTCTGAGATAAAGATTGCTACTCCTGCTTTTTTTTTTTCACTTCAGTTGAATTTTAATGAATTCTTTTCCAGCCTTTTACCTGTTTCTTCTAAATAACATATTGTAGGATTCTAGCTTTTAATCCAGTCTGCTATCTGCTTCAGTTTTAGTTAAAATTATTGTCTTTATTTCTTACCATCTTGTTTTCCTCAAATTATACTTTTCTTTTTCCTTTCCCCCTTTCCTTCCAACCCTGTAATTTCCTTCTGACTATTGCCTCCCTCAAACAGCCCTCCCCTTTTACAACTCTTCCCCCTTTCTTATATCTTTCCCTTTTTATTTCTGTTCTCCCTTTTATTAGCTTCCCCCTTTTCTTTCCCCTTTCCCCTCCTACTTTCCTTTAGAATGAGACAAATTTCTCTGTGAAGCTAAATGTCTGATATTCTCTCTTTAAGCCAAATCTGATGAGAGTAAGATTCACACAATGCTCATTGTCCTCCCTTCTTTTCCTCAATTGTAACAGGTCTTTTTTGCCTCTCCATGACACATAATTTACCCTTTTTTAATTCAATTTTCCTGTTCTTTCAGTAGAATCCCTCTTTCTCCTCTAGTTTCATTTTTTTTTATATATCAGCACAATAAAATCAAATTATATCTGTATCCTCTAAGTATACCCATAACAGAGATATGCATCTCAAGAGTTAGACATATCATCTTCCTGTAAAGGGATATAAACTTTTTAACTTTTAAAAGAAAATTACTTTTTTTCTTTCCTTTTTACGCTTCTCTTGAGTTCTGTATTTGAAAACCAAATTTTCTATTCAGCTCTGGTCTTTTCATCAGAAATGAATTAAATTCACCTGTTCCACTCTACTACTTCTTAGAAATGGTAAAGAAAAAAATGCCATTAGGGTATGATTTGAATAATCTATCATCAAAGTGATTTGTTGAGGTTCTTTTAACCATAGGGTATTTGTTGGGCATTTTAGCGGTATCAAGTATTATGGTCCTTGCTTTCACGGATTTTACATTGTGTGTTAACATACAAATAAACATATAGTAATTGAGGTCTTGGATGAAGATGAAGATGGTGATGATGGAGTGGATGAATTAGATAAATTAGATAAACGAGTTACAATTGATCAAAGGTAAGCTCTGCTATCCTATTTTTATTTTTTTGAAATTATATTTTTATTTTTGAACACTTACATAATGTTATCACAAATGTTGCTTTTGTAGAAGAATATATGGGGAGGGGACTTCCACATGTTGTGTTTAATGTAGATCACCTGTGGACCTATAAAGAAAAGAAAGGGAAATAAGGAAAATATCTCTTTATTTGGTACTTTGCCAGGGGACAAGTGGCCTGATAACAGGTTTAATAGGAAGAGATTCACATGAATGCAACAGAAAAGAATCCAAAGGGGATCTTTGTGCTAGGTAGAAGTGGTAGCACAAATCCCTCTTTCCCAGGGCTTGGCTTTCTTTTTCCTCAAAGACTTATTTCTACTAGTTCTAGGAATTCATTTAAATTTAAATTATCCCTTTGTATCTTAGCACTCCTGTTTAAGCAAACTTTTTTTTTTCTTGTTTAGGAATGCCATCTCAATATATCTTTATTATGTTTATGCCTCCTATGTTGTCTGCTCTTGATTGTCTCTCTACCTGTCCCTTCTCTGGACGACTGGAGTAGGGATGTTTTTTGCCTTCTCTCTACACAGATTTAAGTCTTTTACCTGCATTAGCATTGATCACATTGCAGGAATTAGTGGCTGTTAGATTTTTTTCCTAATGAAAAGAAACAAAAGTATAGAAAGAAAAGATTGGTGACATCTATGTGGCTTAGTAGACAGAGTGCTGGTCCTGGAGTCAGGAAGATTTATGTTCCTGTATTCAAATCTGGCTTCACATACTTACTAGCTGTGTAACCCTGAGCAAGTCACCTAACCCTGTTTGCCTCAGTTTTCTCATCTGTAAAATTAGCTGGAGAAGGAAATGGCAAACTAGTCCAGTGTCTTTGCCAAGAAAACTCCAAATGAGGTCATGAAGAGTTTGATATGTCTGAAACAACAACAAAGAAAAAGTAGTAATTCAAACATAGGGGAATAATTTATTTGGGTAGAAAGCAACCAATGCTTTTTGACTTTTGCTGTTAATTCCTATTCCTCTTCTTTATGGGAAGGAGATGTAAAACTCAGAGGATTTAAACTATTAAAGTTAATCAGAGTTGCTCCTGTCTGGGGAAGAAGGATAAAGCGTTGGAAAGGAACAAGGTGATATCATACCCACTCTCTCTCTTCACTCTCAGAAGTCTTTCTGTTCTGTTGGTCCAAGAACAGTGGTAACAGCAATAGCAGTTGCGCAAAGTATAGGAAAAAGAGGAAGGAAAAACACATCAGGGAACCTGGTATTTTCTTTGACTATTGTTGCCTTCATAGCTTCAAGATGGAGAATAAACTCACAAACGTTGAGCTCACCAGATAATTCCTTCTGACTCCTCTTTCCCAGTAACCCTCTCTGCTCCACTCTCCTCCCTCCCTTCTCCCTCCCCCCCCCATATTTCTAGGAGTTCAAGTAAAAAAAAGATATAACCAACTGGTAGACTTTGGGAAATCATATTTGAGTCTCTCCTTATCTCCACAGCAACACAGATAATATACTTTATTTTCAAGGATGTCATGCTACAGACATTTCCAATTTAGGGAATGCTTTAATGTTTTAATTCCATTAATTCAGAATTTATAATATTTCATATGTAGAGTTGGACTGGAGTTGATCTTTACATAATGTATTACCTCACCCCCCACCCCAACCCTGGTAGAGAGGGGGTGCAAGAAGGAAATTTTTTCTCTACCCAAGAAAACAGAATATTTTAAAACACCTTCAGTAATTACAGAAACGTTTATGATATAACCTTTATATGACATATGATTTGTTGCTCACTTTATATATTTTATACAACCATCCACTTGCATAAAAACAATTTTATATTTTATATTTAAAAGTTGCTTCCAAAAGCAGGTTTTGGAAAAACTCAACTTGGTAAAATTTTAAGTTTTAGTTAATGTGTACTAGAAATGAACAATTCTGTATTTCTTCATAAATAATAGAAGTTAGCATTTTCATTGAAATATTGTCTTTTTATTTTGGTAATCATCAACAATTATGAGCATTTCAACATTAAAAAAGAAAAATGAGGATTCTATATGAAATGGAAAACGTTCCAAAAACAGTTTTTTAAAATTATATTTAAAATTTACTCCCACTCCAATCCATTCTTCATTTTCCTAAAGCTCAGGTGTGACTAGTCAAATAATTCAGTGGCTCAAACACAAAATCCTCCATCTGATACACTAGTTTCTTTATATTCTAGCCCCCTCTTATCTTTCTAATCTTCTTTCATCTTAGTTCTCAACCCATACTCTTTGACCAGTGACACTGGATTCTTGTTGATTCCAAGACTCTCTGGTCATTTCTGTCTGTTTCTCACACTTGCGATGCTCCCTGTCTTATTTGTTGACGTCCCAAGGAAGATCTCATTTTTTACAAGAAGCCTTTTTGCTTCCCTCATTAATTCTAGCACCTTCCTTCTGTTAATTATTTCCTATTTGTCCTGTATATAGCTTGTTTATATTTATTTGTTTGCATGTTGTTCCCCCTATTACACTGTGAGCTTCTTGAGGGCAAGGTATGTCTTTTACCTCTATTCATAGCCTTAGTGTCTAGCACAATGCTTGGCATAGAGTAGGCATTTAATAAATGTATATTAACTGATTTACTGATAATTTACTGATGATCTTCCTCTCTGTCTTTTCCTTCTGTCTCTCTCTCTGTCTTTTTATGCCTTTTTATGTCTGTCGCTGTCTCTCTCTCCATTCCTTTCTTCCCCCCTCCCTTCTTTATCACTTCTTTCTTTCTTTCCTTCCTTTCCTTCTTTCTTCCCATCCTTGTGCTGCCTGATGATTTTCTGCCATCATTAATCTATTCTGGAATAGAGCTATATGTATATATCCTATTACCAAGAGTCTGAAGCAGGTAACCCCCTGTTACAGTGTGTGCTAAAAATATTGCCTGTTGGAATTTTTACAAAGTGTTAAGATATTGGAGTTGATAGAAACAATAGTTATCTGGTTTGGCATGGTTCAGTGTGATTGATTTGATCTTAGAAAGAGATATTTTGGGCCAGAACTTGAAACAAGGTACTAAGTGGAACTGATAGAAAACAATGCTTGTGTTCACACCTTTAGAGAACTCATAAGTATCTAAGTACTCAATGGAGTTCACACATTTGGGAGAATTCAGGGCTGGCTTAGTCTGAATTCACACCTCCCTTGAAGTTCTTTGGACCAGAGAGCACTCTGGGAGATAACCCATAATCCCTGCCTCGAGAAGGAGGAGTTAACCTTTGGGAGATGATATATATGGAGGAAGCTCTTAGAGAATTTCTCTGGAACATCGACGGGGGTCGGAGGTGGAGACTCTGGAAGAAAGCCTACAAGCCCTGACTTCGAGGCAAGAGATTCATTGTATCTTCTACCTTGGTGCTGGCTGGAGGCTGAAGAAAGCAGAGGCAGAAGCCAAGGACAAAGCTGCAAGAGCTCAAGCAGAGAGTTAGGCCTCAACTAACCGGGCTATTTTAGAAGGAGAAATAAACATTTGCATTTTTACCAGCTGGCTGCGATTTTGGAGTAACTATTGATTAACTGAAACTAAGGCTGCCTCCAGAAAATGTTCACAATTGCCAAAGAAAAATTTTAATGATATCTTGAAGTGCAGCTGGTTATCTTCCTTTTGTTTTTCTCCATAAAGCAGAACTGGTAATTTAATTGAAGAAACATTCTATAGATGAATGCACAGAAGTAGGATAATGTCTTTAATATGTCTTAATCCAATAGATTTTTTTTTCTCCATAATGTCATGGTTCCATAGTGAAAAATTTATTAGTTCCAGAACCTCTTTTGTACATTAAAGGAAGCATTAGAAAGGTAGAAGAGAGAAAACAATAAAAATTTTAATGTGTCTAAAAAGTTTTTTTAATTATTTAAATGCTATATCAAAAAAGTGATATTGTAAAAAAAATAAACCTCCCAAAAGTGGTACTGTGATGTCTTACTGGTTTAAGACCAGTAAGAGTTCATTCAGTAATTCATTCATTCATTCAAAAAGCATTTATTAAGTCCCTATCATGTTCAAGACATTGGTCCAGGTGCTGAGGATAGTGACAAAAATATATGTTTCCATCTTCCAGGCACTTACATTCTACTGAGTGAGTTAATATAATAGCTTTGTAAAAAATGTAAATCATTTTCGTCATTAGCCATTTTCAATAAGAAACTTTAAGTAAAAGAAAAAAATGAAAAAAGTAAAAAAAATAGTGGGCTTCAGTCTGTATTCAATCAATATCAATTCTTTCTCTGGAGATTAACAATATCATCATCATATTGCTGAGAATCATTGTAATTCACAGTTTTTAATTGAACTATATTACTGTTACTATGTATAATGTTCTTTCTTCTGGTTCTGTTTATATAACTCTGCATCAGTTCTAAGTCTTTCCAGGTTTTTCTGAAAGCATCTTGTTTGTCATTTCTTATAGCATAATAACATCCCATTACAATTATATGCCAAAGCTTGTGTAGCCATTCCCTAATTGATGGGCATTTCTTGGATTTCCAGTTTTTAGTCACTGTAGAAAAACTGTTATAAGTATTTTTTTTGTACAAATAGGTTCTTTCCTTCTTTTTTGGATGTCTTTGGGATACAGCCCTAGCAATGATATTACTGGAAAAAAGGGTATGTGCCATTTTATAACCCATTAGGCATAGTTCCAAATTGCTCTCCAGAATGATTAGACCAATTCATAACCTTACAACAGCAGTACATTAATATCTTAGTTTTCCCACAAACCCTCCAAGATCCAACATTTTCCTTTTTTTTCATAATAAATTTGAAGATCTCAAATGACAATAGAACTAGCTACCTTTGAGGTGACCATTTCACTTTGGGGTAGTTCTTTTAGGAAGTTTTTCCTCACCTCAAGCCTAAATTTCTGAGTCCAAAGCAGAACAAGGATGATCCTATCTTCTACATCCCATATAATTATATATCATATGATTAAATGTATTATATACTATACTATATTATAGCATATATGATTCATAGCATATATTTTCCATATTAGATGTTAGATAGTTTATTGTGTTGTACTCACTGCCATTATGTTCTTTTCTTTTGTATATTAAGATTCAAACACTCAATTTTTTCCACATTTTGGTTTTTGACTTTCTCTGGACTTCAGAACCAGACTTTTTCTACTACTGGCTCATCCTTCAATGCCTGGGGCATCTTTGTGCTGGAATTGCCTACCATCCCTTATAGCTCATTCACTGTTCTTCTGCAAGATACCCCTACCCCACTCCAACTTTTTCAGTGGTGGGTTCCTTCCAAAGCTTTCATTTTGTTGAGGAGTTAAGACTGTCTCATTTTTACTCTTCTTGTGGCTTTATTGCTGACTTCTTCTAGACTTCAGGACAGTCTCTCCTCATCTCCTAGGCTTCACCACACTTTTCAGCTTCTTTTTTTTTTTTTTTTTGTGTATTGCTTTTCTTCATATGCTTGTATTTGTATCTCCAGCACTTAGCACAGTGCTTAAAACATGGACTTAATAAATGCTTATTTCCTTTCTTCTTTTTAGAGTGCTTAATATAGATGAATTTCATGGACCCCCAATGCAGGGGAGAACCAAGTAGAATGTAAATCTATATAAAGGAGATTTCATCCTGTTTCTAATTTCTGGATTTCCATCATAATTATAATCATATAAATGTTATAATCTTCCTAAACGCCCGACAACTTTTTTTCAGTCAAGTCTTACTGCCCCAGATCTCTTCACATTCTACTTTAGTATTCAAGAACCTTTGATTTCATCAGTATGAGAAATTCTTCTTAAATTTTTTGAAAACAAAATAATGGCCAATCACCTAGGAAGGAGATTGAGGTGAATTAATCTGATTCAGATCAATTAATCTGATTCCAAGAAGAAAGATGAAGAGTCCATCTTTAATCCTGTGCTTAAGTCCATCCTTTCCAGAGTGGTAGGACCTGCTGGAATTTGTGCTCCGTTGACACAGGCTTCAACAGTCCAGGATCCATCCCATATCATGATATAACATTAGAGGAGTTCTTTTTGTTAAGCCACTAAATTTAATTTTTAAAATCTGGGTTAATATTTAAGGAAAAAAAAACCATCTTTCCCCATAATTAAAATATAACACTACTGAAAATATTGGAGTATTTGAGATGAAATAATAACATATGGGAAGAAATATGCTGTTATCATACCTTCCCATGTAAGCCTCTGGAATCACTCTATCAGATGTGAAATTAAGCTTTATCTTGATAAAAACTGTCTGGCACACATCCCATTAAAAATGATTATTTTAAATTTATCACTGAATGAGTTCCTTTTTTATTTTTTTACCAGTATCTTAATAAATCTAGCTTCATCAAAAAAGGTTAGTTAATTTGATTGAATAAAAACAATTTTATTGATTATACTTCAATAAACTCGTGAAGAAATCCATAGGAATTTAGACCTTATACAACTTGGACCATATATAGAAACATATAGATTTACTTAGAGTTAGGAGGTTTAAAAGGTCATCTAATATAATTACATTATTTTATTTTAAAAATAAGTGCAATTTACTTAATTTATATTTATAACCTGTCCCTTCCATTGTTCCCTCGTTGCACAACGAAAACCCTAAGTAGTGAAGTGGATAAATGGTTAGATCTAGAATCAGGAAGACCTGAGTTCAAATACAGCCTTAGATATTTTCTAATGGTGAGATCTTAGGTGAGTCAATTGACCTCTGTCTGCTTCAGTTTCCTCAGCTATAAAATGGAGATTATAATAGCACTTAATCAGGATTGTTGTTTTGATCAAAAGAGATATTTGTAAAGTACTTAGGACACTGCTTGGCATATAAAAGGCACTTAAATGCTTGTTTCCATCTCCTTTCCTCTCAAAAATAAAACTCTAATCATAAACATGTATAATCTGGCAAAAACAAATTCCCACATTGTTTATGCCTGAAAATGTATGCATTTCTCTGTATTTTAGGTTTATTACCCTCTAGTAGAAGATGAGGGGCATGTTTCATTTTGATTTTTCTGGAATCATGTTTTTTTTTTTAATCACATTGATTAGAGTTCTAAAGTTTTTCAAAGTTGTTTTCTTCTATAATAAAGTTTCATTGAATAAATTGTTCTAGTTCTACTCACTTTACAATAGTTCTTGAAGTCTTTCCACTTTTCTCTGAAGCTGTTTATTTCAGAATTTTTATGACATAATATTTCATTATGTTCGCATCCAATAATTTGTTTAGTCATTTTCCAGTAGTAGAATGATATCCCTTTAGTTTCCAATTTTGGTTTGCTATGAAAAAAAGCTGTGATAGATATTTTTGTATTTTTAGGTTCCCCTTTTCTTTTTCTTTTATCTTTGTTATACTCTCCTGGTAATGATATTATTGGATCAAAAAGTTGGCACAATTTGGGAAATTTGGGGGCATAAATTAAAATTGCTTTATAGAATGGCTAGACTTTTATACCTCTGCCAATATTACAGCAATGGGTCTGTTTTCCCACAGCCCTGCAAATATTTTTCATTTTATATTTACCAATATGATGAATGAGATGGAACCTCAATAATTGTTTCAATTTTCATGTCTCTGATTTAGTGATTTAGAATATTTTTATATAAATTTCTTTCGTTGAAAACTATTAGTATCCTTTATCCATTTATTTAATGGAATAATAACTCTTCATCTTACAGATTTGAGTTAGTTCCTTAAATATCTAGGACATGAGATCTTTATCAGAGAAAATTTTTGCAAGGATTTTCCCCCACTTAGATGCTTTCCTTCTAGTTTTAATTACATTAGATGTTTTGTGTAGAGCTTTAAAATTTTTATATAGTCATAAGTGTTCATTTTATCCCCTCTATTGCTTGTTTAGTTATGAATTCTTCCCCTATTCATATATCTGAAAAGTAATTTCTTCCTTGCTCCTCTAATTTGTTTATGATATCACCTTTTATATCTAGATTATGTATCCTTTTCAAGCTTATCTGGGTATGTGGAATGAGATGTTGATTTAAATCTAATTCTTGTTAAACTTCATTCCAATTTCCCCAGAAGTTTTTTGTCAAATAGTCCTTCCCCACAGTGACTGGGGTTTGGAGACCTTTTGAACATAATGATGCTATGTTCTTTTGAAAATTTTCCCATAAATTGACTTATTTCCTGTGAGAAGGAATTAATTTGGACCCCTAATCTACTTCAATTAGTATTAATTAATTTGAGAGTGAGTGAAACGGGAAACTGAGGACTTCTCAGAAATTCAAGACTCAGTACCAAAGGTCTCTTAGTCATTAAGGCTCTGGGAAGAAGAGCAAATACCTGAAAACCTTCTGGACTTTTACTTAACTGCTTAGAGAAAAACATGATTAATTATTTAATGACCTGGAGATATTCAAGAAGTCTCCAAATTATCTCTATTTTGTAGATTGAGGAAGCCTGAGGTAAACTAAGTCTCCTGGTTGTTCTAGATTAATGAATTACTTATCTCTAAATAAATCTCCTTATTGTGAGGGATTATATAGTTTCTCATAAAATTATTAACTAAGGTAAATTGAATTTATAACCTAAATTTAGTTTATAAAGATCTGATGGGTTTGGAAAATGAAATTCTTTGTACAAACCTTATAATAGAATGCTCATACTAAATCAAGTAAGCATTTGTAAACTTTGTAAGGCTGACCATTATAAACCCATAAATTTAATCAAACACACCTGCAAGCATTTGCAAACTTTGTGAAACTGACCACTATAAACTTATATAAACATATCTGCAATAAGCCAACTATATTGGCTTGACTAGAATTTAACAAACCTGTGTTATTTCCATCTAAGCAGGCAGTGAAAATTAACTGGCTAAAGGGAGAGGGGCCATGGATTCTTGTGGATTATGACTACATAATTGCTTTTAATTTTGGTGACCTCTCCCTCCTCTCTCTGGAGAACTGCAGTGAGTGGACCATCCACTTCTTGTGAGATTCTAAAAAAACTTTTGATTCTTCACTTTGAGAAATCTCTGAGTAGTCATTTTGAGTTAGGACTTACCCTATCACACAATAGAATTATATCAAAGTGCTATATATAAGGCCCCTATGGATTTCAAATTCTAAGTTTTCATGCTTAATTATAGAAAGTTAACTAGAAATCCTTCACCCTTGGTTTTTTTTTTTCATAGTGACCAAATTCAGCATGGTGGAAGTGACTCAAATAGATGGAAAGACCCTTCCCCCCAATATTTTGTACCTATGGACCAATCTCTTGGCCAATAGAATAAAAATTATTTTATGATCATTTAGGTCACTGACTGTGTTAAGTTGTGCCATGTACTCCTGCTTAACCTAAGGATAAATCTATTCATCTTGTATGGAAATATTTCTTTCTTCATCCAACTTGTGACCCTGTCAACATATTATTTTGCTTATTTTAGCTTATGTAACATGTCAATCAATGAAATTATTCTGTATTTGGTAATGCTGTTCTTGAATGTCTGGACATCTAACCTTATAAAATTAGGGCCCTGGAAGAAGAAGGCATCTTGGATCATGAAGAAGATCTGAGATCCACTTCATTAGAGGGGACCATGGACCCCTTAATTAAGTGCCATTGGCTCAAAGCTTTGCCTCAGTGGTTTTCAGTGTGGTGGGACAATTTAAATCCTCCAATATACTCTCCTTTCCTTTATTTTCCTTCCTCCTTTCCTCACCCTCCTTTCTCTCCTTTTCCTTACACTCTAGCCATTCAACAAATCTTCATATCAAATCTCATTCTTCCCCCCACCTCCCATCCCAAACTTGGAACAATGCTCTGGAACTACCCTTGATTTTATATAAAAAAGGCTTTATGCCCATGGCCTTTAGGGAAAAAAAAGATGTGATGTCTTCTATTCAGGTTGCAAATCTATTTTGAGCTTATTGTGTTATATGGTGTGAGATCTTGGCCTAAATCTAATTTCTATCACATGGTATTCTAAGTTTTCCTAGTGGTGCCTATAAAATTTTGTAGAACTTGGAATTCTTCCCCAAGTAATTTATGCTCTTGAGTTTATCAAATATGACTTAACTATTATTTTGTTTTTGTTGTTCAGTCATTTTAGTTATTTCTGACCATTCATGACCCCATTTGGGGTTATAAAGCAAAGATATGGAGTAGTTTGCCATTTCTTTCTCCATCTAGTTTTTTTTTTTTTTAAAAACAGATTAGGAATTGATGCAAACAAGGTTAAGTACTGTATCCAAGGTCACATAGCTAGTAAAAGTATGAGAACAGACTTGAATTCACGAAGATGATTTTTTCTGACTTTAGACCCAGCACTCCACTATTGTGCCACCTAGCTGTCCTTTCTGTTTTTAACCACTATTAAATTATTTCATTATTTATTGTTTTATAATATAATTTGAGATTCCTCTTCTTTCTTACTTTTTTCATTATCTCCCTTGAACTTTGACATTTTGTTTCTTTAATTAAATTATGTTATTATGTTGTTTCCCCCTTTTATGTATTCCTTTGGTACTTGGATCAGTTTACTTTGATCACTGTATTTGTGAATTTGTATATTTTGTAGGCAGTATGAAATAGAGATAATGGGTTTCACATAGGATCATCTTTTTGTGTTCTCTTTTGGGCATGGAGATATTATTTTGGAATTTAAATTCAAAGAATCAAAGAAATGCACATTAAACTAGAATTTAATTTACTCAAACCATGTATATTTTGGGTTATTTTATTTGTTGATTTTCTAATTTTTAAAGTTTTATGTTTAGTTCATTACTCATCTCTCTTTTCTGTTTTATTAATTGATGTTTTTAGGGTTTTTTCCCCTGAAGATTGCTTTAGTGGCATCTTATAAATTTTGGTATGTTATTTCATTATCATCACATAACAGTCACAAACAAAAAAATCTTTATGATCCTTAATGGGGCTTAACAGGAGAATAATTTACATTTTTATTCATTGTTTCATTGATTTATTCTTTGAGTAAGTACTTCTTTTGGTCAGTAAATATTAATTTATTAAGCATTTATTGTAGGTATTGCTAAGCACTGAAGATACATAAAAGGCAAAAACATAATTCTTGTCCTCCAGGAGTTCACATTCTAATAGAGGAGAACCCACGAGTTCAACTATCATCTCTATTGAGATAGCTACTAGCTTTACATATCCAATCTTCCTGAACCCAAATACATACCTCATCAATAGCCTGTTGGATATCTATCTCCACCTAGCTATCTATTTGTTTCTAATGGTAGCTGTCTCTAGGGAGAAGGAAAAGGAAGAAAAAAAGAAACAAAAGAAATTTAAACAAAAATATTTAAAAAGGATAGCAAGTTGTACATAATAGATGTATAGCTTGATGTGCAATCATCTATTATACTATGTTATGAAATTACTTATTTTATTCCACAAATTAAAAATAAAATAAAATTTAAAAATTATAGAGCTAAAGAGAGTTTTTTGATAGTATAAAGCAAAATGAAATATGAAAACTTTTTCAATAGTACAACAAACTATAGAAACATTATTGAGGGTATTGAGTCATTATTGAGGATATCATTATTCCATCTTCATTTAATTTGGTGTTTTTTCCTTGGATTCCCTGAATTACTATTTTTTGTTGTATAAATATACTATTACATATAATATACATATATATATATGTACAGGCATCATGTGAAAATTATTTATATTCTTTAACGTTCTAAATTCAGAAGGCAACACAAGCCATTCAGCTCTTGGTTTTCCACCAGTTTATTCAATTTTTATTCATTTATATATTTTTTTCTGTTAGATTTGTCTAGCCCTTGGACAAAAAATTAAATCTCCTAGAATTATTGAATTAATATTATCATTTTGCAGATTAGTTAATGTTACCTATATGATTTGGCCAATGATCATTGAATCTATGGGAGCTGGTGAAATAACATGGGAGAAATTATGGTGACTAAAAAGGACTTTTAGAACCTTGGATTATACTTATCCTTAGTGGGTGTGATGTGGATGATAATATAGCCAAGGAGATTGAAAAAGAATTATTAAATAGGTAGGAGGAGAATCAAGAATCAACAGTGTCACAAAAACCCAGGGAGAAAGGATTGTCTAGGAAGATGGCTGGTCAGTAGTATGAAAGGCTTCAAAGAAGTCAAGAAAGATTAGGATGAAGAAAAAAATTATTAGATTTGTCAATTAAGAAACCAGTGGTAAATTTGATGAGGGCAATTTTAATTGAATAATTATGTTGGAAGCCAAGTTGTAGAGGCTTTAGAACAGATTTAGTAATGATTGATTTAGAATTGATTAGTTCATTTCTCTGGTACCTTTAAGCATAATAAAGTTTTTCTGTCTTTATTGGTAGTTTTAATATTTATTATTTTTCTTTTGTTTATTTTGAGTTTTTCTAACTCCTACCTTCCTTTTGGGATGTAACTCAGGCAATTTGTCAGTCAACTAGCATTTATTAAATGCCTACCATGTGTCAGATACTGTGCTAAGTGCTTATTTGTAATGAATTTTTCTTCTAATACCTGAGCACATCCTGGATACAACATACAACTTGTGCAAATCATATCAATATTTTCCCTCAACAAATCACTAGTCCCTAAACCCTTGGAATGCTAATCAACTTAACATTATAATCAAAATTTTGTAATCCCCAAATTCTATCACCTTTCACCCAGGTGTCCTCTTCAATCCCTTTCTTTATTTTTGCCTCATCTATATTCTCTTTGAAGTCCAAAGGTACTTACTGTATACAAATCCCATATCTTAGCACTTCCCAAAGTTCTGGTATCACAAGAACTGGATTTGATCCTGGGGCTCTAATCGAAAGAGGGATAGTTATTTTTTCTTTTAGTTTATTGCTTCTAAATTGAGATTTATGGCAGAAAACTTTCCGATTCACTCAGGGCAAATGTTTCCCTAAATGTGGTTAAAAGTATTCCAGTTACCATAAAGCACTCAAAGTACTACATGCATACCAGGTACAGGAGAATCTTTATTTTATTCTGCAAATAATTGGAGAAAATTCAAAGGACTCACTGGTGCCCATAAACACATAGATGCAGAAAACATATGTAACCCAAATTCAATAACCTATTCCACAGAGACTATGGGTGCTGCTATTATATCTTTAAGAAGGAATGAGAATCTTAGGGAGTTGCAATTTAACTGTCATCTGTGAAAAACTGAGATTTTAACTGTCAGTTGAGAGATTGTTAAGTCTCATGGAAAGAGACTTTTTGAGTAGCAAGATGAAAGGATTAAGAATATTTCCCGAGGTTGTGTGAGGTGCTGAGAGAAAGGACCAAGGAAACTTCTTTCTTAGAATTTGAATGAATTAATTCTTTTTTTTTTGCAAAAAAAAAAAAAAAAAAAAAAAAAAAACAACAAAAAACACCTAAGAGAATGCTTGAAAAGAGACTTTTAAGTGATAGCCTGAGAGAATTGAATTGTTGGACTACAGTCTGTGAAGTTAATAATTATGATTGAATTTTGGAAGTAACGCTTGTCTTTCTCACTGTATGTAACACATCGTTAAAACATTTAAATATATTGTTTGTTAATATTGTTAACAAATTTTATAGCCAGTAACATTTTTGTTCATTTAAGTCTATGAGACTAGGTTGGCGGGGAAGAGAGAGACAGAGACGAAGATAGAAACAGAGAGGAGGAAGATACACACACATACACACACACACACACACACACACACACACAGAGAGAGAGAGAGAGAGAGAGAGAGAGAAAGAGAGAGAGAGATTGTGCTTATCTATTAATTTACAATTTCCTTATTATTTATTGGTTGCCTCAGAACCTGGAAAGACAATTGAATTAGAGTTGAGGGGTATGTTTTCCTATGATTGTTGCCTAACATAACATACCTTATTGCCTTCTCTTCTATATTTAAACTTAAAATAAGTACTGTGATTTCTAAAATTGTGCTTCACAAACACATATAAGAATAGGTATTGGACCTGTGATTGCACCGTTCTAGGGAACTCCAAGGTAAGGAACCTCTCTTAACAATCTTTTTAGCATCTTCTCTGCAATTTATAAATCACAGAGAGCTTCTTCATGCACTGAAAAGTTAGGTGATTTGCCCAGTGACACACAGTCAGTTTGTATCAGAGATACAAATTTTAACTTGAACCAAGATCTTCCTGGGTCTCAAGCTGGCTCTCTTATCTCCAATGTCAGATTGAATGACTGATTCTTGGCTATATAAAAATATTCAGATAGACATCAATTCTCCTTGATATTTTGATGAAACCACTTGTGGTTTATCTTCTCCTTAGAAGTAGATATAATTTGGGGGTTACTGATCAAGAAAGTCATTTCCCATTGAACTTTCATTGACTAACTCAGTGGATTTGTTGGTTTAAGTAGGGGGTTTTGTAGAAGCCATGTAAATTATTCTTTTCTTTCTCCAAGGACATAAAACCGTTTTCTCTAGAGGATAAACCTTTGGACTTTAAAACTTGGGAATTCTTTCCATGAAACAAGTTTCAAAGTTGGTCTTGTACAGAAAATCTCTCTTCTCTAGCTTGGAATCATGCTGCTTGGAGAATTCAAAATTTTCCTCTAGTACTGAGGAGTGTGGGGAATGGGGTTCACAAACATTTTCCAAGAACTACACTGTGAATGAAGAGAGCATGCAGACATCTGTCTTTGATATGTGCTTCTGCAGGAACTCTATTTGCCCCAGTTTTTATCATAGCTTGAGCTGGAGAAGTTCACTATTGCTCTCTGATCTTTGAAAAAAGATCAAAAAAATTCTTGTTTTCAGAAAAAAAACCAGGTAAATGGAAGAAAGGTAAGAAATTGAAATCCAGGAACTCTCAAATCACTTGAACAAGCAGATGTAAGCTTATTATGTGCTTCTGATTGAAGTGGCTCTTTATCTAAGTTCCTGGGGAGGAATGGGAAAGAAAAATGTCCCCTTCTCCTCTTTGTGATATTCTAGAACAGAATATGTAAAGATGGACTTATTTATATTTCAACAAAGTTGAAGGTCTTAAGGAAGCAAAGAAAAAGAGACCCTTTAGGCATTTTCACCTTTTAGCTATCTGATATTTTGAGTAGCTCAATTGCATATGAAAATTATCTCCAATAGAGATAATTAACTTGATTCCTGGACATAGCCTATCTCATCTCCTTTTGCATAATAGCTTATTTATATATTTCAACAGGAATTTTGGAAATGCAGACAATAATTACCATAAATAAGAATGAGGGTCTTCACTAAGGGAACTCAATCTAAATTTTGAAGATTTGTCAAATCAGAGTCTACACCTCTCTCATCATCTTTCTGGGGGATGACAAATCTCAGATTTGAAACTTGGAGGGAATAGAACCAGTGAAACCTTTTTTTTTTTTTTTTTTTTTTTTTTACCAGTGTTATGCTAAAGGCCTCTGCCTTTTCTGAAGAGCAAAAATCAATCCATTAACCACAGCACAGCTCCTCAGCTAAAAAGGACAGTAATTCTCTTGCCAAACCTGTGGCTTGAGCTGGTGATCTATAGCTCTCATCAGGAATTCCAGTGGATTAACCTAACTAGATTACACATTCCCTCTTGTAAAAAGCCAGCCTAGTGACTGAGACCTGCCTAGTCCATCCTGATAAAACCCATTCTCTGTGGGGAGCCAGTCCCACCAGTGAGTGATTTTCCTGGAAGAGGATCTAGCAGAGATGATGGACTCTGAAAAACATAGTTAAGTCAATGGTCCAGCTAAGATGTTATGAATTGTAGGAAGTTAGCCTAGCTTAGAAGCAGAGTTAAACCACACTCTAGGGTGAACTTGGAGGACTTTCTCAAGACAGAAAAGATGTTGAGATTCTGTAGTTCTGGAATTGTGAGTTGCCTTGGCCACATGTGTTCCCTATGCATTGCCTTACTACCATTGTAGTTAACTCCTTAAGTTTATGCTCTCTATTCCTCTCCTCCATCATGGATTCTCTCTGGATTTGTGTAAGAGTATGCCCCAGAGTTGGTGGAGAGAGGGGCAGCAATGCTTTGTAACTAGACCATTTGGGTAAATGTCTTTTCTCCAGACTAATAGTGGAATTTTATGGGAGGCACACCAGTATGGGATAGACCTATAAGCTATTTTAATGTAAGGAATCACAATCAGAGGTCATAGTCACTCCACTAGGAGCTCAGTCTGTGAGTGCTAGTATGAGTTGAGGGTCTGAAGGGGTACTGTAGGAATAAGAATATAGAGACAAGAGAAACAAGAAAGAATAAAAAAGCTTGTTTCACAACTTCCTTTTTATAAATCATGAGGTGGGACTGTTACTCTGATAAAGAGACTGCCCTTCCTGGTCTCAATCAACAATCAGCTTGAGTTCCTTATATAATGTTAGCAAAACACTAGTAGACATAGCCACATTTCTTGTGGATGTGATCCTTAGTCACCTCCAAAAATCCTAGCTATGTAAGCTAATCAAGTTGTTGGAGAAGGCAGTAAGTTGATCTCTCTTTCCTATACTTGCTTTGATACTTCATTGGTTTTATGACTTCATCACTTAGGTTCTGGTGGTGCAACTTGCAACTCAGCCATGTCTGCTCACCCTCTGTAACTCCTGTCTATGTCCTATAAATTTTATCCACAGTGTCCATGTACCACGCTTTCTTCTGACATTGTAGAGTTACAATGAGCAAAAGGGATATTTATTATCACTATCCCTTGATTTTGCTATATAATTGACTTCTTTGCATTAAAATTTTCTGAATACAAACATGCACACAGATGTACACACACACACACACACACACTCACACTGATGCTTTTCAGTTCTTTGTTAATAGTATTCTATGGTTTATTTTTGTCTGCCATGTACCTCTTCATTACCTATTGCATGATTTGTATCTTGAATTCCTCAGTGTAATATTCCATCATTCAAAACCATATTGCATTTCTTGAAGAATATTGGTGTTAAAATGGAATTTTGGGTGAGAAATTTGGGTTCATTGGGCAATTTTTCATAAGCAAACCAGCCAATTATAGTTTTCCTTTTCAATTCTTTTCTCAGCTCATTGTCCAACCTTAGGATCTGGTCAAAATCTATGTACTAATGGACCAAATATGTGAGGTGTCCATACAATTATAGGTCAGCCATTCCATTGGACCTTTCACTTCCTTTTCAAGCCTGCTACATTCCATGCCAGTTGCTTTGCCTGACTGCCTCAGATGGAAAGTCTGTTCTTGGGCTAGTCATTCTGGTCTGCTATAACTTCATTTTATTTGTTTTTGCCACTCCAAAGTTGTCTTTGCTTCTCACTTTATAGCTACATATCACTTCTTGAATCCTGTAACAACTGAGATTGTTTCATTGATTGGTGAATTGTATGGAAATTCCATCTTGTGAGAAGGCCCAGTATCACAGCTCATTTTCTACTACTAGCTTGTTTTGTATCCATACTGGCTACACATTATCCATAAACTGGAGTTTATGATAACCTGTCTGCACTAATCTCTCATTGATTATCATACTCTTCTCTTCCATCTCAGTTATTCTGATGTCTTGGTCACTGTGCAAAGCAGTCCCCCATGGCTCATTCCATTGTTCCTAATCCCCTTGCTTCAATCAACTCCCCACAACATTCCCCATAAGAGCTATCCATAACTTACATGGTGCTTTCTGTAATTAATATTTAATAGGTAACAGACTTTCATCTTAAATATTTTCTCTCTCCATTCTCTTGTATTCACTGATACATGACTTTTTGTTATTGTTGTTGAAGGCAATTGGGGTTAAGTGACTTGCCCAGGGTCACACAGCCAGGAAGTGTTAAGTGTCTGAGACCAGATTTGAACTCAGGTTCTCCTGACTTCAGGACTGGTGCTGTATCCACTACACCAATTAGTTGCCCTTGATACATGACTTTTATGTGATGACATGGCTGACCATTCTTTCTAGCACTTTTTTTTTTACCCTTTGAATCACTAATTATAGTAGAAGAGCCTGAATACCTCCTGTATTCTACTGCCACTGCCAGATTCTCCTGCACTATCATTCAGTAAAAAAAAAAAAAAAAAAAAAATTGAGGTTTATCAATCCATATTTATCACCCAATCAAGACTCTAGTAATAGTATCTTTGACCTTCAGGACACTTTCCTTTTTGTCTTAATGAATCCAGTATCTATCTCTCAGTCTTTCTGTTCTTTCCTACCCCTCCTCTCATACTAGGGAATTTCACCATGCATATTAATATTCCATCAAATAACCTAACTTTCTAGTTCCTCAACTTATTAATATCCCATACCATTCCCACTTCTCTCAACTACATGCCAAGGTAGTCATGCCTGTGATCTTGTCTTCACCCACAAATATTCCATTTCTATGTTCCTGAACTCTGATGTTCTTTTGTCTTATCATAATCAAATCCTCTCTGCCTCATAACCCATAAATCTATTCTTTACCCTCACTGTGATCTCTGATCCCTCTAACTCTGAATTATCTTCTAGATCATTATTCATGTATTGATTACACTTTTCTCCCTTTCCTATCTTGATCCCTTGGTGAATCAGTTCAATTTTAGTTTAGTCCCTTGCCTCCTTATTGTATTGACAGATTTTATTTGAATATTTTTAATCAATCACCAGATTTGTATGACTTCTACTATCCACTGCTTTCACTTCTATTCATATGATGTTGAATGAAATTGAAGACAATCATGTAATCATGCTGACTGGTTCCACAATAAATTTATGTTACATAATGGCAACTAGGCCCTCACTATGGTAAGGCTTTTAATTTTTTTTATTACTATAGCTTTTTATTTACAAATCTATATGCATAGATAAATTTTTAACACTGACTATTATAAAACCTTCTGTTCCAAAATTCCCCCTCCTTTCCTCACCCCTTCTCCAAGATGGCAGGTATTCCAATATATGTTAAAATATGTGTTAAATCCAATCTATGTATACATATTTATACAGTTATCTTACTGCACAAGAAAAATCGGATCTAGAAAGAAAAAAAAAACCCGAGAAGGAAATAAAAAATGCAAGTAAACAACAACAGAAAGAGTGAAAATCCTATGCTGTGGTCCACACTCAGTCCCCACAGTCTTCTTTCTGGGTGTAGAAGGCTCTCTTCATTAATGAACAATTGGAACTGGTCTGAATCAATTCATTTTGAAGAAAGCCACATTCATCAGAATTTATCATCGGATAGTCTTGTTGTTGGGTAAGGTAATTCTTTTACACTTCTCTAATCACTTTATTATTTCCAAGTAGCAGCTTTTTCAAACTTTTCCATCCTTTCTTAAACTATTATGGTTCCCCCATGCCCCTGCCCTCTAAGCTGAGAAATTTCCCCCATATCCTACTCAAAAATTGCATATCATTCACCAAGAGCTTCCTCTTCTCCTCTTCTCATTTCATATAATTCAGATTCCTTTAGTTATTTTCTTCTTCACTCTTGTCTCTCATGAAAAGGCAGCCCTTCTTCTTGCTTCTACATGCACAAATGATTCCATTCTATCCGTCTGTTCTGGCCGATTGTTCTTGCTATCAGCCCCAATCTCATTTTTCTTCAATGTATCCTCATCTACTAGTTGCTTATGTTACCTAAAAATATGTCCATTTGTCCCTCATCTTCCAAAACCCCTCACAATCCTCTACCCCCTGCTATCTATTGTCCTACATTGCTCTTCCCTTTCAAAGCTAAACTCCTTGAAAAAACTGTCTATAATCAGTACCTCTACTCATTTATGTTACTTCTCTTAATTTTCTGCATGCAGTCTGGTATCTGATCTCATCAACTTACTGAAACTGCTGTCCATAGTTGAGGTTTTAAATTTATTTATTTCTTTGACACTGTCAATCACCATATTCTCCTGGGCATATTTTTCTCTCTAGATTTTCTTGATGTTACTTTCTCTCTTGATTTTTCTAGTATGTGTCTGAATATTCTTTCTTAGAATCCCTAGCTAGATCTTCATTTGGGTCCTGCTTGCTAAACCTGGGTGTCCCTCAAAGGTCTGTCCCAGGGCCTTTTTATTTTCTCTCTACATACTATTTCACTTGGCAATCTCATTAGTGATTGTGAATTCAATGATTATTTCTAAATTAATTATTCCCAGAACTGTTTATTTAGCCCTAACTTCTCTCTTAAACTTTAGTCTCACATCTCCAACTCCCTATTGATGTATCAAACCACATGTCCCATTGACATCTTAAATTTAACTTATTCCAACCCGAACTCATTATCTTCCTCAAACCAAACCATTAATTTTTTCTAATTCCCTTTTTCTTTCAAAGGAACCACCAATCCAATTATTGGCTATTTTGAAAAAAAATCAAAAAAAAAATTCTTACCTCCAAAAAGAGTATAGAGTGGGGTTGTCTTCTCATATCTTTTATTTCTTCATTTGAATTATGTTTAATCTACTTTTGACTTTTTTGCGTGTAGTTTTTTTCCTTTTACATTGTTATAATTGTGTATATTGTTTTCTTGATTATGCTTACTTTACTCTTTATTATTTCATATTTCATATTTCTTTATTCTTTTTTTTTTTTTTTTTTTTCTGAGGCAGTTGGGGTTAAGTGCTCAGGGTCACATAGCTAGGAAGTGTTAAGTGTCTGAGACCAGATTTGAACTCAGGTCCTCCTGACTTCAGGGCTGATGTTCTATCCACTGCACTACCTAGTTGCCTTTTTATGTCTTTATTCTTAATTTTTTGTTTTTTCAAATATTTATTTTATTTTTAATTTATGGTATGAAATAATCATTTTTATAAGATAGCACAACAAAAAGTATTCATCCCACATATCACTTTTTAATAACACACTCCTAATATTCCATTTTCATGTACCACACAGTTTTTTTAGGATATTTTTAGAGCTTGAGACCAGTAATGAATCTCAGCATTTTCACTTACTGATCCTTCTGCCTAGAAAGCATTTGCTTTTTATCTCTACCTCCTATTTTCCTTGACTTTCTTCAAGCCTTAGCTAAAATCCTTTTTCTGAAAGTTTTTTTTCCAAGTTCCCCTTCACAGTAAGAATTCAACATCATTGTAATAATATATAATTTATTCTATATATCTTTCACTTGTATGTATTTATTTTCATGTTTTCTTTCCCATTAAACTATGAACACCTTGAAAGCAGTTTTTGCCTTAATTTTTGTCTTTCTCTATATCCTCAATGTTTGGAATAGTTCTTACACATAGCAAGTGCTTATTAAAGCTTGTTGACTTGACTTGTTGACTTGATTTTTCTTGTGTGGACACCTAGTTCAAATTTTCCTTTCTTATAACTCTACTTTCAAGTCATTTCTTGATATATATCCCTCCAAAGCCACTTGTATCTTGCTAGTAGGTTGAAAGTCTTACCTTTTTGTAAGATGCCTTCTAGCTTTAAGATTCTAGGATGCTGTTATCAGAACCCGAGAGTGTCTGCAGAACATTGAAAAACCCAGGGTATTGTGGAGGAATTATAGATCCAAGGCTCTGACCAGGGAATAAAGTAGGCAGTTATTTCCCTAGAAGAATTAAGGATCCAAGAATGACTGAGGGGAGTAAGGTGTCTAGGAATGATCCCAGAGGACTGTATGATCCAGAATCTTCTTCAAGTAACAGGGGATCCAAGGTTATTTTCATCTAAGAATATTTAGTTTAGAGATTAAACCATATTGTAATTCTACTCTAACATTTTTATCCAGGTGAGACCAGGTTGTGATGAGTATAAGAACTGTTTTTGAGAGAATTATAGATTTCACTGCATTTCCCATGGAATGATTTTAGAGATCTTATGAGATTTAAGCTTCTTTTAGAGTCATTTAAGAAAACTACCCTTGTCTGCTATTGACATTCCTTTGTGAGATGGGATACCAATGTGAAACTCTGAGAATGGCCTTGACCCTCCCTTCATCTGAGCTCTAGTGTCTACCTTCTTTTCAATCCTTTGGTAAAACATCACCATTTTATTTTAACAAGTTTCAAAATGGAACCAGTTCTAACTGCTTTGCATGTAAAGGTTGGGATACTAAGATCTGAGCATTTAGAACATAGCAAGTCTTTAGAAATCAACTAGACTATACTCTTGAAACCTAACTCTAATTTTAAAATGGGAAACTGAGACCCAGAGAGAGGAATTGACTTTCCTAAGATCACATAAAGAATATGTTCTTGGATTTGGATTTGAACCTTGGTCAAGACTCCAAATCTAATGTTTTCCCGTTTCTTTCTTTCATAGTACATAGATAGTTCAAGTGCTAGTTTCCTACCAGTAGGAATTTTGCTATTAATAATGTTTTCAATTATTTCATGGATGCATTTTTTGGCAGCATTATAGAACTCTAGCTTTACTCTCTTAATAGAACTTCCTCTCAGATACACTAAGCATTCAAAATATGGTAAATGTTTTGTCATTGTTGTATTGTGAATATGCAAAGGATCTATGATTTTTGTGGGTACAGGTAACTTATTGGCTGGGAATTTCCTCTATCAATAAATTATTTCCATGACTTAGTAGATGTATTAAGAAGTTGATTGAGTCACATAGTGGTTAAATAATTTGCCCCAGGGTCATACAGTTTTGTGAGATTTATCTCAAAGGTGGGATTTAAAGTATTCACTACAATACACTGTCTGTTTGCAATTATAATAGCTCAAAGATGAAACAAACAAAAAACAACAAAAAACAGCAAAACCTCATTGTTCCACAATTGGGGTATGTTTTAAATATAGTTTATTACTTTTTCCTTTTTGTTTTAGAAAGAATATGAAAACTGCATGCAATTTCATAATTATTTCAGATATTTAAATAGCATATGATAACTTTATGATGTAATACATGATACTTAATGATACACAGTTTGTCTAGAGTATATTTACAAAGGGAAAGATAGTTTTGTTACTTTATTTTTTTAAAAAGAGAGAAAATTGTACTATCAACCATGGAAGCATTACATTCACAATGACAGAGATTGTGTGTGTGTTTCTAGGAACATCACATCTTTTGTATGTATGTATATTTGCGTGCTTAGATGCATGTGTATGCACACATGTGTATGTGTGTATAGACACATATGTTTGTGTGTATATATATATATATGTTTCTTTGAATGATTTTTACTAAGAAAGCTAACAAACATTGTTTTTGAAACATATAATATGTGAGATTGGAGCAATGTACTTTTCATTTCCCCTTATGAGGCGAGAAGAATCCAGCATCTTCTTTAGAAGTAAATTTAGCTCAGGATTATTCTCCCCCACCCCCAATATGTGTAAAAATTAACTGGGGGAATTAAGCATATTTCCATGGCAATGTGCTTTTACTTCAGCAAAGAACATATATAAGAGTGATGCACATTCAGTTCTGCCAGCTGTGTGGACCCATATTGTATATAAACACTACAACACATTATCATGTCAGGGTCCATTGAAAGCTGTGTGACTTTTCCTCTCTGTGTAAAGTCACTATGGAATCAGAAGTGGAAATCTTCCCAGGGATACAAATAACTGAACTCTACTATGGGATACTACCACACATTATTTGTTCAGCTAATGAGCTTATAAAGCTCAGTTGCAATCATAATGATGGATGAATGAATATAAAAAGGCATTTAAAAATGAAAAGCATGAATTTTCCCAAATTCAGTAAAAACCAGACAGTTGTGAGCTCTGAAATGCAAGACAGTTAGGACACTTGGAAGCCTTTTGCAAACAGCTATAAAATGTAAAAACTGACCCTTGATAAAAAGTGCTTTTGTAACAATATATTATTTGTGTTGTCTTATGTCTGTGAGAAACAAAGGTTTTTCTGCAGAGTCCTTTGTTCAAGTCTTCCAAAAATTTGACTTTTTTTATTAGGATTCTCTTGTCTTACTCTTCATAGACCCTGGAAAGGAAAACAAGGTATAAGTCTTTCAATGTCCTGACTTTAACCATCAGATGGAATATGGCAAAGCTTCATGAGTCCCCAAGGCATGGTCTCCAATACAAGATAGTGACAGATGGATTTTCAGGAGTGGGTTCTTTCCCTTTTTCCCAAGTATTCAAATAGCTTAGTCTACTAAATCTTCTCACCAGTGTTTTAGGTATGGCTCTAAAGGCTTGCTGTTTTAACAAACATGCTAGAACTTGGATCTGGAAGGGACCTTTGAAAATACCTAGCACAGTCTTAGCACAACTAGGCATTTAATAAATGCTTATTAGCTGAGCAGTTAATTTATTAATTTAATTTATTATTATTAATTTTATTTTAATTTATTATTCTTATAGGTTATCCAATTCAATTGTCCCCTCTTCTATTTTACAGAACAGGAAGCTGAGGTCTAGAAAGAGAAAAGGACTTCTCTAAATGAATACTATCCTTTTCAAGGTAGACCTCTTAGGAACCTAGGCACATATAACACATTTTTAATGGTGTTACAGAAAACTTACTGCTAAGGCTCAAGGATCAAAGAACTATCATCCTTGGTGACACATTTTTAAAATTTAATTCATGAGGTAAACCTTCCTCTTCCGAGAGGAAACTGGATTATTGGAAGGAGACAAGTTGCATGAAAGATGTGTGAGGGACCTGGGAAACAGTCGTTTTAATCACAGATAAGGTGGGTCTAGCTCCATTACTAAGCAAGGCACTTGGGGCTGTGCCAGGGCATCACTAAATAAAAGGGATGCAATTTTAACACGCAAACTGTTTTGCAAACTATTGAATTTAACACCTCATTAAGGAGACTAATTCATTCAAAGAGGAGCTCCCATAACAGATAGGCATTTTAGTAATGACCATCAACTCCCACTCAAATGAATTTTTCTTAATTACTGGTTTGACCCAAGAGATCTTGCCTCAGAATCAGAATTTTGAGCTATAGCATTAGTAGACTTATAGAGAGGCCCATATGGTAGGAAAACAATAAATAGGCTCCAGAACCAATTCCTAGAGAGGAATTGATATGTGGCCTAAGTAGTGACAGTACCACAGAAATAATCATGCTTTCTTCCATGGAGATGGTTTGAAAGTGACAACACTCATATGGAAGGCTGAATTCACTCGTTTACTAGAGATTCGGGCACATGAATTTAGAATCAGACCTCAAGAATAATCTGGGACCCAAGAGAGATATGGTTTCTTCCATAGCTCTAAATAGTTGCTGTTAGAGAGGCAAAATGAGGTGTAGAAATTTACAGAAATTCCAGAATTACTAATAGTATAGATAGGCATCATCTATAAGGAGAAAAAGTGCTGCCATCCCTGAGAGTCATTTTTTTAAGATTTTAAGAAATTTAGAAAAAGCATTTAGAAATTTGTAAAAATTTATAACAAATCATGTTTGATGACAAGGAAATATCTAGATAAAAATAATTTTGAGTATTCAAATCATTTGTCTGGAAAGCTTTATTGCTTTGTTTTGGAATATTTTGAAATTTTTTTTCTTTTCCTTCTAATGACGTGTTCTGCTTAATGGAAAAAGAGAGACAATAGAGAAAGGACACACACAGATAGGAGAGAGAGAGAGAGAGAGAGAGAGAGAGAGAGAGAGAGAGAGAGTGAGTGTAGAAAGGAGATGTAGCAAATATTCATTGAAAGTATTTTGGAAGTTCTAGGTTTCAGTTGTTTTTCTGTAGGAAGGAAGGAAGTTAAAAAACAACACAACCATTTATTAACCATCTATTATGTGTCAGGCACCATGCTGAACTCTTTCACGATTATCTCATTTGATCCTCTCAACCACACTGGAAGATAGGTGTTAACTTGTTCTCATTTTACAGTTGAGGAAACTGAGGTAAAGCAAAGTTAAATGAATTCATCTATTGGCAGTTGGTAAGTGTCTGAGTGTGGATTTGAATTCAGATATTCCTGATCACACATTTAGGTCTCTGTTCCCTTAAAATTAGGTATGTATGTACATAATACACATATTTATATAACAAAGATACATTATGTGCATAAATATGTACCTATATATGCATTTATGCATATGTGTATTACAAACACACTTTTATTCATATGTATCCAGATTATTCTTATCCTTATTGACCTCATTGGATCGCAGGATTGCATTGATTATATATTTAAAGCTGGGAAGAATCATAGTCCAACTCTCCCATTTTACTGCTGAGAAAACTGAGGTCCCAAGAAATTATAGATACTTGCCTATGGCAAGTAAGGCAGTAAGTAACAGTATTGGAATTTGAACCAAAGTCCTCTGACTTTGAATCCAGTAGCCATTCTATGACACCATATTGTGTAAAGGAAATGACTAATTGCTTTAAATATTGAATTCTTATCTTGGTGAATAGCTCTTAAACTCTATTTTAATGTATTGATTTTGTAAGGACTCAGCCTTCAGTCAATCAAATGTTCAAGTATTTCTGGATGCCCATCACATCATCATCTTCTTTACTATTTTGGTCCCAGTTGATACATCGGAAGTTTGGAGGCAGCACAATGTTACGCAAAAAGTCCCAGAGTGTCACAGACCTGGCTTCTAATTCCCTCCATCAACTAGCTTCCCCTTTTGTAAAATAAAGGAGTCAAATTAATGGACTGCACATCCTAGGTAATTTAACAATTTAATTGAATTGAATAAATGAGATCTTTGAGAGCCAACATGGTCTAGCTGGCCATCAGAATCAGAAAGACCTGGGCTTAAGCATCTGATAAAAATACTGGTTGTGCAATCTTGGGAGAATCACTGAACTTCTCAATTTTCCCAAGTAATCTCACACTTTAAGTTGCTGTCATTTTTGAAGAGTTCACTATTCATGCCATTCACCTAGAGTTACCTCTATCAATGTTATCACAACTCTTGGTACCCCCTCCTTCTCCCATTGAAATCTTTGGCTTAACCAGGAAGGGAGGAAAGAATAAGGGGAGAAAGGTAGGGCTGAAGGCTTCAGAGTAATCAGAAACATTCTCAGTAGTCCCTGCAGGTGACAGAAAGGCTAAGTTTTTTGTGAGAATTAGGAGGACAAACCATTTTCAAGCTTTCTGCTGTCTTAAGTATGGAAAAGCCCAGAAAAGAAAGCTTTATTTTCCTCAGATTTTCAGAAAATAAATTGTCAGTCTTTGTTATTTTGAGCTAATGCAGACTGTGCAATTTTGAGGAAGAATATGTAGGCCCAGGTATTGGCACCATGCTCAAGACTCTGTCTTTGAGAATGACCTTCTGAGTATAATGAGAGTATTCCAGCAGTCAGTCCCTTAGAATTTATTCTAAGAATAAGCCTCAGGCCTCTGGACTCCTTTTGCAGGTGGGGGCAAAATTGAGCATCAAGTGTTCCACTGGGGCAGTTTCATGCAGGTGGCTGAGTATAAAGGGATCCAATATGCAAAGGAAAATTTATTTCACATGTGTCTAATATACCTCTTTTTCCCTTCCTTTCAGACTGGTTTCTGCCATAGGTGAAGTAGATCCATGTGAGATGACTTGTGCTCAAGTGCTAAAAAAAGGCACTTAACCCTTTTGTCTTAGTTTCTTCATTTGCAAAATAGAATACCAATACTTGTAACATGTACTTCAAAGGGTGTTGTGAGGCTCAATTAGAACAATGTGCATACAGTTCTTTGTAATCCTTAAGTGCTACATACATGTCAGTTATCTACTACTACCATGAGCAATAGCATTATTGTCACTTCTGATTTCTGAAATTCCAACTTTACAATTTATAGAATATAGACTGTTAGAATTAGAAGGCATCTGGTATCTACTGAGTAAAAATACTTTCCCCTAGCATTTAAGATTATAGATAATCTAGCATCACCTTATCTTTTCAGCCTTATTTCATATTATTCTCATCTACACACTCTACTCCAATTAAACTGGATCTTAATTTTAATTTTCCAGTTTCTGTGCATTCATTATATTTCTTATACTTGAATGTACTGTTCTTTTTTTTTGTCTTAAATCTGAATTAAGTCACTTAACTGCTGTGAACTTCACTTTTCTCATCTATAAAATGAGGAAAAGAATAGTACATAACTCTAAGAGTTGCTGTGAGGATCAAATGTAATAATGTATCTAAAATACAATATGAACGTTAAGTTACTCTATATAAATATAAGCTATTGTTATTTCCTATGAATCCTTTAAAGAACAACTCAAATGCTACTTCCTTTAGTGAAGACCTTTCTTTTTAGACTTTATATAGCTTTTTATCCTTTAACTGTCTAATGTACTTATTTGTGTAATTTTGTTTATTTTTGAGTCTTATTTTATAGCCTGTGATCTCCAAGACAGCAGAGATACCATTATATCTTTTCCAGAATCTAGCCTAGTGCTGGTTTTTAAAATATTCTATTGAATGAATGAGTCATTTAGCCCAATTTCCTCCTTTTACAGATGTGGAAATTAAGGTTCACCCATGGTCAGTGAGCTACTTCCTCTACACAGGGTTCCTACTAAAACTCACCTGCGTTTTTCATTCCATGCGTTATACCACTTGATGAATCTCTTTGTGCTCTGGAGTTTGGGATGTAGGCAGTGTTCTTGTCCCCGATACCGTGACATACTCTTGGTAGTGATGCTGTAATAGAATTTGGAAAAGCCGTCTGTTTGAAAGATTAGTCCTTTCCACTCTCCCTCAGCACCTGCCTAAGGAAGGTAAGGTCAGCCTTTGGGAAATGCTGAATAATGAAAGTTCATTCATTAGAATGTACAAGGAGACTACTAGATACTGTTTTGCCTTAAGTGGAACAGGAGGGGAAATAGGCAAAGCATTATAGTGGGCAGGAGGAAGGCAAGGTAGATTCAAACTTTACTTTCTAGTACACTAAGGAGCATGTGGGAACAGCAAATATATGTAGGTCTGCTCGATATCTCTGAGACCTAAAAAAAAAGTTTCTGTGAGATCTACAATTGTTTTGTGGGCCATTTTGAGTGTAGAATTTTTATTTCACCTTGCAGACAGGGTTTCAGCTATAAATTTGGGGTTCAGCTATAACTTATAAATGTCATAAAGTTTCAATAGAATCAGGCTATAGTATGAGCAAGCTCTGCACCTGATTGGATAACCTCTCTCCCCAATCCCCTTTTTGCTCTTCTTTCCAGAAGCCTGTTGCCTGTAGCAAGTCTGTAAACATGTTACATATGCCATCTTGCAGGGAAGTTTTTAGACAAATCACTTGAAGAGACCTAATAGACCATCTAGTCCAAGATGACATTAGCTAATACTCCTTGTGGTCTTCTCCCTCTAACTCCCTATCTTCCCCCATCCAGGTATTCTTATATATCCCACTTTCTTCCCATTTCAACATTTATAATACTTTACTTGGTACCTTATGAAAGCCCTAGGGAAAGTTATAAAAACTAAGTAATGATGAGGTTGGGTGGAAATTTTTGTAGGAGCCCAGGCTATTTTTTTCTAACAGAATGGCAGTTAACTAGTTACCCAGTAAAACTGTAACATTACATGGCTCTAGGTCCTAAGGAGAATCTCTATTTTTTACAATGATAAGCAGTAAAGAACTGGGTCACATACAACTTAAAAGGGATGAACTTCAACGAAATCCAGTAGTGTTTATGAAAATTCAATTTGGTAGAAGAGAAAAGACTAAGAAATTATGTACATTGAGAAAAGACTTTTTGCTCCTTTAGAAAGTTCTTACTAGGAACCCCAATATTTATGAAGCAAGGAGAACCTTGAAGCATTTTAGAGCTCATTTTATAGAAATTAATTTACCCATTTTTTTGGGGATTGTCTCTTTTGAAATGGACAAATGTCTGCATTAAGAAGTGAAAATGCAGCATAAATCATCATATTCTTTAGCTTTATTGAATTAATCCAACAAATTATCTTGCCCAGGATTCTGCTTTATCTGGGAGTCCTGAAGGAAGGTTCTCTCAAATGGTGGGTTCATGACCTGAAACCAAAACACCATTGTCTAGAAGTGTGATAACTACCTTGTACTTTGTTTTTTGAAGCTCAGAGTCAAACTGTATTTTCTGATAAGATCTTGGGGTTTATATTTGTCTAATTCAACAATGATGTTCTTCAGTGTTTAATGATAAGTAGTAACATTTTAAACTCTCCATCTGCTAATAGAGGATAAGGAACAGTTGCTACAAACTGCTCATTGCTTTCTCTTGAGAAGAAGTATTCATGTGGTACCATTTGACTTCTGAGTAGCCAAGATATCAAGTCTAACTTCCCTCATTTTACAGCCTAGGAAACTGAGGCTGAATGATTAAGTGATTTGTGGAGGCAGTGTCTGAGGCAGGATTTTACTCAAGTCTCCAGTCTCCAAGACTAGCCCTCTAACCATTGTGCTATATAGCTAATGCAGACTTAGAGATCCATATTATAGACTTGGATGAAATTTTAGGGGTTTGTACTGGTATTGCAACTTGTCCACTTGCTAACTGAGTGACATCTCAGTTACTTCAGTTTTTGCATCATTAAAATAGGAATAAAATTAGTTTCTGTGATATCTACTTTACTAGATTGTTGTGAGCATAAAATCATACACATACATATCATCCACACATATGTTTGAATAGACAAATAGACAAAAGTGTATGCATGTATATGTATTGGCATCACTATGCAGATATAAATAGATACCTATAGGTGTGTATATGTTTAATATAAGAGGTAGCAGGGGTGTAGTGGATAGAAAGCTAACCTTGGAAACAGGAAGATTTGTGTTCAAATACAATTTCAGAAATATACTTCTATGTGACCCTGGGCAAGTTACTTAAATTCTCAGTGCCCTAAGCATTTAAGTTGCAGAGAAAGTGCCAACCTATGTTAATGGAAAGAATTATTTTTATTAATATTAGAATAGATTATAAGTATGAGGCATTGCTTCCTTTATTTTCACATTATCACCCTGTATCACTGTAATATTTTACCACATAAAACTGGGTATTTTAGAAGTCAGTGTGAAGGTAAATAAGCATGTTTACCAGAATATTTTACATGAAATCAAAATTTTTTTAATGGATTTTGGGAATAACTTTGGGACGGAAGATCAATTCTAATGCATAAGTTCTTTAAGGATAGGGATTTTTTTTGTCCTTATATACACAGTACCTAGCACACTATTTGGTATTTAGTACAAATCTGATTATGGTTATTTAATTGAATGGAAAAGATTTCAGCAGTTAGAAAACTCTTCCTTTTTTTCAGATTAGAATTCATGCATTATTCTTTGGGTTGGTTATGCAGGTAGCAGAACTAATAAGTTTCTTAGGCCTGGGTTAGCAAGAAGAAAAGAGATACAGATCATAAGCTTATATGAGAAGACAGAATTAGACAGGACCTTAGATATCATCCATTCCAATTCCCTAATTTTACAGATGAGAAGACTGAGGTATAGAGAGGCAAAATGATATTTCTCTAATTTACAAAGTTAGCCAGTCTCAAAGCTAGGATTTGAACCTACATCTGGTGACTCAAATATTGTGCTCCTGTTATATCATAGAGATAATTTTTTTTTATATCTATAGAGCTCAGCTTCAAGGTTTGTTGCTTAAACTAATTCTCACTAACCTTGGAACTCATCTACAAGAATTAGGATCCTGAAACACAAAATAAGGTGTTTTGAGATCCCAATATTTCAAAGTAGTGGTAGAAATAAAAACTAGACACAGTACCATAGTGATACTTTCTGCCACCATGTCTAACAAATATTTATTGAACATTTGCTAGTGTTCTTGCACTGGGCTCAAAGCTTAGAGGATAGAGAAAAATACAATGGAAGATATCTGTGCTCAGCAAGCTCATAGCCTGGGGCAATCAGACAGACTGACATGAAGCAGCAATGGACTATCCAAGGCAGAACATGGTAAATGATATCAGAGAGATAGTAAGTGCTATAAGAATGAGGGGTCATGTGGTTTGTGGCGATGAGGAAAGTCTTAGCCAGATTTGGAGTCAGGACACCTGGATTTGAATCCTAGTTCTTATACTTAGTCACTATGTGATCCTGGGCAAGTCTGGATTCCTCTTCTGTGAAATAAAGGATTGCTAAGGTTTAAAGTGGCAGCCAGGTGGAACAATGGATAGAGCAGCAGGCTTGGGATCAGGAAGACCTAAATTAAAATCTGGCATCAAACACTTAGTAGTTGTGTGACTCTGGGCAAGCCACTTAAACCTGTTTGACTCAGTTTTCTCATATGTAAAGTGACCTGGACAAGGAAATGGCAAACCACTCTGGTATCTTTGCCAAGAAAATCTCAAATAGGGCCATGAAAAATGAGACCCAATTGAAATGATTGAACACTAATAGCAACAACAAAGACCAAAGGTCTAGTCCCAAATTCAGCAATCTTAACTTGATTCCAGATAAGTGGGAACAACATGAACAAAGGGAATAAACAAGCATGAGTTCTCTCTAGGGGACAGTGATCAGACTATGCCAGCTGGGATAAAGGGTTTGTGTAAAGGAATGTGAGGAGACAAAATTGGTTCAAGAGATGAAGGATCAGTAGTAGGAACAAAGGGATAGACTCCAACAACTTGTATAGACACAAATACTATGAATGTTGAGTCCTCTTACTGAAATAAAAGCTGTTCTAGATTGTTTCATTATTCTGTTGAGAATTTCAATATTCATAAGCAAATTGATTTCTTGTTAACTTGTTTATATTCTCTAGTTGTTCTGTGTTTATCTTGCATCCCCATCCAAAGCTCACACTCTGGGGGTAGGGACATGGATTTTTAAAAATTTTGCTCCTTTTTTGATACTGCTTTTTTGGTAGTCAAACACTCAAATAAGGAAGTATTTCTTTCATCTTAATTAGCCTTATCTTTTCTCTGATTTTTTTTTTTTTTTGGTAGGCAGAGACCATGAGCCAGGCCTAGACTTTAGGCTAGATGGTTTGGGTTTAAGTAAGAATAGCGATGGATAGGATTTAGAACAGAAGGGACAGTAGAAATCACCTAGTCCACATCCATCATTTTTTTCATGGAAACTGAAGCTTGGGGAGTGATTGGTTTAAGGTTACCAGATAGTCAATAGCAGAGTTTGGATTCAAAGTCCTGTGATTCCATATCCAGAAATCTTTGCAGTCTAGCATGCTATCCTAGCTGTGATTCTGAGGCTATTTTCTTAGGTTCTCTAAGAGACATCTGTAAAATTAGAGTGTTGGATAAAATGAACTCTAAATTCTGGAATTCTGCAATCCTGTAATTTCTTTTACTATTCACAATGGCTAGTGCTGCATTAGGTACCCAGAAATAAATACCTTTTGCATTTCTTTTTTTGGTCCATAATTCTAGAAATGAAGCTGTTCTTGGGATTCCTATATCCTTGCTGCCTCTTTCCAAATATTAGTTGGAAAAGCAACTTAGTACACTAGAATGTAGACGAGTTAGAGGATCTAAATTTTGAATACTACCAGGCAAGTGGCTTTACTTCTTTAAGACTGTTTCCTCATGTGCAGCAATAACAAATTTGCACTATTCTCATCAGAGAGATTTGTGAGGAAGTTTTCAAAAGTTTCAACTTCAAAGAGCTGTTGGTGGCTTTGATCATATGACTGTAATAGGACTTTAAGAGAGGCTTGTCCTAAAATTGGTCCTAGATTTAGGACAGATCCACAATCAATTCATCACTGGCCTTTTCTTAAAACCTTTCTAGCATGGCCAAGTTTGAGGTTCATCAGTATAACTTTGGAAGACCCAAGATCACCTCTAGACCAAAATCAAGGCTTTCAATCATGAGCATTTGCAACCTTCAGAAGGTCTGAGATTTGAAATCTGGCGGCTTTGTTGTAAGAATTCAATTCTCCCTAAAAGAAATGTTTTTGTAAAATAATTCCCTTTCAGATTTGGGAAACTATTCCCAAGAGTGATCTGGAAAGCCATAGTAGACTAGTACTTGGTTCTTATAGCCTTTCCAAAAGGGCTCTGGTTTTGTTTCAAAAGGCCACAACTTAGCATCAACCAAAGTACAAGGCTCTAGACTCCTCTTTGATGTAAAGTATACTTAGCTCATATCCTTCCCTGAATCTCTTCGAGGTGCAATGAGGTATATGAAAATAAGCTTGCTGTCAGTGTAAATGGGAAGTCTGGTTACTTAAAGTTTTTGACTCACTCAGGCTTAGCCAGAAAACTTCTTTGTTTTTGAAAATATCTCTAGAATTTACTAAATCTCTTGTGTATATAAGTAAAGTCTACTGAATTTTTTTTTTGTTTGTTTAGAATTGCAACTTTTATTTTTTCTGGGCTGCAAGGTTACTATTCCAATCAATGGTGATTTCTGCCAAGGTTATCATTAGAAATTTGATTTTTAAAAATATTTCTTAATATAATCTTATGTTAAATTTTCATTTGAAAGGAGAGTATAGGAAAATACAACAAAATGACCTGGGGCTATCTGATCTCCCTCCACAACCCAGTTCATTCACTCATTTTTTAATTAATTCATCAAATATTTATTTAGGGACTACTTTGAGCAAAACACTGTTAATTGAGGGTTCTTTTAAACTGAGATTTTATTGTATCTAATACTCCAACTTTTAGCTTCTGAAGTATAGTTGAAAACATAAATATGGTCTTTGAAAAAATGTTGACTCTGGGAGTCAAGTAAACTAATTTTTTCATTGTAAAGGAAGCAGGACTTAGAAGACTCTATCTTAAGTCAAATTCTTGGTTTTTAATTTTATGCTCTCAGATTTGAAGAAAGGAAGGTCTCGTGAGGTTTCTCTTTTCCTCCAAGCTATTTATTTCTTTCGTTGCAAGACAAAATCCAGTTAGGAACTTTTCTGGAAATTTTCTTTGGCTTGGTATAGGTGTAAAGAAAAGAGGGGGAGGGGTAAGGAGAAACAATCTAAACAGGACAAATTTTTGAGTCTTCCTTAAACTTACCAACATATTTCTAGCCCCAGGTTGTGAATATTGACTATAATTATTTCAGAACGAATAAAATAGGACCTGTTTCTGAGGTGAAAAAAGGGGTGACTGATTAGTGGCAAATATTTGAGTTCTACTTTGCCAAGGACTCCCTTCTTGGCCAAGAGTTGACTAATGGGGAAATAGTTGTTTTGGCCCCAAGTGGTTAATTTGAAAAAGAAGAGCAAGGAAACTTTGTGTTCTTTCAGTCTGCCCCAGTTTTTAAAATATTTTCAGCATTCCCAACATGCACAGAGACAGTTCTATCGAATATTATCCTGGGCAAGGGATTTTGCCACAGGAGCTAAAGATGCATTCCTTAGGAAAGCACATATTTTGCAGCTGGTTAGTAGGAACTGTTCTAAAAGTAAATTTGAATCAGTCATAGAAAATTGAATTCCTCTGAACATATTTTCTGATATTAAAAAAGTCTCTGTGAAGAATGGAGGACTTATATAATTAAATGAAAAGTGAAGTAAGCAGAATCAGAAAAACAATATATGTATATAATAGTTATAACAATGGAAAGGGGGCTGGTGGTACTGGTGGTGGAAATAACAACCAAAAGTATCCTATGAAACTAAATGCCATGAAATTCTAAAAATCAAGCTCTGTCTCAAAGAAGAGACTTGGGGGACTGACTAAAGTTGTGCAACATTGAATAAACTGTCAGATTCCGTTGCTAAATTGGATAGTTTTGCTAAACTGCTTGCTTTCTCCTTTCCTCCCTCCTTTCTTCTTGTTCTTGTTCTTGTTCTTGTTCTTCTTCTTGTTGTTGTTCTTCTTCTCTCTCTCTCTGACTTTCTGTCTCTGTCTAACTCTCTTTGTCTGTTTCTCTTTGTCTTTTTGTCTGTCTCTCCCTCTCCCTCTCTTATTTTTTGTTAAAAGAAGTGATGCTCTGGGGAGAGGAGGGAGACTGATGTGTTTGGCAATGAAGGTGATATTGTCTTCATATCAATTTAAAAAAATGCATAGAGTAAATGAGAGCCTAAGTATGAATTGTCACACACACACACACATTTTCATTCCAATAGCTTCCAACATAGAACCTATTTTTGGCTTCAAAAAAGATAAACTTGTTAAACATTTTATTAGGAACTTGTGTGTGAGATTCTCTACCTAGGGACCAAATTGTTAATCTTTTTATCTTTTGATGTCCCATCCTATTTCCAGAAATATTGCCATTATTGTAGGTCCCTTACAAAATGCAGTTTCTTTTAGCCTGGTGTTGTAGCTCGTTTGAAATGCTGGTGCTTAACACACTTGTCTACAGTTTGTGCTTGGACAAGAATGAAAAGGCATGAAACACGCTCTTACAATGATTCCAGACACACATAGAGCTTGGACACTGGGTTAGATAGAAATGAGGACAAGATAAAGTTGCAAAGGTGAGACTCACATAACCATTTTCTCTTCACAGTGCGGGTACTTTGGTTTCATTTCCAGCTTCTTGACATCACTGTATCTTATCTTTGGTCCTTTCCTTGAACATTTGCATTTTGACCCTGCAAGAAATTGCCTGATAAATGTGAAGTTCCTTATCTAAAGGCTTTTCCTTTGCAAGTTTGCAAGGAAAAGGATGAACATAGATTAGCTTACCTCCCTCCACGACTCCCTTTTTCTTTCCCTTTCTTCCCCACAATCTACCCCTGGAGCTCATGAGAAGTTAAGATGCAAAATCTGGCCAAAGTCACCCTTCAAAAACCAACATTTAAATAACCCGAAATTCATATACTTATTTCAGGGAAGTATGTGTGGGGTAGTCCATCAGGGCACACTGAATGTCCCTCCCCCTCCCCCGCCCTTTCCCCCCTCCCCCAGCTCAAACCCAGTTTCTTCCAAACTCTCACTCTCTAAAGCTCAGAGAAGGTCAGCCAGAACGCCGGGACTTGTGTGTGTGATCCAAACTAGGGGTCTTGAAGCTCGCTTGCAGACTTACCCTCCACCCCGACGCAGCAGAACACGAGGAGCAGCAGGAGCAGTAGTGCTGTCAAGAGCTTCATGGCCCGAGCTCAGGTGTCTTAGGGAGCTGGGAAAGTCTCTCCGCCCGCTGGGCTTCCTTGCAGTCTCCTGTTCCGGAGCGCTCCGTCAGTCAGTTTTGTAGAGTTGCAGGTCTCGGGTGCTCTAGCGCCCTGGTCAGTTTCGGCTTCTGCGTATCTGCTCCGTGCACTTTCGCTTGCTCTCAGCTCTTCAGAACTCTGCTCTCCTCCTCTTTTAAAACAGCTCCCGCTGCCCTCACAGCTCATTAATATGCAGAACCACTCTGACTCACAGCAATTTCTCAACATGGTTGGGGGTGGGGGGTGGGGGGGGGGGGGTGGAGGGAGGTAGGGAAGAGGGAGGAGACCTTCCCAGTCCTATCTGATCGCACAGATTGTTTGGGTCCAGAATACAAATAGCCCCCAATCATCTAATTTTTGTCACCTTTTTTTTTTTTGGGTGTGTGTATGAGAGGGGGAAAAAGTGAGAGATTACAGCCTGGTGATGGAGGCTTAACTTTGTCGTTCTTTGGACATGTGTCAAAGTGACTGCTGAGCTGGGGCTTCTTCCAATCGTTCGTGCTCGAGGCTGTTTATATGTAACCACTTCTTTATAAGGCTCGGGAGTGGATCCGTCTGTAAAGATTTCGGACTGAATTGGGTTGCTTTCCACAATGGGAAGCTTGAATGGGGAGATAAATCCAGTTTATCTTAATGGAGTGAGCCATCCGAGCCTGGGCTGGGGAAGAGGTGAGGCTTCACCTGTGGGGAAATGATGGGGACTTTAAAAATACTTAACCATAGTTGACCCAAACTATGAGTCAGCTGCTTAGTCAATCTAGGCATGAATGAGGGAATGATCCTTCAAAACAGAGATTTGGCTATAGGTTACAAAGGGTGGAAAATTAGCTTTGTAAAGTGGGAAGAAACAATGCTGAATCTGAAGTCTCAAGAATAGCGTTCAAATCTCCTCTCTGCCTCTTTCTAGGTGTGTGATATTAAGCAAAACAAATCACTTTATTTCTTGGTTCTTAATACCTTATTTATGAATGATTGAGTTATATGATTCTTAGGGTTTCTTTCAGCTCTAAACATGCTTGTACTCGACTTTTTTAGTTTTTAATTGAAAATTGACTTTCTAGGCAATTTACTTTTCTGGATAGAAAATCCTTTAATTATCAATGATTTTTTTTCGTATTTTCTTGGGTTTGATAGTTCCCAGTTGCATCTTTCATTGTGAATTTGAGGGTTCTAAGCACACTTACTTCCCCCCCCCCCCTCCGTCTCCTGGAGCTACTTTGTGGGAAGGAGCAATTCCCGAGCTGAACACAATCTGAGTTTGAGGAGAGGTTGAAAGAGGAGAATCTGAGCCCTGAGAGGCCAAAGACAAGTGGAAGTCTAGAACTGATTTTTGTAGCGCCCTCTAAGCATGAGGTAAATCAATTATCTGTCCTCGGGTTTGAAAGTGTAGTTGGTCTAAGAGGGAGCATATTAGAAAAGTAATGCACATACATTCTTTTTTTATTAAAAGGTTTTTTATCTTCAAAACATATGCATGGATAATTATTAACCATCATCCTTGCAAAACCTTGTGTTCCAAATTTTTTCTCTTCTCCCCCCCCATCTTCTCCCCAGAGGCAAGTAGTTTAATATATATTAAACATATGCAATACTTCTGTACATATTTTCACAAATATGTTGCACAAGAAAAATCAGATCAAAAAAGGGAAAAAATGAGAAAGAAAACAAAATGCAAGCAAACAACAGCAAAAAGAGTTCATCAGAACTGGAAACTGAATGGATGCCCATCAGTTGGAGAAAGACTGAATAAATTATGGTATATGAATGTCACAGAATATTATTGTTCCATTAGAAATGATGAGCAGGATGATTTCAGAGAGGCATGGAGAGATTTACATGAACATGCTAGGTGAAATGAGCAGAATCAGGAGATCATTATACATGGCAACAGCAAGATTATACAATGATCAATTTTGATAGATTCGGCTCTCTTCAACAATGAGATGTCAGGCCAGTTCCAATGGTCTTGTGATGAAGAAAGTCATCTGCAACCAGAGAGACTGTGGGAACTGAGTGTGGATCACAACATAGTATTTTCACTCTTTGATCTGATAGGATGTAAGTTTTCATTCTGCCTATGCTATGCCCTTTGCTAAGTCAGTTACCCTCTCTGAAGCTCATTTTCCTCATTTGTAAATTGATAGGGTTGGATTAAATGATCTCTGAAGTTTCTTTCAGTTCTATATCTAGAGCCCTTTCAACATATTTGATTTGTAAGAACCCTGTGAAGTTGATAGTGCAGATGCTTTTATCTTCATTTTATAGATGAGGAAACAGAAGTTCTGAGAAATTAAATGACTTGCCCCTATTCACACAACTACAAAGCACTGAAGGATTCAAATCCAGTTTCCTTGACTCCATGCTTACTGCTTTATCTACTGTGCGGCATAGTCTCTAAGAATTAATGCTGAGTTTTATTAAGTGGGTTATAGATGCTCAGCCACTTTGAGGAAATAATCCTGCTCTAATTTGTTTTACTTAAGGCTAGAGCTGGACTTTACTTTTAAATGATATGCTTTAGTAAGTTCAGTGAGCAGGTCAAAGTGTCTGGAAGAGGTATGGCAACTGAATACCATACTATCAAAAGTGGAGGAAGCTGGACTGTCTTACCTAGAGAAGAAAAGTCTTAGAGGGGAGCTTCGTAATACTCTTTCAAGTATTTGAAATGTTGGCATATGAAACAGGGATTTGTTTTGTTTTGGTTGATCACAGGGAGCAGAACTCTGAATAGTGAACGAAAGTTTCACATAGGCAGATAGAATCAGTCTTAGTCCAATTATTGTTTTTTCCAAGAATTAGCACTGATTGGGCTGCCCATGAAATGGAGAGAATGAGGTCTCCTCACTTTATACTTTTTCTCCTTCTTTTAAAAAATTAAATCTTTTTTTCTCTCTCGCACAAGTCTTTCCCTATTCCTTCCTTCATCCCATCCCAACCCCCATGGAATTTCAGAGTTGCTTTAATGTATATTTTCTAATTGAATTGGAACATTTTTTTTGTATGGTTATAGTGTGGGTTTCTTTTAAGACTTATTTTTTCATACCCTTTGATTGTTTATATAGTGACAGAATGACGCTTACTTAGTCATATATGAGACATTTATCAGAGAAACTTAATGTAAAGATTTTCTCCCAGTTACCTATTTTTACGTTAATTTTAACTATATTAGATTTGTTGTGTCTACCAGAGAATAAACATTTATTAAGCAGTTACTATGTATGAGTCATTGTACAAAATATTGGGGATACAAAGAAAGGTAAATGACAGTTCTTGCTCTCAAGAAGTTCACAATCTAATGGGAGAGACTATATGCAAATATTGTACATGTAAATTTAATTTAAGATATATTGAATAGAATCAGTAGAGGGAAGGCTCTAGAATTAGGAGGGATCAGGAAAGACTTTTTTTTTTTTTGCCAAAGGTGAGATTTTAACTGTTAGTTGAATGAAATCAAGTAAGCCAGGAGATGGAGATTGAGAGAGAGAGAGGGAGAGCATTTTGGATATGCAGAATAGACAGTGAAAATGCCCAGAAATTGAGCACCTTTTTAGAGGGACAGCAAGGAAACCAATGTCATTTTATATAATCAAAATTATTTATTTTATCTTGAGCAAACCTTTGAATTGTTTGTTTCATCATAAACCCTTTCCCTAGCTATAGATTTGAAAGGTAATTCTGTCTTTGCTTCTATAATTTGTTTATATTGTAATATTTTCTATCTAAGTTATGTATCATTTATGTATCTGGCGTGAGATGTTTCATACTTGGCGTCTTCTAGACTACTTGCATTTTAGTTTTTTCTAGCTGTTTTTGTCAATGAGTTTTTCTCCACCTTCTCTCTCTCTGTCTCTGTTTCTTTCTCTTCTTTTTCATTTCTCCTATTCCACCTCTTCATGCTCCATTATTTTTATGATTACTACATTGTAGTACAATTTGAGATAAATGATAAATGGAGTTTCAAATAAGGTGGAGAAAATAAATGGAGTTTCAAATATTTCATATATTCTGTTGTTAATTTGAATGCATTTCCCCCTATCCTTTCCTACTGTGTTTTGTTAGTAATATAAAGCAATGCTGATGATGTCCAAAAATTTTGATGAATTTCAATTATTTTTGGTTGATTCTCTTGGGTGTTTTAAATATGCCATTTCATCAACCATTAGCAATAATTTTGTTATGTGTCAATTTCTTTTTTTTTTTTTTGTCTTATTGCCTCAGTTAACATTTTTAACACTATTTCAAATAGAGGTATTGACAATGTTCCAATAAACATATCTATATATCTATCTAAACATCTACTATGTGTCCGGCATTGTACGAAGTGCTTTTTTACAAATATTATCTCATTTGATCCACACAACAACCCTGTGGGAAATAGGTATTATTATTACTCTCATTGTACAGTTGAGAAAACTGAAGAAAAGTGGAGTTTTCTCTTCTTTAAAATATAATGGTTCTCTCTGGGACAGCAGGTTTCTCGGGGAGGTTTTCTAGAGGCAGCCTTAGTTTCAGTTAAAAGTAATCACCCAAAATGCAGCCAGGGATTAAAGTTCTTTTATTGTTTTTTGCAAAATCTTATCTCCTTCACTTGGGGCTCAGCTACTTTTCTGGAGGCCTTCTCTCTCTTTGGTTCCAAGAGCTTTCTCTGAATGTCTCCAAATGCAAAGGTTTGTCCTTCAGTCTTCAGCCAGCACAAAGGTGGAAAATGGAATGGATCTGACTCCTCTAGCTCAACTCCGAATGTATCCAGCCAGCACCAAGATGGAAGTTGGAATGAATCTGTCTTGCCTCCGAGAGAGGGTTTGTGGGTTTCTGTATCTCCCAGAGTGCTCCTGGCTCTCAATTTCCCAGAGTGCTCCTCTCCTACTCTTGGCAATGTTCCGAACTAACTAATCTGAAGCTCTAAGAGCTTCTATATATATGATCTCCCAAAAGTTGACTCCGCCTCTGAGAGAGTGGGATTATGGGATCCAAGAGTGGGATTGTGGGATCTGAGAGTGGGATTATGGGTTTCCTCCCAGAGTGCTCTCTGGCCCTAAGAGCTTCTTGCTTATATAAACTCTCTAAAGGTGTGAACACAAGCATCGTTTCTATCACTTGTACTTAGTATCTTGTTTCAAGTTCTGGCCTGTAACATCTCCCTGTAGGATCAGATCAATCATACTGAACCATGCTAAATTAAATAATTATTGTCTCTATCAACTCTAATGACTTAACACTTTGTAAGGATTCCAACAGAAAAGAAAGGTTAAAGTATCATTTTCTAGGCCACACAGCTAGTAAATGTCTGAGACTAGATTGTAAATCAGGTCTTTCTGATTTTCATTGTTTCCTCTTGTTCTAATTTGATCTGACAGTTTTCTTTTTCTAATTCTTTTAAATATCATTTTCATTTTGAGACCAGTGCTCTACCCATTTCTTTTATTATTTTGCAGATTTTTTGGAAAGTAATATCTGAATTAATTATCCTTTGATTATGAAGGCTACTCCTATTTTTAAAAAAATTCAGCTGTAGCTTACTTCAGCTCAGTGGAACAGTGGATGGAGTGCTAGGCCTAAAGTTGGGAAGACTTATCTTCCTGTCCTCAGACATTTACTCACTGTTATTCTGGGCAACCCACTTTAACTCTATTTGTTTTATTTTCCTCAATAATAATAATAATAATACCTACTTCTCAGGGTTAAAGCACTTCACAAACCTTAAAAAGCTATATAAATACATAATATGATATATAAATAGTAGCAACTAGGTGCAGTGGATACAGTGCTGGGCCTGAAACAGGGAAAATTCATCTTTGTGAGTTTAAATTTGGCCTCAGTCACTTTAACTGACTGGCCCAGGTCAAGTAATTTAACCTTGTCTGCTTCAGTTTCCTCATCTGTGAGATGAGATAGATAAGGAAGTGGCAAATCATATCTTTGCCAAGAAAATCTCAAATGGAGTTATGAAGAGATGATATGACTGAAAAATGATTAAACAACAACAATAACAAAGAGGCTTGATTGATTTTACTCCTGACTTTTATTTTAAGTCTGTATGTCTTTATATTTCAATAGTGATTTTTGTAAATAATATATTAATTGTTTTCTAATCTATCTTTGGTTCTCTCTTTTTTTTTTAAGACTTGGATAAAATCCCATTTACATTATCATTTATTATTGTTAAGTCTATAATTCCCCCTACTCTTATTCTTATTCTTTTCTCTTTCTGCTCTAACCTCTCTTAATCATGGTTCTTTCTCTTTATTTCTTCCCTTTTATATTCTCAGATCTCCTTATCTGAGTTTAAAATTTATTTTATTTGTGACTAATCCCTTCCTGGACTTACTCTTCTTTGTTACTATTCCCTGCTCCTTTGTTGATTTGAATATACTTCTACACTACACCTTTCTGTGTATTTATGTCAATATATGTTTTATCTAAATTAGATGAAAATGAAGTTCAAGCAATGTCTGCTTCCTCATTCCTTCTTCATTTGATTCCAACTGGACATACTGATTGTGATAATTAATTCCCTTGTTCTTCCTCTCCTTGTCTTCTCTAGTTTATTATTATTATGCCCTCCCTTTCTATTCTTCTTTTAAGATTATTGAAACATAAGAAAATCATTCCCAGACCTTTTGTCTTGTTGGATCTTATGAAATTAAAGTTTCAAGGGACATATGCCATTCTCTTTTCTTTAAAAGGCAAATGCTTCATCCTTATAAAATTCTTTGTAATTCCTTAATTTACTTATTTATGTTTTTATATTTATCCTGATTCTCATTTTATATTTCAAAGTTTCTGATTAGTCCTTTTGTTTTTATCAGGAATGCTTGGAAGTCTTTGGTTTTTTTATAATTCAATTTTTGCTTCTGGAATATTTGATTCAGTTTTACTATGTAAGTTGTTCTTGATTGTAAGCCTATATAATTTGTCTTTGGGAATATTATGTTCAATGTTCTTCATCTCTTTATAGTGGTAACTTATACATCTTGTGTGACTATGGTTCATTGATATTTTATTTCTTTGTGTTTAAGCTATTAAAAAGAGGATTTTTCTTTTTTCCATGACCAGGAAGGTCTTTGTCTATCAACTCTGTTTTTGAGACTCCTTGGAGGCAACCCCTTGATGTTACTCTGGAATCTTAATGTTCTGATACTCTAATTCTAAATAGATGTTACTGGTACCAGCAGTTACATTTTTACAAGGGCACCTAGTATAATTCAAAGCAATTACTTTGATGTTAAGTACTGAGCCAGATTGGGGGAGAGATTGAGGATTTACAGAGATGACTCTGATTTTACTGTGTAGGATATTCCCTCACATAAAATGCCTGTTCAAGGAAATAAATAAAATAAAATAAATTTTATATTAAAATAAAAAATAAAATAAAATAAATTTTCACTTAAGTTTTACTGAGGAATCTCTTTCACTATTCAGTGAGGATAGGATAAGTGGAACAAGTGGACAGAGTATTGGTTTTGGAGTCAGAAAGACTTGATTTTGATTTATGCCTCAGATACTAGGTGTGAGACCCTGGGCAGGTTCCTTTTCAGCCTCAGTTTTCTCATCTGTAAAATAAAGAGATATAATAATAGCATTGATGTAACAGAGTTGTTGTGGGGATCAAAGTATATATATATATATATATATATATATATACACACATACATACACATATATAACCATATATATGTATACATATATACATACATATACACACACATTTTTAAAGGAGGAGATTCTTTCAAAACCATTTTAAATAGCTCATTCTGCCTATAGGATGAAACCAATCAAAATTAGATTGAAGTTAAGTTTTTACAACATCAAAGATAGATAATCAACAAAATTCTGACTTAGTGACCAATTATTGTATCTCAGAATAACTAAATCCTCAGTGGTGAATGATTTAAATTTGTAAAAGAATAGTTATAAATAGCTCCCTAGAGTTGAGGAAAAGTATCCAGGCTTTAAGTACATAATGAAATAATATCAAAAGCAAGGAGGGGCTATAGGAACAATAAATCCATGAATTGCAAAATGTATCCATTGTGAAAATTTGTACTGAAGGGAAAACCAGATGTTGATGCTGAGCTTTCCTAGAAGGTATAGTGACAGAGTGAGATGGGAAACGCAAAAAGAGGGGAATGCTTAAAAATATCCCAATTGGAAGTCAGAAATCTCATTGCATTCACTCAACTCCCTTCTCAGGAAGCATTATGATTGGTGGGAAGGTTATAGGACTGGGAAGCAGGAAGCTTGGGTTCTGATTGTATCTCTTTACTACTTACTATGATCTTGAACATGTTCTTTTCTGTAGGTCTTGTTTTCTTGTTTTTTTTCTTGCTTTCTTCATTTGCAAGATGAGGGAATTGGACAAGACCAAAGGTTCCCATTTTTAGAGATGGAAAGGATCTTAGGAGTCACTTAATTCAATCCCATTATTTTATAGATGAGGAAATTGAGCCCCAGAGTTAAAGTGACTTGCCTAAGATCACAGACATAGTAAATATGGCAAAACTGGGATATAAAGCAAGGTACTATGATCCATAAAGATACTTACAGCTATTACAAAAAAAAATTCTTATAGTATCTCAAGAAAGCTCTTTTGTTTGGATCTAAAGACTCAGGTAGGCAGCTTGATGAAAAGATACTTCATCAGTAAGAAATGCCTATTTTTTATGGTCAGGCAATGAGCTTTGAGATCTGGGTGTGGAGTTTGCTGTTCTCTAAAAAGAGAGGGGGGAGAAGGTTTTGTTTTGACTTCACTACCTAGAAATAGCCAAATACTTCCAGCTTTCTCTATTTTCGGGTTTGGGCAGGATTATTATTATCACTACTTTCCATATAAACCAAAACTTTCAGCAACTGTTTCTTTTATCTACCTTATCTCTGGTCAGTCATTATGAGATCCTTTTCTTTCTAAATATGTCTATAGTTTTCACCTGGAGAGCAATCTGGTACAATGGAAAGAGAATGGAATTTGGAATTTGAGTCTCTGCTCTGAAACTTTGTGGCTGTTAATTTATGATGCTAGGGTTTAAGAGTTATGAAAACTTAGAGGTCATTTAGTCAATTTTCTCATATGTAAAATGGAGATACTCTTATACTTACCTCATAGACTTGGAAAGATAAAATGAGATCATTTATACACTTATTACACATATTTAGTTTGTTTTATATGATTGAATACATTTATATGCGTGTGTGTGTGTGTGTGTGTGTGTGTGTGTGTTTGAATTGAAATTAAGGGCAATCCAAAAAAGGCAATGGAGAGAACCATGGTGGGGGTAAAAAGGCTATAAATATAAAACAAAAGAATTTCCAATGATATGAGAAATGTCATTAGGGAAAAAAATATGTGATGGAAAAGAAATTTGAGTCAGTCATATAACAAGAGCAAGAGATAATTGACAGGTAGCATGTTTATTCCACTGGTACTCCAGCAATATGAAGAGCACAAACGACTCTTGGGATGTTGGATGGTAATTTGTGTTTGAACACAGAGAAGAGATGAATAACAACTGGGTTAGAATTTGGATTGCCGAAGGTACTATACTGTCCAATAGATCTTTGGTATATCGGAATTTCCATGTTTCATATATGCACTCACTATCTCTGTCTCTCTCCCTCTGTCTCTCTCTCTCTCTGTCTCTCTCTCTCGTTCTCTCTTTCTCTCTCTATATGTATATATATATATGTATAATCTCTCTCTATATATATAGTATGACATATATAATATATAGAAAATAGATAAATATCCATAGTTCATATGTGTATATGTTAATACATGTACACATAATATATAAATTGGTGCATATATATAAAAAGAAAATAGACAAATTTGTTAGCCTTAAAGCATTTTATAAATGTTGCACTCTATTAGTCCACACTCTCATTTTACAGATGACAAAACAGTGACTAAAACTTGTCAAAAATAAAATGTCACATAAGTAGCTGAGCTGAGATTTGAACCTAGATTTTCTACATTCTGTTTTCCTTAGACAAGCCAATTCTCCAATCTGAGCCTCTGTTGCCCCATATGCATTAGGAAGAGGATATCTTAGATGATCCCTAAGGTTCATTTCAATGCTGACACTCTTTGGAACTGTGATTTTATGCTAAGTAGAGTCCTAGAGGTTCTTTTAAGAAGCCTTGCTGTGAGATCATGAATAGTTCCATCTCCATTTGAAGGATAGGAAATCAAATAAGGAAAATATAGAAAGAGGCCAGATAAGATCTTTTTCAACTCCAAAATTCTGTGATTCTTGAGAGTCTAAGCCCAGAATATCTAAAAAGCCAATTAGGTGTTAGCCCCTCACTTTAACATTTGCTTTGGGTTTGGGCACTTTAAAGGTGCAGTGATGATTGAGAGGCAGATCAGGTGCCATTAAGAAGGGAAGCTATCTTGTATTTTCTTGAAAAACCATCTATTATTATTTTTATTAAGGCAACTGATTTCTTAATACTCAGCCTTTCTCAAAGGAGCAGGTAAACTAAACAAAATGGGGGACAACAGAGATCCTTCAGAAAAATAAATATAAAACTCCAGTTTTCTGGGTTCTGTGTCAGCCAAACTTTTATAACTATATGAGACCTACCCCTCCAGTATGGAGTCTTCTTTTTTCTGTTGAACCTGGGTCTTTCCTTATTGAACTTGTTAGCAATTTGGAAAGCTCAGTGTCAGAAACACAGTAGGCTATACCAGTCATGAAAAAAGAATAAATGTATTTTAAAGACATGAATCTTTTTCTTTTTTAAAAAATAGTATTTTATTTTTCCATTTACACATAAATATAGTTTTTGATATTCATTTTTGTAAGATTTTGAGAGCAGTCTCATTACTGGACCTGAATCCCAAAGAGATTATAAAAGAGGGAAAAGGATTCACATGTGTAAAAATGTTTGTAGCAGCCCTTTTGAAAAATTTGAAGTATAAAGCTTTCCAAAGGCAAATGTTGAAAACTATCTTTGCATATATTGGAAAAATATTAACAAAAAAATTAAAAGATTTTGAGTTCCAAATTTTTTCTCTCTCCCTTTATCTCCTCTCTCTCCAAGAGAGCAAGCAATCTGATGTAAATTGTACATGTACAATCATTTTAAACATATTTCCAGATTTGTCATGTGAAAGAAATATCAGACCAAAAGAGAAAAAAAAACATGAGAAAGAAAAAGCACACAAACAAAAAAGGTAAAAATTATATGCTTCGACCTGCAGTCAGTCTCCATACTTGTTTTTCTGGATGCAGTTGATCTTTTCTATACCAAGTCTATTGGAATTTCCTTGGATCACTACATTGCTGAGAGGAGCTAAGTCTGTCATAGTTGATCATCATATAATTTTGCTGTTATTGTGTTCTCTTCATTCTGCTCACTTCACTCAGCATCAGTTCATATAAGTCTTTCCAGGCTTTTCTGAAATCAGCTTGTTCATAATTTCTTATGGAATAATAATATTTTATTACATTAATATATCATAACTTATTTAGCTATTCCCCAACTGATAAACATTCATTCAATTTCCAGTTCTTTGCCACTCAAAAAGAGCTAACACAACTATGTAGGTGCTTTCTCCTTTTATGATCTCTTTGGGATACAGACTCAGTAGTGACACTGATCCATCAAAGGCTATGCTCATTTTTACAGCCCTTTGGATATATTCATGAATCTTTTTCTCTTGGAAAAGGTCAGCTATGTCCTTTTCAGAAATGTTGTTTGTCCTTTGTTCTTGAAGAGGACCATGACATCAGAGAGCTAAGGCCATGACATGAAAGTGAATTTAATTTAAGTGAGGCAGGGCTGTGCAAGTTCACATACCTCACTCTGCCCTCTGGAACAATCTGGATTGAATGGCCAGATAAATATATATCAAAAGATGGTCCTGGATGCAGTAAGAAATCTTGATTTTTTAAAGCTAAGATCCTCTCCAGCAGTGTTACTACTGGGCTTATATCCCAAAGAGATCATAAAGAAGGGAAAGGGACCTGTATGTGCACGAATGTTTGTGGCAGCCCTGTTTGTAGTGGCTAGAAACTGGAAACTGAGTGGATGCCCATCAATTGGAGAATGGCTGAATAAATTGTGGGATATGAATATTATGGAATATTATTGTTCTGTAAGAAATGACCAACAGGATGATTTCAGAAAGGCCTGGAGAGACTTACATGAACTGATGATGAGTGAAATGAGCAGGACCAGGAGATCATTATATACTTCAACAACAATACTTACTATATGATAACCAGTTCTGATGGACCTGGCCATTCTCAGCAATGAGATCAACTAAATCATTTTCAATGGAGCAGTAATGAACTGAACCAGCTATGTGCAGAGAAAGAACTCTGGGAGATGACTAAAAATCATTACATTGAATTCCCAATCCCTATATTTATGCCCACCTGCATTTTTGATTTCCTTCACAAGCTAATTGTACAATATTTCAGAGTCTGATTCTTTTTGTACAGCAAAATAACGTTTTGGTCATGTATACTTATTGTGTATCTAATTTATATTTTAATATATTTAACATCTACTGGTCATCCTGCCATCTAGGGGAGGGGGTAGGGGGTAAGAGGTGAAAAATTGGAACAAGAGGTTTGGCAATTATTAATGCTGTAAAGTTACCCATGCATATAACCTGTAAATAAAAGGCTATTAAATTAAAAAAAAATAAAGCTAAGATCCTCAATAAGTTTCAGTTTGAGTAAGTTTTACCACCTATTATTATCATTCAGTATGAAATGAACCATCAGTCACTTCCCTATATTATTCAAAACACATTAAAATTATTAGTGCGTATAAGTGCAGAATCACCTTGCTTGTCTCATCTCTTCATTAATTACAGTTTCTCATGAAGACAGAGCAAATCTTAAATACTTATATAGTAAAGAAAACAAAACTATGCTCCCAATTACAAAAGCCCCTGATGAGTGGCTATTTCAAATGAAATATGTCAACTTCTGGGAAGCCAACCCATACCCAGGTCTATGCAGAAACATCTGAGATCTTCCATATCCTGGGAGTGAGTGTTTCCCTAACTAATGTAGTTTAAAACCATACTACACTTTTAGACTGTTAATGAGTTGTTCTGCCTTTTAAATTCATCACTTTGTAGCTGTTCTTGAGTATATTAGATGCATATCAATGTCTCTGATTAAGTTTCCATTTCCAAAATATATAGAGAATTGAGTCAAATTATAATAATACAAACTATTCCCCAACTGATAATAGTCAAAAGATATGAACAGGCAGTTTTCAGAAGAAGAAATCAAAGCTGTCTATAGACATATGAAGAAGTGCTTTAAATCACTTTTTTTTATTATAATAACTTTTTATTGACAGAAGCCATGCCAGGGTAATTTTTTACAACATGATCCCTTTGATAAGAAAAAATGTACATTAAAACAACTCAAGGGGCTGCCTTATACCTATCAGACTGTCTAATACAACAAAAAAGAAAAGAAAATGATGTGAAGTGATCCACCCATTCTAGAGAATAATTTAGAACTATGTCCATTTCCATTTGATCAATTATATTTTTTAAGGAATTGCTTCAAATTGTTCTCCAGTCTTATTTGGGTGAAAGGGGAAAGCAATACAGCACAGATGGTGTCCAGGTATGTGAGCCACAGCATGGATTCTCAAGATGTTCTACCTCAAAATAACAGTGGCAAAACAGGACAGCAATGAGCTTCCAGTATCAGCACAGAAGGCAAATTGCCAGTCCTAGAAACCAGAAAACAATGGGGTTGACTAGGTCAGGCTACTCCCAGACCAGTGAGCAAATCACCAAATACCTGCCAGTATCTTAAGGCAATGGACCACACATGTATCCCCCAGCACAAGAAGCTCCCTACTCCAGGAGCGGAAGTGAACTTTAAAAGGCACAGAATAAGTAAAAATAAGCAAGAAACAAACAAAAAACCTTGTAAAGCTACTATAATGACAAGTTAGATCAAGGCAACAACTCAGAAGAAACAAAATGTTTACATGTGAAACCTCAAAAGGGATAAGAATTAGTATCAAGCCCAAAAATTCTTCTTGGAAGAGCTGAAAAAGAATTTTGAAAGTTAAATAAGAGAAATAGGAGAAAAAATTGGGAAAAGAAATGAGAGATATTTAAGAATTAGTCAACAGCTTGGAAAAGGAAGACCTGAAGAAAACAATTTCTTAAAAAATACAATTGACCAAATGAAAAAAATCCACTGGAAAAAACAACTCCTGTAAAAGTAGTGTTAGTTAAATGGAAAAGCAGTTACAAAAGCTAACTGCAGATAATACCTTAAGAATTAGTAGGCAAATCGAAGTTAATTATTCTATATCAAGAATCAAACAAAATCAAAAGAATTAAAAAGTAGAAGAAAATGTAAAATACTTAAATGGAGGAATAACTGACATGCAAAATAGATACAGGAAAGTTAATTTAAGACTCATTGATCTACCTGAAAGCCATGCTCAAAAAAAAGAATCTAGATAACATCTTTCAAGAAATCATCAAAGAAAGCTGCCCCAATATCCTAGAACTAGAGGGTAAATTCGTCATTGAAAGAACCTACTGATGACTTCCTGAAAGAGATCCCAAAATGAAAACTTCAAGGACAACTGCAGTCAAATTCCAGAATATTCAGGTTAAGGAGAAAATACAATTTAAGTATAGTGGAGCCACAGTTAAGATTATCCAGGAATTCGCAGCTTCGACATTAAAGGATTGGAGGGCCTGGAATATGATATTCTAGAAGGCAAAAGAGCTTGGACTACAGCCAAGAATCAACTACCCAGCAAAATTAAGCATAATCTTTTAGGGAAAAAGATGGATATTGAATGAAATATGGGATTTTCCATAATTTCTGATGAAAAGATCAGAACTACACAGAAAATTTGATCTTAAAATACAAAACTCAAGAGAAGCATAAGAAGGTTAACAGGAAAGAAAAAAAAATACCATGTGATTTAAAAGTTAAACAGTTTGCATACTGCAGAGGAAGATGAGAGTTGAAACTTGAGAATTGTATCTTTATTAGCAGTAAGAAGATATACAGAGAGTGTGGGTCTAAGTTGATTTTGATATGATGATAAAAAGAAATAAAATTAAAAGTAGAAAAAGGATTGTAGTGGAAGAAGAGGAAAGGGGAAGAAAAATGTGGTAAATTACATCACATTAAAAGGTACAAAAGACCTATTATAGTAGAGGGAAAGAAGAGAAGCGGATGAGTATTATTTGAACCTTAATCTCATCTGATTTGACTCAAAGAGGGAATAACATACATACTCACTTGGGCATAGAAATTTATCTTATTCTATAGGGAAGTAGGAGTAATAAGGGGAAAAAAGGGAGGGGGAGGATAGAGGGGAGCAGAAGTAGTAGGGGAAAGGAGAAAGAGGAGAGGAGTAGGTTTAATAGAAGGGAGGACAGATTGAAGGAAGTGGTCATGGTCAAAAACAAAACACTGGTGAGGAGGGACAGGGTGAAAAGAAAGAAAAAATTAACAGGGGAGAAAATTGGATGGAAGGAAATACATAATTGGTAATCATAACTGAATGTGAGTGGTATGAACTCCCCCATGAAATGGAAGTGAATAGCATAGTGGATTAAAAAACAGAATATTACAATATATTGTTTACAAGAAACACATTTGAAGCAAAGATACACTCAGAGTAAAGCTAAAGGTTTGAATTGAATATATTATGTTTTAGCTGAAGTTAAAAAAGCAGGGATAGCAATCCTGATCTCAGACAAAACAAAAGCAAAAATAGATCTAATTAAAAGAAATAAGGAAGGAAACTACATTTTGCTAAAAGATACCACAGACAATGAAATAATATCAATACTAAACATGTATGCACCAACTGGTATAGCATCCAAATTCTTAGAGGAGAAGTAAAAAAAGATAACAAAACCATACTAGTAGGAGACCTCAATCTCCCTATTAAGCACTAGACAAATCAAATTACAAATAAACAAGAAAAAAGTTGAGGAACCGAATAGTATGTTAGAAAAATTAAATATGATAGACTTTTTTCTCAACAGCACATGACACCTACATAAAAATTGACCATGTATTAGGGCTTAAAAATCTCACAATCAAATGCAGAAAGACAAAAATACTAAATGCATACTTTTTATATCACAAGCCAATAAAAAGTACATGCCATACAAGGGTATGGAAAGATAGACTAAAAACTAATTGGAATTATTAAACAATCCAATCCTAAAGAATGAATGGGTCAAACAACAAATGATAGAATTAATAATTTCACTAAAGAGAATGATAATAATGGGACAATATATCAAAACTTATGGGATGCAGGCAAAGTAGTTCTTAGGGGAAATTTTTTATTTCTAAATACTTAGAGGAATAAAATGGAGAAAGAGGAGATCAATGCATTGGACACGATACCAAAAAAGTTAGAAAAAGAAAAAAATTTAAAAACCCAACTAAATTCCAATTTAAAAATTCTGAAACTCAAAGGAGAGATTATTGAAATTGAAAGTAAGAAAACTATTTTTATTTGTATTTCCTTTTTATTTTTTCAAATACATATAAAGGCAGTTTTCAACATTCACTTTTGTAAAAACTTTGTTTCCTAAATTTTCTCCCTCTCTCTCTTACCTCCCACCTCCACAAGACAACAAACAATTTGATATAGATTAAATATGAGCAATACTTTTAAGCGTATTTCCATATTTGTCATATTGTGCAAGAAAAATCAAGAAAGGGAAAAACACAAGAAAGAAAAAACCTAAGAGGTTAAAATACTATGCTTCAATTCACATTAAATCTTCATAGTTTTCTCTCTAGATATGATTGACATTTTCATCCCAAGTCTATTGGAATTGCCTTGAATAACCACATTATTGAGAATAGTCAAGTCCAGCTCAGTTGATCTTCACATAATCTTGTTTTCACTGTGTTCAATGTTATCTTGATTCTGCTCACTTTATTCAGCATCAGTTCATGTGGGTCTTTCCAAGTTTTTCTGAAATAAGTTTGCTTGTCATTTCTTATATAATAGTAACATGCTATTACCTTCATATATCATAGCTTATTTAGCCATTCACCAATTGACGGGCAACCACTCAATTTTCAGTTTCTTGTCACTATTTTAAAAAGTTGCTACATTTGTGCACATATAAGTCCTTCCCCCTTTTAAAATTATCTCTTTGGGATACAGATCCCATGATCTGTATGATGGGAAGTTTTATAGCCCTTTGGGCATAGTTCCAAATTACTCTCCTGAATGGTTGGTTCACAACTCTATTAACATTACATCAGTGCCCTAGTTTTCCATGTCTCTTCCAACATTTATCATTATCTTTTCCTGTCATCTACAACTTGTTTAGTCATTCCCCAAATGATGGGCATCCCCTTGATTTGCAATTCTTTACTATCACAAAGAGAGATACTATAAACATCCTTTTTCCTCTTTTATAGTCTCTTTGGAATACAAACCCAGTAGAGATACTGCTGGATCAAAAAAGGGTATCTGTGCACTGTTTTATAGCTGTTTTGTTTTTATAGCTGTTTGGGCATAGTTCCAAATTGTTCAACAGAATGGTTAGATCAGTTCACAACTCCACCAACAATGTATTAGTGTCCCAGTTTTCCACATCCTCTCTCTAACATTTATCATTTTCCTTTTCTGTCATATTAGCCAATCTGATAGGTATGAAATGGTACCTCAGAATTGCCTTAATTTGCACTTCTCTAATCAATGAAAACTATTTAATTAATACATAAAATTAAGAACTGGTTTTATGAAAAAGCCAATCAAACAATTTTTGGTTAATTTGATTAAAAAGAAAGAGCACCATTAGTATCAAAAATGAAAAGGGTGAAATCACTACTAATGAAGAGGAAATTAAAATAATAACTAGGAAGCATTTTGTGGGCCTATAAGTTTGACAATCTAAGTGAAATGGATAAATGTTTACAAAAATATATAATATTTATAAAATTATGAATTTTCCAGATTAACAGAAGAGAAAATAAAAATATAATTTGTTCAATATTATTCAATAATATTTGAATTCACATTGAATTTGGTTCAATATAAGGAAAACTATCAGCATAATGGACCATATCAATAACAAAGCTAATAGAAATTTTTTTATCTTAATAGATGCAGAATTTTTTTTGACAAAATGCAGCACCCATTACTATTAAAAACATGAGAGAATATTGGAATAATGAATTTTCCTTAAAATGATAAGCAGTATCTTATCTAAAACAACCAAAAACATTATATGTAAGGGGGATAAACTAGAAGTCTTCCCCCCAAAATTAGGGGAAGCAAAGAATCCCCCTTATCACTACTGTTATTCAATATAGAACTAGAAATGTTAGCTTTAGCAATAAGCAATAAGGGAAGAAAAAAATAAGGGAATTAGAATAGGCATTGAGGAAATAAAACTATCAGTCTTTGCAGATGATACATTGATATACATAGAAAATCCTAGAAAATTAATTTTAAAACTACTTGAAATAATTAACAACTTTAGGAAAATTGCAGGATATAAAATAAACCCGCATAAATTATTGACATTTCTAGCAGCAAGAAATAGGAAGAAAAATTCCATCTAACATGTTTGCAGATAGATGAAATGTTTTAGTCTTCTGTTAACACCAACCTAAGAATTATATAAATTACTAAACACTTTTCACACAAATAAAGTCAGATCTAAATAATTGGAAAAATATCAATTTCTCATGATTAAGTTAATTTTCTTATTCAATTCCAATCAAACTATCAGAAAATTATTTTATAGAACTAGAAAAAATAACAAAATTCATCTGGAAGAACAAAAGGTTAAGATTATCAAGGGAAGTAATGAAAAAAATGCAAAGGAGGAGAGCCTCTCCCTAGTGGATCTAAAATTATATTATAATGTGACAACTATCAAAATTAGTTGTTACTGGCTAAAGAAATGGAGTGGTAGATCAATTTTTATAGCCAATGTTTCTGACAAAGCTCTCATTTCTAAAATATATAGAGAACTACTCAAATTTATAAGAATGCAAATCATTTCCCAATTAACAGTGGTCAAAGGATATGAACAAACAGTTTTCAGATAAAGAAATTGTAACTATCTTTAGTCATATGGAAAAATGATCTAAATCAGTATTGATTAGAGAAGTGCAAATTAAGGCAATTCTAAGGTACTATTTCACACCTATCAGATTGGTTAATATGACAGAAAAGGAAAATGATAAACATTGGAGAAGAGGTGGGAAAACTGGGACACTACTGCATTGTTGGAGTTGTGAACTGATCTAACCATTCTGTTGAGCAATTTGGAACTATGCTCAAACAGCTATAAAAACAAAACAGCTTATAAAACAGTGCATGATATCCTTTTTTGACCCAGTAGTGTCTCTACTGCATTTATATCCCAAAGAGACCATAAAAGAGGGAAAAGGATGTTTGTAATATCTCTCTTTGTGATGTAAAGAACTGGAAATCAGGAGGATGCATATTATCTGGGGAATAACGAAATAAGTTGTAGAATATGAATATAAGGGAATAGTATTATTTTATAAGAAATAATGAGAAGGTGCATTTCAGAAAAATATGGAAAAATGAACTGATCATGTGAACTGATCAGCTATGCAATGATTTAAGACAATTCTAAAAGAGTCATGATGGAAAATACTATCCACATTCAGAGAAAGAATTATGGAGTTTGAATATAGATCAAAACATACTATTTTCAGTTTTTTTTCTCATGGTCTTTCCCTTTTGTTCTGATTTTTATTTTACAACATAACTAATATGGAAATATGATTTTTATATCAATATGATTAGACATATATAACCTAGCTCTGAATGCTTGCCAAGTTGGAGGTGGGGGCAGGAAGGAGAAAAAATGGGAATCAAACTCTTACAAAGTAAATGTTAAAAACTATCTGTATATATAATTGGAAAAAATACTACTAAATGGGAAAAATTTAAAAATGAATGCTAAAATTGTCTTGACATGTAATTGGAAAAAGTAAAAGGGATGACAGAGGAGATATAAAAGAAAGTAGAATGGTTAAATATATTTCTACATAGACATGATCACTGAATTCCCAGGCGCTTATTATATCACTGTAAGAAGCTGTAGATAGAGAAGTAGGAAACCTGGGAGAACACATGTGTAATGGGTGATACAGTGGAAGATACTAAGAGAGCTAGGGAGAAATAATATTCAGGAGAAGAAAGTGAACAGTGTCAAAAATGGTGAGAGCCTAGAGATGACTAGGTCCTGTAGTGGAGATAGTGATAATTTGAAGAACACATACAAACTCTGCCTTCAAGGCTCTCTGGTCTAATGTGTATAACAAAACATATAGTTAAAGTGATTAGAGAACAATTAAACTTGAAAATCTGTTATCCTATGGGTGAAAAAGCTAAAGAAAGCTTCAGGGCAAAGATGGGTCTTGATAGATGGCTAGTATTTAGTGGCAAAGAAAAGAACCAACAAGAAGGATGTGTGTGTGTGTGTGTGATTGGAAACAGTATATTAAAGGTTGTAGAGGTTGAAATAAGGTACAAGTAGTGAGGGAACAAAATAGAGAGGTGCTGACTTTGAAGAGGGTAATGAGGATGATGCATCGAAACCCATCCTCTATTGAAAAGAGATGTTTGATGCAAATATTTTACTCATAGTGGTTTAGTGGTATCAGTCTTCTGATACAATTTAGATGAATCTATAGTAAGGCATGTGCTAGATTTTATGCTAGCTTCTTGATACCCATCAGTTCTATTTATTCATGGAATGAAAAGTTTTTGAACATGGGAAAGAAATTCCAAAAATTACCTACCTGGTGGAAGAGGATTATGGGGGAGGACCCTGAAATTTATTTCATAAAATTGTAAGATCACAGACATGGAGCTAGGATAGATTTGGAGCTAGAAGAGACTTTAAAGTTCATCTGGTTCAAATCTTCATTTTACAAATGAAGAAACTGAAGTCTAGAGCTGTGAAGTGATTTGCTCCAAGTGACATACATAATAAGTTATTTATCATTTAAATCAAGATTAGTTCAACTCAATCAGCATGATATAATGGTTAATTTAGAAGAGTAGAGTAAGAAAGACCTGTGTATTCAAATTCCTACTAGTTATCAAGTTGCTAAGTCAACTTCACAGTGCTCCTAATATGCAGAATAGTTAGTGATATATTGTGATAGTGGTAGTGGGTGGTTTCCATGTGGGAGTTTCCTACAGCAATGAAGTCACAGATTGGGCCCCCAAAATATTTGATATTGAGTCTGTGGATATATAGACTCTGCCATCAAGAAATTTAAAATCCATAGGGCAGGTGAGTGGGGGGGGGGGGGAGAAAAAATGCATAATTAAAAACATCACAAAGAGAAAATAATGTAACTGCAAAGGAAAACTATAGGGGGAAAAGTGGTATGAGGCATTTGAGAAGGAACAGAGTACTTTCAATTGCAGATTGGGAAGGGGAAGGCTTCATAGTAGAGGTAGCAGCTAAATTTGATTTTAAAGGAAGGTGCTTCAACAACTTGAGAGGCATCAATTCCAGGGAAAAGAAGATGAAATCAACAAAATTTCAGAACTAGAAGGGGGCAGAGTGAAATTGAGGTAAGAGTTCAATATGTAAAGGAGATGAAGGGGAGTAGTATGAGATAAGGGTGGATAGGTAGTTTGGAGCCCAAATATGTAGGTCCTTGAGTATCAGCAACAGGAGTTATGTAATTTTTAAAAATGAGGGAAAACCATTTAAGGTTTTTTGGGTGGCTGTGATGATTAGAGTGAATTAGGAAGATGAACTTGGGTAGGAATGTGGAGGTTGGATTGTACAGGGGATAAGACTAGAATCAGGAAGATCAGTCAGAAGTCAGTTATAATAATATAATCAAGATATTCTGACCCATCCCACCTCCTTGAGAGTTATCTCCCTTCATCCTGAGCCATATCTAAATCTTTTTAAGATCCATGATGCTTTAAAAAGTAATTTTCCTATCTCACTCAACTTAAAGAGAACAATTAAGTAAAACAAGTGTAGATAATCAGCCATGTCTAACAGAGTATTCAATTGGCCATTGCCTCTTTATTGGGAAGAGTGAAAAGGTTAATTAAAAAAAAAAAAACAAACCTAAACTTTGATTAAACTCAGCTCTTGTGCTAAGTACTGGTGATACAAATAAACAGAAGCTAGAGTTCTTATTCTCAAGGAGCTCACTATCTAATGGGGAAAACAACACCTATAAAAGGTTTTAATTGCAAGTCAGATGAAAAAGTACCATGATCTTTAGGATACAGTGGCAAAACAAATAGTATTAAATCTTGTTTATTGTCATTTTAACTGATAGTCATATCCACTTATCATTGCCAAAAACTTTGGTGATAAGAACTTTCTTTTCTGGGTCTTCCAGAAATATATCTCAATGCCAGATCTGCAAAACCAGGACTGGTTATTCTATTAATTTGAATTCAGACTTTAAAAATGTTGCTTTTCTTTATGTTATTATGATCATTGTGTATAGTGTTCTCTTGACTCTGTTTTCTTCACTCTGAATCATTTCATATAAGTTTCCCAATATTTCTCTGTATTACTCATATTCATTGTATCTTAAGGAACAATAAAACATCACAAAGAGAAATTGATATAGTAAGTCCTTCCCTCCCTTCCTCCCTCCCTCTCTCCTCTCTCTCTCCCTCTCTCCTTTCCTTTCTCCCTCTCTCCTTTCCTCCCCGCCCCCACTCATCTCAGAGAATAACAAAAAATAAAAGATTTAAAAAAAACTTCATTGAAACCATCCAATTTTTCAATGGAGTCTGATTGTATGTTCAGTATTTCACATACATTGTAGGAGGCAGACCTGACCACACCTGTCAGATACCTCAGATTTGAGATTAAAAAGAAATGAGAATTATTAATCAGAGAAATGCAAATTAAGACAACTCTAAGATACCACTACACACCTGTCAGATTGGCTAAGATGACAGGAAAAAATAATGATGATTGTTGGAGGGGATGCGGGAAAACTGGGACATTGATGCATTGTTGGTGGAGTTGTGAACGAATCCAACCATTCTGGAGAGTAGTTTGGAACTATGCTCAAAAAGTTATCAAACTGTGCATACCCTTTGATCCAGCAGTGTTACTACTGGGATTATATCGCAAAGAGATTATAAAGAAGGGAAAGGGACCTGTATGTGCACGAATGTTTGTGGCAGCCCTGTTTGTAGTGGCTAGAAACTGGAAACTGAGTGGATGCCCATCAGTTGGAGAATGGTTGGGTAAATTGTGGTATATGAATGTTATGGAATATTATTGTTCTGTAAGAAATGACCAGCAGGATGAATACAGAGAGGCCTAGAGAAACTTACATGAACTGATGCTGAGTGAAATGAGCAGGACCAGGAGATCATTATATACTTCAACAACAATACTATATGATGACCAGTTCTGATGGACCTGGCCATCCTCAGCAATGAGATTAACCAAATCATTTCCAATGGAGCAGTAATGAACTGAACCAGCTATGCCCAGAGAAAGAACTCTGGGAGATGACTAAAAACCATTACATTGAATTCCCAATCCCTATATTTATGCCCACCTGCATTTTTGATTTCCTTCACAAGCTAATTGTACAATATTTCAGAGTCTGATTCTTTTTGTACAGCAAAATAACGTTTTGGTCATGTATACTTATTGTGTATCTAATTTATATTTTAATGTATTTAACATCTACTGGTCATCCTGCCATCTAGGGGAGGGGGTAGGGAGTAAGAGGTGAAAAATTGGAACAAGAGGTTTGGCAATTGTTAATGCTGTAAAGTTACCCATGCATATATCCTGTAAATAAAAGGTTATTAAATAAAAAAAAAGAAAAATTGGAACAAGAGGTTTGGCAATTGTTAATGTTGTAAAGTTACCCATGCATATAACCTGTAAATAAAAGGCTATTAAATAAAAAAAAAAAGAAATGAGATACTCATAAAACATCTGACAGTTAATAAAAGGATTACTTAATCATAGAGGGGGAAGAACATCCAGAACAGGGAAAGGACATTCCAGGAGGATACAGTCTTCACTCAATTGAGCATATTAACTGGTCAGATTTGAAGGAACAGATGGAACTCTTTGTGTCTTGGCTTTTTCTGCGTGTAAGCTCAGGCTATCAGAAAACTATGTCAATGGTCTAAGTCATTAGCTACTTAAATCTCAAGGACGGTTTCAATGCCTTTTGAGAAAAAATAAGTCTAGCCTAAAGACAATCCAGCTTACTCAGGTATCCTCTGATATATATTATTCCTACCTCTGTGAAGAAAGGAAAGGAAGTACATTTTTTTCATCTCTTCTTCAGTGACAAACTTGCTTATCATAAATACATAGCTTTCAGGTTTTATGGTGGTAGTGGTGTTAATATAGACTGTTGAATTCATTGGGTTATAGTCATTGCATTTTCCCTGGCTCTGTGTACTTTTACTTTGCATCAATTTATATACGTCTTGGCATACTTTTATGAAAACATTGTATTTCATTGTAGTCATTATTTCTTTCAGTACACTAATATTTCATTACATTCATTGCTTTTGCTTTAAGGGTGCTAATAATCTTTTTTTTTTTAAATTTGTAGAATTTGGTTCTTTAGACGGTTAAGATTACAGGATGATGGAGTTAGGACTAAAAAGGAACCTAGAGGCCATCTAGTTCTTCATTTTATAGTTGAAGAACTACGTCCCTGAGTAGTGAAATGATTTGCAAATAGGTGCTGATATTTAAATGGATCTAAAATCTCATCCTGTATTTTTTCATTTCCTGATTTTCCCTGAGGATGTTTAAGATCTCTGTTGTTGCACTTTGCTTCAATCATAATTCTCCTATTAGTTACAGATTCATATCAGCACCAGAAGGGACTTAAGAGACTTTGATTTCCAATTTTCTCATTTTACAGAAACTGAGAGGAAAAAATGAGGTCCAGAGGGTAATTTGTACAAGATTACAATTCAGACTAGAGTCAGTTCTCCTGAATCCTGGACCTGAGACTTCTTTCTTCTACTTTCACATTGGCTTTCTATATCTGTGGATTGGACTCTATGATCTCTGAGCACCCTTCTGGCTATAAGACTGACTATGTGACTTCAAGACAAGTTATAAGGAATGAATGTGGAAGATGCCACAGAAACTTAGATCTAGGAATACATTGGAGTTGACTGGAGTAGTCTCATAAAAGCCAATTGTTAAATTTTCAGAGTGAGCATTTATACTTTGAAAATTCACAAGTATTTTATGTATATCTTCCCTCCTTCCTTAAACATTTACTAGCAACCCCTTACTTAGAAGTATTAGTAATTTACTGATTAACACCAATAAATCTTTTCAACTTGTCTGGGTCTTTTCTCATTTGTAATATGTGTTTATATATCTTTGTATGTTTGTAATAATATATTTTAATAATATGTATTACACAAAATTACTTTACCAATACAGACTGCCAAATCACCTGTAATTTATAATTTCCAGGATTTATCTGGGATAGCAAGAGATTTGGTAACTTGCCCTCAGTCACACAGCTAGTATGGATCAAAGATGGGACTGGAATAAGGTTGTCCTAACTCCTAGGCAAGCCAGATATTCTTTTAAGATATGTTGTCTTTCACGCTTAATAAAGCTGCTTTGTCATATATAAACATCTTGGGGAGGAGAAGAGGAGGGAGAGTAGAAGGGATAGAATTTAGAACTCAAAACTTAAAAAAAATTAAAAATTATTAAAATATAATTGGGGAAAGTTGAATTTTACATTAAAAGTAAAAAAAAGATCAGAAAAATAGAAATGCCTTATAAAGTATTGTTGAATTAAAGAAAATGTTTGAAACTCCTCTTATCCAGACAGATCAGAACCCTAAATCTTGGTGGTTAAAAGTACAAGAGAAGCTGATTTTCAAGAAAACTTTTCCTCTTTGTATATGATGAGGAAAACTCATTTTTATTTGCATTTCCTTGAAAAAGCAAAGACTTCAATCAAGGAAACTCTTGGTAAAATCACCACTTAAAAAAATGGTTGTTTCATGAAATCTGAAACATCATTGTCCTAGCTCCAATTAAAATCCAACATGCAATGAATAGGAGAATAAAAATAATATGTGAATCATGGGGTGCATACTTCTTCTAACAGTAATATCTTGTGATAGCACTTAAAAGTTTTACTAGGCATTTTCCTTACCCCTTGTCCAGGGTTATCTCTGACCAGTGTCTTGCTTTTCTCTCTGAAGAGGGAGTTTGACAGGTCAATTAATATCATTCCCATTTAGAGAAATGATGCTCAGAGAGTTGGCTTTTCCAGAAACAAAGCTTGAAAGTGATATTGCTGAAGATCTCAAATTCAAATCTTCTGTTCCAAAATCACAGCCTCTAAGAGATGAATAGTCTCCACTCACAGGCACAATTGAATGAACTGGATGATATTATTTATAAAGGAATCAGGGGGAAAGTGTGAAACCCAAACAAAAGATTGACTGGGCCTCAAGATATCTTGAGACAGCAGGAATTATGGAAATATGCTGGATTTTGGAGTGAGAGATCCTGATTTTCAGTTTTGGCTCTGGTATGTACTCTCTGTAGAATCCTGAGTAAGTCACTTAACCGGTTTTAACTATAATTTCCTTATCTGTAAAAAGAGGAAACTTTGATAGGTGAGCAGATGCTGTATTAGATAGACATTTAGTTGAAGTCAGAAAGTATCTGAATTCAAATGTTGCCTCAGACACTTACTAGCTTGACACTTGACTGGACAAGTCATTACACCATTGTAAGCTCCAGTTTTTTTATCTGTAAAATGAGGGGTTTGGACTCAATTGTCTTTAAATTCCCCTTCAGTTACAAATCTATCATTCCATGATTGTTTTTTTGTTCCCTTCTTTAAAACTCTTATTTGATCCAGCAAATACTGGGTCTGTATCCTAAAGAGATAATAAAAGAGGGAAAAGGACCCACATATGAAAAATGTTTGTAGTGGCTCTTTTTGTGAAGTCAAAGAATTGGAAATTGAGAAGATGCCCATCAATTGGGTAATAACTGAATAAATTATGGTATATAAATGTAATGGAATGTTATTGTTCTATAAGAAATGATGAGTGGGCTGATTTCAGAAAAACCTGGAAAGACTTACATGAATTGACATTGAGTGAATTGAACAGTCAAGAGAACATTTGTACACAGTCACAAGAAGATTATGTGATTATCAACTCTGATAGACTTAGCTCTTCTTAGCAATAGAGTGATCCAAAACAATTATGATAGACTTGGAATGGAAAGTGCCATCTACATGTAGAGAGAGAACTATGGAGATTGAATGCAGATCAAAAAATACTATTTTCACTTTTTTATTTGCTTTTTCTTTCTTATGATTTCTCCCTTTGTTCTATTTTTCTTTCGCAACATGACTAATAATAAAATAATTGTACATGTATAACCTAAATCAGATTGCTTGTTGCTTTGAGGATGGGGGAGTTAAGGAAGGAAGGGAGAAAAAATTTGGGACCGAAAATCTTACAAAAATGAATGTTGAAAACTACCTTTACATGTAATTGAAAAATAAAGTACAATTAAAATATTTTTTTTTATTTAGAGCACAATATCCAGTCTATGATGTAAAAAAAAACAAAAGGCATCCAAAAATATTTTTCAAAAATGAAATGGTTTTTAACTTGATGAAGTCAGGTGGTTTGACTTGGTGAAACACAGATGAATCATTTGTTGATCTTTCCAAATGCCTCCCCCCACATCTTTCAATTCTTTCAGGGAGGGTGCAAAAACATGTCAATGATGTTGACTATTTATGAAAGGGATCTAAAGTTCCTGAGTTCTTCCCTTAGTATAGAAGTCTCTTAGTGACATAATGACACTGTGAAGAGACTGACATTGGAAAGAAAATGATCAGAAAATCAAATATTGGGCTTAAGGGATGCTGGGAAGATTTAGGTCTTTTTGAAATTTAAGTCAAGAGGCAGAGAGAGAGAGATTATCCTTACACATAAACAAGGCCATTTAAAAAATAGGGAAATATTATTTACATGTGAGAACTCTTTTTACATGTGAGAACTCTTTTTACATGTGAGAACTTTTAAGCCCTTTGGGTCTAACGGAAATTTTAGTTGGACTAAAAAAAGCTTTAAAATATGTTTCTACACTCTCTTCTGGATCTTTAAAGTTTTCATGGATATCAGTTGTCATCCTTGGGATGAACATTTATTATCCCTCATTATTCTTCTCTGACTAACTCTATCTCTTCAAATATGTCTTTTATCACTCTTGTCATATATTAGTTCTCATGCACCAATACACCTCATGCATAGAGATGGCCTATCTGTCTATGATTTTTAAATAGCCCCCATCTGGAGAATCCTCTCTGCAACTCCCAACCATTGGTTTTGCTGAATCATGGTTAGAGTAAAGTTTAAGAGATGATCTTGATCTATGAAGAGGACTTGGGGAATTTGGTGGACCAAATTCTTGTTGCCAAGGATGATTAAGTCAATTTGCTTATGATCAAGTCAAGAGAGCAAGCATTTATTTATTAATATTTTATTTTTTCAAATTACATATAAAAATTATTTTCAACATTCATTTTTTTAATTAAAGCTTTTTATTTAAGAAGCATATGCATTGGTAATTTTTCCAAAATTGACCCTTGTATAACATTTTGTCCCAAATTTTCCCCTCCTTCCGTCCATTCCCTCCCATAATTGGCAGGTAGTCCAATACATGTTAAATATGTTGAAAATATATGTTAGATCCAATATATGTATACATATGTATACAGTTAACTTGTTGCACAAGAAAAATCAGATCCAGAATGAAGAAAAAGAAAAAACTGAGAAAGAAAACAAATGCAAGCAAATAACAACAGAGAGAGTGAGAATGCTATGTTGTGTTCCACACTCTATTCCCATGGTTCTCTCTCTGGGTGTAGACGGCTCTCTTCATCACTACATAAGTGGAACTGGTTTGAATCATCTCAGTGTTGAAGAGAGCCACGTCCATCAGAATTGATCATCATATCCTCTCGTTGTTGCTGTGTATATGATCTCCTGGTTCTGCTCATTTCACTCAGCATCAGTTCATGTAGCATCAAGCCTTTCTGAAATCATCCTGCTAGTCATTTCTTACAGAACAATAGTATTCCATACCATTCATATACCATAATTTATTAAGCCATTCTCCAATTGATGGGCATCCACTCAGTTTCCAGTTTCTAGCCACTACAAAGAGGGCTGCCACAAATGTGCATGAATGTTTGTGGCAGCCCTCTTTGTAATGGCAAGAAACTGGAAACTGAGTGGATGCCCATCAGTTGGAGAATGGCTGAATAAATTGTGGTATATGAATATTATGGAATATTATTGCTCTGTAAGAAATGACCAACAGGATGATTTCAGAAAGGTCTGGAGAGACTTACACGAACTGATGCTGAGTGAAATGAGCAGGACCAGGAGATCATTATATACTTCAACAACAATACTATATGATGACCAGTTCTGATGGACCTGGCCATCCTCAGCAATGAGATCAACCAAATCATTTCCAATGGAGCAGTAATGAACTGAACCAGCTACGCCCAGAGAAAGAACTCTGGGAGATGACTAAAAACCATTACATTGAATTCCCAATCCCTATATTTATGCACACCTGCATTTTTGATTTCCTTCACAAGCTAATTGTACAATATTTCAGAGTCTGATTCTTTTTGTACAGCAAAATAACGTTTTGGTCATGTATACTTATTGTGTATCTAATTTATATTTTAATGTACTTGACATCTACTGGTCATCCTGCCATCTGGAGGAGGGGGTAGTGGGTAAGAGGTGAAAAATTGGAACAAGAGGTTTGGCAATTGTTAATGCTGTAAAGTTACCCATACATATAACCTGTAAATAAAAGTCTATTAAATTAAAAAAAAAAAACATTTGTGCACATGCTATTTTTGCTGAGGCAATTGGAGTTAAGTGACTTGCTGTTGGAATCTTTACAAAGTGTTAAGCCATTAGAGTTGATAGAGACAATAATTATCTAATTTGGCATGGTTCAATATGATTGATTTGATCTTAGAAGGAGATATTTTGGGCCAGAACTTGAAACAAGGTACTAAGTACAACTGATAGAAACGATGCTTGTGTTCACACCTTTAGAGAGACCAGAACTTGAAACAAGGTACTAAGTACAACTGATGTCTATTATTGTCTAATAATGCTTATGTTCACACCTCCCTTGAAGTTCTTAGGGCCAGAGAGCACTCTGGGAGATAACCCAGAATTCCTCTCTCTCAGAGGAGGAGTTAACCTTTAGGCAATCATATATATGGAGGAAGCTCTTAGAGCTGGAAAGGAATTTTTCCAGAACATTGACTGGGGTCGGAGAGGAGCACTCTAGGAGGAAGTCCACAAGCCCTCTGAGGCAAGAGAGATTCATTGCATCTTCCAACTTGGTGCTGGCTGGAGGCTGAAGAAAGCAGAGGCAGAAGCCAAGGACAAAGCTGCAAGAGCTCTTGGAACCAAGCAGAGAGATAGGCCTCTGAGCTAACCGGGCTATATTGAAGGACACAATAAAAGATCTGAACTTTTATCAGCTGGGTGTGATTTTTTTTTAATTTAATAGCCTTTTATTTACAGGATATATGCATGGGTAACTTTACAGCATTAACAATTGCCAAACCTCTTGTTCCAATTTTTCACCTCTTACCCCCTACCCCCTCCCCCAGATGGCAGGATGACCAGTAGATGTTAAATATATTAAAATATAAATTAGATACACAATAAGTATACATGACCAAAACGTTATTTTGCTGTACAAAAAGAATCAGACTCTGAAATATTGTACAATTAGCTTGTGAAGGAAATCAAAAATGCAGGTGTGCATAAATATAGGGATTGGGAATTCAATGTAATGGTTTTTAGTCATCTCCCAGAGTTCTTTTTCTGGGCATAGCTAGTTCAGTTCATTACTGCTCCATTAGAAATGATTTGGTTGATCTCGTTGCTGAGGATGGCCTGGTCCATCAGAACTGGTCATCATATAGTATTGTTGTTGAAGGTATATAATGATCTCCTGGTCCTGCTCATTTCACTCAGCATCAGTTCGTGTAAGTCTCTCCAGGCCTTTCTGAAATCATCCTGTTGGTCATTTCTTACAGAACAGTAATATTCCATAATATTCATATACCACAATTTATTCAGCCATTCTCCAACTGATGGACATCCATTGAGTTTCCAGTTTCTAGCTACTACAAAAAGGGCTGCCACAAACATTCGTGCACATACAGGTCCCTTTCCCTTCTTTATAATCTCTTTGGGATATAATCCCAGTAGTAACACTGCTGGATCAAAGGGTATGCACAGTTTGATAACTTTTTGAGCATAGTTCCAAACTATTCTCCAAAATGGTTGGATAGCTGGGTGTGATTTTGGAGTAATTATTTACTTGTAACTGAAACTAAGGCTGCCTCCAGAAAACCTCCCCAAGAAACCAACTTTCTTCCAGAGAGAACCATCTTCTATTATTTTAAAGAACAAGAACTTCACAACTTGCCTAGGGTCACATAGCCAGGAAGTATTAAGTGTCTGAGGTCAGATTTGAACTCAGGTTCTCCTGACTTGAGGGGCTCTATCCACCACACCAACTAGCTGCCTCTCAACATTCATTTTAAAAAAGATTTTGGGTTCCAAATTTTTTTCCTCCTTCCCTCCCCTTCCCTTCTCCAAGATGGCAAACAATCTGATATAGGTTATACACGTACAATCATATAAAACATATTTCCACATTATTCAAGTTGTAAAGGAAGTAGAACAAAAGGAAAAAATCACAACCAATTTTCCCACTCCCCATTCCCGCCCCAAAGTGAAAATAGTATACTTTAATTTGCATTCAGACTCCATTAGTTCTTTCTCTGGATGTAGATAACATTTTCCATTAATATTTTGTTTTTGATATTGTTTTGGCTCATTGTATTGCTCAATTTATAGTTGACAAAGTTGACATCGAACAATTTTACTGTTACTGTGTACAATATTCTGGTTTCAGCAAGCATCTATTGAACGTTTACTTTGTATTAAGTGATAGGGATATAAAAATATACAAAAAGATAGTTCCTCAAGGAGTTTGCATTCTAATGAGAGAACTAAAACACAACTATGTAGTACAAGATAAATAGTGAGTGAAAGAGGCACTTTGATGAGGAAAGAGTAACAGCTGTTATGGAGTAGATAGGATTTGAATTGGGTTATAAAGTAAGTCAGAAAATTCAAGAATTGGAGGTGAAGGAGCAGATCATTACAAGCATATGGAACAGCTACTGCAAAGACATGGAGTAAGGTGATTGAGTCTTATGTTCAAGAAACTTCAGGTAGGCTAGTATTTCTGAAATATATAATATGTCAAGGAAAAGAAGTTATAAAAAGTCTAGAAATATAGAGAGAAGCCAGGTAATGAACAACAGCAGTCCAGGAAAGATGATGAGAATATAATTTATGTTTATGGCTGTGTAAGTGGAGAGAAGGATGATTACAAAAGACATATTGTAAAAGGTAGAAGCAACAAGATTTGGTAACATTGAATCTTTGGGAAGTGAATTCAAGTGAATAAGTTGGGATAACATTGAAACTTTGAGTCTTGGTGGTTGGGATGATTATAGGGCTCTTGAAAATAACAGGGAAATTGGGTAGAAAGGAGGTTCTGGAAGGAAGAATAGAGAGTGCCAGGAGGACAGGACTTACTTTATAACCCAATTCAAATCCTATCTACTCCATAACAGCCCCCCCTCAGCTGTTACTCTTTCCTCATCAAAGTGCCTTTTTCACTCACTATTTATCTTGTACTACTTAGTTGTGTTTTAGTTCTCTCATTAGAATGCAAACTCCTTGAGGAACTATCTTTTTGTTTATTTTTATCTCCCTATCACTTAATACAAAGTAAATGCTCAATAAATGCTTGCTGAAACCAGAATACTGTACACAGTAACAGTAAAATTTTTCGATGTCAACTTTATCAACTATAAATTGAGCAATACAATGAACCAAACAATATCAAATGTGTATGAAACAGTATTGGTGGTCAAGGAAGATTATGATTTTTAAAACACCATTAGATTTGGCAATTAAAAGATTAGTGTTAACTTAGAGAGAATTCTTTTTGTAAAAATGGCAAGGAAATGGAAATTGAGGGGATGACCATCAGATGGAGATAGGCTGAATAAGTTATGGTATATGATTGGAAAAATTTCCATGAACTGATGCTAAGTGAAGTGAGCAGAATTAAGAGAACATTGTATACAATAATAATAAGATTATGTAATTATCAATGGTGATGGACTTGGTTCTTTTCAATAATGAGGTGATTGAAGACAATTCCAAAAAACTTGTGATGAAAAGTGCCATCCAAATCCAGAGAGAGAACTATGGGGACTAAATGTGGATAAAAGGATAGTATTTTCATTTTGTTCCTGCTGTTGTTGTTTATTTGTTTTTTTTTCTCATATTTTTTCCCTTTTGATCTGATTTTTCTTGTGCAGCATGATGAATGTGAAAATGTGTTTAGAACAATTGCATGTTTACCCTATATCAAATTGCTTTCTGTCTTGGAGAAGTGGGAGGAGAGGAGAGAGGGAGAAAAATGTTTAAAACTTTCTTTGCATGTATTTGGAAAAATAAAATACTATTTAAAAACTTTTATAGGGAACTTTCAGTTGAATGAGGGGCACAGAAGCCAGCTTGTAGTGTGTTAGAATGGAATGAAAGAAGAGAAAGTAAATTAATTTAGCATAGATTTTTTTTTCAAAAAGTTAAACTTCAAAGAAGAGCCAATGTTTTCTGACTGCAATCTTTCACCAGACCAAATGGACTCAGAAATAATGCCATTACTAATTTTTTACATGACCCCAACTTCTCTACAGATCAAATCCTGACTCCAGGAAGATCTAGTCTCAGGGAAGATCATCCTTAGAAAAGAATTAAAATTTCTTTGTGATTTTTTTATAACTTGTTACAAATTATCATATTTGATAGTAGAGTTACTGTAGTTTCATGTGACAAATTTGAAAAAAATGTGTGGTGTGAACATTCTTGATATGTGAGTTCTATCATCAGAGCCTGTGGGGTATTTTTTGGAATATTTTATTTAAAAAATCAAATGATAATATGAATGATAAAAACATTTGATGTCCCAAATGACTTTGAAAAAAATATCAACATATTTGAACAGAATTTTGAAGATCTTTTTTAAAAATATTAATGGCATGAATTCAACATGCAGACCAGATATAACAAAATAGAATAATTTTAAAAAGCCTGACTTCTGCCATGAATGAATGCATTCTTCCATAAGAAATTGTAAAAAAAAAAAAAAACATTTCAGGTTCTTCATTCAGCATTGCATTTGGCAGCCATTGCGGTGGTAAGAACCATTGGCAAAAAGATAAAGTTATCAAGGAGTCTTTCTAAGCAGAGGAACCAAACACCATTCTGGCAGAAACAAATTGAGAGAATTATTTAAATCTGAAAAAAGAAATTAAGAGATTATATCAGTATTAGCTGGTGTACACAATTGAAAACTTAAATTCCATATTGTTTGATTAAAAACAACAAAAATGTACATCAGAAATTTGAGATTTGATTACTCATCACTTGAAAGCAAAATTCAAGAGGTTAAAGAAATACAAATCAAAGCAGCTCAAAGACCAAAATAAACAATTCAACATCAACTAAAAACTCGCGTACAGAAGATTGAGAAGTAAAGAACAAAGTTCAGAGTGAATCTTTGAAGAAGAAAGATGTAAACATTTTCTAGTCATATCTTAGTACAAGAAGTCCAATAGAATGAAAAGTCAGATTAAATAAGAAACAAAAAGCTTTTGTCTACTAATATAGTGCCAAAGGAAGTATCTGAAACTTTAGCTTCTCTACAAAGCTAGAAAACGATTACACAAGGATAAGATGCATAATTCTTGGCTCATATGATTTACAGTGGCATATAACTTACTAACAAGGCATTTCTTTAGCTTCCTTTCAAAAGTAAGTTTGGTCTTAGAACTTTTCTTAACAGAAGATATATATTTAATATCAAAAGATTAGAATTCATGTGACCCAGTATACATTGATAAGCTGCTAGGTGACACAATAGATCAAATTATGTCTGTAGTCAGGGAGACCTAAGTTCAATCCAACCTCAAATACGTACTAGCTGTGTGACCTTGGATTAGTCACTTAGCACCTTTTACCTCAGTTTTGTCAACTATAAAATGGGTGTAAAAATAGAACTTACTTTCTAGGCCTGTTATAAAGATCAAATGAGACAATATTTTGAAAAGCACCTAGCATGGTGCCTGGTATATAATAGGAACTATATAGGCTAGCACTATATAAATGCTATATAAGATGGCTGATGACATTCTTTATTCAAAGAATTACAGCTTGCATCATTTTTTAAAAAATCTATTGTTTAGTGGTTTTCAGTCCTGTTTCACTCTTTGTGTCCCCATTTGGGGTTTTCTTGGCAAAGATGTTGGAATGGTTTGCCATTTTCTCCTCCAGCTCATTTTCATACCAGATGGTACCTTCTTAAATTCCCATTCTTTGATAACTCAAAAAGAGCTATAAATATTTTATGTATAAAAATACATCTTTTGAATTTGTTTTGTTTAGGATTAATACCACCTTTAATTTGACCTCTCTCTGATTCTTTCTGCCCTCTTCTCTCCTTTGCTTCCACTCCTTGTGGAGTGAAATGTATTTCTGTATTCAACTATATGTGCATATTTTCCTTCTTTTGATCAGGTCAAGTGAAAATGAAATTCACGTGCCAGCCACTCCTTCTATCTATTTCTCTTTGTTTATATTGATATTTACTTGTACACCTTGATTATGTAAGATGTTTTTTCTTCCTTTTCCCTGCCCCCATTCCCATTCCCCTCTCCTTCTTTTCTTAAGATCATCAAGATAAAACTACTCAAAGGAATTGTATAACTGGATTCACTCTGTGAAACCTGATGATAGAATTCTGAGATGGAGCGGGAGAGACTGATCATGTCCCTATATTTCAATGTAAGCAGTTTATTTTTCTTTAGTCCTTAATCATTGTTCATTTGTGTTACTTTTTTAAACATGTTATTATTTCTCTTCACTTCTATGTTTTAACTTCAAAGTTTCTCCATAGCTTTGGTCTTATCATTAGGACTGCTTTGGAAGTTCTCTTTTTTAAAATGTTTATTAAAGGTTCATTTTTCTCTCTGCAGGGTTATATATTCAGTTGTTTTATGGTAAGCTATTCTTCATATCTTTTACCTCCTAGAAAATTGTATTCCAAGTTCTATACTTCTTCATAATGGTGGTTGCTAAATCATCTGTGATCCCAACTATGACTCCTTGGTGCTTGAATTCTTTTTTTTTTATTTATTTTTTTTATTTTCCTTTCTGCCTCTTTTCAGTATTTTTTCTTTGATCTGGAATTTTGTGTTTTAGGTCATTTAATTTTGCTATGAGATACCACATATGTGTATATCCGTATATCTATATGTATTTCCAGACTTTACATTTCTTATTGCCACCATAATAAGTTATAATGATAATTTTTTTGTTTGTTTGTTTTCTCATTCTCTACTTTCTGGCTTCAGGCTTGAGTTAAGGGCTATACTTTGCCTAGTTCTGGAGAGAAGATCTGGGCCAGTTTTGTTGGTGCTTTCTTGATGGTATTGAGGATCCAGGATCTCAAGGCCAGTCTAGGGACTTGCAAGCTTTCTGTACTCTGTAAGTGGTGTGATCTAGGGTAAAATCTCATTGTGATTCCCTGGTTTGAACTTCGTAAGTTCCTGATCTTGGGTTTGTGTTTGTGTAAGAATAAACTGAAGCTAGATTCTATCCTTATTAGATGGTGTTAAAACTCTATTGGTTCAGTGGCAGAATTTTAATCTCCCCTTTGTTTTGGGAATGTCTTTCTTCTATATTTCTTTGCAGAGGAGGCTAGATTCTGGAAGTGAAATTTTTCTCTGCTTTTGAGGTCTGAGCCACATCATTCCTGCTGCTGGCTTCTAAATTTCCTCCTCAGCCCAGGGTCTCCCTACTTGGGAATACTACCTCCCTGTGAAAGTTCTCTTCTTATTCTACCCTGGATCTGTAAACTGGAATGGGATAGTAGACAACAAAATGGTCAATTTTCATCTTATCCTTATTGCAGTAAAATGATGTGGATTTAGTAGTTCCCTTTATGGGTTCAAGTCCTCCTTTTGCCCTGATGCATACCCTTTCTTTGGGCACTAGAGTAGTTTGCATGCACAATATTCCTGGTTCTACAGGTCCTCAATGTCTGCAGATGTCCCTGTCTGTCTCCAAAGCTAACTTGGGTGGCACAAACGGCCCTGGATTTCCTCATAAATATTTTGTCTGGTTCATTTTACAGATTTATTTGGAGAAGTTTGCGAAGGGGAACTTGCTGCACTGCTTCTTATAATTCTGTCATCTTAGCTTTGTCCCTAATCTTTGAGCTTATTGAACACTAGGGTACTGTGCTCATTTGCTTCTGTACATTTCATGTTCTACTTATCAATCTCTGTTTTTTAATTAGTACCAAATTATTTTTAGAATTATTGCTTACTTGATATTATTGATAACTTGAGACCTGGTACTATTAAGCTACATGTAATAGAGAATTGTTTTCTGTAATTTCTATATTAAGAGACTGATATAGAAACAATACTATTTACATTATTTGGAAAAAAACATTTTTTTGCTTCTAAACTCTGAATACCCTATATTCACATACTTATGTGAGTCAGATATGAGGCACTGGGGAAATGGGGCACAGTGAGGTATGTATGTGAAGATCCTAGAGGTGTTAAAATTCATGGCATGAGAACTTTACAATTAGCCAAATCATATACAGGACCAATTTTGTGTACATGCTAATGCTACTTCTGTATGTACTTTTAAGAAATTTTGAGGGACTTTGTGAATGAAAATGACTTTGAGAAAAGAAGTCTCATCTTGTGGACTCTCTGTCATAACCCATTTCTTCTCCAAATAATTTGTATTTCTTCATAATCTTGTTCTTCATTGGCCAACACCTCTCTCCCTTCTCTTCAAGCCCCGGGGCTCAATATATCACTGGTAATTTATGCTTTGTTTGAGTAGTCAGGGATACCTCTTTTGGCATTGATACAGCTTCTCATGCTGAGAGTTGTGACTTTGGGTGGGGTTTTTGATCGATTAAAGGTAGGTTAAAATAACAAGACAGACCAGCTACCTCCAAGGCTCACATACCTCCATGAATCACAGCTCTGAGGCAAAGTTGTAATTAGTTGAGATGTTTCCAAAAGAATTCTCTCATGGAAAAAACATTGTAGGGAATAGATAGTCCTATGTTTTAATTTTTTTTTTTCCTCTGGAGGTTCATGAGCCAAGGGAGTGGTTTGCTGAGAAAGGGATATGGCCCAATAGGGGAAGATGGGAATTCATTGATGACCTGTTAAGCTTTGAGCCCCAGATGTTATATTCAGCAATGAGGAGTAAGTTCAGATTGACTTAAAATCATCTTGCCACAATTAGTTTTGTAACTTTGGAATAGCAGGGACAAAGTTAGCAAGGGATTTATAGTCTAGATTTATTGTGTTGGATATGGGAAGGTTAAGGACAGTGCTATGTTGGGGATAGAAAGGTTAGAGTCAAGAGAATTTGGGTTCAAGTTCTATATGTGTGTGTGTGTGTGAGAGAGACAGACAGACAGACACACACACACACATACACAGAAGGAGAGAGAAAGAGAGGGAGGGAAAGGAAGGAGAGAGAGAGAAAGAGAGAGAGAGAGAGAGAGAGAGAGAGAGAGAGAGAGAGAGAGAGAGAGAGAGAAGGAGGGAGGGGGAGAGAGAGAGAGAGAGAGAGAGAGAGAGAGAGAGAGAGAGAGACTGAGACTCTTGAAAAAAAAATCATCCTTTCAGGCTCCAGGAAAATCTTTAAACTTATGCCCAATAAAATCATAGTTCTCTCTTTCTGATTTTTCCCTAGCCTACTTCCAATAGAAGCTAGACTCAGAATGGGACAGTAGAAAGAATACTGGATTTGGAGTTAAGAGATCTAGATCTGAATTCCATCAGTGATTGGGTGTGCATGTGTGATTTCCACTCACTTCTTTGATAACTTTGGGCAAGTCACTTTGTATTTCTAGGTCCAAGGTTCTTCATCTATAAAATAATGGGGTTTGATTAGATGATACCTAATCAATCAATCAACAAGAATTTATTAAGTGCTTACCAGGTATTAAAGACTGGGAATACCAGGATAACAAACAATCTCTATCTTCAAAAAGTTCATATTTTTCTGGGGAAAATTACACACACACACACACACACATGTGCACAAATACACACATATGTATTAGTCTCCACAGCTACTAGTTACTCAGCAACACTCTTCAAAATTATTTTCACTTATTTTGCATATAGATATGTATATATTTGTGGTTTTGATATACATGTATGCCTGTATACTAATTAATTTATGTCTATATGTGCATATCTACTTATGTATAAATATATATTGAAGAAGAAAATGGCAAACCACTCCACTATCTTTGCAAGAAAACCCCAAATGGAGTCATGATGATGAGTTGGGATGTGATTGAAAACTACTAAATAACAACAGACATAAGTATATATGCACAATATCCTTAAATATATGGACATATATATCCACATATGTAAAATATATAAGCATATAAGCATACAAAGTACATATTTATATATAATAATGTGTATGGATATGAGTAGTTATGCATATCTACATACAAACATGCATTATGCATATTTTTACAAAATAATTTGGATATGATATTCATAAGATATTATAATATATAATAATACAGGATAATTTTGGAGGGAGTCACTAGTAGCTGTGGGGATTAAGAAAGTCTTTGAGCTGATCTTTGAAGGAAATGAAGAGTTCTTTAGGAAACTATAAATTCATAGGTAGGGATTAATGTGTGACATGACAACATTGGAAAAACAAAGATGAAAAAATTATAATATCTGTTTTTAAGGAACTTAAAATCTATTAGGAAAAATATACAATGATATAAGAAATATAATACATAGTAAAATGTGACTAAAATATCATATCACAATCTCTTATGAAATAGGTAAAATGGAATAAAGGAATAAAATAAGTAAAAAATTATAGCTTAAAGACTTTTCCTGTTCTAAAACTGTGACTGCATGACAATGGATATGTTATGATGCCTCTGTGAGCATTTACCATATGAAGAAATTGAAGCTTCATCTAATAGACTGAATTTAGTTTTAGAAGTAAAAATTTAGGAATGTCTTAGAAAACTTAAAAGGTATTCAGAGAATGGTAATCATGTGGCGATGGGCCTTCAATCCATTCCATTTAAGAATAGGTTAAAAGAATATATTTAACCTGTGGCAAAGAAGACTCAGTCAACCTGGCAGGTGTAATTGAATTTGAAGTATAGAAAGTAGAGCAGACTTGTTTCATTTGGCCTTGGAAATAAGGAACAATAGTTGAAGTTACAAAGAGAATAATTTAATATTTAATTAAAAATTATTCTTAATGTCAAGAAGATCCAATTGCAGCATCTGGGTGAGAAAATGGAAAAAAATGCTGGACCTGGATTGGGAAAATGTGAATTTAAATCTGGCCTCATATCTATATTAACTGTGTGACCCTGTGCAAGTCATTTAATCTCTGCTTCAGTATCCTTATCCGTAAAATGGAGATTATAATAACACTTCTACTTCAGGATTGTGGTGAAGATCAAATGAGGTTGTATTTTAAAGTACTTTGCAAAACTTTAAAATGCTATATAAATGCTATTATTTATACTTCTCCAGTGAGAGAATTATGGAGAAGGAACCTCAAAGAATTCCTCTTCCCCTACAAGCATAGGGACTAAGAAAAACATTAATCACAAATTTATTAAATGCAATAAAGAACAGGAAGAAAATCTGAACCCCTTTAGCAAGGCTTTCCTTTACCCCATTAGAGTGAACTCTATTTTCGTTCTCTTCAGATGTTTAGGTACAATTCATTGTTAAAATTCACAGCCCCACATTCAGAATCCCATAATGTTCCAATATCTGTTACAATATCTCTAACAGTCACTTAAGTGTGCTAAGCACCACAATATTTGCCTATTTCCTTGGAATAATATTGATTATTAAAATCACAAACCACAGAGAAATTAAATATGTGCTTATAGTACCAATTCTAGTGTTTCATGGACAGAGAATTAACTAAGGATAAAAAAATAAAACAGATGGCTCTGGTTTTATCTTTTTAAGGTCATATGTTCTGAGAAGCCTAGTACCAGAAGAAGCTCACACATGTGACCATTGTTGAAATAAAATGGAAAAAATAAAAATTATTTCTTATTCAAAGTGATTTGCACATATTTGAAGTAGGATTGAATGAGAATTTGAGAGCCTGAGAATGTGAGTTATAAGATCATAGATTTAGAAGCAGAAGGGAACTCAGAGTCAAATATCCTAACTTCTTATTTCACAGATGAAGAAATGATTTACTACTAATAAAATTACTAACCCAGAGTCAGAAATATTTATGTCAGATCCAGGATTCAAATAGAAAGCATCCTCAATAAATGTTTGTTAAATAGATTAAAGTAGAATATTTTGTTCTTAGCCCTGTACATTCTTTGAAAAATTCTGCAAGAAATTCTCTTAGTCTTTTTTTCCACACTTAGTAATTTTTCCAATTACATGTAAAGATAGTTTAAATATTACAATGTTCTCTTAGGTCTGCTCACTTCACTAAGCATCAGCCAATGTCTTTCCAGGCTTTTTCTGAAATTAACTTACTCATCATTTCTTATAGCAAAATAGCATTCTATTACATTTATATACTACAATTTGTTCAGCCATTCCCCAATTGATGGGCATCCTCTCAATTTCCAAGTCCTTGCCACCGCAAAAGAAAGTCTTTTACTCTGAAATCTCATAACTCACAGTCATGACCTTTAAATAGTGCTACAGGTGACTTGAGTTCTTCTAAGAGAGAAATGTGATGTACCCATCATTTAGTCTTTCACCTGAACAAAGACATGCACATTATTTGTTATCAATAACCCATATTCAAGCTATATGACTTCTATAGGGATAAAAAAGGGTACATAGTCTGCGATTTCATGATACTGGGAAGTCCATGATGAGAAAACTCTTGAATCCAACTTGGTATCTTCTCTGCAACACAGAGTCTTGGAGAATATTCTAGAATACTAAGAGGTTGAATTCCTTGCCCATGGCCACACTTGCAGTATATATCAAAGAGAGGACTTGAATCCAGAACGTTCAATTTCTGAGGCCAGATTTCTATAAATGAACCCTAATTTTAGGTTATAATTTATGCTCTCTTCAGCATCCCTCTTTACTGTAATATTTTATAGTATTAACAGTAATATTTACAGTATTAAATATTAACATTAAATATGACATATTTATACAAGTTAAATTAATATAATATATGTAACCATATAACATTAACACCAATATTAACATAAACATTTCTTATATCATACAATAATAATAAAGATATTTCAAATTAGGATCCTATGTTGATCAATTAACAGTATGTTACTATAATATAGTAATGGATTGCCATGGTATCTACTTGTTCCTATTTGCATATAATAGGAATCTCAAAGAAAATTATAGATATTATCATCTGCTGCATCCTTAAGGGTCATGAATCCTTTTCATCTTATTTGCAGCTAAAACATCTACATACTTTCTCCCCTATTATAATATAAGCTCCTTGAAAGCAATGATAGCTGTGTTTTTCCATTAAATCCCATAGCTCAGTATAGCGTTTACATATGACAAGTGCTTAATAAATGGTTTTTCTTCATTCATTCACATGAAACACACATGCATATATGAAACACTGGCAGTTAGTGTTCCTAGAGAGCTGGCCTATGAGTTAGAAAGAAATAGATTAAATTCCCACTTCTCACATGTCCTAATTATGTGACCCTTATATAGTAAGTCACTTGACCTCTCAAGGCATCCAAATATTTATCTAATATTACATGGCAGATTAGATACCAACCTGAATTGAAAGCGATAATGTCCTCATTGGTGTTTCCCTATACTGAAATCACAGGTCTGAATTAAATATAGAAATATGTATCTAGTTTTTTCTAATAAGGAAGATAGATTTGTGCTAAGTCACAAATATCCTCTTGCTCATTCTTCTTAATAACCTGTATTCTGCATTTTTGTAATACCTCTTTGGAAAGCAGAGATTCATCTGGCACCAGTGAAAGATCTTTTAATTTTGTTTTCCTTAGTGGAGCAATTAGAGCTTGTACTGAATGGTCCATAGGGACATTTATTGTTTTGGATTCCTTAGCACCATGAGCTAAGTGACATCTCCCCAGCCTGAATACAGATGTTATTTTGATACGTAGATAAATAGAGGATTATCAGTAATTAGCACAATATCTTACACATAGTAAGCATTTAATAAATTCTTGTTTATTTGATTTGATGGAACTCCAAAAGTTTTTTTTTTCATTTTTGCCTTTTTGGGGCAGTTGTGTGGTATAGAGGAAAGAATATTGCACAATGAGATTTCAATTAAAATCCTGCCTCAGATATTTATGTTGTAATAGTCCAGTCCAATCTCCTTACCTTACAGATCTTAAATGACTTGCCTTATATCATGCGGTAAATGGAAGAGATGAGGATTTGAATACATATCAAATCTCATTTTGACTTCAAATCCAGTGCTTCTTCCATTGGACTGAATGGTTTCCATTATGCCATACTGAAGAAAAATTTCAATGAGATCAAGTCCTTAGAATGTATTCAATGTACTCTACCTACTGCCAATCTATGTGGAGATTTTTAGAACACTTAAAAGATTGATTGACTTGCCCATAGGCACACAGCCAATATATGTCAAAAGGTAGAGTCAAATTCAGGTGTTCTAGCCTCTTAATCCAGCTTTCTATAAATGGCTGTGTACTCCCTAATTCTGAGCATTTATAGATATTCTCTAACTTTTTCCTCTTGGCAATGAAGAAAAGTTAAGCTGGTATACCTCTCATTCTTTTCTCTCTTTTTTTTCTAGAGGTATTTGTGATGAGAGGAAGAAAAACTATCACTAGCTTTTGGGTGGGGGAAAGTGCCTCAGGCCCCCTTTCTCAATCTGGCTGCCATGTGGGTATGAACACATATCAACACTTTCAACTATTTTATGTCTTTTCTTTTTACTTATCTTATGCTATGATCTTATAAGCTTCAAAATGTCAGAAGAACAATCTAAAAAGGTTTTCATACCAGTTGAAGCCAGTATCATCAGTAGCTGAATTTGCAGGGGGAGCCAGCCCTATAGAATGGCCTGCTTGATTCAGCTTAGCAGTGAGTTAACCTGGCCAAAAAAAAAAACACATCCTGCAAGTAAGGGAGTGACTCCAGAAGTAGACTCAGGGGAAGAAATATTTTGAAGCAACAACATCAAGTGTAGGTCCATTTTCCCCTGAGCCTGAATGCCGTTTAGAGGTGAAAGTATGCTCTCAGTATGGCAGGTTCAGTTCTTGCAATGCCTCTCATTAAGTATCCCTTTGTAAAAGCTAATTGATGCTGATAATGATAATAGTATTTCTATACTACTTTAAGGTTTACCAAGTTCTTTTTTTAATTACTATTATAGCTTTTTATTTACTATCTGTATAGGTAATTTTTCAGCATTGACAGTTGCAAATCCTTTTGTTCTAATTTTTTCCCTCCTTCCTCCCACCCCTTCCCCCAGATGGCAGGTTGACCAATACATGTTAAATATGTTAAAGTATAAGTTAAATACAATATATGTATGTCCAAACAGTTATTTTGCTGTATAAAAAGAGTCAGATGTTGAAATAGTGTACAATTAGCCTGTGAGGAAATCTAAAATGCAGGTGGACAAAAATAGAGGAATTGGGAATTCTATGTAGTGGTTTATAGTCATCTCCCAGAGTTCTTTCCCTGGGTGTAGCTGGTTTAGTTCATTACTGCTCTATTGGAACTGATTTGGTTCATCTCATTGCTGAAGAGAGCCATGTCCATCAGAATTGATCATCATACAGTATTGTTGTTGAAGTATATAATGATCTTCTGGTCCTGCTCATTTCATTCAGCATCAGTTTATGTAAGTCTCTCCAGGCCTTTCTGAAATCATCCTTACAAAATAATATTCTGTAATATTCATATACCACAATTTATTCAGCCATTCTCCAATTGATGGGCATCCCCTCAGTTTCCAATTTCTGGCCACTACAAAGAGGGCTGCCACAAACATTCTTGCACATACAGGTCCCTTTCCCTTCTTTAAAAACTCTTTGGGATATAAGCCCAGTAATAACACTACTGGGTCAAAGGGTATTCACAGTTTGATAGCTTTTTGAGCATAGTTCCAAATTGCTCTCCAGAATGGCTGGATGTATTCACAATTCCACCATCAATGTATCAGTGTCCCAGTTTTTCCACATCCCCTCCAACATTCTGCATTATCTTTCCCTGTCATTCTAGCCAATCTGACAGGTGTGTAATAGTATCTCAGAGTTGTCTTAATTTGCATTTCTCTGTTTAATAATGACTTGGAGCATCTTTTCATATGGCTAGAAATAGTTTCAGTTTCCTTGTCTGAGAATTGTCTGTTCATATCCTTTGACCATTTATCATTTGGAGAATGGCTTGATTTCTTATTAATTAGAGTCAATTCTCTATGTATTTTGGAAATGAGGCCTTTATTAGAACTTTTGACTGTAAAAATATTTTCCCAGTTTATTGCTTCCCTTTTAATCTTGTCTGCATTAGTTTTGTTTGTACAAAAACTTTTCAATTTGATATAATCAAATTTTTCTATTTTGTGATCAATAATGATCTCTAGTTCTTTTTTGGTCATAAATTCCTTCCTCTTCCACAGGTCTGAGAGGTAAACTATCCTGTGCTCTTCCAATTTATTTATAATCTCATTCTTTATGCCTAGGTCATGAACCAATTTTGACCTTATCTTGGTGTATGGTGTTAAGTGTGGGTTAATGCCTAGTTTCTGCCATACTAATTTCCAATTTTCTCAGCAATTTTTGTCAAACAGTGAGTTCTTATCCCAAAAGCTGGGGTCTTTGGGTTTGTCAAATACTGATTATTAAAGTTATTGGCTGTTTTGTTTTTTGAACCTAACCTATTCCACTGATCAACTAGTCTATTTCTTAGCCAATACCAAATGGTTTTGGTAACTGCTGCTTTATAATATAATTTTAGATCTGGTACAGCTAGGCCACCTTCCTTTGATTTTTTTTTTTCATTAATTATCTTGAAATTCTTGACCTTTTGTTTTTCCATATGAACTTTGTTGTTATTTTTTCTAGGTCATTAAAATAGTTTTTTGGGAGTCTGATTGGTTTAGCATTAAATAAGTAGATTAGTTTAGGTAGTATTGTCATCTTTATTATATTTGCTTGCCCAATCCAAGAGCATTTAATATTTTTTCCAATTGGTTAGATCTGATTTTATTTATGTGGAAAGAGTTTTGTAGTTTTGCTCATATAGTTTCTGATTTTCCCTTGGCAGATAGATTCCTAAATATTTTATAGTGTCAGTAGTTACCTTAAATGGAATTTCTCTTAGTAACTCTAACTGTTGGATTTTGTTAGTATTATATAAGAATGCTGATGACTTATGTGGGTTTATTTTGTATCCTGCAAGTTTGCTAAAGGTGTGGATTATTTCTAAAGCTTTTTAGTAGAATTTCTGGGGTTCTCTAAGTATACCATCATATCATCAGCAAAAAGTTATAATTTGGTTTCCTTATTATCTACTCTAATTACTTTAATTTCTTTCTCAACTCTTATTTCCAAAGCTAGCATTTCTAATACAATATTGAATATAATGGTGATAGTGGGCAACCTTGTTTCATTCCTGATCTTATTGGGAATGGTTCCAGTTTATCCCCATTATATATGATGCTTACTGATGGTTTTAAATTGATGCTACTGATTATTTTAAGGAAAAGACCATTTACTCCTATACTCTCAAGTGTTTTTAATAGGAATGGATATTGGATTTTATCAAATGCTTTTTCTGCATCTATTGAGATGATGATATAATTTTTGTTAATTTAGTTATTAATATGGTCAATTATACTAATAGTTTTCCTAATATTGAACCAGCCCTCCATTCCTGGTATAAATCCTACTTGATCATGGTGTATTATTCTGGGGATGATTTTCTGTAGTCTTTTTGCTAATACCTTAAGATTTTAGCATCAATATTCATTAGGGAGATTGGTCTCTAATTTTCTTTCTCTGTTTTCAACCTACCTGGTTTAAGTATTGCGGGGTTTTTTTTCTTTATAATATCATAATTCTCTCTGGGAGACGGTTTCTTGGGGAGGTTTTCTTCAGGCAGCCTTTGTTTCAGTTAAAAGTAATAATTATTCCAAACACAGCCAGGTGATAAAAGTTCAGATCTTTTATTTTTTATCTCTTTTCTTGGACCTGGTTAGCTCAGAGGCCTATCTCTCTGCTTGGTTCCAAGAGCTCTTGCAGATTGTCCCTTGCTTCTGCCTCTGCTTTCTTCAGTCTCCAATCAGCACTTCCTTGCCTTGGGCTGGGCAGCTTTCTGGGGCTTCTGTATCTCCCAGAGTGCTCCTGGCTCTCAATCTCCCAGAGTGCTCCTCTCCGACCCCTGACAATGTTCTGAAGTAACTAAGTTGAAGCTCTAAGAGCTTCAATATATATGATCTCCCAAAGTTTGACTCCTCCCAAGGGAGGGATTAAGGGAGGTGTGAATTTGGATATCTCATACTAAATACTGAAGTCTCCCAAATGTGTGAACTCCAATGAGTACTTAAATAGTTCTTGCTTATATGAGCTCTCTAAAGGTGTGAACACAAGCATTATTGTCTGTCAGTATTAGCAATTGATCACATTGTAAGGATTCACTCTAAGGTGTGAACCAATAAGCACTGTATCAATTCCATTGAGTTAACACCAGGATTCCGACATCTCCCTTGAGTTTTCACCTTGTTTCAAGTTGAGTTGACACTAGGATTCCAACAAGCGATCAGTACCTTGTCTGTGTCAAAAAAGGAATTTGGTAGGACTCCATCAATCCCTATTTTTTCAAATAGTTTATATAGTATTGGGGCTAATTGTTCTTTAACTGTTTGGTAGAATTCACATCTAATCTTGGGGATTTTTTCTTAGGGAGTTAAGTAATAGTTTGTTCTATTTCTTTTTCGGAGATGGGACTATTTAAGCAATTTAGTTCCTCCTCTGTCAATCTGGGAAGCCTATATTTTTGGAGGTAGTCATCCATTTCACTTAGGTTATCAAATTTATTGGCATAAAGTTGGGTAAAGTAACTCCTTATTATTGCTCTAATTATCTCTTCATTGGTGGAAAGTTCCCCCTTTTCATTTTTAAGACTAACAATTTGATTTTCCTCTTTCCTTTTTCTAATCAGATTTACCAAAGGTTTATGTATTTCATTGGTTTTTTCATAAAACCAACTATTAGTTTTAATTATTAATTCAATAGTTTTTTTTACTTTCAATATTATTAATTTCTCCTTTTAATTTTAGATTTTCAAGTTTAGTATTTGATTGGGGTTTTTAATTTGGTCTTTTTCTAACTTTTTAAGTTTCAAGCCCAATTCACTGATCTTCTCTTTCTCTATTTTATTCAAGTAAGCCTCTAAAGATATAAAATTTCCCCTTATTACTGCTTTGGCTGCATCCCACAAATTTTGGTATGATGTCTCATCATTGTCATTATCTTGAGTGAAATTATTAATTGTGTCTATAATTTGCTGTTTCACCCAATCATTCTTTAAGATGAGATTATTTAGTTTCCAATTACTTTTTGGTCTTTTTACCCCTAACTTTTTGTTGAATGTAGTTTTTATTGCATCATGATCTGAAAAGAAAGCATTACTATTTCTGCCTTCCTTCATTTAATTTTGAGGTCTTTATGTCATAATGTATGGTCAATTTCTGTATAGGTTCAATGAACTGCTGAGAAGAAAGTATACTCCTTTCTGTCACTATTCAGTTTTCTCCAAAGATCTATCATATCTAATATTCTATTTACCTCTTTAATTTATTTCCTATTTGTTTTGTGGTTTGATTTGTCTAATTCTGAGAGTGTAAGATTGAGATCTCCCACTATTATAGTTTTGCTGTCTATTTCTTCTTAACTTCTCCTTTAAGAAGTTAGATGCTATACCACTTGGTGCATATATGTTTAATATTGATATTGCTTCATTGTCTATAATATCTTTTAGCAAGATATAGTTTCCTTCCTTATCTCTTTTAATTAGATCAATTTTTGCTTTTGTTGATCTGAGATCAGGATGGCTACCCCTGCTTTCTTGACTTCACCTGAAGCATAATAGATTCTGCTCCAGCCTTTTACCTTTACTCTGTATGTATCTCCCTGTTTTAAATGTGTGTCCTGTAAGCAACATATTGTAGGGTTCTGGCTTTTGATCCAGTATGCTCTCTGCCTCCGCTTTATGGGAGAGTTCATCCCATTCACATTTACAGTTAAAATGACTAATTCTGTATTTCCTGCCATAATATCCCCAGATTATGCTTTTCTTTTTCTTGCCCCCCCCCCCATCCCCTTCCCTAGTATTAAACTTATGGGCTCCACTTGCATCACTCAGCTCTCCCTCTTTAGGATCCCTCCCTCCTCCCTTTGAATCCCTTCCCCTTTCTTGTACCCTTCCCTTCTTACTCTTTTCCTTTTCCCTTTTCTTCTCCCGCTTTTTAATGACGTGAGAGAAGATTCTCTGTAAAACAAATATGTCAATTATTTTCTCTTTGAGACAACTCTGATGAGAGTAAGATTCATACCATGTTCCTCCCCCTAAGTTCCCTCAGATATGATAGGTTTCCTTTGCCTCATCATTGGATGTAGTTTCCCTCTTTTTATCTCCCCTTTTCCCTTTTTCTGTCACTATCCCCTTTCTATTTCTATTTCCCTTTTTTATGTTATATCAGTAAAATCAAATTATACATGTGGTTTTTATGTATATCACAACAGAAATACAGTTCTCAAGAGTTCCTTTTACCTTTTTCTGCTTCTCTTGAGTCCTATGATTAGAGATCAAATTTTTTGTTTATTTGAATTGTTTTTTCCTGGCTTCTTGTAATATTTTATCTTTAGTCTGATAGTTCTGAAATTTGGCCACAATATTCCTTGGAGTTTTAATTTTAGGGTTTTTTCAGAAGGTGTTCAATGAATTCTTTCAATGTTTATTTTACCTTCTGGTTCTTTTACATCTGGGCACTTTGTTTTAATGATTTCCTGTAAAATAGTATCTAGGTTCTTTTTTTCATCATAATTTTCGGGAAGTCCAATGATCCTCAGGTTATCTCTCCTAGATCTATTTTCCAGGTTTGTTATTTTTCCAAATAAGTATTTGACTTTTTTTTTTCTAATCTGTCATTTTTTTGGTTTTGCTTGACTGATTCTTGATGTCTCAATGAATCAGTCATTTCTATTTGTTCAGTTCTGATTTTTAGTTATTTTCTTCATTTGCTTTTTTTTTTTTTTTTTTTTTTTTTTTTTTTTTTTTTTTTTTTTTTTTACTTCTTCTTGTATATGTCCACTTGAGTTTTTAAATGAGTTGTTTTGCTCTGTGGACTTTTTTTCCATTTCACTAATTTTTTTTAGTGAGTTATTTTCTTTTTCCAATTCACAAATCTTACTTTCTTGGGAATTCTTTACCTTTTCCAATTCATAGATTCTGTTTCCCTGCACTTCTTGGGAGTTTTTTTTTACCTTTCTCAATTCACATTTTATGAAGTTGTTGCTCTCTTGCATAGCTTCTCTTTCCTTTTCCCATTTTTCTTCGAGTTCTCTTTTAAGGTTTTTAATAGTCTCTTCTAGGAGAGCCTTTTGTGTAGGGGACCAATAATTGTCTGGAGACTGTCTGCTAATAATCTTCTTGGGGTTGAAAACCTGTTTTCTTTCTTTATAGAAGCTATCTATTCTCCTTTTGATTTTTTTTACTCATTTTTTTAAAACCCTGTAGGGTCTGCTTTCAGGGCCAGGAGGTTACCAGCTGGTATCTCCAGAACAGGGATAGGTGTATGGATGGGTAACTGTCCTGCCAACTGGCTACAAAGAGCAGGAAGGTATGGGAGTGCTCTGGGAAAGAGTTCCCCACCAGAAGTAACTCAGGCTCAAGTGCCCTGCAAAGAACCTTTCTGTGTGGGTTAATTAATGACTGCCCTGGAGCTGAGTAGTGATAGTGTCACTACCCTTCGGTATTAGCTGTTGACCAGTGAATAGTCCTGCACAGACTAGAAGAGTCCCTGCCTAGGGAAGCACAGAGCACTGCGAAAGTTCTATTGCCCCAGGCCGAGCCCCTCACTGTGCAGATTGGAGGCTGCCCCGGACTGTGCCCCCCTGCCCTGCATATTTGTAACTGCCCCCACAAAAGCCTCGAACTGCAGAATGTGGCTGCAGGGCTGTGTTATGGTCTATGCTGAGTTACTTCTGGTTTTGGGTGGTTATAGTCAGATCTTGTTAGGTTCTGGCGTTTTATAGGGTACCCTCTGTCTTTGGCTTTAATTTCTCTGCCGATTTACTGCTTTATAATTAAGGCAGAGCAGTTAGCCTATGGAAGAGTTGTCTCTAGCCACAGAGTTCACCCCGCTCCTGGTCTGCTCTGGACGCTAGTCTCTCCTAACTCCCTACCCATGCTGGTCTGTTCCTGCCCCTTAGGACAAACCTGCTCTGATGATCTTCCAGATTATCTTTGGCTGGTAAGTTGTTATGCTTCTAATCTTTGTGAATTTTAGCAGTCAACTGCTATTTTTGAGGCTGAATTTAATAGCTGGTCATGAGGGCATATGAGAGGAGCTTAGAAAGTCAAGTGTACCTTCTCTGCCATTTTGGCTCTATTCCCCCCAAGTTCTTTACAAATATTATTTCATTTATCCTTATAGGAACTCTGGAAGATAGGTCATATTATAAATCATCACTTTACAGATGAGGAAATTGAGCCAGACATGCCCAGGATCTTGCAGATAAGTAAGTTTCTGAAATCAAATCTTCCCAACTCCAATTTTAGCACTTTATCTGCTGTGTTATTTAGCTGCCTTAACTAACTAACTGGATAATTGATATAAAGGAGGTGTTAATTGCAGATGACAGTACTAGAAAACTCCCTAGCCTCTCATGGTTATTCCTTGTATTGAAGAGAAGTAGATGAGTTCTGGGAAGAATGAATATAGAGCTTATGCTATATCCAGACAAACTCAGGCCAGAATAAGTCATGGTTCCCTAATGTCCCTGGGTTGTTTTTTCTTGTAACTTTGCCACAGATACACCAGCTAATATCATTGATATATTTTCTTTGAGATTTTTCAGAATTTATTTTTAAGTTGAAGATGAATGACTTAAGACAGATTTTTGCTTTAATTAAGCTTAAAGTTTTCTGCCATTACTGCTGCTCAAAATGATGAGTTTCACATTCTTTCTCTGTGCCTAGGGGCTGGTAATATTGATGTGGCAGGAGGCATTCTTCCCAGAGTGCATTGCTTCTGCCCCAAGTCATATCACCCAAATCTCTTTTTTTCCGGGTCTGTCAGCCCTTGAGAATGAGGTGTACAGCTATTGCTTTGGCATGTCTGTGCCAAATGGATGTTAAATTCTCTGGGATAAGAGACATAGGCTCAAAAATTATGGGTTGGAGCAGACTTACTAGGAATTTTATCATGTAAACTTGACAGGCTTTGTTTAGAAAAGCCTTAAGCTACAACATCTTATTTCTTTTATGGTAGAGGGGGGCTCACAGAAACGGGTGTTTCCAGTGCTGTGGCAGAAATGAGTTCACTGGGAAGAATTGTTGTAGGGGGCGGGGGGATGGTTTTTTCATTTTGAAAAATAAAAACTTGTACAACAGCTCTTAGCTTCTCATGGTCCATATAGTCCTTTTTAATAACAAAATGGGTCTTACAGTAGGACTCCTGGATTATGAATTAGGAAATCTTGGGTTTTGTTTTAGTTTCCCTATGGATTCCCTTGACTTTCTGAGTTAATTTAAAACTCTCTATCTAGTTTTTCCATTTTCTTCTCTGTAAAACAAGGGTTAGCTAATTTCTACGATCTCATTTAGCTTTAAACTACTATTGCTTGATTCTTAAAATATCATTTTTTAGTTAGCTTCGGTTTCAGACAAAATAAAAAGCAATATGAGCTGATTGTAATTACTTTTTTGTGCTTTTCTCCACCTCATTTGCTGCTGAAAAGACAGTGAAATAATCAATAGAAGACTAAGTATGTGCATATGGAAGAGAAACTAAGATCATAGATGAGGTGCATTTGTATAATCCAGTTGTACTTATGTCTTACATGAGTTGGTCTTTCTTATTGTCAAAGCAAGCTGCTCTACCTGCACAGGGATCTCATTCCATCTTGTCTTTTCTAGCTCCTACTCTGTCACTTATCTTCATCTTCCTCTGTCTGACTTCTTTCTTTCTTCCTACAAATATGCCTGTGTTTTTCCCTTTGTCAAAAAATTCTCACTTGATCACTCCATTCCCACTTATCTCTTTTTTTCTTTTGTGGCTAAATTTCTTGGAAAGGCTATCCACAATAGGTTTTCCCACTTCCTTTCCTCTTAATTACTTCTTCACTCTTTATAGTTTGGTTTCTGACCTTTCTATGCTCTTAAGTCCAAACTAGCTCCTTGGAGGCCACAGGATCAACCAGAGTCAGGATAAGTAAAAGCCCTTGGTCTTTAGGGGGAGAAGCAGTCAAACTGCCAGGAATTTAGCCAAAGATCTCTTCTCCATTCTGGAGTTCAGATTCTGCACCTTTCTTTTCCTCATCCTGCCACCAAGTGAATCTCCTCTCTCTCACCCCACCCTCTAATCCTTGCCTACAATTATCTTAACATCAAACATTGAGCCAGCACCAATGATAAGAGCTATTTTTCCAAACATATGCTAATAGAGTCATTGTTAATTAGGTAATTAGCCTTAAGTGGTTGGTTGTCTGATTCAAGCATACTTTTTTGGAGTTTCAGCCCTTTACATTATGCAATCAAAACTACTCTCTCCAAAGTTACTAATGATCTCTTAATTGTCAATCTAATAGATTTTTCCCCAGTCTTCATCTGTCTTGATCATCTCTTCTCTTTGATAGTCTTTTATCTCTAGGTTTTCATGACACTTTCTTGGGTATCTTTTTTGAATGAATATTCATCCATGTTGTATCCAGTAATTATAAGTATCCCTTAAAACTCTGTCATGAATTCATTTATTATCTCCATGTTGATGATTCACAAACTCTCCAGCCTTAACCTTTCAACTGATCTCCAGTCTCACATCTACAACTATCAATAGACATTTTGAATTAGTGTCTGATAGTCATGTTAGACTCAGCATGTTCAAAACTGGATTCTATCTCTCCCTCCATACCTTCCTCTTTTCTTAACTTCACCATTACTTTTGAGGGTACTACTATTCTTTTAGTCAATCAGACTTATAACCTAGGTGTCATTTTTGACACTTTCTGTCACTACCCTGCTTCCTCCCCAACCAATCTTGATAATAGGCAAAGGCCTGTCTCTCTTACACACCTCCTTCTTTCCTCTGACTGTTACAATCTCGATATAATCCCTCATTATCTCATTCCTGCGCTACTCAATATCCTGCTCGTTAGTCTACCTGTCCCATATTTCTAGCCTCCATTCAGCTGTTAAAAGTAATCTTCCTAAAGCAGACATCTGGTCCTTCCTCATCTTCCAAAAGCTTGAGTGGCATCCTATCATCTGAAGGGTCAAATATGAGATTCTCTGCCATCCAAAACTCTTAATTAACCTCCCTGCTTCCCTCCTTTCCAGGCTCCTTAAACCTTGTCACCCACCTCTACTTATTCTGCAAACCAGTAATACTGGCCTTTTGCTGTTCCTTTAGCAAGATCTACTAACTCTGGCCTTGTTCATTGACTTTTCCTCATTCATGGAATATTCTCCCTCATCTCTGCTTCCTCATTTCCCTGGCTTCCTTGAAATCCCAGCTAAAAATCTGCTTTTTACAGATAATGTTTACAAAATCTCTTTCAATTGTCCATTGCTTATCTCCAATTTATCATGTATATAATTGCTTGAATTTGTAGATAGTTATTTGACATACCTCAATTATGTTGTGAACTTCTGGGTAATACCTGCCTTTTGATTTTTTTTTTTTTAGTTTTTGGCTGAGGCAATTGGGGTTAACTGAGTTGCTCAGGGTTACGTAATTAGGAAGTGTTAAATGTCTGAGACCAGATTTGAACTCGGGTCCTCCTGACTTCAGGTCTGATGCTCTATCTATTGCACCCCCTAGCTACCCTTTGACTTTTTTTTTTTAATTATCTCCTGAGTTTATCATAGTGTCTGGCAAGTTCTTAATAAATGTTGACTGACTATACGTAATTCAGAAATCTCTAGTCATTTTTGTTCTTGTAATATTAAGTAGAGAGTCAATAATGGAATGGAATGATTTTCTCTTTGTGGAATCACCCTCCAGTGATACAGATTCCAGATGTTTTATAACTTTGCAAATAAGGCAGATGACCTGAAGTTTAGAGACATTGAATAACTTACCCATGGTAACACAGTTAATAAGTATCAAGGGTAATATTTAAACCTAATTCCTTCTAATTAGTAACTGGTATCATGGAAAAAGTACTGGATTTTCATTCTCAAATCCTGCCTCTGACATTGTCTATTGTGCTCTTTCTCCTCTTTTCTTTCTTCTTCCTCCTCCTCCTCATTTTCCTCGTCTTCCTCTTCTTATTCCTTCTTTTCCTCTCTTCCTTCTCCTTGTCTTCTTCCAAGTTCCTTAATTTTTCAATGCTGTTTCCTTATAGACAAATAATCCATTGTATAAAAGTACTTCCTGTGTATGTCAAACACTGGGAATATAAAGAAAGACAAGCAAGAAAGTTAGTGAATATTGTGAAGGAGCATCCATTGTAATGGGAGAAGACAACAGATAAAGGAGACCTGAAGAGCTGAGTTGAGTTAAAGGGGCAGGAAAATACAAACACGAAAGTGAGATGATTGAAAATGAGTTGGAAAAGTCTAAACATGAATGAAGTGAACATAGCTGGAGGCCTTCCTTACACAGGAGCACGGGATCTCTGGGCAGAAGTTTCTCCACTATGAGAAGGGGACTAGTAAGGAGGTGGGTAGTCCATGGAGAAGAAGTTCAGGGAATGAATCTTCTGTAAAAGAGAGGGATGAAATGATGTTGGAGATAGGGAGCTGTCCATGGAGTCAATATGATCAAGATTCAAGTCCTGTTTTTGACATACAATATGACCTGAAGAGAGAGGCTAATAGAGCAGAAAAAGCACCTGTTTGGTACTGAGAGTACTTAGGTTCAAATCCCACCTCTGACAGTTATTATCTGTTGTAACCTTGGGCAAGTGATGTGGGCTTCACTTTCTTCATCTATAAAACGAGGGACTAAGGTTATATGGCCTCTGAAGTCCCTTCTAAGTAAGCTCTCTAAGGCTTTAAGTTGCAGAATGGTTGATCTGGATAGATAGAGAGAATCATGACATGAAAGGTCTAGGATCCCAATGGATTAGTTATGAGGCTTAAATGAAATAAAACACTTTACAAATAAAACTTTCCCAGATAAATGCAAAGCATTATGATGATCTTAATACAAAACTAGCTTTATATCCACTCTTCAAAATGGCACTTGTGCTCTGGGTAGCAAAATTCATAATGTCTGTTATGTGAGTAGAGTTCATATTGGTCCTTACTTCTCTATTTGCCCTACCTCTCCTTGAGATCTATAAGGTCAGGGACCATGATGCAATGGTATGATTTATTATGGTTTCTTATTCATCTCTGTATCCCTGATAATAACTGGCATAGGGCCTTGTGAATAGTAGATACAAGGTAAACATTTGTTAAATGAATGAATGAGTGATCATAGAATAATAGGATGGATCATAGGATTCAGTAGCTGCAAGGCACATTGGAAAAAGTATATTCAAAGTCAGAAGACTTGAATTGGAATATTGGTCCAGTCATTCAGTCCCTGGATGAACTGTGCTTCACTTCTTTGAGTCTCAGTTTTGTTACTTATAAAATGAAAGAGTTGAACGGCAAAATCTCTAAGGCCCTTTCAACTTTAAGTCTATGATCACAGAGATGAAAGACAGTCTAGAATTCATTGTACAGATCGGGAAACAAAGACTCAAAATACTGACATGATTTGCCCAGTCATTAGGACAGTCTTTGGAACATACTACATCTTCCTCCTAACAGTTCTAGAGCAACTGGAACAAAGTTTACATATATTTTGTGGCTAGCAGATGATCTTCTTATGCCATGGTGATTAGGACACAGTCCCACAAAAGGTTTGCTGGCTGACACATTTATTTCTAAAGTCATATTATTACTTTTTCATTTGATTCAATGATGTAAATATTTTCCTTAATGAAATGTATCCCTTTCTATAGACAAGGAGATAATTCTATAATTTTAAGTCTATCTTAAGGGATCTGCACCCTTCAACTAAAGTTAAACAGAATCTTTATGAGGAGGATCCAAATTTAGAATAAATCACACACTTTTTTTCTTTTGCAGCATTTAGAAGATGTTCAAATGATCTATTCATTTTGAGGATTTTGTATTTCTAATTAGGGGTCAAGAGCATTGTTTCTTCTAGAGGCATATTGTAAATTTATTTGAATCCTTATCTGATCTTGGTATCTTGGTGAGTGAAATCTACCCAGACCATAAGTAGGAATGTTTGCAGTGGAACAAAAAAAAAGGTGCCTTTATGCTTATGATCTTCCCTTTACTCCTCCCCTCAGAACAAGTCTACACAGACCATAACCTAGAGTTGTGCCAGGCCCCAAAAGGATTTATTAATGCTATCTGTTGGTTGCTTTTATAGTTTACTTGAACAATAAAAAAGATAAAAAATTACCAGCCTGGTTCTTAGGAAGAGAAGAATTTGAATTTCTGTCTAGTGAAGATCATAGTTTCTGGGAAGCAGAATGCAGACATAAGTGCTCATGCCAGCATCAGTTTTTCTGAGTTTCTTGTTCACATTTAAAATTCAGAAGTTGTTTTTTTTTCCTCTCTTAAAAAATTGACATTTTAGGATTCAAAATGATGGAGTAAGCAATAAAGCACTGTAACAGCTATATTTACCTCCAAACAACCATAAATTAGTACCTCCAAAACAAATCCTAGAGCAGCAGAACCAGGAAAAAGATAGGATGAAACAATCTCTTAGCCCAAGAAACTTGAAAAATTGGCTGGAAAGTTCTGTCTTACTTGCGTAAAAGGAAAGCACAGTTCAGGACAGAAAGCATTCCAACAAGCCAGCAGCAAGTTCCACTTTAACAAACAAGTGGGAGATATTGAGCCCCAAAGGGGTAGAGCTTTCAAATACCAATAGTAGGATTTCTTCCCCCCCTCCCCCAGCAACATGCCTCAGAATAGGCAGGTGAATGAGCAACTCCAGCTCTGAGAAACATCAGGTGCTTCAATGTAGTGCTGAGCAAATAGGTAACTCTAGCAGCCAGACCACCTGATAGTCCTGGGGAAATGCAGAAACATACCCACTGGCCTCAGTACATGCCACATACCACCATTAGAACCCCAGTTTAGCACCAGGTAAGCTGCCAGACCTCTACAGCCTCCAGCAGTGCCAATCACCCACATCCCATTTCCTCAATACAGCATCAGACACTATGGTCTCTTGTAGGCCTCAGAGTACCACCAATTCAACACTAGATAAACAGCCACTGCCTGAACCCACTGGCACAAGAAGTCTGAGACAGTCTATTTGAGCTGAGCTCAAATCTAAAAGAAAGGAAAAAAGGAATAAAAAAAAAATGAGCAAATAACAACCAAAAAGGAATCTGACCATGGAAAGTTATTATGGTGGCAAGAAAGATCATTACAAACTCAGAAAAGGACAGCAATGTCAAAATACCTAGCAAAACCCCAAATAAAAAGGGGAAGTGATCTCAAACCCAGAAAGTACATATGGAAAAGCTAAAAAAGGAGATTAAAAATCATATAAAAGAGGTCAAAGAAAAATGAGAAAATAAATAAGAGTTGTAATATTCTCTCTAAAATGTAATGTTGTCTTTTGAGGTTTTTTGGGGGTCTCTGGGAGCAGCCTTCGTTTTAGTTCAGTAATCAGCACAAGAGTAGCCAGGGTTTAAAGTCCAAATCTTTTATTGTCTCTTTCACAGTCCTATCTCCTTCACTTGGGGCTTGGCTAGTTTTCTGGAGGCCTTCTGGAGTCTTGGTTTCAGTGGAAAAGTGAAGGAAGAGAGCCTGTCACCATAGGGTGTAAGATAGGATCAATCTTGTGCTTGTGCTCCAGCTTCAGATCTCCAGTCTACTTGTCTCTAAATCTCCCTGGCTGAGGCTTTTAGCTTATATCCTCCACACTGCGTACAAACAAATTATATCACTAGGAAACCATTATTTGTTGTAGGATTAAGTCAATGCTAAACTAGATTTAACCACTGTCTCCTCAATTCTACTTAGTACCTTATTTCAAGTTCTGGTTGAATCTGATTAAATCAAACATACTGAACCATGCTAAATTAGATAACTATTGTTTCTATCAATTTCACTGACTTAGCACCTTGTAAGTATCCTTTGTTTCAGGTTCAGAGTTCTGGCCCATAACAAGAGAGTGAGGAAAGAGAATTATGAAAAAAGAGTAAATAGCTGGGAAAAAGAAAACAACTGCTTAAACAGTGGGATTGCCCAAAGGGAAAAGGAGATACAAAATTCTACTGAAGAAAGTCAGAGTCACTTGGTGGCAGGAGGAAGAGGAGAGAGGCTGGAGACTCCGTGTTGGAATCTTTACAAAGTGTTAAATCATTAAAGTTGATAGAGACAATAATTATCTAATTTAGCATGGTTCAGTATGATTGATCTGATCCTGGGAGATGTTATGGGCCAGAACTTGAAACAAGGTACTAAATACAACTGATAGAAACGATGCTTGTGTTCACACCTTTAGAGAGCTCATATAAGCAAGAAGTATTTAAGTACTCATCGGAGTTCACACATTTGGGAGATTTCAGGATTTAGTATGAGATATCCAAATTCACACCTCCCTTTATCCCTCCCTTGGGAGGAGTCAACCTTTGGGAGATCATATATATATATAGAGAAAGCTCTTAGAGCTTCAAAGGGGTTGGAGAGGAGCACTCTGAGAGGAAGCCCACAAGCCCTCTCTCTAAGGCAAGAGAGATTCATTTTCATCTTCCACCTTGATGCTGGCTGGAGGCTGAAGGAACAGAGGCTGAAGCAAAGGACAAAGATGCAAAAGCTCTTAGAACCAAGCAGAGAGATAGGCCTCTGAGCTAACCCAGCCCAAGGAAAGAGATAAGAAATAAAAGATCTGAACTTTTATCACTTGGCTGCATTTGGGTGATTATTACTTTTAACTGAAACTAAGGCTGCCTCCAGAAAACCTCCCCGAGAAACCTGCTCCCAGAGAGAACCATTATTATATTTTAAAGAAAAAGAACACCACATTTTGTCACCCAGCGTGGGAATGATCTCAGTGGAAAAGCCTCCGATCCTGATTTCAGTGGAAAAGCCTCTGATCCTGATCCAATGGAAAAGTCTCCTTAACCCAGAAATTAGGGTGAGTACAACAAAGAAATTTTGTTAAAAGAGTTAAAGTAGAATTTCAGCTAAGATGGGACAGATATTTAGAAAACAGCCTTCTGTTTCTGTTCAAAGAAAATGTTTAGAGAGCATTGTCAAAATTATGGAAAGCCAAGGTTTGATTATAATTTTGCAGCAGATAACTGAACTTTTAGAAACTGTTAAGAACATATGTCCTTGTTTCTCTCTGGAAAAAGAATTAGATCTAGATGAATGGAAATTAGTAGGAGAGGATCTTTGTCAGTTCTACAATAAAAATGGACCTAACTCAATTTCCAAAGAAATACTTAATCCATATAATTCAATACATCCAGCTTTAGGGAATTTTATAAGTGTTAAAATAAGGAAAAAGAAGAAAGTTCCAACTAAACTAGTTGAAAAGTAGGAAAATTCAGATAAGAATGGAGTTAATTACAATTCTGAGTGTGATATTTCACAGCAGGAGAAATTAGATCATTCCACATCTCATGACCCTCCCCCCTCAATTAACCCTTCATGGGTGGAGGAAGAAGGGGGAGGGAGAGAGGCAGAAATACAGTCAGCTTCTCCTGTAAAGCAGAATATGACAAGATTAGAAGAGGCATTAATTAAGGCAAAAAATGAAGGAGAAGATATATCTGATTTTATAAATGCATATCCTGTGATTTAAAAGCTTGACTCTTCAGGTCAGAAGGAGAGAAAATACACTCCTTTTAATTTGGAAAAAATTAAAGATTTGAAAAAGGGTTGCACTCTTTATGGGGTTACATCCTCTTATGTGAAGATGTTACTAGATAATTTGTCTTATGAAATCTTAACCCCGAATGATTGGAAATCCATAGCAAAGACATGTTTAGAACCTGGACAAAATTTGTTATGGCTTTCGGAGTTTCATGAATTATGTAGGATTCAAGCCCAACGCAATAGGCAAACAGGAGCTATTGGACAAATCACTTTTGACCAACTAGCTGGTGAAGGTCAGTATGGAGAGAATTCAGAACAGATTTATTATCCCATAACAGTGTATGAGAAAATTTCTAAGGCTGCAACAAAAGCTTGGAATTCTCTCCCTGGACAGAAAGATGGAAGTAAAGCTTTTACAAAAATAGAGCAAGGTCCCAATGAACCTCTTGCAGATTTTGTGGGATGTTTGCAAACAGCTGTAATCAGAACCATTGGATATAATGCTGCTACAGAAATAATGACGAGACATCTGGCTAAGGAAAATGCCAATGAGATTTGCAAAAGAATTATATGGGGACTAGACAAAGATGCTCCTTTAGAGGAGATCATAAGATGCTGTGCCACAGTGGGCACAAATGCTTATTATGCCCAAACTATAATGAACATGGAAAGACAGGGTCCTTCTTGGCAAGGGACTTCTAGAGAAATTCATCGATGTTTTCAGTGTGGAAAAGTTGGACATTTGAGAGCTCATTGTAGATATGGAGATAGAATGAGAAGACAGGGTGAGAGAATAAAACCCAAAACCCCATGTCCAAAATGTAACCGAGGCTTTCACTAGGCCTCTGAATGTGGATTGACTCAGGGAAATGAGAGACGGGGCCCAGCTTCAGGGCCCCAGGTGGGGCAAGATGGCAGCCGAGATTATACCCAGAGAGTCTTTAGAAATTCAATAGTGAGATATGATCAATCATTCAAAAGGCAATTGGATGGAAGAAGGAGATTACACAATCAATCAGCCAAAGGGCAATCAGAGGGGAAAAGGGGATTGCAATTAGGAAAAACAGAGTTGTATGCAGTAGAGACTACTGAGATATCCCCTGGAGAGGTGAAATCTGTTCCTGTCCAGCCTATGCATCTCTTGCCTCCAGGCACAGTAGGCTTGACCATTTCACCTTCTAAGAGTGTTTACAAAACAGTGGCCATCCACACACTGATGTAGGAAACTGGGGAATTTGTAGCTAATATCCCAGTCACTAACACAGGTAGACAACCTGTGATTTATCAACCAGGAGAAGTAGTAGCATCAGGCTTACTGTTACATACCCCTAATAGACAATCTGATGATAGTTACCCAGATTCTGACTTCAAGCAGCAGAGTCCAGGAATATTTTGGACTGCAGCCATGACAGATGACCCACCTATGCTCACTGTTTATGTGAATGGAATACCATTAAAAGGATTGGTAGATACGGGTGCAGATCGTACTGTCATTAGAGGAGCCAGCTGGCCCAGTCACTGGCCAAAGATTAATGCAGACACCTACATGTCTGGTGTAGGAGGATCAATAGCAGCAGAAGTTAGTGCTGCCCCTATGAGATGGACATTTGAAAATGAAACAGGAGTTTTTACTCCTTTTGTGGTTGGAAAAATCCCCATCAATCTGTGGGGAAGAGACATTTTACAGCAGATAGGATTATAATTAAGTACTCTGGACTCAGAATCCAGGATACATCTTTGGCAAGCTTGCCTGCTGAAGTACCCAGGCAAGAGAAAAATAGGGCAGTCAAAATAATGAAGTTTTAAGAGCATTTATTGCTAGCTAGTGACTGAACCCCAACACCAACACAGGAGGGGTCAGTAATGAGTGGCCTCAGGGCCATATATTTATAGAAAGAGGAGAGAGACATCAAAATGTTTCTTGATACATTTGTCATAATAAAGGAATTTCTATTCTAAACAGGAGGCAAAAAGTTATCACTCTAAGGGGGTCATTCTCAGGCAGCAACAAGCAGCATTTCTTTAAGCTTATCAGGTTGTCAAGGTCTCAAGACTCTCAGGACAGTACATCTGGGTTGTTAAAAATACCATCTGCATTAGGGAGTGAAGAACTAGTAATAAACTTCTAACTACAAAGATGTAGGATTATGTTTCTCACGGTCCCATTTTGGGGGGATATGAACATGGGAAGACAGGGTTTCCTTTGGCAAGGGACTTACAGAGAGACTCATCAATGCTTTCAATGTGGTAAAGTAGGACATCTGAAAGCTCAATGTTGGCATAAAGACAGAGTGAGAAAACAGGGTGGGAGAACAAGACCCCAAACCCCATATCCAAAATGCAACAGAGGCTTCCATTGGGCATCAATGTAGGTTGATTCAGGGAAATGGGATGGGGGGGCCAGCCCCAGGACCCAAAGCAAAACATATTTGGGGCATGATGGCAGCCAATGGTACACCCAGAGAATTTTTAGAAGTTCAGTACTTGGACATGACCAATCAGCCAGGAAGCAGCGTGATGGGAGAAAGAGATTACAGTTGGGGAGAATAGAATTGTATGCCCCTGGGACTACTGAGATAACCCCTGGAGAGGTGAAATCTATTTTTCTCCAGCCTATGGATCCCTTGATTCCAGGCACATTAGGAGAGTACTTACAAAACAGTGTTCATCCACACACTGATGTGGGAAACTGGGGAATGTGTAGATAATATCCCAGGCACAAATACAGATAGAAAATGTGTGACTTAACAACCAGGAGAAGTAGTAGCATCAGGTTTACTGATACAGACTCCTTATAGACAATCTGGTGATAGTTGCCCAGATTTTGACTCCAAGCAGCAGAATCCAGGAATATTCTGGATAGCAGCTGTTACAGCTGACTGACCTATGCTCACTATCTATGTAAATGACATACCATTAGAAGGGTTGGTAAACACAGGTGTAGATCGTACAGTCATTAGAGGTGCCAACTGGTCCAGTCAATGGCCAAAGATTAAGGCAGACACCTACATGTCTGGTATAGGAGGATCAATAGCAGCTGAAATTAGTGCTACCCCTTTGAGATGGACATTTGAAGGTGAAACAGGAGTTTTTACTCCTTTTATAGTTGAAAAATCCCCATCAATCTGTGGGGAAGTGACATTTTACAACAGTTAGGATTACAAATGAGTACTTTGGTTTTTTAGAAAGGGCTGCTGTTGAAGGCCTGCATGCACTCTCACCTGTTTCTATTCAAAGGAAAACTAATACATCAGCGCAGATAGAACAGTGGCCCTTAGCTAGTGATAAAATTCAGGCCTTATTAAGTATAGTACAGGAGCAACTTGATCAAGGACACTTACAGCCTTCTCTAAGTCCTTGGAATTCCCCTGTCTTTGTTGTAAGAAAAAATCTGGAAAATGGAGGATGTTGACTGATTTAAGAAAAGTAAATGAATAGATGGAAACTATGGGAACTCTTTAGCCAAGACTTCCATCTCCTACTTAGTTGCCTAGAGAATGGCCTCTTTGGGTTATAGACATTTTACCCAAATTGTTTATGCTGCGTCCAGTGTAACCACCTACAATCCTTGATTAGTCACCCAGAAATAAACCGGTTCCCAGAACGCTCAAAGCCAATTGAGTCAAATTTATGTCTCCACTCTGGTCCGCAAAGGTGGATTACCGAGGTCTGAGGCCAACGAATGTCTCTCATTGGCTACCCTCTAGAGGCGGTAATCCCCTTTACCCTCCAGGGACTCCAGGGAATCCTGTTTTAGGATTGTTTCTATTCTCTCTCTAGATAAGGAGGATATGAAAAGATTTGCCTTTTCAGTGCCCAGTGTTAACTTAGCTGAGCCTTATAAAAAATATGAATGGACAGTTTTGCCATAGGGAATGAAAAATAGCCCTATTATGTGTCAAATGCATGTTGCTGCTGCTCTTACTCCAATAAGAAAAGCATTTCCAAAAATAATTATTACATTATAGGAATGATATATTGGGATGTGCACCTGAGGAGCAAATGTTAGAAGCATGTCTACAAAAGACCATAGAAACACTAAGGAACTACAAATTGCATATAGCTCCAGAAAAAAATTCAAAGACATGCTCCTTTTCAATATTTAGGATATGAAGTATACCCTAAAGTGCTTACAGTACAAAAACTTTCCTTAAGAACAGAGAAGCTAAACATCTTAAATGACTTTCAGAAATTGATAGCAGTTATCCAATGGATGCATCCAGTGTTAGGCTTGACTGTCTATCAATTGCAATCCTTATATGACATTTTTAGGGGAGACAGTGCTTTAAACTCACCATGCCAGCTAACAAAAGAAGCTCAAGAGGCTTTGAGAGAAATTGAACTGACTTTATCCAATGTGGTTGAGTCACTCAAAAACCCTTGGAAATATAAGTTTTTGCTACAAAAGAGGCACCCACAGCAGTCCTTCATCAAGGAGACAGTGTGATAGAATAGGTAAACCTCCCAGCACAAACAGAGCAAAATCTTATTCCTTACCTTGTGGTTGTGCTTGTGGCTAGAATTTTAATAAAGGCCATTAAGCAAGTAGTACAATTATCTGAGATAAGACCTGACAAGATATACACCTTTTATACCAATACATAAATTAATATATTCTGTGAAAACATCCCAAAGTGACAAATTTTATCGGCCATGGCTCCAAATTTTACACATGGGTCTCCATTAAAAATAACCTGACTATTATATAATTGGCAATAGATTTTTTGAAGAAAAGGTTTCTAAAGTTCCTCTTAAAGGACCAACTATCTTTACAGATGCATCCAAAAATAACATTTGTAATGTATACTCTTATGACTTAACTATAAAGAGAGTAGTCAGAACTCCTTTTCAGTCCACTCAGCAGAATGAATTGTATGCAATCATTCTAGCTCTTACTTATTATCCAGGAGATATAAATATAATATCTAATTTGGCTTATTCAGTAAGTGTGGTATAAAGAATTGCAACAGCCCAAATAAAATTTGTAGCTTCCAATATATATCAACTCTTTAAGGAACTTCAAGAGCAAGTGAGAAAGCATCCAGGTAAGATTTATATCTTGCATGTTCACTAACATAGTAGACTTCCAGGTCCTGTTTTTGATGGTAATTAAAGGCTTTCTAACCATGTTGGCCAATATACCTTTATTTCGGGCAGCAGAATTTCATTCTAAATATCATCAGTCTGCTCGAGCTTTACATGTGCAATTTTGGATAACAAAAGAGGAAGCTAGGAGCATAGTAAAAGCCTGTATGGCTTGCCTTCCTTTCCATGCTCCTACAGTCCCTCCAGGGAAGAACCCTTGTGGTTTGAGACCCAAAGACATTTGGCAAATGGATGTGACTCATAAATCTTTTGGTCGTCTGTCTTTTATCCATGTTGTAGTAGACACTTTTTCAGGATTTACTTTTGCAATACCAGCAGCAAAAGAGACAGCCTGAGTGGTCACTGAATTCCTTATACAAGCATTTGCAATTATCGTATGCCACAAGCAATATAAACAGATAATGGACCTGTATATACTTCTAAACATTTTGCACACTTTTGTGCACAGTATCAGATTTTATACACTACTGGTATATCTTTCAATCCTCAAGGACAGGCAATAGTAGAGAGGAGAAACAGAGACATCAAGACACTCCTCCTAAAACAAAAGAAAGAGGGAGCCACACATAACCCTAGATAACTTCTAAATTTAGCTCTTTATACAATTAACTTCTTGATTTTTGATAAAGATGCATTGGCTCCAGCAGACAGGTTTTATAAGCCACCAGGAGAGCAGTGTCCAGCGCGAGCAACTCCACTATCGTTAGATAATCTCCAGGTGATGTGGAGAGATCCAGAAAGTGGTTAATGGAATGGACCAGATAAGTTAACTGCTTGGGGAAGAGGGTTTGCTTGTATCTCTACAGATGGAGAAGGAATCAGATGGATGCCAATGAGCTGTATTTGCCTTTTCCATCTGAGAGAGATGGAGAAGCCCCTTGAAACAAAGTAGAAGACCTAAGAAACATCGGTGGTTCCATAACTGATTGTGCCCACCGCTGAAAAAGCATGGCAGTTATGGCAATTGACTCATGGACATCAAAAATTGTTAATGAGATAATGCAGGACTTCAAAATCTTCAGGAATCATTGAAGTCCCTGAGACAGGATAAGATTGTTGAAGGACTTGAAAATCCTCAGGAATCATTGGATTCCCTGACACATAAAACTGTTGTGAGACTTCAAAAACTTGCAGGGATCATTGGATTCCTGGACACATAAAGTAATGGACAATAGATTGGCTTTGGACTATCTCTTAGCTGTTAAAGGGGGCTTATGTGAGATTGTTATCTCACCCTCCTTTACACACCCTCCTTCTAGGACTTCTGGAAATCTTTTACAATACCATGTTGATTCATATTCTTTATTGTACAATTCAGGTTTGTTGCACCACATTGAGCCTGCTCTGGCTGTGGGTAGAGTAATCACTACTTGTCTGTGCTTTATTGCTATGTGCTTGTGTAATACCTCCCATGCTGATGGCTTTGTGTATATCTGTTTCTTAGTAAGACCCTTCAGCCCAGAAACCTGCTAACAATATCTGGCTTAACTCCCCATTTCCTTTTGATGTTTTTCATCTCTCTTCCTGAGAAATCAAGGAGGGCATGATCATCTCATTTTTAATGTTTTCACCTCCCTTCCTGAGACGTCGGTGGGTGTGTGTGTGATCACCTCTTTTTTGGGGTTTTCACGGAGGGCGGGAGCACCTCTGTTCTAAAACAAAAGAAAGCAGGCGATGTAGAGGGCTGAAACTCTGAAAAAGGTGTGCTTGAATCAGACAAGAGAGCACTTAGGGCTACTTACCTATTTAATGTAACATAATGGCTCTATAAGCATATATTTAGATGATGGCTCTCCTCATGATTAGGGTTTGTTAATGTTTGGTGGTGAGGTGATCATAGTCAAGGATTAGAGTATGGAGGGAGGGAAGTCAGGGTCACTTGGCAGCAGGATGAGGAGGAGAGAGGCTGGAGATGCTGGATTCCAGAATCCAGGATACATCTTTGGCAAGCTGAGTGGCAACTTGCCTGCCTCCTTCACTTCTCCCCCTAAAGACCAAGTACTTTGACTTATCCTGACTCTGACTGATCCTGAGGCCCTCTAAGGCCTAATTTTACAGAGCTAATATAATAAAAACGACAAATCTACCTAAATTAATCTACTTATTCAGTGCCATACCAATTAAACTGCCAAAAAATTACTTTGTAGAGCTAGAAAAAGAAATAACAAAATTAACCTGGAAGAACAACAGGACAAGAATAACAAGGGAATTAATAAAAAGGATGTAAAGGAATGTGACCTAGCTGTAATAGAATTAAAATTGTATTATAAAGTAGAAGTTATCAAAACTGGCTAAGAAATAGAGTAGTGGACCATTTGAATGGATTGACACAATAATCAATTATTATAGGAACCTATTCTTTCATAAATCCAAAGACTCCAGCATTTAGGATAAAAATCCACTAGTTGAGAAAAATTGCTGGGAAAATTGAAAAATTAGTATGGCAGAAAATAATAAATGTTACAGAGGATGTAGAAAAATTGGGGCACCATTGCACTGTTGGTGGAGGTGTGAGCTGATTCAATTATTTTAGAGAGCTCTTTGAAACTATGTCCAAAAGGCAACCAAACTATATATACCTAGCAATGCTACTTTTAGATCTGTATACCAAAGAGATAATTAAAAAGGAAAAATGATGTACATGTGCAAAAATATTCATAGCAATCCTTTTTTGGGGTGGAAAAATTTTGGAAATTGGGGGAAATATGATAAATTGGGGAATGACTAAACAAGCTGTGGTTTAAGAATGTAATAGAATACTATTGTGCAATAAGAAATGATGAATGTTAGATTTCAGAAACACTTGAAGTGATTAAAAATAAAATGACCAGAACCAGGAAAATATTGTTCACAGTATCAGCATCGTTGTGTGATAATCAGTTATGAATGACTGAGTTTTTTTCAGCAAAGAAATGATTGAAGAAAAGTACAAAGGACTGGGGAAGTAAAATATTTAGGTAAAGAACTGATGGATTCTTGAATGCATGTATTGAAGCAGTTTTTCCCATTTACTTTATCTTTTGTGTTTTTACTTTTGATATTTCTTTTTTCACAACTGTGACTAAAATGAAAATAAATTTTACATGACATATATATATATATATGTATGTATGTATGTATATAAAACTTATATCAAATTGCCTACTATTTTCAGAAGAAGGAAGGACAGGAAAGCAAGGAGATAATTTTGGAACTCAAATCTTATAAAAACTAAATTGTACTAAATTTGTCTTGACATGTAATTGGGAAAAAATAAGAAAATTATTAAATAGGAAAAATAAAATGTAATTAGTATATATTGAAAAAATAAAAAATATAAAATTGACATTTTTTGTTTTATCTTCATTTTTCAAATTCTTTCTCCTTCTTCACAGAGAGTCATCCCTTGTAGCAAAGAATTAAAAATTGAGGATAAAAAATCAACTCAACTAAATTAACCAATACATCAGATGAATCTGATAGAGATAAATAATACCTACTCATAAGCCCCTGCTTCTGTTCAGACGATTTTTTTATTTTTAAGAACATACTTGTTCATAAAGATCTTTTAAATTTTTAAAAATTATTAACTTAACAGCATAAATAAACACAAACATTAAAAACATTTTATTTGTTACACTTTATTTTGTTTTCTTCTGTGCATTTTTAATAGATATTTTTGTTCCTCTTTTGTGTATCATTATTCTAGATAATTTTTTTTTTATAGAAAGCTTCTATTTTAAGATTCTCTTCATCAAAAGATCATAGTTTCACAGATTTAGATCTATCTGGAAGGAATCTCTAAGTTCATATTTTCCAATTTCTTAATTTTGAAGATGATGAATCTAAGACCCAGAGAGAGTAAATGACTTGTTTAACATTGCACATACGGTAAGTGAAAAAGCCAGGATTTGATCTCAGGTCCTCTGATGACAAATACAGAACCTTTTCTTCTCCATGTTGTCAGAGATGTGTTACTTATAAGATATTTTATGTCAACTCCCAATATCCCTTTTTTCTTCTTCTTCTTCTTCTGAAATGGAAATGTGAACGATTTCAGAGCAGAGAATAGGGTGCCCCCTAACAAAACATGCCTAAATACAGTTTTGTTTTAAATAAACATATACTCCATGTGGAAAGTTTAACTTCTGAAGCAAAACAATGGAATCTTCCCATTTCTGAAATTTTAATTTATATTAACCATGAACAATATTCATTCATAAACCATATACAACTAAAACCATAAATATCCCCTTATATTATTCACAAGCCATTTTCAAACTGAGTCAAACTATATTGCATTCAGTGAAGGTATCTTCTATATTTCTTAATTTTTGGGACTGGGCATATACAAGGCTGCCATATTCAATGCAACTCTGTACAAAGACCAGAAATGTGGGGAGAGGTCTCATAGAATGAACATTGGAATTGGAGTGAAAAAATTGGATTTTCTCAGGCTTTATTTCTTATTATCTACTTGACCTTGAGTTTCTTTCTGTATGCTTTATTTCCCTCATCTAAAATGAATTAGATGAATTCTAAGATTTCTTCCAACTCTTGATACTATAATTCCATATTTATTTTTAACTTGCTAAGTCTTGGGATAGAAATGCTGACTGACAGATGAGGGAAGGTCAAATGAGGAGAGACAGTAAAATATATCACTTAGGGCACTTGGATCAGATTGAGTTTAATGGGATGAGTTCTGCTCTTAAAACTGTCATAGATTTTCCAATAATTCATCTTATGGCCTTGGAAGGCACTTGAACTTTTCTGTATCTCAGTTTATCATCTTAAAAAAAGAAGACTAAACTTGTCCTACTTATATTACAAGGACATAGTAAAAATGTAATGAAAACATAGCTGTGAAAATATCTTTACAAACCAAATTTTTATATTTATCATGTACTTAAAAACATCCTGAGTATACTTTATGGTTCTTTTTTATTCTTTGTATATGGAAAAAGTTCATATAATATATGTTTATAAGATTTATGTTAACAGAAAACCCCAATTAATTAAAAAACAAAACCAAATAACACTAATAATTTCTTTCTCAAACTGCTTTCACACTGTTTGCTTTTATGGCAGTAAAAGTTGAATTAGATATATTGCAATTAGACTGTTGTTATCTTGAAAATGAGCAGATTTCCCTCTATGAGCCATAATACAAACCTGTTCAATGGTATGGTCTCAGTAAGTTAATAGTATTGGGTGTTCCTCTTGTCTCCTCACTATCCCTGCAGGCCTCTCTGTGTCTGCAACATGTTTACAATAATGAAATAGTTTTAGTGCGCAGAAAAGTAAATGAGATTGGTATAGTACCATGTCAATTTTATTATATATGAAAGCAAGAAGACTGAAGTTACTTCTTCTGTTCCCACTCTCTTCTTTCTTTGCCAGTTAAATAATTGTGAATGGAGTCTTTCTGGCATTGTCTTGAATATTATATACCTTTATTTACATTGAGTCAAAATCTCCCTTCCAAGACAACCTGGCATCACATGAATAACTCTAATTATTGCAGAATTTTTGCTTTAGGGCACAGGGAATGGTTAATAGATTGGAAGTTTGGAACTGGACACAATTTGAGGTCACCCAGTCCCATTCCTTCATTTTATAGGTGGAAACACTGAAAATGAGAAATGATAAATGGTTTTGCCCAATATATGAAATGAGTCAGAGGAGTCAATGGGCCTAGAAGCCAAGACTTCTGATTACCAGTCAAAGAATATAAGCTTCTGTCCCATTTTCCCTATGGTCCTTTTGCTCTGTTTCACTTTCTGGGCTCTGGGAGGGGAGATAATAACTATGGTATAAGCAACACAACAAAACTATAGTAACAGTCAATATTTATATAAACAATATATAATATTTATGGATTACAAATTACTTTGAAATCTATCATCATACTTTACAAAAATCCTGTCATACATTACAGTGTTATCATCATAAAATAGAACCTTAGAGAAATATTATGATTTGCCTGAAATCACAAAGCTAGTTTAGTGGCCAAATTTGGACTTAAACTGAGATCTTAAAATTTTAAATTGCTTGGCTTTTTCCTAAGATTGTAGTATATTAGGTCTAGAAGGGAGCTTAAAAGTTAACTAGTCCAACTTTTTAACTTTACAGATGAGGAAACTGAGGATCAGAGATCTAAGTGATTTATCCAAGATCACACAGTATGTAAATGACTAAACTAAAATTCAAACCTAGACACTTTAAATCAAATTCAAAATTGTTTCCACTGACTAGAAGTGACTTCTTAGGTCTTATTTTACTAAGTATTATTGTGTAGGATTTTGAATGATGTAAAAACATTTTTCTCATGGAAATGTGATTGCTATCTATTGCATTTGAAAGACAATCATGTGAATGAGGGATTAGGATTGTTCTGCCTGACCCCAGAGGACAAAAGAAAGATTAAGTGGTAGAAATTACAAAGAGACAGTTTAATTTGATGGTTGATGGTCATTAAGCAAGAATAAACTACTTGGAGCATTTTGTGGTCCACCATCCACTCAAATCTCCATTTATATTGCATCTCACCCCAAACAAAGGCCAAATATCTGCATATGTCATCATTTTCTTTTTTTTTAAATTCCCAGAACTACCATGCTTCATACTTCCAGTCATGGGTCCTCACACCACCTTCTCAGTAACTGTTACTGGGTAAGAGAAGGGATGCCTGAAGACTTTTTTAAAAAAAATTCTAATCACATAACAATTTTTAACATTCACTTTAAAATTTTTTTGAATTTCAAATTTTCTCACTTCCCTTCCTCTTCCTAAAATGTTAAGCACTTTGAAACAGATTTTATATGTATGCAATAATGTAAACATTTCCACATTAGTCATGTTGTGAAAGAAGAAACAGAACAAAAGGAAAAAAATGAAAAAAATAAAGTGAGAGTAGTATGCTTTGATCTACATTCAGACTATATCAGTTCTTTCCCTGGATATGGATAACATTTTCTGTCATGAATTGTCTTGGATCAATGTATTGCTGAGAAGAACTTAGTCTATCATACATCATCACACAATGTTGCTGTTACTATGTACAATGTTCTTTTGTTGACATGAAAAGCTTTAACAGAGTCACAATTTTTCTGCATTTTTCCTTTTCCTGGGAGAGAGAGACAGAAAAGTGGGAGCCATGTGGTAGGTTGGTAGAGATTCCCCTTCTATCCATTCAGCCATTCAGTATCTGTTTTTTTTCAAATCTTTGAAACACAGAAGGTAGATTTCAGAAATGTCTTTTCCACAATATGCCCCTTTTCTTTTCTTTTCTCCCCTCCCTCCCCAGTTTCTCTCCCAATTAAGTACAGTAACCTCTGTCTTCTTGATTGGTTTATGCAGTAAAAAGTTTGTCTTGGATCTAGCAGGTGACAAGATCACTGACAGACCAATTCTCCAGGCCCCTGTTCTGTTTTCTTCATTAGTGATAATGAAGGGGCTTTGAATGCTGGTAACCCTTAATTCAAGAATTGAATTAATTGATTGAATTTGAGTTAGCCTCTTTGGTGGCTGAAGGGATTTCTGTAGAGTGTTCAGTCACTTTGTGGGAAAGCAGAGAAAAGATCTCTTCTTCATTGCAGCCCAGACGTGTTTTCCTGCTTCAAGGAGAAATTACATTTAGCACTAGAATATTGGGGATAGAAGAGGCCTTCTTGATCATTTAACCTAGCCCTATTATTTAACAGAGGCTTTATCTGTTAAATAATAGGGCTAGGTTCAATGTTGTTCTAGTGCTAAATGTAATTTCTCCTTAAGAACAACAAGAACAAAAAACTTTATTAAAAAAAAATGAAGGCGAATTTGCTCAGTAATTTTGAATCTTTTTAAGAAGAAAGATTCTTGTTCCACTGATCACTTTTCTATTATGCCCAGACTATAAGAGAAGCAGGAGATGAGACCTTAGAAGGTACCCTTTCCATCTCTTGAAAACAGAAGAAATAAAGAAAAAATAGAAAACATTTTAATCCAAAGTAGGTTTTAGCTACTGCTTCTGCTTCCTCCTCCTCCTCCTCCTCCTCCTCCTCCTCCTCCTCCTCCTCCTTCTGCTTCTTCTTCTGCTTCTGCTTCTTCTTCTGCTTCTTCTTCTTCTTCTTCTTCTTCTTCTTCTTCTTCTTCTTCTTCTTCTTCTTCTGCTTCTGCTTCTACTTCTTCTTCTGCTTCTTGTGCTTCTTCTTCTTGTGCTTCTTCTCTTCTTCTGCTTCTGCTTCTTCTGCTTCTGCTTCCTCTTCTTCCTCTTCTTCCTCTTTTTCTTCCTTCTTCTTCTTCCCCTCCTCCTCTTCCTTCCTTCCTCCTCCTCCTCCTCTTCCTTCTTCCTCTTGTTTTTTATTTTTCTTCTTCTCCTTTTTTATTCTTCTTTCTTCTGCTTTTGCTTCTTTCTTCTCTCTCTCTCTCTCTCTCTGTCTCTCTGTCTCTCTCTCTCTCTCTCTTTCTGTCTTTCTCTCTGCATCTCGTTGTCTCTTTCTCTCTCTCCAGCTCTCATCTTTCGAGATAACTAATGCTTGTTTGGCTGTAGATTCTTATGAATATGTCTGCTGATAAGGCTAGATCAGTAAATTGTCCATTAAACTGCATAGCATGATTTGTTTTCTTCCAATATGGAGTATAAGTCAAACTTTGGTTATGTGCCAGCAATCTCATTAAGGATACCTTTAGTGTGTTCCTATGCTCAATGCAAATAGCAAAATTCCATAAAAATGCAAACAATATGTCTTTGATATGAGCTCATTTTATTCATATTTTCCCTCTTCTAAAAGCAGAATTCTTTCACATACAAATCCAATTATTTAAGGTTTCATTTGGGTGAATCCTAGTTAATTAAGGTTTTCCAGTATAATGAATAATTTTTTGAAAGATGATGGTTAGGTTCTCTTTTTTGATCACGTCTTTCAGGCAGTCTAATGATTTTTAAATTATCTCTTCTGTATCTATTTTCCAGATTAGTTGCTTTTTTCAATGAGATAGTTCACATTGTTTTCTGTTTTTTCATTCTTTTGGTTTTGTTTTATTGTTTCTTGATTTCTCATTAGTCATCAGCTTCCATTTGCTCAATTCTAATTTTTAAGGAATTAATTTCCTCAGTGACTTTTTGTACCTCCTTTCCCATTTGGCTAATTTTATTTTTCAAGGTGTTATTAGCTTTTTGTATTTATTTTCGCATCACTCTCATTTCTCTTCCCAATTTCTCTCTCTCTCTCTCTCTCTCTCTCTCTCTCTCTCTCTCTCTCTCTTTCTCTCTCTCTCTCTCTTTTAAAAATCTCTTTTGAGATTTTTCCATGGCCTAAGACCAATTCTTATTTTTCTTGGAGATTTTGGTTGGAAGAGTTTTGACTTTCTCATCTTCTTCTGAATGTGTGTTTTGATCTTTCTTATCACCAGTATTTTTCTATGGTCATCTTTTCCTGTTTGCTCATTTCCTCAGACAGTTAGTTATTTGGCTTTTAATTCTATTAAAATAGGGCTCTATTTTCAGGGTGGAGGGTGTAATGTCCCAAGCTTCAGACATTTTGTGCAACTCTTTTCAGAGATCCTTCTAAGGATCTGTAAGTTTTTAGATGTCCAAGGTGTTATGATTGAAGGAGTGACCACAAACATTCTTTTCTGCCCTGGAACTGTGAAGAGGGTTCCTACTCCCCTGTGACTTACTACTTACACTGTGGATGTAAGTTCTAGTGAGCTAAAGCAACAGAGTCTTCCTCAGTACTAGTGAAGAGACCTCCTCCTGATCAGTTTGACTGATCTGTGGGCTGAGGTCTCTGGAAGCTACTGCAACCACCACCGTTTTTGCTGCTGGCCATTCCCTCTGCAGCTGCTGCTGTTGCCACTGCTGATTCAGTGGCTCCCAAGGCCTGCTCCTGGTTTGTTGGTTTCCCAAGGCCTCTCATCCTAGTGAGACAAAACTTTCCTGCGTACAATCCCAGTTATCTTTGGTGTTTCTGGTCTGAGAGATCTGGAAACCACCAATGCTACCACTGATTCAGAGGCCCTAAAACCTGCTTCTAGTTTTCTGGGGCCCCACCTGCAATGGGACTTTGTTTTAGTTCTACTCTGATACAACAGACTTTTCCTGCTGACTTTTAAATTCTTTTATTGGAAATTTTTTTTTAATTTTAAAGTTTCTTTTTTTATTATAGCTTTTTATTCACAAAACATATGCATGGGTAATTTTTCAACATTGATCCTTGCAAAACCTTCTGTTCCAACTTTTTCCCTCCTTCCCCCCTTGATGGCAGGCAGTCCAATACATGTGAAATATGCCAAAGTATATGTTAAATACAATATATATGTAAACATATTTATATAGTTATCTTGCTGCTCAAGAAAGATGAATTCTAGAAAGAAGGTAAAAAAATCTGAGAAGGAAAACAAAAATGCACACAAACAATAATAGAAAGAGTGGAAATGCTATGTTGTGGTCCACACTCATTTCCCATAGTTCTCTCTCCAGGTGTAGCTGATTCTCTTCATTACTGAACAATTGGAACTGGCTTGGATTATCTCATTGTTGAAGAGGGCCACATTCATCAGAATTGATCATCATATAGTATTGTTGTTGAAGTGTATAATGATGTCCTGGTTTTGCTCATTTCGCTCAGCATCAGTTCATGTAAGTCTCTCCAGGACTCTCTGTATTCATGCTGCTGGTCATTTCTTACAGAACAATAATATTCCATAACATTCATATACCACAATTTATTCAGCCATTCTCCAATTTGGTGAGCATCCATTTTGTTTCCAGTTTCTAGCCACTACAAAAAGGGCTGCCACAAACATTTTTGCATATATGGATCCCTTCCCCTTCTTCAATATCTCTTTGGGATACAAGCCCAGTAAAAACACTGCTGGATCAAAGGATATACACTTTTTGAACATAGTTCCAAATTGCTCTCCAGAATGGTTGGATCCATTCACAATTCCACCAACAATGTATCAGTATACTAATTTTCCCCATCCCCTCCAACATTCGTCATTATCTTTTCCTGTCATTTTAGCCAATCTGAGAGATATATAGTGGTATTTCAGAGTTGTCTTAATTTGTATTTTTTTGATCAATAATGATTTGGAAAACCTTTTGGAACTAGAAGTTTCAATTTCTTCTTGGATGGAAAATTTTGTGGGTTCTCAATTTTATTTAGTCGATAATATTCTTGTATGAAGTTATTATATTGTTTTTTGTTGCCTTGGTCCTCCAGTATGTCATTTTTTTTTCTTTTGGAGAATTTATTTCTCTTCCCTCCACTAAAAAGTAGAATGATTCTTCTGGGTCAACATTATGAATCTGATTTTCCATTGGGTATCTCTGCTGATCTTGGGATTGCTGACCTGTTTTCTAACACCTATTGGTTTCAGCTTCTCAGCCTCTTCAGGGCCATTTGCTTCTTTCTGCTACTGTCTTCTGAGGTATAAAATCTAATAAGCTTCTCCTTGACAAGGGAGATTGTAAAGCAAAGGGATGTAAACTATCATTTTTAGGCATGCATCAAGCAAAACTCAATGGAATCTATTCCCTAGAATATCCTTTTCATAATGCTGACTTGAAGTCTATGGCTCCAACCAGAGTTAGAAAATTGCCTTTAACGTCCATAATATTCCCAAATTTCAGTCTATGTTCCTTAAATCACATATGAGTACTTCACTCATCAAAATGTTTTACAAATTATTTAGCCCTTGTGTTCAGGAGACTTCTCACAGCTCCCATAATTATTCCTAATAGTCATTTCACTGCACTGAAGAAAAAGAGCATAATAATCTATATGAAACCAGCAGGAGTATTTCTCATCCTAATCCTATATTCTTATCTTTATTATGCTTATTTTGCCAACAACAGAATCAATTATTTTGTTATCATGAACATTTGATAATCTCCTTACAATAAGGAGATGTAAAAAAAAAGTTCAATAATGATGATGACTGAATACTATTGGTGAGTTTATAATCTATCCCAGCTAACACAGACGTCTATGTGCAGCATTCTGAAGAGTGCTAGCTATAGAGTCAAGCGACCTGGATTTGAATATTGTAATGTTTTGGTTAGCTTTCTGGAGGTGTTGGAACCAGCCTTCGTTTCAGCAGAATAATCACCACAAGAATAGTCAAGAATAAAGTCCAAAGTCTTTGTTATCTCCTTCACAGTCTGTCTCCTTCACCTGAGGCCTGGCTAGCTTTCTGGAGGCCCTCCGGAATGGGTCTTGGTTTCAGTGGAGGAAAAGCAGGAGGCAAAAGAGCGTCTCTACCTTGAAGTCTGTCTCCAGTCTCCAGTCCTCTGTCTTCTCTGTCCATATCCAAGTTTGTTTCCCAGTATGAACCAGTCTCTCCCAAAGTGCAGCAGGCAGGAGAGCCACCACAAGGCTGATCAAAGAGGGTCTTCCAGTCCTTGTTGGTTCATATACTCTATTATAAGTACATCATCATAGGTGTCAATCTTGTAGAACAGGTGTCAACTTGTAAAACTATACTAAATACTAAGTACATGTAAACTAGAGAATCATTATCTTAATTCCACTGAGTTAACATTCTGTTATAAAAATCCTTGTTTCAAGTACATTTCTCCAGAATTCTGGCCCATTACAGAATATAGGTTTTGTGACTCTGGGCCTTTATTTATCCATCTATAAACTAGAAATAATAATACCTGTTTATCTGATAGAATTATTATGAAGGAAACACTTTGTAAATCTTCAAAGACATAGCAATATGTGCAATAATACTCATCAAATTTGGGCTGTTTTTGTGTCTTGATGTCTACTGTCACTATATGATTATGATGTATTAATTATGGTGATCTTAATCATCAAATTAATTATGATTATTTTAATTATAATAATTAACTATAATGTATTAATTATGACTACCTTTAATTAGCATAATTAATTATTATGTGTTAATCTTTCTGGGATCTTGATTGCTTCATCTGAAAAATGCAGGACTTGAACTAAATGATCTGGAAGGTCTCCTCCATCTCTGATCTAGCAGTTTGGGAATATTGGAACCAAATCCTCGTTTTTTTGGTAATTTGGGGATGGATATAATGTCTGGAGGTGGAGACTTCTAACTTTTCCCAGGGAGTACATATGATATGTGAGCAGTGACTGCCTCTGTGTTGAAATAAAAGATGAACACTATGTCCACTTGGATTCCTTTGCAGGGAGAGATGTCAGAAGTGTCATTACCAGAGAGGAGAATGGAATTGGAAATATATCCTAGATTTAATAAGAGATATTTGTGGGATTTCTTTGTCTCCTGGGATCTGCTGCCTGTGCAGATGAGCACATGTGTGAAGGTAAAGTTCTTTCCCCAGCACACAAGCTAGGAAGAGGAAGTTGCAGCTGCTATCATGTTAATTTTCAAATTAACTGAAGTTACTTTTCAGCCTTTAACAATTAAGAGAATTATCAAATTCTTGGTTCTGAAGAGAGAAAAAGTTAATATATTTGAAGGACTGTCATGTGATAACTGTGAAATACTTTTGATGTAACCTCTTCAAAGTAATCCCACATAATAATATTAATAATGATTATTATTAATATTGTTATTAACAAGCCTATTTTAGTGAAGTTGTGCACCTAACCAAAAATTTATTCTGGATTCTTTGAGTAGAAAAGCATGTAATACTTTTAAAGAGTGATCAAGAAGGTTGTGATCAACTGGGGAAAAAAATCTTTGTGTCAAATATTTTTATTAAGGTTCTTATATACAAGATATATAGACAATTAGCAGAAATATGTAAGATCCAAAGCCATTCTTCTGTATATAAATGGACAAAAGATGTGAGCAAAAAGTTTTCCAAAAAGTTTCAAAATATTAAAAACCACATGCCAGAATGCTTCAAATTGTTAATAAGAGAAATGCAAATAAAACAACCCTGATGTTTTATCTTCTTGCTACTGCTGTTCAGTTGTTTTAGGAATGTGTAGCTCTTCATAACTCTATTTGAGATTTTCATGGAAAAGATACTACAATAATTTGCCATTTCCTTCTCCAGCTCATTTTTATAGCTGAGAAAACTGAGGCAACCAGGGTTAAGTGACTTATCTAGGGTCACGCAGCTAGCAAGTGTTTTGAGTCCAGGTTTAAACTCATGAAGATGAGTCTTCCCAATTCCAAATCCAGTACTATTATCCTCTGCCCCACCTAGATGCGAAATGTTTTACCTCACACCCAGTAAATTGACAAAGATGATGAAAGATGGGTATAGTCAATGTTTTTTTTTAGAAAAAGTGACAGAAACAGAATACTTTATGCTATAACATTAATATTATAAAATAAATAATTTTGTAGACTTATACAAAATAACAAAAATGAAATGAGCAGAATGCAGAATACAATTTATATGATGACAATAACAAACCATTTTGAAAGCTACAGTACTATATTGATACAATAACCATTCTCTATTATAGAGAAGTGATAGCTGTAGATTGTAGAGAGAGACAAATATTTTTGCATATAGTTATTACAAGTGTTGTGAATGATACAGCTACAATTGATATAACTACATTCATATTTACTGCAAGAAATTTTCTTTCTTTTCTCTTTTTTAAAAAATGAAGTGAGTAATAGGAGGAGGAAATAGATTTGTTATTAAAAATAAGAGAGGTGGCAGTTTGCTGGAGATGTGAACTGTTATATGAACTTTCAGGTAAGACCATGAGACCTTTAATGAAGTGAGAGCAATCTGTAAATGTAATGTAATACTAAAATGTACTAATATAACTGAAAATATAAAGAAGAAAGAAAGACAAATTAATGCCTTGTCTGTGAAGCTAAAAATTGATCCAATCATTCTGATAAGCAATTTAGAGTTATGGAAAGCAAATAACTATAATATCCATATTCTTTGACTCAGATTCCACTGATCAATATATACGCCAAGGAAGAAAAAAGACAAGTCCCATATTCATCAAAATATTTATAGCAACACTTTTTGTAGTAGCAAAGAACTTGAAATAAAGTAAATCCCTCATTGGTTAGGGAATGGCTAAACAAATTGTAGTCCAGGAATACTATGGAATATTACTGTGCTATAAGAAATTACAAACAGCACTAAACAGAGTGAACAGATGTGAAATGAAATAAGAACAAGGAAAACGATAAACATAGTGACTATAATATCATAAATGGAAAGAACACCAATCATTGTTTTTATTGCTGAACACTACAAAATTATAAGTTGTTTGGCTCCAAAGAAGAAATATGGAAAAACATTCTCTTACCCCTTGCTTCTTTGCTGATGTAAGAGTCCATGAGTAAAAAAACAAACAAACAAACAAACAAACAAAAAACACTACAAATTATGTATTTTTTGATAGGATGGTGATTGGTCTTGTGGAACTGTGTGCTTTCCTCTCTTTCTTTTAAAAGTTTTTTATAATAAGAGACTGCTCCGTGGCAGTCGGTGAATGGAGGGATATAGCAACACATGTAAATGATGCAAAATCAAAAGTCATCAACAAAAATTATATCTAAAAAGACTTTAAAGAATTTAGCATTTTATTGGTGAATGATCCTCCTATCTCCAGAGCCATAGGAGGCATGAACTAGAAAGACTGGGCTTTATAGTGTACCTCTGCACTGTCTACACTTCTGGAGATTACCCAGTAAATTGACATTTGGAACTCTTAAGAGTTCCCAGTCTTAATACTGCCACAAGTGGCCAGGGATCTTATCTTGCTTAGCCAGCTCTTTTTCTTTTTCTGACTAGATTTTTTTTTTTTTTTTTTAAAAGGGGATTGTCTATTAGTATAGTGGAAAGGAAGGAAAGAAAAGAAAGGAAAAATTGTTGTTTTCTATGTTTCAAGCACTTTGCAAATAATACTTTGATTGTCACAGCTGTAAGAGGTAGAAGTTATTAGGATTCCAATTTTATAGTTGAGGACCCTGAAGCATTCAGAGATTGGATAACTTTATCAGTCATATAGATAATGTCTGAGGTGGGATTTGAGCACTGGCCTTTTTGACTCGAGGCCCAGAGCTCAGATACTGTACCACTTATCTACTGGGATTTGGATCAAGATAGCTTGGAGTTCAATCCCAGGTCTGCTTCTTCCTACATAACTTTAACAAGTCATTTAGGCTCTAGCTTCCTCATCATAAAATGATAATTGTAGATTATTATTATATCATTATAGCATTTGTCAACTGTACCTTAAAATCTGGTACCTAATCCTATTGTGTTTTGGTTTATTTTATTGTTTCATGTGTGTTAGAATTTGTTTCCAAGAATTCCAGAGTTGAAAAAGATAGAATGAATATGCTGGTCTTGGAGTCAGGAAGGCCTGAGTTCTAATTCTGCCTCAGATACCTTTTAAGTGATCCTGAGGAAATTGCATTCTCTCAAGCTCAGTTTCTTTATCTATAAAACAGAAATAATAATAGCATATAACACACACAGTGTAGGATCAATTACATGTATGTATGTGTGTATATGAGTATATACATATGTGAATATGTGTATCTATCACATAGTAGGGGCTTAATAAATGTTTATTGGGTGTTGACTTTTATGACCAAAAGCCATTCTGAAACATGCCTGATAAAGTGATTCAGCCTTCAGAGTAAGACCATAAGGCAAGGGAAATTTATTAACTCTGAAATCAATTTATTCAGATTTTATGATTGTTTTCGGAATTTTGTTTTCTCAATTAGAATACAAATAAACTGGAATTCAAAGCTCTTCACAGTTGGATTCCATTCTACTTTTGTGTCCTTGTAATCCCTTTTTCCTTTGCACAGTTCATCTAATCTTGCCCAAATGGACTGTCTCAAGTCCTCTGAAAATGTCCATGTGATTTTTCTTTTGGACCTCTGTTCCTGTCATTCCTATACCTGAAATTCCTTCTTCCCTCTCTTTTTATCCTTTGAAATCATAATAAATTAAAGTGTTACCTTCTTGAAATGTTCCTTGGTCCCCTGGTTCATAAAGTATATGTCCCTTAATTATAGAAATCAGGGCCGCATAAGGCAGAATATGATTAAATGCCATATCTTATCTTCCCTATCAGAGTGGGTTTCCCAGTGCATGACTGTGTATCATTGACCTTTATATCCCATTAGTTTTTTTTTTTTTTGTACAAAGCCTTCTGGATAGTAGTATTTGATAAATCTGTGTTCAATTGTAAATTCCATTAGATTTTCCATGACACTGTGCTGTCTTGGCTTTCCTCCTATTTTTCTGATCCTTCACAGTTTTTATTTTTAATGGATTTTCATCTACATTTCATCCAATAATCCCCCAAGTCTTTGTTTTGGGCCTCCTCTTCTTCTCTGTACAACTTCACTTAGTCATCTACCTCATTGGTTCCCATGCATTCTATTATCATATTTATGCAGATAAGTTTCCGTTCTATTTATCTGGCTCTAATATCTCTGGTTATCTGACTATCATCTCCAACTAGCTATTGGTCGTGTCATACTAGATGCCCAGAAGACATTGTAAATACAACTTGTTCAGAACAGAACTTATCTCCTCTCCACAAACCTTCCCTTTCCCCAACTTTCCTCTTACTTCCAAGGGTGCCACTATTCTTCCAAATTCCCAGGCTTACAACTAATGGTCAGCTTTGATTCTATATATTCTTTTATCCCTTGTGTCCAATTTGTTGCCACATTCTCTTGATTTTACCATCAAAACATCTCTTGTATACTTCTCTCCTTGAAATTTTTCACATTGCTTCCACTTAGGTGCGAGCCCTCATTGTCTCCTTGCCTCAAGTCTTAAAAATGATCAGAATGATCTTCCTTAAGCCAAAGTCTAAACATGTCACACTCACATTCCATAGACTATAATTACTACCTGTTACCTTTTGGATAGTTAGGTGGTACTGTAAATAGTAGAGTCAGCAATTTAAATTTAAATTTAAGTTTAACTATAGTTTTGGATAATAAGTAGTTGTGTGACCTTGGGCAAGTCATTTGAAGTTACTCTGCCTCAGTTTCTTCAACTATAAAATGGAGCACCTACTTTATAACATTTTATGAGGATTAAATGAGATAATATTGGTAAAGAGTTTAGCACAGTGACTGGCATGTAGCGTATGCTATATACATGCTTATTCACTTTCACTCTTCCCTTTCTCTAGGATAAAATATAAAATCTTCTATTTGGTTTTAAAGCCTTTCACAGTCTGTCCCTTTTCTATCTTTTTAGTCTTCTTATATCTCTCCACATTCGCATATATCTGGTACTGGTCTTCTTGCTGTTCCTTGTACAAGATATTCTCTATTTTCAGTATCTGTTCACAATATCTAGAAAATTCTTCCTCTTCATTTCAGCTACTTGGCTTTCTTCAGGTTTAATGCTAAAGAAGCCTTTTCTTATCCCCCTTAATACTAGTGTCTCCCCTCTGATATCATCTCTTATTTATCCTGCATATATTTTGTTTATATATAGTTTATTGGTTGTTTCCATCATTAAATAATATACTTCTTGAGGACAGGAACTATTTCTGTTGTTCTTTATAGTCCAAGACTTAGCATAGTCCCTGGGATATATTTGGTACTGAACAAAATACTTATTGTCTTGACCTGACTTGACTTAAAGTTTTTTCTTTTGGGGGGGAATGGTGCTTAACGTCTTTACAATTCTTTACTGTGCCAGTGCCCTTCTTCCAAAGAAAACCATATTGTCTTTATAAGCTTCTTGAGGGAAAAGATTATTTCATTTTTGTCTTGTCTCTAATATTTAGCACAGTACTGGGCACATAATATAAACTTAATAGATGCTAGTTGATCAATTAATTATTGAATGGAATAGTGATAACCCTTTTGATTTGCAAATGATACCGAGAGGAAGAGGATTAAAAAGTATTGGGGTGGGTGAACATGACTTGTATTTTAAAAAAGGAACTCTTGTTGTTCATTCATTCTGTTGTCTCCAACTTTTCATGACCCCCACAGACCGTAGCACCCAGGCCCTTCTATTATCCACTATCTGTCAAAGTCTATCCAAGTTCATGTTCATTATTTTCATGAAACTATCATTCCATGTTATCCTTTGCTATCTCCTGTTCCCTTTGCCTTAAATCTTTCCCAACATCTGGATCTTTCCCAATGAATCCTGAATCCTGTTTTCTCATTTTGTGGAGAAAGTAACTAAGCTTCAGCTTCAGTAGTTGACCTTCCTTTGAATAGCCTAAATTAATTTCTTTACATATTGACTGATTTAATCTCATTGATGTCCAGGGGACACTCAAAATTCTTTTCCAGCACCACATATAAAACAACTATCAATTCTGTGGTGCTCAGCTTTCCTTGTAGTCCACCTCTCATAGCCATATATTGCTACTGGAAAAAACATGATCATATAGACCTCTGTTGGCAAGGTGATATCTCTGATTTTTAGTATGCTATTTAGATTTGCTATAGGTTTTCTTCTAAGAAGCAAGTACTTTTTAATTTTATTATTGAATTCACTATCTGCAATGATCTTTGAGCCCAAGAATATAAAATTGGAAACTGCTTCCATTTCTTCTTCCTCTATTTTCCAGGAAGTGTTGAGAGCATTGCCAAGATTTTAGTTTTTTTCTAAGTCAAGCTTCTTTGTTCACCCTAATCAAGAGGCTTCTTAATGCCCCTTCATTTTCTGCCGTCAGAAGTATTAACCGCATATTTGAGATTGTTGTTCAAGCAATGCTTAATCCAAGGCAGGGTTTATGGAGATTTAGAGAAGAGTAGCATCTTTGGTGTTTGCACTTGCCAAGCTCTTTTCAGGCTGCTTATTCATCTTGGGTGTTCACCTTCATCCAACTCTTACTTGTGGCTCCCAGGAGTTGTAGCAGCTACACCCTAGTAAACCATCTTGGCAGACAGGCTAAACCAGGTTGAGGAAAAGTGACAGTCCTTAAACTTATTGATGAATTTAGGGTGAAGACTTTCCCTGCTGGAATACGCAGAGCAAAACAACTTGTCCTATAAGCCTTGAAGGCAGCCAAAGCTGGTACTATAGAATATTTAGACAAGATACATTGTCAGGTATCAAAGGTTCCAAGGACATCCACTGCTTCCTGGGTCATAGTCTTGACTTTTGTCCTGTTACTGGACTTTGATGACAAGGAGAGAGTGAAGTTGAAGACTTAAAATCTTAAATTTTAAACTCGTTTAAAGTCTAATTCCCATGCAAACCAAAAAATGACTTGTGATATTATTAGATCCTTTGAAAAAAGGATGAGCAAAGAAATGAGTTGTCAGTTTGGGGGTTTTATGCACTGAAGGATAAGTTTTTAAGCAGGAAAAGTCCTAATTTATACTATGTCAATATATAATATTAATCCTGTGCCAAACATAGAGTAGATACCAAATCAATACTTCTTGATTTGGAACCATGGTATAGTGGAAAAAAATTTGATTTGGAGTCAAAACTGGGATCAAATCCCTGACCTGTCACAGATTAGTTGTGTGAATTTAGGCATATCTCTTCTTGTCTTTGGCTCTCAGTATTCTTATCTGTAAAGAGAAAATGGCATGGGATAGTGAAAAGAGTCAGAGGACCTGGCTTCAGATCCCATCTCAGCTAATGTGATCAAAAGTTTGTTACTCAATGTTTCTGAGTCTTAGTTTCTTCATCTATAAAGGGAGGAGGAATCTATTTGTTTGGTAATGTTTAAAGGTCCTTCCAGTTCTATGTATATAATTCTTTGATTACATTGGGGTGTGTGAGGAAGATATATATATATATATATATATATATATATATATATACATGTACGTATACATATATATGCCAAAGGACTCTGTAACTCTTTCTCCTATTCTGAGACTCTCCCACAACATGAAGAACATTGCTTGCTTGAACTTGCTTTTCTCCTCAAGCCTCTGGAAAACTTTCTGGGAAGACAGGATTTTCCAAGGTGAAAAATATGTCAGCTTTAAGAGTCAAACCTGTAATTAAATGAGGGCCTATCTAAGAGGTGGGAATTTGAGAAAATCATTGGCAGACTGGTAACTGAGGATGAGTATAGGTATGAGTGATTAGCTTGAGCAGATTCTAGCTCACTCTAATATTAATGAAGCTAACTCCACCCTGGAATTACTTTATGAAAATAAAAAAGTTAACAACAACAGCAACAACAACTCTCTCTTGGGCTTTAGAAAGATTAGGGGACCTGCTCTCCCAAAAATAATGATATCTGCAGTGTCATCATTGACATTTCTGAGCAAAACCTCTCTTAATAGATGAGATATTCAACAGACATCAATTCCATCCTTGAATGTCAAAGTTGCCACCAAAATTATTCAAGACACAAAGACAAACTGGAAAACAGGAGGGCCTTAAATTGGATTTGCTTGGCTCTTGAACAAAAAGATCTATTTTCATTGTAATCCAGAACTCTCAGTGTTTAGACACTAGCTGTTTATAGTTTTAATCTCATTTTTCATCCCAAGAAATAGGTTGTTTTTGATTGTAGACATGTTTACAGAGCTTTAATCAGGGTTTAACTAATGTTAGTAGTTTCTGATAGACAATTTGAGTACAATTTCTCATTTGTTAAAAATATAAATACAGTTACTGTGGGCTAGGTGTGCTATGTAGAATATATCTATGGATGCCCAGTAGGAAAAAAAAAGGAATGAGAGGAAAATTGCCTGGGAGTAAGATACCCAAATGAAATTTTCTCCTAGTATTTATTTGTTTATTCATTCATTTCCCAGGCATTCTGCTCAATGCCAAGCAGTGTTAGATATTGGGGATACAAAGACCAAAATAAACAAACAACCCCAACTCCTAATAATCGTCATTGCCCTCAAAGAATTTATATTATATTTGTCTAGAAAGTCTTGAGCTCTTAAGGGTAGGGACTGTCTTTTACCCCTTTTTGAATCCCTAATGCTTAGCACGGTGCCTAACACACATTGGATGTTTAATACACATTTATTGATTGATCTGATTTCACAATGGGTTTATGCTTTGTTTATGTTAACATTGCTATTAAATCATTGGGATAATTGCCAGTCAGAGTATTGCTATCCACCCACATAACCTGAGGCCATTCCACAGAGTGTCACAACACATCATTTTTAAAACCTTGACAGCAAGTCCTAGGAGTGGGAAGACTATGCATTTCCTGACTTTAGAAAGTCAGGGCTTTAGAAAACACTTACTAAAATAGGTATCACTGAAGCTCTCTCCAGATTATGTCCTCCAGACAATATCATACTAATTTGAAATAATGGTTCTTTCCATTATTGCCAACCTTTTGAATACTTAATCTTTCCAGATTCCAGAATCATAATGGTGATTCTAGTTCAGTCAATAGGTTTGGGGCTTTAGAAAACACTTACTAAAATAGGTATCACTGAAGCTCTCTCCAGATTATGTCCTCCAGACAATAGCATACTAATTTGAAATAATGGTTCTTTCCATTATTGCCAACCTTTTGAATACTTAATCTTTCCAGATTCCAGAGTCATAATGGTAATTCCAGTTCAGTCAATAGGATTGGGACCACAAGATAATCCTTGTTTCCTGGGCACTGCCATAATCTGGGACTGGCAATTATCCCAATGATTTAATAGCAATTGCAAAGGAGGAGATACACACACAGATATACATTCACAGAGACAAAGAAAGACAGATAGATACAGACACACAGAGGAGGAGGGAAAGAAAGAGAGAGAGAAAGAGACAGAGAAGGAAGGGAAGGAGGAGGGAGGGAGGGAGGGAGAGGGAGGGAAGGGAAGAGAGAAAGAGAGAGGACAGACAGAGACAGAGACTAAGACAGAGACAAAAACAGACAGAAAGAAACAGAGATGAGAGACGGATAGAGTAATAGAGACACAGAGACAAAGAAGTTAGAAAGAGAAAGAAAAAAAGACAGCAATAGAGAGAAAAAGTGAGAGAGAAAAAAAGACAGTGATTGAGAGAGAAATAGAGACAGAGAGACAAACACAGAATCAGACAGAGAGCTAGAGAGACAAAGAGAAAAACAGAGACAGAAAAAAGAGAGAGACAGAGAGAATGTGAATCATCAGAGCAATACAAGGAAGACAAAGCCATCATTGTGTATGCAGAATATTTTTATATGCCTGTTGTGAGAAAGCTGCTTTCACTTCATAACTAATAACTAACATACTTTGGAATGGAAAAAATGATCTGAAGCTCAAAGACTCCCAGAATTGAGGGAGAGAAGTCAATGGCTCTCATGTAGATCTCCAGATGTCTAGATTTTAGCATTTATTTGTGCAATATAAAATATTAGGTCCAGAAAACAATTTTCACTTCAAGCTCTAGACTCTTCATTGAAATTAAAAATTATTATTATTTTTAACTGATACAAATAGAGATTGTGGGTTATTACTTTAAGAATTCATCTGAATTTCCTGGATTATAAATTGTGAAGACCTGGCTTTCTTTGCAGTTTCTTTTAAGCATAGGCAAATGACTGAGCTATTAGAGAAGTGTTGTGGTATAAGAGGAAAGCCTTACATTTCAGGTCAGAGGGTATGGGGTTTGAATCCAAGCTCTGCTTTTTACTACGTGTGAATTGTGTACATCAATTCACTTCTTGGGAATAGGTGATCTCTGAAGCAGCTACAGAAGATGAGATCTTCGTCCCTTTGTCCCAAATGAATTTGGGGTGACTGCTTGAGGGGGGAAAATGATGTAAACTGCATCCCCTTTTGGGGGGAATGGTCAGTAAGGGACCTTTGGAGAAAGGGTGCTCTTGACTCTCAAACCTCTGGGAGGGATCCACTCTTCTGTCCATTTATGAGGGTAACTCCCAGATAAGTAATCTCATTCAATTGGAGAAGTTGGCCTTGTAGATTAGGACAAGTGTATTTCTCTTGGTTTCTAAATTAGTCTGTGAGAAAAAAATCTGACACTTTGGGAGAGGTGGTATTTCTGTTGGGTCTTCCTAATTTTCTATGTAGGATCACTTGAAATTACAAATTTCACATTTCTTCTGAGAGAGCAAATTAAATAGGGGGACAAATCATTTATGTTCATTGGAACACTGCAGGGAAATTCATAAACATATTTGGCCTAAGTTCTCAGGTATTCCTCAAGCAGGATAGTAAGGTGTTTATCTCAGTTCCATTATTTGCTAGAGTGTTATAATGGTTGAAAGTAACAACCTTTCTTAGATCATGGGAGTTTGGGTTTGTCATCTATAAACACACATTTATTCATCTCCCAGAGTAGCATTTATCAATAGTTTATATGCTTATATGGCCCTAGGCTAGACTTTGGGAAGGGAGGGCAGAGATGAAGGAGAAAGAGGCAAATGTTACAGACTTCCAAGCAGCCTACAATCAGGGGTGCACTGGTAAATATTTAACCATCTGATTTTTTAAAGAAAAGAGTATTGTAATATACTTTTAAAAAATAGTATTTTATTTTTCCAAATACTTGAAAAGATAATTTCCAACAGTCATCTCTGCAAAACCTTGTGTTACAAATTTTTCTTCTCTTCCTCCTTCCCTCTCCCCAAGACAGCAAACAATCCAATATAGGTTAAATATGTGCAATTCTTCTAAACATATTTCCATTTTGTCATGGTGTGCAAGAAAAATCAGCTCACAAGGGAAAAAACATGAGAAAGGGAAAAAACAGCAACAAGTAAACAAATAACAACAGCAAAGGTGAAAATACTGTGCTTTGATTTACATTCAATTTCTATAGTTCTCTCTCTGTATGTGGATGGTACTTTCTGTCTCAAGTCTATTGGAACCTCATTGTTGAGAAAAGCCAAATCCATCACAGTTAGTCGTCACATAATCTTATTATTTTGTACAATGTTCTCTTGGTTCTGCTCACTTCACTTGGTATCAATTCATGTAAGTCTTTCAAGGATTTTCTGAAATCAGCCTGCTCATCATTTTTTATAGAACAATGCTATTCCATTACATTCATATGCCATAACTTATTCAGTCATTTCCCTAACTGATGGGCTATTTTTTTTTAAGTTTAATCTGCATTAGGAACATTTTCTTCATCAGTTTCTTAAGTCTAGAAAATTAATAAAACAGATTTGCTCACACTGAAAATTTAACAGTCCTCCTAGAATAAAGCTTGCTCTAATCCCACCCTGACAGGTATAGAGACAAAAAGTACTAGAGTGAAACAAAGGAATGAAAAATAGTAGATATTAAAGAGCTCACTATTTGAAGCATAATGAAGCAAATGAAGACATTTGAAAAGGGAAGGATCCCTGAGGAAAGGAATGAAAGGCTTCCCTTTCATTAATAAATATGGTACATTAATAAAAATGGTACAATTGTTGAGCCTGAAGAGTTGGTAGAATATTTCTTTTAAAGTTCTGATCTTCTGTTTTTCTAGCATAGTAATTTCGTTTTAATGGCCCCAATTCCATGTTTAATGCTTCCTTGTTAAAAAAAATATTTAAGCAAGCCAACTGACAAAGTGACTGCCTATGACTTGATGTAGATCACATTTTCCCCCTTAGTAGATGGACCTTAGTTTTCAACTCAGAGGAAAAAAGCATGTTTTTCTCTCCCATTTCCTGGACCAGGACTGTTCATTACAATTCATTAGAATTTGGTGTTGTTAGTGTTTGCATTAATATAGTTGTTGAGAACATTGTTTTCTTGGTTCTTTTTTCTTCATTCTCTGCCCCTTCAATAAAGTTTTCCCATGTTACTCAGAATTCTTCATAATTATCATTTCTATAGAACATCAATCCCATCACATTCATATACTATAATTTATACAGCTGTTCTTTAATTGATGAGTGCTCATTTTGTTTTTATAAAGAGTGTTGTTGGATCTTTCTTTCTTACATTGATCTCTTAAGGGTATATGGCCAATGAAGGGATTTCTGGGTCAAAGGATATATAGTTTAATGATTCTCATATAGCTCCAAATTTTCAGAATTGTTTAGTCAGTTCATATCTTGTTTTTCCAAAGATCCTCCAACATTGACTGCATGTACACCCCAGATTTATTTTAGTTTGAATTATTTTTATTATTAGTGATTTGAGGACAATAGTTTATATGGCTATTGATAATTTGCATTTCTTCTTTTGAAAACTGTCTATAGTTTTTAACCATTTATCTACTATTATTTATTGGGGAATAGCTCTTATCTTATTATATTTGTGCCAATTCTCTTTATATCTTGAATTTTGGAGAACTTAGATAGATTTAATTTTGTTGTTAGGAACCCATTTATTAAGTGGCTGTTTATTTCTAAACCAGTGATAATTGGTTATGTGTTAAGCTCCCTCAGGACTGCAGTGGAAAGAGATTCATTTCCCTAGGATTTTAGAAACTCTAGATTGCCTATGCAACCCAGACCTTGAGACATGAAGCCAAATGGCTCCCATATTCATAGATGAAAGCAAATTTCTCTGTCCATTTGGCTTCTTCCACTGAAACTTATAACTCAGCCTTTTGTTCCCTACTTATTATTATTTTTTTATATGTTTGGCCTGTAGCCGTGCTAATAATCTCCATCTGTGCCCCTCACTGACTTCACTGAAACTCCCGTTTTCTGTCCTGCCCCCAAGCCTCTGTCCTTTATGGAAAACTGAGCTTTGATATACTACTGTAAAAAGAATACTGAATTTGGAATCAAATAATTTGGCTTTGAGATTTGATTCTGTTAACAAAGTTGAGTGAGCCCAAGACTTTTTTGTCTTGACCTCTTTGGGGCTCAGTTTTCTTATTCATAAAATGAGGGCAATTATCCAGATAATTTCTAAGGTACTTTCCATTTCTAACTCTGAGGAGCCTGTGACTTTGGCTTCTTCCCATTGGGATTGGCCAATTCTTGATTGGCTGAGGCTGTGCTACAAGAGGATTTTGTTCCATATATTTGTGGCTTAAGTTACCAAAGTACTTCCATGTGGTTTTGACAGCAACATATTATGTTTAATTTGGATTTCTACCCTAGGCTGGGACCACGGAACATTTGCAGTATATTCCACAGAAAATTCAGTGTGATTCTACAGTGACCAAATCTGATACTATGGTTGGTATCAGAGGCCTTTAGGAGCAGAGAGTACAGAAAAATTTTGATGAAGAACTACAATTCTGTTCTAAATAATTAAAAAAAAAAAGCAACTGCATTGGGAAAGGAGTTGAATTCCTGGTGGCAAGCATATATCATAGACTTTTAGCTGGGAGCCACCAGAGGAAAAAACTATTTTGATCTATTTAATCTGATATTCAAAACAATTTAGGGCAAAAAAATAAGTGATTGTTTTTCTCTCCCATTTTCTGGACCAGGACTGTTAATTACAATTCCTTAGAATTAGATAGGTAGCAAAGTCAGGATTTGAACTTAAGACTGGAGAGAGTTTCAAGGGGGCATTGGGATCCAGAGTTATGGTACTGAATATAGTTTTGGTGATGATGGCAAAATGTCAGATTATCTACATTGTCATTTTATGCAAAATGCCAGATTACATAATGGACTTTTCCATATTTTTTGTTCTTAGGCTAAGTAATAAATGACAATCCATACTAATCAATTTTTTACTCCCCCCCTTTTTTCCTCACTGATCATTTAAAATATTTCTATTGAACTTTTTTCCTATTGGGAATGAGTGATATTTCTCCATCCAATCCTGTATTTTAAGAACTTAGAGTAATAGGACCGTAGAAATAGAATCAAAAAATTATAGGAGTTTAGAGTTAGAAGACACTTTAGATGGCATCTAGTTTACTGCTCTCATTTTATAAAAAGAGGATTGAGATTCACAAAAGTAAAAGTATTTATAAAAGTTCACCTAGCTGGTTTTAGCAGAATCAGGAATTTGAACCAAGTTTTTCTGAATAATACACCATTCTCACGATACCATACAGATATGGAACACATGAAAATTTACTAAGAAACTGGAGCATGGGTTTCTTCAAAAAGGGTGGCACTTTAAATGCATTTATTGTGGTGATGATCTTGCTTAGATAACTTGAGTATAGTAGGGAAAGGCAGTAAATTGACATTTGTGATTGGTTTTGTAAGCACAACAAATCATCAACTTCTGCTTTCTCCCTCAGGGTTTTGGCTTTAGCTCTTGCCAACATCTGGCAAATTTTGGTTCCTGTAAAATCCTCCCCTCCTTACTATAGTTCTGTGGTCAAAACTAAGCAGGATCACTTGTAAGTGGTCCTGACATGATACAGTAGGCAAGCCCAGAGAGTGCTTGTCTTAGTATTTCCAATCTTAAAGTTGTGGAAAGAAGTTGATTAGTTAATTCCTGATAGTAACAGGTACTTTTCCCCAAGGAGCCTAGCACAATGTCATTCCCAAACAGAGAACTTCAAGGTGTATTATGGCCTAATAAAATTCATTGTAGTCCTTACTGGAAATTAAACAGTGCCATAGTTCATCTGATTAAGAGCTATACATATGGAATAAAGGAGTTTAACAGTTTTACATACTGGAAACAGCCCTGAATATCAGTACATTGTGTATACAATAGCCAACCAAGACCTTGGGTTGTTGAATTATATTAGTAGTTTTCATTTTTTCCCCTTGAAGTTTAGAAACAGTAGAGACTGATTATAGGCAAACTCAAACCCCATTGCCTACTAAAAGCTGTTTTACCTGTTTCTGTTTAAGAGTGATCTGCTTCATATGATAATTTAAAAAGTAACTTCCAAAGTTTCCTCTTCCCATATGAGATTCTCCCATATGGGTGATTCCTACTTGGATAATTCAATGTAGTTTAATTCACTAAGCATCTACTAAGCTTTTAATTACGTGTTTGATACTGTACTAAGCATTGTGGATGTAAATATGAACAACTCCAAAAACAGTTCTTGCCCTCAAGGAGCCTATATAAATATACACTGAAGAGTCAAGAAAAATGAAATACGTTCAAAGAAATTTCCATATAAGGCAATATTAGTTAAGCACAAATGTTCTTTCCTTCATTATCAATGAAGATACTGTTGAAGTCAAGCAGAATTGGTGCTTTTCACTTATTATAAAAAGTATGCTATAAAACAGCACTCAACAAAAATGCACAGTGATCAGCCACACTATGTGTAACTTTATTGTCATTTTGGAATCCCCAAACAATGTGTTAGGTGTTTGCATTGCTGCTGCTTAATATGACTCAATTTTTCCTGCTATAATGGAGAAAAGTGCTAGAAGAAAATAGCAGAGGTGGTGGAAGTGAAAGATGACAGTAAAGAGATTAAGAAATTATTTTCTCCTGGCTTAATAATGCATCTTACCCAACTTACTAGTTCTTTGCTTCAACTTATCCTTTTTTTTCCCTTCTCCAATTCATTTTTTAATAGCTTTTTATTTACAAGTTATATGCATGGGTAATTTTACAACATTGACAATTGCCAAACCTCTTCTTCCAATTTTTCCCCTCCTTCCCCCTGACCCCAGATGGCAGGATGACCAGTAGATGTTAAATATATTAAAGTATAAATTAAATACAAAATAAGTATACATGACCAAACTGTTATTTTGCTGTACAAAAAGAATTGGACTCTGAAATATTGTACAATTAGCCTGTGAAAGAAATCCAAAATGCAGACAGGCAAAAATATAGGGATTGGGAATTCAATGTAATGGTTCTTAGTCATCTCCCAGAGTTCTTTTGCTGGGTGTAGCTGGTTCAGTTCATTACTGCTTCATTGGAACTGATTTGGTTCATCTCATTGCTAAATATGGCCAGGTCCATCAGAACTGATCATCATATAGTATTGTTATTGAAGTATATAATGATCAGCGAGGAGTCTTATACAGAGATGGGTTGGAAGTAACTTTAAATTTTGACTTTTTATCATTCCCTTTTTTCATCTTTTAGTCTTTCATCCTTTAGTCTCATCACTTGACTATACTCATTACGCTTTGTATCTGAAGCAACCTTTCTATTGCTCACTCATTGGTTCTTAAGATTTTCCAATAGACTTAAAAACTAAGTATTAAATTCTCTTTTTTTCCTCTAATAGTATTTTATTTTTTCATATATATGAAAAATAGTTCTCCACATTCATTTCTGTAAGATCCCATGTTCCAAATCAGACCAAAAGGGGAAAATTCACAAGAAAAAACAAAGCAACAGGTGAAAATCTTATGCTTCAATCCACATTTGGATGATTTTTGCTGAGTTTGTTGAGAAGATAAAAATTAAATTCTTAAAAGAAAAAAGAGAAAACAAATAAAATCTAATATAAACTACTACAAATTTCATATTCATCAATATTAATCTCTGTCAGTCTATACACTTATGATTTGAGAAGAAATGATTTCCTTTCTAGGGAGTGTTTATTAAAGCCAATTTTATTTTGCATGCCTTAGTTTTCTGTTAACTGAATTTCACATAGTTCTCTTCCTTTTTCACTCTATTTAACTAAGTTTTCAGTATGGTATTTAGATATGTTGTGCCCAGATGAAGATAAAGAAATGGAGTTAGTTTTCAGCCAGCAATGATTAGAATAATCCCATTCAATGAGGGTGACAATATTCTTTGAAATATGGTATTAAAACAACAACTTTGTTCAACAATCCTTGAGTTAATAATATGAAGCAAAGAATAAAACAGAGAGATGTAGTTTTACCAGAAGTACTTGCTACTGTCATCAAGGATGTCAATTAAAGATTCTACATAGAAGAGAACTAGATGGTGAGGTTCTCCAAATGTGCCTATTTGAAGATGATGTTGTGCTGATTTCATCAAGCCATTGGAAAATTGAAGAGATTCCTAAATAAGAGTCATGATCATTCAAAAGAGTTCATCTTTACCATTTACATGAAAAAACTAAGTGGCTGAAAAATAACTGATGTAAATTAAGAATAAGGTATATGTTTGGCTAAATAATTCAAAGAACTGTTTCATTAGTCCGCACATTTTGGATAGACACTGAAGATGAACAAATTAATTTGGGCTAGAATTGAATAAAAGAAGATAATTGGATGAATTGCACTAGGAAATTATTCAGTATTTTAATGATCTTACATTTCTCATCTTTTAGCAAAATTTTAACACATTCTTTCAGTGATACTATATGGTGAGCCTTGGAATAGCACAAAGAATTAAAATTGTAGAGTACCAAAGTATTCCATGGAGAGTTACATGGTAGATATGGTTAGGCTTTCATATGTTATAAATGAATTGTAAAAACTATTATCAGAAATATATCAAAAAGAGATTTTTAGTTTTTTTGGGGGTAAAGAAACTGACTTTAGAATTTAGAATACAAGAAAAATAAATAATTTTATTACATTCATAGTTGCAAACAAAAGCAGAAAGAAGTATTGGTTGTCACACAAAGAAGGAAGAATTTGTGAGGTAAACTGATTTCTGAATATGAACAATTTCCCAGTTATTTATAATATGAAAAGCTAATATTTTCATATTACTTTAAGGTTTGCAAAATGATTAAAATATTATATAATTTCTGCATACTTAAAAGTCAACAGTTCATAATTTATAGTTAATGGTGGTTAACCACTGTCCTTGAGAACAACTAGTTGTATTTCAGAGAGTGAACACTCTTCCCAACTTGCAGGACCATCATTAGCCTCAGGTATCTGAAAAAGGATAGATTCTTTTTGCCTTGGTTGTATTTGCACATGAACTGGAGTAGTAGAGAGCCACATCATATGGGTTAAACTTGTTGCACTATTTATATTGAAATGGAGCTTTATTTTAAAATGGCATCAATTAGAACACAGATCCTTTGAAGGATCAATTTAACTCAGGGAACTTATAGTTCTTAAACCATGCAGAAGAGGGAGAATTTACTGAACCCAATAGTGCCATACTTGTAGGTAAATAGGTATAAACCTGGAGTCTCCTAAACTATCAAAACTTACCTGAACATTTATAAGAATCCCAGATTAACAACTCATGCAAGAAAAGAAAACACCCAAGTGAATGAATAATGACTGTATCTCAGACTATGACATGCAGTTGGATAGACAACCCATAGTCCATTGGTGCATGTAAAAGTCATAGAAAATCAATCATGTGGCAGGTTTAAATAAAGTACCAAAGAGACTCTGCAGGATGATGACATTAATCTTTACAACTTTTAAACACATCTCAGTATGTTTCTCTCTTGCTGCCATCTGTTTTATATAACAAAATTTAATAAATCAGGATTTATGACTAAAATAATCTCTTCTTTTCCTACCCCCAAAATATTAGGATTTGAGTTTTAGAAAGATGGGGGGGCAGCTAGGTGGAGCAGTGGATAGAGCACTAGCCCTGAAGTCAGGAAGTCAGGAAGTCAGGAAGACCTGAGTTCAAATCTAGTCTCGGACGCTTACTACTTCCTAGCTATGTGACCCTGGGCAATTCACTTAACCCCAACTGCCTCAGCAAAAAAAAAAAAATGTGGTAAATTGCTTTTAACCCCAACTTTTCTTCCCCACTCTTCTAGTAAAAAGGCTTAGAAGAAACTCAATCAAAAATGTCCAACAAGATGCCTTGTTTTAATTTTACCAGCTGCCTTCTTTTCCCCTAAGAATTGAATAGGAGACTTTGGACTGTAGCAAGATGGACTTAGGTTTGACACAAGAAAAAAAGTGTCCCTTATTATTGATTATAGTTTAAACAATGGGATGGAATGCCAAGGGGGAGGAACACTGAATTCTGAACACACAGAAAATACTCAGCACACTTTCCTTGAAGAATTGATTTATAAACAGGTAGATTCTGAGGTGACTTTGTGCTATTGTGGGGATGAGACTAGTAGAACTGATTTTTGAAGTCTAATAGTATTGATTTTATTTTTGATGAATGGATAGGAAGAGGTGCTTATATTCTTGAACTTGGCATTCTTATGGGAGACCAAAGAGCTGCTATTTGGACTTCTTGAATATCTTATCATCTTTATTAGGCCTATATTTGTCTGCCAAACTTAGAATTAGAAGACCAAGTTCATACAGAAAAAGGAATTATATCTTTACATTATCAGAATGCCTTCATATAGCAAAATATTTTGTTTAATTTTGCATTCCTTAGGTTTGAGAACATGAATATTTGGACTAATTCATATTGCTTTATGCCATAGGTGAGTATGAAATGATGATACAGATTTATTTTTAATTAAAACACAACAAACAAAACATAGTTTGTCTCCTTTTAGATCTTATCTAGTTAATAAGCAGAAGCAAGACAATGTAGTTGGAGCCAGTTTCCAAAGCAATGGATTTGCCAAACTCTAATGAGAAGTTTGTTTAATTTTTATTTTTACAAATTGGATATGGGGGTTAAGGGGATGGGCTAGGGAGACCTCAACAAATGCTTAGACTAGTTTTGACAGCTTGAAACTTCCTGGCTCTCAACCATTTATCCATCCTCAGGGAACCCTTAATTTTATTAGATTTCTTCTCTTTTAGATTCAAATCCTCCTCTAATGACTCAGTGTGGCAAGGTGGTACTGGGATAACAAAAGTTATGCTGGTGGAAAGCAAGTTCTGGCAGTATTCATCAAACTGGAGAAATTTTGAGTATGTTCTTGGTTATAGCACAAAGGCCTGTCCAGCTAAGGTTTTCTTTTTTTTTTTTTAAACAGGATTTTGATTTTTGTTGTTGTTGGTAGACTATGACTTGCTAATTATTAGACAAATAATTAATTTGATCTGTATTAGTGAAGGGAGTTCCTATATTATTTGAAAGCCCAAATCATAGATGTCTTGAAGTATTATTTCAATATGGAGAATGTGAACAGATAGGCTTTAAGGTACTGAACACTTTTCTAGGTGTCTGCTCCTTAGCACTATTGCAGAACGTGGGAAAAACCAGGTAATGTCTTCAAGAAGATGGACAAGAAAGAAAGGGATTTGGGGACTTTGTAGGAACATTGCCTATTGGCAGGCATTTCTTATTTTCAATAAGGGAATTTTTTTCAACATCTGGAATCTGAGGGAATGGGGCAGGAGGACCATATTAATCACAACCAGACTATTTCTTAACTCCATATATATGAGGCTTCAATCTGCCTACAGCATTGCTATTCAGAGAATCAAAATGTTAGTGCCATTTGCAATTAGCATTCTAAACTATTTGTAATAAATACACTGGGAAACTCTGTTTCTTTCTCTTTATCTCTGTCTCTCTCTTTCTCTGTCTCTTCTCTCTCTTTCTCTGTCTCTTCTCTCTGTATTTCTCAGTCTTTTTCTCTTTGTGTGTGTTAGCTTTTATTTATTAGTTAATAATGTATTATTATTTGGAAATACTCTCTTTTCTATAGTCCTGTGTGAGTAAATAAAAAGAAAAATTTGCCCTGGATTTTATTCTGCTTTTTCCAAACAATATATGCCCAACCTCAGTTTAAAAGCACATTATTAACAAGTCTTAAAGAAAGAGTTCCCTGGTACAATAAGAAGCCAACTTTTTTGCCCATGAACAAATAACCTGATTTTTTTTAGAGAAAGGATTTGATCCTAGTTTTCCTTGAGTCTTACACCAATCAACACACTATGACTTTTTTATAAAGTTATATATTGTATGTACTATGGACACATACATATAAGTATTGTCATTTTCTGGTCTTTTAAAAAAATTAGTCTCAGCTGCTCAATTAATTTTTGAATGGTTTCCTGAGCAAAAAGTGAGGAAAATCAGAGCTCCAGCTTCAGAGGTAGCCAAGCCCATTCATAATTTGGGGGGATAGGGTGGGTGGGCAAGCCTCCTTTCAGAGCACAGACTAAAAATACAGATGCCTGGGAGAACTGACTGACTTTTCGATGTATTTTAGTTCATATCTCTGTTTTGTTTTGATTAGTGAGAAGCTAGTATGTAGCTTCTTCGGCAGAATGTAACTTGTAGAGCTGTCCCTGGGTATTTCGATTGCTCATTTCCTACCATTCTGTACCTGATAGTTGGTACTGAGATATCTCTTAAGCAAGTAGCAAGTTCCTATGGACTTGGCCATAGCTGTCCTTGGGCATATGATTTGTCTTAGGATAAAAGACCTATAACTGGAAGAGACCATGGAATCTACCCTCCTAATTTTGTGGGAGAAGAAACTGTGGTCCAAGGATGTTGAGTGACTTACTTGCCTAAGGTCAGGAAGGTAGTAGGTGTCAAAGTGGGATTTACTTCTTCATCATGAGATATTTTATTTATTATTTATTTATGCTTGATTGTGATAAGCAAGACACATTAGAGTTAATCACTAATTGTAGTTGCTCTTGAAGCACTTACATTTGTAAAAGGTGGACAGCATAAATGGATAGATGAGAATTACTTGTATGACATGAAATTGGGGGAGTCTCAGAGGCCAACGTGGGACATCTTGGCAATTTTGTTAATGCTAAGTCCTAGGTGATATCATTATCCAAATTTTCCAGTAGCAAAAATGAGGAAAGATATTATTATCATATGAAAAGAAACAATTGTCCTTTTTGCCTTTTCTTCCACTCAGATTCTAGTTAGCATGAACACCAGCACTGCCAATGGAGGGATTAATGAGTTATTCAGGGAAATGGATAAAACTATTTGAAACTACATATCTAAATTAATTGTAAGTTGAAAGAGAAGATAATGTTAAAGAATTTTGATTAATTAATATTTATAAAGTGCTTATCCTTTATACTGTAAGAGTTTTTGAGTTTCTATAACTAGGATTTTTAGAAGTTCTACTTTCTTGAGGCTCATTCCTTGTGGGTTTACTTAAACTAATGCAAATAACCATCAATTTTCTGCTCTGTATTTTAGATGGAGGCAGGACTAAAGGGAAATCAGTTCTTACTCAATTAAATCACATAAGGGAGTGTTTGTCATTTTGGTGGTGGGGAGCTGTAGACAATTTTTATTTGGGTCTCTTCTTTTTGCTTTAGATTTTGAAATACAGATGTTAAGCCACAGCTGGTTTTTTACTCTTCATAAAAGCCCTTTGATAGCAAGTCAATGGAGTTTTCCATTGCTATTTTTCCTAAGTCTAATGGCTGCTGGCAACTTCTTTGTGTTATTTTATTCACATAATTATTCACTGAGCATGAAATATCCCCCAAATAATGATGGACTTCTCAGCTGTGTGTTCTTGCTCATTGGTCCCACCATTAGGAAGCAGTTAAAGCCTTGAGTAGTAAACATGAGAGTTCTAATGAGGTTGAGGTGGTTGCTTTGGACCATATCCCACACATGTTCAGAATTTCAGCTTGTGCAGAGTTGTGATAAATCCAAGAGTGAAGAGCCCTCAGAGTCCTAGCAGGGATGTCAATTTGAATGACTTTACAAGAGCAAAGATTCGAAAGAAAAACCAATAGTCACTGATGGTGATTATGTTTCATTCAATCATTGTGAGGAGAGCATAGATTATTAAAATTCACAGGTAAGCAAAGTAAGAAAGTAAACAAGCATTTATTTACTATATTTCTATGTTTCTATATGCTAGATATTGTCCTAAATGTTTTATAAATACTATCTAAAATGATAATAATAATATTAATCATAATAGTGATAAGTAATATTTATATAGCACTATACCCTAGGCACTATGCCAAGTGATTTATAATTATTATCTCATTTGATCCTCACAATAATCTTGGAAGATAAGTGCTGTTATTATCCCTATTTTAAAAATGAGGAAACTGAAGCAGACAGATTAAGTGACTTGATCAAGATCATACTATAAGTTTCTGAGGCTGCATTTGAACTCAGGTCTTCCTAAGGGCAGATTCAGTGCTCTATTTTCTGTGTTATTTAACTGTAGACCCAGGATTTGAAGCCAAGTCATCTGATTTCAAGGCCAACAATGTTTTCACTGTACTATGCTAGCTCTTATTTTTATTTTATTATCTTTTTGCTAGTTATATAAATTAATCAACATATACATAAGAAAAACCTAAAATATTTATAAGCAGTTTTATTCTGCAATCATTTTGTTTTTATAATGTTTAAAATATAACTTGATCATTAAAAAAATGAATAAACATCTGTTCTCTTGTCAACATCTCACTTCCATTTTATAGAGAAAGAAACATACCCAAAGAAGATGATGGCTTGTGTACATTCATCTTGATAGATAATGATAGAGAACTAGGGTCAGATTCTAAGTTTCCTTATTTCCAATCATCTCTTTCCATATCAGTATCACAAACAAATATTTTTGGGCACTTTCTATGTACTTGTTCCTAAGTACAATGGATGTCAATAAGCATATGAGATAGGTCTTGCTTTCAAGGGGCTTACTATTTATTGAAGACAATATGCACACACACATATACATATAAAGAATAATAACAATACAAATGTGGATTGCATACTAAGTGTTTAGCTCAGAGGAGAATCAAATGAATAAAAAGACCTTGTTATTTCCTCTGTACCTAGAAGGAGTATAACTACATGAGTCTTTAAGTCAGTGATGGTAATCTGGGGAAGAAAGAAGGAAAATTCTAATTTTGCTTCATAGTAGTAGATGATGAAAGATATATTACTGGAAAATGATGACAATTCATGTTTGAAGATAGATGAAAACCCAATGATGAAAAGAATAATCATAATAATTGCCTTAGCATTTAAAATAATCCTAAAGCAAAGGAAGACCAAACAATACTGGTTTTGTAGCCCTGAGCAAGCCCCTAACCTCTAAGATGATAAGTTGTAGAAAAGATGCTGTTCTGCCTGAGCAGAGGGAGTTCTCCTTACTAATGAAATCATCCATTTCAATCATCAAACTACTCATTATTCTTTCTAAATGATACTTTATTTCCATTATCTTGCTTAATTCTCTCAACAACATTCTGAATACCCCAGGTATTATTATCTTTATTTTACAGACACCAAGCTTGTTCATGGTCACATAGTTATTTATCAGAGTTATCAGAGATACTATCCCAGTATCAGAGTTGAGATTTAAATCCAGGTTTTTCTAATTCCAAATCTAGAACTTTATCAAATAGGAAAAACAAAAGCCCTGAATAATTTACAAAGTAAATAAATACCTCTTGGTAATCAACAATTTAATATATGATTTTGAGGTGTAGCATCAGGAAGAGCTTTGAATCTTCTAAGAAAAAAAATCAGAAATAAAAAAAAAGAATTTCCCTTTGATTATCTCATGGGGAAGTTAGTTTTAAGTTGCATATTAGGGAAATGGAAAGGAATGCAATTTCCCACTAAAAAGATTTGCACTTTAGTAATTCTAATGGATGTAAGGATCCTCATAGTAGAAGATGTACATATGTAGAGGGTCACAGTCAGTGGGGAAACACTGGGTAAGGTATAAGACCCTTCAGTCCAGAGGGAACCTGCTAACAATGTCTTTTTGGGCTCCTCATTTCCCCTAAGGGCTCTCTGCCTTCCTGAGAAGTCAGGGGGCAGTGACAACCTGTGTTGTAATTGAAGCAGAGTGATAGCAGGTGGAAGAGTAATACCAGGTGGCAAACTACGTACAACAGCAAGTTGTTTATGTGGACCCACATACATAGTGTTTTTGTTACATTATAAAAAGGGAAAAGTCCTTGAAATAAACTGACTCCATTTTTCCATCATCTTCAGGAGACTCAACTCATCACTTCTCCACTAAGAAGGCATATTTTAATCACCCTGCTATGGGGGGCTCTAGAAAGCACAGTACATTTTGTCACCACAACTTGGAGGCTCTAGAAAGCAGGACATAACATACATATATAGTAAAAGGCAGTTAGAAACAACATTGACTTCCTAGATTATATATATTAGAGAATCAAGTCCAGTTCTTTCATTTCAAATGGTGAACTATTTGTTTCTGTTTAAAGTTTGAATTTTCTTTTTTTCTTTTTTATTAAAGTTTTTTTATTTTTCAAAACATATGACCTTGCAAAACCCTGTGTTCCAATTTTTCCCTCCCTTCTCCCACGCCCTCTCCTAGATGGCAACTAGTTCAATATATGTTAAACATGGTAAAGTTTGAATTTTTGAAAAAAAATTGATTAAATAAATTCTACTTTGTATGAATTATTATGTTAAATGCTTCTAGAGAAACAAAAGAGGTATTTGACATAATTATCCTTGCATTTCCCTAAGCCTCTGGAATCTATAATAATCAGGATAATTTGATAGTATACACTTAGCATTATATAGCTCTCCCAAACTGCAAACCTATGTTATCTGTCCATTTAGTAGAACAGACCTGTTATCTATGGGCATGCCAGATGGTCCTTCATGTGCCAGGATACACTGAAGTCACCACTAACCACTGAGCCTTGCTTCTCCTCCCAGAGTAATGTTCTCAACATTGTGCCAGCACTGTTAGTTCATACTCTATGCATACTCTATTCATATTCTAGTTTAGCTTTTGTAAGTGACTCTTCTTGGCTATGATTAAAGAGTTATTCATTTGTCTTTACCAGAAGGGGTTTCTAAGTACTATATCCTAAGATACTGGAGCTGAGATAAATTGTAGATGACTTAGAAGAGTTGAAACACAGAAACTGGTAGCAAGGAATATTACCCAGTAAACAATGCAAAAGGACATAATCAATGACAACTACATAAGCCCGCAAAATTGTGTGTGTGTATGTATATGTGTATGACAGAGGAGTGGTGAGATGCCCAAGTATCACTAGATCACCAGAAAACCTCACACAGAAAACCGCAGCTAGGTGGTGCAGTGGATAGAACACAGGGTCTGGAATCAGGAGAACCTGAGTTCAAATCCAGTCTCAGATACTTAGCACTTCCCAGCTGTGTGACCCTTGACAAGTCCCTTAATCCCAAATTCAGAAAGAAAGAAAAAAGAGAGAAAAAACACTTCAGGAATCTGTGCAAAGTCACCAGCCTTACTTTTCCAGAACCATCTGGGTTCTGTGGACAGATATAGACCAGATCATAGATATAGGACAGATGTAGGATTGGAGATGGCCCTATATGCAGTAGGAGAACTAGATCATTTTAAGCGAAGTTCTTTGACAGGTCTCAGTTTGACTGGCAATGCTTATTCAGTGATTAAGGTTGGATAAGATAGACACTTAATAAATGCTTGTTGGATAAATATATTATTCCATAAATGACTTTATTTTGAATAATTGTGTACCTTGATTAGCAAATATAAACATAACTGTGAGGCTAAATGACTATGTAGATATTTCCATATGGAATACTTTGAAGTTGAAATTGCTATTCTGGATACTCCAAATGTATATCTGTGTATCTCCTAGGTTCTCTCTATGTGCTCTCCTGGTGAAGGGTATGAACACAGCCCATCAGGGTTCCTTTTAGGTTGGAAATTTCAAACGAGAGAAATTTAGAAGGCTCTGATAGTATTTATCCTTTTAAAAGGAAGAAAGTAGTACAGGCAAAGCCAGAGGGTGAAGCAGTGTTTGCTGGGACTGAAGAAGTAGGGGGAAAATAAACTTGCAGAGATCCAAGATGAAGAGACATGAGCTCTAGCTGATCTATAAGAGGAGAAAGAAGCTCAGGCTTCAGCAAACTAGTCTCCTCAGTGTCCATAGCATTTTTCGCAGGCTCTTTCATGCCTAGCTAGGAAGGATAAGTAAGTTTAGTGGGTAAGTCTATGCTCCAGAAAACCAGACCCCTTAAGCTTCTATGGCCTGATTGTTTACCTGCTCCACTTGGATAGGATAAACTTGGCACCAATGACCTGAAACATAAGGGACTCTCTTCCTGCTTAACTAATTACTCTGAGTTAGTGGACATATTTAGGAAAGTTTTGTGCCCACAGGGAACTTAGATCATCTCCTAGGAGGCCAGATTTCAGCATCCTGGGTGAAAAAGCACTGTCCTAGATAGAAGTCAGGAGGTCTAGGTGCTAGTCCTTAATTTGCACTAATATTTTTGTTTCCTCTTCTATAAAATGAGGGGAACCACCTCATTCATCTCAACCTTTTAGAATCTTTTGTTTCCTTCAAACAGAATTTGGGAAACGTAAGTGAGATAAGAGAGAGAAAGCATTTTGCAAACCCTCAAGCACCATATAAGTGAAATCTGTCATTATTGTTAACCTCCAAGTCTCTAAGTCATCGAGTTCAGTTGGGTGACAAGTTCATTTCCTGAATCGTCTACTTACATTCCTGCTGAGCTCAAGAAAGGTTTATAGGTGGCTCCACTGGGAAGATTAAATTTCTACACACTGGTCAAGCACCGGAGAGAACTAGCATAGACAATGTGGAGTGTGCTCATATAGGACTTCTCTAAGAGTGATCAAATGTGAAAAAAGTGTTAAAGGGAAAGAAAATGGTTCTAGATCTATCAAAAGGAGCTTCTTCTGTCATAGGACAAGGAAAATACAGATGTGGACATATGTGTACATTTTATATTTTCCAAAACACTGAAGGTCAAAGTTCATCTCAGTGGAAGGAGGAGTAAAAAGAGAGTATACAAAGCTGAATCAATCAGTATGCATTCATTAAGTGCCTATTTATGTGCCAGATACTGATGATATGCATTAAAAATGAAATATTCTCTACTCTCAAGGAGCTTGTAATCTATCTGGAGGGATAATATGTAAATGTAAGTATATCTAATTATATATACAATAAATACAAAGTGGTTATTTGGGGAAAAGGTCTAGATCAAAAAAGGCCTCATTAGAGCATGGTACTTGAGCATTATTTCAAAGGAAACTAGAGATTATAAGAAATGTGTTCATAAATGGGACATAGTTTTTGTGAAGTCACAGATATGGGATGGATATTTTATGTGAATAACAAAAAGAAAAGACTATTCATACACTAGAAAGGTAAAGACAAGGCAGAGATGGAGGGAAAGGAAAGAACCTCAAATTTTTTCCCTTCTTTCAATTTGGAAATGTCTCTGCTCATTTGTCCACATCCTTCCAAGACTAATTATTGTCCTATTATTTTCATGAAGCCTTCCCAGAAGTTATTTTTCCTTTTTAATTTCCTATGTTCTTCAAAGAATTTACTATCTGCTTGATTTTTACATTGTATTAATTGTTTTCTAATTTCTTCATTTGTGTTCACTTTGTCCTCCAGGCTAGACGATGAGCATTTGTCAGGTCAAGGACTGTTTTCTATTTCTCTTTCATTTAACCCAGAAACTTGTCTACAAGCCCAACAATTGATCAACTGATTCATTTGGAAAGAAAAGTAAAAGTAGAGAGAAAATTGAGAGAGAAAAGAAAGGGGAAAGATTATCAAACATTAAAGAATACTTTAAGACTGGATTAGAACCTTGAAAAAATATGAATATAACAAGTTAGAAAATATTCCAGTACAGAAAGAACAACAAATTTACAGGAATGGCAAGTCTGGCACTTTAGAGTATCCAGCTTCTCCTCCATTCCTATTAGGATTATAGAATGTCAGAAAAGGACTTTAGGGATCCTCTAGTCCCACTCTTTCATTTTACAGAGAAGAAATTTAAACCTCAAAAGGGGGAGGTTGATTTGCCTGTAGTTGCCTAACTAGTGAGTAGCAGAGATGGGACTAAAACTCCAGCCATGTAAGAAGTAAAGAATAATCATTATAATTTACATTTGTAGTTACAAACTACTTTAATATTTACATAAACTTTAAAAAACATTCATAAACTTCCTTGTTTTTGGTAGATAGTGCAAATATAACAAGATCATGGAGCATGTTTAGATTGGTCCATACATGGCATATTGTACAAAGCACATACAATTATTCTCTTCCTGCTTCCAACTGATATATAGAAGCTTTGGGTGCTGGTGCTGGTGGTGGCACTACTTCTGGATATGTGTACAGGCTTGTACCCAGTGGTGATTAAGAGTTCCCTAATTATAGCTGAGCCAGAGTTTAGTGTATATACATAAAGGACAATGGATATTACTCTTGGACTCTGTTTTGCTTTTTAATAGTGAAACATGAGAATTACTTACAGATGAATTGAGATGAAGGAAGAAGGGGACAGTTTCTTTTTCCGGGCTTCTTCCATAAACTATGAGTAAAAGGCCACGTGGCTGCCTTTCTTTTTTTTTTGTTCTTTCTTGATCCTGGGCAACGGGTATCCTGAGATGGACATGTCCAAATGAGTTTGTGATTTCTAAAAGGCTTAAAGATCTGGAAAAGCTTGCAAGGAAGCATTTTTGGTCTCCCTCCTGCAAAAGAGACATATTGAAGATAAGCAGATAAGTAGAAATGGTCACCTTCAGGGATTATAACCCCTTGTAGTGCAGAGAAGTGTCAGCTATAGATCCAGGGAAGCTACCAATTGCTAAATTCCATTTAAGGATTCTACCCAATGAAGAGATATACTCAATATGTGCCAAGGGAGGACTTTAAGAAGGGAAATAGGACTTCCCATAGTTCAGGAGTTCTCATTTGTCTTGGCCATATGATGAATGATTTGATTATACCATAAGTATAATACCTGGCCTCAGAAGAAATCTATAGAATGCTGTAATTATCATTATCTAAATTACTCATAATTATATATTTGAAGAAGCTCCAGTATCCTTTATTCTCTTTGATATGACAGTATTAGTTTTGATCACTTCAGGTCACTCAGAATCAACCTGTAGTTTGCAAGGGATTGAGAAATGAACAGAAAGGAAGAAAGTGGAATATAAAAGGTTTTTTTCTGAGAGTTTGGTCATGATTGGGAGGAAGGACATGGTATTGTAGGAATGGCTGACACAAGCAGTGGAAGCTTGCTTGAAGGTGGGGGAGTGGTGCTGGATCTATAGGCAGCAGGAATGAAGCCGGAAAGAGCAGGGAGAGAAGGAGAGAGAGTGAGAGAGAGAAAGGAGAGAGAGAGACAAAGAGACAGAGAGACAGAGAGAGAAAGGAGAGAGAGAGACAGAGGGAGAGAGACACTGAGAGAGAGCGAGAGAGAAAGAGAGCGAGAGAGCGAGAGAGAGAGAGAGAGAGAGAGAGAGAATATCTAGTTAGTGTCTTTAGAATACATACTGAGTTTTGGCTCAGTATGTATTCTAAATACATATTTATTTCTTAATTGCAGGATTAGATGATTGGAAATAGTTACCTTTGCTCATGCTCCAAAGTATAAACTAGAGTGAGGTTGTATCAGTAATAGCATGTTGGGCATATTTTTAAACTTTGGGCTTTTATTAATCAGTCTTCTCTCCCTCTTCTTCCTATAACAATAGTATACCTAGTTCTCACCTTGGTTCCATTTCTCTTTATTACCACCTACCTCAAATTTTGCTCTCTTATTCCTAAGAATATCATGAGACAGTTTATTAAGTGTCTTGCTGAAATCCAGCCCACATTATTAGTCGATACTAATTACATCAAGTAACCTTACCAAAATTGGAAAAGGGGTTATTGTTGCATGATTTGTTCTTGATGAAGCTATGGAAACTTTTAAATTGAATTAACAAGATTTTATTAAGAGCTCAATATATGCCAGACACTGTACTAAGTGTTTTAGAAATATTATCTTTTTTCATCTTTACAAGAACTTTGGGAAGTAATTACTATTGTTATCTCCATTTTACAGATAAGGAAACTCAGGCAGGCAGAGTTAAATTTTTTACTGGGGTCTTTAAGCTAGTAGGTGTCTAAAGCTAAATTTAAACTCAAATCTTTTTTAGTCCAGGATTCTATCTTCTGGTCAACCTAGCTACATCATGCTCATTGTTTCCCTTTCTAAATATTAATGAAAATTCTTTTAATGAAATACATTCCAATTTTTTGCTAAGGATTGAAGTTGATATTGCCAGTATCCCATTTGAAGAATCTATCGTTTTCTTCTTTGCAGATAGAAAACATTCACTTCTTTTCATTTGTAAATGGCATTTCTATTGTTCATGCTTTTTCAAAGAGCATCAATAAGGCTTAGCAATCATATATATAAGTTATTTTAGTTTCCCTTGATGTTACATCCATCATGTTACATTCGAGAATTTCATAATTTCAGCACTGGGAGAGAATTAATAGGTCATTGTATTCTAATCTCTACCTGAAATGCTCTTCCTTCATCAACAAAATCCCTAACTAGGCATGCAAAAGAATCATGGAATTTTGTATCTGGGTCAACTCAAACCTTCTAATTATAAAGGTAGAGAAAAATGAGGACCAGAGAGAGGGAGGGGATGTATTCAAGACTATGTAGCAAGTTGGTTGGTGAATGTGAATTATTACAATCCTGCTGTCTTCACTTATAGTTCAATTTGCATTTTACCCTATGTTTCCCCAAGGCAAAGGACTAGAGAAATATAATAAAAAGCTGAATTTGATAGAAGAGATAGTTTTCATACCATTAGAACTAAGACACTTAAATAGGCATCAAAAGTAAACCATCATTTCTCTGTGTCTTTTAAATCTTTAAGAATGAAATTGATATCCAAGGTGAGATAAATACAACTTTGCCTTGAGGCAAGGAGGTGGGCTAGCTGATATGAAGAATTCTCTTCTGCTAGTAGGGTATTGTGAGAAAGATTCTCTTAGCACTTGAAATAAGTTTTTAGAAGATGGCCCAGAAAAAGAATTAGAGATGAAATATTAAGGAGATTGTTGGAAAAGATGCAATTTCTGGAAGAGATTATAGAGAAAAGTCTTAATTGCAGTGCTGTCTGCTTTTTCTAGTTGAGAAAGCAAACAAAACATCTACAATGTGACATGACTCTTTTCACTGGGTGAAATGATTTCTGCCTTAAACCATGTACACATTGCCAAAATGAAGCAGGGCAGCCCGGTTCTGGAAAAAATTGTGTTGGGCCTTATGGTTGCTATAGATAATTCAAGTGAAGAGAGGCTCTCTATACTTGAAATTCTTCACATAACTGTGAGTTGTATATTCATGATTAGTTGTGCATTTTTAAGTATTTTTTGTGGCACATGGTTCATGTGCTACAGTGGATATAATACCATGTCTGGAATCAGGAAGACATAAATTCAAATCTTGCTCTATTTGGTGGGGAAATTACTTAGCCTAGCTCAATTTCCTCATCTGAAAAATGGAGATAACAGCATCTATTTATAAGATTATTGCCAGGCTCCAAATAAATAAGGTACACAGAGAGCTTCGTAAACCTTAAAGTTCTATATACATGTCAGCTCTTAAAATTACTTTTAAGCACAAATATTTCATGTCCTCTGAACAGGTCATACTTTGGACACAGACATTATGTAAATGTGTCTATCTACTAATATTTCTATTTGCAGAATAAAAAGAATGTTGGATTTAGAGATAAAAAGTGAGTTCAAACCTGACTCAGATATTTACTAGCTGTGTGATCCTGGATATATATTTCATGTCTCATAGTTTGTTTTCCTCAACTGGGGTGATGAAAATAATTGTACTATCCAATTTTAAAAGTTTTTCTGAGAAAAGTACTTTTTAAACCTTAAAATGCCATACAAATGTGAGCCATTGTTACAGAAATATGCATGCCTAGCTCTCTAGAGATAGACAAATATTCACATGTGCAATTCATAGAGCTGACATTTTCCATAGGACTTTGGTTTCCAGGATGTTGGGGCCAGCAAATTGTTTTCAAGAATCTCAACCTAAAAGCCCTTGCCTATAGATTGCTTCATCACATCCTTCTCACGGCTGTGAAGTTTGGCACCAGTGGCTGCCTTTATTGCTCTGGGATTAGAATGTACAACTGTTGGTTGTTTTCATTTTTTTTTTCATTAAGTGCTTGATGTTTGCATGTGTGTATGTGTGTGTGTGTGTGTGTGTGTGTGTATACCCATGCGTGTGCTTGTATAAGTGCACGTGTGCATGCTTATATGGAGGAGTGTGTTCTCATGCTATTGCTATGCTACATGTAAGGACAGGTTGACTTTACTTTACTGTTATTCTTCCTGGTCATTCTCATTGTCCATTTGCCCTGATCTATATCTCATTCTATCTTAGTCAAGATGTACTCTCAGAGCCAAAGAAACAGGTCAGGATATAATTTGTACTAATATAATTACTATAAAAACATTGAGATTATTTTATATTATAATGTATGTTTATGTGTCATATATAAGGGATTTATTTTATTACATCTCGTTTGTAAAGATTTATGTTTGCTAATATGTATAGTGAATGACTACTATGTATAGTATACTAATATGTATACTATATATACATATATTAGAGTACTAATATATATGGCGAAAGATCATTCTTCATTTTGTCTTCACTCAAGTGTAAATGTCAGTTTCAGTCATTGGTTGTATCTTCATCAAAGTCATTTCTCCTAGTATTAATAGAATTTGGATCTCTAATATTAATAGCCAGACTTATGATGTTTAAACATATATGATACAGAAACTCACTTGCATTTTTGCTGACTATGAACCATAAAAGTACAAACAATAGTTTCTGGGAAAACAAATGGTTTGTTTGTTAGTTGGAAGCCTAAAATTTAAGATGATCTCTTTCTTACCTATTCCTAGTTCTATTTTTTCCAAGAAAATTATATTTTCCTTAATTGCTCTCCCCCTTCATCTTGAATGGTCCACCTCACAACATGCATATTGCCTACTTAATCTCTTATTGCTTGGACCATCAGGTCTGAAGCTTTTCTATCTCCTGAATGAATAAATAAGCATTTATCAAGCATGTATTATATGTCAAGCACTGTGTTGAGATCTAGAGATAAAATAAAAAAGCAAGTCAATCCCTGTCCTCAAGAAGCCTATGTTCTAAAAGAGGAAAGATGTAGGAGAATTGTTAGAGAGTAGTATTTTGGTTTGAGAAGTCAAAGAGATAAAAGAGTGGAGTGATAGAAGACTTAATCAACTTATGTATTAGAAATGACAGTATTGATTTGATTATGTTTTTATAACATAGAGAAGTTTCTGGGCAGGGGAAGAAAGCCAAGAATATGACCAGGATGGAATGTGACTCATGGTTGCAGTCATCATTTAGAATAGAGAGATATCTATTGTAGCTATGTGAGTTTGTGTCCATGTCCCTCTTTATCATGGGAGCTTCAAATAACTTTAGAGAGTTCTACTGAAGGTTTTTTTCCCTAGACTCTGCAATGAGTAACTTTTTAAGTCATTTGCAGCTTCTGTTTAAATTTTAGGGGATTTGTTAGACAAAAGAACTTGGAAAAAGCAGAAATAATAATTCAATAGTAAGCTACGAACACTTTCCTTTTCTATTATAGAGGGATGGGAAGGAGAACAAATATAGGCAGAAAAGGAAGGGATTAGAAGCAGAGTTGATGTTTGGTTTCTCCATTTTCAGTGTCAGGAAATACCCAAATGTGGCTAAACTGCACTTTGTCTTTGTTCCTTAAGAATGACCTCCTACAAAAGAACCCCTTTTGAAATTCAGGTGGCAATTTCTGGGAACTGGAAGACACTGTTCTGGGATGTTAGTATTTGCTATAGTCCGGTATTGGTTTCTGGTAGACCTTAGAGGTTGGGAACATTCATCAAAAGGATGGCATTCAGAATAATCAAGAGGCAGGATCCCTGCATGAGTCTTCCAGCATAGTTTTATAAGAGGCCAGCTTTACCCCTCAACCTACCCTTAATGAGCTGCCACAGAACATGTATATGGACTCTGGACAGATGACATCACCAGCTGCTAGCAGCTTCTCTCTTCCTGGAGCTGTTCATGTTTTATAGTGGCCAATTTAAACAATACTCTGATCTATTGCTATAGTTGGATTTGGTTGGTCTGAGAAGCTATTAAAATAATATACTATCTAACCTGTAATGAACAAGGCTATTTTTATTTGAATAGCTCACTTTTTCTATACACATAGTCTTTTAGATAGCTAAGGAGAGGATCTTAAATGTTATCTAATTCCAGAGTCAAAACTAGGACAAAACAATATGGGCTTTTCCTCAGGGCACCAAATTTATAAGAAGCCAAGATTTCATAGTTTTGTTCTTTCAGTGGCATCTAATTAAAGTGGTATAGACGGTTGTCCCTCTTATTTGGTCAAATTTGTCTTAATTTTTTTTGTATATATAGTTAATGTCAGAAGTGGGGTTCAATCCTGCACTTTTTCCTCTACCACTTTTAGCATGCCCATCATCAGTTATATACACTAATTTATACATTTAAGAAGCTTCAAGTTCTTATTTAGGCATTTCTTTATCTTATAGGACTTTAGTGTCCTAATTAAGATGGCTTTATCTTTATTTAATTAGGCAGGAAGAGATTAAACACCCTCCAGGAAGGCAGTCTTTGAATAAATAGACCTCTTGCTTGAATTCTTAGTGAATTAATAGGCTTCAGCCAAAACTTATTCCCCATTCCTTTCTAGTCTGGGAATTATCCCATATGTTTCCCCCAAAGTGGATTCTGCATTTCTGTTCTTTCCACAAATGCCTTATTATGAGAATATTTGATTTTGAATGGCTCACAGACAACAATAATGAATGCCTGTGTGTGCAAGAGCCATTACTATATTCCTGTTACAAGCTGGGATTCTAAAGCCTAGGGAGAATTAGGTGTTGAAGCATGAATGATTTTTGGTATATGCCTGTATTAGTTATTGTAGGCCTCCCCTCTTTCCTTGGGCCTATAATTTTGCGTGTTTTAATTGGACAGCACTTTAGATCCATCTGCATGAAATTTAATTTTGGCTCAATCAGAGAGTCCTCAGCTCCATCAATTCAGCTGTGAGAGAAACAAGTTTTTTTTTATTAGGTTTATATTGGGTGTGCCCCATATTTCAAAATACCCCCATTTTCCTGGTTCTTAGTTCTTGTGGTTGCCTGAACTCTGTCAGTGGAGAAGATGAAAATCTTATATAAAGCACTTATCATTCCTTCAGTGGTATAGAATTCATAGTCCATACTCCCAATGGGATATCTTATAAATGGATGCCACTGGCTATTCAGAGGACAGAATATGTGAGGAAGTAAGAGAAAGAGTATGATTTACTCTGAATTAGTTTATTTTCACAATCAGAAAAACAAACAAAAAAAAAAAAAAACAACAACTCCAAGAGCTGATGATAGTTCAGGACAGCTTGGGTTAGAATGGCAATTATGGATGAAGTCCTAGACTTAGTAAAGAAAAACTGGGTTCAAGTCCTGCTGCTGCCACTCACTAAGTTATAGGGAAAGCACCTAATCATTATGAGTCTTAGGTCCCACATCTTCAAAAGATGGAGCTGATTTGGATATCCTCTAAAATCCATTCCACACATTCACTTCTGATCCTGTGAAGTAATTCTAAAATAATGTCTGTTGAGCACTTGATCAATCAATCCTGGACAATAAGCCTCCCTTATTTATATATTATTATATTTATATTATATAAGAACTCCCTCTTTCAACCACTTGAAATCCTAACTCTTTTCCAAAGCTCCTTTTTGGTTCCCAGAAGATGTGATTTCCATACTACTCTCTCCCCACCCAGTCCATAGTGCACAAAACAAATGATTGTACAAAACATACATTCTGAAACTTAGATATTAGACTTGCATTCTAACATTTAATAAAATAAAAGTTTAATAAAATAATAAAATAAAATAAATAGCTAAGATGGCCATCACTTTATCACTAAGCACATTACAAAATATTATCTTATTTGTCCCTCTTCTCCTCTCCTTCCTCTATTAAGATTGCTGCTCCAGATGCACTAGTTTTTGTGCACCATTGGTTTAAGCTCTAAGCATGTATTATACAAGTACATATTTCTGCATGTTGACTGTCAGCAAATCCTTGGATAATTTCTTTCACATTGTCTCTGATTCCTATAATGGTCTTCCCCCTCATTCTTACTTTTTGACTTCTGTGGTTTCTTTCAAGACTTAGTTCAAATACTACTATCTTCAAGAAGTTTTTCTTGTTTTTTCCCCTCCCAAGTCTTCCAATTCCCACAATAAGAATGCAACCAGAAGTGTAGGCAGGAGAAATGGGAAAACCTTCCTGCAAAGCTAGTATGAGAACTGTACTGAGATCTGTTGACTTCAGACACCCTCTAAATATGAAAATGCCATCATGTTTAAAGATAGTGACTGCTCCATATGGTTTTAGACATAGCTGTGCCATATATAGTTACTGATTTTTCCTTTTCTTTTTTGAGGTTGCTATGGTTACTGTGAAAAACATAAAAGGTTTTTTTTGGGGTAGAGAAATTAAGAAAAATGCTGAACTAGTGAGAAGCTATATTGATTTATCAAAAGTGAATATTTAAGTGCAGAATTATGGTTGGAGAAAGTTGTGTGAACTAGAGCACACATCAGAATCAGGGAGAATTCTGTACTAGGATTCTTAATTATGGGTATGTTATAGCTATACTATGGATATGTTATAGCTAGCCATTTAATGTCTAAAGACAGAGATCCAAAGGTTCCAAGCCCAACAGATTATTTATAACCCCCTAATTTGGCAATGTTAGTTGATCAAAGAGAAGATGAATTTTACTTATGTTTACTCTTAGGTTCTCAAGGCTGGTTGTTACTTAAAACAATACAATTTGATGTTATAAACTCCTATAAATGAGGGCTAACTGATGTTCATTTATTCAACAAACAAACAAACCATTATCTTGGGACCAGAATTCCAAAAATGTAGACTGAATGTACATTTATAAAGGCAGTTATCATTTAGTATGTGTCAGTTGCCAAAGGGAAAACTGGAACATGGTATATTTAAATGGAGGTTATAAGGAAAAGTATGGCACTAAGAAACAGAAAAGCTGGATCCTTCTCTCACCTCTGCTCCTACTTACCATACTACCTTGGCCAGTTCACTGAACTCTAATGCTTCAGTTCTGTTAAATGGGAAATGATTCCTGCCTTGCTTCACCTTGCTGGGATCCTATGAGATTTAGTAAAGTGGTAAGAGCTTTGAAGTTAGAGAAGAAAAAAAAACCCACTTTCAAACTGGGGGAATTATTTTAATAATCTCTCCATTTTAGGCCAGAAAAGAATCATGATGTTCTCCAGACAAATCCCCCTGTGAGCTTGGATTTTCAGATACCTTTCTTATAAAATGCTTACATTCCAGAAGAACTCAGCTGGATAAAATTGTGAAGGGAAAGCCAGTTCCAGTTATTCCTCACTACATTCATTTCTTCTCCATAGTTTCCTTATATTTCTAGCAGTAAACAATTAATTAATGTTTATTTTTGAAGCTGCAACAAAAAAAGACTTATCATTACCTATTATTGTTTGGAAAGCTGTTTTGAAAGTTTCTACTAGAAGACCTTTGATGGAGATGAGATGAGATGAGATGGAGAAAGGTCATTTAGAGATTTGCTGACATGAACTTTCAATAATGAAAAGTATATAACCACCAATAATTATTCTGGTTTTCATTGGTAGATTGGAAGTGAGATGAGAGTAAAGAGATTGGGTGGTAGATACTTGGGAGCACAAGAAAATCTACATTGTGATAAAGAGTTAGTCCAGGGCATCATTTCCTTCCATAATAAAAGAGCAGTTCTCAGAGACAGAACTTTTGTTATAAATGTTTATAGGTATGGGCCATTCATTTTCTATAGAGATTTAGATTTTCCATAGAAATGGATTTTTCAAATAACTGAACTCCATTTAATTTTGATCATATGGTCATATCTTATTTTAATAAATCTGGGATAATATAATCTCCTTAAGATCAAAGAGTATTTTCATTTTTCATCTTAGTATCCCCAGGGCCTAATATGGGGTCAATCATGTATTAGGAGTTCAATCAATGCTTATTGAATTGAATGATATATTTCCCTGTCTCCTGTTTTAACATTTAAACATTTATTATTACTAGGCAGTTGGGTTAAATGACTTGCCAAGGGTAATGCAGTGTCAAATGTCTGAGACCAAAATTGAACTCAGATCCTCTGAATTCCAGAGTCAGTGTTTTGAAAGCTGCCCTTTCCTATATTCTTAAGCAGAGGATTCCAAATATCATATAAACTTTAAAAAAATTATTTGCAATTATCAGTATGGTTTAGAGGAAAGAGTTCATGTTTTTAAGTCAGAGAACATAAGCAATATTTTCCCTAACTCTCCACTACCTTTCTCTTTGAGGTTTTAACGAATGGTTCTCTCCATTGCAAAAGATTCCATGATATGATAATGTAAAAATACTCTTTCTTACTCAGTGTGCTTAGCATACTATAATGCTAAAATTATTGTGTTGTTTATTTTCCTCTCTCCTACCATAGTTTCCCATCATAATCTTCTCCAATAAAATACTTAGTCCACAGGTTGTTTTATTGTGAAATGAGGAACAAACTATGCATAGGAGCTATGGATGGCTATCATCAGCTATGTCTGGGATTGAACCTCAGTTTCCAATTGTAATTAAGATTTCTTATTCCTTGATTTCAAACTTTCAGAAGTAAACTAGGTTGACTAGGACATACTCTGAAAGGTATCTTTCCCACAGGGAACAGAATAAATAAAGGGGAGAAGGTGGGGAATGATATGGTATACTAAGAAGATATGCTTATGATGAAGTCCAGGAATTGAAGGGAGGGAAAATGGAAGAGAATTTGGATGAGGGTCAATGGAGGGATATCATTGTGGGAGTAAAGTACAGGCCAGCTGGACAGAAGGCAGAGATAAAGGGGTCTAGAAAATATATCACAAGCATAACATTATACAGTAATAATGGGGGCTTTCATCATATGGACATCTGCTATAGCTTGCTGTCTGCCAAAAGCAGAGTACCTAATAATACAATTTTAAAGTTAAATCTCATTCTTCAAAAGATAGAAGAATCAACAAAGACAACCATTTTTTCTGAATTTTATTCTGATGAACAAGGAAAAAGTGGTTGCTAAAGTAGGCATGACGGGAACATCAAGCAGAAGAGACTATTCCATTTAGAATTTGTGATAGAAAAGGAGAGGAAGACTTCTGGCCAAGATGACCATCTGAATAGGAGACAGTCTGCCTAACTCCTCCATATCTATTTAAGGAAAACTCATGTTCACCAGAAGGAATAGTTAACAAATTCAATGAGAAATTACAGTAAGTCACATCTACTCCTGAACTTAAAAAAAAAAAAAAGGCATATACCATTCCATGGAAAAGAGGAAAATGCCTTCATTTGGCCACTCCTACCCCTAATCTAAGCAAATTCAACAATCCTGCCTCTTCAGGGCACCAGAGAAGATAAGGCTCTGTGTCCAGGGGCAGCAAGAGTGCATTGCTTTCTTGAGGAAACCTCAGGGTAGGGCTTTGGAAACTGTAAGGGGGTAGCAACAGAAAACTATCAATGCAATTGTAATTAAGATTTCTTATTCCTTGATTTAAAATTTTTAGAAGTAAACTAGGATGACTAGAACATACTCTGAAAGAGCATCTTTTTCACAGGGAACAGAATAAATGAAGGGGAGAAGATAAGGAATGATATGGTATACTAAGAAGATATGTCTTCTCAGTAGAAGATATGTCTTCTTAGTAGAAGACACATCTTTTTTTTTTTTTTTTTTTTACAGTGTGTAAGCTTTCTTTCTTTCTTTTTTTTTTATTTAATAGCCTTTTATTTACAGGATATATGCATGGGTAACTTTACAGCATTAACAATTGCCAAACCTCTTGTTCCAATTTTTCACCTCTTACCCCCCTCACCCCCTCCCCTAGATGGCAGGATGACCAGTAGATGTTAAATATATTAAAATATAAATTAGATACACAATCAGTATACATGACCAAAACGTTATTTTGCTGTACAAAAAGAATCAGACTCTGAAATATTGTACAATTAGCTTGTGAAGGAAATAAAAAATGCAGGTGTGCATAAATATAGGGATTGGGAATTCAATGTAATGGTTTTTAGTCATCTCCCAGAGTTCTTTTTCTGGGCATAGCTAGTTCAGTTCATTACTGCTCCATTAGAAATGATTTGGTTGATCTCGTAAGACACATCTTCTTAATAGAGATATATCTTTGCTGTCAAGGAGCTTGTAATTTATTGGGAGGTAAAATATACCAATAGGTATATACAAAAGATATACACATACATATATATGTATATATAGATATGTGTGAATGTTTGTGTATGTGTATATATGTGTATGTATTTATATATATAATAATAATCTCATAGAAATTAAAGTTGAATTTCTCCCCCTGTAAGTTTAGTTTTGCAAAGTAAGATATTATTGGTGGTAAACCTATCTTCTTTACCCTCTGAAATATTATGTTCCAAGATCTCCTCTAGGTATTATTAGAAACTACCAGGTTTTTTCCAAACCCATCTCTGATTTCTTGGTATTTGAACTACTTCTTTCTGGCTACTTGCAAAGTTTTTCTCTGATGTAAGAGCTCTAGATTTTGACTATTACATTCCTAGGGCTTTTCCTTTTGGGATTTCTTTCAAAAGGTAATTGGTGGATTTTTTTTTTGAATTTTTATTTTTCCTTCTAGTTACAAAAGATCTGGATTTTCTCAAGTCACCTACAGTTCCACAGGGTATATCTTGCCCTGCCTGGGAACCCTCTATGTGACCCTTTCCCTTCTCCCACTTTCAAGTCACACATAGCTTCCTCAATGCCTTGGGACAATTTCGCTAGAGGCTATGAACAATTAGAATTTACCTGCATTCATTTTTTGAGTAACATACTTTGAGTTATTCTGAACTTCTGCTTTCCAGTGTTTAAACCCCATTCTCCATTCTCCATTGATTGTTAATTTCCATCTCCTTTAATTCAGCCTCTGTCCATTCCTTGCCCTCTATCTTCCCTCTCTAAAGTTGTTTTTTGGAATGTTGCTTGGAATCTAGCTTGATACTAGATTTCACATTGAATATTTTCCTTTCTTGTTCCTTCCTTTTTCTTCCTGCAGTGAGCTCTTACTGTTTTCTGATGACATAGATTTCTTGGCTATCCTCTTCAGCCACTGGTTGTACATTCACTTATACCTTCAGCACACTAGTCATGGTAGGGGTAGTACATTACTTTTTGCTCCCCATTGCCATTTCTAGTCTTTGTCTTTGTCACCATCACTCATTAATCTCTCCTCATTTGAGGTTCATTCAATTCGTATTTATCACCTAATCAAGATTCTGGCAGCTGTTAATACATTTCCTGTTTCCTCAATGAATTCAGTCCCTACTTTATAGCTTTTCTCTCCTCTCTAATTGTTGACAGGCTAGGGTATTTCAAAATGCATCTTCATATTTTCACAAATAACTTGACTTCCAAATTTCTTGATTTATTTCCCATGACTTCATTTCTCATGACCTAACCATATACATACTATATACAAAGACATACCCTAAATCTTGCTACCTTGCTTTCATGTTCATGAACTCTGAAATTCCTTTATCTCATCAAAATAGATTGTTATTTGCTTTTTCCCTCTATGTTGTAAACTTAAATCCTTTTTTGATCTCAACATAGTGTCATTCTTTAGCCCCTCATGCCATCATCACTGCATTGGTGACATGCTTTCTCTACTTATCTTGATTCCTTGGTGTAGTTCAACTCATCACAGTCTTTTCTTGAGTCCTTTATTTCTTTAGCCCCGTTAAACTCCAACCTCGGGTCAGTGTCATCATCCCCTGTCTTTACTCCTATTTACATGTTGTTGAACAATGTTGAAGAAAATTAAAAGTGACTGGGCCTACTATGAGTTCGTGTTATATAATCTCAACTAATTTCTCACTCCATTAAGATAAACTTCAATTCACTATTCCACTCATCATAATGCTTTTCCCAAACCTTTTGATTCTTTCTCAAAACAATCACAGTTCCACTCCTCCCCCCCAACTCTCTCAGCTGAAAACTTCTCATTTTCACTGGAAAAACTTAAGGTCATTTACAGAGTTCCTTCTTTTACATTTTTTTTTCTTCTCACATCACTTAGATATCTTCTGCTACTACAATCTCTTTCATCCCTATTTTACATGAAGTGGAAACTCATCTTCTTATCAAGGTAAATCTCTCTACATACACAAGTGATCTCATGCCATCCCATCCTCCAGCAGGAGCATCCCCTTTCTTTTACTAAAAAGTCTTTAATCCTTTCCAGTTCACTGACTGCTTTCATATTTCCTTTCATGTCTCCCTCATCCTCAAAAAGCCCCAAGTTGATCTATTTATTTCCACTAGGTTATATCTTACTTTACTTTAGTCGCTAAACTTCATGAAAAGATTGCATATAATAGATTCCTCTCCTCCCCCCTTCTTTTTTTTAAATAATCTATTCAATCAAAGAAACATTTTCATTACATAGTATAATAAAAAAGATGATTGCACATGAAATTGCAAATCTATTATGTATTTGTTATTCTTTTAAAATATAATAATCATATAAATTTCTTTTTTTTCTTTCCCTCCCATCTTCCTTTCATTATCCCCCCCACTCTAGAAACACAAATATAACCAACTATATATGATATAATATATTATAGATATAATTGTTCTAGACATATTTCTATTTATTAGTTCTTTCTCTAGACACAGATATTGTCTTTCTTCAAATGTCCTTCATAGTTTATTTGGCTATTTATGATAGTCAAAATGACATTCTCTTACTTTCTTCTTAACTACTTAACTTAAACTCTCTGGTTTCTGACTAGCTGCTCCATTATTCAATTGAAGTTACTCTTTTCACAATTATCAATCTTAATCGACAAATTTAATTGTCTTTTTTCAATCTCATATTTCTTGACTTTTCTGTGGCATTGACATTAATTATTCTCTTTTTGATATTTTATTTGCTAGGTTTTCATGACATTGTTCTCTCATGATTTTCTTCTTATTTGAGTGACTGTCCTTTTCTTGTTTCCTTTGCTGGGTTTTCATCCACATCACTCCTTGGCCCTGTCCTGGACCTGATTCTCTTCTTCTGCATCTTGTGATTCCATGAGTTCTCATGGTTTTAAAAAAAATCATCATCTCATGTAGATGACACCCACTCATTTTGTCTAGCCCTAATCTTTTTCCTGACCTCTATTTTTGAGTCTTTACTGCCTTGAAGACATCTTAAATTGGATGCCCCAAAGACATTTTAAAATAAATATGTCCAAAATATAACTTAAAAAAATCTTTCCCCCTAAACTGTTATCTTTTCTTAACTTCCCTATTAGTATCAAGGGCATCACCATATTGCCAATCACCTAGCCTTACAATCTGTGTTATTTTTAACTCCCTATTCTAACCCTCTTTTTTAACTGAGTTAAACATTTTATCTAATGTTACAAATATATTTAATCAAAAAGACCACATCCCATATCACCATCACACTCCTTATTTTTATGCTTTCTCTTTCTTCTTTCTCCTCATCTGGGGCAACTGGGGCAGGTCCACTAACTCCTACATCGCAGATGAGACTTCCAGTGTTTACTTGTTCAGGGCCTTTGTAAATAATCCAGGCCACAATGATTCAACATTTACGCCTGCTACTTTAATGAGAGCAGTAATTTTATCTCTCTTAACTGTAACCTCATTGTCATGAAGGATGAAAACAAGAGTAGATGCAAGTGAGCTCAGAGATGCTATTTCAGGAAATGAATAAGGAAAGACTTGTTTGTAGTAATGTTAGTCATCTACTGAATTTAAGGGTCACACCAATGTGGTTTTAGCTTCTGAAAAAGAACCAAGTATTGTACATTCTCTTTCAGGTTTGACCAAGTGACTATCCAGTCATATCTAGTGACTCCCTATCACTATGTCATATATAAAATTATCTGTTTGGTTTTAAAGCCCTTACTTACCTGCTCCTTATGCAGTCTGGAGTGCTGGGTCTGGAGTCAGAAAGACTCATCTTCATGAGTTCAAATCTACCCTCAGACACTAACCTGGGCAAGTCATTTAACTTGTTTGTCTCAGTTTCCTCATATATAAAATGAACTGGAGAAGGAAATGACAAACTACTCCAGTATTCTTTGCCAAGCAAACCCCAAATGGGGTCACAAAGAGTTGGACATCACTGGGAAAGACTCAACAATACCAACAAAATGTAGTTCTTTCACATATTTTCAGTTTTTTTACACCTTATCTTACTTTCCTCCATATATTCTATGATTGAGTTCCTCAAACTCCTTGTTCTTTAAACATAACATTCCATATCCTGACAGTGTCTTTTCACTGACTGTCTATCCTACTTAGAATTCTCCCTCTTTCTTTCTGCCATCTAGATCCCTGGTTCCCTTTAAGTCTCAGCTAAAGTCTCATCCTCTGCAAGACGCCTTCTCTTCTCTTGCTTAATCTTCATCTTTTTTCTGAGGCTGTTCACAATGTTTCTTGTATAAATTTTGTTTGTTCATAATTATTTGCATCCCCCATTAAATTGTGAGCTCTTTGAGAGTAGGGACTGTTGGTTTTTTTTTTTTATATCCTAGCATTTAGTAACTGGTATGTAACATGTGCTTAATAAATCCTATTGACTGATTTTCAATATAGTGGCCAGTTTGTTTTTTAAGTTATTGCTTTTTAAGGAGTCCAGGGATTCTTCAAATATCACTTTGATCTATTTTCCATTTCAGTTGTATTTAATATCTGATACTTTACATTCCCTTTTTTTCAATCATTTGACCTTATTTTAATATTTTTTTCTGTTTCATAGTTATTGATTTCTATTTGACCTATAGTTTTTTGAGAGTCCATTTCTAAAGTAAGATTTACCACCTTATCTTCAAAAACTATATTTTCTCTCAATTCTTTTCTTTTAAGCTTTTATTTAATTAAAAAAAATCTGTTTTAGGGAAGTTCAGCAGCTATTTAGGGGAATGGTTAAGGAGGGGAGAAACTGCATGCAGAAGACAATTTAGAATGCTATTTTAACAGTTCAGATAAGAAGTGAAGAGAAACTATACTGCAAGGAGTAGAGAAAATGGAATGGACATGAGATGTTGAAACAATTAAAGAAACCAGATTTGGCAACTGATTGGATATGAAAGTGGGAGGTAGGTTTTGAAGAATGGTGGGACCTGCAAAAATAGGGAGGCTAAGAGAAAAGAAAGATTTTTTGGGAAAAGAGAATGAATCTTTTTCTTGTCATGATGAGTTTGTGATATTTATGTATTTCCAAGATGGATTTGATCGGTGGTCAGTTGGAGATGAAGAACTCCAATTAGAATTGTTGATCTGGGGATAATCTTCAAAGACATTATCACTGAATTCATGGGAGCTTATGAATTCACTCACAGAGAAAGCCCAGAGAAAAGGTGAGAGTAGCTAGAACCTTGAGATGCATATGGAAGATAATCTTGCACACAGTAGATATTTAATAAATATTTTTAGCATTGAATTGTTTCCTGTAGACAATGTTTCTTTGGGTAAATGGAGCAGGTTGTGTTGCTCTCAGGTTTCTAGGCATTTTATGTATGAATGATTGAGAGGGTGATCTGAGGAATAGATATACCCAGACTCTTCCCCAGATTCTTTCTGTCAGTTTGATTTTGTTGTCTTCTACAATAAGACATATCAAGTTCAAAAGAATTGCTGACTCATACCAATGAATAGATTCTTAAACCTTCCCAATAACAGAAGACTACTGTCAAGTCTCTTGAAATTTTGATGACCTCTGAGAAAATTCTATTGTGTGTCTCATGAATAATATAGTCCTGGAAGAGCTAAGTTCCTGTTTGATGAAGTAGGATAGTGGCTGGTCAGAGCAAAGGGGCCAATACAATTTGGTAAATTGGAGAATAACCATAAAAATCAGAAAGACAAGAAATCATTAGATTTATTCCCAGGGCAAAAGTTCCCTCTGGTGGTTAGCCGGCCCCTGTTTGACCCTCCATATTCTAATGAATGAATATCTATTAGAAAAAGAGCACTCACTAGTATTCTGTGTATAGAGATAAAAGGAATTAATTTTTTAAATAAGGCTTTAAAAGTTCACTGCCAACTGAGACATGTTCTTTGGCTGAAAATCTTTTTTTTTATCTTTTTAAATAGCTTTTTATTTATAAGTTATATGCATGGATAATTTTTCAGCATTGACAACTGCGAAACCTTTTGTTCCAATTTTTTCCCTCCTTCCCCCAACCCTCTTCCCTAGATGGCAGAATGTCCTGTAAATGTTAAATATATTAAAGTATAAATTAAATACAAAATAAGTATACATGACCAAACTGTTATTTTGCTGTACAAAAAGAATCGGACTCTGAAACATTGTACAATTAGCCTGTGAAGGAAATCAAAAATGCAGGCAGGCAAAAATATAGGGATTGGGAATTCAATGTAATGGTTCTTAGTCATCTCCCAGAGTTCTTTCCCTGGGTGTAGCTGGTTCAGTTCATTACTGTTCCACTGGAACTGATTTGGTTCATCTCATTGCTGAAGATGGCCAGGTCCATCAGAATTGATCATCATTTAGGATTGTTGTTGAAGTATATAATGATCTCCTGTCCCTGCTCATTTCACTCAGCATCAGTTCGTGTAAGTCTCTCCAGGTTTGGCTAAAAATCTTAAAACACTAGGGTCTCAAAAGTATAAAAATTGCAGGTAACCCCAAAGGCACCTAGTAGATATAAGCAGGCTACTATATACCAATGATAACTTGTATGCAAAGAATGGAATGAAAAACTTCAGTGAAGATTTATAAAACTAGAAAAGGAAGTGGGCCAGTCATACAGGGACAGTGAAGAGTAACAGGAAGACAACCCTACTTTACCAGCTTTATTGGACCTGATTGTACACAAGTACAAAAAGAACCAGAGAAAAGTATCTTACACATTGATTATCTCCTCTTTGGAGGATCTAATTTATGTACAATTCTGGGAAAGAACTACACAAGATGAAAAGGTGTGCTGGAGCTGTCATCTGTATTGGTGAAAGGAATGTCTACATGAATGACTAGGTTGTATAGGAGATAGAATACTGGATTTGGAATTAGTAATAATCTGAATTCAATTCTACTTCAAAAACTGTGATTCTAAGCAAGTCACTTAGAAACTTTGTTTCTACTATCTGTGTAATAATTTTAGAGCAATAACTTTCTTGATTTAGGGTAATGGTGTCTGACTCTAATAGAAATTGAGGCCATTACACCATTTATAAGGAATCCCTGTGCATGTATATTGACTTAGAAAACAGCATATTAACATTATCTATGTTATACTGTATCTTTATTTTGTTAAATATTTCTCAATTATATTTAGACTATACTTGAGAGTTTTACTAGCCAAGTAGCTCACAGTCTATAATGGGCCAGCACTCTATACTTGAAACAAGGATTCTTACAAGATGCCAACTCAGTGGAATTGATAAGATAATGGTTATCTAGTTTAGCATGGTAATTAATAGTTCTCTAGTTTACATGTACTTAGTACTTAATATAGTTCTATAAGATTGACACCTATTCTACAAGATTTACACCTAAAATGATGTAATTATAATAGAGTATATCAGAGCTAACAAGGACTGGATGAGAGACTCCATCTTTGATCATTACAGTACTCGTCATCTTGGTTCTCTAAGGAAAAAGAATTAGAGCCAGACAAGTGGAAACTAGTAGGAGAGTAATTAATTGAATATTATAACGATAATGGTCCTGATTCAATTCCTAAAGAAGCAGTCTATACATATAACAATACAATTGGCTTTAGGGAGTTACATAAGTTATAGAATAAGGAAAAAGAAGAAAGTGCAGGAGGGAGAGGGTACTATTGTAGCAGTTGAAAAGCATGAAGAATTAGATAAGAAAGGAGTTAAGTACAATGCTGAGCCATTAGGGCACTCCCCATCCCTTGACCTACCCCCTCAATTAACCCTTCATGGGTGGAGAGAGAAGGAGGAGGGGAGGGGCAGTAACATAACAGCACCACTTATGAAGCAGTCTATGACAAGATTACAAAAGGCATTATTTAAAGCAAAAAAAGAGGGTAGGATACATCAGGTCAAGAAAGGAGAAGATACAATCCTTTTGATTTGGAAATTATAAAGGAGTTGAAAAGGGGTTGCACTCTTTATGGGGCTACATCGACTTATATTAGGATAATATTAGAGAATTTAGCTTATGAAATTTTAACCCCTAGTGATTGGAAATCTATAGCAAGGACATGTTTAGAACCTGGACAAAACTTGTGGCTTTTGGAATATAGTGAACTATGTTGAATACAAGACAAACAAAATAGGCAAACTGGAGTTAAAATACCAGTCACCTTTGATCAAAAGATCAGTATCCAGACACTTTAGTGCAGATTAATTACCCTATGATAGCATATGAGCAAATTGCTGTTGCTGCTATCAAAGCATGGGGCACCCTCCCAGGAAAACAAGATAGAGGAGAAACCTTCACAAAAATAGTGCAAGGTCCAAATGGACCCTTTGCTGATTTTGTGGGATGTCTTCAGACAGCTGTCATACGAATTATTGATGAAAATGCAGAGACTCATCAATGCTTTCAATGTGGTAAAGTAGGGCATTTGAAAGCTCAGTGTTGGCATAGAGATAGACTGAGAAGACAGGATGAGAGAACGAGACCCAAAACCCTGTGTCCAAAATGCAACAGTGGCTTCCATTGGGCCTCAGAATATAGATTGGCTCAAGGAAATGAGAGGTGGGGCCCAGCTCCAAGACCTCAAACAAAAAACAGGTGGGGCATGATGGCTGCCGAGTTTACACCCAGAGAGTCTTTAGAAGTTCAATATTCTGGTATGATCAGTCAGCAGAGAAGCAATCAGATGGGAGAAAGGGATTACAATTGGGGAGAATACAGGCTTTATAACCCAGCAGACGAACAGTGTCCAGTGTGAGCAGCTCCAATATAATTTCCAGGTGATTTGGAGAGAGCCAGAAAGTGGTGAATGGAAGGGACTAGATAGGTTAACTGCTTGGGGGAGAGGGTTTGCTTATATCTCTCCAGATGGAGAAGGAATCAGATGGGTGCTAATGAGCTGTATTCTCCTTGTCTATCAGAGAGAGACAGAAAAAGGGAAAAAACCTCAAGACAAAGGAGAAGGCCTAAAATTGCTAATGTTTAAGGAATTATTTTTTTCCCTTTTTTTTTTTTGCTGAGGTAATTGGAGTTAAGTGACTTGCCCAGGTCACACAGCTAGGAATTCTTACTGTTATCTTCATCCTCTTAAACAGGTAAGCTCGGGCTTTATCAAAATTACCTTCTGAAGAAATTTGCTGTTCTTGGGAGATAAAAGGTGAGTTCAATAACCAAAGAAAAAACCTTTTGTTTAGATTTCTTATGAAAATAAAAAGTAATCAATGAATATACATTTTTTTAGGAAAAGCTCTTATTGAGCAAAAAAATAAAATACAGCATCATGGAGACCTATGAGTAGACAGAACTCGAGGCCAGAATTCTTTGTAACATACTACAAAAACAAAAATCAACTTTTCAATGGTGATCCTTATACAGCTCTGAGATATTGCTACATGGTGACTAACAAGGTAGAAAATTCATAGCTCACCAAGAGGTCATTCATAGCCCAGGAAATGAACTTAGCTCCCCAATATTGAATCAGGAGATAGACTCTTGAGGAAACATGAGTTGGTTGTTGGTGCCATTGAGATATGGACCTTAAAAGGAAGAATATTATCCAGAATTGGTCCACTGTTGCCTTCTTCAACAACTGGAAAGAACCCAGAGTCCCAAGTGGGGGAAAAATTAGGAAAATTCAACAGTTGGCTTCCAAAGTAATTTTCAACCAAATTTGGAACAGATCTCAAATGTTCCCTGGACTTAATGCTGTTTAATACAGATGAACAATGAGCAGGAGAAAGGAAGTAATAAAGGGGAGGGAGGCCATAAAAGATGATTTATGGTAGAGAGGAAGTCCTAAGATCAGAAACTTGTATGAATCCCAATCATAGACCCATCTGGAGACAATCCAACAATGAGATCAAAATGTAAAATGAGAAGGTTTCTGGGGGATATTAAAATTTGTAAAAGAAGGTATTACTTATTTTTGGCTTGAAATGAACACTTGAATACTTGACCACCTTAAATAGCTATATAACAATGGCAGTGTTTTTATTTTATTCATTTTTTCAGCTGTCATCAGCCCCCAAACACCTAAACACACTATTTCTTTCATTTACTTCTTGCTATCAGCAATTTAGTAAATTAGTAAATTACCTACTGGGTTAAAAAAAACAGGAAGAGATGCTCTTGTTCCAATAGGTTGTTCCATTTAAGATATCAAGTTCTCATTTTGAGAACTTGGATTTAGGTTCTAATAAGAGAATAAATCATTGCCAAAACAGATTTTATGTATATGCACTCATAGACTCACTAGTATTTTTGTATATATGTACATATTTATAATACAGTTTAATACACATATGTATATGTATATACACATATGAATACATACAGAAGGAAAGAGATTCAGTGGTTCAATTACAGGTTAGATGTCTTTAGTTGGAGACCTAGCTCCACTATTAATTTACCATATGTTTTAAGCCAATTTCATCATGGCTGGAAGCCCATCCAGCTGTGAAACAGTGATAATGCCTGTATCCCTTCTATTCTGCCCATGCTTAGAGGGAGATTCCACAAAAACACGCTAAAACTTTTGCACTTAACAAAAGTTACTGTATTCACTATCAGTACATGACGTGTGCACACTTATGGACAACATGAAATTCAGTTGACCTGAAAGATAAACAACTCTTGTTGAGAGATAACTAAGTAGGTATTACATCCAAATAGCAGTCCTGAGTGAAACAAGATTATGAAATGAAGAACTGCTTACCAAAGTCAAAGATGAATACATGCTTTCTTTTTCTTTTTTCAGTAATGGAAGAAGTGTAGGGGAGTGGTAGGAAGCTGATGTACCTTTTGTAATTAAAACTAATCTAGTCAAAAATCTTGTATGACTATCAAAAGTTGTGAGGGAAAGATTCATGACAATGTAATTGCCACTTGTAGGAAAGTATTGTACCACCATCATCAGAACATATGTTTCTATTATGAGGTCAAAGAAAAATTTTGTGAAGAACTTGAGACTCGCATCATAGATGTGCTTATAATTCTGGGTAGCTTTAATGCTAGAGTAGGCACAGACTACTAGACATGGCAGGAAAGCAAAAGCAATGGTCACTTACACTGAAAACCTGTGTATCCCTTGCCTTTTTCATCAACAACACAGTTTTACATATACCTAAATGCAATAAAACTTTGTTGACATACTTTCACAGCAAACATTGGTATTTAATAGACTATGTAAGAAGAAAGGACAGGATGTGAGAATAATGAAGGAAATACCGGGCACACACCTGCATTTTTGATTTCCTTCACAAGCTAATTGTACAATATTTCAGAGTCTGATTCTTTTTGTACAGCAAAATAACGGTTTGGTCATGTATACTTATTGTGTATCTAATTTATATTTTAATATATTTAACATCTACTGGTCATCCTGCCATCTGGGGGAGGGGATGGGGGGGTAAGAGGTGAAAAACTGGAACAAGAGGTTTGGCAGTTGTTAATGCTGTAAAATTACCCATGCATATAATCTGTAAATAAAAGGCAATTAAATTAAAAAGGAAATACCGGGCACAGTGTGCTGGGCTTTATCTTTTTCAAGCTAAACATTAACATTTAGCAAAAGTATTGGCCTCAAGGCATCTCCAGGGGAGAGAGAAGGAAGGAAAAAAATTTTTAAAAATGAAGTTACATGATAACTTCATTATATACTTTCTAAAAGAATAGTAAATTATATATCATATCCAGAAAATTGTGCAATCATCTTTCCCCCATTCTGTTATATAAATACTTGTTTTATTTCTTAAATTTAGAATAAAATAAAATTTAGGAAAAGATATCATTCCCTGATTAATTTGAAATCTTTCTATTGGGAAAATTTATAAATTGTTTAAGGCATACATTTATTACACTTTAAAAAATTGTAATGGAGAAAGGATTATGGGAGTAGGTCTGAAAATTCCATGTTCTCCAAATTTCCCATACAAACAAGTCAAAATAGTACCTCAGGGTGAATGTAGAATGGTAAAAAATAAAGAAGAATTGGGGCAAAACAGGGGTCCTCCTGGGTCAATCAGAGAAGTTCTAAAAAAGAGAGCTGTTTGGCCCTTGTGAGGTGGAAACGCTTCTAGGCTAGCTCTGCTGAAAAGCAAGTGATGAGTCCTGGGACTAAATGGTTTTTTTTTAATTAAAGCTTTTTATTTAAGAAGCATATGCATGGGTAATTTTTCCAACATTGACCCTTGCATAACCTATTGTTCCAAATTTTCCCCTTCTTCTCCTCATCTCCTTCCTTATCTGGCAGATAGTCCAATATATGTTAAATATGTTGAAATACATGTCAGATCCAATATGTGTATACATATTTATAGTTATTTTGTTGCACAAGAAAAATCAGATCAAAAAGGAAGAAAAAGAAAAACTGAGAAAAAATGCAAGCAAATAACAACAGAGGAAGTGAGAATGCTAGGATGTGTTCCACATTCTGTTCCCATGATTCTTTCTCTTGGTGGAGATGGTTCTCTTCATCACTTGCACAAATGGAACTGGTTTGAATCATCCCAGTGTTGAAGAGAGCCACGTCCATCAGAACTGATCGTTGAATACTCTTATTGTTGCCATGTATAATGATTTCCTGGTTCTGCTCATTTCACTCAGCATCAGTTCATGTGTCTCTCCAGACCTGTCTGAAATCATCCTGCTGGTCATTTCTTACCAAACAATAATATTCCATAATATTCATATACCACAATTTATTCAGCCATTCTCCAATTGATGGGCATCCACTCAGTTTCCAGTTTCTTGTCACTACAAAGAGGGCTGCCCCAAATATTTTTGCACATATAGGTCCCTTTCCCTCCTTTAGATTCTCTTTGGGATATAATCCTAGTAGTAATACTGCTGGATCAAAGGATATGCAGTTTGATCACTTTTTGAGCATAGTTCCAAATGTATTCATGTGTACATATATATGTACAAATATATATTATATGTATATTTGTGTCTCACTCTGTATACACACATATATTTGTACTTAATTGTAGCCTACTTGGGGTAAGGAAAGTAAGGAAGGGAAAAAAGAACAAAATAAAAAGTACATATCAGAAAACAAAAGAAAACTTGTACAGAAGCAAAGATACACCACTCTGAACACAATGTGAAATATTTATTATATAGGCTTTCTTGAAATGGAAATTTATTCCTTTATATTTTGAATCCTCTCATGTTTATGTTGCACATGGCAATATTTCCCCCCTTTCTTATTTTGAATTCAAGTTGAAAAGTAAATAAATAAAAAGTGTAATCAAATTGAATTATCATATTTACTCACATGAGTGTGACATCAAAAGACTTGGATTCAAATCTATCTTTGATACTCATTGTTACAGGCGTGAGTTTCAGTTAGTCAATTAACCATTCTAGGCCTCAGTTTCCTACTATGTAAAATTGTTAATTTTAAACAACCTGCCCCAGATATATGGAGGAAACTGCATAAGCCAGATTTGGTCCCTCAAATTTCTACCTTAAAAACAGATGTTGGAGTGTTTAATTATAGGAATCAGGCTGTGGCCGCGGAGAAAGGCCATGGAACTAAAGTGAGATTTGGAGAAAAGTCCCTACTTTTGGCTGCTATTTCCAGGAACTATAAAAATCCATGCTTTAAATTCCCCAGTCCTTGTCCTGAGTTCGAGTAGGAGAAGCACTGGAGGAGGGACTGTCTACAGGGGTTCAACTGTCCCCCCCCCAATGCCCTGCCCTCTGGAAGGAGTTTGGGGCTTGGTCAAGTTCATCCTCCATCCACCATGATAGCCCAACACCTGGTAGCAGTAAGACCATTGGATTTCTTTTTGGGCTTCTTGCTCTGCAACTCTGGTCTCTCTTACCCCTCCCCTATAGAGTGGGGATTGCAGGGGAACTCAAGACCTGTCTTGAGACATCTCCTCTGCCTCACCAGCTTGGTGACCTGTAATTTAAATGTTCATTTATTATTCCCTTCTATCCTGTTCCCTTATTGGGGTGTGATTTAATGGTGAAATTGGTGATCCAATTTTCTCTTCTCATACCTCCAGAGAAATTTTTTACATATGAACTTTTAGTTAGAGAGTTAAGAGATCTTAAGATTCAGTACATTTTAAGCTTGGACAGCCATTAGAGGTTTTAACTCCCCACCTGTCCAGAGCATTTTAGTAGCCAAAGGGCACCAGTGGCTTTCGAGTGGGAGACTTATTTATCAAACGCTCCTGCTAGAAACCCCGGAACTAACTCTCCGAGTGTGCCACACCCTAAATCCTGCCCATCCTGCTCCCTGACCCCTCCCAACCGGGAGAAATTATCCATAATTGTGAAGAAGATCTAGATTCTGTCTATTCTAGCAGATCTGACTTAAGGGAAATTCCCCAGAGAGTCCAGTCTTCTTGAAAATGGGGAAAGAAAGGCAAGTTATTTTGTGGTGACTCCCAATGATACCCTAGAAGCTAAGCCATTGCCTTCTGAGACTTCTGACCAGAAGGCTGAACTTATTGGCTATCAACATCCTTAAGCTTTGGAACTAAGGAAGGGAATGAGAGTGAATAGTTATACTTTGCATACTCACCGGGCTATATGGAGAGAGAGGGATCTGTTGATAGCAAAGAATTCTCCCATTAAATAAGAAGGAGAAATTCTGCATCTGTTGCAATCTGTTGCAAGGGAGGTTTCAGTCATTTTGTAAAGGACACCAGAAGGGAGATTCTCTTCAGGCCAAGGGAAACAGGTTTGCAGATTCAGCTGTTAAAGCTGCTGCCTGTTTACCTCTGACCATGGCACCTTTAATCCCCCAGCTCCCTGATTCTTATACCCCTTCCTATAATTCACAGGAGAAAACCCTTGCAGAAGAAAGGGGGTACATCCTTTCTCCTTCTGGCTAGTTTCAAATGTTCTCAGACTACCTCTTAATCCTAGAAGTACATCAGTGGAAACTGATCTTTGCCCTCCATCAGGCTATGCACCTGGGGAGAAATGCTCTCCAGTCCCTAGTGAAACACATTTTCACTAGTCACAAGGTGGGAGAAACAATTAAACAGATCTGTCAGGCCTGCCCAATTTGTGCCCAAGTGAATCCTGAGGGAGCTGTTAAACCTCCTCTCCTGAAGCTAGTTCAGAGAAGGGGCACATACCCAGGTGGAGATTGGCAAGTAGACTTTATGCAAATACCCCCTTGCAGAGGGTTTCAAACTGCTTTCAGTTTTGTTAATTGGGTAGAAATTTTTTTCCTGCAGGGCTGAGAAGACTCTGAAGGCATCAAAGCATTTTCTAAGCCTGCCTAAGCTCCTTGCAGAGAGACAAAGAGTTCAACTTTTACTTCTCAAGTATTTCAGAGTTCTCCTGTGAGCACTCTGGAGAAAGAAGGGTGGAATGGACCTGCATTCTTCTTTCCCTTGCTTTCACTCTTCTACCTAACTTTTTCTCACTACAAATATGAAAATTCTTTGCTCCCAGCATTTTCTCTCCTCCTTTTCTTGATTAGCATTCTATGCCCCTGCCAGCAGTTAACTCCTTAGCATTCTAAGACCCCTTCCAGTAGTTAACTCCTTAACTACTTTCAGTTAAGGAGCTCTATGGACAGTGGGGGTTATCAGCATCCTTAAGGCAGTCCACAGATGGGACCTCATGCATTTTTTGAAAAAAAGTCATCTTCTTCATTCTGGATGACACTCCACTTTTAATCTGCTCCTGAGATTTGTTTCTTCTAGGCATCAAGGTGCAAATTTTCAACTGTTCCTTCAGCCTGAAGATCATGGGATGACTGACTGGGGCACACAACATCCCTTAGATGTTGCTACTGCTGTTTCAGATCTCACACGTCCCCTTCTGGCTTGAACCCCCCCTCGTAAACTTAGGGATATCTCTACGACCCTTGTCAGCTCAAAGAAGTTACAGTAAAATGAGACCTTTGCCCCTTTACCCTAAGTGAATTTGGGGGGTAACTGCTTGAGGGGAGAAATGATGCAGGTGAACTCTGAAATTGTGTCCACTTTAATCTGTAAAATAATCACTCTGAAATTGTGTCCCCTTGAATCTGTAAAATAATCATTCTGAACCTGTGTCCCCTTTGATCTGTAAAAGAAGGGAGATTCGAGGTCTCCCAGAGTCAGGGAGGGAGCATATCTTCCATATGTGCCTTTTTCTAAGATAAGCATCATCATTCAATTGGAAATCTCGGGCAAATCACCCCCCCATTGATCTTTTGGGATCCCCATCTAGGAAACTCCAAATTCTGGAAAAAGCCTTCAAAGTAATTTCATTCATTTGGGAGATCTTGGGTCTGATAATCAGTTTAAACTGCCCCCAGTCCAAGATTTAAAATATGTTTCTCATAAAATCTGTTTCTGTTAACACATTCTTTGCAAATCTCTTCATTAAGACATTTGTCCTCTAAGAGAGAGCCTTTTAGTGGAAAAAATTAAAACTTCATTTTTGCCACTAAGATATCGGTTTGTGAATTCTTTCATGTTGAACCTGTCCCTCCGACCAAAAAGGGGATTCTCAAATCAATTCTCTATCACTAGAACAGCATTAAAATGAAAGGGTTGGACTAAATGACCTCTTGAGATTCCTTCCAGCTCAAGAGTTATGACCCTATTATTTCTCCTCTCCACATACAAATATGCCCTTTAAAAATGGTTATTTTGCTGCTAAAAAAGGAGCAGAAAGCAAGGAACTATCCCAGTATGCTGGTTCAGCATTCCCTTAGGCAGAATCTCTGAAGACTTGACCAGAGCAGTCCTTCCCTATTAACACCTTTTTTTTTTTTTAAACAACTATCCCAATTACACGGTTCTTCAACTGCTGGGACAAAGCTGTGACTCATATTGATACTGACAAGCAAAGCAGTCTGCCAAGAAAAGAAAAAGATAGGAAGAGAAAGAAATTATACATTTCCTCCTCAGAATTCAGACTATTCAGTTTATGTAGAATTCTTGACCCCTTTGAATGCTTTCTGTGGTATAGGTATGACCACAATTATTTTAATTGAAAATAAACATTTATTGAGAACTTGCTTTGTACAGGACACAGTGCTAGGTGCTATATGTTATACCAGTCCCTGATAGCAAGTCATCACTAAATATTTACTGGTCCTCTACAGCAGTGATGTCAAACTCAAATAGAAATGTGGCCATTAAGCTATCCATAAGAATCTCATATTGACTTAGAAAACCACAAATTAATTTTATTTTTGTTCATTTGTATTTTTACTATATATTGTTAAAATTTCCTGGTTTATTTTAATCTGGTTTGCGCAACATTCAGGACCATAATGAATTTTTGATTTATTGGTTACTTTTCAGTTCTTTTACTGGCTCCTAACTTATCTGAAGAATTGATGCCATGTTAGTCATTTGTTCTCCTTGTCATTTCCTGGGAAAGTTTCTAGTTTTCCCCCATTGCATATGATGCTTACTGACGGTTTTAAATATATGCTCTGACTATTTTAAGGAGAAGTCCATTTATTCCTATCCCCTCAAGTGCTTTTATTAGGAATGGATGTTGGATTTTATCAAATACTTTTTCTGCATCTATTGAGATGATCATATGGTTTTTGTTAGTTTGGTTATTGATATAATCAATTATGCTAATAGTTTTCCTAATATTGAACCAGCCCTACATTCCTGGTATAAATCCTACTTGGTCATAGTGTATTATCCTGGGGATGATTTTCTGTAATCTTTTTGCTAATATTTTATTTAAGATTTTAGCATCAATATTCATTAGGGAGATTGGTCTATAATTTTCTTTCTCTGTTTTCAGCCTACCTGGTTTAGGTATCAGTACCATGTCTGTGTTGTAAAAGGAATTTGGTAGGACTCCTTCAATCTCGATTTTTCCAAATAGTTTATATAGCATTGGAGTTAATTGTTCTTTAAATGTTTGGTAGAAATCACATGTAAATCCATCTGGTCCTGGGGATTTTTTCTTAGGGAGTTCTATTTCTTTTTCTAAAATGGGACTGTTTAGGACATTTACTTCTTCCTCTGTTAATCTGGGCAAGCTATATTTTTGAAGGTATTCTTCCATTTCATTTAGGTTGTTGAATTTATTGGCATAAAGTTGGACAAAGAAACTCCTAATTATTGCTGTAATTTCCTCTTTGTTTGTGGCGAGTTCTCCCTTTTCATTTTTAAGACTAGCAATTTGATTTTCCTCTTTCCTTTTTTTAATCAGATTTACTAAACCTAATCAGGTCTGTCTCCTTTGTTGGGTTTTTCATAGAAGCAACTCTTAGTTTTATTAATTAATTCAATAGTTTTTTACTTTCAATTTTATTGATCTCTCCTTTTATTTTTAGAATTTCAAGTTTAGTGTTTGACTGGGGGTTTTTAATTTATTCCTTTTCTAGCATTTTTAGTTGCAAGCCCAATTTGTTGACCTTCTCTTTCTCTATTTTATGCAAGTAGGCCTCTAGAAATATGAAATTTCCCCTTACTACCACTTTGGCTGCATCCCACACATTTTGGTATTACGTCTCATTATTGTCATTTTCTTGGGTGAAATTATGAATTATGTCTATGATTTGCTGTTTTACCCAATCATTCTTTAGTACGAGATTATTTAGTTTCCAATTATTTTTTGGTCTATTTTCCTCTGGCTTTTTTCATCATGGTCTGCAAAGGATGCATTTACTATTTCTGTCTTACTGCATTTGAGTTTGAAGTCCTAATATATGGTCAATTTTTGTATGGGTTCCATGAACTGCTGAGAAGAAAGTGTACTCCTTTCTGTCTCGATTTATTTTTCTCCAGAGATCTATTATATCTAATTTTTCTAGTATTCTATTGACCTCTTTGACTTATTTATTTTGTGGTTTGATTTATCTAATTCTGAGAGTACAAGGTTGAGATCCCCCACTATTATAGTTTTGCTGTCTATTTCTTCTTGCAGCTCTCCTAATTTCTCTTTTAAGAATTTAAATGCTACACCACTTGGTGCATATATGTTTAATATTGATATTGCTTCATTATCTATGCTACCCTTTAGCAAGATATAGTGCCCTTCTTTATCTCTTTTAATTAGATCAATTTTTGTTTTTGCTTGATCTGAGATCAGGATGGCTACTCCTGCTTTTTTGACTTCACCTGAAAAATAGTATATTCTGCTCCAACCTTTTACCTTTACTCTGTAGGCATTTCCTTGCTTCAGGTGTGTTTCCTGTAAACAACATATTGTAGGATTCTGGCTTTTAATAAATTCTGCTAACCACTTCTTCTTTATGGGGGAGTTTACCCTTCCACATTTATGGTTAAAATGACCAATTCTGTATTATTTGCCATCTTGTTAACCCCTGTTTATGCTTTTCTCTCTTCTTTCCCCCTTACCCTCCTCCCCAGTATTAAACTTGTGAGTACCACTTGCTTCTCCGTCTTCTCTTTTTAGTATCCCTCCCCCTGCCTTAGAGTTCCTCCCCCATCTTACTCCTTTTCCTCACAGATTCTGTATTCCCTTCTGCTTAGCTTATTCCTTCCCTTTTCATTTTTCCCTTCCCACTTTTCAGCGAGGTGGGAGAAGTTTCACCATAAATTGAATATGTCCAAAATTTTTCTCTTTAAGTCAATTCTGATGGCAGTAAGATACCCACTATATTCATCCCCCTCCATTCTTTCTCTTAGATATAATAGGTTTCCTTTGCCTGTTCAGGAGATGTAGTACCCCCATTTTACCCTTTTTCTGGTACAATGTCTTTTCTACCTCTAGTTTCTAGAACAAGGTATACATGTATTCTTTATACATCTTTATAGCAGAAATATAGTTCCCAAGATTTCTTTTTACCTTTTTAGGTTTCTCTTGAGTTCTATATTTGTAGGTCAAACTTTTTGTTAAGTTCTGGTTTTTTCATCAAAAATAGGTGAAATTCACTTATTTCATTGAATGTCCATCTTCTTCCCTGGAAAAAGATGCTCATTCTGGCTGGGTAAGTTATTTTTGGTTGCATACCGAGTTCCTTAGCCTTTCGGTATATTCCAGGCCCTTCGAGTTCGATCATTTAATGTGGACGCTGCTAAATCCTGGGTAATCCTTATTGTGGTTCCTCTATACTTGAACTGGTTTTTTCTAGCTGCTTGCAGTATTTTTTCCTTTGTCTAATAGTTCTGGCATTTGGACACTATATTTCTTGGTGTTTTGATTTTAGGATCCCTTTCAGATCAATGAATTCTTTAAATGTCTATTTTGCCCTCTGTTTCTATAACATCTGGGCAGTTCTCTTTGATCATTTCTTGGAAAATAGGGTCTAGGCTCTTTTTTTTCATCATATTTTTCAGGAAGTCCAATAATTCTCAGATTATCTCTCCTATATCTATTTTCCAGGTCTGTTGTTTTCCCAAGAAGGTATTTGACATTTTTCCCCCATTGTTTCATTTTTTTGGTTTTGCTTGATTGATTCTTGGTGTCTCCTCCAGTCATTCAATTTCATTTGTTCGATTACGATTTTCAATGAAGTATTTTCTTCACTCACTTTTTTAATTTTCTAATTGTCCAATTGAGTTTTTAAGTGAGTTGTTTTGTTCTATGGAATTTTTCCCCATTGTTTCATTTTTTTGGTTTTGCTTGATTGATTCTTGGTGTCTCCTCCAGTCATTCAATTTCATTTGTTCGATTACGATTTTCAATGAAGTATTTTCTTCACTCACTTTTTTAATTTTCTAATTGTCCAATTGAGTTTTTAAGTGAGTTGTTTTGTTCTATGGAATTTTTTCCATTTCGCCAATTTTGTTTTTTAGAGAACTATTTTTTTTTCCAACTCACTAATTCTGTTTTTCAAGGATTTGATTTCTTCATCCACTCTATCTTTAAATGAATGGGATGGCTTATCCAGACCCTCTTGCCAAGCTTCCCTTTCCTTTTCCTATTTTTTTCTTCTAGCTCTCTTGTGAGAGCCTTTTAAATTTCTTCTATGAGAGTCTTGTGTGTTGGGGACCAATTCATATCCCCGTTTGAGGATTCATCTGGAGATAGTCTGTTTTTAATCTCCTCCGAGTTTAAAGTCTGCTCTCTATCCGTATAGAAACTGTCAGTGGTTAAGGTCTGTTTAAATTTTTTCCTCATTTTGTCAGAGAAGAATCAAAGACAAACTAGCAAAGAAAAAAAGAAAAGAAACCCCAAATGGAATCTGATTTTTGGGGGGAGGGGGCTGGGTGGTATTACTGAGCTTCCTCTACACCTTCCAACTACGTGGAGTTGCCTCCAGAGGGGGCAGCAGCGAGGCACTAACAGGACAGCAATGGCTGCACTCTGAGAGCATGCTGAGACACTGTGGGGGAGGGATGTCTAGATCCCCAGAGACTCCAGCTGTATGGGGTTATATTCTTCACCTCCTGTGTTTTTAGCTTCTCTGCTTGTCTGCTGGCTTGTTGTCAGGGCAAAGTATGCAATCCTGTAGCAAAGCTCTCCCCACAGAGCTGCCTGCCGAGCTCTCGCTGCCACTGTCTGTCCTCAGCCTGTGCCCGATCTAAAACTGTCCTGACCTCGAGCAAAAACAGACCTTTCCTAGCGAATTTCAAGGATGTCTTCTCTTGGTAATTATTTGTGTTTTTTTTTCAGTCAAGCATTAATTCAGAGGCTTGTCATGAAATGAATTCTGAGAGAAAACGTGGAGCTTACGCAGCTGCGTGTCTCCTCTCCCCCATCTTGGCCGGAAGTCCTCCCCTTGTCATTTCCAAAATAAATATCACTCCTTGCAGAGAAAACAGAAAGGAAAAGAATTAAGCAACTTTGCCTTTTCACTGTGGTCAATTATTGTTATCCCATTTCTACCCAAAGGTCCTTCTCTTCATTGAGCCTTCTTTTCCTTCCAACATAATTAAAAATTAAAACAAAAGAAGACAAAAGAAACCAACCTGCAAAACCTTTTGTTGTTCTTAGATTCACTTGTCAGTTTCAGGTTCTGAAGATTTATTCTAAGATTTAGCATTCTTAGACACTATTTTAAAAAGACTATACAATGATTATCTTTATCTTCCATTGTTTTTATTTCTATGTTCTTTATATTTCCTTTAAAATCTAAGTTAGGTGGTGAATTTCTTGTGTACACCTCAATTCCTTCAGATAAATATGTTCCCTTCCACCCCTTTACTGGAATTGTTTCCCTTTATATTTTCAGAATTTCATTCCTGAGTTTTTTTCTGTCTGACTTCCCCTGAAGCATATTTAGAAGATAACCCTACTTATCACTCCTTGGAAAACTTTGAAATCTACTTTCTTAAAATCTAGGGTGTTTGTCAGACTTGTGATCAGTTTCTTTGAAGATTTTCCTCATTTCTAACCCAATAACGACCAGTTCCTGTTGGTGAGAATTAGATCCAGAACTTCATTTACCCATATTGTCCATATTGTTTCCTTTACCTTTTGAAGAATAAAGTGATTAACAAGATAATTGAAAAAGCTTTCATGACTCTGCTTTGGCAGAGAGAAAGCTCCAGGAGGTGGCTGGATAATTTACCTTTCTAATTACTATTATATCATGTCTTGCATGCTATGCTTGTGATTTATTTCTCAGATTTCTAATCTATTTCCTATTTCTGTCAATTTGTTCTGTTGAATATCCAAAGTGTAACATCACTTCTGTTTCTATCTCCATTTACCTTCATCTTAATATTCTCCTTCACACTTGCTTGGTCTGGTTCCTGGATCCCTCACTTAAGTATTTCTTATACAATGCTTATCAATCTCCAGAAACATTTACCTATGCTACTTATTTTTAACAATATGTATACTACCAGAGTCATTATTTAGCTATGGGTTTTATCAAATCCAGACTCAGTGAGGAGACCTCTGGGAGCCAATATGACAAGAATAAGCAGTAAATCACAGGAAGTGTCTCATATTCACCTTCAAACAACCATAAAGTAATACCCCCAAACAAATCCTGGAACAGAAAAACCAGCAAAAAAATGGAGTGAAACAAACTTTGAGCCCTGGAAACTTGGAGGATTGGTAGGTAAGGTCTTTCTCATTCTGGTACCAGGGGAACACAGTCTAGGACAGAAAGCATTCAGGAAGCCAACAGCAAGAGGCACCCCCAAAAATCTGTGGGAAATCCTGCCCAGTACAGTAGAGTAGGCAAATGCCAACACCCAGAATTCTTTATTTGCCTCAGTATAGCCAGGGGAATAGACATATTCCAACTCTGAGAACTGCCACATGTTTCATTGTAGCCTTGGGCAAACCGGCAACCTCCAGTGGTAGAACTCAAGTAATTCAGTGTAGTGCTGGGCAAAGAGTTGGACAACAACCATACAGTTGCCTAAGCAAGTACAAAGCCACAAGTGAACAAGATTGCCACTTGTTTCAGTATCCCTGAGGAATCATAGAAATATCCACCAATCTCAGCATACTCCAGATATCAGCACTATGACTTTGGCTTAGTAGATCAACTGCCAAACCTCTACAGCCTTCAGTATGGCTAGTCACCCTCCCTCCCCTCACTCTATTCTCTCAGCCTAGAACAGACATGAGGGGCTGCTGTGGCTTTAGGTCAACATCAGTGCAGCCAAGACCTACAACCTCTGGAACAAGAAGCCTGAGGAGGGTATCTGTCCCTTTCCTGTCCCCTTCAGGAACAGAGCTCAAATCTAAAAGAAAGGAAAAAGAACAGAAAAAGATGATCAAATACCAAATTTAAAAAAATCTGATCAAAGAAAGTTGGTGATATGGTGATAGAGAAGATCAAGACAAACTTAGAAGAGTATAACATCAAAACAACTATGGACAAAATCCCAAAGAAAAATGGGAAACAGTCTCAAGCTCAGAAAGAATTCATGGAAGACCTTAAAAAGGAGCTTAAAATCATATAAAAGAGGGAGAAGATAATTGGAAAAAGAAATGAGAGTGAACCAAGAGAATCATGAAAAAAGTTACAGCTTAGAAAAAGAAAGCAAGTACTTAAAAAGTAGAATTGGCCAAATGGAACAAGAAGTTCAGTAGCTAACTGAGGAAAAAAAAACTCCATGAAAGTTAGAGCTGGCTGGGTGGAACTCTATGAGACATCAAGAATTAATCAAATAAGTTCAAAAGAATGAGAAAATAGAAGAAACTGTAAAATACCTCATGGGTAAAATTATTCACTTGGAAAATACATCTAGGAAGGACAATATCAGAATTTTTAGACTACCCAAAAGTCATAATCAAAAGGAGGACCCAGACAACATCTTTCAAGAAATTGCCAAAGAAAGCTTCCTTAATGTCCTGGAAAAAGAGGACAAAATTCTCATTAAAAGAATCCACCTATCACTTCAGGAAAGAGATTTCCACCCCCCACCCCCCCAAAAATACAAACTCAATGGACTTTATAGTCAAATTGCAGAATTATCAGATCAAGGAAAAAATTTACAAATCTCCAGAACAAAGCAACTCAAATTTTGGAGAGCCAAATTAGGAGCTTACAAGCTGCATCATTAAAGGATTGAACGTCATGGAACATGATATTCTAGAAGGCATAGATGCTAGTCAATACTCCTTTATTTCAGGAAGCCCAAAAATTTTATTCTAAGTATCATCAGGCTGCTTGTACATTTACAATTTGGAATAACAAGAGAGGAAGCTAGGAGCATAGTAAAAGCCTGTACAGCTTGCCTTCCTTTCCACACTCCTACACTCCCTCTAGTGAAGAACCCTCTTGGTTTGAGACCCAGTGAAATTTGGCAAATGGATGTGACCAATTACAAATCTTTTGGTCGTCTGTCTTTTATCTATGTTGTGGTAGACACCTTTTCAGGATTCACTTTTGCAATATCAATAGCAAAAGAGACAGCCCGAGTTGTCACTGAATTCCTTATACAAGCATTTGCAATTATGGGTGTGCCACAAGCCATAAAAATAGACAATGGACCGGCATATACTTCTAAACATTTTGCACACTTTTATGCACAGTATAAGATTTTACACACCCTTTAATCCTCAAGGACAAGCGATAGTAGAGAGGAGAAACAGATATTAAGACATTCCTCCAAAAACAAAAGAAAGGGGGAGCCACAGATAACTCTAGAGAACTTCTAAATCTAGCCCTTTGTACTATTAACTTCTTGATTTTTGACAAAAATGCACTGGCTCTGGCAGACAGGTTTTATAACCCACCAGAAGGACAGTGTCCAGTGTGAGCAGCTCCACTATCTTTAGATAATCGCCAGGTGATGTGGAGAGACCCAGAAAGTGGTGAATGGAAGGGACCAGATAGGTTAACTGCTTGGGGGAGAGGGTTTGTTTGTATCTGTACAGGTGGAGAAGGAATCAGATGGGTGCCAATGAGCCGTATTCACCTTGTTCATCAGAGAGAGATGGAGCAGATCCTTAAAATGAAGGAGAAGACCCAAGAAACATCAGGTGGTTCCATAACTGACTGTGCCCACCATTGAAAGAGCATGACAGTTATGGCATTTGACTCATGGACATCAAAAATTGTTGGACTTCAAAACCTTCAGGAATCATTGGATTTTCTGAGACATGATAAGACTTTTGCAGGACTTCAAAATCTGATGGAATCATTGGATTCCCTAACACATAAAAAGACTATTGCAAGACTTCAAAAACTTGTGGGGATCAATGGATTCCCTGACACATGAAGCAGATTGGTTTTGGATTATCTCTTTGCTGCTGAAGGAGGCATATGTGTGACTGTTGTTTACAAACCCACCTTCTAGGACTTATGGAAATCTTTTAAAACACCATGTTGATTCATATTGTTTGTTATATCACTACTTGCATAGACAATTCATGTTTGTTATACCATATTGAGCCTGCACTGACTGTGGGGAGAATCATTACTGCTAGCCTGCGCTTTATTGCTCTGTGCTTGTGTAATACCTCCCATGTTGATGGGTTTGTGTATACCTGTTTCTAGTAAGACCCTTCAGCCTAGAAACCCATTAACAATATTTGGCTTGACTCCCCACTTCACTTTGGTACTTTCATCTCTCTTTCTGAGAAGTCAGGGAGGGTGTGATCATCTCCTTTTTAATGCTTTCACCTCCCTTCCTGAGAAGTCAGGGAGGGCATGACCTCTGTGTTTCTAAAACAAAAGAAAGCGAGAGATGTAAAAAAGACTGAAACTCTGAATAGGTATACTTGAATCAGACAACCAAGCACTTAAGGCTAATTACCTATTGGACAATAACTCTATTAGCATGTTTGGAATTTCTCTTTCTCACCATTAATTCTGGCTCAATGCTTGGGATTAGGAGAATCATAGAAGGTATTAGGGGTTGGAATGAGACAAGTCCTCCTTTGGAGGAGGACAAGAAGAAGAGAGATTGTTGGAGATTGGTGGCAGTTTTGTCCATCCTCTTCACTTCTCCCCCTAATGACCAAAGACTTTTACTTATTAGCTCTGGCTGATTCTGAGGCCTCCAGGGAGCTAGCCCACATCTTACAGCTAGTATAGTTAGAAGGATTATATATATAGACAGAAGGTATGGATATAAAGTTAATTTGAGAGACTAATATAAAAATTATTAAGGGATGGCAAAGAAAAGGATACTGGGTGCATAATAGAAGAAGAGGTAGAATGAGGTAAATTATTTCTTATAAAGATATAACAAGCCTAAGCGAAGTGGAAGGCAAGATGGAAAGTGGGCCAGGGGCATTGCTTGAACCTTATTCTCATCAGTATTGGCTCAAAGAGGGAATAATATATACAGTGAGTTGAATATAGAAATCCATTTTAACAAATAGGAAAGTAGGAGGGGAGGAGATTAAGAAAAGGATAATGTGTGTGTAGGGAGACTGACAAAAGAGAGGGAAGACCAGAGTAGGTGATAGACAAAAGTAAAATGCTGGTAATAAGGGAAAGTATGAAAGGAGAAAAAAGACAAATAAGAGGGAAAATAGAATGAAGGGAAATATACAATTAGTAATCATAACTGTTAATGTGAATGATATGAACTCTCTCCCAAAAGGGAAATAGTAACATTGGATCAAAAACTAGAATCCTACAATATATTGTTTACAAGAAACTCAAAGCAGAGACACACACACACAGAGTAAAGGTAAGAAGTTGGAGCAGAATCTATTATGCTTTGGCTAAAGTAAAAAAAGAATTAGGGATAGTGTGAAGTCCGAGTTAACTCCCTGTTGACCTCAGGATCAGCCAGAGTCAGGACCAGCAAAAGTTCTTGGTCTTTAGGGAGAGAAGTAAAGGAGATGGACAAAAACCGCCACAAACTCTCCACTTAATGACCTCTCTTCTCCTCATTCTCCTTCAAAGTGACTCAGGCTTGTCTTACTTCACCCCCTAATGCCTCCTACAATTATCTGTATACACCAAAAGATTGAGCCAGCACAGAGTAGTGAGAAGGGCCATTTTCCAAGCACATGCTAATAGAGTATTGTCCAATGGGTAATTAGTCCTAAGTGCTCAGTTGTCTGATTCCGGTGCACCTATTCAGAGTTTCAGCTCTTTACAGGATAGCAATTCTGATCTTAGACAAGCAAAAGAAAAAAATGGATCTAAATGAAAGAGATAAGAAAATTACATCTTATTAAAAGTTACCATTGACAATGAAGTAACATTGATACTAAATATGTGTGTGTTTATATGAATTGATATAGCAATTTTTAAAGAAGTAAAGTGCGTTACAGGTCCTGAAACATAAAATAGATAATTTTGATTATATCAAGTTAAAAAGCTTTTTCACAAAGAAAATGAATTTGCATTGTAATTAAGATTAGAAGGAAAGCAAAGAGGTGGGAAACAATCTTTACAGCAAGTGTATCTGATAAAGGTCTTATTTTTCAAATATATAGAGAATAGAGTTAAATTTATAAGAATATGAGTCATTCCTCAGTTGGTTTCATACCTATCAGATTGGATAATATAGTAAGAAAGGAAAATAATAGAGAATGATGCAAAATGAGAGGATGTGGGAAAATTGGGACACTAAAGCACTATTGCTGGAATTGTGAACTGCTCCAACAATTCTGAAGAGAAATTTGGAAGGATAGCCAAACTCTGCATATCCTTTGAATCGGCAATACCCATACTAGATCTGTATCCCAAAGAGGTGATCAGAAAGGGAAAAATGCATCTACATGTACAGAAAGTATTTATAACAGGCCTTTTTGTGGCGACAAAATAATGGAAATTGAAGCTATATTCGTCAATTGGGGAATGACTGAGCAAGCTGTGGTATATGAATATAAAACACTATTGTGCAATAAGTATTGATAGATAGGCAGATTTCAGAAGTGATGCAAAGTGAAATGAGTAGAACCAGCAAAAACATTGTATAAAGTATGAGCAGCATTGTGTGATGACCAATAGTGATTGACTCAGCTTTTCTCAGCAACACAGTGACCCAAGATAAGTACAAAGAACTAGCAAAGAAAAATGCTATTAACATCCAAATAAAGAACTGATGAACTCTGAATGCAGATCAAACCATATTTTTTTTTGCTTACTTTTATTTTTTGTTGTAGTTTTTCCTTTTAATTTGTTTCTTCTTTCACAATCATTATGGAAATATGTTTTATATGGTAACACATGTATAACCTATATCAAATTGCCTACTATTTTTGGAAGAGGCAAGGGGAGAATGATAGGGAGAAAAATTTGGAATTCAAAGTCTTGTAAAAACAGAATGCTAAGATTTATCTTGACATCTAATTGGTGAAAAAATAAATTGCTATTTAAAAAAAGAGGCAATGGTACCTATGAACTAAAGTTTGCTGCCTTATTTGTGATCTCTCACTCCTTTTGTTTGTTCACTAAACTTTGGGTATTAAGGTATGGAGACTTGTTGGCATGTTTTTTTCCTAGTTTATTTTCTTGAATATTTTTGTCCTATGAATTTCTGGGCATCTCATTTTTTTCTTTTTGGCTACTCTTTATAATCTCTAACTTGGGGATATCTATAGTAAGCAGAATTTCTCCTCTGAATCAATTTTGATTTAAAGCCTTTTTGATTATATTTGCAAGACCTTTGAAAAATAAATATTACTTAAAATTTAATTTTAATCTTTGAATTCTCTTTTTACTACTTTATCTTCTATCTATTGAGAAAACAAGAAAAACAAAACTCATTACAGACATATATACTCAAGCAAAAAAAACCCCAATCAAACAACAAATCCAAAAACACTAAAACAGTACTTTGCCACATTGAAAACTGATGACTCAATCTGTAGAAGTCTAGCTCCTCTCCATCTAAAGATGGATGGCATGTTTCAGTCATGACATCTCTGGATCTTTGGTTGGTCATTGTGTTTGTTGAATGGTTACTAAGTTTCTCAAAGTTATTTGTCTTTATTATGTTATTGTTATTTTATAAATTATTCTCCTGATTGAGTTTACAGTGTATTAGTGTCTCAAAAATCAACTCCTTTATCATTTCTTATACTTCACACTAGTAAATTGTATCATGTCCAGCCATTTCTTCAATTCAGTTTTTAATTGTTTGTCAAATGTATTATTTAAAATTTAAAAAAACAACAGTGCTAGGGAACCTAGCAACAAGAATGCTAGGGAACAGAATAACAAGAGTCTGCATTAATCTTGAGACCCTTCATCGTGTACCTTGCACACAAAATGCTCCATTTGCATAACAACAAGTCTGTGCAAAGACAAGTGCAAACCTGACCCTTGTGGTCTTTGGCTGGTTGGATCTCAGTCAGCTCACTCTTGGGAATAGAAGTCCTCATTTTTAACCCTAATTGTTGTAAAATATCTCATCTCCACAGATTGATGGGGATTTTTCAACTATAAAAGGAATAAGAACTCCTGTTTCACCTTCAAAAGTCCATCTCAAAGGAGTAGCACTAATTTTAGCTGCTATTGATCCTCCTACACCAGACATGTAGGTGTCTGTCTTAATCTTTGGCTAGTGACTGGGCCAGTTGGCACCTCTAATAATTGTACGATCTGCACCAGTGTCTACCAATCCTTCTAATGGTATGTCATTTATATAGATAGTGAGCATAGGTCGGTCAGCTGTCACAGGTGCTGTCTAATATATTCCTGGATTTTGTTGCTTGGAGTCAGAATCTGGGCGATTATCACCAGATTGCTTATTAGGATTCTGTATTAGTAAACCTGATGCTATACTTCTCCTGGGTGATAAGTCACATATTGTCTACCTGTATTAGTGACTGGAATATTATCTACACATTCCCCCGTTTCCCACATCAGTGTATGGATGGACACTGTTTTGTAAGTGCTCTCAGGAGATAAAATGGTCAGGCCTACTGTGCCTGGAGGCAAAGGATCCATAGGCTAGAGAAGAACAGATTTTACCTCTCCAGGGGCATCTCTGTTGTCTCAGCTGCATACAACTCTATTCTCCCCAATTGTAATCCATTTCTCCCATCAGATGGCTTCTTGGCTGATTGGTCATGTCTGGGTATTGGACTTCTAGGCACTTTCTGGGTGTACCATCGGCTGCCATCATGCCCCAAGTGTTTTTTGCCTGGGGCCCTGGAGCCAGGCCCCTCATCCCATTTCCCTGAATCAGTCTACATTCTGAGGCCCAATGGAAACCTCTGTTGCATTTTGGATATGGGTTATTGGGCCTTGTTCTCCCACCCTGTTTTCTTGTTCTCTTTCTATGACAACACTGAGCTTTCAGATGCCCTACTTTACCACATTGAAAGCATTGAGGAGTCTCTCTGGAAGTCCCTTGCCAAAAGGGACCCTGTCTTTCTATGTTGGGATCTTGGGAAGTCTGCATCACAGCCCGGCTATAAAAGGCATTTGTGCCCACTGTGGCATAGTGTCTTATGATTTCCTCTAAAGGAGCAATCTTGAGTAATCCTAGTATAATTCTTCTACAAACTTCATTAGCATTTTCTTTAGCAAGTTATCTTATCATCATGCCTGTTACTGCATTTTCACCATTAGTTCATATGATAGCTGTCTGCAAACATCTCACAAAATCAGCAAAGGGTTCATTTGGCCCTTGTGCTGTTTTTGTGAAGGCCTCTCCCTTGTCCTGTTTACCTGGAATAAAACCCCATGCTTTGATAACAGCAGAAGCATTTTGCTCTTATGCTGCTATGGAGTAATTAATTTGTACTGAAATGTCTGCATAAGAACCTACACCTGTTAGTTGGTCACAGGTGATTGGAGTATTAACTCCACTTTGACTGTTTTTGTTGGGCTTGTATCCTACAGAGCTCACTATATTCAGAAAGTCACAACAAATTTTGTCCAGGTTTTAAGCATACCCTTGCTATAGATTTCCAATCACTAGGGGTTAAGATTTCATAAGCTAAATTCTGTAATGACATCTTAACATAAACTGATGTAGCCCATAAAGAGTGCAAGCCTTTTTCAGGTCTTTGAGGATTTCTATATCAAAAGGAGCATATCTTCTATTTTTTTGACCTGAAGAATTAAACTGTTGAATCACAGGATATATTTGTAGTTTTAACTCAGCTATATCCTTCCTTTCCACTGTGGCTTTAAGTACTGCCTTTTGCAATCTACTCATAGGAGGGGGTGATTGCAGGGGGGGAGGTGCTGGTGGCATCTGCCCCTCCCACTACTCTTCCTCCCTCCATTCTGGAAGGTGGAGTTGATGGGGGCATGTCAATTATCTGCTCAGCAGGCAGGGTTGAAACTGTTTTGTGAGAGGGAGAATCACCATACCCTTGAACTTCATTTAAGTCCCCATCCCCTCTGGCGATATAGTCATTAAACTGTTCTTTTTCTTCTTCTTTTTCCTCACACTTCCTCATCTGGCTGTTCTGAAAACTTTTCTTTTTTCTATAACTTGCAGGATTCTTTAAGGCCAATTGTAATATGTTGTATATATAGAATGCTTCCTTGGAAATTGAATGAGGACCTTTATCATTGTAGTATTCACATAGTTGATCTCCTACCAGCTTCCAATAAACTAGTTCTATTTCTTCTTCCTCTAAGAACCAAGGGGACCTGTGTTCTAATGTACCCAAGAGTCTAGCAATCTGTTCCCAAGTTATGATTAAGCCTTGTCCCTTGATCAACTTAAGTATGCTTTCTATAGAGCTCCTTCGGGGCAGGGGTGGAGGTGGGGATGGGGGAAAATCTTTTCCTAACATCTGCCCCATTTCAGCTAGAAAAAGTTAGTAGTTTATCCCTTAACAAAGTAAGTTCCCTGTTTGTCTATTAAAATACTCACCCAATTTCCTGGTCACCAGAGACTTCTTCAGTGAAATTAAGGTCCTTGGTCCCACGTTGGGCACCAAGTGTGAAGACCGAGTTAGCACCCTGGATACCTTAGAATCAGCCCAAGTCAGGATAAGCAAAAGTCCTTGATCTTTATTTTTTGTCAAAGTGAGAAGAATGGACACAGGAATCTCCACAGCTCTGCTCTTCCTCTCCTGGCCAGAAGTCACTCTGGCTTGTCTTACTCCACCCTCCTCCAATTCTTTGTATACACCAACAGATCAAGCCAGCACAGAATACTAGGGTGGGCCATTTTCCAAGCATATGCTATTAGAGTATTGTCCAATAAGTAATTAGCTTTAAGTGCTTGGTTGTCCAAACCTCAGTGCATGAACTCAAGGGTTTCAGCCCTTTAAAATAAACAGACAATTTTCAGATGATGAAATTGAAATTATTTCTATTCATATGAAAGAGTGTTCCAAATCACTACTGATCAGAAAAATGCAAATTGAGACAACTCTGAGATACCACTACACACCTGTCAGATTGGCTAAGATGACAGGAAAAGATAATGATCAATGGTGGAGGGGATGCAGGAAAAGTGGGACACTGATGCATTGTTGGTGGAGTTGTGAACGAATTCAACCATTCTGGAGAGTGATTTGGAATTTTTCCCAAAAAATTATCAAACTGTGCATACTCTTTGATCCAGCAGTGTTACTACTGGGCTTATAACCCAAAGAAATACCAAAGAAGGGAAAGGGACCTGTATGTGCCAAAATGTTTGTGACAGTCCTGTTTGTAGTGGCTAGAAACTGGAAAATGAATGTATGCCCATCAATTGGAGAATGGTTGGGTAAATTGTGGTATATGAATGTTATGGAATATTATTGTTCTGTAAGAAATGAACAGCAAGATGCATTCAGAGAAGCTTGGAAAAATTTACACGAACTGGTGCTGAGTGAAATGAGCAGAACCAGGACATCATTATACACCTCAGCAACAAGACTGTATGTATTCAGATAGAAGTGGATATCTTCGACAAGGAAATCTTATTCAGTTCCAACTGATCAATGATGGACAGAATTAGCTACAGCCAGAGAAGGAACACTGGGAAATGAATGTGGACTACTTGCATTTTTGTTTTTTCTTCCTGGGTTATTTTTACCTTCTGAGTCCAATTCTTCCTGCTCAACAAGAGAACTGTCCAGTTTTGCACACATATATTGTATCTAGGATATACTATAACATATTTAACATGTATAAGACTGCCTGCCATCTAGGGGAGGGAATGGAGGGAGGGAAGGGAAAAGTTGGAACAGAAGTGAGTGCAAGGGATAATGTTGTAAAAAATTACCCATGTATATATTCTGTCAATAAAAAGTTATAATTTTAAAAAAAGAAAGTGTTAATATCTACCCTATGACCCTGGAATGTGAATTCAAGTGCTAAGATCAAGAGATAGCTAATGCAATCATAGGATTATAGTCTTAGATTTTGAGCTAAAGTCATTTTTCCATCTTGGCAGATGAGAAAAATGAGGTCTAAAAACGTTAAAGCAACAAAGCAGAGGTGTGGTGAGAATGTTCTGGTTGTATGTTACAAGGAATTTGTTGAGTGACAGAGTACTGGCATGTGATTTAGGAGTTTCTTCAATGTGAAGAATGATTTTAGTGAGTAGATGAAAATTAGTAAAAGGGTGACTAACTTGCTAAACACTAGAACAAATGAGAAGATTGGGAGCCTAGTCTATGTCAAAACAAGGAGTCTGCAGATTACTATGTTTGGAAATAGATTAGGCCTAAGTCACCAATCTCCACACCCCCATATATGAATAAAATAGCAATGTTTGAGTTATAAAATGTTGAAAGATCATAATACTCCTAGTTCCTATGGTATGTTCAGAATCATGTGTTTTCTGTGTTCTCCCCAGACTCTTTTGGATGAGCATAGGGTGGGAATAGGGGATGGGTTAGCATGATGGTTAATTCAGTTTTGGTTTTGCTTTTTCAATCAGTGTGTGGGAAATATCCAGTGAAAAACTATTATTCCTATTGTATTTCTTCACATGTTTTAGTTTTCCTCTTTGTCTGTTGTAATATTCTTCTCTAAAATATATTGTTCTCTGTGAGCAGGTTTCTTGGGCAGCTTCTGGAGGCAGCGTTCATTTCAGTTCTGTGTAATAATCACCTCAAATGCAGCCAGATGTTAAAGTCCAGATCCTTTTATTTTCTCTTTCCTTCACTTGGAGCTCAGCTAGCTTTCTGGCACCTTCCGGATCTTGGTTTCAGTGTTCTCCACAGGATGGCCTGCCACCTCTTCTCTGTCTTCCTTCGTTCTGCCCAACTGAATCCTGGCTTCTCAATCTCCCAGAGTACTCCTTGACCCTGAGAGCTTCTTCTTATATGCTGCACTGAGTATACTCCAATCATTACATCACTAGGAAACCATTCTTTGTTGTAGCATTAAATCAATGCTAAATTAGATTTAACCATTGTCTCCTCAATTCCACTGACTTAGCACCTTGTAAGAATTCTAACAGTTTGTGATTTTTGCATCTATTCCAGAGTATGATTAAATGTTAACTTGTTAAAGTTAAATGTTAGCTCTTCCAGCCATAGAAGTGTTAGCTAAGCAATTGAGATAAATTTGGGCATTAAGAGGTTGTTATTTGCCAAGAATCACCTGACAAGTTAGTTTTTAATTCAGGAATGAGAACCAAATGTCTTCAGTTTGCTCTGAATTTTCACAAGAATGTAGAATCTCGCATTTTGGGGGCTCTAGCTTAAACCCCTGTATCCTCATGGGTAACATACAGTTTCCCACATTGATCTCATAATTTATGATCGAGTTGTGAACTACTCCAAAGGTGTTTCTTAATGTATGATATTTAAAAAAATAAAATTCAGTTTTAGAGATGACATTTGAGCTAGAAAGTTTGTCTTAGGTGAAAACATGAGAATTTTCTCTAAGAAAAACAAAACAAAATAATTAATGAAAGTATGCAAAGAAGTGGTTTTTAGTTTCACATTCTAACATTCCATGCATCTGCTAAAATAAGCAATGGACAAACTTGTTGTTAAACTAAAATCCAGAAGAATCAATTAATTCTATAGAAATACCAGGATTCAAAAATCATATTAATTGGAACCTTCAAACATAAATTATATCCCCAATTATCATTATTCAGAAGACACATTCTTACAAGGGAATTGAGGGATTATGGTAGAAGAATATTCAGGTCAAACCATGTTGTCATTCCCCTGCATTCAAACATTTAGCCAATGCTTTCATGATACATATGGTCACTCTATTCTATTCTCCTGTAGGGTGCTGCACAGGCTGCATGGAGGGTTAAATTTTGTAGATATTGGGTGTGCTTGTGGCACACTGCTAATATTTCTAATAACCTATGATTAACCCCTCAAAAATCTTCAGGGAGAGTTAGTGGATCCAGATCTCTAAAGATCAAGTCCCTTTTGATGGAGTTATCAATAATCAACATATATTAAGTGTTTACTACATGGCCAGCACACTGAGTGCTAGGGATATAAAAAGAGGTAAAGGACAGTGTTTTCCTTCAATAAGCTTATAACTTAATGCGGTGAAAAGATATAAACAAATATATACAAAGCAAACTGTTGGCAAGATTGAATTAATATGTTCTGCTTCGACAATGTGCTCTGGAACTACACTATACTTATTGGTAGGTGAGTGAGTAAAGACTTAACTAACCTGATATACTTACCTGATGAGGTAACCATGGTTGACTATGCCTGACTTGCTCAGAATCACACAATTTATATAGATATATAGATATAGCTTTAAATAGATATAGACAGTTATGTATATATTTCAAAGACAGAACTGTCTCTCTGGGGGTAAAAAGTGTCTACAGATACACTATTTAATTTAATCTGCATTATTAACACATTTTAAAGTCTAAAAACCCAATAAAATAACAAATCAAACATTGATTTATGCCATTTGTGCTGACTTCTGGAGTATAAAGGTGAGCACTGAAAATTTAGCAATCACTTTTAAGAGCTTGTTGGAACTAGGTTCTGCTGAACTTTCTATTCATTAGACCAATGCTTCTTTTCACTATAGATCTTTGACTTAAATGGAGGAAGACTGTCTTTGAAACAGTTTATTCATAAGTCAAAGAATCTATTCCAAGACAAGTAAATCTTGGAAGGATTTTGTGTTTATAAAAATTTTACTAGCCATGGACTTCCAGAAAGATTTTTTTTTGCCATTAAGAAATACTCAGTAAGTTGTGCTATTGGGGGGGGGGGTAGGTGTCATTATAAAGTGACAGAAATGTTAAAAGCAACAATAAAAACAACAGGCATCTAATTTTTTTTAATCACCTCTGCATGTAGGAGGGAAGGTGGCATGGAGGGGCGTATATGGAGTATGGCATATTTATATGCATATGGCATATACACATACACGCATCCAATAATTGGGAGAAAACATACAAGTCTTTGAAGACATCATTGGAAAGGTCTTGCCACTAGCATTTTTATCTCTGAAAGAGTTAGGAGCAAAATATTTGTATGCATCTCAACCATCCATAGAAATGTCATCTCTGCTAATAATCTAGCAATTAAAACAAAATTTGACTGATAATTATACCTGCTACTCTATGAAATGAATATTTCTTGTAGAAAGGGGCTGAATTTGATCTTGACAGACTTCAGTTAAGGGTTAGGCTTCACAGACAAGTTTAATAGGGAAATGAATTTGAAGTAGCATGCAAATCCTAAAAAAAAGAGGTTTCTCTAATGCCTTTTGATGTTTCTCATCTCAAGATGAACCTTTATATTAGAGAATCCAAAAGACAGAGGCCAAAAGAAATCCTTCTAAATCTTTAAAGTATTTGAGGTTTAAGGTATTTGGATTTAGAATATTTGTAGTCTTGAGTAATTGAGTAATTGAGTTAAGCATGTTTGGGGGCATTTGGAACTTGGAGTGTTTGGGGTTACAGGGCATGTAGTATTTGAATATGGCCTTCTTTTCTTTGAAAATCTTGATTCAACCTATATTTCTTCTTTCTTTATACATACATATGGATGTATATACATATATAAGTATATATAATATATATATATATATATATACATTTTACAATTTGAAGTATTCAAAACTCCTTTGCCTCTTCATTTATATAAATCATAGTTTCTTAGCCATTTTCATGTCATGCATCCTTGTTGTGAAGTTTATGGACCTTTTTGTCAAAATGATATTTCAAATGTGAAAATAAAAATAAAATATGTAGGATTAGCAAATAAACTAGTTACAATGAAATCTATTTTTTAAAAGTCATGGATTCCAAATTAAGAATCTATGCTGTAAAATGATCTTAATTTAAAATTCACTTAGCAGAATCATAGATATATGTAATACTGTTAGGGAATCCTGGATTTGAATCCTTCCTGAGTCATTCAGCCATTATCATCTGGCTACAAGTATAAGGACATCTTGGAAGAGGGGAGCTAATAAGCTTATTTGGGGAAAACAAATTTCTGTCTGAGTTTTGTACAGAAGACAGAGCAAGATAGTTCCTAGTCTCCATGAGTGTTGTCTCCTTGAAACTGAAGACTTTGTCTCAATTGAAGCTATTTTCTGTTCCCTTTTCTGTAGCTCAAAACCCCTGTCATCATATCTTATTCTTTCCTCATTTATTCCAGTCTTTAATGAAGCATTGAGCTTTCTCCTCAACAGGACCAACCATCTTAATGTATCCTGAGTCCCATTCCTTCCTGTGTTTTTCAGCATATTTCCCCCACAATTATATTTTTATACTTTGTCTTTCTTTTTCTTTCTGTCTTTAACTTTGTCTTTTTCTCTTACACATCTAATCTCTCTCCATCTATGGGTTCCTTCCTAGTGCCTAAAATCATGTTCAACTCTTGCCCCCTTTAAAAAAATCATTATTATACTCTACTATACCCTCATACTATTGTCTTATTGATGGGGTGCATGGAGTGCAGCTTCTAGGGGAAATATAGCAGTAATCCTGAGGTCCCCCTGACATTAGAATGCTATTGTTCTAACAATCTGCCTTTCAATGATCTTAAAAGTCTCCTGATCTTAAGAACATAATAATATAATTATATATTTCTTCCCCTTGTTTTAGTAAAGATATAGCAATAATCCTGAGATTCCCTACCTTAGAGTGTTATTGTTCTAAAAATCTGTCAATGATTCTAAAGTTTCCTGGCCTTAGAAATACTATAGTATAGTCCTACAAACATTGCTCACTGTCAGGTAGACAATCTGTTGGTCAGTGATAACCAAGTTCCTGAGACAACGGTGAATAGATCACCCCTCAAACCTACCTGTAAACCATAAAATTAGCAAATAGGTAACATGAGGCTAACTTTGTCTTATAAATTTATCTTCTTACTTTTGATTCTTTGCTAAATGCTTTTGGAACTTAGACCACTTCAATTGACATTACAATGATAATAAACTTTACCCCTTGATTTGGAGATGTGTTAAAGCCTGCAAATTCTTTTGAGACACTTTGTGATACTGGTCTGCCATCCCATTCTTTTGGGATCTCCTTTTGAACTTCAACATTATAGCTCTCCTTATTTTCTTAGATAAATTCCTAGGAAAAAGTACTTATGTTACACTGCCTCCACTTCTGCTCCTCTAACTAACTTTTCAACTTTTTGTTATTTGGTTTTTAGAGCTCATCACTCAATTGAAACCACTCCCAGTCAATCACCAGAATTCTAACTCATCATTAAGTGACTATCGGACTTCTTGACAACATGTTCCATAATATAAAACTCCAAAAAGAATTCATTATTTTTTCCCCTCAAAACTCATGCCTTTTAAAAATTCTCTGCTTTTTGCTGAGGGTACTATCAACTTTCAAATCACCTAAGTTGTCAGGCACAGTTGTAGAAACTTAAATCAGCAAAAGGATAGTTAGAATGCTGGACCTTGGATGAGGAAGATATCTTCCTCAGGTCAAATCTCATCTCAGACACTAGCTGATCTGGACAAACCACTTAACCCTGTTTGTCTCAGTTTCCTCATCTATAAAATGAACTAGAGAAGAAAATGGCAAACCACTCCAGTAAATTTGCCAATAAAAACCCCAAATGGGGTTATGAAGAATTGGACATGACTGAAAATGCTTTGAACAACAACAGTAAAAATATGAGTCAAACATGATAGAAATAAACAACAACAACCCCTTTATAAAGGGATGGGGATAGTTTTCCATCTCTTCCCATTTTTATTCTTTATAATTTTGAAACATTGACTTTGGATTTGTTTCATTGTTTTTTTCATTTATATTGTTATATTCCTAGTGAATATTGTTTTCTTAACTTTGCTTACTACAGTCAATAAATTCATGTAGATCTTTCCATACTTCTCTGTATTCATCCCATAAATAATTTCTTATAGTATAACAATATTCCATTATTTTTATAAACTACAATTTGCTCATTCAATGAGCATCTACTTTTGTTTCATGTTTATTATAACCACAAAAAGTGCTGCTATTTATATACACTATATGTGGAGACCTTCTTATGAGAAATCTCCTTCTGGTATAAGCTTCATTACAGAATTTCTGGGCCAAAAAGTATGGAAATTCAAATCATTTTATTTGCATAACCAAATAGCTTTCTAAAAAGTTTGTACTGATTCACAGCTTCACCAATAATGTTCTTTGTTATCTTTAATAATTTGCAGGATGTGAGGTAAAACCTCAAGGTTTTTTGATTCTCATTTCTTTCATTATTTGTTATTTGGAACATACTTTCATATAATTGTCAATAGTTTACTGCTCTTCTTTTGAGAACTGTTTGTTCATATCTGTAATGTTCGGTCTAGAAATATAATCTTTGGACTAGCTTTCTGGAGGTCTTGAGACCAGCTTTGGTCTCAGCAGAATAATCATCGCAAGAATAGTCAGGAATAAAGTCCAAAATCTTTATTATCTCCTTCACAGTCTGTCTCCTTCATGTGAGGCCAGGCTAGCTTTCTGGGGGACCTTCAGATGGGCCTTGGTCTTCTTAGTAGAGGAATGCAGGAGGCAGGAGAGCCACCAGAGGCTGGTCAAGTCTTCTCTCTTTCTCTCTGACAAACTAAAGGCTGAGTTTTTCCCTAGTTATATACTCTATTACAATTAAATCAATTCATCATACTGAGTATGAGCCAATCATTATGTCATTAGGGAACCATTATTTGTTGTAGATTAAATCAATCATACTGAATTAGAGAACTATTAATCATCATGCTAAACTAGATAACCATTGTCTTATCAATACCACTGAGTTAACACCTTGTTTTAAGAATCCTTGTTTCAAGTACATTTCTACAGAGTTCTGGCCCATTACACATATCCTTTGCCTTTTTATCTATTGGAGAATGGCTCATGCTTTCTGAGTTAATGCCAAGACAAGTGAGCCTGAGAAATCCTAATTTTACACCTTATTAGTCAGACACAACATAAGCCACACTGAAAGATGAGGCTGGGAAGGTTTTCTCCTTCTCATTTTCTGTATCCCTTGGGGAAGCTTTGTGTATTCTGACTGGATGATTTCTTTTACTTTGAAACATTTTGTCCCAGAACAAAGTTGAGTGATGAGTCAGACAATGCAAATAGAGAACTATTCCTTTAAAGATCTCACAGGGAGCCAGCATCCAACATGAGACATTTATTATTTAGTACTTTTTTTGTTTAGTAGAATTCCCTGGTTAGTAGAAGCATATCACTCATATTGGGATTGCACACAAGTAGGCAAATTCTAGGCTTACAGCAGCTACAGTTGGTAGCACTGTTGAAACAGAAGTCATTCACAGAGTCTTGATCATGAATTATAGGAGTGACAAATGTACTTGCCCATTAAGAAGTCATTGCTTATGTGTTTAGGGCTGTAAAATGACTCTAAAGGGAGGATTCCTTATCACTGACATAACTTGTAAAAGAAATTTGAAAAGAATTCAGAGGTGGGGAAAACTGGAGACCTCTGTTCTGGTTTGGAATTCATTTGTTCAACACTCTGTTGTGTAGGGCAACAAGGATAAGTTGTTCAAGGAGACAAAGTAGAAGTAAAAGAGCTCCTGTCTTCAGTATCTTATATTCATGTTGCTTCAGAGAAAATAGATGCAAAATAAATAAAAAGTAGATACAAAATACTTCTGTTTTGATAATGTTGGAGTGGGGGAGCAACTGACAGGTTCAGAATAGACCTCATGTAGTGAGCAATTAAGCTGACCCTGAAGGAAGCTGAGGATGTTACAAGGCAAAGAAGGAGAAGGATGTCTATTGTAGACATGGAGAACAGCAAGTACAAATGCATTGAAATGGGAGATGAGGGAGCATTTCTTGTACAAACATATAAGCCAGGTTAGCTGGAATGTAGACTTCCTGTAAAGAAATGTGAAATCAGCTCCAAAAGGTAAAATTACTAGAGCCAGATTTCAGAGCATTTTCTTTTTTTTTCAAGTTGACTCCAGCACATTGTTATATTTCTTTTTTTAATAAAGCTTTTTATTTTCAAAACATATGCATGTATAATTTTTCAACATTAACCCTTGCAAAAACCTGTGTTCCAATTTCCCCTCTTCCTTCCATCCCCTCCCCTAGATGGCAAATAATCCAATATATGTTAAACATGGTAAAAAAAATATGTTAAATCTAATATATGCATACATATTTATACAATTATGTATAATAGAAAAATCAAATCAAAAAGGAAAAAAATAATAAAGAAAATAAAATGCAAGAGAACAACAACAAAAAGAGTGAAAATATTATATTGTGGTCCACACTCAGTTCCCAGAGTCCTGTCCCTTTATCACAAGATCATTGGGACTGGTCTGGATAATCTCATTGTTGAAAAGAGCCATGTCCATCAGAATTGATCATCATATAATTTTGCTGTTGCCATGTATAATGATCTTCTGGTTCTGTTTTTTTCACTTAGCATCAATTCATGTAAATTTCTCCAGCCCTCTCTGAAATCATCCTGCTGATCATTTCTTAAAGAACAATAATACTCCATAACATTCATATACTATAACTTATTCAGCCATTCTCCAACTGATGGACATGCACTCAAGTTTCCATTTTCTTGCCATTACGAAAAGGGCTGCCCCAAACATTTTTGCACATGTGGGTCCCTTTCTCTCCTTTAAGATCTCTTTGGGATATAACCCAAGTAGAAACACTGTTGGATCAAAGAGTATGCACATTTTGATAACTCTTTGATAGTTTCAAATTGCTCTCTAGAATGGTTAGATCAGTTCACAACTCCATTAATGTATTAGAATCCCAATTTTCCCACATCCTCTCCAACATTCATTATTCTTTTCCTGTCACCTTAGCCAATCTGAGAGGTATGTAGTGGTATCTCAGAGTTATTTTAATTTTCATTTCTTTGATCAATAGTGATTTAGACCTTGTCATATGACTAGAAATGATTTTAATTTCTTCATCTGAAAATTGTCTTTCATATCCTTCGACCATTTATCAATTGGAGAATGGCTTGAATTCTTATAAATTTCAATCAATTCTCTTTATTTTAGAAATGAAGCCTTTATCAGAACCTTTGAATGTAAAAAATGTTTTCCCAGTTTATTGCTTCCCTTCTAATCTTGTCTGCATTGGTTTTGTTTGTAGAAAACCTTTTTAACTTTATATAATCAAAATTATCTATTTTGTGTTCAACAATGAACTCCAGTTCTTCTTTGACCACAAATTCCTTCCTTGTCCACAGATTTCAGAGCATTTTCAAGGCCAAATAGAGAAGTTTGCATTGTATCTTGAGACAAGACGAAGCTGCTGGAGGTTATTGTTCTATCATTTCCCTCCTCTAATCTCATTTGTACTTCTGTACACAATTTCCTACAATCCTCTCTAGCCCTGAAGTTCCTTTCGTTCTCTGATTTTCTCATATGAGAGTTACATACCTCACATTAGACCAACTAATAATAGAATTGTAGAATTCGGAAACGAGAGACCTTATAAATGATTTAGTTCTTTCCCTTCCATTTTTACAATGGAGGAAACTGAGGTCCAACAGAGAATATCTTCTTTTCAGCTTTGTATCCCCAGTGCCTAGACCATAACTGATAAATAATGAATTTTGTTAAGCTGAATTGAATTAATTAAAATTACACAGGTTGTAATGGCAGAAATGGTATTGAACCTAAGCCCAGGACCTCCAACTATAAATCTAACCAGCCCAATTACCTAGAATCATAGAACCTCAGTGCTGGAAGTGACCCCCAAATCCCTAATTTAGCATATAATCAATCCAGAATCCCCTTTATATGGTCCATCCATTGGAGGAGTGCTCATACATTTTATGGTTGAAGAAATCCATGGCAGGGAGGGAGGCACAATCTCTAAAGGCATCTATTCTATTTTAACCTTTAATCTAATTGCTAGGAAGGTTTTTCTTATAGGAAGCATAAGTTTCCCTTTCTTCCATTTCTATCCACTGATTCTATTTATGCTTCCTTCCAATCAGAAGATAGCTAATTCTTTCCTTATATGACAACTATTCCAATATATGAACACTATTGTTATGCTTTCCCTAAGACATTTTTGGGAGGAGGGGGGTTGTTGAGCAGTTGTTTTCAAATCATATCTGCTCTTTGTGACCCAATTTGGATTTTCTTGACAAAGATACTAGAATGGCTTGCCATTTCCTTCTCTAGCTCATTTTATAGATTAGAAAATAGATGCAAACAAGGTTGTGAGTTGCCCAGGATCACATAACTAGTAAGTGTCTGAAGCTAGATTTGAACTAGGATAGATGAGTTTTCCTGATTCCAGGCCTGCTTTATACCTTATGGTGCTACCTAGCTGCTCCTAAGTCCTTTTATAGCTAGGTCAAAAATTTCATGTTTCTTCAACTAATCTTTGAAGTACGTAGTTTCTAGTTTCTCCACATTCTTTCATAGTTTTTCCACATTCTTGTCAACTCCCTCCTGGATTCAGGGCTCCTTAAACTTTTTCCACCCTTTTGCCCAAGAAATTTTTACATGACTTTGGTATATAGATATACATATCAAACATTAACTGATAATTATAATTTTGAGACCACTATATTTAGATACACAACCTTACATGGGATTGTGGCCCACAGTTTAAATAGTTTTGTTCTAATTTATCTCTATTCTTCTTAAAATATGTGGTAGAATTAAGACAAAGTACATTGTAATTATAATCTACTTTGAACTGAACACTAGAACTTTTTCAGTGAAGCTCAGCCTAATATCCATTTTTTGACCACCATGTTCCATTGTGATTGTGATTACAGAACAAAAAAATCCCAAGATCATTTTTCATAGACAGTTGTTTTTCAACTTGTGCTTATGAAGTAGAATTTTTTGAACTCAAATATATAATTTATATCTATTTCATTTTATCAGTTATAATTAACTCCTAAGTCACTAGTATCTCTTAATTAACACATCTGCTTAGCCTTTGTTTCAATCCTCATTCTTTTTTTGATTTTCTTGAAGTTTTTGATACCATTGATCACCTTTTCATTAAAAGTTTCCCCTTACTAAATAAAGAAGGGAAAGGGACCTGTATGTGCCAAAATGTTTGTGGCAGCCCTGTGTGTAGTGGCTAGAAACTGGAAAATGAATGGATGCCCATCAATTGGAGAATGGTTGGGTAAATTGTGGTATATGAATGTTATGCAATATTATTGTTCTGTAAGAAATGACCAGCAGGATGAATACAGAGAGGGTTGGAGAGATTTACATGAACTGATGCTAAGTGAAATGAGCAGAACCAGGAGATCATTATATACTTCAACAACAATACTGTATGAGGACGTATTCTGATGAAAGAGGATATCTTTGACAAAGAGAAGATCTAACTCAGTTTCAATTGATCAATTATGGACAGAAGCAGCTACTCCCAAAGAAAGAACACGGGGAAATGAATGTAAACTCTTTGCATTTTTGTTTTTTTTTCCAGGTTATCTCTACCTTCTGAATCCAATTCTTCCTGTGCAACAAGAGAACTGTTCAATTCTGCACACATATATTGTATCCAGGATATACTATGACCTATTTAACATGTATAGGACTGCTTGTCATCTGGGGGAGGGAGTGGAGGAAGGGAGGGGAAAAATCGGAACAGAAGTAAGTGCAAGGGATAATGTAAAAAATTACTTGGCATGGATTCTGTCAATAAAAATAAAATAAAATAAAATGGAATTTCTCTTTGTAAAAAAAAAAGTTTCCCCTTACATTTTGGTGCTGTTTCTTATCAAACCACTCCCTCTCAGACTTCTTGGCTAGTTTTTCATCCTTGTCATATTCACTAATTGTAGGTGTCCCCCAAGATGTTATCTTTGGCCTCCTTCTCTTTATAATCTATGCTATCTTACTTAATGATCTCATCATCTCCCATGGATTCAATTCCCATCCCTATGTAGATAATTCCCTTATCTATATATCTGGTCCTAATTTGTCTTGTGAATTAAAGTCACATATCACAACTATCTTTGGATATCTCAAATTAGATATACTCTAGGCCTCTCAAAATCAATTCTCCAAAACAAATATTTTTTCTCCTAAATCTTCCCTACTTCTGAACTTCCTGTTACTGTCAAGGATACTACCATCTTCTAGTCCTGCCATTTTGGTGCTATCTTTAACTTCTTAAGCCACATATCAAGATCTATTGGTCAAATCTTATTATTTCTACTTACTCTCCATTTACACAGCCACTACTCTAGTTCACTTCCTCATTATTTCTTGCCTGGACATGGCAATGAGTAACAATATATGAGTTAATATTCTTACCTCCACTCTAATCCAGCCTTCATAGCCATAGTTTTTCTTAAATATGTTGCCCATTTTATTCCCATGTTCAGTGAGTTCTAGTGGTTCCCTTTCACTTCTAGGATAAAATATAAACTGTTGAGCATTTATAACTTGGTACCTTCTTACTTTTCTTATCTTCTTTCATTTTATTCTTTGCATATATTCTATAACTCAGCTACACAGGTCTGCTTGCCATGCTTTTCCACTGGCTATTTTCTATGTCTGGAATGATTTACTCTTTCCTTTACCTCTTACTTTTCCTGGATGTCTTCAAGACTTTGGGTCTCACCTTTTTCAGTTAGCTTTTCCCTGATGTTAATGCCTTCTTTTCCCCAATATAGTTGATATGTTATTGACATGTATTCCCCCATTAGAATATAAGCTTTTACTTTCTGCTTTGCTTATTTTCAGCATTATGGAATGAAATATCTTTAGATGTCTCTACATCTCTACACTATCTTTCCAGTCTCCTGTCTTCAACAACTAAATTGTAAGATTCTTGAAAGCAAAGACTATCTTTTTTCTTTCTTTCTTTTCTTTTCTTTCTTTTTCCTATTTGCATGCTCAAGCACATAACACAGTGCCTGACACATGTTGAATACTTACTAAATGTTTATTGAATTTTATTGCATTGAATTGAATTCATAAAAAAGACAGTTTTTTGCCTTTCTTTGTGCATTCAATGTTTGGCATAACTTCACTTACAAAGAATTTAATAATTGTTTATTGACTCATTGAACACTGATTTATGAGCTTTGGATCATCTTTCTAATATATCAAGATCTTTTAAATCTTAATTCTTTCATCAAAATATATTTATTATACTTTCTACCTTCCTGTCAACTGCAGTTTTGACAATCACACTTTCTATAACTTCATTCATAACAAGGACATATGTCCAAAGGAAAATACCTGGCAAGTTCACCTAGAAAGTTCTTTACAAAATTGAATCTATCAATGACTATTTGGGGGATTTTTTCATTAAAAGAGTTTCAAATTCATTTAATTGCACTATTATTTTAACTCATATGTCTCTCTTTAGATATGAAGGAAATGAGAGTTTATCAAAATGCTAGCTAATGCTTTATAGGAGGTATCAAAGACAAGATTTGAATGTAGTTCTTTCCAACTCAAAGTCTACTACTGTATTCACTATACTACACTGTCTCCTATTAGATGAACACATCTTTGCTCCATTATAAAAGGGCAATGTTATGGTTGTTGAGAGAACAGAAGAGAGGTTTCCTTAAGGGAACATAAAAGAAAATCTGGATAAGTAGAGTATATTTTCATGCTATTTTAAAGCATTTAATAGTGAAAAAATTATGGAAGATGAAATGAATGGTGAAAAAGATGGAAGAGAAGAAGGATCACTAAATATGTGGAGTTAAATAATAAGTAATATAGTCTTACAATAAGTCTTATAAAGAAGGGAGGCTAGATTATCTCATGAGGGAAGCATCTTATTCCCCAAAGAGTGAAGAGGTGGATTCATCTGTTCCTATGGTACAAGAAACAAGAGACAAGTACTGATGTTTGGTGACTACTTGTTGTTGGGTGGTCTTGAGGTACTGCTCACTGAACCTAATGTAACCAATAGAGAAGTCAGTCTTCTTCCTAGGGCACATATCTGGAATATGATAACCTCCAGAGATTGGTCAGACATGCTGGTCAGACATTATGTCACTTAGTTCTAGACAAATGCTATCACCAGAAGTAACCTGAAAAGCATTGGTAAAAAGTCTCAGGCAAAAACAAACAAAACCACTGAGGATACAGATGATGTTCTCATCATTTCTACAAATTGTAGATTAGGGATACAGACCTCAGAGAAGGATTTGGGGAGTGAACCCTTGGATTAGAAAATAGTACCGAGATGGTGAAGAAGGCACACCGGACTTTCTAAGGTCCTCTCATTCCCCTCATAACCAACTATTTTATCCAGCCTCAGAAATAGCTTTTCACTGCTTAAATTCATGAAGATCAGAAGCATACAATTTACCAGCTGAAGTCAATCTGGAAGATCTCCAGGAAAGGTTTGTCCTGAGGGGCCAGGAACAGACTAGCACAGGCAGTGAGAGACTAGTGTCCTGAGCAGACATGGGGGGGGGGGGGAAGCGGGTGTGATCTCTGGGACTAGAGAAGTTTCAGAAACGACTCTGCTATAGGCCAACTGCTCTGCGTTGATTACAAAGTAGTAAACTGGCAGAGAAATTAAAGCCTAAAACAGAGGGTACTCTTAAAAAAAATGCCAGAACCTAACAAGATCTGGCTGTAACTATTCAAACCCAGAAGTGACTCAGGCAGACCGTAACTCAGCCCTGCAGCCACATCCTGCAGTTCGGGCTTTAGCAGGGGCAGTTACAAACCCACACGGCAGGGGGGCACAGCCTGGGCAGCCTCTAATTGGCACAGTGAGGGGCTCGGCCTGGAGCAATAGAACTTCCCCAACAGGACTGTGCTTCCCGGAGCAGAGACACTTCTGGTCCCTGCAAATCCATTCACTGCTCAACTGCTAATACCCACAGCCCCAGGGCAGGATTTGGCTTGGGATAGTTAAACTCTCACTGCTCATCTTCTAGCCCCAGGGCAGTCATTATCTCACACAGCGGGGGTTCTTTGAAGGGCACTTTCTCAGCTCTGCCCTGCAGGTCTGAGTTACTTCCGGGTGAGGAACTCTTTCCCAGAGCACTGCAGTACCTCGATGCTTTTTGCAGCCGGCTAGCAGGACAGCTACCCGTCCATACACCTTTCACTGCTCTGCAGAGGAAGCTGGTAACCTCCTGGCCTTGAAGGCAGACCCTACAGGCTTTAACAAAATGAGTAAGAAAATCAAAAGGACAATTGATAGTTTCTATTTAGAAAGAGAACAGCTTTTCAACACTGGAAGAGACTAATAGCAGCCAGTCTCCAGACAATTGTTGGTCCACAATACAAAAAACTAACCTAGAAGAGATTATTAAAAACCTTAAAAGAGAACTAGAAGAAAAATGGGGAAAGGAAAGAGAAGCTATGCAAGAGAGTACAGAAAAGACATATAACTCACTAAAAGAAAAATTTGATAAAGTGGAAAAAGAAAACAACTTCCTGAAATATGAATTGGAAAAGGTAAAAAACTCCCAAGAAGTGCAGGGAAACAGAATTTATGAATTAGAGAAAGAAAATAACTCACTAAAAAAAAATTAGTGAAATGGAAAAAATTCCTAGAGAAAATGACTCATTTAAAAATCAATTGGACATATACAAAAGAAGTAAAAAAAGCTAATGAAGAAAATAATCACTAAAAATCAGAACTGAAAATAGAAATTGGATTCATTGAGACATCAAGAAATTAAAAAAAAAAAAAAAAAGATTGGAAAAAATGTCAAATATTTACTTGAAAACAATAGACCTGGAAAAATAGATCTGGGAGATAAAAAGATTGTGAAGGTTCTTTGAGGCAGCCTTGTCCAGTTGAAATAAATAATTTCCAAAATCGCAGCCAGTTTTGCAAAGTTTATTTGTCCCCAAATTAGCCGGTTACTTGAGGCCATCTCTCTGTTTGGCTCCAAGAGATCTTGCAGTTTGTCCTTGGCTTTGCCCTGCTTTCTTCAGCCTCCAGCCAGCACCAAGGTAGAAGATGCAATGGATCTCTTGCCCTCGAAGATAGGGGCTTTGTAGGCTTTCAAGATTTTCTGACCGAAACCTCTCTCGAGCCCCAGAGTTTCTAGAACCCTCAAGTAACTAATTCAATGGACTCAAGTGACCTCCAGCGCCCCGCCCAAGAGCTCCCTCTATTTATGTGGATCTCCCAAAGGTTAACACTGCCTTCTGAGGGAGGGATTCTGGGTTATTTCCCCAAGTGCTCTGGTCCTAAGGAGGTGTGAAGATTTCATACTAGCCCTGAACCCCCAAAGGTGTGCCCATTGAGACTTGAACTTATGAGCTTCTGGGAACACAAGCATTGTTCTATCAGTTCCACTTAGTACTTTGTTTCAAGTTCTGGCCCAAAATATCTCTTTCTAAGATCAAATCAACTTCAATGGCTTAACATTTTGTTAAGATTCCAACAAAGGATCATTGGACTACCCGAAAATTATGATGAAAAAAAGAGCCTAGATACTATTTTACAGGAAAATAAAAGAGAATCCAGAAGAAAGAATAAGGAAAATAGGAGTTGAAAGAATCCATTGAAACCCTTCAGAAAAGACCCAAAATAAAGACCGTGGAATAGGGCCAAACTTCAGAATTTTCGATAAAAAAAATTCACAAGCAGCCAGGAAAAAAGTTCAAATACCAAGGGCCACAATAGTAAAAAGATTCTGCCAAATTAAAGGATCAAAGGGCCTGGAATTATATTCTGAAAAGGCAAAAAGAACTTGAATGCAGCAAGAATAAAACACCCAGAAGCTGAGCATTTTTTTTTTCCATGGAAGAAGATGGACATTTAATAAACGGAGGAACCATCTTTTTAAAGAAAACCAGACTTAAACAAAGGTTTGATCTCCAACCACAGGACTCAAGACAAGTGGAAAAAAAAAAGGAATTTGAGAACTGTATTTTGTTTGGGATATACATAAAAACATGTATAATTTGATTTTACTGATAAAAAAAAGGGAAGGAAATGGAAAATAGTGTAAAAGGAAAAGGGGATATAAAAAGAGAGAAAACCAATGCGACATGAGGCAAAGGAAACCTATCAATTAAAGAGAATTAGAGAGGGAGGAAATTGGCAAATCTTACTCATAAGGGCTCAAAGAGGAAATAATTGACAATTTTTTTTACAGAGAATTTTTTTTTCACCCTTAAAAAGTGGGAGGAAAAGGAAAAGGGAAAAAGAGAAGAAGGGAAGGATAAGAAAGGGAAGGGATTCAAAGGGAGGAAGGAGGATATAAAGAGGAGAGCTGGGTGATGCAAGGGGAAATAAGTTTAATACTAAGGAAGGGGGAAGAAGGGGAAGAAAAAAAAAGGCTAATCTGGGGAAATTTGTGGGAAATATAGAATTAGAATTTTAACGTAATTGGAATGGGATGAACTCCCCAAAAGAGGAGGCAGATAGCAGACTGGCGAAGTAGAACCCCAAAATGTTGTTTACAGGAAAATATTTAAAACAGGGATACATACAGAGTAAAGCAAAAGGTTGGAGAGAATCATTATGCTTAAAGTGGAAAAGTAGGGTAGCCATCCTTTCTCGATCCAAAAAGTAAAATTGATCTAATTAAAAGAGATAAAAAAACCATTCTTGCTAAAAGGCACTATAGTTTAAGCAAACATATTAAAACATATATGCACCAAGGGAAGTATCAATTTCCCAAAGGAGAAGAGAGAGTTAGAGAAGAAATAAAGCAAAACAGAAAGTGGAGATTCCAACTTGACCCTCAGAAGATAAACAAATCACAAAACAAATAAGAAAAATTTAAAGAGGTAAATAGAATATTAGAAAATTAGGTATGATAGACCTGGAGAAAACGAATGGGAACAGAAAGGGAGATACTTTTTCTCAAGTTCATAACATACAAAAAATTGACCATATTTAGGAATGACCTAAAATTAAATACAGGAAGGCAGGAAAAATGTTTTATTTTCAGATCAACCAACAAAAAAATAAACAAAATAATTAACCAAAACCTTAAAGAAATTTAAAAAATTAAGAAACAAAAAATTTCAAAGATAAATGAAAAAAATCATACCAAAATTTTGGGAATGAAAGATAATAAGGGGAAACTTTATATCCTTAGAGGCTTACTTGAAAAAATAGAGAAAGAAGGTCAAATGAATTGGGTTGGAACTAAAAAAAGCTAGAAAGACCAAATTAAAACCCCAATCAAATTGTTGAAAAAAATTAAAAGGAGAAATTAAAATATTGAAAATAAAAAAAACATTAAGTAATAAATAAAACTAAGAGTTGGTTTTATGAAAAAAATAAAATTGATAAACCTTTTGGTAAATCTTGATTAGAAAAAAAGAGAGGAAAATCAAATTAGTCTTAAAAAAAATGGGGGAACTTTCCCCAATGAAAGGAAATTAAAACATAATAGGGGTTACTTTGCCCAACTTTACCCAAAATTTGATAACCAAGGAAATGGATGAATTTAAAAGATATCCCAGATTATCGAGGAGGAAGTAATTGTTTTAAATAGTCCCATTTAGAAAAAATAAATGGAAAAGTTTAAATCAACCCCTAAAAAAACTCAGGACCAGATAGATTTAATATGAATTTTACCAAACATTCAAAGAACAAAGTCCAAGCAAAACATTTAAAATATAGGGAATGAAGGAGTCCCACCAAATTTTTTATGACAAGACATGGATGATACCAAACCAGGTAGGTTGAAAAACAAGAAAGAAAATTATAACAATTCCTAATGAATATTGATGCTAAAACTTAAATAAAAATATTAGCAAAAAGACTAAAAATCACCCCAGGATAATACACCAGATCAAGGGATTTATACCAGGAAATTTCAATAGAAAACTATCAAATAATTATATCATAACCAAATTAAAAAACCATAGATCATCCAATAGATAGAAAAGTTTGATAAAACCAACATCCATTTTTTAAAAAACTTGAGAGATAGGAATAAAAGACTTTTCCTTAAAAATAATCAGAGATCTATTTAAAACCATAATCATCATATGTAAGGGGACAAATCAAATTCTTAATAAATCAGAGGAAACAAGGTTGCCTACTTTATCATCGTTATTATTTTATATTGTATTAGAAATGCTAGCTTTGGCAATAAGAGCTGAGAAAGAGATTAAAGGAATAAGAATAGGCAATGAGGAAACGAAATTATCACTCTTTGCTGATGATATGATGGTATACTTAGAGAACCCCAGAGATTCTACTAAAAAGTTATTAGAAATAATCCACAACTTTAGCAAAGTTTCTGGTAATAAAAAAAACCCCACATAAGTCATCAGCATTCTTATATATCACTAACAAAATCCAACAGTCAGGGTTACAAAGAGAAATTCCATTTAAAGTAACTACTGATAGATTTAGGAATCTATCTGCCAAGGGAAAATCAGAAACTTTATGAGCTAAACTACAAAACACTTTCTACACAAATTAAGTCTGATCCAACCAACTGGAAAAATATTAAATGCTCTTGGACTGGGCGAGCAAATATAATAAAGATGACAATACTACCTAAACTAATCTATTTATTTAGCGCTATACCAATCAGACTTCCCAAAAACTATTTTGATGACCTAGAAAAAATAACAACAAAGTTCATATGGAAAAAGAAAAGGTCAAGAATTTCAAGGGAATTAATGAAAAAAAATCAAATGAACGTGGCCTAGCTGTACCAGATCTAAAATTATATTATAAAGCAGCGGTTACTAAAACCATCTGGTATTGGCTAAGAAATAGACTAGTTGATCAATGGAACAGGTTAGGTTCAAAGGACAAAACAGCCAATAACTTTAATTATCCAGTGTTTGACAAACCCAAAGACCCCAGTTTTGGGGATAAGAATGCATTATTTGACAAAAATTTCTGGGAAAATTGGAAAGGCAGAAAAATTGGTATGGCAGAAACTAGGTATTGACCCACACTTAACACCATACACCAAGATAAGGTCAAAATGGGTTCATGATCTAGGCATAAAGAATGAGATTATTAATAAATTGGAAGAGCATAGGATAGTTTATCTCTCAGACCTGTGGAAGAGGAAGGAATTTATGACCAAAGAAGAACTAGAGATCACTATTGACTACAAAATAGAAAATTTTGATTATATCAAATTGAAAAGTTTTTGTACAAACAAAACTAATGGCAGGCAAGATTAGAAGGGAAACAATAAAACCCACATTTTTACAGTCAAAGGTTCTGATAAAGGACTCATTTCCAAAATATATAGAAAATTGACTCTAATTTATAAGAAATCAAGCCATTCTCCAACTGATAAATGGTCAAAAGATATGAACAGACAATTTTCAGATGATGAAATTGAAACTATTACCACTCATATGAAAGAGTATTCCAAATCACTATTGATTAGAGAAATGCAAGTTAAGACAACTCTGAGATACCACTACATACCTGTCAGATTGGCTAGAATGACAGGGAAAGATAATGCAGAATGTTGGGGGATGTGGAAAAACAGGGACACTGATACATTGTTGGTGGAATTGTGAATACATCCAGCCATTCTGGAGAGCAATTTGGAACTATGCTCAAAAAGTTATCAAACTGTGCATACCTGGACCTGTATGTGCCAAAATGTTTGTGGCAGCCCTGTTTGTAGTGGTTAGAAGCTGGAAAATGAATGGATGCCCATCAATTGGAGAATGGTTGAGTAAATTGTGGTATATGAATGTTATGGAATATTATTGCTCTGTATGAAACGACCAGCAGGATGAATACAGAGAGACTTGGAGAGACTTACATGAACTGATGCTGAGTGAAATGAGCAGAACCAGGAGATCATTATATACCTCAATGATACTGTATGAGGATGTATTCTGATGGAAGTACATTTCTTCAACAAAGTGAAGATCTAACTTAGTTTCAATTGATCAAGGATGGACAGAAGCAACTACACCCAAAGAAAGAACACTAGGAAATGAATGTAAACTGCTTGCATTTTTGTTCTTCTTCCTGGGTTATTTATACCTTCTAAATCCAATTCTCTCTGAGCAACAAGAGAACTGTTTGGTTCTGCACACATATATTGTATCCAAGATTTACTGTAACCTATTTAACATGTATAGAACTGCTTACCATCTGGGGGAAGGGGTGGAGGGAGGGAAGGGAAAAATCGGAACAGAAGTGAGTGCAAGTTATAATGTTGTAAAAACTACCCTGGCATGGGTTCTGTCAATAAAAAGTTATTTAAAAAAATAATAAAAATAAATAAAAGTTATTCAGTCAAAAAAAAAAAAAAAAAAAAGAAAGAAAGAAAGAAAAGGAAATAGTACCTAAAAATAGTATTTAGACTTCTGGACCATGTCATAAAATATAGGAAGGATCAATTCTTGATAATATGTTTAATAAAATTTACTAAAATGTTTTTATCTCTTGGCTCACAAATCCATAACTTAAATTGAGACAGAAGGGAGAAAATTTCCTTGACAGATCTACCAAATTTGATAATATTGAAAATAGTCAACACAACTTAAGTCACAAGCCAACAAACATTTATTGAGCATCTGTTTGTGTTCATCCGTTTGAATTGTGTCTGACTTTCCATGATTCCATTTTGGGGTTTCTTGGCAAAGTTATTGGAGTACTTTGCTATTTTCTTCTCCAGTTCATTTTATAGAAGGGGAACCAGTTAAGTGACTTGCTCAGATTATACAGCTTGGAAGATTCCAGATTTAAATTTAGGAAGAGAAGTCTTCATGACTCAAGACCTGTGCCATTTAGCTGCCCATAAATTATAATTATAATTTAGAGAAATTGCTCTCTATTTCTCCTCCCCATGGAATTCAATACCTTTTTTCCAGGTTTTGTCTTCACCTTAATATCTTCTTTCACACTCAGACATTCCAGTATATTTATTGATATTCCCTTCAACAACCTCACCTTCCTGTTCATCAGTCTTTTCAACTTGCTGACCTGCAGTGTAACTATATATCAGATATAGTTGGAGATATAGTTAATATATTGAGGTGTGAAGACCATGTATTTTTAAAATCAGCAGGAGTCCGGAGTTCAGGTTAGGGGAAAATCGTCAGTCTTTATTCTCAGTGAAGAAGGATCGGAGGCGGAAGAGAATCGGCAATACCAATGTGTGCAGCTGAGTCAAGAAGCTAGCTAGACCCGCAGCCACATGACCAACAGCTAGGAGAATGGACCCAGGCCCAATCTCTCCCAGCTTCTCTTCCTGTTCCTCTCTCTGCCTCCACCCACCAAAATCGTCATTTCCTGTACAACACATCAGGACTTGCACAGAGAGTGGGCAGGGACCATTCTTTATCCAATCATGTATATTAATAGAGTATAGCCCAATTACTATTTAGCCTCATGTACTTGGGACCTAAGTGCATCAACTCAAACTTCAGCCCATTACATTGAGGTACAGTAAGAATCGGGTTTTCATACCAATCTAGTATTTCTAACGCATCTACTATATTCCAAGTACTCTGCTAGTACTTGGAATATATATGTGCAAATACACAAAACATACATAGTAAAAGCAAGATAATTTTTGGAGGAAGATTCAAGGTACATAAGAGAGATTAAATATGAGGAAATGATTCAGGCAAAGGGCAACATTTGAGTAGACCTTTTTTTTTTTTAGAAGAAACCAGAGATTCTAAGAGGCAAAGATGAGAAGGGAATACATTCTAAACCTGAGGAATAGCCTAGAAGGTATGGAGATATGATTTCAAATGTTGTAAGAGACAAGTAAGTCAAGTGATTCATAAATGCTTATTGAATCACACTGTATAAAGAACTCCATTGCTGGCTATATTTTAATTGTGTAATCCACTTGGATCATTAGATCATTTCCAATGATACTACTTCAGAGATCATATAGATAACATGAAAATTACAAAAACATAATCAGCTAACTTGTAAAGCTACTAAAAAAGTATTAAAAATCAGGATCCAGAGTCATATAAAAATCATTCTCAAATTTAATGGATGGCATCTGTTTCATTGACTCATGCTTAATTTTTGAAGGTAAGTTGTTAGCTTTTTGGAGCAAGGAGTAGAGGGTTCATACCTAGCCTGGTTAGAGTAATTCTTCATCAGCTTATGTTTAAGGGGAAATTATAAATATAGGTTTAGAATATTAGAATTGTCAGATACAATAGAGATTATTTAGTTCAATACCCTCATTCTATATGTAAAGAAACAAGCTTAAAGAGAAGAAATTCCTTATGTAAGGTCACTCATAAAATCATACAGCTGAAGTTTCCAAATCATCACTCTTCTTAGCACACCACCAATGTCATGTTGTTTGCTTTTTTTCTTCTCTATTAGGTTTTTTCTATTTTTGTTTTTGTTTTTTTGGCTTTGGTATTTCCTTTTGGACTTGAGCCAGTAGATTAAGTGGTCAGTGGGAGTCCTTCCTCTGATGTTAGCCATGTGTTTTTTACTTGATTCAGAGTCTCCTCTCAAAGGAACATAGGCTTCTTTGTTTCTGAAGTAAACAAATCCCAGACAGCTTTGTGGGGACTGACTCTTTTTTCTGGAGAAAGTACTCACCAAGAAAGAGGAGCAATTCCTCCCACATCCCTGACTAGACCAACAGCTAGACTCCCCATGACAGAATAGCTAGGTTTCCCTTCCTGACCTCTTTTATGGTCTCAGAATTTCAGCAATGTTGGAAATCAAATTTGGTAGTGTAGGTTTGTTAAATAACATTGAGATTGCATATGTATGGCTCAGGTATTCTTGGTTTTCCTATTAGATTGATTATTCAATCAATCAATTAAGAAGTATTTATAAGGTACTTACTATATGTCAGGCACTATGTTCAACATTGGAAATCCAAATAAAAAGAATGAAACAATTCCTAGTTTCAAGGAGCTATCATCAACTTAGAACTTAGAAATGGAGGGGAATGTAGGGATAATTTTATCCATTCCTCTTTGTTTTACAGATAAGGAAACTTAAGCCCAGAAAAATTAAATTGTTAATTAATTAAAAATTATTTTTTCAAATGTGACATAGCTAGGAAGTAGTAAAAGGATCATTTAACCCAGCACTTCCAACCCTATCTAGTGCCCTGTCTATTAAACCTCTATTAAACTTTTTTATTATTAATTTTATTTGTTCATTTATTTTTTAATTTTTTTAATTTTGAAAAAAAATTTCTTTACAACATTTTCCCTTGCATTCACTTCTGTTCCGACTTTTCCCCTCCCTCCCTCCATCTCCTCCCCAGATGGCAAGTAGTTCTATACATATTAAATATGTCACAGTATATCCTAGCATACACAATATGCAGAACTGGACAGTTCTCTTGTTGCACAGAAAGAATTGGATTCAGAAGATAAAAATAACCCCAGAAGAAAAACAAAATGCAAACAGTTTACATTAATTTCTCAGTGTTCTTTCTTTGGATGTAACTGCTTCTGTCCATCATTGATCAATTGAAACTGAATTAGATCTTCTCTTTGTTGAAGAAATCAACTTCTTTCAGAATGCATCCTCATACAGTATTGCTGTTGAAGTATATAATGATCTCCTGGTTCTGCTCATTTCACTCAGCATCAGTTCATGTAAGATTCTACAAGCCTCTCTGTATTCATCCTCCTGGTCTTTTCTTACAGAAAAATAATATGCCATAACATTCATATACCACAATTTACCCAACCATTCTCCAATTGATGGGCATCCATTCATTTTCCAGTTTCTAGCCACTACAAACAGGGCTGCCACAAACATTTTGGCACGTACAGCCCCCTTTCCCTTCTTTAGTATCTCTTTGGGATATAAGCCCAGTAGTAGCACTGCTGGATCAAAGGGTATGCACAATTTGATAACTTTTTGGACATAATTCCAGATCGTTCTCCAGAAGGGTTGGATTCGTTCACAACTCCACCAACAATGCATCAGTGTCCCACTTTTCCCACATCCCCTCCAACATTCATCATTATTTTTTCCTGTCACCTTAGCCAATCTGACAGGTGTGTAGTGATATCTCAGAGTTGTCTTAATTTGCATTTCCCTGACAATAGTGATTTGCAACACTCTTTCATATGAATGGAAATAGTTTCAATTTCATCATCTGAAAATTGTCTATTCATATCCTTTGACCATTTATCAATTGGAGAATGGCTTGATTTCTTATAAATTAGAGTCAATTCTCTAAATATTTTGGAAATGAGGTCTTTATCAGAACCTTTAACTGTGAAAATGTTTTCCAAGTTTGTTGCTTCCCTTCTAATCTTGGTTGCATTAGTTTTGTTTGAACAAAGGCTTTTTAATTTGATATAATCAAAATTTTCTATTTTGTGATCAATAATGATCTCTAGTTCATCTCTGGTCACAAATTCCTTCCTCCCCCACAAGTCTGAGAGGTAAACTATCCTATGTTCCTCTAATTTATTTATAATCCCGTTCTTTATGCCTAAATCATGGACCCATTTTGATCTTATCTTGGTGTACGGTGTTAAGTGTGGGTCCATGCCTAATTTCTAATTTCTGCCATTTTAATTTCCAATTTTCCCAGCAGTTTTTATCAAATAACGAATTCTTATCCCAAAAGTTAGGATCTTTGGATTTGTCAAACACTAGAATGCTATAGTTGACTATTTTGTCTTGTGAACCTAACCTCTTCCACTGATTAACTAATCTGTTTCTTAGCAAATGCCAAATATTTTGGTGACTGCTGCTTTATAATATAGTTTTATATCAGGTACAGCTAGGCCACCTTCATTTGATTTTTGTTTTCATTAATTCCCTTGAGATTCTCGACCTTTTGTTATTCCATATGAATTTTGTTGTCATTTTTTCTAGATCATTAACATATTTTCTTGGGAGTCTGATTGGTATAGCACTAAATAAATAGATTCATTTAGGGAGTATTGTCATCTTTATTATATTTGCTTGGCCTATCCAAGAGCACTTAATATTTTCCAATTATTTAAATCTGACTTCATTTGTGTGGAAAATGTTTTGTAATTTTGCTCATATAATTCCTGACTTTCCTTTGGTAGATAGATTCCCAAATATTTTATGTTATCGATGGTTATTTTGAATGGAATTTCTCTTTGTATGTCTTGCTGTTGAATTTTGTTGGTGATGTATAAAAATGCTGAGGATTTATAGGGATTTATTTTGTATCCTGCAACTTTGCTAAATTTATGAATTATTTCTAGTAGCTTTTTAATAGAATCTCTGGGGTTCTCTAAGTATACCATCATATCATCTGCAAAGATTGATAGTTTGGTTTCCTCATTACCTACTCTAATTCCTTTAATATCTTTCTTGACTCTTATTGACGAGGCTAGTGTTTCTTATACAATATTGAATAATAATGGGGAGAGTGGGCAACCTTGCTTCACTCCTGATCTTACTGGGAAAGGTTCCAGTTTTTCCCATTGCATATGATGCTTACTGATGGTTTTAAGTATATGCTCCTGACTCTTTTAAGGAAAAGTCCATTTATTCCTATCCTCTCAAGTGTTTTTATTAGGAATGGATGTTGGATTTTATCAAATGATTTTTCTGCATCTATTGAGATGATCATATGGTTTTTATTAGTTTGGTTATTGATATAGTCAATTATGCTAATAGTTTTCCTAATATTGAACCAGCCCTGCATTCGTGGTATAAATCCTACTTGATCATAGTATATTATCGTGAGGATGATTTTCTGTAATCTTTTGTTGATATTTTATTTAAGATTTTAGCATCTATATTCATTAGGGAGATTGGTCTATAATTTTCTTTCTCTGTTTTCAATCTACCTGGTTTAGGTATCAGTACCATGTCTGTGTCATAAAAGGAATTTGGTAGGACTCCTTCAATCCCTATTTTTTCAAATAATTTATATAGCATTGGAATTAATTGTCCTTTAAATGTTTGGCAGAATTCACATGTAAATCCATCTGGTCCTGGGGGTTTTTTCTTAGGGAATTGGTTAATAGCTTGTTCTATTTCTTTTTCTAAAATGGGACTGTCTAGTCTCTTGACTTCTTCCTCTGTTAATTTGGGTAAGCTATATTTTTGAAGGTATTCTTCCATTTCATTTAAGTTGTCGAATTTATTGGCATAAAGTTGGGTATTATTGCTCTAATTTCCTCTTCATTGGTGGAAAGTTCTCCCTTTTCATTTTTAACAGTAATAATTTGATTTTCCTCTTTCCTTTTTCTAATCAGATTTACCAAAGGTTTATCTATTTTATTGTTTTTTTTTCATAAAACCAACTCTTAGTCTTATTTATTAATTCAATAGTCTTTTTACTTTCAATATTATTAATTTCTCCTTTTAATTTTAGAATTTCAAGATTAGTATTTGATTGGGGATTTTTAATTTGGTCTTTTTCTAGCTTTTTAAGTTGTAAGCACAGTTCATTGATCTTCTGTTTCTCTATTTTATTCAAGTAAGCCTCTAAAGATACAAAATTTCCCCTGATTACTGTTTTGGGTTGCATCCCACAAATTTTGGTATGATGTCTCATTATTGTCATTATCTTGAGTGAAATTATTAATTGTGTCTATAATTTGCTATTTCACCCAATCATTCTTTAAGATGAGATTATTTAGTTTCCAATTACTTTTTGGTCTATTTACCCCTAACTTTTTGTTGAATGTAATTTTTATTGCATTATGATCTGAAAAGAAAGCATTTATTATTTCTGCCTTCCTTCATTTAATTTTGAGGTCTTTATGTCATAGTATATGGTCAATTTCTGTATAGGTTGCATGAACTGCTGAGAAGAAAGTATACTCCTTTCTGTCACCATTCAGTTTTCTCCAAAGATCTATCATATCTAATATTCTAATTACCTCTTTAATTTATTTCCTATTTGTTTTGTGGTTTGATTTGTCTAATTCGGAGACTGTAAAATTGAGATCTCCCATTATTATAGTTTTGCTGTCTATTTCTTCTTGCAACTCTCTTAACTTCTCTTTTAGGAAGTTAGATGCTACATTACATGGTGCATATATGTTTAGTATTGATATAACTTCATTATCTATAGTACCCCTTAGCAAGATATAGTTTCCTTCCTTATCTCTTTTGATTAGATCAATTTTTGCTTTTGCTTGATCTGAGATCAGGATGGCTATTCCTGCTTTCTTAACTTCACCTGAAGCATAATAGATTCTACTCCAGCCTTTTACCTTTACTTTGTATGTATCTCCTGTTTTAAATGTATTTCCTGTAAGCAACATATTGTAGGGTTCTGGCTTTTGATCCAGTCTGCTATCTGCCTTTGCTTTATGGGAGAGTTCATCCCATTCACATTCACAGTTAAAATCACTAATTCTGTATTTCCTGCCATCCTAATATCCCCAGATTATGCTTTTCTTTTTCTTTCCCTTCTTCCCCCTTTCCCTAGTATTAAACTTATGGATCCCACTTGCATCATGGAGCTCTCCCTCTTTAGGATCCCTCTCTCCTCCCTTTGAATCCCTTTCCCTTTCTTGTACCTTTTCCTTATTACTCTTTTTCCTTTTCCCTTTTCCCCTCCCACTTTTTAATGAGGTGAGAGAAGATTCTCTGTAACGCAAACATGTCAATTATTTCCTCTTTGAGCCAACTCTGATGAGAGTAGGATTCACACCATGTTCCTCCCCCTCTCTAAATTCCCTCCGATATGATAGGTTTCCTTTGCCTCATTGTGGGATGTAGTTTCCCTCTTTTTATATCCCCTTTTCCCTTTTTCTGACACTATCCCCTTTCCATTTCTACTTCCCTTTTTTTATGCTGTATCACTAAAATCAAATTATACAGGTGATTTTTTTGTATATCCACCACAGAAATACAATTCTCAAGAGTTCTTTTTACCTTTTTCTGCTTCTCTTGAGTCCTGTGGTTGGAGATGAATTTTTTTATTTAAATCTGGTTTTTTCCTTAGAAACAAATGGAATTCCTCCATTTCATTAAATGTCCATCTTCTTCCATGGAAGAAAATGATCAGCTTAGCTGGGTAGTTTATTCTTGGCTGCATTCCAAGTTCTTTTGCCTTTCAGAATATCAGATTCCAGGCCCTTCGGTCGTTTAATGTTGAGGCAGCCAGATCTTGTGTGACCCTTATTGTGGCACCTCGGTATTTGAATTGTTTTTTCCTGGTTACTTGTAATATTTTTTCTTTAGTCTGAAAATTCTGAAATTTGGAAACAATATTCCTTGGAGTCTTTATTTTAGGGTCTTTTTCAGAAGGTGTTCGATGGATTCTTTCAATGCCTATTTTACCTTCTGGTTCTATTACTTCTGGGCAGTTCTCTTTGATGATTTCCTGTAAAATAGCATCTAGGCTCTTTTTTTCATTGAAATTTTCGTGTAGTCCAATGATCCTCATGTCATCTCTCCTAGATCTATTTTCCAGGTCTGTTGTTTTTCCAAGTAAATATTTGACATTTTTTCCCAATATGTCATTTTTTTTTTGGTTTTGCTTGACTGATTCTTGATGTCTCAATGAATCAGTCATTTCTATTTGTTCAGTTCTGATTTTTAGTGAGTTATTTTCTTTATTAGCTTTTTTTTAAACATCTTTTTGTATATGCCCAATTGAATTTTTAAATAAGTTGTTTTGCTCTATGGAATTTTTTTCCATTTCACTAATTTTTTTTTTTAGTGAGTTATGTTCTTTTTCCAATTCACAAATTCTGTATTCCTGCACTTCTTGGGAGTTTTTTTTTTAACCTTTTCCAATTCACATTTCAGGAAGTTGGTGCTTTCTTGCATAGCTTCTCTTTCCTTTCTTGATTTTTCTTCTAGTTCTCTTTTAAGGTTTTTAATAGTCTCTTCTAACTTCTAAGAGAGTTTTTTTGTGTTGGATACCAACAATTGTCTGGAGACTGTGTGCTATTAGTCTCCTCAGGTTGAACAGCTGCTGTCTTTCTGTATAGAAACTATCGATCGTCCTTTTGATTTTTTTACTCATTTTTTAAAGCCTGTAGGGTCTGCCTTCAGGGTCAGGAGGTTACCAGTTTCCTCTGTAGAGCAGTGATAGGTGTGTGGATGGGTAGCTGTCCTGTCAACCAGCTACAAAGAACAGTGAGGTACAGGAGTGCTGTGGGAAAGAGTTCCCCACCTGGAAGTTACTCAGGGCTGCAGGGCTGAGCTGGGAAAGTGCCCTGCAAAGAACCCTGCTGTGCCGGTTAATGACTAGCCTGGGGCTAGAAGCTGAGCAGGACAAGTTTCAATACCTCAAGCCAAATCCCATCCTGGGGCTGTGGGTATTAGTGACTGAGCAGTAAAAAGCCCTGCAGGGATCAGAAGTGTCTCTGCCCCAGGAAGCACAGTTGTACTGGGGAAGTTCTATTGCCCCAGGCCGATCACCCCACTGTGCAGATTAGAGGCTGCCCCAGGCTGTGCCCCTTGCTGTGCAGATTTGTAACTGCCCCTGCAAAAGCCCCGTATTGCAGCATGTGCCTACAGTACTGTGTTATGGGTCTGCCTGAGTCACTTCTGGGTTTGAGTGGTTATAGCCAGATCTTGTTAGGTTCTGGCGTTTTTTAGAGTACCCTCTGTTTTAGCCTTTAATTTCTCTGCTGGTTTACTGCTTTGTAATCACAGCAGAGTAGTTAGCCTATAGCAGAGTCTATAACTTTTCTATCCACAGAGATTACCCCCCCCCCTGGTCCTGGTCTGCTCAGGATGCTAGTCTCTCCCTGCCTGCGCTGGTCTGTTCCTGGCCCCTCAGGAGAAACCTTTTGTGGCGATCTTCCAGATTATCTTCGGCTGGTAAATTGTGTGCTTCTAATCTTCATGAATTTTAGTGGTCAAGCGCTCATTTTGAGGCTGAATTATAATAGTTGGTTGTGAGGAGATGAGAGGAGTTTAGAAAGTCATGTGTGCCATCTCTGCCATCTTGGCTTTATCCCTCTGTTCATTACTTGACCAAAGGCAAGTATGTAGCAACTAATCTTTCCACAAGTCTCAGACTTTTGCTGTCAGTAAAGAGGGAATTTCAAGCTAGTTGGATATGTCTACTTCTTTGCTAAATACTGAAAAGGTACATGAAAGTACTAAAGTTCATTCTCTTAACAGATGAGTGAGGAAAACTGGCTGAGTGCTTTAGAGCATTAACCTTGGAGTCAGGAAAATGGGTTTGAATTCCATCTCAAATACTTACTAGCTTTGTGACTATGGGCTAATCATTGTCTCTCTGGTTCTGTTGCCTCATCTGTAAAAAAGGGTTAATAATAATATCTCTTCTAAGGAATTTTAAAAATCTTAAAGCCTTACGTAAATGTCTGTTGTAATTAGCAGTTAGAGTGACAAGGGATGTAGACTTGAAAAAATTATAGAATAAATAAAAATTGAATACTTTTGTCTTTACAATGGCGTTCAAAGAGAACAATGCATAGGTAATTAATCATGCAATAGGTAGTTAATAAATGTTTGATGAATGATGTGATCTGATATGGTTGGGGAGGAATAATTGGGAGATGGAGGTGAGGAATGGGACTTGAACCATCCTAGAAAGAAGGGAGATGTATCCAAGGGAGTAAAACAATATCAACAAACTGGGGGCTGGGAATTAGTTTTATATATACAGGAAGACTGTGAAAATTTAGGCAAAGGCAGATTAAAAAGGGTTTATATAATAAGTAGTAGAAAATAAGTCTGGTCATTCATTCTTTCATTCAAAAAGTATTTACTTATCAGCTTGATATAAACCTGGAATAGGTCCTGAATGGACAAGATGAAATGAGATTAGAATTGTGTAAGTATCTTATTCCTTCTATTATATAGTAAGTTCCTTGAGGGCAAGGAACTATGTCACTTCATTTTTGCTCTGCATATTTCAGGAAGCGACTCACACAAATTAAAACAAATTAAATTGTCAAGGGTCTTCATAACAAGTGTAAAGTATGATGGTGTATAGAATATACCAAGTAAAAACCATTCTCAAACCAGAGAAAGGAAAAAAAAAGAATACAAAAGTCACATAAGTATATTAATATTATTGATTAATGTGTACATCAGAAGACTCTTGAATCTTAGAACCTTAGAAGGATCCGAGGATCCTTCTTGATACAACAGATACATATGACCAATTCAAGAGAAAACCTGGGAACTCTGCACCTTGTTCTTTTTACCATCTTCTAAAAGGTTTACAACTCTCCTGTAAGCAGTCAGGTGAACAGGAACAATGACAACAGAACAGATTTCATTTAGCATAAGAAATTGGTCAACAAAATTCTCTTCCAGATTCTGACCATCTCTTTCCTTTGGGTATCTCCTAAGCTAGATGTTCAGTACAACTCCTACATCATAGCAGTACTTTGAGTTAAATGCCAATAAGATAGTAGATCATGAGTTCTGTTGAAGGCTTGTATCCATCGTTCAAGTGGATTCAATACCTTGCTCCACTAGCTAGGGTAAGCATCTCCTCAAAATAACAAATCACGAGACCCATCAATGTTTCTATTTTTCTAGAACAAACTGGAGGACACATTAATATACAAGAAAATATATTTGATTAAAATATAACACATAATATATTTATTTATATTATTTATTATTATATATTTTATGATTTATTTATATTTATATTAAGCAGATTGTCAAGGTAAGCAACAAAGACAATTTAAAAGAAGTTTTAAAAAGTCATTTCCACTGATTCCTATGGCATGTTGGAAGAATGAACACTTTGAAGAAATACATGGACCCAAAGAACAGGAATATATTTCCTATTGGTAGGGGACCGTGTTTAGAGAATATGTGTAGTCAGGACAATTCATGCTATTAGGGTTACAACACAGATGAAATCCTACTCTGTCTTCAAAATTGCTACTATTTATGCTGCTTGATAGGCTGTATTCTTCCTAGAGTTTCCAATTGGATGCTGCTTTCTCTGATAATCTAAGATGTGGTATATAACTGAGTAGGCTGTCTTTTCCAGTGCACTGCCAACTGCTTTTTTTTTCAACATGCTGATTTTTCACTGAATTATTGTTACCAGCTAATTGTCCTCTGTTATGGGGCCAATTCCCTATGATTGAATGAAGAAGTCCAGTGAATCTATCCCACAGTTTATGGGATGCTCTAGCAGTAACAATCAGCTAGCCAGCAAAAACTCTTAGATGAATCTATTATTAGAGTTGGATTAATTAATATTTTTAGTTCTTATGATGTCTCTTAATGACATTTCTTGTTTTGTTCAGTCGTTTTAGTCATATTCAACTCTTTGTGACTCCTGGACCTCTGTTCAGTGTGTTTTCTTGGCAGAAATGCTGAAGTGTTTTGCCATTTCCTTCTTCAATGGTTAACATAGGTTAAGTGACTTACCCAAGTTCACACACCTATGAAGTGTCTGAGACTGGATTTGAACTCAGGTTTTCTTGACTCCAAGTCCAATGTTCTATTCACTGCAGTATTTGGAGGCTTAATGAGCAAGACTGGAATAGGTAGAGTAAAATTGAAAACCTTTGTCCTGCATTTATGCTGGTGCCAAATTTGCTGGTCCTCTTACATTAGTAATTATTGCTATTATTTTTCTTTTTGGTCGGTTAATTGTGTCTGACTCTTCATGATCCCATTTAGGATTTTCTTGGTGAAGATGCTGCCATTTCTTTTTCTAGTTCATTTTTAAAATGAGGAAATGGAGGCAAATGGGGTTAAATGACTTGCCCAGTCTCACATAACTACCAAGTATCTGAAGTGAGATCTGAACTTAGAAAGCTGAGTCTTCCTGACTGCAGGTCAGGCTTTCTATCCACTGAGCCATCTAGTTGCCCCTACTAGTAACTATAATATCCACTATCCTAGATCCTAGATCATCCACTAAAGAACCTTAAAACTTCAAGACTAGCTTTGTGGCCAAATTGGCCTTTGTTTTGGTCTTTAAAGGCAGGAAATGGAGAAGTGTAATCAAAAGTTAAAACTAAGTGGGCCACAACAAATAAGGAGCAGGGAGCCATTTTAACTATGAATTCACTGCTGTTCATAAAGGTATACTGTAGAGAAGAAACTTTTTCTATAGTTGCTTCATTTAATTTCAGTTCAGCAAACATTAGATACCTACTGTGTCCTCTGCAGTAGATTCTGGGAAAGATGCAGAGTGTGATCATTAATAAATAAGCATTTATTAAGAATCTATCATGTTCTATTGCTGAGGCTACAAAGGAAAAAATAAATGTTGTGGTAGTGTCCCAGCCTGATTTATTTGAGAAAAATCTCACTTACCATCAGATCTGCAAAGCTACAGAAGGAAGAGTGAAAACAAAAGTAATATATTAATGCACAAAGGAAGACTGAAGCTCAAGTTTCTTAGGTTATTAGTTGGGTGTTAATAACTCTCCATTATTAACTCTCAGAATACAAAAGCAACCAGAGGCAGGTATTCTAGCAGACAGGAAATGAGGGGAAGTATGAAAGCTTTAGAATCAGAGGTTGATAAAGATTGGTATATTTTTGTGGAAACAACTATTTCTTTGTGATTGGTAATCTTTAAAATACTGCAGGCCTTTCAAAATTGTCTAACATCCTATTGTTACCATTAAAGAGTGGAAGGGAATAAAATATAGCTCAAAGGTTTCTAATAACACAATTCCATAGCTATCTCTTTGACCTCAATAGGTTTCTCTATCTGGAGAGATATTTATTTCCCTAAAATTCATGGCACTAATCTTTTTCTTCCTGTACTTCCTGTACTCCCTGCAGCTTACATTCTCCCAGAAGAGACTATATATACATATACATATATATGTATGTGTGTATGTAATTAGATGTACAGAAAATATATGTTATAGTTCCTCTTGCTCCTCCTCAAATTATCGTGTATTTGTTTAGCTGTTCACATGTATATTCCTTTTTGTAAGATGCAAGGTATCAGAGCTCAAGAATTGTTTTTAGGTTTTTCTTTGCATCTCTGGGGTATATATACAATGCTTTGCAAAAAGTATGCTTTTAATAAATGCTTGTATTAGATTGAATTTTGTGTTATTAGTAGTCTGTTTGGGGACATTGAGAACAATTGAAGGCAACCAGGGCATTTAGCTTCCACTGAATGGAAGAGAAATAAATAGTTAATATAGAGTTTCTCCCTCCCATCTTCTACCCCATTGACAAAAAGAGAAAAGAAAAACAAATTCCTTATAATAGATACATTGAGTGAACCAAAACAAATTCCCCCATTAGCTATAAATACATACATGCATGCATACATACATACAAAAACTTAAATACATGCTCACATATCTGTAAACATATGTATATAGGTGAGTATGTGTGTATATATGTTTATATATATGCATATCTCTCTTTGTATATGGGTATATTTATGGGAGAAATATCTTTTTGAGTTTATGCAGTTGAGGAGTTATGCTGTTGAAATTTACTTACCCCAATGCAGAAATTACAAAGGTAAGAAAAACCTAGGTTTTATTATTATGCTTAAGTTTAAGTTTAGCTCTCAAACAAAAAAAAATCTGAGTAAAGATTAGATTTCTAATAAGACTTCTTTTTGGCAAAATTATATCAGAGTGATATATAAATAATTCTTTTTACATATTGCAGTTTTGTACATTCCTCTTAGGCAAAAAAAAATTAAAGAAAAGACATTCATAATAACATGCTTCCTCCAATGTTGTGAAAATTGAACAAAAGTAAACAAAGTCATAATTTTACACATAAACAAACCTGGCTAACCAGCTTTATGAATAAATTAAGTCAGGTTACAGATTAAATGACATATAGAGGATTCACAAACAGAATGATCGAGAGGAAAGATTTGCATGTTACCAAGATAATCATGAGTCAAAGAAATCCTTCCTTAGATAGTTGGTTTGAAGAAATAATTAATTAAATTAAATCACTTTCGGGAGCTAAAATTCTCCTTTGACTTTTCCCAAAGAAGGGTCAACACAGATTTTTCTTAACATTATTACTATAAGAGTCAGGTTTTGATTAGAAGAGGTTAATATTAATAGAAGACAGGCTTTTAATTAATCAAAAGTTGCAGAAGGAAGGGCCTTCAGTCCTGAATAATAAAAACTAATAAAAAGAAAATTTAAAAACTCTTTTGTGAATATATACATATATATTTATATGTAAAATTTTGAAACTTAAATTTGTTACTCCCTGACAGGAGATATTTTTTCATTGATCCTGGAGAATAATGGATGGTCATTTTATTACTCATAGTCCCAACAGCTTTCAAAGTTTTCACATGATGTTGCAATATAACTTGTTTTCCTGGCTCATCAGTTTACAAAAGTTTTCAAAATTGATATTAAAATATTTCTTTCAATTTTCAGGAATTAATATGTCTTCTATGGTTCTAAAATCATCCATTTCTCATTTCTTAAAGCAGAATACTACTTTATCATATTCATATGCCAGGATTTATTCAGGTATTCCTTAATTGATCTATATCTCTTTAATTTTTAAGTTTTTTGTTGTTTTTTTGTCACAGCAAAAAGAGCTGATATTGATATATATATATTTTTATCGCTAGAGGCAGCTTTAAAGAACTTTGTGTGTAGAATTCAAAGATTCTTTCCAGAATGCTTGTACCTATTCATAGGCACACCCACAGTAAATCAATGTGCCTTTCCCCCCACAGTTCCTCCAATATTTAGCATTTTTTGGTTATCTTTATTAATCTTATATATTGGAGATAACAATCTTTGTGCTAATAAACTTTTTGTGGCTATTGTAGTACAATCATCTTATATAGTTTGAAGGGCCACAGGACAATGAATTATTATTCTTATTAAATGAGACATTACAATTTAAAGAGAATTTTTATTTCTATCTATCTTGATCCTTATTCTTATTCCTTCAGTGTTTCCAGGTCAGGCATTATACTCCATTTAGTAGAAAAAGAAGTTATGGGCCAGAGAATAAAGATTCATTTTTATATTAATTAACTAATTTTTTTCAATAATGAGCATTAATTTTTCTTTTCTTCCCATCCTCCCCATTGTAACAAATTTGCACAATTAAGCAAGACAAATTCTCATTGGCCATCAATGTACATCTCATCTGGTATACTTAGTCAAATATCTCTCTCTCCAGAAAATGCTTCTTGACATGAAAGATTTATTTTACCAAGTTCAGAGAATTAGTGAGTGGCAAAATCAGGTATTTTAACTTCTAAACCAACACACTCTCCATTATCTTGAATTGCCAGCATATATTTAAAAGGTACCTTTTGACTTTCTTTTGAGAGTTGAGAGTTGAATTTTTGACATCATTTAGTACAGTTTTCTTTTAAGTTTGGCAATATGCTGTATAGAAACTGGGTTAGATGATTATTCAATATCTGAACAAATATTGCCAGTAGATGGGAACTTCTTAAATCCTAGTAAACATTCTCACTACATTATCAAAAAACAAATTTTTACTATATTCCAAGAATTTTGCTCCCAATCTCTTCTCCATATAATTGTTTGAATCAAAGAAAGCAAAGTAGCACAATGATGATGCATGTTGGTTAGGTTTGTTCTTGTCCATGTGATGAGAGAAAGGGTATATCATTAGCTGCAGCAGCCAAATGTAACCAATAGAGTCGCAGGATGGGATCTCATAATGTCGCTACTATACCAACTAGAGTGAATAACTCTTTTTTTTGACACATTTATGCAAATTGCTAGGGGAAGGGGGAATTTCTTAACCTCAGAATGATTTCTCTGATAATGTATGAAACTCTCTGTGTCTATTCCAGGATCAAATGGCTCTAGACATAAGCACTCTGGGCCATACAGATCAACTTTCAGTTCTGGGTAGAATGAAAACCTTAGGGTTAAAATTATGAGCTCAGTCAAACTTTTCAAAACCACAACAAGAATGAGGCTCAGAGTAGCAAGGAAAACATGTATCTTTTTCTTTATGAGAATCTAAAACTTGTGGCTTATTTGTTATTAATAAAATTTATAATTAGATTAGAAGAATGTGTGGCTATTCTCTGGAGATGCTTACTTGGACTGGTATAAATGGAAGGCATCTTGACTGGGGAGTCAGGAAGCCTGGATTCTAGTCTTGGCTTTGCCTCTCACTGTGGGATATTGCTCCACCTTCTAGATCCTTGATCAAGATGGCCTCATGTCTCCTTCTTTTTCTGGGAATCAATGTACAGAATGTAGACATGAAATCAGAAGGACTTCAGAGACCATCTGGTACAAACTCCTCATTTTATAGAGGAAGAAACAGAGCCTAATGGCTTAACCAAGATTACATAGGTAGTGTCACAGAATTTGAACCCAGTCCTCTGACTTCAGAGGCAATAAACACAGACTTACATGGAATTTCAGAACTGGTTACTATAAGACAGGAGCTTAATTTTTATTAACAAGGGAGAGAAAGGGGAAAAAAAGAAGAAAGTTAGCATTTCTGAGATGGTTTAATATGCCAGTGTCTCCTGTTTGCTTCTTGGATTTCTCTAAACACCTATCTTTATCTTGTATAATATGTTTATAAATACACAAAGATACCTTCAAGTTCATTGATGGGCCTGTATCTTAGCCAAGAAGAAAACATACTTATAAAGTATATTGCAAGAGAGTGGCTTAAGCTGTTGAAAAGAATGCTTTTCAAAGTCACAAAACCAGTCACCTTTTCCTCTTTCCCTGAGCCACATCAAATAATCTTGGCAAATGGAGAAGTGGGAGTTAGAAAAGAAGGAGAACTACCTGACCACGGGCAGTTCAGCCATGATTGCCAGCACTGAACTCTTTCTGGCACAATACATTCAATTTCAATTAAACATTTATTAAACATCTCCTGTATGTTAGATAATATGGATAAAAAATCAAAATGCCTCCAATGAGTTTGTAACAAAGAACATAGATATAGAGGAGTAAATACAAAATATATTTTTAGAAATACAAAGTTATTTTGGGGTCAGTAACAATGTAGGACATAGAGTGCTAGACCTGGAGTCAGAAAGATTCATCTTCCTGAGTTAAAATCTGATTTCAGACAATTACCAGCTGTGTGACCTTATTCAAGTCATTTAACCTTAGTTGTCTCAGTTTCCTCATCTGTAAAATGATTTGGAGAAAGAAATGGCAAACCATTCCAGTATCTTGCCAAGAAAACCCCAAATAAGGTCATGAAGAGTTGGATATGCCTAAAAATGACTGAACAACAACAACAAACTAACTGACAGGATTGGTAAAGGACTTATAGGAGATGAAATTTGAGATGAGCCTTGAAAGGGGTCAGGAGTTCTAGGTGGAAGTGAGGAAGGAGAGTACATTAGCTATTGTGGAAAAGCTTGAATATGGCAGGAGATGGAATGTCAGTAAGTATGCCAATTTGACTGGAGTATAGACTAAGGATAGTGTGGTAGAAGCAATATCTTAACTAGGCTACATTGTCTTAAAAGGTACTGAAATTTGGTTAGCTTAGGCTGTTCATATCACTTGCTGGCTGCCTTAGCAAATACAGCTACAAGAACCTAGAGTCATCCACTCTAATATTTGGCTAAATAAACAGTTCACTGTTGGATGATCTCTGTGTCTCTCATTTTATTCCAATACTGACTCTAAACTAACAGGTGATTGGCTTGAGTTAAATTTAGCCCCAAACAGGGAATAGTCTGCAATCAATCTATAAATATCTTCTCTGATTCATTTTCAGTAATTTTTATACTAAATTAACATTTGAAAGGAAAGAATCTTTTCCAATGTTACTTTCTTCTTTCCATTATGGTATAGAAGCTGTAATCTCACTGAAACTCTATTGAATGATTGACTACTGTTACCAACAAGTTAATTTGAAAAATCACCAGATATAAAAAATTACATACGCACACACACACACACACACACACACACACTGTATAAATTGAAATATTGCAATGAGAGGCAATATAATATTTGTTTCTATATAATGTTTGTGTCTAGTCTAGGATAGTTTCAGGATGTCTTATAATGTATATACCTAACAATTATGGTTTTCAAATAGTCTGAAATTTGTACTGCAAAAATGCGTGTTCATTGTTATTACATTATAATACAGAATAATAGAAGATCATGAAAACTACCCTAGTGCAATATAGAGAATAGAAACAATGTTATGCATACATCTATCTATTGTGAATCATTTGTATTAAAATGTTGAAAGTTTGTTGCAGTTTGGAAGCAATTTGATGAGAGATTGAGAAATTGAAAAACACATTAGGCTTACTCAGAAGTGATCAAATTGTAATGTACTTTCTGTATGAATATCAAAATTATTGTGCACATAATCATGAGCACTTTTGAATGTCTGTAGTACAAACCTAAAATCCTTTAAACATACATGTTTATTTCCACAATAGAAAATATGTACATATTTGTATAATAATTGGACAATTATTTAAGCAATTTTAGCATAAATCTTTTAGATCATTGTCACTTGAATACTTAAAAGGTCTGCAAATCATTAAATGGGACCCATTGATCTAGTTCAGTACCCACATTTCACAGACAACAAAACTAAAATACAGGGATAAGATTTGTTTAAGGAATACAAGCAAGAAATCTGATAGAAATCTAAATATTTCAGTTACAAGTCCAGTGTTCTTTCTACTCAAATTCCTTTCAATATTAAAAAAAAAAGCACAGCATCATGATATTAGGCACTGGAGGCATAAAAATAGTAACCAAACTGCCCTAATGGGGACAGTGCAACAGACACTATGCAATAAATAACTGTAAAACTAGGCAGAACATTAAAACTGCAAAAAAGTAGTCCAGATAAAGTACTGTAAGAAATTTTTTAAAGAGAAAGGTCACTTTGAGCACAGGAAATATAGTATGACTAGTAGCATGGCTGGTCTGAATAACTTAGTTGATACTTAAATGAAAAAATGGATATCAGCAGGCAGAGGTATAAGAGAAATTATTATTATATTAATAAACAATTATTACATTGAGCTCCAGGCTTTCCCCTTCAATTTTTTTTTGTAAAGGTTCATCTCCTGAAAAAGTCATTATCTGAAGGAATTGACTGATTGATGAGATTATTTTTAACACTCAAGGACTGTGCTCTTCATTCTTTGGTGGAACATAATTTATGTTTAAAATATAAACAGAATATGCTCTAGATGCAGCAGTTCTTACCTTGGGAAAAGGATCCTCTGTCCTTATATCTTACAATTAGAATTCAGGGTGAACTAGCTATTGAAGGATAACACAAATCAGACTAGTCTGGATGGAGATGGATTCCCCCATCATAATTGCTAAAGATCTCTTTATCAAGTCTCTTCATCAAGCCATAGAGGAGCTGAAGACTTTTATTCCATCTCCTCATTAAATGCCAGTCAATTAGAATTGATTTTCACTTGTAAAGGGAATTCCTTTTCTGAAGGATAATTTAAGGGCCATTACTGGGCATCTTTAGTTACTGAGAAAAACTACTGCCCATCAATTTATTGATTATTAGCTAGCCTATAATGATTCTTCAGAAATTTTGACTCAAGGGTTTTTCATTTGTTTTAGGCAAGAGGTGAGGGAAATGAAAGCTACCTATATAGTACTACCCACATAAATGCCCCAAAGTAAAAGATGATAGAACATATAAAATAGGACTGGGGAGGGGGGAGTTGGAATCAGACTTGAAGGGCCACAAATATCGGGTTTATATTTTATCTAATGTGCAATGAGAGCCCCTGGAGGTTTGGGAGCAAAGGTATTAAATGGTGAAATCTGCTTATTAATAAAAAATATTTTTGACAATTCTGTAAAAGATGAATTAGACAGGGAAAAGAGTGATGGTAGGTATAGCAATTAGGACACCTGGTAAAGAGTCAAGACAATTCAAGATTTCCTGCCCCCATCCTCAACACCAGTATCCCCAGAGATACTCTGCTGGGATCTCACCACAGTGTCAAAGACTCTTCAGATTGTCTTGGATCCACCCATAATGCTTCAGAATCACTATCCTGCAACCAATAGGCTTGGGCAATTGGAGCCTGTGCTACCAGATTCTTAGGCAGGGAGCACTAAAGACATTTTGAAGGTTCTTTGAGCTCTTCCTGATACTTCTCTTCTGTGCTTCACAGGAATAGCATGGGGAGCTGGTTCTGACATCAGGAAGACAAGTTTGAGTCTAGATTCAGATACTTACTAACTAGGTCTCCAATACAGGCTTCAAGAACTGCTTGGACTATGCTAGATTCACTCATGATGCTTCAAGTGATTCTGGACAAGTCACTTAATATTTGTTTCCTTCACTTTCCTCAACTGTAAAATAGGAATAATATTAGACCTTATCTTTCAAGATAAGTGGGGCAACTAGTTGGCATAGATAATAGGGTATTGGGCATGGAGTCAAGAAAACTAGAGATCAAATTTGGCTTCATGTTTTTACTAACTGTGTGCCTCCTGGGCAAGTCACTTCATTCTGTTGGTCTCAGTTTCCTCATCTGTAAAATGAACTGAAAGGGAAATGACAAACCACTCCAGTATCTTTGCCAAACAAAATACCCAAAAAGATCACAAAAAGTCAGACACAACTGAAAAACTGGAAAATAACTGAATATCTACTTTGCAAGATGGTCATGAAGATATTTGTAAAAAGCACTTAGCACAGTGCATGATACCTGAGGCATTCTATAAATGAATATTCCCTCTCACTCTTTTCTTTCAATCTTGTTCTAAGGCTAATTTTTCCTGAGATCTCCAAAGAAATGGAAGGAGGTAGAATTTTGTGGATTTGGGGGTTGAAGGGAGGATAATACTAGACCTTATCTTTCAGGGTAAGTGGGGCAACTAGTTGGGATGATTTATTCTATGACCCAGGAATATAGTACTCTTATGACCCACAGAGTTCATGCTGTGGATCTGGGATTCTCTTTGTCCCAACATTCTGCCATTTTCCCACTATCACTTGTCTAACATTTAGTAGACAAATAGGAACAAAGAATATAGAGAACCACCTGTCAAATAAATAGGCAGAGAATCATAGGGAAAATAAGCACTTCAAGGAATTCAAGGAAAGAGAAAGGACATAGACAGAAGAAGAGGCTTGAGAAAAGGGGCCAGAATTTGAAAATTAACACTAGTAACCTTGGAGAGAGCAATTCTGAGAGAGTTGTGAAGAAGGAGCTGGATTGTAGAGAATAAATGGGTTTTGGAAAATGAAACAGGGAGCATTCTGTTGTTGTTCAGTTGTTTTCAGTTGTATCCAGTAACCTCATTTGGGGTTTTCTTGGTAAAGATACTAGAATTGTTTGCTATTTCATTTTCCAGCTCATTTTACAGATGGGGTAACTGAGGTAAACAGGATTAAGTGCCTAGATTCACACAGTTAGTGTTTGATATCATATTTGATCTCTAGTCTTCCTAACTTCAGGCTCAGCACTCTATTTACAATACCATCTGGCTACCCTACCTCTTTATGGAAGCTGAGCATTTAAAAGGAGGAAAGAGATTAAACAGAAACAATTAAAAAAAGATTTAGATGAAAGCTTAAGTGTGAAGTCCGGGTTAGCACCCTGGATGCCTCAGAATCAGTCGGAGTCAGGATAAGCAAAAGTCCTTGGTTTTTAGGGGGAGAAGTAGAGGAGATGGACAAAAACTCCACGAGCTCTCCACAACCTCCTCTCTCCTCCTTGTCCACAGCCAAAGTGACTCTGGCTTGTCTAACTCCACCTCCTAATCCATCCCACAATTCTCTGTATACACAATGTTCCTCTAATACATGGCCTCAGTTTGGGAGTTGGAGAATTTGTTCTATGGTGCCTGACATGGGGACAGAAAAATCCAGTAAAAAAGAATTCTGACCTTTTGTTCCTTATTTTGGGGTTTAATCTTGGATTTATTTTTAATTGGATTTATTTATTAATATTGGATTAATTGCATTTGATATTGGATTTAATCTGTTTTTTAATTATAGCATTTTATTTACAAGATATATGCATGGTTAATTTTTTCAGCATTGACAATTGCAAAACCTTTTGTTTCACTTTTTCCCCTCCTTCCCCCCTGCCCTCCCCAAGATAGCAGGTAGACCAATACATGTTAAATATGTTAAAGTATATGTTAAATACAATATGTGTATACATGTCCATAGAGTTATTTTTCTCCACAGGAAGAATCAAACTTTGAAATAATGTGCAGTTAACTTGTGAAGGAAATCAAGCATGCAGGGATTGGGAATTCTATGTAGTGGTTCACACTCATTTCCCAGATTTCTTTTGCTAGGTGTAGCTGGTTCAATTCATTACTGCTCTATTGGAACTAATTTGGTTCATCTCATTGTTGAAGAGGGCCACATCCATCAGAATTGATCTTCATATAGTGTTGTTGTTGAAGTGTATAATGATCTCCTGGTCCTGCTCATTTCATTCAGCATCAATTCATATAAGTTTCTCCAGGCCTTTCTGAAATCATCCTGCTGGTCATTTCTTTCTTTTTTTTTAATAATTATAATTTTTTATTGACAGAGCCCATGCCTGGGTAATTTTTTTGCAACATTATCCCTTGCACTCACTTCTGTTCCGACTTTTCCCTTCCCTTCCTCCACTTCCTCCCCCAGATGGTAAGCAGTCCTATACATGTTAAATATGTCACCATATATCCTGGATACAATATATGTGTACAGAACTGAACAGTTCTCTTGTTGCACAGGATGCATTGGATTCAGAAGGTAAAAAAAATAGCGTGGGAATAAAAACAAAAATGCAAACAGTTTACATTCATTTCCCAGTGTTCTTTCTTTGGGAGTAGCTGCTTCTGTCCATAATTGATCAACTGAAACTGAGTTAGATCTTCTCTTTGTCAAAGATATCCATTTCAATCAGAATACATCCTCATATAGTATCGTTGTTGAAGTATATAATGATCTCCTGGTTCTGCTCATTTCACTCAGCATCAATTCATTTAAGTCTCTCCAAGCCTCTCTGTATTCATCCTGCTGGTCATTTCTTACAGAACAATAATATGCCATAACATTCATATACCATAATTTACCCAACCATTCTCCAACTGATGGGCATCCATTCATTTTCCAGTTTCTAGCCACTACAAACAGGGCTGCCACAAACATTTTGGCACATACAAGTCCCTTTCCCTTCTTTAGCATCTCTTTGGGATATAAGCTCTGTAGTAACACTGCTGGATCAAAGGGTATGCACAGTTTGATAACTTTTTGGGGCATAATTCCAGATTGTTCTCCAGAAGGGTTGGATTCGTTCACAACTCCACCAACAATGCATCAGTGTCCCACTTTTCCCACATCTCCTCCAACATTCATCATTATTTTTTCTTGTCATCTTAACCAATCTCACAAGTGTGTAGTGGTATCTCAGAGTTGTCTTAATTTGCATTTCTCTGATCAATAGTGATTTGCAACACTCTTACATATGAGTGAAAATAGTTTCAATTTCATCATCTGAAAATTGTCTGTTCATATCCTTTGACCATTTATCAATTGGAAAATGGCTTGATTTCTTATAAATTAGAGTCAATTCTCTATGTATTTTGGAAATGAGGCCTTTATCAGAACCTTTAACTGTGAAAATGTTTTCCAAGTTTGTTGCTTCCCTTCTAATCTTGGTTGCATTAGTTTTGTTTCTACAAAGGCTTTTTAATTTGATATAATCAAAATTTTCTATTTTGTGATCAATAATGATCTCTAGTTCATCTCTGGTCACAAATTCCTTCCTCCCCCACAAGTATGAGAGGTAAACTATACTATGTTCCTCTAATTTATTTATAATCTTGTTCTTTATGCCTAAATCATGGACCAATTTGATCTTATGTATGTGTATGGTGTATATGTGTATGGTGTTAAGTGTGGATCCATGCCTAATTTCTGCCATACTAATTTCCAGTTTTTCCAGTAGTTTTTGTCAAATAGTGAATTCTTATCCCAAAAGTTGGGATCTTTGGGTTTGTCAAATACTAGATTGCTACAGTTATTGACTATATTTTCTTGTGAACCTAACCTATTCCACTGATCAACTAATCTATTTCTTAGCTAATACCAGATGGTTTTAGTAACCGCTGCTTTATAATATAATTTTAGATCTGGTACAGCTAGGCCACAGAAATAGTAAATGCTTTCTTTTCAGATCATGATGCAATAAAAACTACATTCAACAAAAAGTTAAGGGGAAATAGACCAAAAAGTAATTGGAAACTAAACAATCTCATCTTAAAGAATGATTGGGTGAAGCAGCAAATTATAGATACAATTAATAATTTCACTCAAGATAATGACAATGATGAGACATCATACCAAAATTTGTGGGATGCAGCCAAAGCAGTAATAAGAGGGAATTTTGTATCATTAGAGGGTTACTTGAATAAAACAGAGAAAGAAAAGATTAATGAATTGGGCTTGCAACTAAAAAAAACTAAAAAAAGACCAAATTAAAACCCCCAATCAAATACTAAATTGGAAATTCTAAAATTAAAAGGAGAAATTAAAAATATTGAAAGTAAAAAAACTATTGAACTAATTAATAAAACTAAGAGTTGGTTCTATGAAAAAGCCAATAAAATAGATAAGCCTTTGGTAAATCTGATTAGAAAAAGGAGGGAGGAAAATGAAATTAGTAGTCTTAAAAATGAAAAGGGAGAACTTTCCACCAATGAAGAGGAAATTAGAGAAATAATAATGAGCTATTTTGCTCAACTTTATGCCAATAAATTTGATAACCTAAGTGAAATGGATGACTACCTCCAAAAATATAGACTTCCCAGACTAACAGAGGAGGAAGTAAATTGCTTGAATAGTCCCATTTCAGAAAAAGAAATAGAACAGGCAATTAAACAACTCCCTAAGAAAAAATCCCCAGGACCAGATGGATTTACATGTGAATTTTACCAAACATTTAAAGAACAATTGGCCCCAATGTATATAAATTATTTGATAAATAGAAATGGGAGTCCACCAAATTTTCTAGAACAGACATGGTACTATACAAACCAGGGGGTTTGAAAACAGAGAAAGAAAAATGACCAATTCCCTAATTATTGATGCTAAAATCTAAATAAGATATTAGCAAAAGACACAAAAAATCATCTCCAAGATAATAATATGATCAAGTAGGTTTATACCAGGAATGGGGCTGGTTCTTGGAAAACTATCAAATAATTGGCCATGTTAATAACCAAATTAAAAAAACCATTGATCATCCAATAGATGCAGAAAAGATTTGATAAAATCCAAATCCATTCCATTAAAAAACACTTGAGAGTATAGGAATAAAATGGACTTTTCCTTAAAATAATCAGCGCATCTATTTAAAAACCATCAGTAAGCATCTATGTAATGGAGACAAATTCAACCATTCCAATAAGATCTGAGGAAACAAGGTTGCCCACTATCACCGTTACTATTTTATTGTATTAGAAACGCTAGTTTAGAATGAGCTGAGAAAGAGATTAAAGGAATAAGAATAGGAATGAGGAAACCAAATTTCCCTTTGCGATGACAGATGGTATACTTAGAGAACCCCAAGATTCTACTAAAAGTTATTAGAAAAACCAAACTTTAAAAGGTTGGTTATAAAAAAACCAAATAAGTCATCAGATTTTATATATCACTAAAAAACCAACAGTCAGAGTTAAAAGAGAAATTCCATTTAAAGTAACTACTGATAATATAAAATATTTAGGAATCTATCTGCCAAGGAAAATCAGAAACTTTATGAGCAAAATTACAGACCACTTTTACAACAAATTAAGTCTGATCTAACCAATTGAAAAAATTAAATGCCTTTGATAGGGCGAGAAAATAATAAAGATGAAATATTACCTAAACTAATCACTTATTTAGGCTATACCAATCAGAGTCCCAAAAAAATATTTTAATGACCTAGAAAAAAATAAAAAACAAAGTTCAAGGGAAAAACAAAAGGTCAAGAATTTCAAGGAAAATGAAAAAAAAAATCAAATGAAGGTTTAGCGTCCAGATCTAAAAATTATATTATAGAGCAGCAGTTCCAAAACTATTTGGATTGGCAAGGAATATTGTTGACAGTGGAATAGATTAGGTTCAAAAAAGTCAACAAATAGCAACCTGTTCGAAAACCAAAGATCCGGATTTGGAAAGAACTTACGTTTGATAAAATTGCTGGGAAAATTGAAATAATATGGCAGAAACTAGGCATTGATCCATACTAACACGACACCAAGATAAGGTAAAGGGTTCATGACTGGCATAAAGAATGAAATTAAATAAATTAGAGGAACACAGGATAGTTTATTCAGACCTGTGGAAGGGGAAGGAATTTATGACCAAAGAAGAACTAGAATTACGATCACAAAATAGAAAACGATTATACAAACTGGTTTTTTGAAAAAAACAATGCAGACAAGAAGAAGGAAGAATAAACTGGGAAAATATTTTTACAGTCAAAGGTTCTGATAAATTCATTTCCAAAATATATAGAGAATTAATTCAATTTATAAAAATCGCCATTCTCCAATTGAAAAATAGTCAAAGGAAGAACAGAAATTCTCAGATGAAGAAATTGAAACTATTTCTAGTCATATGAAAAGATGCCCAAGTCATTATTAACGGAAAATGAAAAAGACAACCTAAGATAATTTAAATTCCTGTCTGATGACAGGAAAAATAATGATGATTGTTGGGGTGGGAAAATGGGACATTGATGATTGTTTGGAGTTGTAATGAATCCAACCATTTTGGGAGAGGTTTGAATAGAAAGAGTTATAAATTGCAACCCTTTGATCCAGCAGGTTATATGATTTATCCCAAAGATTATAAAGAAGGGAAAGGGACCTGTATGTGCACGAATGTTTGTGGCAGCCCTTTTTGTAGTGGCTAAAAACTGAAACTGAATGGATGTCCATCAGTTGGAGAATGGCTGAATAAATTGTGGTATATGAATATTATGGAATATTACTGTTCTGTAAGAAATGACCAACAGGATGATTTCAGAAAGGCCTGGAGAGACTTACACGAACTGATGCTGAGTGAAATGAGCAGGACCAGGAGATCATTATATACTTCAACAACAATACTATATGATGACCAGTTCTGAGGGAGCAGGCCATCCTCAGCAATGAGATCAACCAAATCATTTCCAATGGAGCAGTAATGAACTGAACCAGCTATGCCCAGAAAAAGAACTCTGGGAGATGACTAAAAACCATTACATTGAATTCCCAATCCCTATATTTATGCACACCTGCATTTTTGATTTCCTTCACAAGCTAATTGTACAATAATTCAGAGTCTGATTCTTTTTGTACAGCAAAATAATGTTTTGGTCATGTATACTTATTGTGTATCTAAGTTATATTTTAATATATTTAACATCTACGGGTCATCCTGCCATTTAGGGGGGGGGGGGGGGGGGTAAGAGGTGAAAAATTGGAACAAGAGGTTTGGCAATTGTTAATGCTGTAAAGTTACCCATGTATATATCCTGTAAATAAAAGGCTATTAAATTAAAAAAAAAAAAAGAATACCAAGTTTTAACTAAAAAAAAAAAAAAAGAGAGATTCTCAACCTTTTGTTCTTCCATATGAATTTTGTTGTTATTTTTTCTAGATCATTAAAATATTTTCTTGGGAGTCTGATTGGTATAGCACTAAATAAATAGATTAGATTCTTGGGAGTCTGATTGGTATAGCACTAAATAATTGGATTAGTTTAGGGAGTATTGTCATCTTTATTATATTCACTCGACCTATCCAAGAGCACTTAATATTTTCCCAATTATTTAAATCTGACTTTATTTGTGTGGAAGGTGTTTTGTAATTTTGCTCATATAATTCCTGACGTTCCTTTGGTAGACAGATTACGAATATTGTATGATATTGATGGTTATTTTGAATGGAATTTCTCTTTGTATGTCTTGCTGTTGAATTTCGTTGGTGATGTATAAAAATGCTGAGGATTTATGTGGATTTACTTTGTATACTGCAACTTTGCTAAAGTTATGAATTATTTCTAATAGCTTTTTAATAGAATCTCTGGGGTTCTCTAACTATACCATCATATCATCTGCAAAGAGTGGTAGTTTGGTTTCCTCATTATCTGCTGGTCATTTCTTTTTATTTTTATTTTTTTAAATTTTATTTAATAGCCTTTTATTTACAGGTTATATGTATGGGTAACTTTACAGCATTAACAGTTGCCAAACCTCTTGTTCCAATTTTTCACCTCTTACCCCCCACCCACTCCCCCAGATGGCAGGATGACCAGTAGATGTTAAATATATTAAAATATAAATTAGATACACAATAAGTATACATGACCAAACCGTTATTTTGCTGTACAAAAAGAATCAGACTCTGAAATATTGTACAATTAGCTTGTGAAGGAAATCAAAAATGCAGGTGGGCATAAATATAGGGATTGGTAATTCAATGTAATGGTTTTTAGTCATCCCCCAGAATTCTTTCGCTGGGTGTAGCTGGTTCAGTTCAATACTGCTCCATTGGAAATGATTTGGTTGATCTCATTGCTGAGGATGGCCAGGTCTATCAGAACTGGTCATCATATAGTATTGTTGTTGACGTATATATTGATCTCCTGGTACTGCTTATTTCATTCAGCATCAGTTCATGTAAGTCTCTCCAGGCCTTTCTGAAATCATCCTGTTGGTCATTTCTTACAGAACAATAATATTCCATAACATTCATATACCACAATTTACCCAACCATTCTCCAATTGATGGACATCCATTCATTTTCCAGTTTTTAGCCACTACAAACAGGATTGCCACAAACATTTTGGCACACACAGGTCCCTTTCCCTTCTTTAGTATCTCTTTGGGATATAATCCCAGTAGTAACACTGCTGGATCAAAGGGTATGCACAGTTTGATAACTTTTTGAGTATACTTCCAAATTGCTTTCCAGAATGGCTGGATGAATTCACAATTCCACCAACAATGTAACAGTGTCCCAGTTTCCCCACATCCCCTCCAACATTCCACATTTTCTTTCCCTGTCATTCTAGCCAATCTGACAAATATGTAGTGGTATCTCAGAGTTGTCTTAATTTGCATTTCTCTGATGAATAATGAATGGTTTGAACATCTTTTCATATGGCTAGAAATAGTTTCAGTTTATTCATCTGAGAATTGTCTGTTCATATCCTTTGACCATTTATCAATTGGAGTATGGCTTGGTTTCTTATAAATTTAAAGTCAATTCTGTATATATTTTGGCCTTTATCAGAATCTTTGAATGTAAAAATGTTTTCCCAGTTTTATTGCCTTGCTTCTAATCTTGTCTGCATTAGTTTTGTTTGTACAAAACCTTTTTAATTTGATATAATCAAAATTTTCTATTTTGTGATCAACAATGATCTCTGGTTCTTCTTTGGTCGCAAATTCCTTCCTCCTTCACAGGTCTGAGAGGTAAACTATCCCATGTTCTTCTAATTTATTTATAATCTCATTCTTTATGCCTAGATCATGAACCCATTTTGACCTTATTTTGGTGTACGGTCTTAAGTGTGGGTCCATGCCTAGTTTCTGCCATACTAATTTCCAATTTTCCCAGCAGTTTTTGTCAGTGAATTCTTATCCCCAAAGCTGGGGTCTTTGAGTTTGTCCAACACTAGATTATTAAAGTTATTGACTATTTTGTCCTTTGAACTTAACCTGTTCCACTGATCCATTAGTCTATTTCTTAGCCAATACCAAATGTTTTTGGTAACCACTGCTTTATAATATAATTTTAGATCTGGTACAGCTAAAGTACCAGATACAATTGGTTAAATCTGACTTTATTTGTGTGGAAAGTGTTTGGTAGTTTTGCTCATATAATTCCTGACTTTCCTTTGGTAGATAGATTCCCAAATATTTTATACTATCGGTAGTTACTTTTAATGGAATTTCTCTAACTGTTGGATTTTGTTAGTGATATATAAGAATGCTGAAGATTTGCGTAGGTTTATTTTGTATCCTGTAACTGCTAAAGTTGTGGATTATTTCTAAAAGCTTTTTAGTAGAATTTCTGAGGTTCTCTACCATCATATCATCTGCAAAGAATAATAATTTGGTTTCCTCATTACCTATTCTAATTCCTTTAATCTCTTCCTCAACTCTTATTGCTGAAGATAGCATTTCTAATACAATATTGAATAGAATTAGTGATAGTGGGCAACCTTGCTTCGCTCCAGATCTTATCTGTAGTCTTTTTGCTAATGTTGTATTTAAGATTTTAGCATCTACATTCATTAGGCAGATTTGTCTATAATTTTCTTTCTGTTTTCAACCTACCTGGTTTAGGTATCAGTACCATGTCTGTGTCATAAAAGGAATTTGGTAGGAATCCTTCATTCCCTATTTTTCCAAATAGTTTATATAGCATTGCAGTTGATTGTTCTTTGAATGTTTGGTAGAATTCACATGTAAAGCCATCTGGTCCTGGGGATTTTTTCTTAGGGAGTTGATTAATAGATTGTTCTATTTCTTTTTCTGAAATAGGACTATTTAGTAATTTACTCCTCCTCTGTTAATCTGGGAAGCCTATATTTTTGAAGGTAGTCATCCATTTCACTTAGGTTATCAAATTTATTGGCATTAAGTTGAGCAAATCACTCATTATTGCTCTAATTTCCTCTTCATTGTTGGAAAGTTCTCCCTTTTCATTTTTAAGAGTAACATTTGATTTTTCTCTTTCCTTTTTCTAATCAGATTTACCAAAGGTTTATCTATTTTATTGTTTTTTTCATAAAACCAACTCTTAGTTTTAATTATTAATTCAATAATTTTTTTTTACTTTCAATATTATTAATTTCTCCTTTTAATTTTAGAATTTCAAGCTTAGTATTTGATTGGGGGGTTTTAATTGGGTCTTTTTCTAGCTTTTTAATTTGCAAGCACAGTTCATTGATCTTCTTTTTCTCTATTTTATTCAAGTAAGCCTCTAAAGATATAAAATTTCCTCTTATTACTGCTTTGGCTGTATCCCATAGATTTTGGTATGATGTCTCATCATTGTCATTTTCTTGGGTGAAATTATTAATTGTGTCTATGATTTGCTGTTTCACCCAATTATTCTTCAAGATGAGATTATTTAGTTTCATGTTACTTTTTGGTCTATTTTCCCTTAGCTTTTTGTTCAATGTAGTTTTTATTGCATCGTGACCTGAAAAGAATGCATTTACTATTTCTGCCTTTCTGCATTTGATTTTGAGGTCCTTATGTCCTAAAATATGGTCAATTTTTGTATTAGGTTCCATGAACTGCTGAGAAGAAAGTATACTCCTTTCTGTCACCATTCAGTTTTCTCCAAAAATCTATCATATCTAATTTTTCTAATATTCTATTTACCTCTTTAATGTCTTTCTTATGTGTTTTGTGGTTTGATTTATCTATTTCTGAGAGTGTAAGATTGAGATCTCCCACTAATATAGTTTTGCTATCTATTTCTTCTTGTAACTCTCTTAACTTCTCCTTTAGGAAGTTAGGTGCCATTACCACTTGGTGCATATATGTTTAATATTGATATTACTTCATTGTCTATAGTACCCTTTAGTAAGATATAGTTTCTCTCCTTTTCTCTTTTAATTAGATCAATTTTTACTTTTGCTTGATCTGAGATCAGGATAGCTTCCCCTGCTTTTTTGATTTCATCTGAAGTATAATAGATTCTGCTCCAGCCTTTTACCTTTACTCTGTATGCATAACCCTGTTTTTAATGTATTTCGTGTAAACAACATATTGTAGGGTTCTTGCTTTTGATCCAGTCTGCTGTCTGCCTCTCTTTTATGGGAGAGTTCATCCCATTCACATTTATGGTTAAAATTACTAATTCTGTATTTCCTGCCATCTTATTATCCCCAGATTAGGCTTTTCTTTTTCTTAGCCTCCCCTTACCTTCTCCCCCAGTATTATGCTTATGGGCACCACTTTCCTCAGGCACTTTCCTCCCTCTTTAGAATCCCTCCACCCCCTTTAAATCCCTTCTCCTTTCTTGTACCTTTCCCTTATTACTCTTTTCCTTTTCTCTTTTCCTCTCCCACTTTTTAATGAGGTGTGAGAAGTTACTCTGTAAACCAAATATGTTAATTATTTTCTCTTTGAGCCAAATCTGATGAGAGTAAGATTCACACAATATTTCTCCCCCTTTCTAAATTCCCTCAGATATGATAAGTTTCCTTTGCCTCTTCATGAGATGTAGTTTCCCTCTTTTTATCTCCCCTTTTCCCTTTTTCTAATTCTATCCCCTTTCCATTTCCACTTACCTTTTTATGTTATATCAGTAAAATCAAATTATAAATGCACTCTTTATGTTTATCGATAACAGAAATACAATTCTCAAGAATTCTTTTTACCTTTTTTCTCCTTCTCTTGAGCCCTATATTTGGAGGTCAATTTTTTTTGTTTAATTCTTGGTTTTCCATTAGAAACAAATGGAATTCACCTGTTTCATTTAATGTCTATCTTCTTCCCTGGGAAAAAATGCTCAGTTTAGCTGGGTAGTTTATTCCTCGCTGCATTCTAAATTCTTTTGCTTTTTGGAATAGCAGAGTCCAGGCCCTTTGATTTTTTAATGTGGAAACAGACAGATCTTGAGTGATCCTTATTGTAGCTTCTCAGTATTTGAATTGTTTTTTTCTGGCTACTTGTAACATTTTTTCCTTAATCTGATAATTCTGAAATTTAACCACAATATTCCTTAGAGTTTTTATTTTACGGACTTTTTCAGAAGGTGTTCAATGAACTCTTTCAATGCTTATTTTACGTTCTGATTCTATTACCTCTGGGCAGTTCTCTTTGATAATTTCCTGTAAAATAGTGTCTAGGCTCTTTTTTCATCATAATTTTCTGGAAGTCTAATAATCCTCAGATTGTCTCTCCTAGATCTGTTTTCCAGATCTGTTGTTTTTCTGAGTAGATATTTAGCATTTTTTTCTAATTTTTCATTTTTTTGGTTTTGCTTGACTGATACTTGGTGTCTCAATGAATCATTCATTTGTATTTGTTCAGTTCTGATTTTTAATGAGTCATTTTCTTCATTACCTTTTTAAACTTCTTTTTGTATATGTCCAGTTGAGTTTTTAAATGACTTCTTTTGCTCTATGGAATTTTTTTTTCCATTTCTCTAATTTTTTTTAATGAGTTATTTTCTTTTTCCATTTCACTAATCCTGCTTTCCTGGGAGTTCTTTACCTTTTCCAATTCACATTTCAGTAAGTTGTTTTCTTTTTCCACTTTATCAAAATTTTCTTTACGTGAGTTATAAGCCTTTTCTGTATTCTATTGCATAGCTTTTCTTTCCTTTCCCCATTTTTCTTCTAGCTTTCTTTTAAGATTTTTTGTAATTTCTTCTAGGAGAGCCTTGTGTGATGGGGACCAGATTATATCCTTCTTTGGGGTTTTGTTTGGAGACTGCTGCTATTAGTCTCCTTGGGGTTGAAATCGTGCTCTCTTTCTGTATAGAAGCTATCAATGGTTAGTGTTAGCTTGGGCTTCTTAATCATTTTTTTTAAACCCCTTAGGATCTTCCTTCAGGGCAAGGGGGTTACCAGCTTCCTCTGCAGAGCAGGACAGTAGCTGTCCTGCAAACAGACTGTTAGGAGCAGCCGAGCTGCTGAAGTGCCCTGTGAAGAGCCCCACTGTGTGGACTAGTCCTGGGACTAGAGGCTGAGTGATGAAAGTGTCACTGATCCAGGCAGAATCCCACTGTGAAGATTAGCAGTTGACCAGGGAAGATCCCTGCTCTGGAAGTGTCTCTGCCCAGGGGAGCTCCACTGCAGAGGTTCTATTACTCTGAGCAGAGCCCTCTCGCTATGCAGATTTATGGCTGCCCCAGACAAAAGTCTCACACTGCAGAATGCAGCTACACAGCTTTGCTGTAGTCTGTGCTAAATCAGTTCCGGTTTTGGCTGGGTTTAGCCAGATCCTGTCAGATTCTGGCATTTTTTGGAGTACACTCTACCTTTGGCTTTAACTTCTCTGCTGATCTACTGCTTTGCAACCAAAGCAGAGCAGCCTACCTGTGGTAGAGCCCTCCCTGTAAATTTTCCTGCCACAGAGACTGGCCAGCCCCGTTAGCTCAATATGCTAACCTCTGATTCTATCTTCCTGCCTGCACTGGCCTGCTCCACCCTTTTCTGGCAATCTTCCAGATTATCTTCTGCTGATAAGTTGTTGTACTTCCAATATTCATGAATTTTACCAGTCAATCACTATTTTTGAGGCTGAATTTGGTAATTAGTAGTGAGGATATGAAAGGAGCTTAGAATGTCACGTGTGTCTTCTCTGCCATCTTGGCTCCGCACCCTCCCCCCCTTTGTTGCTTTTGTTTGGAATTTATCTTCGTTTCTCCCCGAGCTTACTTCTTGTGTTCCAGTCCACATTGTGCTTACCTAAGAAATTCCTGAAAGCTTTTTTAGTGCCTCCTTCAGCTCATTCTTCTTTCCTGTTTGAGCAAATTAGCTTCCATCTGGAAACTATCTCTACCTATTCAAACCCAGATTCTTCAGGGAAATTCATCAATGTGAGGGAGATAGTAAGTAGGTAGGAATCTGACTGTCTATTCTGTTACTATATGTTCTCTTTTTGAATTTAATACTATAAAGCAAATTGCCTTTGTTCTGTGAACAATGCCAGGATATTAACTGGGCTCTCCACATTTCGATGGGAAAACTTATTGTGCATAATTGGTTTCTGTGCTCCCTTATTGCTCCTGACAGCCTCATCTCAGGTTTTTCATAGGAACTGGGGAAGCACTTTATGTGGTCATGAAAAATTATAAAACAAGCTGAAAATTAATTATTAGGGTACTGGTTCTGAAATGCCATTGATAGGAAGTTTTCCAAATGGAAAAAATGATAATACTTAATGTTGAACAGATATTATGGGCCAGAGCTCTGAACTTGAAACAAGAAGTCTTACAAGATGCTAAGTCTTTAATTGATAAAATAGATAATAGTTTAGAAGACTACAAACAGACTTAAGGACAAAAATAATACAGAAAAAAATCCTAGATTCTTTTGAGAAAGTTAAAGCCCTAGGCTTCTGAAATATTGAGTGCACAGGTAGGAGCTGTATATGAATATTTGCAAAGGAATTTTCCTAAAGGTAAATGTAAAATCCCTAATCAGGTAAATAATGATGTACCAGCTGGTCCCTTTCTGAATAAGACAAATGGAGGAGTTCAATCTGATGTTGACTTTTGTTCCTAGACTTGCATTTAGTTATACTATTTTCTATTCCACTGCATGAAGAAAATTTATTGTTTATCTTTCCATTAGCTTTTTTATTTGTGTATCTTATGAAGTGAAATTGGAACAGAAGAAACGATTGCCCTCTTACAAACCAAATAGTTAGAAGAATTTTAACTTTGTATAGATTTTAGATTTCATAGAGTCACCACTGCCTTGCTTTTGGTACCTTCCATTTAGCATCCTCTTGCCTGAAAGCAATGAGCTTCATATTGGGTATTTGATACCATGAACTTTGGTATTGAAGGAATCACTGCTTGATTATTTACCAGAAAGTCATTCCATCAAGTGTTTGGCTTCTGTTCCAATTCTATTCATATTTTGTTGTTAATATTTTCCATTCCAACTAGCAGAAAATAATTGTTAAGCAGATCTTTTCTGCCATTTGTCTAATGTTCCAATTATCATGGTTCCTCTATTACACTTCCCACCATTACCACAAATGACAGACATTTCAGTGAGCCAATGGACAGAAGTCCCTCTGATGGGGCAAGTCTCAGGTGGGGAGAAGTAGGGACAGCTGACAGATTTAGATTCATGAACAACTTATTCCTTTCTTGCAAACTTTCAGAGAGTTCAATACTAGCTTTAAAAAGAACTAGTCTCTTCTGTTTGCTTCAGTTGCATTGAGACACAGGAACTGATGGGATTTTGAGTAATTAGAAAAGACTTTCTGGATAAGAAGGTGATACACCTAAGCAAGTTTAGATAACTACCACACAATAGCTTATAAAAGCTAAAACTAAGGTTTATATGATGCTGCGTACTTTTCTTCTTTTTTGATGAACATTTTTTATTAAAGCTTTTTATTTTCAAAACCTATGCATGAATAATTTTCAACATTCACCTTTGCATATAATCTTGTGTTCCAAATTTTTTCTCTTCCTTCTCCTCTCCCCTCCCCTAGATGACAAATAATTCAACATATGTTAAACATGTGCAATTCTTCTATACATATTTCCACAATCATTGTGCTGCACAAGAAATATCAGATCAAAACGGGAAAAAATAAGAAAGAAAATAAAATGCAAGCAAACAACAACTAAAAAGTGAAAATACTTTGTTGAGGTCCATACTTAATTCCCACAATCTTATCTCTGGGTGCACATGGCTCTCGTCATCAAACTGGCCTGAATCATCTCATTGATGAGCCAAGTCCATTAAAATTGATTATCATATAATCTTGTTGTTGCCTCCTAGTTCTGCTCACTTCACTTAGCATTAGTTCATGTAAATGAACTCTGAAATTCATCCTTCTCCTGCTCAGAGAGGCATCCAGGCCTCTCTGAAATCATCCTGCTAATAATTTCTTTTTTTTTTATAATTTATTTATTTATTTAATAGCCTTTTATTTACAGGTTATATGCATATGCATGGGCAACTTTACAGCATTAACAATTGCCAAACCTCTTGTTCCAATTTTTCACCTCTTACCCCTCGCCCTCTCCCCCAGATGGCAGGATGACCAGTAGATGTTAAATATATTAAAATATAAATTAGATACACAATAAGTATACATGACCAAACCGTTATTTTGCTGTACAAAAAGAATCAGACTCTGAAATATTGTACAATTAGCTTGTGAAGGAAATCAAAAATGGAGGTGGGCATAAATATAGGGATTGGGAGTTCAATGTAATGGTTTTTAGTCATCACCCAGAGTTCTTTCTCTGGGCGTCTGCTAATAATTTCTTATAGAACAATAACATTCCATAACATTCATATACCACAACTTATTCAGCCATTCTCCAATAATGGGCATCCACTCAGTTTCCAGTTTCTTGCCACTGCAAAAAGGGATGCCAACAAACATTTTTGCACATGTGGGAGCCTTTCCCTCCTCTATGATCTCTTTGGGATACAAGCCCAGTAGAAATACTACACAGTCAGATAGCCTTTGGACATAGTTTCAAATTGCTCTCCAAAATGGTGAATCAATCCACAGTTCCACCACCAAGGTATTAGTGTCCCAGTTTTCCCACATCCCCGCCAACATTGGTTATTATCTTTTCCTGTTATCCTAGCCAATCTGGGAAGTGTGTAGGGGTACTCAGAGTTGTCTTAATTTGCAGTTCTCTGATCAATAGTGATTTAAAGCACCTTTTCATATGACTAAAATAGTTTCAATTTCTTCATCTGAAAACTGTCTATTATAAAGAGTCAATTCTCTATATATTTTAGAAATGAAATCTTTATCAGAATCCTTGGATGTAAATTTTTTTCTCAGGGTAGTGCTTCCCTTCTAATCTTATCTGCATTGGTTTTGTTTGTAGAAAAACCTTGTATTAAATAATGTATCCCAGTTCTTTTTTGGCCACAAATTCCTTCCTTCTCCACAGATTTGAGAGGCAAAATATCCTTTGTTCTTTTAATTGGCTTATAACATATCTCTATGTCTAAATCATATACCCATTTTGACCGTATGATGGTACACAGTGGTAAGTGTGGGTCAATGCCTAGTTTTTTCCATACCAATTTTCAATTTTCCCAGCAGTTTTTGTCAAATAGTGATTTCTTTCACCAAAAATTGGGGTCTTTGGGTTTGTCAAATGCTAAATTACTATAACCATTGACTATTTTGTTCTATAAACCTAACCTATTCCATGGATCGACTATTCTATTAGCTAGTACCAAGTGGTTTTGATGACTGCTGCTTTAATATGGTTTTAGGCCTGGTACAATGCTGTGTACTTTTCAAAGGCCTTTCTTATGCATTTCACATGCATCCCTGTTTGACTCCCATAATATTTTAAGGGAGGAAAGGCCTGTTGTTATTCAATCCTTTTAATCATGTCTGACTTTTTCTGACTCCATTTGGAGTTTTCTTGGTGAAGATTATAGAATGGTTTGCTCTTTCCTTTTCTAGCTCATTTTCAGATAAGGAAATGGAAGCAAAGAGAGTTAAATGTCTTGCTCAGGGTCATGCAGATAGTAAATGTCTGATGCCAAAATTGAACTCATAAAATTGAATCTTCTTGATTCCAATCTTGACACTTCATTTACTATACCACTTAGCTACCCAGGAAAGGCTTTACTTTCCCTATTTTAGACATGAGAAAATGAATAATAATAATAATGATAGCTAACATTTATATAGTGCTTGCTATATTTCTATAACTGTACTAAGTGTTTTACAATATAATCTTATTTGATATTCACAACAACGCAGATATATTGTTTTATATTTTTTTACACAAGAGAAAACTGAGGCAAACAATAATTAAATGAGTAAGTTTACGCAACTAGTCACAACTAGTAAGTGTTGAAGGCTATATTTGAATCCAGATCTTCCTGACTGCCAACTATTTACTATGCCATTTAAAATTCAGACTGATCTAATTGTATAAATTCATAAATGGTATTAGCATCCATTTTTTAAACAAAATCACAGAATTTCAGATTTGAAAGACACTTCAGTGGTCATATAGTATCATGTATACCTGAATAAGATTATCTGTTTAACAATTTAATCAAATGATTGATCTATTCCTTATTTATCCATGAAGTCTTTCACATCCAATAGACCCAAAAAGTAATTTCTTTTTTTGCTTCTTTATCCTGTTTATGGCATGAACTTTTATTTTTAAATCTGAAGCAACTAGATAGTACAATGGACAGACCCTAGGATCAGGAAAATCTGGATTCAAATTTGGCCAAAGTCACACTGTGTGATTTGGGGCAAATTATTTAATTTTTGTCTGCTTCATTTTTTTTCAGCTGTAAAAAGGGAGTAACAATAGCTCCTACCTCCTAGAATTGTTCTGAGAAGTAAATGAGATGATTTTTGTAAAGGATTTAATATAGTGCCTGGCAACAGTAGGCATATAATAAACCCTTCCTTCCTTCTTTCTCATACATGTATTTATTTGGAGCTTATCTTTTATGCTGTAAGATATAAGTTTGGCCAGATTTTTCTTTACCTTTGTTGTCTCATGAATCACTTTGGTATTCTGGTGAAATGTATGCGCAGCTTCTCAGAATAATGATTTTTAAATCTTTTAATAATACATAGGATTATGAAGGAAAAAATAATTGAATAGTTATTAAAATATTTTAAAAAATTAAATATAGCTCCTACTCCTACTCCTAGATTAAAAAGTATTGTTCTAAACTTAATTTTAGCCAGAATGCTTTGTTATTTTCCTACTTGTTTATTTATCAAACATTGGGTTATTTGTTTTATTTACTTATGGATATACTACACCATCTCCATTGTACAGATCAACTTTCCTATTTTTATGCTATTATGTTATTTCTATTTATTTATTTTATTCTTGGTGAGGCATTTGGGGTAAAGTGAATTGACTAATGTTGCTCAATTAGTAGTGTTAAATTTCTGAGGCTGAATTTAAACTCAGGTTCTCTTGACTTCAGGGCTGGTGCTTTATCCACTGCACCATCTAGCTGTTTCAACTTTTCTATTTTTTAACCAGGACAAAATCATTTCATAATTACAGCTTTTCAGTAGATTTTATACTGATACTTCTTCTTCCCTACTTTTTTCATTATTTTTTCTGAGATTTGTTACCTTTTATTCCTCCAAATGAATTTTATTATTATTTTTCAAGATCTAGAATGTAGTGCTTTGGTAATCTAATTGAAATGATACTGAATAAGGGAATTAATTTAGATTGTGTTATAATCTTTATAATATTTGCTCATCTTACTTATGAGAAATTTATATTTTTCCCAATTTAGATCAGTCTTTATTTTCCTTCATAGGCATTTTGTAATTTTATTCCTATGTTTCCTCTGTGTGTGTTTCTTGCTAGGTAAGTGCCAAGTATTTTAGAGATTCTATAGTTATTTTAATGGAATATCTTTTTCTTCTGGGGTTTGTTAGTAATACATAGGAATCCTGATGGCTTCTGGGATTTATTTTATCCTGAATTTTTTTTGAAGATATTTTTTACAATTAATCTTAGTTGACTCTCTAAGTTTCTACAAATAAAACATCATGTCATTTGCTAAAAGTAATACTTTTGTTTTCTCTTTGTTTATGTTTATTCCTTCAATTTCTTTCCTTGCCTTTTAATAGCAACTATTTCTAACATATTAAGCAATGGTAGTAGTTAAATAGACATCCTTGATTTACCCCTGATTTTATTGGAAAAGACTTAAGTTTATTCTCATTACTTTAAATGTTGCTACTTGGTTTTAGATAAATTATGGTTACTCTCCTAAGGGAAGAGGGTAGTTTATTACTATATTTTTTGTATTTTTTTAAGCAGAAATGGGTGTGGCATTCTGTAAAAAACCTTTCTGTGTATCTGTATTTTTTTAAAACATTATTCTTAAGACAAAGTTTAATAAACTAATGGAGAGCATCAGAAAATGATCCTACAATCTGTTATTTTTTTGTCTCCCACTGTCATCATCACACCTGGGCTGTGTTGATAAATTTAGGAAAATGTTCCTGGAATTAAAATCAAACCCAGAAAACTCTGTGTCAGCTCCAACTGACAGGTTTTTAGTGCTAACATGATTTTTGTTTTGTTTTTATTATTATTTATGGTCAATTATGTTGATAGTTTTACTCAACACCAACCTTGCATTCATCCAAACTGATCATATTGTAGAATTTGTTTTTGCTGTTTAGTTTCATAATATTAGCCTCTTTGAAAATATTTTATTTGAAAATGTGGGGTCAATATATATTAGGGATATTGATCAGTAGATTTCTTTCTCTGTTTTTACTTACCCTGCTTTAGGTGTTAAAAACGTATTTGTGGGGCAGTGAGATAGTAGTGCATACAGCACAGGCCCTGAAGTCAGGAGAACTTGAGTTCAAATTCAACCTCAGACACTTAACACGATTGCTGTGTGACCATGGGAAAGTCACTTAACCCTAATTGCTTTGCCCAAAAGGAAAAAAAATTTCTACATTTCTATCATAGAAAGAATTTGGTAGAATCTTCTTTTCCTATTTTTGCAAACAGTTTTTGATATTAGATTGAAATGATCTTTAAATGCTTCAAAGAATTTACTTGTGAATCTATGTGGTCTTAATTTTGCCCCTTTGGGAGTTTAGTTATGGCTTGTTCAATTTCTTTTTTTCTAAGTTTTAGCTATTTGTTAATATAAGAATTACATCTATTTTCATAAATTCTAGCTATTTCAATTGAATTATCAGCTTTATTGACATTTAGTTTGAAAAATTAGTTTTTAAATTTTCCTTATTTCTTTGTTACAAATTCGTTTTTGAACTGGTAATTTGGTTTTACTTTCTTTTTAAAAATAAAAATAGCTAATAATTCATTTGTTTTTTTTAAAGTAATGTCTACTTCCCTCATTTATTCAAATTTTTCTTTTAATCATATTCATCTCTATTTTTAAATTTTCATTTTTGATGAAAATGTTTTGGTTTTCTTTTTTTTAAGTTTTATGCCTAATTCATTGGTATATTTTTTCTCTCTTTTGTTAATGAAAATATTTGGAAATATTTTGCCTAAAGACTTCTTTGGTTGCATTTCAAAGATCTGTCATTTTTGTCTTATCATTGTCATTACATATAATAAAATGATTATTGTTTCTATGATTTGTCCTTTGATCCATCAGTTCCTTAGGATTAAGTAACTGAATCTTTATACAATAATTCTTTAAACTATAATAAGATTGTTTTATTTGTTTATTTTCTAATTTAAAAAATGTATATACAATTCATTAATCTTCTCCTTTTACATTTTATTAACATATGTTAAGTGATATAAGTCTCACTATCAGGACTACTTTAGTTGCATCTTAGAAATTTTGATAGATTTTTTCATCATTATAATTTTTTCACATGATCTTATGCCACAAACTTTTTCACATGTTCTTTATTCTTTGAGTCACTCATTTGAGATTTCATTGCTTTTTGTTGTTTTTAACTAAGTCCTTTTTTTTTGTTATAACTTTTTATTGACAGAGCCCATGCCTGGGTAATTTTTTTTACAACATTGCACTCACTTCTGTTCCGACTTTTCCCCTCCCTCCCTTTACCCCCTCCTCCAGATGGCAAGCAGTCCTATACAAGTTAAAAATGTCACAGTGTATCCTAGATACAGTATATGTGTGCAGAACCAAACAGTTCTCTTGCTGCACAGGAAGAATTGGATTCAGAAGATAAAAGTAATCTGGGAAGAAAAACAAAAATGCAAGCAGTTTACATTCATTTCCCAGTGTTCTTTCTTTAGGTGTAGCTGCTTCTGTTCATCCTTGATCAATTGAAACTGAGTTAGATCTCTTTGTTGAAAACATCCACTTCCATTAGAATACATCCTCTTACAGTATTGTTGTTGAGGTATATAATGATCTCCTGGTTCTGCTCATTTCACTTAGTATCAGTTCATGTAAGTCTCTCCAAGCCTCTCTGTATTCATCCTGCTGGTCATTTCTTACAGAATAATAATATTCCATAACATTCATATAACACAATTTACTCAACCATTCTCCAATTGATGGGCATCCATTCATTTTCCAGTTTCTAGCCACTACAAACAGGGCTGCCACAAACATTTTGGCACATATAGGTCCCTTTCCCTTCTTTAGTATCTCTTTGGGGTATAAGCCCAGGAGAAACACTGCTGGATCAAAGGGTATGCACAGTTTGATAACTTTTTGAACATAGTTCTAAATTGCTCTCCAGAATGGCTGGATGTATTCACAATTTCACCAACAATGTATCAGTGTCCCTGTTTTCCCACATCCCCTCCAACATTCTGCATTATCTTTCCCTGTCATTCTAGCCATCAGATTTCATTGTTAAATTTCTATTTTGATCTATGTCTTTTGCTTGCATTTTCTGAAGTAATCTCTATAGTTTCTAAGAAATCTGTTAATTATTTGTATCTTTTTTCATTTATTTGTAATATTGTAATGACCGCGCTAGCACCCAGGACACCCCAGAATCAGCCAGAGTCAGGATAAGCAAAGGTCCATCTTTATTCTTGGTCTTTAAGGGTAGAAGTGAAGGGGATGGAAGAGAATCTCTGCAAGCACCTTCTCCCTTGTCTACCTCCGAGTGTGTGTCTCTCCCTCATCTTACTCCACCTCCTCATCCCTCCTATAGAAATACACCAATCATTGAGCCAGTATGGATAGTGGAAAGGACCATTTTCCAAGCATATGTCCATAGAGTATAGTCCAATCAGAAGTTAGTCTCAAGCGCTTGGCAGTCCTGACCTCAGTGCATTGAATTCAATAGTTTCAGCCCACTTTCTTTTGTTTTAGAACACAGGTGGTCACACCATCCCTGACTTCTCAGGATGGTGAGAGCCACCAAAAGGAGGTGATCACACCCTCCCTGACTTCTCAGGAAAAGAAGTGAAAACACCAAAAAAGGAGGTGATCACCCCCCCCCCCACACTTCTCAAGAAGGGAGGTGAAAGCACTAAAGAGGAAATGATCATGCCCTCCCTGACATCTCAGGAAGGGAGATGAAAAGCACCAAAGGGAAGTGGGGATTGCTAGCGGGTTTCTGGGATGAAAGCTCTTATTAGAAACAGGTATGCACAAACATATCAGCATAGGAGGTATTATACAAGCACATAGCAATAACGCACAGGTTATTAGTGATGACTCTCCCCACAGTCAGTACAGGCTCAATGTGGTGCAACAAACATGTATTGTATATGCAAGTATTGATATAACAAACAATATAAATCAATATGGTATTATAAGAGATTTCCAGAAGTCCTAGAAGGAGAGTATGTAAACAACAATTACACATATGCTTTCTTTAGCAGCCTAAGAGATAGTCCAAAACCAATCTATTGTCCATTGCTTCACGTTCCAGGGAATCCAATGATCACCAGAAGTTTTTGAAGTCCTGCAACAGTCTTTTTATGTGTTAGGGAATCCAGTGATCCCAGCAGATTTTGAAGTACTGCAACAGTCTTATCATTTCTCAGAAAATTCATTGATTCCTGAGGGTTTTCAAGTCCTACAACAGTCTTATCATGTCTCAGAGAATCCAATGATTCCTGAGGGTTTTCAAGTCTAACAATTTTTAATGTCCATGAGTCAAACGCCATAACTTCCATGTTCATTCAGTGGTGGGCACAGTCAGCAACGGAACCATCCAATGTTTCTTGGGTCTTCTTCATTTCAAGAGTCTGCTTTGTCTCTGATGGACAAGGTGGTTTGTTGGCACCTATCTGATTCCTTCTCCACCTGTGGAGCTACAAGCAAACCCTCTCCCCCAAGCAGTTAACCTATCTGGTCCCTTCCATTCACCACTTTCTGGGTCTCTCCACATCACCTGGCAATTATCTAAAGATAGTAGAGCCGCTTGCACTGGACACTGACCTTCTGGTGGGTTATAAAACCTGTCTGCCGAAGACAATGCATCTTTGTCAAAAGTCAAGAAGTTAATAGTATAAAGAGCTAGATTTATAAGTTCTAGGGTTACCTGTGGCTCCCCCTTTCTTTTGTTTTTGCAGGAGTGTCTTAATGTCTTTGTTTCTCCTCTCTACTATTGCCTGTCCTTGAGCATTAAAAAGTATTCCACACTGGTCTATCAGTTTTCCATTGGATAGGAACATGTGAAAGTGTTGGCAGGCCTTCAACAGCAACCCTGCCTAAAAAACCAAGATACTCATTTTTAATCCTAATTGTTGTAAAATGTCTCTTCCCCACAGATTGATGGGAATTTTTCAACTATAAAAGGAGTAAAAACTCCTGTTTCATCTTCAAATATCCATCTCAAAGGAGTAGCATTAACTTCAGCTGCTATTGATCCTCCTACGCCAGACATGTAGGTGTCTACCTTAATCTTTGGCCAGTGACTGGGCCAGTTGGCACCTCTAATGATTGTATGATCTTCACCTGTGTCTACCAAACCTTCTAAGATAGTGAGCATAGGTCAGTCAGCTGTTCAGTATATTCCTGGATTTTGTTGCTTGGAGTCAGAATCTGGGCGACTATCACCAGGTTGCTTATTAGGAATCTGTTTTAGTAAACCTGATGCTACTACTTCTCCTGGGTGATGTCACACATTGTTTACCTTTATTAGTGCTGGGATATTATCTACACGTTCCTCAGTTTCCCACATCAGTGTGTGGATGGACAAGTTTTGTAAGTGCTCTCAGGAGGTGAAATGGTCAAGCCTCCTGTGCCTGGAGGCAAAGGATCCATAGGCTAGAGAGGAACAGATTTTACCTCTCCAGGGGGTATCTCAGTTGTCCCAGCTGCATACAACTCTATTCTCCCCAATTGTAATCCCTTTCTCCCATCAGATTGCTTTCTGGCTGGTTGATTGTATAATCCCCTTCTCCCATCATATGGCTTCCTGGCTGATTGGTCATGTCTGGGTACTGGACTTCTAGGCCCTCTCTGGGTGTAGCATTGGCTGCCATCATGCCCCAAGTGTTTTTTGCCTGGGGCCCTGGAGCTGGGCCCCTCATCCCATTTCCCTGAATCAGTCTACATTCTGAGGCCCAGTGGAAGCCTCTGTTGCATTTTGAACATGAGGTTTTAGGTCTTGTTCTCCCACCCTGTTTTCTCATTCTGTCTCTGTGCCAATATTGAGCTTTCAGATGCCCTACTTTACCACATTGAAAGTATTGAGGAGTCTCTCTGGAAGTCCCTTGCCAAAAGGGACCCTGTCTCCCCATGTTTGGATTTTGGGGAGTTTGTATCATAGCCTGGCTATAAAAGCTATTTGTGCTCACTGTGGCACAGCATCTTATGAGCTCCTCTAAAAGAGCATCCTTGCATAGTCCTAGTATAATTCTTCTACAAACCTCATTAGCATTTTCTTTAGCAAGTTGCCTTATCAAAATGTGTGTTACTGAATTTTCACCATTAGTATGTATGACAGCAGTCTGCAGACATCCCACAAAATCAGCAAAGGGTTCATTTGGACCTTGTGTTATTTTTGTGAAGGCTTCACCCTTGTCCTTTTTATTGGGATGAGAAGTCCATGCTTTGATAACAGCAGCAACAATTTGCCCATATGCTGCTAAGGGGTAATTAATCTGTACTGAAATTTCTGCATAAGAACCTACACTGTTAGTTGGTCACAGGTGATTGGAGGATTAAGTCCACTATGCCTATTTTGTTGGGCTTGTATCCTACAGAGCTCACTGTGGTGTTCTTCTTTAAAATATAAGATTGTTCTCTCTGGGAGCAGGTTTCTTGGGGAGGTTTTCTGGAGACAGCCTTGGTTTCAGTTAAAAGTGATAATCACTCAAATTGCAGCCAGCTGATAAAATGCAAACATTTATTTTCTCCTTCCAAGTATTGTTTCTTTCCTTGGGCCTGGATAGCTAGATTCTTAGAGGCCTATCTCACTGCTTGGTTCCGAGAGCTCTTATTGCTAGAACTTTGCTTCTGCCTTGGCCTCAACTCCAACTTGTGGTAATCTTCCAACTGATGCTCCTCCACTATGAATCTTTTCAACTGAACTCACTTGACTGGGCCTCTGTCTGCTTCTTATATATGATCTCCTCTGAGAGAGTGGGATTATGGGTTTCCTCCCAGAGTTTTCTCTGGCCCTAAGAGCTTCAAGGGAGGTGTGAATTCGGATATCTCATACTAAACCCTGAAATCTCCCAAACGTGTGAACTCCAATGAGTACTTAAATATTTCTTGCTTATATGAGCTCTGTAAAGGTGTGAACACAAGCATTGTTTCTATCAGTTGTTACTTAGTACCTTATTTCTTCTGGCCCATAACATCTCCTTGTAAGATCAAATCAATCATACTGAATCATGCTAAATTAAATAATTATTGTCTCTATCAACTCTAATGACTTAACATTTTGTAAAGTTTCCAACAGCTCACTATATTCAGAGAGCCACAACAAGTTTTTTTCAGGTTCTAAGCATGTCCTTGTTATAGATTTCCAGTTCCTAGGGGTTAAGACTTCATAAGCCAAATTCTGTAGTAACATCTTAACATAAACTGATGTAGCCCCATAAAGAGTGCAAGCCTTTTCCAGGTCTTTAAGGATTTCTATATTAAAGTTATAGAACTAAGTTTGGCTCTTCCTTCATTTGTTCCTGATTTTTTTCCCTCTGAAACTGGACGTTCCCCCCTTTTTCTTGCTCTTTAAAGACATTATGTTGTCGGTTTCATTTATTTGTTTTATTTTTGCTTAATTAACATGAAGCCAATTCTTTTCCCACAAGTTCTTTTTCCTTCACCTTCTCCAGATATATTATATGATATTGCATATTTTAGTATTCTATTGGCTAAACAGTTGGCTCAAATACAGTGGTGCTAGTTTGTGTGGATTTATCTCTGGGCTAATTCAGAATGGTCCTGTGGTACATCTGGAAAATCAAATAGGGGTTGACTGTCAGTTGCAATTTATTTGTCAAGTTAATTACAAAATAGGAGCAACCAGGGCCAATTTCTTCCTCCTTTCAAGTATGATTTGAATTGTCCTGAAATGAAAACTTCATGTAAATCTTTTAACTAATTCCATATCCATAAGTTGTCAAATGCCCATATTAATCTGAATCAGTGCCTGAGGATGCAGAGTTGTCCCACTCTGCTTTTCTCAGCTCTGATTCTCTGGTAGCTACTTATCCAAGATTTGGCCAGTTTCCATATAGGACACACTTATTTGGATCAGTTTAAATAGCCAGGGATCTCTGCCCAGCATCAATGGCCTGAGCAGAGCAATGATGATGGGGATAAAGGATGAATATCTGTAAATGGAATGTATATTTTTGTGCTTTGTTTGGGAAGAGAACTCAATTTATTTAACTTAACGAACATTTGTTAAAGATCTACTAAGTGCCAGACATTAAGCACTGGGGATATGAAGAAAAAAAATAAAACAGTTTACATTTTAGAGCCTGCATTTTACTGGGGCAAAGGGTCCATCCAAAGTTTGCATCAGAAGATGACCCTTACACATTTTGCTCTGTGTGATCATTGTTAACTGCATACTAGAACCTATTTCTGGTAGATTTTTTCCATTTGTGCTCCACCTGAGTATATGTAGTTATGTTTTTGTACTTTTGGCTGGGAACATAAGTGGTCAAAATGAAATCATCAAGGTCCTATAGGAGCTGTAGAGTTTCAGATTTCATCTGAAATTTTCATTATGTTGCTGATAGAGTTGTACCTAGGGTATGATAACTAGGGTTTTGTCTCAAGGGGGACCAAATCTGAATGCACTAACAGCACTTGCAGTCCTTTAACAGCATTAAAACGCCAAAACTTAGCACCTGGTTAGTAATATTAACTAGTTAAAATGTGAAAATGGCAAATGATTACTCTAGTAATCTCTTTTATCATATTATACTGCACCTATCTCCCTGCCCACAATCTCAATTGAGTGCAATCTTCATGTCCTATGTCTAAAGCACAAAACATTTCAAGTATTTAGCCATGTCAAAGGTCAGAGAAAGCTATATTGACTTAGGTTTGCAGGACAGTTGCAAAGGTGCAGTTAATATATAATCTTTTCAAAATCAATTCTAGCTTTATGATACAATTAAAGGCCACTAGAACTGAGAGCTGAAAGAGGTCTCTTATAGAGAGATTAAGGGACTTATCAAGGGTCATATAATATTAAACAGCAGAATTTCAATATGAAAGCAGATCTTTTAACTTAAAATCTACTCTGACTATTGTTTAGCTTCAGGCATATGTAATAAATCAATTTTTGGCAGAAAAGCTGAGGAATAAAGTAAATTACTAGAAGGTGTGTAGGGTAAGGAAAGAGAAGGATAGATAAGCTACAAACGGAGTAAGTGTCACTAAGTCCTTCTCAGATATGTCCAACTGTTCATAACTTCTTTTGAAAGAGATTCTGGAGTGGTTTGCCATTTCTATCTCCAGTTCATTTTACAGATGTGATAACTGAGACAAAGAGAGTTAAGTGTGCCTAGGGTCACACAACTAGTGTTTGAGGCCAAATTTCAACTCAAAAAAATGAGTCTTTAGACACCTAGCTGCCTACTGGATAACTATAACATTTGTCAGTTAATGTGAATTAGCATCTAAATAGTCAGACATGAGGTCATATTTTTCTCCACCTATCCATCCACCTATCCACCTATCCAGTGGATAATGTTTTGGTCTTGGAGTCAGGAAGACCTTGATCAAATCTTTCTTCTGAGTGTTTCTAGCTTAGGTAAATCATTTAAATTCTGTGTATTTAAGGTAACTTTCAAGGAATTTTTAGCTAAGAATTTATCTGTCTGTGAATGGATGATAATCTATGACAGCAAAGATAATTCTATCACTTTGAGGTTCCTACACTGAAGAACATTTTTAACGTTTTTGGCATTATATAGTCAGAGGGTACTCCAAAGGTTCTGTGTGTCCTAAGGACCTGGGATGGGAATCTGATTTTGCCCCTATATAGCTGTGTGACATGAGACTTTCTGCCATTTTCTGGCTTTAGTTTCTAGTTGTATAACATAGAAGCATGGTAATTAATGGCCAGACATCTTTTTTATTACATCTACTCCCTACCATTAGCCTAGGACTTTATGTAAAGTAAGTATTTGATTATTCACTATGTTAAAATTTTACTTCCTAGCTTGTGTGAGAGTGACATTAGTAGATAGATATTTAAATAGCAACTCACATCTCTAGCATTTGAAGGTTTATAAAGCCATGACCCAAATGAGGTAGGAAATGCAAATATTATCCTCTATCCTCACCAACAGGTATAACTATGGAACATGAGAGCACCACTGTGCTCTCTTCACTTCTCTTTCCAGCAAAAAGGGACAAGGACCAAGATGCTCTCAGACTATGCCTAACTGTGTTTTGGGCCTTCAGTGAATCTGGTCATTTTCCTTTCTAGCAAAAGAATAAGAGTGTATGTAGCCCTAAGGGCCTTCTGTGTTTTTCTCCAGTGAGCAATCAGATCATTCTAGCTATAGCAACAAGCTCATTCTAGGGGAAATACAAAGTGAGTCCCAAGACCAAGTTTTAAGAATCTGCTTTTGGACAGTCATAAAATAATTCACAATATTAAACTGTAGTTCATTGGCTCCTGGGGGAGTCTTATATATCCCCAATTCAGAATTGGAGGTTTATAGCATATATTATGTACAAGAATCCTTAGGATTACTATCCTCTTGTACACTCTAATCACAAGTAAAAAAAATCTACAGATTTATGGGAACAGACTCATTATATAAAGAGAAAATAGAGTTTACAGACTACCATTGGCAGTGAGGAATAGGAGAGCAAAAGTATTAAGAATGAGATTTCTTAATTTTTTCTAAGGCAATGGAAATGAAGAAGAGAGAAAAAACCCAATGGAACAAGGAAAGAACACTCTGTAAAGGCTTGCCTTCCAAAACCAAGGAATTTATTTGTCTCCTGTATTCATCACAGCTCTTGATCTGGACACCTTCTTACCACCCTTCTGTTCCAGTTTTCTATGTGTCACTTTGAGGCCATCATCCCTACTTAGCTGCCACTGACCCTATTGATGTGAATCTGACTCCTACCTTCATTCTCAAACTCCATGAACTGCAAAATTTTATACATCAAAGCTAAATTCTATGTGTTGTCTTTTCTATTATTTTCCTGGATAAGGTTGGGAAAGGGGATTGGAATCAGAGGGAGAGTTAAGAAAGAACTACATTTCCTAAGTTGTTGATCTTACATTTAAAATATTTTCCCCATCAATTCTTTAGGTCCTTGCCAAAACAATTGTAGAATTGAAAGAAAAGATTTTGGATTAATTTAATTTTATCTTCTCAACAAACTCAACAAAAATCATCCAAATGTGGATTGAAGCATAAGATTTTCACCCATTGCTTTGTTTTTTCTTGTGAATTTTCCCCTTTTGGTCTGATTTGGAACATAGAATCTTACAGAAATGAACGTGAAGAACTATTTTTCATGTATATGAAAAAATAAAATACTATTAGAGAAAAAAAGAGAATTTAATACTCAGTTTTTAAGTCTATTGGAAAATCTTAAGAACCAATGAGCGGGACAATAGAAAGGTTGAGAAAGGCTCAGTAGATGCTTTTTAGATACAAAGCACAATGAGTATAGTCAAGTGATGAGACTAAAGGATGAAAGACTAAAAGATGAAAAAAGGGAATGAGAAAAAGTCAAAGTTGAATGTTACTTCCAACCCATCTCTGTATAAGACTCCTCTCTGATCATTATATACTTCAAGAACAATACTATATGATGATCAATTCTGATGGACCTGGCCATCTTCAGCAATGAGATGAACCAAATCAGTTCCAATGGCGCAGTAATGAGTTGAACCAGCTACACCCAGCAAAAGAACTCTGGGAGATGACTAAGAACCATTACATTGAATTCCCAATCCCTATATGTGATGACCGCATATTTTAAAATCAGTCTGAGTCAGGAATTCAGGTTAAGGGAAAATCTTTGATCTTTATTCTTTGTGGAGGTGAAGGGGGATGGCGATCGCAATGTGAATAGCCGCCACATGAACCCAGCCAGCAGTCCCATTCCGCTTCTCTTCCTGCCCCTCTGCCTCCACCTACCAAAATCGTCCCTACATCATTTCCTATACAACACGTTAGGACTTGCACAAAGAGTGGGTGGGGCCATTCTTTCTCCAAGCATATATATTAATAGAGTATGGTCCAATTACTATTTAGCCTCACGTGCTTGGGACCTCAGTGCATCAACTCGAGCTTCAGACCATTACACCTATATTTTTGCCTGCTTGCATTTTGGATTTCCTTCACAGGCTAATTGTACAATATTTCAGAGTCTGATTCTTTTTGTACAGCAAAATAATGATTTGGTCATGTATACTTATTTTGTATTTAATTTATACTTTAATATATTTAACATCTACTGGTTATCCTGCCATCTAGGGGAGGGGGCTGAGGGGAGGAGGGGAAAAATTGGAACAAAAGGTTTGGCAATTGTCAATGCTGTAAAATTACCCATGCATATAACTTGTAAATAAAAAGCTATTAAAAAAAAAAGAAAATGAAATAGAACAAGCTATTAATCAACTGCCTAAAAAAAAAATCCCTAGGACCAGATGGATTTACATGTGAATTCTACCAAACATTTAAAGAACAATTAACTGCAATGCTATATAAACTATTTGAAAAAATAGGGATTGAAGGAGTCCTACCAAATTCCTTTTATGACACAGACATGATACTGATACCTAAACCAGGTAGGTTGAAAACAGAGAAAGAAACTTATAGACCAATCTGCCTAATGAATATTGATGCAAAAATCTTAAATAAATATTAGAAAAAATATTACAGAAAATCATCCCCAGGATAATAATAATATCAGGAATGCAGGGCTGCTTTAATGTTAGGAAAACTATTAGCATAATTGACTATATCAGTAACCAAATTAACAAAAACCATATGATCATCTCAATAAATACAGATAAAGCATTTGGTGAAATCTAACATCCATTCCTAATAAAAACACTCGAGAGTATAGGAATAAATGGACATTTCCTTAAAATAGTCAGGAGCATCTATTTAAAACTGTCAGTAAGCATCATATGTAATGGGGATAAACTGGAACCATTCCCAGTAAGATCAGGAGTGAAACAAGGTTGCCACTGTCACCATTACTGTTCAATATTGTATTAGAAATGCTAGCTTCAGCAATAAGAGTTGAGAAAGAGACTAAAGGAATTAGAGTAGGTGATGGGGAAATCAAATTATCAATGATATGATGGTATACGTCGAGAATTCCAGAAATTCTACTAAAAAGTTATTAGAAATAATTCACAAGTTTAGCAAAGTTACAGGATACAAAATAAATTCACATAAATCCTCAGCATTTTTATACTTCACCAACAAAATCCTACAGCAACAGATACAGAGAAATTCCATTCAAACTAACTGTTGATGGCATGAAATATTTGGGAATCTATCTACCCTGAGGAATTATATGAGAAAATTACAAAACACTTTCCACACAAATAAAGTCAGATTTAAATAATTGGAAAAAATGTTAAGTGTTCTTGGATAGGCTGAGTGAATATAATAAAGATGACAATACTGCCTAAACTAATCTATTTATTTAATATTATATCAATCAGACTCCCAAGAAACTATTTTAATGACCTAGAAAAAATAACAACAAAATTTATTTGGAAGAACAAAAGGTCAAGAATTTTAAGGGAACTAATGAAAAAAAATCAAATGAAGGCGGCCTAGCTGTACCTGATCTAAAGCTATATTATAAAGTAGCAGTCACCAAAACCATTTGGTATTGGCTAAGAAATAGATTAGTTGATCAGTGGAATAGGGTAGGTTCACAGGACAAAATAGTCAATAACTGTAGCAATCTAGTGTTTGACAAACCCAAAGATCCCAACTTTTGGGATAAGAATTCATTATTTGACAAAAACTGCTGGAAAAACTGGAAGTTAGTATGGCAGAAACTAGACATGGACACACACTTAATACCATACATCAAGATAAGATAAAAATGGATCCATGATTTAGACATAAAGAACAAGATTATTAATAAATTAGAGGAACATAGGATAATTTACCTCTGAGACTTGTGGAGGAGAAAGGCATTTGTGACCAAAGAAGAACTAGAGATCATTATTGATCACAAAATAGAAAATTTTTATTATATCAAATTTAAAAACCTTTGTACAAACAAAACTAATACAAACAAGATTAGATGGGAAGCAATAAACTGGGAAAACATTTTTACAGGTAAAGGTTCTGATTAAGGCCTCATTCAGAGAAGGAACACTGGGAAATGAATGTGGACTACTTGCATTTTTGTTTTTCTTCCCAGGTTATTTTTATCTTCTGAATCCAATTCTCTCTCGTGCAACAAGAGAACTGTATGGATCTGCACACATATATTGTATCCAGGATATACTTTAACATGTTTGTTAAACTGCCTGACATATAGAGGAGGGGTTGGAGGGAGGGAAGGGAAAAGTTGGAACAGAAGTGAGTGCAAGGGACAATATTGTAAAAAATTACCCATGCATATGTTCTCTCAATAAAAAAGCTATAATTTAAAAAAATTCCTTTTCCCTCTCTTCCTTTTGGCATTTACAACTCTTCATAACTTGATTCCTTAGGCTTTCCAGTCTTTAATCATATTACACCCTACCATGCACACTCAATCCAATTATATCGGTCTTCATGATGTTCCATTTCCCATCTTGTGCTTAGCTCTACACCATGCCTTGAATGTTCTTCTTCCTAATGTCTGCATCTTAGACTTCCTAGGTTTGGAAGCCTTTCTTGGTCCTCTTTAATTTTCCATTTTGTCAACTATGTATCTCATATGGTCCAAGTGATATACATCTTGACTCTCCCATTAGAGTGTGAACTTCCTATGAGCAGAGATTATTTTTCCTAATTTTTTAAAACTTTTAGTACTTAACACAAGGTCTGCCTCTAAGTAGGCACATAATGAATGATTGAAAAAATCCTTTCTATTTCTACAAGCTGGAAAGGTTAATGTCTGGGTTTAACCAGAGCATCCAATGAGTGGGAAAACCTTAAAGTGAGTGCAAAGAAATTGGGTGTTCTAAATTCTTTGGTCTTTGGGAAGCCTCAAAGTGACTAACTTCAGCAGACCATAAAGGAAATTTTGCTGTCTGTAAAAACATGTGGCTACTTGTCCATGGTGACAGTTATTTTCCCCTAACTATAAGCAACCTCAAGAAATGCTTGACTTCTTGATGGGAACACAGATGACATTTTGAATGCATCTCTTTTGTTCCCAGGATTTGTAGCATTGGCCATATAACTTGTGCTTTTGAACTTGAAAGTCACTCCTTATCAGATTACCTGGCAAATTCTTTTTTTCAAAAGTAATCATAATCTATTCTTTTAATTGTAATGTGGCTATGTTCACACCTGCAAGCCCAGAACACCTGGCAAGGGGAAAACGCTGTCACAAAGCTAAGGCTCAATCAAGCTTTGAATCCAGAAACTCATATTTCTTATAACCCTTTAAAATTTCCCTTCTATAATGGAGCCAAAGCTGGGTTTGGCAGAAATAAGAGCAGAGAAAATAACTTTGACGATTTTCCAAGCAGGTAAAACTTGATTTAGGCACAATTTTTTCTGTCTTTCTTTTTTTGGCTAGCAAGTATTTAATATTTTATTTTTCCCCTAATTCCACATAAAACAATTTTTAACATTTATTTTTATACTTTTGAATTCCAAATTCTCTTCCTTCTTCCCTCTTCAACCCCTGCCTGAGAAGGCAATATGAAATAATGCTAAATATTTTTATAAGTTATGTAAAAGAAAATATAAATCTCCCTCAAAAGTAATTCAGTCAAAAACCTTAAGAAAAATAAATAAATAAAGTTTTTTTAAAAAGGATGCTTCAATCTGTATTCAGACACAATCAATTTTCTCTATGAGTAGGGATAGCATTTTTTTTTCATCCTAAGTCATTCAGAGTTCTCTTTGATCCTTGTATTTCTTAGAATAGGAAAGTCATTCACAACTGATCATCTTACAGCATTACTGTTACTTTGCACATAGTGCATATTTACTTTACCAGTTCATGGAAGTCTTTCTAGGTTTTTCTGAGAGCATCCCGGTCATCAATTTTTTATAGCATAATAGTATTCTATCATAATCACATACCAAAGTCTTATTTAGCCATTCCCCAATTGATGGGAATCCCCTCAATTTCCAATTGTTTTTCCTTAGAAAAGAGTTGCTGTAAATAGTTTTGTACATATAGCTCATTTTCTTTCTTTTAAAAAATCTCTGGGATTCATGTCTATCTATTACTGATATTACTGGGTTAAAACCATTGCATGGTTTTATGGTCCTTTTTAAACCTATGCCTCTTTTCCCACTTATGCCACCTACCTGAAAAGTCCTATCTTTAGTCTCTGGTTTATGACTTCTCATTAAACTGAGGAATCACAGTATTTGGGAAGAGACCTAGAGTTGGAACCAGTAGACCTGAGTTAGAGTCCTGACTGCAATTTACTTGCTGTGTGATTTTAGTTAGCCAGGAAGACCTGAGTTCAAATTTGGTCTCACACACTTAATACTTCTTAGTAGTGTGATTCTGGGCAAGTCACTTAATCCCAATAGCCTCAGCAAAAAAAAAAAAAAAGAAAAAAAAAAAAAGCTAAGGCTCCCTCCATCCTTGTAAAAAATTACAGTTCAGATTTCTCTCCACTCAACTACCAGTGTAATTTTCCTTAAGTACATTTCTAACCATGTCTATGCACTCTGCTAAACTCTAATCACTCCCTATTGACTCTGGGAGAAAAGAGAAACTCTTTTGTCTAGTTTCTAAAGCCCTTCACAATCTGAATGCAACATAATTTTGTTTTAATATTGGACATTACTCCTACACTACATCTCTTATTTATTTGTCTTTATACTAGCCATCCTCCAAACGTACACTGCACTTTTTGCCCTTGAGTCTCTCAAAACTCATCTTCCTTTAAAATACAGTTCATGAACAATAAACTGGGAAAACATTTTTACAGTCAAAGGTTCTGATAAAGGCCTCATTTCCAAAATATATAAAGAATTGACTCCAATTTATAAGAAATCAAGCCATTCTCCAATTGATAAATGGTCAAAGGATATGAACAGACAATTTTCAGATGATAAAATTAAAACTATTACTACTCATAAGAAAGAGTGTTCCATATCACTATTGATCAGAGAAATGCAAGTTAAGACAACTCTGAGATACCATTACACACCTGTCAGATTGGCTAGAATGACAGGGAAAGACAATGTGGAATGTTGGAGGGCATGTGAGAAAACAGGGACACTGATACATTGTTGGTGGAATTGTGAACACATCCAGCCATTCTGGAGAGCAATTTGGAACTATGCCCAAAAAGTTATCAAACTGTGCATACCCTTTGATCCAGCAGTGTTTCTACTGAGTTTATACCCCAAAGAGATACTAAAGAAGGGAAAGGGACCTGTATGTGCCAAAATGTTTATGGCAGCCCTGTTTGTAGTGGCTAAAAGCTGGAAAATGAATGGATACCCATCAATTGGAGAATGGTTGAGTAAATTGTGGTATATGAATGTTATGGAATATTATTGTTCTGTAAGAAACGACCAACAGGATGAATACAGAGAGACTTGGAGAGACTTACATGAACTGATGCTAAGTGAAATGAGCAGAACCAGGAGATCATTATATACCTCAACAACAATACTGTATGAGGATGTATTCTGATGGAAGTGGATTTCTTCGACAAAGAGAAGATCTAACTCAGTTTCAATTGATCAAGGATGGACAGAAGCAGCTACACCCAAAGAAAGAACACTAGGAAATGAATGTAAACTGCTTGCATTTTTGTTTTTCTTCCTGGGTTATTTATACCTTCTAATCCAATTCTCCCTGAGCAACAAGAGAACTGTTCAGTACTGCACACATATATTGTATCCAAGATCTACTGTAATCTATTTAACATGTATAGGACTGCTTGCCATCTGGGGGAGAGGGTGGGGGGAGGGAGGGGAAAAATTGGAACAGAAGTCAGTGCAAGGCATAATGTTATAAAAAATTACCCTGCCATGGGTTCTGTCAATAAAAAGTTATATATATATATATATATATACACAATTCATGCACTATGTTCTACATGAATCCTTTCCTAATTTCCCAATTCCTAATATCCTCCCTCTCTAACTACCTTGACTTTAATTTCACTATCTTTTATTTATTTGCATTTCACTTCTTTATAGTTATTTCTCACATGCTTGTGGATCTATTGTCCCTCTAAAGCAATGCAAACTTCACTGTAGATGTTTCATTCTTTGGACTTATATTACAGGCACTTATCACAATTCATAGTAGATGCTTAATAAATGCCTGTTGATTCATTGTTTGACTCCAAAGAATCATGGAGTTTATGTATTAAAATGATCATAGGATAAAAAATTATTAAATTATTAAATCAAAATTTTTATTAAAATAAAATTAATTTTTCTCCTTCTACCTCTACCACACTAGAAAAACAAAAACAAAAAAACAAATAGGCATAATTATATAAAACAAAATTCCCTCATTAGTTGTCTACAAATAAATGTGTATACGCATATGTGTATATATACATATACATATCTATATGGATATATAATGTCTGCATATATGTATGTATCTCTTTACACATATAGATATAGGGGTGTATATATATACATATATGAATATATACATAGAATTCTATATAGATCCTTTGTATTTATGTGTTGATTCTATTCTACTTATCGGTATTAATATACATACATATATAAGTATGTATATAAATTCTGCTATTCTGCTCCCAGAATCCATTTCTATTAGGAGGTAGATAGTTTGCTTTATCTGGAAACATGGATGATCACTGCATTGATTAGAGTTCTTGAACTTGGACAGAATTTAAGAGATAATGGAAGGTAGAAGGACATGTTGTGCTATGGTCTATTGGGTCACAAAAGTGAGCAACAATAAACTGCCCTTCAAAATTGTTTATCATTCAATCATTCATGCAATAATATTATATACCCACTATATGCCAGATATTCTGTGCTAACCACAGAAGATATAAACATTTTAAAAGACAATCCCTGTCTTTAAGGAGCTTACAATATGAGAGAGAGAAAACAAGCAAATAAATAAATAATAACAAGCAATTTTGCCAAATGCAGTAAACAGAAGGACAGAACTAAAATTAAGAAGGTTGGGAAAGGTTTCCTGTGGAAGATAGGATTTTAATTGGGACTTGAAAGAAATCAAGGAAGTCAGAAGGTAGAAAAGAGGATGGAGAGCATTCCAGATATTTATGACAGCCAGAAAAAATATCTGAGTTGAGAGATGAAATGTTATGTTCATGGAATAACAAGGAGGCTAACATCACTAGAGAGAAGAGTACCTGGTTGTAGTGGAAGGGTCAGGTGTAAGAAGACTGGAAAAGTATGTGAGGGAAGGGGGCTAGTTTATAAAGATTTTGAAGGCCAGAGAATTCTGTGTTTGTTCCTGGAGGTGATAGGGAACCACTGGAGTTCACTGACTGTAGCAATGACATGGTCAGGCCTAGACTTTCAGGAAAATCACTTTAGTGGTCAACTAGAGGAAGGATTGGAGTGGGAAGACTATATCTACCACTGTGCTGTATCAATAGTCCAGGTGCAAGATGATGAAAATCTGTACCAGATTGGTAGCAGAGTCAGGAGAGAGGAGAAGGCATATTTGAGAGATGTTGCAAAAATAAAACAGACAGGTTTTGGCAACAGATTGCACAAGGAGAGTGAGAGATAGTAAGGAGTGGAAAATGACATCTAAATTATGAGCATGGGGGAATTGGAGTATGGTTGTATCTTCAACACTAATACAGAAGTTTGGATGAGAGAGAATGTTTAGAAGGAAATATAATGAGTTCTTTTTTGGAAATTTTGAATTTAAAATATTTATTGGACATTCAGTTTGAGATGTTTGAAAGGCAATTGGAGATGCAAGATTGAATATTAGTAGGGCTGGATACATAAACGTGAGCATTATAAACATAGAGATGATAATTAAATCCATAGGATCTGATGAGATCACTGAGTGAAGTAGTTCAGAGAGAGAAGAGAACAGGGTTTGTGGGACACCTGTGATTGAAGGAATAATTTGGATGAATATGCAGAAAAGGAAACTGAAAAGGAGTGATCTATTAGGAGGATCTATTGTCAAGGAGGAGAGAATGATTAATAGTATCAAAGGTAACAGAGAGATCAAGATGAATGAGAATTGAATAACGTCAGAAGCAGGTATAGGGAGTTAGAAAGACAGGGAGAGAAAAGAAAGGGGAGGCACCCATTGCCAACAGTCTTTTCGAGAAATTCAGCTATAAGATGTAAAAAAAAAATGAATAGAGGACGATAGCTAATGGAGATGAAAGAGCAAAATGAGGGAGTTTTGAGGATGGGAAAGACATGAGCATGTTTATAAGCAGTTTATTTACATAGGGTTGTTGTATAAGATGTTGTCCTAGTTCTGTTTTTATAATACTGATTTCAAAGAATAAACTATTCTGATTGTACTCACTTCACTTTACGTTTATCAACAAGTGTTTCTATATTTCTAAATCATCTTTCCCACTCATTTTATAGCATAATATACTGCATTAAATCACTGTACCAAAATTTGTTTATTCATTCACCAACTGATGGGCATATCCTTAGATTTCTAATTATTTATTTATTTTTGCCAACACAAAAATAACTGATACAACTATTTTTGAATATAAAAGACATTTTTTTTTCCTCTGGGCTGGTGGTGATGATAAAAGACAGAGTGGTGGTTTAGTTGGGTTTAAGGACATGTACTATTTAGTAACTTTTTTGAGTATAATTCCAAAATGCTTTCCAGAACAGTCAGAACAGAACAGATTAGTATTTTTCTAATTTTGAATGATTTGAAACAGTTTTTTAAGAATGGTTATAGATATCTTGAATTCCTTCCCTTGAGAACAGCATTTTCATATCTTTATACCCATTTATCATTTGAAGAATAGTTTTGTTCATGTAAATTTGAATCAGTTCTTATATATCTTAGAAATGAGAATTTTATTAGGGAAATTTGCTACAAATATTCTCTCCCAATTAATTGTTTATTTTTAAATCTTAACTTTATTGGACTTGTTTGCATAAAACTTTTTATATTTTATGTAATCAAAATTATCCATTTTAATTTTGTAATTATCTCTATCCTTTGGTGAGGAACTTTTTTTATAATTATAACTTTTTATTGACAGAACATATGCCTGGGTAATTTTTTACAACATTATGCAAGGGATAATTCTTCTGTTCCAACTTTTCCCCTCCCTCCCTCCACCCCTTTCTCCAGATGGCAAGCAGTCTTATACATGTTAAATATGTCACAGCATATCCTAGATACAATATATGTGTGCAGAACCAAACAGTTCTCTTGTTGCACAGGAAGAATTGGATTCAGAAGGTAAAAATAAGCTGGGAAGAAAAACAAAAATGCAAACAGTTTACATTCATTCCCCAGTGTTCTTTCTTTGGGTGTAGCTGCTTCTGTCCATCAATGACCAATTGGAACTAAGTTAAATCTTCTCTTTGTCGAAGAAATCCACTTCCATCAGAATACATCCTCATACAGTATCGTTGTTGAAGTATATAATGATCTCTTGGTTCTGCTCATTTCATTTAGCATCAGTTCATGTAAGTCTCTCCAAGTCTCTCTGTATTCATCCTGCTGGTCATTTCTTACAGAACAATAATATTCCATAACATTCATATACCACAATTTACCCAACCATTCTTTAATTGATGGGCATCCATTCATTTTCCAGTTTCTAGCCACTACAAACAGGGCTGCCACAAACATTTTGGCACATGCAGGTCCTTTTCCCTTCTTTAGTATCTCTTTGAGGTATAAGCCCAATAGAAACACCACTGGATCAAAGGGTATGCACAGTTTGATAACTTTTTGGGCATAATTCCAGATTGTTCTCCAGAATGGTTACATTCGTTCACATCTCCACCAACAATGTATCAGTGTCCCAGTTTTCCTGCATCCCCTCAAACATGCATCATTATTTTTTCTGTCATCTTAGCCTATTGGTCAGGAACTTCTTTATCGATACATCTCATATATAATTTTTCTCCTTTATTTCTCTAATTTGTTTACGATGTGATTTTTTACATCTAGGTCATTTAACCATTTGGAATAAGTGTGAAGTATTGGTCTAAAAAGGTTTTTCAGGTCTTTGGCTTCAACCCCCTCATTTTATATTTAGTTAAACTGGTGCCTAACAAGGAACTGGAAATTGAGTGGATGCCCATCTATTGGGGAATGGATGAATAAGTTATGGCATATGAATGCAATGGAATATTATTGTTCTATAAGTAATAATGGGACTTGAAAAAACCTGGAAAGACTTACATGAACTGAAACTGAGTGAAGTGAGAAGAGCCAAGAGAACATTGTACATAATAACAAGAAGATTATGTGATGATCAACTGTGATGGACTTGACTCTTCTCAACAATGTGGTGATTCAAGGCAATTCCAATAGACTTGATATGGAAAAAGTCATCTGTATCCAGAGAGAGAACTGTGGAGACTGAATATGGATCAACAAATACTGTATTCCCCATTTTTATTTGTTTTCTTTCTTGTGGTTTTTCCCCTTTTAATCTGATTTTTTCTTAGACAACATGACAAATATGGAAATCTATTTAAAAGAATTATACATGTTTATTTTATGTTGGAGTGCTTGCTGTCTTGGGGAGGGGAGAGGTGAAGAAAGGAAGGAGAAAAATTTGAAATACAGGGTTTTACAGGATGAAGTTGAAAGCTATGTTTGCATGTATTTGAAAGAATAAAACACTATTAAAAATAAAACAGTGCCTGAGAGGGTGGCAAAATGAATACATAATCAGAGGTACCTTGTTTCAAGACACAATAAACTGTGTAATAACCATGGGTGGAGAACAAACTCTATGGAAAAATTTTTGAGACTGTGGGTTATAGAACAATTGTCTCCTGGCATCAGTGAAGGGAATTTCTACACAAAGAGTTCCTTTACTGATGAAGTCATAGGTCTGGTACAAAATAAAAAAACTCAGCAAGGGGATTATCTAAAGTCAAACAATAAGGTAACAAAGCCAAAATAAGATCTAGTCTCTTGATTTTTAATATGGGACTCTCTCTGTCCTTCCATGTTTTGTTTTTACATTCCACCATGTCTAATCTCTGTGGAGTTCTTTCTTCATAGTTTCAAATAACCCTTAAGTCCAAGTTCCAGTGTTCCCACCTGTTTGTTTTCTTTCTATGACATTTCCCAGAGGCCCTTGCAGGTCAATGAGTCTCTACATTCCATGAGATTTTGGGTTTAACCTTTTCAGATCTTTCCTCCATAAAATATTCTGCCTTCATATTGAATGAAGAAGCCTTGAGAGATCATCATGTCATCAACTTACCTCTCTACTCACTGGGACACTAATCCATTCCAGGTGGAAGACCATGCATCCTTTCCCCTAATGTCCCCAGGGAAGGAGATGCCCTGTTCACCTGTTCCATTTTAATAACCTTCTCTGTCAAGAAGTCATTGTCAATAACACCCTCTTCATATTTAATTAGCATTCCACTTGATGCTGTTTTAAGGGGCTCTGTCTTATCTTGCTTTTAGTAGAGATGGGAAAACAGGTGTTCATCCTCTCCCATGGTATAGCCCTTCAGTGGTTTTCTATCCTTTCCAATTTTGAGGTTATGAACCTGTAATCACATCCTGCTTGATAAGTGATGGGAAGGTTAAAATTCTCATTGCTCTCACCAATCTGACTGCATACTGTCTTTCCAGTCTTCTCTTATACTACTACCCTCCAAACATTTTATACTATAGCCCACTACACTACACTCTGCCTTGAAAACATAGTTCATGTTTTCCTATATCCTTGATTTTCCTTTTCTTCCCTATTCCTAGAATATCTCCCTCTTTTCCCCCCTCACATTGAGTTCCAACTGATTCTTTGAAGACTTAATCAAATTTCTCTCCTCCAAGAAGGCTTCCTTCACATCTCTGTCAGGAACAATCATTCACACACAAATAGTACCTTTATGATGCATTTACAATGCATTAATGAATTATAATTATTTGTGTTTGTATCTTCTATTCCTTTTTCTCTTCTAAATTATATGCATCCTCTGAAATTTAAACGATGAGGGCAGGAACTTTGTCAGATCTATAAATCTGATTTTCCCAGTGCTTGGCACTGAAAATAGGGTAAATGCTTATAAGATTCAATTCAATTCAGGAAACATTTATTGAGAATCTACTATGCACCACTTTTCACACAAATTAAGTCTGATCTAACCAATTGGAAAAATATTAAATGCTCTTGGATAGGGCGAGCAAATATAATAAAGATGACAATATTACCTAAACTAATCTATTTATTTAGCTCTATACCAATCAGACTCCCAAAAAACTATTTTAATGACCTAGAAAAAATAACAACAAAGTTCATATGGAAAAACAAAAGGTCAAGAATTTCAAGGGAATTAATGAAAAAAAAATCAAATGATGGTGGCTTAGCTGTACCAGATCTAAAATTATATTATAGAGCAGCAGTTACCAAAACTATTTGGTATTGGCTAAGGAATAGACTAGTTGATCAGTGGAATAGATTGGGTTCAAGGGATAAAACAGTCAACAAATATAGCAACCTAGTCTTTGACAAACCCAAAGATCCCAGCTTTTGGGATAAGAACTTACTGTTTGATAAAAATTGCTGGGAAAATTGGAAACTAATATGGCAGAAACTAGGCATTGATCCATACTTAACACCGTACACCAAGATAAGGTCAAAATGGGTTCATGACCTAGGCATAAAGAATGAAATTATTAATAAATTAGAGGAACATAGGATAGTTTACCTCTCAGACCTGTGGAAGGGGAAGGTCTTTATGACCAAAGAGAACTAGAGATCATTACTGATCACAAAATAGAAAATTTCGATTATACTAAACTGAAAAGTTTTTGTACAAACAAAACTAATGCAGACAAGATTAGAAGGGAAGCAATAAACTGGGAAAATATTTTTACAGTCAAAGGTTCTGATAAAGGCCTCATTTCCAAAATATATAGAGAATTAACTCTAATTTATAAAAAATCAAGCCATTCTCCAATTGAAAATGGTCAAAGGATATGAACAGACAATTCTCAGATGAAGAAATTGAAACTATTTCTAGTCATATGAAAAGATGCTACAAGTCATTATTAATCAGAGAAATGCAAATTAAGACAACTCTAAGATACTACACACACCTGTCAGATTGGCTAAGATGACAGGAAAAAATAATGATGATTGTTGGAGGGGATGTGGGAAAACTGGGACATTGATTCATTGTTGGTGGAGTTGTGAACGAATCCAACCATTTTGGAGAGTAGTTTGAAACTATGCTCAAAAAGTTATCAAACTGTGCATACCCTTTGATCCAGCAGTGTTACTACTGGGATTATATCCCAAAGAGATTATAAAGAAGGGAAAGGGACCTGTATGTGCACGAATGTTTGTGGCAGCCCTTTTGTAGTGGCTAGAAACTGGAAACTGAATGGATGTCCATCAGTTGGAGAATGGCTGAATAAATTGTGGTATATGAAAATTATGGAATATTACTGTTCTGTAAGAAATGACCAACAGGATGATTTCAGAAAGGCCTGGAGAGACTTTACACGAACTGATGCTGAGTGAAATGAGCAGGACCAGGAGATCATTATATACTTCAACAACAATACTAGATGATGACCAGTTCTGATGGATCAGGCCATCCTCAGCAACGAGATCAACCAAATCATTTCTAATGGAGCAGTAATGAACTGAACTAGCTATACCCAGAAAAAGAACTGTGGGAGATGACTAAAAACCATTACATTGAATTCCCAATCCCTATATTTATGCACACCTGCATTTTTGATTTCCTTCACAAGCTAATTGTACAATAATTCAGAGTCTGATTCTTTTGTACAGCAAAATAATGTTTTGGTCATGTATACTTATTATGTATCTAAGTTATATTTTAATATATTTAATATCTACTGGTCATCCTGCCATTTAGGGGAGGGGGGGGGGGTAAGAGGTGAAAAATTGGAACAAGAGGTTTGGCAATTGTTAATGCTGTAAAGTTACCTATGTATATATCCTGTAAATAAAAGGCTATTAAATTAAAAAAAAAAAAAAAAAAAAAAAAAAGAGAATCTACTATGCGCCAGACAATGTTAAATGGAGGGGATAGAAAAAGAGGTGAAAGGAAGTTTCTTTTCTCAAGCAGCTTACAAATTAATCGTTTATTTAACAAAAAGAAATGAATTGGCTTGAATTAAACTAATGAAAGAGATAGCTTCATAGATAGTGTTTACAGTGGGTAGAGAATTTATGGTAACACTGGAAGGTTAAGACAATGACTCAACTTAAGGACCATTTGGATTAAATTTCTGTAGTTAATAACCTCTCTAGTCCTTAATTTACTTACCTGTAAAATAATGGGGTTGTACAAGCATTTTCTCTGCTCAATATGGGGATCCAAATTCAAATTAAGATAGAACCTTCTCTCAAAAGAATTTACATTCCAGATAGGCTGTAAGATGTCTTCCAACTCTAAGTCTATTGTACTAGTATCTGAAGTATGAATTATGAATATTTAACTTGTGCTCAGTGCTTTACTGTTTATACATGACTTTCCCCATATATTCTGGAAAATAGGATAGAAAAATGGAGTGAAGGGTTATTTGCTTTACTTGATGACATTTAACCAGTAAGATTTGGGTTTGAGATTATGTTCTGAACACAGTGAGAAGCTAACCAAATTATGATGACGTGATGGTAGCATGTAATGAAATAAATGTAATGGAATGTTACTCTACCATAGTAAATGATGAACATGATGAATAATGAGAACATGGAAATACTTATATGAACTGAAGCAAGTATGTGGAGTCAGGGAAACAATATACACAATAGTTGCAGCAACATAAATAGAAAGAACAACAATCCTAAATCAATCAAAAGTGAATATTATGAAATAAGAGAAGCTTGTCTCCAAAAGAGTTATGAAAAAAACAAACACCTTTCCTTGCTCCATTGCATAGGTAGGGGCATTGCCAACCAAATTACATATAATGGCCTATGTTTTTCCCCCAGAGTGTTATTTTTTTTCTTAACCCTATTAAAATATTATTTGATAATAATCATAGATTTGTGGGCAAGGGAGGGAAGAGGGATATAGTAGGAGCACAGATGATGTAAAAACAAACCATATCAATAAAATCTATTTTAAAAAGATAATCAGAAAAAGCATAGAATGAGGATCTTGGAGCTGGAAGACACCTATAATATTATCAACAATTGGATAATCATCTCTTCCACAGCATACTTTACAAGCATTCTTTCAGTTTCTATTTAAATAGCTATAGTGATTAAAAAAAACTAATTTTTGAGAAAATTTTGCTTCTATTGATTTAATATATGTCCTGCCTTTCTAATTTTGTCCATTTTCCCCTTATTATGTTCTCTGAGGAAAAGCAAAGACTCTAGTCTCTCTTCCTAATGATACCCCTTAAAGATTTTATTGTTTTAGATTATGTTAGAACTGTGTCTTTTTAACGTTTATTCCAGGAGTCAAAGGTTCTGGAAACTGAGACTTGAAAAGCAAGATCCTTTTGTGTTTTGATTGACCTTATCTAGGGGGCACTATGGATAGTGTGTAGGGATCCAATTCACTTGCAATTAATGGTATCACTTCCTGATGTCATGTTCCTCTTTGAAATGGAAAAACAACAACAGCAGTAGTTCATCTAACATCTCAGGGCGTTTCCTCTAGAGACTCATTTTGCTGATTGAAAGGGAAAAGAGGCTGAACAAGTAAAGTGAGAGAAGTCAGGTTTAGTATCAGTTGATGGAGTTAAATTGATTCTTTAGAAATCAAAATGAAATCTTTATAAGTGAGAATTGAGTTGAGAAGTAGGGGGCAACTTGGAATTTCTTATATTAATTTGGAGAACTCTTGCATCAAAGATGAATGTTTCAACAGCTAGAAATTTCTTTCTAACAAGAAAAAAGGCTTCTCTTTAATAGTTTAATGGAGCAGTTATTTTCAGTCTGTAATTTATAAGAACACAGCAGGATTTGTTTTGTTGTGAGATGTTCTCTACAATTCTAGTATAGAAGAAAATCTTTAAGGTTTTGAACAAAAAAATATCTTATAGGAAGAAAAGCTCCATATGTGCAAAAGCAACCTCAGCAGCACTTTTTGTGGTAGCAAAGGTCAGGGGAAAAAAGTGGATGTTAGAATGACTTAATAATCTCCAGTATGTAATGTAATACAGCATTATTATACAGCAAGAAATGATGATTATGGGGAATCCAAAGTAACTTGAAAAGATTTGTATGAATTGATGAGAGCCAAGAGAAAAATATACACAGTGACTACAACTGGGGATAGTGAGTATAGCTGTGATTTTATTGGCATTGGGAATTTGTAAATGAGGAAATTCATTCTAATAAGATAGCTCAGAATCGTATCTGCAACTCAGAGAGTTGTCTATAATGTAAATGATTTATCCAGGGTCACAGAACCAATATGTGTCAGACATGGACTTGAACTCAGTTCTTTTTTCTAAATCTTTCTATTCACTATCACAGGCTGTCTTTGATGTGGACTATAATAAGTATGTTAAAATGCTTTAAAATGAAGCTGGTTTTATAGTCATTATAATGGCCGATCTGAGCATCAGCAAGTAGATAATGAAATAAATGTCTTTCTTTGTAGAGAGATGGGACACTAGGTAGTTAGAATGTTATACTTTCGATCAGATGTGATCTCTATATTGCTTTGCCATGTTTCTTTGTTATAAGGAAGAGTTTGATGTTGAGGAAGGGTGAAGCTGATGAAGAAAGAACAGAGATAGAAAATGAATGAAATGGTTTCTTTACTACTTCTCTCCTCTACTTTTTGGAGGCTTCAATTTTACAGAATGACTAATAGCTATTGGTCCAGAGCAACCCTGAAAGCATGTAGGGAGAACTAGGATTTCATAAATTGAGGAGCATAAAAAATTTTCATACACATAAAATTTTCCTGAAGTGCATAGCTGCTGACTAGGTTACTTCCCTATATCAGTGACTCATTTCCTTTAAGAGAAAATATAAACTCCTTTGACACTCTAAGATTTTTCCACTTGGACCCAACTCTCCTTTCTAGTCTTATCCTTCCCATTATAGATCAGACTCCCTGGCTTTCTTTCTTTTTTCTTCATACATGGCACTTCTGTTCCCATCTCTATGCCTTTATGTGGCCATGCCTGTGCCTGAAACATACTCACTCACTACCTTGGCCGCCTCATGGGTATGTATGTGTGTGTATGTATGTATGTGTATATATATATATATATATATATATGTGTGTGTGTGTGTGTGTGTGTGTGTGTGTGTGTGTAGACTTACTCTCTTACTCTGTCAGGAAGAAGTCTATCTGACCATGAAAAGCATAACCAAGTCCTAAACAATCCTGTATGTATAGAGTGATTATGAGGATGGAACTCTTTATCAATCTCCATTGTCTATCCCCAACCTCTGGGCATTTTTAAACAACCTTTGAGATATTTATTAGCATATCTTTTAGACAGCTATGGGACTTGATCTGCTAGGTATTCCATCTGGCTCCTTTTTGATCCTTCCTTCTGAGCTCCCTGACACTTCTCTTCCACTGAGAAACCCCCAAGGTTCTATTTCCCCTATAAAAAAAGATCTGCCCATGATGAAGATTTTTGGTAAGTCCTTTTCAGGATTAAGCCCACTATGAGATATGCCCTTTCTCTCCCACTCTCCATTCCTCTCTTTCCTTCTTTCTTTCTCTCTTTGCCTCTCTGTGTGTGTGTCTTTGTTTCTGTCTGTTTCTCTGTCTCTGTCTCTCTGCCTTGCTTTTTCTCTCTGGGTGGGTCTGTCTCTCTATCTCTGTTTATCTGTCTCTCTCTCATCTCTCGTTCTCTCCCTCTCATAGTGCCTTCCCTTAAATAGCATCTTTCTCCTTATTCTAGATAACTCTGGTTAGTCTGTTAAACTCCTTAATGGGTCTAACTTATCAATCAGTGGTGTACTCCCACCTCATGGTATATTCCTTTAATGGTTTCTTCCATTCCTTGTTCCTTTCCTCAGTAACCCTATCTATTTTTCTCCCAACTATATTTCATATTTACCATTCCTGGTGCCTATATTACCTCTTATTTGTCTGTAATCTCTTCTCCTAAATAAGCCTACCTTTTAGTAAAGATAATGACAATTGTGAATTTGTCACATGTCTATTTCAAATTAGTAATTGCTAGTCTGCCTTTATCAGTAATATAAGACATATATATATTATAATATGACATATATAACATATATACTATAATATGACATATAATATAAGACATCCCATTCATATATTTGCTGTTGAATCATTTCAGTTATGTCTGATTCTTTGTGATCCCATTTGGGAATTTTTTGGCAAAACTACTGGAGATGTTTTCCATTCTCTTCTTCAGCTCATTTTATAGATGAGGAAACTGAGGTAAATAAGGTTAAAGCCTTTCCTAGAGTCATACAGCCAGTAAATGTTTGAGGACAGATCTAAATTTTTGATGATGAGTCTTCCTTACTTCAGACCTAGCCATCTAGCTACTTTGCCTCCTAGTTGCAATCAGTATCTATGTTTATATACATATGTACATACATACACTCACATATATGCTGTCTCCAATAGACTAAAGGTCCTTGAGGGTAGGAAATGTTATTTTGACTGGAGTCAATCAGCAGAACTGCCCCAGGACAAATTAAAGCAGCTGTCACTCCTTTGCATTGAACAGACCTTAAGCCTTAAAAAAATGAATTAAAAAAAAAAAAAAAAAACCTCTTACCATAGACAGTTTTTATGGAGAGAGCAAACAGACCTCAACTACTGGGGTTCCTAAAGGCAAAGCAACTCCAGAAGAAGCCCCAAAGAGATAAATGCATGAGCTAGTCCCCATTTCATAAGACTTTCTTCAAAGATTGCACAAAGGATTTTAAAAGAGAGAAGAAAAATGGAGAAATGAAATGAGATCATTGCAAGAAGAAATGGAAAAAATGGGAAAAGAATGCAACAAGCAAAAAAATTTAATTGTACAATTGCAAAAGGAGCTAAAAAAGATAACTGAAGAAAATAATACACTAAAAATTATAATTGAACAAATGGAAGTGAATGACTCAATAAGACTTAAGAATTAAACAAAAACAAAATAATGAAAAAATAGAAGAAAATATGAAATCATCTAGGAAAAACAACTGACTTGTAAAATAGATCTAAGAGAAACAGTTTAAGGATTATTGGGCTTCATGAAAGCCATGATGAAAAAAAAAAAACCTAGACAGTATTTTACAGGAAATCATTAAAAAAAAAACTGCTCTGATATTTTAGAATCAGAAAATAAAATAGCCATCAAAAGAACCCACTGATCACCTGAAAGAGACACCAAAATTAAATCCCTAAGGAATATCATGGCTAAATTTCAGAGCTATCGTACCAAAGAAAAGATATTGCAAGCAGTTGGAAAGAAACAATTTAAATACCGAGGAGCCACAATTGGGATTACCCAGGACCTAGCAGCTTCTACCTTAAGGGATCGAAGGGCTTGGAATCTGATATTCCAAAAAACAAAGGAACTGGGATTATAGCCAAGAATAAAATATTCAGCAAAAATGAGCATTATCTTTCAGGAAGAAGATGGACTTTCAATTATATAAGTGAATTTCACCTATTTCTAATGAAAAGACCAGAACTGAACAAAAAATTTGGTCTGCAAACACAGAACTCAAAAGAAGCATAAAAAGGTAAAATTTAAAGAACTCGAGAACTATTTTTCTGCAGGTATAATTTGATTATATTGTGATAATATGAAAAAGAAACAATAGGTAGAAAGGGGAATCATACTGGAAGAAGAGGAAAAAGGAAGTAAAATAAAGGAAATTATATCCCTCAAAGGAGCAAAGAAAACCTATTATAATTGAGGGAAATAAGGGAGGGAGATGAGCATTGTGTGAATCTTACACTCATCAGATTTGGTTCTAAGAGATAACATCAGACATATTTGGTATCATAAAGAAACTTGTCTCATCTTATAGGTAAGTAGGAGGGAAAGGGGGAAAAGAAAGGGAAAGACTAATAGAAGGGAAAACAAAAGAATTAGGGAAAGGTATAAAAAGGGGGCGGGGCTTTCAAGGAGGAGGACTATTTGAGGGATGTGGTCATCAAAAGCAAAATATTGGGGAGGAGGAAAGGGTGATAGGAAAGAGAAAAGCATTATTTAGGGTAAATAAGATGGCAGGAAGTACAGAATTATTTATTTTAACTGTGAATGTGAAGGGAATGAACTCCCCCATAAAACTGAAGTGGATAGCAGACTGGATTGAAAGCCAGTGTCCTACAATTTGTTGTTTACAAGAAACACATTTAAATCATGGTGATACATACAAAGTAAAGGTAAAGGGCTGGAGTAGATATTATACTTCAGGTAAGGAAAAAAAGTGGGGGTAGCAATCCTGATATCAAATCAAGTAAAAGCAAAGATAGCTCTAATTAAAAGAGATAGGAAAGGAAACTATATGTTGCTAAAGGGTACCACAGATAATGAAGTAATGTCAATACTAAACATATATGCACCAAGTGGCATAACATGGAAATTCCTAGAGGAGAAGTTAAGAGAGATGTAAGAAGAAATACACAGCAAAATTATATTAGTGGGGGATCTTAACCTTGCTCTCTCATAACTAGATAAGTCAAGCCACAAAATAAATAAAAAAGAAGTTAAGGATGTACAAAATGTTACAAAGTTAGGTATGATAGATCTTTGGAGAAAATTAAATGGAGACAGAAAGGAGTTTATTTTTTTCTCAGTGGTTCATGAAACTTATACAAAAATTGACTATGTGTTAGGGCATAAAAACCTCAAAATTAAATGTAGAAAGGCAGAAATAGTAGATGCATTTTTTCAGATCATGATACAATAAAAATTACATGCAACAGAAGGCCAGGAGGAAATAGACCAAAAAACAAAAAATTAAATTATCTTATCCTAAAGGATGAATGGGTAAAACAGCAAATCATAGACACAATAATTTCATCCAAGAGAATGATAGTAATGAGACAACACATCAAAATTTGTGGAATGCAGCCAAAGTAGTAATAAGAGGAAATTTTATATCTCTAGATGCTTACTTGCATAAAATAGAGAAAGAGAAAATCATTGAATTGGGCTTGCAACTAAAAAAGCTAGAAAAAGAACAAATTAAAAACCTCAATTAGGTACCAAATTCTAAAAATCAAAGGAGAGATTAATAAAAATTGAAAGTAAAAAACTATTGAATTAATAAATAAAATTAAAAATTGGTTTTATGAAAAAAACAACAAAATAGATAAACCTTTAGTTAATTTGATTAGAAAAAGGAAAGAGGAAAATCAAACCATTAGTCTCAAAAATGAAAACAGAGAACTTTCCACTAATGAAAAGGAAATTAGAGAAATAATTAGGAAACTTTGCCCAATTGTATGCCAAGAAATTTGATAACCTAAGTGAAATGGAGGAATACCTTCAAAAATATAAGTTGCCCAGATTAACAGAAGAGGAAATAAATTACTTAAATAGTCCCATTTTAGAAAAAGAAATAGAACAAGATATGAATCAACTCCTTAAGAAAAATCCCCAGGACCAGATGGATTTATGTGTGAATTCTACCAAACATTTAAAGAACAATTAACTCCAATATTATTAAAACTATTTTTAAATTATTAAACTAGTTTATTTACTATTAAAAACTGTTAAATTATTTAAAAATAGGGAATAAAAGACTCCTACCAAATTTCTTTTATGACACAGACATGGTACTAATACCTAAACCAAATAGGATGAAAACAGAACGAAAATTATAAACCAATCTCCCTAATGAATATTAAAATCTTAAATAAAATATTAGCAAAGAGATTACAGAAAATCATCCCCAGGATAATACATCATGATGAAGTAGGATTTATACCAGGAATTCAGGGCTGATTCAATATTAGGAAAATTATTAGCATAATTGACTATAGCAATAATCAAATTAATAAAAAAAATTATTATCTTGATAGATGCAGAAAAGCATTTGATAAAATCCAACATCCTTTCCTATTAAAAACACTAGAGAGTATAGGAATAAATGGCCTTTTCTTTAAAATAGTAACATCTATTTAAAACCATCAGCAAGCATCATATGTAATGGTGATAAACTGGAACCATTCCCAATAAGATCAGAAGTGAAACAAGGTTGCCTGTGGTGTTCTCTTCTTTATAATATAATGGTTCTCTCTGGGAGCAGGTTTCTCGGGGAGTTTTCTGGAGGCAGCCTTAGTTTCAGTTAAAAGTAATAATCAACCCAAACGCAGCCAGGTGATAAAAGTTCAAATGTTTATTTTCTCCTTTCTTGGGCCCAGGGAGCTTTCTTAGAGGCCTCAGCTTTCCTTGGTACTGAGAGCTCTCATTGCTAGTCTTTTGCCTCTAAGCTCAGCTCTGAATGTCTCTAGCCAGCACCAAGGTGAAAGTTGGAATGAATCTGACTCCACCTCTGAGAGTGGACTTGTAAGCTTCCTCCCAGAGTGCTCCTCTCCAACTCTTGGCAATGTTCCGAAGTGACTGACTGAGCCTCTGTCAGCTCTTTATATACGATCTTCCAAAGGTTGACTCCTCCTCTAAGGGAGGGATTAAGGGAGGTATGAATTCACAAAGTTACAAAGTTAACTTTGTGAATCTCCCATACTTGTGAAGTCCAATGAGTACTTAAATACATTAGTGAGCTAGAGGATTTGCTAAGTACCATGCTAAATTAGATAATTATTGTCTCTATCAATTCTAATGAGTTAACACTTTGTAAGGATTCCAACAGTTGCCCACTATCACCATTACTATTCAATATTGTATTTAAAATGTTAGCTTGGAAATAAGAGAAGAAAAAGAGATTGAAGGAATTAGAATAGATAATGAGGAAATGAAATTATCACTCTTTTCAGATGATGTGCTAATATACTTAGAGAAGCCTAGAGAATCAACTAAAAAACTATTAGAAATAATCCATAACTTTAGTAGAGTTGCAGGATACAAAATAAATCCACAAAAATCATCAGCATATTTATACATCACTAACAAAATAAAACAACAAGAGCTATAAAGAGAAATTCCATTTAAATAACTGTTGATAGTATAGAATATTTGGGAATCTATCTGCCATGGGAAAGTCAGGAACTATATAAGCAAAACTACAAAACACTTTCTATACAAATAAAGTCAGATCTAAACAATTGGAAAAACATTAAATGCTCTTGAATAGGTGAAGTGAATATAATAAAGATGACAATACTACCTAAACTAATCTATTTATTAGGATTACTATACCAATCAAACTCCCAAGAAGCTATTTTACTGAGTCAAAGGTGCTGATAAAGGACTCATTTCCAAAATATATAGAGAACTGACTAATTTATAAGAAATCAAGCCATTCTCCAATTGATAAATGGTCAAAGGATATGAACAGACAATTTTCAGATGATAAAATTAAAACTATTACTACTCATATGAAAGAGTGTTCCAAATCACTATTGATCAGAGAAATGCAAATTAAGACAACTCTGAAATACCACTACACACCTGTCAGATTGGCCAGAATGACAGGGAAAGATAATGCAGAATGTTGGAGGGGATGTGGGAAAACAGGGACACTGATACATTGTTGGTAGAATTGTGAACACATCCAGCCATTCTGGAGAGCAATTTGGAACTATGCCCCAAAAGTTATCAAACTGTGCATACCCTTTGATCCAGCAGTGTTTCTACTGGAATTATACCCTAAAGAGATACTTAAAAAGGGAAAGGGACCTCTATGTGCCAAAATGTTTGTGGCAGCCCTGTTTGTAGTGGCCAGAAGCTGGAAAATGAATGGATGCCCATCAATTGGAGAATGGTTGAGTAAACTGTGGTATATGAATGTTATGGAATATTATTGTTCTGTAAGAAATGACCAGCAGGACGAATACAGAGAGGATTGGCGAGACTTACATGAACTGATGCTAAATGAAATGAGCAGAACCAAGAGATCATTATATACTTCAACAACGATACTGTATGAGGATGTATTCTGATGGAAGTGGATTTCTTCAACAAAGAGAAGATCTAACTTAGTTTCAGTTGATCAAGGATGGACAGAAGCAGCTACACCCAAAGAAAGAACATTAGGAAATGAATGTAAACTGCTTGCATTTTTGTTCTTCCCAGTTTATCTATACCTTCTAAATCCAATTCTCCCTGAGCAACAAGAAAACTGTTCGGTTCTGCATACATATATTGTATCCAAGAACTACTGTAACCTATTTAACATGTATAGGACTGCTTGCCATCTGGGGGAGAGGGTGGAGGGAGGGAGGGGAAAAATCGGAACAGAAGTGAGTGCAAGGGATAATGTTGTAAAAATTACCCTGGCATGGGTTCTGTCAATAAAAAGTTTTTTTTTTTAAAAAAAAAACTATTTTACTTACCTAGAAAGAAATAACAACAAAATTCATCTGGAAGAACAAAATTCAAGGGAATAAAAAAAAAAAAGCAAATGGTGACCTAGCTATACTAGACCTGAAACTATATTATAAAGTAGCAGTCATCAAAACCATTTGGTACTGGCTAAGAAACAGAGTAGTTGATCAGTGGGATAGGTTAGGTTCACAGGACAAAAGTCAATGACTGTAGTAATCTAGTGTTTGAGAAACCCAAAATCCCCAGGTTTTGGAATAAGAACTCACTATTTGACAAAAACTGCTGGGAAAATTGGAAACTAGTATGGCAGAAACTAGTAATTGGCCCACACTTGGGCCAATGTACACCAAGATAAGGTCAAATGAGTTCATGATTTAGACATAATGATATTATAAACAAATTAGAAGAACATAGGATAGTTTGTCTCTCAGATCTATGGAGAAGGAAGGAATTTGTGACCAAAGAAGAACTAGGGATCATTATGGATCACAAAATAGAAAATTTTGATTATAGTAAGTTAAAAAGGTTTTGTGCAAACAAAACTAATGCAGACAAGATTAGAAGGGAAGCAATAAAATGGGGAAAAAATTTTACATTCAAAGTTTCTGATAAAGGCCTTATTTCTAAAATATAGAGAGAATTAATTCAAATTATAAGAATTCAAGCCATTCTCCAATTGATAAATGGTCAAAGGATATGAAAAGACAATTTTGAGATGAAGAAATTGAAACTATTTCTAGTCATATCAAAAAGTGCCCTAAATCACTATTGATCAGAAAAATGCAAATTAAGACAGCTCTGAGATACCACTACACATATGTCAGATGGCTAAGATGAAAAGATAATGCTGAATGTTGGAGGGAATGTGGGAAAACTGGGACACTGATACGTTGTTGGTGGAACTATGAACGGATCCAACCATTCTGGAAAGCAACTTGATACCATCCTCAAAAAGTTATCAAACTGTGCATATTCCTTTGACAGAGCAGTGTTTCTATTGGGTTTATATCCCAAAGAGATTTTAAAGGAGGAACAGGAACCCACATTTACAAAAATACTTGTGGCAGCCCTTTTTGTAGTAGCAAGAAATTGGAAACTGAATGGATGCCCATCAATTGGAGAATGACTGAATAAATTATGGTATATGAATGTTATGGAATATTATTGTTCTGTAAGGAACAACCAACAGGAAGATTTCAGAGAGTCCTGGAAACACTTACATCCTGGAAACTGATGCTAAGTGAAATGAGCAGAACCAGAAGATCAATATACATGTCAACAACAAGATAATATGATGATCAATTCTGATGGACCTGGCTATCTTCAACAATAAGATAATTCAAACCTGATCCAATTGTTCCGTGATGAAGAAAGCCATATACACTCAGAGGCCTATGGGAACTAAGTGTGGACCACAACATAGCATTTTCATGCTTTCTGTTGATGTTTGCTTGCATTTTATTTTTCTTTTCAGGTTTTTTTTTTCTTTCTAGATCCGATTTTTCTTGTGCAGCAAGATAACTGTATAAATATGTATACATATATTGGATTTAACATGTATTTAACATATTTAACATGTATTGGATTATCTGCCATCTAGGGAAGGGGTAAGGGAAGGAGGGAAAAATTTGGAACAGAAAGTTTTGTAAGGGTCAATGTTGAAAAATTACCCATGCATATGTTTTGTCAATAAAAAGCTTTGATAAAACAACAAGAACAACCAAAACAAATTTTCCTTGCCATTTCAGGATTGATTTACATGTTCTTTAAATGCCTAAATGTAAGTAGAGTTAAGATGGGAATTGGACTTGCTAGAGGACAAGATCAATAGACCTGATGTTTTGTATATAGGATGCCCCAAATTTCAGTGCAGTCTATGTCCCAAAAATCTCAGTACACTTTTAAAGTGCCAAACTTAATTGGTTAATATTACTATCTCCATTTGATAGATCAGGAAATTGGGTATAGACAGGTTAATTGATTTGTCCATGGTCATATTCTCTGCTCACACATCTCTGAATATCTTTGCATTCTCCCCAACATCGTGGTAGTGCTGAGGAAGGACAAGTTTACATATTTTTAATACTTTAGTTTTCAAATTAGGTCCAATTAGAAGACAAGAAAAACAGATTCACTAGAAATTGCACTAGTTTTGTAGGAAAAAGCCTGCATTAAAATCTCCATCCTGTTACTCATTAGAGTTAGCCTCTAAGTTTTATTTTTTTATTCTAGAAAATGAGGGATTAGACTGGGTGCTCTTTAGAAATTCTTGTTCTGTTTCATGATCAATCATGACCTGTTATCCCCCATCTTTACAGTCTTCTTACACTTGCTTCCTCTCTGCCTTAACACTTTGTCTGTCTGTCTGTCTGTCTGTCTCTCTCTCGTTCTCTCTCTCTCTCTCTCTCTCTCTCTCTCTCTCTCTCTCTCTCTCACACACACACACACACACACACATTGTATCCATGATCCAATGACTCTGAGCTCTTTGTTCTTCTTTGAATAAAATATTCCATCTTTTGACTTCAGGAATTTTTATCAAATGTTCCCCATTCCTGGAATTTCTCTCTCCTTTCTGTCTCTTGATTTTCCTGACTTCCTTCAAGTCTGGACTAAAACCCCACATTTTTTATAAAATCTTTCTCATCCCCCTGACATTTTATTACCCTCCCTCTGTTGATTATTTCTAATTTATACTGTATGTAAATTGTCAGTATCTTTATTAGTTTGTTATCTCTCCCACTGGATTGTAAACAATTTGATGGCAGAAATAGTTGTTTACCTTCCTTTGCATTGTCAGGGCTTATCACAGTGCCTGGTGCATAATAGACATTTAAATAAATGTTTATTGACTATAACCATATGAGTCAAAGTCAAATAATTTTGTAAATCTGGGCATGATCTTTTGGCATCTGCAAACATTAGTGTTTGAAATATCTGACCTAGTCCTTTTAATATCCACCCTTATTTATTTAGTATTTTATTTTTCCTCAGTTTCATGTAAAAACAATTTTTAACATTCATTTTTAAATCTTTGAATTCCAAATTCTTTCCCTTCCTCCCTTCCTAGACCCTCTTTTGAGAAAGCAATTTCCTATTTTTTTTCCTTTTTTCCTAATAAGATTTTGGATATCCTTTTCCAGTTGGTTGATTTTCTTTTAATAATCTTCATATTTGGGAGCAGCTAGGTGGCACAGTGTATAGAACAACACCCCTGAAGTCAGGAGGACCTGGGTTCCAGTGTGGTCTCAGACATAAAATACTTCTTAGCTGTGTGACCCTGGGCAAGTCACTTAACCCCAATTGCCTCAGTAAAAAAATTAAAATTAAATTAAATAAAAAGAAAATCTTCATGTTTTTCTTGGTTTGTTCTTGTTTATTTTTAAATTTTTTCTTAATTTGATTTTTAATGTCTTTTTTGATTTCTTCTATGAATTCTTTTCAAATTGGGAACCATTTAACTTTAGTCTTTGGGACAGGAGAGGCTTGTTTTTTTTCCCCTTTAGTATTCTCTTCTGATGATGAACCCCAGTGTTTTCTATTTTCTATGATTGGATTTCCTTCTCCTTTCCCAGCTCATTTTTTTTTTTTTAGTAAGAATTTGTTAATGTAATCACCTCTAATCCTTGGGTATGAAAGATGGTGCTTCTGACCTCAGTACACCTCAAGAGGTCCGCTTCTCCCATCCTTCCTGGATCTGAAACCAATCTATATGACATGAAAAGAGCTTTTGTAAATATTTTTGTAATCTTTCCTGTAAACTCCTTTTGATCAGTTGTTTGACACCTTTACCATCTGTGGGCCTAGAGCTTTGGAAACAGCCACTGTCTCTGCTGGTTCAGTGACTCCCAAGGTTGATTCCTAGTTTTCTGGGGTGTGTTCTGTGATGATATGGCTTGACCTAAGTGAGACAGACTCTTCCTGCTGACCTTCTAAGTTGCCTTTAGCTAGAAAATTATTTCACCTCATCCTTTTGTGGGTTCGGCCACTTCAGGACTTGTTTTATGATTTATTTAAAGGTGTTATGAGGGCACTGGTCACCACCTTTTCTTCACTATCTGGGCTCCTACCCTTGTTATGCACTTTTAACATAGACCCAAATACCTAATTTACTGGAATTTTGTCAATTCAATATATGTCATTGCTACTTAATTGCCACGTCTTGTTATTGGAAGATTTTGAAGTTTTTGTTACGTGTTTTGTATGCATGTGTTTGTGTTCTCCCATATATATTTATTCATATGCTTTTCTTGGAGAAGGATTACCTCTTTTCCTATTTCATTTATTTATTTTTAAATAATAGCTTTTTATTTTAAAAATATATGTGTACACAAACTGATGCTGAGTGAAATGAGCAGGACCAGGAGATCATTCTATACTTCAACAACAATACTATATGATGATCAATTCTGATGGACCTGGCCATCTTCAGCAATGAGATGAACCAAATCAGTTCTAATGGAGCAGTAATGAACTGAATCAGTTACACCCAGCGAAAGAACTATGGAAGATGAGTAAGAACCATTACATTGAATTCCCAATCCCTATATTTTTGCCCACCTGCATTTTTTTATTTCCTTCACAGGCTAATTGTACAATATTTCAGAGTTTGATTCTTTTTGTACAGCAAAATAACGGTTTGGACATGTATACTTATTTTGTATTTAATTTATACTTTAATATATTTAACATGTATTGGTCATCCTGCCATCTAGGGGAGGGGGTGGGAGGAAGGAGGGGAAAAATTGGAACAAAAGGTTGGCAATAGTTAATGCTGTAAAATTACCCATGCATATAACTTGTAAATAAAAAGCTATTAAAAATTACAATATATATATATATATGTGTACAAATATAGTTTTCAACATTCACCCTTGAAAACCTTGTGTTCCAAAATTTCCCTTCCTCCACTCCCTTAGCAATTCTTTTATACATTTCTTCTTTTATCATGCTGCACTCAAAAAAAAATCATATAAAAACGAGAAAGAAAACAAAAAGCAAGCAAGCAACAGCAAAAAAGATGAAAATACTATGTTGTGATTGACACTCAATCCCCACAATCCTCTTTCTGGATGCAGAAGGCTTTTTTCCATCACAAGTCCACTGGAATCGACCTGAATCACCTCATTCTTGAAAAGAGCCATATCTTCAGGGTTGATTATTACATAATCTTGTTGCTCTGTACAATATTCTCTTGGTTTTTCTCACTTCATTTAGTATCAGTTCATGTAAGTTTTTCCAAGCCTTTCTGAAATTATCCTACTGATTGTTTCTTATAGAACAATAATATTCCATAGCATTTATATCATGACTTATTCAACCATTCCACAAATGATGGATATACAGTCAATTTTCCTATGACTAGAAATGGTATTAATTTTTTCATCTGAAAATTGTTCATATCCTTTGACTACTTATCAATTGAAAAATGGCTTATATTCTTATAAATTTGAGTCAATTTTCTATATAGTCTAGAAATTAGGTTTATCAAAACCCTTGGATGTAAAATTTTTCCTAGTTTTCTACTTCTCTTCTAACCTTGTCTGCATTGGTTTTATTTGTACAACCCCTTTTAAATTTAATATAATCAAAATGATCCATTTTGCATTTCATAGTTCTTCTTTGACCATAAATTCCTTCCTTCTTCACAGATCTGAGAGGTAGATTTTATTTTGGTCACTTAACTTGCTTATAATATCACTCTTTATGTCTGAATCATGAACCCATTTCAACCTTATTTATCTTGATACACTTTTCCTATTTTTCAAATGGAATGTGGAACTTATTGTTCTTTGTGTGTTTAGTAGAATCTATCCCATATAATCCCATATAATAATTTATGAAGTGTTCTTTTTATTTTGAAGTTCCTATTTGAAATTTTTTCTTCTTGTTCTGTTAATCTGGATATTTTTCTTTTAGATGATTCTCAATCAATAATTTTTCTTCATAATATTTAGTGTCTCCTAGCTAGATATTTCTATCTTCATTTTTTGATTTGAGATTTCATGTTAGAATCAGGCTGTGATTGACCTCTCTCACATTTGGGGGGGGGGGGTGTGATCAGGCCCTGCTTGGTCTAGACTTTGGTTTCCTAGTTTCCTAATTATAGATTTTGTAGTTGGTTATCTCTGATTGAGGCCCTAGTGGTTTTATTATTTTTTGTACTCCAGCTCCTAGATTCCTAGTTTAGGATGCTGCCTCTTCTGTATCTTCTGACGCTTCCCTGCTTGGGGCATTACTATACTCTACTTCCTCTTCCTTTCTTCAGGATTTAGCAAAGTTAGGAATTACCTTTTTTTGTGCTTTCTTCTCCCCTAGAGTGTTGTCTTATTGAATGAAAATGGATCACAACATAGTATTTTTACTCTTTGTTGTTTGCTTGCATTTTGTTTTCTTTCTCACTTTTTTTCCCTTTTTGATCTGATTTTTCTTGTGTTGCATGGTAATTGTGGAAATATGTATAGAATTGCACCTGCTTAACATATATTGGATTACTTGCCATCTAGGGGAGAGGATTGGGGGAAGGGAGAAATTTTTAGAACACAAGGTTTTGCAAGGGTGAATGATGAAATTTATCTATGCTTATGTTTTGAAATTAAAAAACTTTATTAAAAAAAAATAAGCCCAGTGCCTAGAAAAAAAATTCCATCCAGAAATATTAAGCATAGTTTAAAATGTAGGTAACAAAATTTAAAAAAATTTAAATAAATTTAAATAAATTTAATAAATAATAAATTTAAATAAAATTTCTAGTTAATATAATGTGCTTCTGTTTTGCTTTTTTTGTCTTAAATTTTCTTACTTCTAAGTGAACATGATTGAAAAAGTGAAAAAAAATATTCTGACATGACATTCTCATGCTCCCTGAAAAGGAATTTTTCAAATGGGATGAAATGACCTTTTCTCTTTTGAAATTGCTTGTAGGTTGCCTGTGTTTGAATAACTTTATTCTCATTAAAAACACATTCCCTGAATTAGGGTACAGGAAAGAACTTCATGAGCATCATATTCAGAGAAAGAAAATGGATTTACTGTACATAAAAGTTATGTGTAACTTTGGCTTCCCTGAACCTTTGATTTCTACCTAGAGCAGAAGTTAAAATCAGATCAAGTTAGTTAAATTCAAAGCAAAAGACAAAGCACTTACTACGTACCTGGCATTGTGATGTGTGCTGAGGTTATTAAGAAAGGGGGGGGGGGGAACTAACAACAGTAGTTCCTGTTTTCAAGGATTTCACAATAATTCAAATTAATATATATTTATTAGATCAGAACTGGGACCTGAGAAAAATAGTTTATCATACCAGATTCATGCAGAGGCAGGATTTAGGCCAATTCCAGGGATCAGGCATCAGGTAGAATCTGACAGCCTGAGACTAATAACCTCAAGGCTCTATAATTCATTTCAAAATATTTTTCTTTCTTTTTTTAGTTGTAAACTTAATGATCATCAACAAATACAAATATTTCAAAATTCAAAGGAAAACTAAAACAAAAATTACTTATGAAATGGTGAACTTTTGTTATGTACTATTTCTTTTAACAAGATAGTATAAAATCACCATTAATTTATGTCCCTCTCTGGAAATTGTTATTTTTTTTCTGGGTGTTACAATGATTTGCTTTTGTTTTTCTTGGTTTTGTTTTGCATCTTTATTACTATACTACCCTGTTTACTCATTCCCTGCACACCAAACAGAAATTCTCCTTATAACAAAAACTCATGATTTAGCAAAACAAGTCAGTATATTGATTGTATCTCAATATGCTTGTTTCATTCTTTGCCTCTAGTCTATCACCTCTCTGCCAAGAGGCAGGAGGTTTTTTTTTTATTATCAGTCTCTTGAAATAATTACTACTTTCTTTGTCCACTCAAATTCTGAATGCTTTCAAAAATGATTTATGTATAGTATTGTGGTCATTGTAGAAATTATTCTCCTGGTTCTCTGCTCATTTCAGTCTGTAAAAGTTCAGATAATTCTTTCAAGGCTTCTCTAAATTCTTCATATTTGTTATTTCTTACAGCAAAATCACAGTTTATTACTTTCATGTCGCATAATTTGTTTTCTCTGCCTCATTATTCAATAGACACCAACTTGTCAGATTATAGGAATGAGGCTCAGTTAGGAGTCCCCTGTGGGTAAAATATGTGACATTGTTCCTCCAGAAAGTACATGATGGAGAGAAGGTAACACATAGAAACCAGTATCAGAGTTGGTACATTTACTGATACTTCTTTACTGTTGATAAATGATATTCACTGATACCTCAGTTGTTATTTGGTAGACAGATCAGAAGTCCTCCTACTAATTGAATTCTGAGAGAAATTATAGGCATAACGAAGTCTGAGCTGATTGTGATGTTAAAGACATTTAATAAAATAACTGCATTTTACAGATGTGAAAACTGAGACCCAGAAAAGAACAGAGCCTTGACCAGGCTCACATAGCTAATAAAGGCATAAAAAAAGAGTAGAATCCGTTTCCTGACCTCTCATCCAAAATTTTTAACAAGACGTTTGATGGCTTTCATGTAATTTACTATGTTGAAATAATTGAGCCAAATGGGAAAGAAGCCATACTTCCAAGGAATTAGCAAAATAAGCAAAATATTTAATGCTGTGTTGTAGCAATGGATAGTCTGTGTTTCCTTAGAATGATTTGTTGTATAATGAAAATTCTGTGAATCTGTAAGTATTGACTTATACTTGCGAGGCCATTGGTTCACCTTACATAGTTGTCTGGAATAGTATATTCTTTAAACTTGTTTTCCTTTCATAATTCATTATAGAGACCCCATTGAGAAAGGCAGAGGAGAATTCTCATCCCACTCCCCAATCAAGGTAACATGCATCCCCAATGTAAACAGTTGAGAGTGAGAAAGATGTGGGTTTTATTAGTTTACTTTTTGTTTTTTACACAGAAAGCAGACATAGGTTTTGGAGAAAGATACCATACATTTACCTAAAAATTATTTTAAATTCAATTTTCTGACCCAATTTGACTTTTCTGAGTTTTTCTATAGCTTTATAAAATGCCTAAGACAAAAAAGAAAAATATTTCTACATCTTGAATGTTGAAAAGGTCTGGAAATATGTATTATTATTCTTTTTCCAACTCATTTTCCTAAACGCCATGCCCAAACTGAGTAAAGAAGGCAACTTTCACAACCAAAAAGAGAAGATATTAGTGTCTTGAAGAAAATACCTATCAGCCAGAAGCAATACTAGAGTGAGGTAACAGAATTTTGGTCTAAGGTGTTAAAATGATAAGATTACCCTAAATGGTCATCTGGTCTACTATTTCCCCCTCACCTTTTCTTGGGGGATGATATTACTAGGAAGAAGACTGGATTCTCAAAGGACCTGGCACCTTTTCTCCTGGAGCAAATAAATATGGTGAAGATTGTCCTTTCTGCCATACCTAATCAATTCAGTTTTTTTGTACATAAGTTGTACTAACTGCAGTTTTGTACCCAGTAGACAAATATTGCACTAACTTTTAATCAGCACAAAGATCTTAGCTGGCAGAAAAAATACTTAGAATGACTCAAATTCACCTGGTCAAACTAAAATTGGACTAAAGGGGGCTATCCTGGGTACCACATTTGAATGAGAATGTTGATAAATTCAGTTTGTCAAACTGAATTATGATTACAGAATGGGTACAATGATATGAAGGAACTAGAACTCATACTATAAAAGAGTCAATGGAAAGAATTAGATGTTAAATTTAGAGAAGAAATCAGAACATATAGAACCATAGAATAAGTGCTGGAGAGACTTTAAAGATTATTCTAGTCCACTCTCCATTTTATAGAAGAGGAAATTTATACTCAAAGAAATGGTGGAATTTGTCAAGACCATGCAAGTAGTAAACAGAAGAACTGAGATTCAAATCTGAATCCAGAACTTTTCCACTTTAGCACCAAGTTATGGGTTGGAGGAGTAAGTGGTCTTGGAAGCTCAGTCAATCCTAAAAGTCATCTACACACCTATTTCCATTCCTAGTCTGCCTGTGGTATCCTATTAGAATATAGTAGGATACATAAAACTGATGATTTCCTATCAAATATGCTCTACATGCTTCCTTTTTCTGAAGTCTAGACCAGCTTGATTATAGCCAGAATTCCATGCTGCCTTGTTTCCAAATATCCAAAGGATTATAAGTTTAGATCTGGGAAAACCTTTACAAGGAATCTATTCCAAACCCTTCATTTTATAGAAACTGAGACCCATAAGGGTTAAGTGACCTAAGATGATACAGGTAGGTAGTTAGTGAAAGAGGAGGAATTCAAACCCAATGTTTCTGACTCCAAATCCACTGATCTTTTAAAATAAGTATTTTAATTTTCCAAATAACATGCAAAGGTAGTTTTCAACATTCATCTTTACAAAACCATGTGTTCAAAATGTTTCTCCCTCTTTCCCTTCTTTCCCCCTCCCCAAGACAGTGAGCAATATGATAAAAGTTACACATGTGCAATTCTTCTAAGCATATTTCCATGTTCATCATGCTATTCAAGAAAAATCAGATCAAAGAGGGAAAAAAAAACATGAGACAGGGGAAAAAAGCCAAACAAAGAAACAAAAACAAAAACAAAAGGTGAAAATACTGTTCTCCATTATTCTCCATATCAGTCTCCATTATTCTTTCTCTGAATGTGGATGGCACTTTCCATCATTTCCAAGATAATTAGAATTGCTTTGAATCACCTCTTTGTTGAAAAGAATCAACTCCATCACAGTTGATCATCACATAATCTTGTTGTTACTGTATACAATGTTCTCTTGCTTCTGCTCACTATACTCAGTATCAGTTCATGCAAGTCTTTTCAGACTTTTCTGAAATCATCCTGCTCATTATTTCTTAGAGAACAATAATATTCCATTACATTCATTCACTATAACCTATTCAGCTGTTCCAGTGATTGTATCTTTCTTCTTCTCTACCAAGAGTCTTCAAAAGTGTTGTAATTATGTGTCAACAAAATTGTGAGGGAAACTAGTGGTAAAGGAGACTGATTTCATTTCAATCAATATATAGAAGTAATTAACCATTTAAGCTATCCAACACCAGAATAGGTTTTTTGATGTGGTGAGGTCATAAGTCCTGAAAAGTTTGAGGGGAAACTTATTAATCATCTCATGGACAAGTTGTAAAGGGAAGGAACTGTAGGTGGGGTTGTTGGATAAGGTAAGAGGAAGTTTCTAGAACCTATGAGAGAAGACAGAAAAAGTAAAAAAATAAAACCTATGAAGTAGTAATTAATTGGCTTCTATTGCAGCTTTTGTTTGTATTGGAGCTTTGGCAGGAAATTAGTAAGTATAAGAAATAGCTTAAAAGTATAAGACTGGAGCAATATGACTAAGTAATTTTTATTTGAAAAAGGTTTATGTGTATTCATTGACTTTAAGTGCAATATGAGTTAATAAAGCATATGGTGGCAGGAAAGGCTAATGTCACTTGAAGCACCCTGAAGAAACCTGTGGCTTATAAGAAGATTCAGGAGAGAGTTTTGTAGTACTTGGCTCTGATCAGGTCACATGAAGAGTTGCTCACTTCTGCATACCCTATGTTAGAAAATATATTGAGAAGTTAGGGTATTACTATGAGAGATAGACAAATCAAAGACAATTCTCAGATGAAGAAATTGAAACTATTTCTAGTTATATGAAAAGATGCTCCAAGTCATTATTAATCAGAGAAATGCAAATTAAGACAACTCTAAGATACCACTACACACCTGTCAGATTGGCTAAGATGACAGGAAAAAATAATGATGATTGTTGGAGGGGATGCGGGAAAACTGGGACATTGATGGATTGTTGGTAGAGTTGTGAACGAATCCAACCATTCTGGAGAGTAGTATGGAACTATGCTCAAAAAGTTATCAAACTGTACATACCCTTTGATCCAGCAGTGTTACTACTGGGCTTATATCCCAAAGAGATACTAAAGAAGGGAAAGGGACCTGTATGTGCAAGAATGTTTGTGGCAACCCTCTTTGTAGTGGCTAGAAACTGGAAACTAAGTGGATGCCCATCAGTTGGAGAATGGCTGAATAAATTGTGGTATATGAATATTATGGAATATTACTGTTCTGCAAGAAATGACCAACAGGATGATTTCAGAAAGGCCTGGAGAGACTTACACGAACTGATGCTGAGTGAAATGAGCAGGACCAGGAGATCATTATATACTTCAACAACAATACTATATGATGACCAGTTCTGATGGACCTGGCCATCCTCAGCAATGAGATCAACCAAATCATTTCCAATGGAGCAGTAATGAACTGAACCAGCTATGCCCAGAGAAAGAACTCTGGGTGATGACTAAAAACCATTATATTGAATTCCCAATCCCTATATTTATGCCCACCTGCATTTTTGATTTCCTTCACAAGCTAATTGTACAATATTTCAGAGTCTGATTCTTTTTGTACAGCAAAATAACGGTTTGGTCATGTATACTTATTGTGTATCTAATTTATATTTTAATATATTTAACATCTACTGATCATCCTGCCATCTAGGGGAGGGGATGGGGGGTAAGAGGTGAAAAATTGGAACAAGAGGTTTGGCAATTGTTAATGCTGTAAAGTTACCCATACATATAACCTGTAAATAAAAGGCTATTAAATAAAAAAAATTTTAAAATTAAAAAAAAAGTGTGTGAGGTAGAAGGGTTTGGATCAGTTGCCTCAAGAGCATGCAACTTTTTATACCTAAGGAGTTAATGATCTAGCTTCTCACATGGCATCAGGAGAGAGGTCATTTTCTACAAGAGGTTCTGAGCTTGCAACAAATAGTTGAACTGAAATGAATAAAAGCATGTACTGCAGTCGTTTCACTAAATATACAAGAAGCAGTAAATAGCTTCCTAAGACTTGTCAGCTTGGGTGGACACTACCCACTTCTGATAAATCACATGGGGACAAATAGTACTGACAGCAGGAAAAAAACACATTGCTAGAATTATATCAAGGAACTGGAGACCTTATGGGTACAGGTGTTGCTTTCATTAATGACAGTGAATCAATTGCCATGAAATAGTGTTAATATTGGGAGTAAAATGGCTTGGGTTCACATGCCACTTAACACTTCCTAAAAGTCATTTCATTTCTATATATATCAATTTCCTCATCTGTATATTGAGGGAGTTGGATGAAATGACTTTTTCAGGTCCCTTCTAGCTTTAAATATGTGATGATAATTGAGAGACTACCGAATAGAAAAATATATGAAGAGCACATTTTTAAAGCAATATTGGAGACCAGAAGAGAATAAATTAGGATCCCTGTTTTGGATGCCTGAGTCAGCTGACAATAGAGAGTAGGGAGGATTATCCAGTTTTAATTTTGCTTTTGTTTTCTCTGCTAAGGAGGGCTATTTTTATATTTGTAAAAATAGAGAATTGAAACCCAAGTTAAAGCAGCAAATCACCAAGATGTTTTACAGAGTTGCATTTACCAGACACAGATGAGGAAATCTCAGGATGCTGAAGGAAAAGATAATGAGATAGCAGAAACATTGAGAACTCTGAAAGATCTTAGAAAGTAGGAGAGATGCAGCTGAACAGAAAAAGTCAAAATTGTCCTAGAGGCTCACTATAGAGCACTTGGCCTGGCATCAGGAAAACCTGAATACAAATTTGGCCTTAGACATTTACTAGCTATATAACCCAGGGGCATGTCACTTTAATCTCTCCATGCCTCAGTTTCCTTAATTGGAAAACAAGGATAATAACAGCACTTGCCTTGTTTTGAGGATCAAATTAGATAAAATTTGCAAAAAAAAAAATGCTTAGCACAATGCATGGCATATAACAGACATCACATAAATGCTTATTCCCATCCCTTCACCTTCCTCTTCCCCAATTAAAAAAAAATAAGAAAAAGGTATACAAACTATAAACTTTAAGCTTGGCTTTCCATGCTGGCAAAAATTCTAGAATTTATTGTTAAAAATATTGTTTGTTCTCATTTAGGAAAAGGAAAACAGCCTGACTTTAAAATCTAACTGAAGTAAATAGAGGTTAAATAGCTCCCTTGGGGTCACATGACAAATGTTTGAGACCACATTTGAATTTGGGATTTCCTGACTATGAGCCAAGCATTACTTTCTTTGTCTAGTTGTATTTAACAAGTCTAGTAACTAATACTTAGCACTGACAGAAATGCAAACTTCAGGTTGATCTTTTCATATACTGCTTTAGGACTACGACTAGGACCTACTACTCATTAAGTCCCAATCCCTCATTTTGTATATACAACACTGAGACATATAATCACAAAATCTCAGAATTGGAGGTGATCCCAGAGACACTCTGATCTAATCTCTGTCTGAGCAAAAATCAACCCTCTAACACAGCCAATAAATATTTCTTTTACTTGATGATTTCACTACATTCCAAAGTAGTCTATTCCATTTTTAAAGAGTTCTAATTGGTATAGAGTTTTTCTTTACATCAAACATAAACCTGGCTCTCTATAATTTCTATCCATTGCTCCTAGGGCCCACATAAATAAAGGAAGCATTGTTAGACCACAAACATGGTTTTTAAGGGATGAGGAGTGAGAAGATTGGATAAAGTAATATGAATTTATTGTGACATGGTAGCCAAAATATAATGTGAACTAGGTTGCCTTGAGAAGTCTGGTGTTTAGAATGGAGATGACAAACCTGCTGTACTTTGCTGTGATGATAACTTGTCTAGAATATTGTGTGTTTTATTCTTAAATACACATTTTAGGAAAAACATTAAAAAAGCAAGCGAGTCCATGATATTAAGAAGATTTAAGACTATGTCAAATGACATATCTGGATGAAGAAAACAAAAATTTTTAAATGAAAAAGACAAAACTGGATTTGAGATGTAGAAGGGGCATGATAGTTGTTTTCAAATGTATGCTAGGCTTTACTGTGGAAGATAGAGGCTTATTCTGCTGGGGTGGGAAAACAGAACTAACGACAATGGATGAATGATACAGAGACAGATTAAAGCTGATTATAAGGAAAACTTCCAAGCAATTCTAGTTTTCCAAAAATGGAATGGGTATCTCAGGAAACAATGGACTCTCCCTCACTAAAAGCCTCTAAGTGAAGGCTGGATTGCTATTTCTCACCAGGGATGTTGTACCCATTACTTGTACCTATCATGTAGCCATGATTCCTGTTCAGCTACAGCTACAATATCAAATTTAGCTTCTGTGATTATTTTATTTTGGCATTTATACATTTATTAGAAATTCAAATATGCCCATTTGATAGAATCTTAAGGTCAAGCAAGAATTGTCTTTTTTTTTCATCTTTGTGAGTCTGTACCTAAAATAGAATTTGACATTTAACAAAAAGCTTACTGCTTTGTTTTGTGTTGAATTTAGTTGGTGAGATTGCTTATAAGGTTCCTTCTTGCTTATAAAGTCCCTTCTAGTTCCTTAACTTAAAAAAAAAAACCAGGAAAATGGGGCATCTCTGTCTTTGTTCCTTGGCAATTTTGTTGAAGACTAACATTGCTAATTAATGTTGTTTTGAACTTCAGAGAAGATTAAACTAGATGTAGACCAGAAAAAATCTGATTTTTGGTGGGGGAGAGGAGATGAAAGGAGGGGAGGTCTTCTTTAATTATTGAGAAATGTGCCTGCATGCCAATGTAATAATGTGAAATGCCAAGAAACAAGAACATCTAAGAGTATTCAACCGGGTTATTTGGGGGATTATGGCCTTTCTCTGCTCATTTGTTCTTTATGTCCTATTCCAAAGAGTTTTACCTAGAGTTCCTTGGATTTTGCATTGCAAAACCATAGGGCACAGCTGAGTTCATTTATTGTCAGAAACTTCAGAAGACTTTGGACAGAGAGAAAGTTTATAATCAACTGTATTCTTCTTAGGAATCTGCTTTCAAACATTTTTTTTATTTGCCAGCAAGGACTAAGGAATCAGTTTTCTCTCCCTTGCAATGTGGAACTCATCAGGATTTACAATATTTGGGAACATTGTGTGGCCTCCCAGAGAATAAAGATGCACAGTCTTTCTGTCTATTCTTCCCACCAATAGACCTCTTATGTTGTCATGAATACATGATATAATCTTGATAATTTTATGGGATAAGTAGTCTATTTTAGGAGTTCTGGGAAGATATTGTAGACTGTTTCTTCAATGCTCATTGCTCTGTCTTGAGAAATGTCTCTTCTGACTTTGCTTGAGCACTTGCTGGTATGTTTTAGAGAGATACTTTTTTGAGATGTGGATTGTACTATATGGTTACTGAGGTCTCTTGCTTAAAATTCTGTGTTCCTATCACTTCATCGTACTGGTACTTATCAATTATATATAATCTCTCTCATAAAAAACAAGTTCAGTGATTATCCTACTTCATATGGTTTTCCCTTGTGGTGAGCTCTACATGAAGGAAATTAACAAAGAGAAAGGGACTACCCAAAAGTAGCTCTAATACTGGAATTTATTAATGACAATATAGTGGCAGGATATTTGGAAAAAGAGAACCTCCAGCAGTCACATGCAGGCAATCTCATTTGTGCATAAGGACCTAGAATACGGGGTTAACTTCTCTTTGGTTCTTGTCAATAAATAAACATAAAACACTTATGTTCCAAATGAAATGGGTCCAGAGAATGCAAAGTCAAAAATAAAGCTTGCATTTTATTAGGGAAGACAATATGTGTACATATGTATATATAATAAATGAACATATGTATATCTATACATTTATGCATACAAATATACAGGTGTATTTACATATGTATTTGTATATATACACATATATAAATGAAACAAACAAACTGGGAACTGGGCCCAGAATTAAACAAGAGTAGAAAAATATTTTACCCTACACTACTTCTCTGCTGTATAAAGTGATATTGCCCATAATTTCTCATCATTCTTTTCTATAAAATTTTACAAATAAATTTATATCTCTCTCCACATAGCAAGTAAGTCAAATTTTTGTTCAACAAGACTTTTTAAAGGGTCTTTTGATTTCCTCATGACTGCAAAGCTCTTTGAAATTACTGTATTCTATGTCTATGCCCTTCATTCCATTCATTAATTATTTTTTTATTGTTGTTAAACACCTGTTTGAATAGCTGAGGATTGAATTAGTTTAGTTATATCCCATTTTCCCCCCATTTTTATTCTTTTAGCTTCAAACAACATTCATTTCCAAAGCTAGCCTCAACAAAATAGTCAGAGACAAGTCTTGAAGGAGACAAGAAAGTGATGTCCCTTCCCTTGTCTTAAGTTAGCCCACATTCTTCCTTTTAAGTCACGGAGCTAGAAAGGACCTCACAAGTAAATCTGTCAGTTGAATTCAATGCAACACAAAGCAATCAGCCTTGTTAACTACTAAGCTCTGTGCAGCATACAGGATTAGAAAGAATTTTTTTTAAAAGATAATTCTTGACCCAAAGGAATTTCCATTCTATCTAATGTGCTTATCCAAATCCCTAAGCAATGTATAACTCCAGAATAAAATAATCACAAATAAAAAATAATAATTACAAAACTTGGACACCAAGTCTGAAAGAACATTTAAATATGAATTGAACAAGTTGGTGTCTTGACCATCTACAAAAGGCTATTTGAGTAATTATTCTTATTTCTGCATCATTTCTTAAGAGTTAAAATATAATTTCATTTTTGAAGTGCTATTTGGTGCTACACATCCAATCTCCTCTTTCCAGTTTTTTTTCTTAAAAGGAACATTTGTTTTATATACTTATGTGTAGTCTGTAAATCTTTGGTCTTTCTTGTTCCTCATTCATAATCCTATTTTCCAATATATTTTGCATTGAAGTCATTAAGTAACAAAGCATTTTTTTGACTACACATGTTTTTATTGACATGTGGAAATCTACCTGAGGCATTTTCCTCTACTCATACAAAGCAGAAAATTTTTTGCAATTTTTAGTCTTAGAGAATTACTTGGGTTATAAATGGGAGAATTAAGTTGCCCAGTGTTACACAAGATATAAGGATGTAGGGTGGGATTTGAACAAGTTTTTGTGACTTTGAGAGTGACTCTATCTACTAATTTATAGATTCTGTTCATCAAAATATATATTAATGGAATTCATGGATTGAGTTCATTATAGAATTTACCCACCTCTTCATCCTCTATAATAAATGTTTATGTGTAAACTAAAATTATTTTCAAAGTGGTGTTTGCAAATATCTGTCATGAATGCTGCAATATGAGATGGTCAAATGTCCCATAAAATGGCAGTACTTGTTAACATTAGATAATGGATTAAACCAAGTCTTCTTGTTTCGTTAGTTCCAATTCTTTGTGACCTCATTTGAGGGTTTTCTTAGCAAAGATTCTGGAGTGGTTTGTTGTTTCTTTCTCCAGCTCATTTTACTGATGAGGAATTGAGGGAAACAGGTTTCCCCTGTCACATAGAAAGTAAGTGTCTGAGGCCAGATTTGAACTAAGGAATCTTCTTGACTGCGGGCCTGGCACTTTATCCACTGTGCCACCTAGCTGCCCTAAAAAAATTCTATCACTTTCTTTACTATTTAGGATAAGGGCCATAGGCCAGGGGAGTCTCTGATCAAATTGAGGAGTTCTCCAATCAACCAGATAGGATTATAGGTCATTGTTTGAAGAGAAGAATTTGAGGACACTACTCCTAAAAGGCTGGGGTAGAATCTATTATGCTTCAGGGGAAGTCAAAAAAGCAGGGATAGCCATCCTTATCTCAGCTCAAGCAAAAGCAAAAATTGATCTAATTAAAAGAGATATGGGAGGAAACTATATCTTGTGAAAGAGTAACATAAACAATGAAGCAATATCAACACTAAACACATATGCACCAAGTAGTATAGCATCTAAATTTTTAAAGGAGAAGTTAAGAGAGTTGGAAGAAAAATGACAGCAAAACTATAATAGTGGGAGATCTCAACCTTGCACTCTCAGAATTAGATAAATCAAACCACAAAACAAATTAAAAAGAAGTTAAAGAGGTAAATAGAATATTAGAAAAGTTAGGTATGACAGATCTTTGGAGAAAACTGAATAGAGACAGAAAGGAGTACACTTTCTTCTCAGCAGCTCATGAAACCTATACAAAAATTGACCATATATTAGGACATAAAGACCTCAAAATTAAATGCAGAAAGGCAGAAATAGTAAATGCATTCTTTTCAGAACATGATGCAATAAAAACTACATTCAACAAAAAGCTAGGGGTAAATAGACCAAAAAGTAATTGGAAACTAAATAATCTCATCCTAAAAATGAATGTGTGAAACAGCAAACCATAGACACAATAATTTCACCCAGAGAATGACAACAATGAAACATACCAAAATGTGTGGGATGCAGCCAAAGTGGTAAGAAGAGGAAATTTTATGCCTCTAGAGGCTTACTTGAATAAAATAGAGAAAGAGAAGATCAATGAATTGGGCTTGCAACTTAAAAAGCTAGAAAAAGACTAAATTAAAAACCCCTAATCAAATACTAAACTTGACATTCTAAAATTAAAAGGAGAAATTAATAAAATTGAAAGTAAAAACTATTGAATTAATAAATAAAACTAAGAGTTGGTTTTATGAAAAAAAACAAAATAGATAAACCTTTGGTAAATTTGATTAGAAAAAGGAAAGAGGAAAATCAAATTGTTAGTCTTAAAAATGAAAAGGGAAAACTTTCCACCAATGAAGAGGCAATTAGAGCAAGAATTAGGAGTTACTTTGCCCAACTTTATGCCAATAAATTCAACAACTTAATGAAATGAAAGAATGCCTTCAAAAATATAGCTTGGCCAGATTAACAGAGGAGGAAGTAAATTGCTTAAATAGTTCCATTTTACAAAAAGAAATAGAACAAGCTATCAATCAAGTCCCTAAGAAAAAATCCCCAGGACCAGATGGCTTTACATGTGAATTCTACCAAACATTTAAAGAACAATTAACTCCAATGTTATATAAACTATTTGAAAAAATAGGGAATGAAGGACTCCTACCAAATTCCTTTTATGACACAAACAATGGTACTGATATCTAAATCAGGTAGGTTGAAAACAGAGAAAGAAAATTATATTGATGCAAAAATCTTAAATAGAATACTAGCAAAAAGATTACAGAAAATCATCCTCAGGATAATACATCATGACCAAGTAGGACTTATACCAGGAATTCAGGGCTGGTTCAATATTAGGACAACTTTTAGCATAATTAGCTATATCAATAATCAAATTAACAAAAACCATATGATCATCTCAATAGATTCAGAAAAAGCATTTGATAAAATCCAAGATCCATTCCTATTAAAAACAATTGAGAATTATAGGAATAAATGGACTCTTCCTTAAAATAGTCAGTAGCATCAATTTAAAACTGTCAGTAAGCATCATATGTAATGGGGGTAAACTGGAACCATTCCCAATAAGATCAGGAGTGAAACAAGGTTGCCCACTATCACCATTATATTCAATATTGTATTAGAAATGCTAGCTTTGGCAATAAGAGTTGAGAAAGAGATTAAAGGAATTAGAGTAGGTAATGAGGAAACCAAATTATCACTCTTTGCAGATGATGTCATGGTATACTTAGAGAATCCCAGAGATTCTCCTAAAAAGATATTAGAAACAATCCACAATTTTAGCAGAGTTTCAAGAAACAAAATAAACCCACATAAATCATCAGCATTCTTTATATCACTAACAAAATCCAACAGTTAGAGTTACAAAGAGAAATTCCATTTAAAGTAACTGCCAATAGTATAAAATATTTGGGAATCTATCTGCCAAGGGAAAGTCAGGAACTATAGGAGCAAAACTACAAAACACTTTCCACACAAATAAAGTCAGATCTAACCAAATGCAAAAATATTAAGTGCTCTTGGATAGGTTGAGCGAATATAATAAAAATGACAATACTTCCTAAACTCATCTATTTATTTAGTGCTATACCAATCAGATCCCCCCAAAACTTTTAATAACCTAGAAAAAAATAACAAAATTCATCAGGAAGAACTTTCAAGGAAACTAATGAAAAAAAAAATCAAATGTAGGTGGCCTAGCTGTACCAGATCTAAAACTATATTATAAAGCAGTGGTGACCAGTCACCAAAAACATTTGGTATTGGCTAAGAAATAGACTAGTTGTTCAGTGGAATAGGTTAGGTTCACAGGACAAAATAGTAAATAACCGTAGCAATTTAGTGTTTGACAAACCCAAAGAACTTAGCTTTTGGGATAAGAATTCGCTATTTGACAAAAACTGCTGGGAAAATTAGAAACTAGTATGGTAGAAACTTGGCATTGACCCACACTTAACATATACTAAGATAAGGTCAAAAATGGATTTGTGATCTAGACATAAAGAATGAGATTATAAACAAATTAGAAAAACATAGGATAGTTTACCTCTCAGACTTGTGGAGAAGGAAGGAATTTGTGATCAAAAAAGAACTAGAGATCATTACTGATAGCAAAATAGAAAATTTTGATTACATCAAATTAAAGATCCTTTGTACAAACAAAATTAATGCAGACAAGATTAGAAAGGAAGCAATAAACTGGGAAAACATTTTTACAAAGGTTCTGATAAAGGCCTCATTTCCAAAATATATAGAGAATTGACTCTAATTTATAAGAAATCAAGCCATTCTCTAGTTGATAAATGGTCAAAGATATGAACAATTTTCAGATGAAGAAATTAAAACTATTTCAAGTCATATGAAAAGATGCTCCAAATCACTATTGATCCGAGAAACACAAATTAAGACAAGTCCGAGATATCACTACATATCTCTCAGATTGGTAAAATGACAGGAAAAGATGATGATGAATGTTGGAGGGGATGTGGGAAAACTGGAACACTGATACATTGTTGGTTGAATTGTGAATACATCAATCATTCTGGAGAGCAGTTTGGAAATATGCTCAAAAAGTTATAAAACTGTATAAACCCTTTGATCCAGCAGTGTTACTACTGGGCTTATATCCCAAAGAGATCGTAAAGAAGGGAAAGGGATCTATATGTGCAAAAATGTTTGTGGCAGCCCTTTTTGTAGTGGCTAGAAAGTGGAAATTGAATGAATGCCCATCAATTGGAGAATGGTTGAATGAGTTGTGGTATATGAATGTTAGAATATTTTTATTCTGAAAGAAATGACTAGGAAGATGATTTTAGAAAGGCCTGGAGAGACTTACATGAACCGATGCTGAGTGAAATGATCAGGACTAGGAGATTCTGGTGTGTATAATGTATATACATTTATATGTATACATAATGTGTATAATTATACACATCAACAACAATACTGTATGATGATCAATTCTGATGGACGTGGCTCTCTTCAACAATGAGATGAACCAAATCAGTTCCATTTTTTTCAGTAATGAAGACAAGCAGTTACACCCAGCAAAGGAACAATGGGAAATGAGTGTGAATCACAACATAGCATTTCCACTCCTTCTATTTTTGACCACTTGCATTTTTGATTTTCCTCTCTGGTTATTTTTACCTTATTTCTAAGTCCAATTTTTCTTATGCAGCAAAATAACTATGAATATGTATACATATATTGTGTTTAACATGTACTTTAACATATTTAACATGTATTGGTTTACCTGCCATCTGGAGGAGGACTTGTGGGGAAGAATGGGAAAAGTTGGAACAGAAGGTTTTGCAAGGGTCAGTGCTGAAAAATTACCCATGCATATATCTTATAAATAAAAAGCTATAATGAAAAAGAATACACACGCACACACACACACACACACACACACACACACACACCTATATATCTTTAGTTCAAGTTTTTAATGCCTACTACCTTCTCCCTTTTGGGGCAGGATCCTTTTAATTCTACTTTGTATTTCTCCTACCATCTACCACAGACCTTTGCATGTAGTTGACACTTTAATGTTTTTAATCTTCTATATTGAAAAACTTATGAGGCAGTGAGGTAATGCATTGAATAGAGCACTGGCCCTAGAGTCAGGGTACCGGAATTCAAATCCTGTCCTGAGACACTTACTAGTTACATGATTTTAGGAAAGTAAGTTAATCTCAATTGCTTCTCTCCCTGCCCACCCCAAAACATAAACACAAAAAGAAAAACCCAGATTATGAGCAAAATGACTATGCCAAGATGGCATCATTTAGGGAGCCCCAAAGGAATAGTTATAGTATATAATATTCCCATTTCTAGATGAGGGAACTAAATGTCGGAGATGTTATGTAGTATTAATAGATAGGTGATCAACACGAGGGGCATGATGAAGAGATCCAGAATATAGCCTAGTAAGAAGAAGATATGGCTGGCCTGAATTAAATTAATTAAAGAATGCTAAAAAAGAATTTTGAATTGTGAATAATTGTAATGACTAACTTTGTTTAAGAGAAAAGATATTGAATGAAACATGTCTCTCAATCTATAAGGAAAAAATATTCCATACAAGTTCATATAATTTCATTGCAACACTATTTTTGCTTTTGTATAAGAGAGTGTTCAATTCCAGTATTTGGGATTGGAGATTATATTGGCTTGTGGTTGAGATACAGAAATAACAGTGTTGTAAAAATAAAAGACATCAATAAAACTTTATTTTATTGATTTCAAAATTTAAATTGAAAGATTTTTTATTAAAAGAAAACAAGCTTTTCTCTTTCTATTCCTCTAAACATTATTTGATTATCGATGGAACTTGTTAAATAGTTTCTGTAAGAATAACAAGATTTTCCTCTGTATCTCTGCTACCCTCATGGAAAAGAGATGTTATTGGAAGTCAGTTGTATCTATCAACTACAATGCATGTAGATCTTCTTGGAAGTCTGCTCTATGCTTCTGTGCACCTGGAAAAATGCTTTAGATGTCCCAGAAACAGCAGGAACAGAAGTGTTATTACAATCCATCATCAAAATAGAGCTTCATGATAGAGCAAGTTAGCTGGTACTTGGGAGAAATACTTTCTGGTAGATAATATACAAGATGCAAGAAACTCAAGAAAGTTGTGTTCCAGTGAGGCTTCTGTGAGTAAATTATAGGTCTGACCATTATAGTCAGACCTATAATTTATATATCCATATTGGCATATAGTGGAAAGAGCACTAACTTTGGAGTTTGAAGACCTTGAGTTCAAATCCAGACCTTTTATTAACTACCTGTATAACCTTGGACAAAGAATCGATATGTTCTAGAGATACAAAGACAAAAATGAAACACTTCCTTTCTTTCCTGAAGGAGACATTCTAATGTCAAAGGGTATAATAAGTTGGAGTTCTGAATCTGTAGTGTAGCAAACCTAATTTCAAATTTGACCTCAGATTAGGTCTATGGCTTTAGGTAAGTCTCTTAATTTCCATCTATCTCAGTTAGATCTGTGAAGTGGAAATAATAATAGCATCTATTTCTCAGAAATAGATTAATTAGTTAAATTAATAGTTAAATGAAATAACATTTGTAAAGCACTCTACAAGTCTTAAAGTGTTATAAATGCAAGTTATTGTTATTATAATTATTAATGAAGGAAATAATAATGACATATGCAGGTATATAGAAAGAACATACAAAACAGAAAGAAGATAATCCATATGGAAGCAAGATACAAAAGATAGTGTTTGAGCTGAATCCTGAAAAAAAAGCTAAGAGATTCCAGAAGTCAGAAGTGAAGATGGGAGTTATCAGTATTGATGGGCAATATAATACAAAGGTGTAAAGAGAAAAGATCAGAGTGTGTATGTAAGAAACAAGAAAAACTCCAGTTTGCTTGGACCACAGAGTATGCTGAAGGGAATAATGTAAAATGAGACTGAAAAGGCAGGACAGAGCCAAGTTATTAAGATCTTTAAATGCCAAACAAAGGATCGTAGACATAATTAACATTGGGATTTATTGGGGAGGATGTGTGACATAGATAGACCTGTGCTTTCAGGAAAATTACTTTGGCATTTGTGTGGAAGATGGATGGGAATAGAGAAGGATATGAGGTAGAGAGACCAAGCATAAGGATACTTGCAATAATTTAGGCCTTATGTGCACGAAGAGAAAAGGATGGATGCTAAACATGTATTACTAGAAAAGATAAAATTTGCCAACTGATTAGATTTAGGAGGAATCATGGATGATACCCAGGATTCAAACATAAGTAACTGAAATGATGGTGATATTTTCTAAATAAATAGGGAAAAGAGGTAGGTATGAGAAAGAACACTAATGAGTTTAATTTGAAGTATGTTCAGTATAAAATACTTACAGAATATTCAGTTCAAAATGTCCAGTAAGTAGTTGATGACATGGAATTTGCATTCAAGAATATGAGTAGAACTGGATATATAAACCTGGGAGTTAACTCACTAGAGATGATATTAATTATCATCAGCCTATGAGACCTGATGAGAGTGATGAAGAAAAGTCACTTCCCCTTTCTGGGACAGTTTTCTTTTCTATAAAAAAGAATGTGCCACACTAGGTGACACTTCCAGCTTTAAAGTTAATTATTTTATAACCATCTTGTTCTTTGAATCCCTACTTTTATAAAAGTTCAGTTATTTTTCAGTGATTTTCAAATCTTCATGAGTTGAAGCTCAAACTCCCATTTGAGTTTTTTTGGGAAGAGAAACTGAAGTGGTTTGTCATTTCCTTCTTTTTTTTTTTTTTATTTAATAGCCTTTTATTTACAGGATATATACATGGGTAACTTTACAGCATTAACAATTGCCAAACCTCTTGTTCCAATTTTTCACCTCTTACCCTCCCCACCCCCTCCCCTAAATGGCAGGATGACCAGTAGATGTTAAATATATTAAAATATAACTTAGATACACAATAAGTATACATGACCAAAACATTATTTTGCTGTACAAAAAGAATCAGACTCTGAATTATTGTACAATTAGCTTGTGAAGGAAATCAAAGATGCAGGTGTGCATAAATATAGGGATTGGGAATTCAATGTAATGGTTTTTAGTCATCTCCCAGAGTTCTTTTTCTGGGCATAGCTAGTTCAGTTCATTACTGCTCCATTAGAAATGATTTGGTTGATCTCGTTGCTGAGGAGCCTGGTCCATCAGAACTGGTCATCATATAGTATTGTTGTTGAAGTATATAATGATCTCCTGGTCCTGCTCATTTCACTCAGCATCAGTTCGTGTAAGTCTCTCCAGGCCTTTCTGAAATCATCCTGTTGGTCATTTCTTACAGAACAGTAATATTCCATAATTTTCATATACCACAATTTATTCAGCCATTCTCCAACTGATGGACATCCATTCAGTTTCCAGTTTCTAGCCACTACAAAAAGGGCTTGTCATTTCCTTCTTTAGCTCATTTTTCAGAGCTGGAAACTTAAAGAATCTTTCTGACTCCAGCCATAATACCCTTTGCTGTCCTTTGAATGTCTGGTTTATTAGATATTTTTGTTCAGATCATGGCTTATTTTAGGACCTTTGTATCTCAAAGATGCCATTGATAGCTTTTGTTCTATATAACAGTATTGTAGGTATCTCATGAATCATGTGTTTGATGCCTCTGCTTTATATCACAGTTATTTTACAAGATGATTCCTCCCCCACTAAACCTTTATTTATTTGTGCCAAAGAAATACACATAACCAAAACAAACCAAATGATGAGGTCTAACAATCTATGGGATATTTTTCACCTCTAGTCCTATTTCACTCTATTAAGGGGAAGTGTCTTTCATCATCTTGTTCTTCAGGACTTAGATGGTCATTACCATAAGTCATATTTTGGCTACCTTTTGGATTTTTTTATACTTCTATTTAATTTACTTTATTATGCTGATTCACTTGATTGTGCTCTTGGTTCTATTTTGTTTGATCTCTATCTTTATCTCTACAATTCATGAGTCCTCCCTAATTTCTCATATTCATAACACTTTATAGCACAATAATCACAATTTGTTCTGTCATTTCCTAAGTGATGGACATCAACTTTGTTTAGAGGATTTTTTACTCCCACAAAAGTGCTGCTATGAATATTTGAGTATGTGATATATTCTAAAAATGACTGCTTTTTTATTACAAACCTGTACTTACTGGATGATAATTGAATGACCAATGTAGAATAGGAATTTGAAATCAAATAAAAAATCACAGTGGACACCACAATGGGATACTTGTGTATCACAAAACTTGATAGTTCAAGAAATACATAAGTTTATTGCAGGTCTACATAGCCACAAGTATTCATTCCACACCCATTTCTAATTAGGATTATGGAATTTAGGGTTACAAATCTTCCAGATTGGACTGTTCTTGCTTCCCCTGATTGTGAACTTTATCCCCAAATGAGATTACTGAGTCCTTTCACAAAAGCTGATTTGGTTCCAGGTGTTGTTTTTGGTTTTCTTTGTTCCTAAGTATATCACCAGAGAGTCAAATTAAGCTGATTAAAGAGACAGGTGAAGAGTGCAGGTGTTGGGTACTTCATCATGTATCTCCATGGAAACACAGACAACTGGCTTTCTTGTCATGCTTTCAGCTGTGAAAAGCCTCAAGGCAATTATGACTTCATGGTGGAATCTTCTTATAATGGGCAGAGGGGACTGGGCTTGAGGGGGAGAGGGTGGGGGGAGGAGGAGGAGGAGGAATAAGATAGAAAACTATCTCCATGGGCATAATTTACTTTGTCTTTGCAGCTACAGTTTAAAAGATGAGACTGATTCATGCAATGAGCAAACACACCCAGGGAACAAGAAAATGAAACCCCAGAGATGGTTTTAGGTCTTTTTTCCAAGTTGGAACTGACCTTCTTAAGGGGTGCTGGACATCCTGGTCTTGCTCGGTGAATTAATTGATGGAGATGGAGATAAAATGGATTCAACACCAGCCTCCTCTGTGGCTTATGACTCTTTTGTGTACTGAAGCCAAGGATCATCAAGGAAAAGACTGGACACATGCAAATTTCTTGCTTTAGACACAGTGAGCATTAGCTCCGGTGTTAACATCCACCAGATGGAAAGAATGGTAAGGCCTTAGAATGATACTTAACAGGGGTCCTCAAACTATGGCCCCCAGGTCAGATGCAGCAGCTGAGGACGTTTATCCCCTTCACCCAGGGCTATGAAGTTTCTTTATTTAAAGGCCCACAAAACAAAGTTTTTGTTTTTACTATAGTCCGGCCCTCCAACAGTCTGAGGGACAATGAACTGGCCCCCCTGTTTAAAAAGTTTGAGGACCCCTGTAACTAGAGCAAGTGAAAATAGATTCTCACTACAATTAGAAGTGGCACCTCCAAGGTAGTGACTCAACAGAGAATTCTGTGAGGATCAGACCGGATGCTTGTCCTGACTTTGCCATTGACATGTTTTATGAAGTGGAACAATAATTTCAGCCATATGAGTCCCATTTTCTTCATCTACAAATTGGGGAGTTAGTGTGGAATAAAAGATCTAGCGCTTAACTTGATAATACTACACATAAAAATTCTTGAGCACTATATTGTAAACAGTGGGTGCAAAATGTATTTATAACCCTGGAAAATGGGAAAGAGTTGTATAAGGTCATGACAATGAAAAATGTCAGAGTGATACTTATGAAAAGTATAAATTACACAATACAAATCCTACTCCTAGAGAAAACTTTCTGAGTAAGATTAATTATTAACTTTTTTCTCTGTATGGCAAATTTCTTCAGATAGAGGACTCTTCAGAGAGTCCCTAACTGCATAAGAGACTTCCTAAACTACTTGCAGCACTCACTTTAATGGGCTAAGCAAGATTTTTGTGAGAAAGGCTTTCTTTTGGTGAGGCTGATTTCTTTTTGATGAGAATGAGGTACAGACGTTCAAGACTAACCAGAATGCCTTTCAAGATTTGTAAAGACAACTTACACTAAGAAAATCTGCTGGATTGCTTGTCTTCCTGGGTTTTCTCTCTCCTATCACTATCTAGTCATAAGTATCATGGATTATGTCTTCAGAGGACTTGTTACTTATTAGAATCAAAGGCAACTCTATTCATTCATTCACTCATTTATTCCACAAATACGAAGTCACTACTGTTTGCAAGAATCAGTTCTAGCTAGGATTACAAGGATATAGACACTGTGCAAAAAAGAATATTTATAAAGAAGGCAAACAGGCAAGCGATAAAAGGATAGAGATCACTTTTGCTTACTTGCTTAGTTAAGAAAGCTTAAGTAGCCATTCTCCATTTGATAAATGGTCAAAGGATATGAACAGACAATTCTCAGATGAAGAAATTAAAACTATTTCTAGCCATATGAAAAGATGCTCCAAGTCATTATTAATCAGATAAATGCAAATTAAGACAACTCTGAGATACTACTACACACCTGTCAGACTGGCTAGAATGACAGGGAAAGATAATGCGGAATGTTGGAGGGGGTGTGGGAAAACAGGGACACTGATACATTGTTGGTGGAATTGTGAATACATCCAACCATTCTGGAGAGCAATTTGGAACTATGCTCAAAAAGTTATCAAACTGTGCATACCCTTTGATCCAGAAGTGTTACTACTGGGCTTATATCCCAAAGAGATCATAAAGAAGGGAAAGGGACCTGTATATGCAAGAATGTTTGTGGCAGCCCTGTTTGTAGTGGCCAGAAACTGGAAACTGAGTGGATGCCCATCAATTGGGAAATGGCTGAATAAATTGTGGTATGTGAATGTTATGGAATATTATTGTTCTATAAGAAATGACCAACAGGATGATTTCAGAAAGGCCTGGAGAGACTTACATGAACTGATGCTGAGTGAAACGAGCAGGGCCAGATCATTATATACTTCAACAACAATAATATATGATGACCAATTCTGATGGTCATCCTCAGCAATGCGATGAATCAAATCAGTTCCAATGGAGCAATAATGAACTGAACCAGCTACACCCAGCAAAAGAACTCTGGGAGATGACTAAGAACCATTACATTGAATTCCCAATCTCTGTATTTTTGCCCACCTGCATTTCTGATTTCCTTCACAGGCTAATTGTACAATATTTCAGAGTCTGATTCTTTTTGTACAGCAAAACAATGGTTTGGTCATGCATACTTATTGTGTATCTAATTTATATTTTAATATATTTAACATCTACTGGTCATCCTGCCATCTGGGGGAGGGGGGACGGGAAAAATTGGAACAAGAGGTTTGGCAATTGTCAATGCTGTAAAGTTACCCATACATATAACCTGTAAATAAAAGGCTATTGAAATAAAATAAAAAAGAAAACTTAAGTAATAATTATTATAATGCACATTTATTTTGTCCGTAAGTTGTTTTTAAGTCATATTGGACTCCCTGACCCCATTTAGGGTTTTCTTGCAAAGATATAGGAGCTGTTTGCCATTTCCTTCTCTAGCTCATTTTACAAATGAGGAAACTGAAACAGAACTAAAGGACTTTCCCACACAACTAGTAAGTATTTGAATCCAGATAGATTTGAACTCAGGAGGGTGTCTTCTTGACTTTAGACCTGGCACACTATCCCCTGCATCACCTAATTGCTCAAAATACATTTATAGAAAAAATTGATGTTTTCAAAGCGCTTGATATACATTTGAGCCTCACAACTCCTCTATGAAGTAGGTATTTTATTATCCCCATTTTACAGATAAGGAAACTGAGGCTCAGATGTGACTTGCCAATGTTAAGTGCCTGAAGATTCTAACTCAGGTTTCTCTAAGTCTAGCACTCAACTAATCATTCTATGCTCTTTCACTTCAAGATGGTGACAACTGAATTGGACCTTAAATAAAATAAGGGACTTCTCAAAGAATCTCTTTCTTCCTTTAAGATGAAGTTCAGCCACCATTTTGTATGTGAAGTCTGTTCTGACCTCTCCAGTTTCTCCATCTCCAAATACCTTGTATTTAACTACTTTACATGTATTAACATTTACTCACTTTATATTTATGCTTCATAATACCCACACGTACATAGTATATGCATAATGTATATATACATACATATGTACATATATATATCTATACCCATATATATGCATGTATATGTGAATATATAGAGACATAGCTGTATATATACATAGTACATCTATGTCTATGCTTATTTCTCCTGTTAGATTGTAATTTCATTGAGATTAGGAATTATTTCAGTCTCTATATTTGTATCTCAAATACTAAGCATAGTGCCTGGCACATACTAGATGCTTAATAAATACTTACTGATTGATTGATTAATCAAGGACAGGAGAAGTTCAATCTGGGCATCAGAGATGATACAATAGAAGAATATGTGCAAAAGTAAAGGATGAATAAGTAGTCTGCCTGGAGTTGTTGGATGGGAAGATTTAGGGGAAAGATGATAAGTTCATTTGAAGGAAATCAGTTCATGATTGTGGAAGATCAAAAATCAAAGTTATTTTCTCTCTTTATTCCAGACTTTACAGAAGAAAAATAAGATCAAGGAGAAACCCCCCTCTCTGATCCCCTATGGGAAGACATTTATGTCTCCTCTTCCATTCTTTGAGAATGACCCAAATACCAGGGTTACTTTCAACATCAGGAAATCATCCACACCAAGGACAACCATGTCTTTGGAATATTTACCATATTTTAGAACATATGAAGGGCCCTCTGACGAACCGTCAACTTTGAATTTGGGGTCCTGCCTCCAGGAAGAAGTCGTCATTAAGGAAAAAGAATGCAGGAAAATAGCCAATGTTTGGCATAAGGAGAACCAGAAAGACTTGGTTCCCTCCACTGGATTCTTTCCATATTATCGATCTCAGGATGAATTCTTAGTCAGCCCATTTCTACGGAGCAGATTACGTAAAGCCCATAGGATAAAATCCAGAAATGAAGAAAAAAGAAGAGAATCTAATAGGAAATTTGCTATTCATAAATGTAGAGTAAGTTTTATTAGGAATCTCTTTCTCTCCTTTTGTCAAGGAGAAGGGATTAGAAGACTTGGTCATGCCTTTCCTCACAATATTTACTCACAAAGTTTCAAAAGTATAGAAGGGAAAAAAGGCTTGTCCTTGTAAGATAATTTGGTAGAGCCAAATTCTGAGGTCTTTGGCTATGCTGGGGAATGTAATGCAGCAAAGTGAAAAAGATTACTGCCTCCTAATTCCAGGTTGGTTACCCAGAAGCTTCATGGTCTCAGCCTCATCAATTTCTATCTGTTTCTTGTATGTCAAATTAAAATAATATTATCTGCTCTGCCTAACTGTCACAGCTGCTGTGAGGATCAGATAATAACACTACATTTAAAGAGTATTTTAAGTACTTCAATTATTTTATATTCATGATGACTTTGTGGGGTAAATACTAGAGGTATTATCTTCATTCTCCAAATTAGGAAACTGAGGAAACTTTTTCAAAGAAGTCAAGTGACTGGTCTCCAACTAGTGAGTATTAGGAGCAAGATTTTAATCCAGATCTCTCCACTATATCTTTGCCTCATTTTAATAGAATTATAGGAATGTAAAAGAGGTTTAACTATCAATTAATGAATTATCTACCAATTAACAATTGGTAGATAATTCATTAATTGATGAATATGAATGTATATGAAAGTACTTAAAATTTATACATTTAGGTATGTATATATATAAATATGTAATCCTATATCTGTATATAGCTATATGTATCTCATAGTTTTATATATACATATCTATTTGATAGAAATATTTAAAGCATTTTCACATATAAAGATACTATCTGGATCAGGTATATGGTAAAAGACATAGGTCAGGAGGAATCTAGATTTTAAAAACTTGCCCTTGACACCTGTAGCTGTGTGATCATGGAACAAGTACTTTGTCTTTCTTCTGTCTTTCTCTGAATCTGTCTCTATAGATAGATAAATCTCTGTGTGTGTGTATATGTGTTTGTGTGTGTGTCTGTCTGTGTCTCTCTTTCCTTCTTTTTCTCTGTCACTCTTTCTGTACATATGTTTATACATATATGCTTTAAATATCTGCATGTGAATATTGATGTTAAACAAATATATATGTTTGATTCTTATAGGTATATATATAAAACCACATTTTAACTATGGATAGAGATATTTATTTTTACATATATTATACCTATAGATAAATCTCTCTATTATTAAATGTAAAAAGTGGCATGATTATTATGCCCATATTAGTTTGTCCAGTAACCTAATACATTCTTTTTCCAAGTTTAAATTTTTGTTATTTATAAAATGAACATCTGCAATTAGCTGCTCCCTAATTTCCCTTCTAGCATTGCATCTAGAATGTTCTTCTAATCTGCAGTATTGTACTTCCCTTTCAGGCCTCCTTGTTAAGTCTTAAACCAAATGTTGATCTCCAACCCTTGCCCAAGAACTCTCCTTCTTGTAGTTCCCTTCTATTGTTCTCTACTGATGCCTCTGAAGAAAGCCAACTGGATGTCCCTTTGTTCAATGATGACACCTTTTGCTCTGCAGGGTTCACTCCCTATTACAGAACTGAAGAAACACTTCAGGCCAGTCCCATCCCAATAATTCTTTCTTCAGTTCCCAGAGGCCATGAATGGGATGGCACTGAAATAAGGAGAAGAAATTGGATCGTACCGACTTACTATGGGGTGTGTCAGAAACATAGCAAATCTTAAAGAATCCATATTTGCCTCTGATAAAAGCGCAATATGGCTCTTCCTCCAATAACAGCAGCTATTTCAGCATATAGAAAGAAAAAAATAGCAGAGTAGAAGCTGTGAAACATCTGGAGAGGAAGCACAGGCAGGGAGTTTTGTCCATCTGTGTTTCAAAATTGAGAAAAGAAAAGGAACTTGATCTGAGGCTTATGAACATGAAAAAAAAGAAGAAATGCCTGCATTAAATCTCTCTATGCCAAAGTGCACAATTACGCAACTCCAGAGAGGAATTGAAAGCTGGATCCAGGAGTCTAACCCCACATTCAAACTAAAAGCAATTAAAAAGCAAAAATTATTAAATAGCATATCTTCATCATCTCTCTCTATCCTACTCCTTGTCTCTCTTTATCCCTCACATTTCAGTGATGAGTATTCAGAAATTGGGCAGAAGGATCTCAAAGCACCAAAGCAGCTGATAGAGAATTAAACTTAGATTGTCCATCTCTGAAAGAATGTTCATTGGAATCATAATGCCTTTCACTGATCACTGATTAGATACCATACTTATACCATTGTATACCATGATAATGTACCCTTATACATTAGATACCATACTTATACCATGAGACCTTAGTCTATTATATCCCTTGAATTAAGTTGTGACCTTTAATTCTAATCTTATAAGGTGGCAGTGAGAGTCTGCTTGGGAGAGACACTTAAGTCTATTTTCTAAAATTCCTTTGGTGTGTCATTCTGAATAGCTTTGTCTTGAGAAGGTGCCAGATCATAGCCCATACCTAAAAAAGATAGATAATTGAAGTATAAACAAGTTCAATACCATGAAATTAATTTCTCTGATTAGGATAACCCTCAAAGAGTCATTTGAATCCATAATGATCACTAGGTCTTACCTTGGGCTTTGACTGGGGATTTGGATAAGATTAAATGACTTTTAAAAATTTTTGTAAAGAAAAAAGCAACAGGACTAAAAATTACTTGGAGTCACATTATTTTCATAAATAATCATGTTAACACAAAGGTCAGATTGAGTTTATTTATTGCATTGTCTGAAATTCATATTAGAACTTCAACTTCCTGTAGCTAGCTGCACATGCCATTGATCCTCTCCATCTGACTTGTCTTTTTTCCAATTCATCCACTTTTTATTTTATTTGCTCACCATTTTTTCTTCTGGAGGACTATATGAGAGACTAGGACTTTGAATATATCTGCTAAGAATAATCCATTGATTTTTTTTTTCTTCAATGTTTTATCAATGGTCTCCTTAACATGGCTCTTTTTTTTCTTTCCCCCATGTACACAGTCAAGTTGTGTGACATTGCCCCTCAAGAACTACATCTTTTGCTGGAAAATTAATAGCCATTCAGTGTCAATACTAGTCAATCATAGCAGGTATAAAAACTCCCCTGTTGATTGTATATATATATTGGAGTCCCTCTATCCCCATCCCCAAGAAAACCCTATATATACAAAACCCAGCAACAACAAAAAAGATTCACTGGAGAAGTATCAAATACATATTTTATAGTCAGTGTGAAAATATTTTGCCCAGGCCACATTTTATAGTATCCTGTCTTTGCTTTGTATGCCTGATTACTTTGATAATCACTTTCTCTTTAATGATATTTCTTCTCTGGTATCAAGAGAAGATTGTTAATTAAGAAGTTTCAGGCTGGATGCATTTTTTTTTCCCGAGGCACACTGTGAGAGGAAGAGATGGAGGAGGAGAAGAAGCTAGTATCACGTAGGCTGTGGAGAAGGTATTTCTACTCCCTTTCTCCCCCAATCAACTTTTGAACTTTTTTGAGACATATTTGTAAATGTAACTTCCTGTGAATTTTTAATCCATGGGTAGAGCAAGAGATGTGAAGCAATGCTGCTTTCAGAAGCTGCTTGCAAAGTTGGTAGGGTGTTGCACCTTCCACTATTGCTAGTCTGACATCTTCCCACACAAATGTATCTACTGGGAACAAACTTCTGCTCCCTTACTCTCACAAGTCTCAGAAGGTGGGAGAGAGGCAAGACAAATGTGTGCATGGCTGAAGTAACATAGGCACTTTTCATCAACACCCTTTGTCCAAGATTCTATTGGTTACGATTACATTGTAGATCTGCAGATGTCATTGAAGGACTAGTAGATGATCCTCAAAGTACAATACAGGTCAGGAATACCATTTTTAGATCTGTTTGTGAAGGCAATTGAGGAAAAATGAAAAGAATGTATATGTTCTGAAATGTTTATAGTAATTTTTTTGAGGGTGGAAATTGAGGTTATGTCCATTAATTGGGAAATGACTAAATAAGTTGTAGTACATCATTGTAATAGAATATTACTATGCTGTAAGAAATAAGCTGGTTGGTTTTTTCTTTTTAAATAGTATATTTTTCCTATTACATATAAAGACAATTTTTAACACTCATTTTTCAAAAATTTTGAAGTTACCCCTCCTTTAATATAGTAAGCAATTTCATATAGATTATATATGTGCAGTCAAGTAGAATGTATTTCCATATTAGACATGTTTCGAAAAAAGAAACAGACCAAAAGAAAAAAATAAAGTTAAAATAAGATGTTTTAGTTTGCAGCCAGATTGCATCAGTTTTTTTCTCAGGATATGAATAGCATTTTCCATCCTTTAGCATTGTCTTCTATCATTGAATTGCTGAGTCAATCTTGGATGATCACTGAACAATGTTCCGGTTATTGTATACAATGTTCTCCTTAGTTCTGCTCATTTCACTTTGCATTAATTCACTTAAAACTTTCTAGGGTCTTTTTTAATCTTGTGCATCAATTTTTATGGCATAATAGAATTCCATTACATTCACATACCACAACTTGTTCAGTTATTCCTCAATTTTGGGGGATTCCTTCAAAGTCTAAGTCTTTGCCACCATAAGAACTGTTACAAATATTTTTTGCACATGTAAGTTATTTTTCCTTTTTCATCTCTTTGTTATATAGATCTAATAGTAGTATTACTGGATCAAAGTGTATGTAAAATTTGATAGTCCTTTGCGGGTATTTCCAAATTGCTCTCCAGAATGATTGGATCAATTTTCTTACTTTAAATTTTACTAATCTCAATTTTGATTTTCAGGATTTCCCATTTTGTATTTAATTGGGGATTTTTTTTATTTTTCTAGTTTTTTACTTTTTAATTACCCAATTCATTTATCTACTCTTTATCTTATTAATGTAAGAGTTTAGAAGAAATGATGAGCAGATCTTACTCATCACCATAATAACTTTTTGTGGTCTAGTTATTATTTTTGATGTATCTTTTCTGGTCTATTTCATTACTTTTAAAATTAAACTCTTCTACTAGGGTAGAAGAGGCACTGTTCCAAGACTTTTGTGCTGAAGGCCACAGGTTGTAGCTATTCTCCTACTCTTGTGCAGATGCTTCAGGGGGCTTGGCCACTCACTTAATGCTATGCTGAGACCAGAGTGGACCTGGAGCTGGAGATGAGGGGAAAGTTGTCTGGGGCACCCTGGCTATTCACTTGCAGTTGTACTAGAGCCAAGGTGCCTTTGTCACCAACGTGTGTTAGAGTTCAGGGTCTTCCATTAGCTTGCTGCATTCCCCTATTATTTGAATGGAACAGACCTTTTCTGTACACCTTCCAAGTTGTCCTGAGCTATAAAATTGTTCCATCCTTTTATTTTGTTGGTTCTGTTATTCCAGAATATATTTTGAGGTAGTATGTTATAGTTATTTGAAGGTGAATCTCCTAAGGAGAGTTCAGATGATTCCTTGCTTACTCTGCCATCTAGCTGGTTAATTTTAGACAAAAACATAGGAAAATTTGCATGAAATAATGAGTGGAATGAGCAAAACCAAGAGAATGCGGTAGCCAGTAACAACAATATTGTTTACAGAGAAAATGTAAATGCCTAAGTTATTCTGAGTATTATGACACTTAAAAAAAACTACAAAGAACTTATAAAGATCCTCTTCAATTTCTGTGAAAACTGATAAATAGAAGAATGAATAGTTTAGTTTTACATACACACACACTATCATATATGCTATTACATGCTTTATATATATAATATATGCTGTTTTATATGTGTGTATGTATATATAGAGAGAGAGAAAGAGAAAGAGAGAGAGAGAGAGAGAGAGAGAGAGAGAGAGAGAGAGAGAGAGAGAGTGTGTGTGTGTGTGTGTGTATGAAATCATGGCATTCTCTAGTGAGAAGTAGAGAGGAAGGGAAGGAGACAATTTAAAACTTAAAATGTAACAAAATCCTAAATTTAAAAAGTATACTATAAGGAGATTATGACCTGTCCAGAAAGTACAAATCATACTTCATTCCTTTATATCTGACATTTGCTTTATAGGTAGGATTTCCCACATATTATCTCATTCAATCTTCCTGACAAACTTGTAAGGTAGGCAAAACAGGATTTATTATCTCTATTTGATAGATGAAGTCACTGAAGCTGAGAATTTAAATGACTTGCCCAGACAAGTGGTAAAATTGGACTATATTAATAATGACTGATTTTTATATGGCATTTATGTACAGGAGATAATCTCAATTTGATCCTCATAAAAATCATGTCAGGATAGATGAGAATATTTTCCCCATTTTACAGATAAAATAGCAAAATCACATATTCTTCATGTGTTCCTATAGACACACATTACAAGATATATGTGTGTGTGTATTTTCATTAAAATATATGTATATATAAAGATTTTCATTAAAATATTCCTGTATAACTAGGGTCAGTTTACATTTAGTTTTAGAATTATAAAATCTCTTTTTAAATCTTAGCTTCATAGGTATGTATGTATAACTTACACATTCTACATTGAAAGAAGTTACTTGGCATTTTCACAGGGAATAGGACTCAAACTTAAACAAAAGCACTGATATAGCATATTAGGTTGTATACTCCAAATGTAAAAATTCCCCTCTTACCAATAACATTAAAAAAACTGCCCACCACTTCCACAGATCCTTGACACACAAGGTAACATGATATGAGCAAGAATCATGGAATAGCATGTTCTTTAAAATATGAAAATTTGTTACCTAAAAAAGACCCAAAGAGCAATGGAGAGATACATGATGGTGGAAAGTGACTTGCCTCTTATTATTTAGGATGATTTGTGCATAAGTAGTATATGATATAGGAAGTGTTATCATTAGATCAAATCAGGATAAAAATGCTCCACTAGTAACCATAAAAAGCCTTTAAAAATATTCAGAGGCCTCCAAGGTAATGGGTAGGTCTCCATTGATAAGATAATTTATGGGAGCAGAGCAAAGGGACCAGCAAAGTACAATGAGATATCTAGAGCTCAGGAGAGAGAGAGAGAGAGAGAGAGAGAGAGAGAGAGAGAGAGAGAGAGAGAGAACTAGTATAGATAATTAAATTTAGTCAAATGTTGTTGATAATTGGAAGATTATTAGAGGAGCTATTTATATTATGTAGTTTTTCAATCCTCTCTGATTCTTTGTGAGTTGATAGTACATATTAGGCCAGTCCCTTTTGTTTTCTACTATTTAAAAAATTGTATCAATTGCTAATTTATGGTAGGTAAGGACATAGCTGTTTTAAAAACTAAGAAAAAAATAAAATATAATGAAAGGTGTAAATTTTACCTCAATTAGTTATTGTTGAGATTTGGCAGGATAGGACTTATGACAGTAATATTGATAATGAAATTTATACCTTAGTCAAAAGAGACAGAATAGGTCAAAAGAGTTACTGATTAACATTGAACCTTAAAAAAATATATTCTCATGTGAGAAAATCCAGAAATTATATAATGGAGATCATTTTAAGTAGAGAAGCCATAAAAGCAAACTTAACAGGGTATTGCCTTATAGACTGTCTGTATGGATAAAGGAATTAGGTGAAAAATTTGGATCCTAAATCATTCAAGAAGGAAAGTTATTGTGGTATGGTTAGTAATATTGTTTTCTGAGTTGAACCACTGTTGTAACCACGGTATAAATACAACTTGGCCATAATGATTTCTTGAATTTATCATTATAGCCTCTTTAATACAATTTTATTTAAAACTTTTGAACTGATATTCATTAATATCAGTCTGCAAGTTACCTGTCCTTTATTTTTCCATGGTTTAGCTATTTGAACATTATTTGTCTCAAATAAGGTTTGCTTTCTCATTATTTTTTAAGAATAATTTTGTAGTATTGGTATTAATTCTTTAAAAGTTATTAGAATTCTCTTATGGATCCATCAAAAGGAGGTGTCCCCTTTCCTCTTTTTGATAGTTTATTTACAGCTAGTTCTATTTCCTTTTTTGAAATTAGATTTTTTAAAGAAAAGGTTCTTTAGTCTTCTATTAGTTTGAATATTTTGTTATTCTGTTCCTTTTCTATTCTCAATGTTGTGATTTCACCTTGTTCATTTGTTATTTTGTTTTCTAGTTTTATCATATTGTCTAAAGTTTTATAAATTTTAATAGTCTTCAAAGAACTAGCTTTCAGTTTTATTAATTCCATAGGATTTTTTTTGTTTCCAGTGCATTTATTTCTCTTCTACTTTTCATCTATCTACTCTCTTTTTTTATGTATTTAGGTTTATTTCTTGATTTTCTCATTTTAAAAAATACATATTAAGTTAATTCTCTCTTTTTCTATTATGTTGATGAGTGTTTGCAGGGATATGATTTTTTTCTCTGAGGACTGCTTTAATTCCCCCGAATTTTGGTATATTGTTTCATCATTATTATTTTTTCTACATAATTATAATCATTTTTAGGCTTTGTGCTTTAATCTATTTATTTAAGATTTCATTGTTAAGTTTCCATTTGGTTTTGTGTCTTTTAATTGTGTTTCTTTTTCTCTATTTTATGCAAGTAAGCATCTAGAGATATAAAACTTCCCCTAACAACTGCTTTGGCTGCATCCCATAAATTTTGGTATGTTTTTGTGTGATTATCATCATCCTTTTTTTTTGCACTGAGGCAATCAGGATTAAGTAACTTGCCTAGAGTCACACAGCTAGAAAGTGTTAAGTGTCTGAGGCCAGATTTGAACTCAGGTCCTCCTGACTCCAGGCGGGGCTGGTGCTCTATCTACTATGCCACCTAGCTGCCCCTACTGTCATTCTGTTGGATGAAATTATTGATTGTATCTATGATTTGTTGTTTCACCCTTTCATTCTTTAGGATTAGAGTATTTAGTTTCCAATGAATTTTCGGCTATTTTCCCCTGAAACATGTAATTTTTATTGCATCATTCTCTGAAAAGATAAATTTACTATTTCTGCCTTTCTGCATTTGATTTTGAGGTTTTTATGCTCTAACACATAGTCAATTTTTGTGTAGGTTCCATGTACTACCAAAAAAGGGATATTGTTTTTTGTCTCCATTCAATTTTCTCCAAAGGTCTATCATACCTAACTTTTCTAAAATTCTATTTACCTCATTAATTTCTTTCTTATTTATTTTGTGGTTTGATTTATCTAGTTCTGAGAGAGCAAAGTTGAGATCCTCCACTTTTTTGTTTTGTTGTCTAATTCTTGTAACTCTCAACTTCTCCTCTAGGAATTTGGATGCTATACCATTTGGTCCATATATGTTTAGTATTGATATTACTTCATTATCTGTGGCATCCTTTAGCAACGCGTAGTTTTTTTCCTTTTCTTTTTAAATTAGATTTTTACTTTTGCTTGATCTGAGATCAGGATTACTACTACTGCTTTTTTTTTTTTTTTACTTCAGCCAAAGCATAATAAATTTTGCTTTTACCTTTACTCTGCACATACTACTCTGCTTTAAATGTGTTTCTTGTAAATAACATATTGTAGGATTCTAGCTTTTAATCCAATCTGCTACCTGATTTCATTCTATCTAAAAGTTCATCCCCTTCACATTCACAGTTAAAATTATTAACTCTGTATTTCCTGTCATCTTATTTTCCCCAAGTTATACTTTTCTCTTTCCTTTTCCCCTTCCCCTCCTCACCAAATGCTTCTGACCACCATCTCCCTCAATCTGCCCCTCTTCCTTTGTTATCCCTTACCCTTTCTACTTCTGTTGTCTCTTCTAATATCTCCTCCTGACCTTTCCCCTTTTTCCTCCTACTTTCCTATAGAATGAAGCAAGTTTCTATATTAAACTAAATATGTTTGATATTCTCTCTTTGAGTCAGATCTGGTGAGATTAAGGTTTACACAATGTTCATTCCCTTCCCTTCTTTCCCTCAAATTTAATGTCTTTTTTTCCTCTTTATATATATTTACTCCATTTTGACTCTCCTTCCTTATTCTTATAGTACAATCCCTTTTCCACCCCTAGTTTCTTTTTCATATCACAATAAAGTCAAATTAGAACCACACCATCTAAGTATACACCTAACAAAGATACAGTTCTCATGAATTAAACATATCATCTTCCCATATAGGGATGTAAATATTTTAACTTTTAAAAAATATAGTTTCTTTTCCTCCCCTTTTTACCTTTTATACTTCTCTTGAATTCTGTATCTGAAGATCAAATTTTCAGTTCAATTCTGGTCTTTTCATCAAAAATAAATGAAAATCCTCTATTTCAATAAATGTCCATCTTTCCCCTGAAAGATAATGCTTAATTTTCCTGGATAGTTGATTCTTAGCTGCAGTACAAGTTCCTTTGTCCTCCAGAATATCATATTTGAGGCCCTTCAATCCTTTAAAGTAGAAGCTGCTAGGTCCTGAGCAATCCTAATTGTGGCTCCTCGATATTTGCATTATTTCTTTTTGGCTGCTTGTATTTTCTTCTTGATCTGATAATTCTGGAATTTAGCTACAAAATTTCTTGAAGTTTTTATTTTGGGGTCTCTTTCAGGAAGTGACTGGTAAGTTCTTCCTTTTTTCCTGAAGCAATTTGGGTTAAGTCACTTGCCCAGGGTCCCACAGCTAAGAAGTGTTACATATCTGAGGCCAGATTTGAACTCAGGTATTCCTGACTTCAGGGCTACTATTCTACCTACTATGCCACCTAGCTGCCCTAGTGAGTTCTTTTAATGGCTATTTTTACCCTCTGGTACTAGGACAGCAGGGCAGTTTTCCTTTATTTAAGCTGTGGGACAAGGAAGTTGGTCCTTTTTTACAGGGAGCTCTGCTAGGAATAGTAATTAAGAGTGTGCAAGAGATCAGAGAGTAGGATATAAAGATCCTGAGCTTGCATACAACTACTCTTGAGCATTCTATCATGCATTTAAACCATCGTTCTATGATATGATGGCCAGAGATCTCTGAAGACCTCAGATAGAGGTAAGCTTAGTAAAATTGGTTTAAGCACTGCCAGAGACAGTGACCAGAGATTTCTCTGAGGGCCTGGGAATTAGGAGAGACTGGCAATAGTGAATGCAGAGTGGGCATTAACAAGGGTATTCACAAGAGTACTGAATGCCTTGTGGGCATTCATAGTAGCAGCCCAAATGTGAGGGCAGTGCTGTAAATTGCCAGACCCCATTAATTGGGAAGACACCATAGTTCCCCACCTGGGAGAAAAGGCAGAGAAGCATTATGGATCTAGCTATGACCAAACCTGAGAGTACATTTGTAAATGCGGCTCAAGCTTGTGAGTTAGAAAATCGAATGGGTAATTCTTTAACAAAAAACATGCCAGATGTTTTGGGAGCAAGAGGATTGCTCCCAAACTCCAAGGCATATATACTTTTCATTAGCACATTTACCAGGGTACACGCCCTTAGATAATCAAGATAGCAAAGAAAACTACCTCCCATGTCCCTTAAGTACAGCTCTGCAAGAAGGGATGGGTGAGGGGATTAAGCAGATAGAACAAAAGATTCAATAACTTCACCTGCCAGCAGAATCAGAAGACAGATCAAAGATTAGCTTACAACAATTAGAACAAGAAGTGCAACAGCTCCAGCTAAAGGCTGAGGCAGAGAACAGAAAAAGGATTATTTTAGGGCAGAGTACAAGGAAAGCAAGAGCTCTGCCTACAGTCTGAGCTGGAGAAGAGACAAAAGATTACTTTGCAAAGACTAGTTGCTTTTTCTATTGAGCACAGGAAGAGCCACTTCTGTACAGCTTTACAGGAAGCTTTAATAAGGACAGCTGCTGAGGGGGAGGATGTAATGCTATGGGATTCCAATTGGGGCCTCCAGGCTTACCCAGTAGAAGAGGATAGGGTCAGAGGCAGGACACATGTCCCAATCCCATTTAAAATGTTGAAGGAAGTGAAACAAGCTTGTGTTAATTATGGTCCAAATACTCCATATACCATACAAATGTTACAACTGATATCAAGTAGGTATGCCCTTACTCTGAATGATTGGAAATCTATGGCATCTGCTTGTTTTATTCCTGGCCAATCAGTAGTACAGATATCAGAATTTACTAAATCAGCTTGGAAATAAGCTGTGGCCAATAATCATTAGGATTCAGAAGAATCTGTGCTTGTAATTACTGACAATGGTCGCTATTCCACAACTCAGGCTCAGATTTTATGATGTGACTGTATTTCCACCTATTGCACAGTGTGCTACAGGCTTGGGAGAGAATAGATGGAGGGGCTGGTACAGCAACATCTTCAATAAAACAAGGCTCTCAAGAACCTATTCAAGATTATGTGTCCTGATTAAGAACAGCAGTTGACAGTTATAGGGAAAGATGGTGCTTCTGACCTTCTTTTCAGGCAGTTATAAGAGGGAATGAATAAAGAGTGTAGCCATATAATGGCTGGACTTTCTAAAGAAGTTCCTATCTCTGAAATTATAGATAAATGTTATGAAGCAGATTATGAAGCTGTTAATTCAGATGCAATGGCCTCAGCTATAGTCCAAGGAATGAACAAGAAAGATGAGGAAAAGAAATGTTATAACTGTGGCAGAAAAGGACATTTCCATGCCCAATGCCATAAGCAGGACCAGGATGAGAAATAATTCTACAGTTCAGGGATGGCCCCAAGAGGGCCCCAAATGCATATCAGATAGATAGGGAGCCTATCCTGAGAGGAGCTACAGGGTTCAAAGAGAATTATCAGGCCCTGATGAGGAATATGGACAGCACTTGGTGAATGTAGTTGAGGGTTTTGATATCAACCCATGGACCACTGTACATGTTGAGGGATAACCCAAGGCTGGAGATAGATTAGTGATTGGACTCTCAGACTATGTCCCTGTAATTGTACATACAATAATATAACCCATGGAACCATTTATCTTGGTTACCTATCCTCACCCATATCCTGTGAACTTAAAGGGAGATCATCCAATTGCCAAAGCACTCCCATTATATTCCTTTGGTGAGGTGAATTTTACTCAAATGATTGGAAGAGAAAAACCCTTGTGTACTATTTACACAAATCGGGGAGTGATTGATACAGGGACTGAAAACTTGATTGGCCTCTTGAATGGCCGCTTCAAACCCAAACAGTAACAGTTAATGGAGTAGGTAGCATGCAACATGTTTCCCAGTGTAGTAGGAGACTTCATTGGAAATTTGAGAATCAGAAGGGTGTCTTTAGGCCTCTTGTCATCGCAGGGCTTAGAACCTCCTTGTGGGGAAGAGATTTACTAAAATCCCTTTGAACAATATTACACATTGAGGAAAACTAATGGGGGCCTCTGAGAAGGTCCTGGCAGTGCCACTCTTAAGATGGAAACATGACCATCTGATCAGTGGTCCCTCTCAAAGGAAAAACTCACTTCCTTGAGATCCATCATTATTGAACAAGAGAAACTAGGTCATATTGTGCCTTCCTTTAGGACTTAAAACTCACCTGTTTTTGTAATTAGGAAAAAGAACAAATCATGGTGCATGTTAATTGATTTGAGAGCTGTGAATGCTGCCATGCAACCCATGGGTGCCCCTACAACCATACTTCCCATCTCCTAATATGATTCCTAAAGAATATCATATGATGGTTATTGACATAAAGGATTGCTTTTACTCTATTCTCTTACACTCTACTGATAGGGAGAAGTTTGCCTTTTCTGTTCTAGCTACAAGCTCCTAGTGCCAGTGAAAAGTATTACCACAAGGGATGGTTAACAGTCCCACCCTTTGTCAATGGTACGTGGACAAGGTTCTTGCTCTAGCCAGAAGTTTATACTCAAATGTCTATATACTTCATTACATGGAGTATATACTGCTGGCCACTAAGAAAGAGTCACAGTTGCAAAGTATTGTGCAACACATTATTTGAATATTAGCTCAGCAGAACCTTGTAGTGGCACCTACACTACAGGCTAAGCCTGTATAAAATACAGACTAAGCCTCCATTTCTCTAACTTGGGCACATTCTTCAAGATCTTACTGTGTCTAAGGTACCTCATAAGGTGGATGAGGGTAAATATAAAACTCTTCATGACTTTCAACAGCTGGTGGGGAGTTTTACAATGACTATGGTCCACTCATCCGATTCCCCCTTCTGTTATGCACCCTTTTAATGATATTTTAAAAGGCTCTTCTGCTCTGACATCACCACAATCATGGTCTGCAGAGGCCCGTGCAGCATTACAATATATTCCTTTGCTGTGCGCTTGTCCTATGTCTAGAATTAATCCTTCACAGCCCTTGGTGTTGTCAGCATTTGTTGATAAGTCCTTTTTCGCTGCATTGCACCAAGGCGAGCACCCCATAGAATGGTTGTATCCTACTAGACCTTCACACATTCTGACCAATAAGATTGAGAGACTTGGTTCCTTTTTGTGGCAATGTTGCCAATGGGCCATACTTATCTCAGGATGGCCTCCTCAATTGGCTCTTGGTATACCAGCACAGCAAGTGCTTGCTATTGCCCATGATAACTTAATGTGGACCATCCTGTTACAATTTGTCCCTTGGCCCCTTTGCATACTTCTCAGCCTCTTAGGCCGTTGTATAGGAGTTTAAGGTAAGCATCACTGCTGAATCTCTTTCCTCAGAACCAGTGCAAGGCCCTAATGTTTTTATTGATGCTACCAAAGATCACAGGGCCACAATATACAGGGGGGACACTCAAGAGACATATGTCCTTGACACCCACTATGATTCCACACAGAAAAATGAGTTATATGCCATTATACACACCATGCAATGGTATAAAGAGGCTTTTAATATCATTATGGACAGTCTTTATGTCAAGCTATCCAACAGTTACCACATGCATATAGGGATGACAAGCACTCTACCATCACTGATCTTCATCAGGCTCAGGGAGCACTGAACAGCAGAGCCACACCTCTTTTCATCATGCATGTTAGGTCTCATATTGATGGCACTGGACCCATATTTGAGGGCAATAGGATAGCTGATGGCCTCCTTTATCCTTTGCGTGGCATCTATTCCTCTGCCCATAAGGCACATGCTTCGTTTCACTTATCTGCCTGCTCATTGCGGAGGCTGTATAGCATCTCTAAAGCAGATGTTGCAGCTATTGTTCGTTTGTATTTCTTTTCATCCTACTCCATGAAATACTGCAATGAATCCTTGTAGTGAGTCATCCAATGCTCTATTACAAATGGATGTGACTCATGTTAAAAGGCAGTGCATCCATGTAACTGTGGATACACACTCTTAATTCCTCATGGCTTCACTCCAATCAGAAGAATCAGTTAGGCATGTGATCAGCCATCTTTATCATTGCTTTTCCATTGCAGGAGTTCCATGTGCACTTAAGACAGATAATGGACCAGCTTATACATCTTCTGCCTTTTAGTCCATCTTCACTGAATTTGGCATTGCCCATTCCACTGGCATCCCATATAACCTTATGGGACAAACCATCCTTGAATGGGTTAATTGTACTCTCAAGAAGCTCTTGTCTAAGCAAGAAAAAGGGGTATTAAGGTTTACAAGACTCTCTACCCAACTCACGCAGGCTCTCTTAGATGCAGTAATATATACATATAATTACTTACAATTTTCACATTCCTTGGATCTTACCCCAACAATGTGCTTCTGGCACATGCAGAAAGCATGCCTAACTAACAGACTGGCCAACAAGGATAAGAGCCTTCTTTCCACAGTGATGTGGAAGGGCTTAGATGGCATCTGGAAGGGCCCGGGTTGGGTCAAGGCTTGGGGTCTCGGGTACACTCTTGTCATTCCAGATGCAGACCCAACAGCAGAGGAATGGATCTCAACCAGAAACATTCGTGACCTGGGGAACAAGAAGAAAAGGATCAGACAACAGCCTAGAGGGATCAGCCAGATGTCAGCAGCCCTTCAGACACTGATGGCAGCCACATCCCTTCTGACTGTGACACCAAAAACAGCAGACACAGCACCAGTGTAGCAACTGAATTGGATTGTCTTGGGTGATGTGCAATATAAACAGATTGATCACTGGAAAATGGGCTTGTGCGCTTCTCCCATGGCTACTCGCTGTTCATATGGTAGCCTGGGAAGAAGCTTTACCCTGTTTTCCACTTATAGACAATACCTCTAAATTAGTGGGTGAAAAACCAACACACCCACCTGCCAAAGTTAGTGAGGCAATGGACATGACTTTTCTTGTATACACCTTCCTCTGTGCCTTTCCTTACCAAAAGATATAAACTGAAATTACAGACTTATGACATCCTACCTCATTGACATTCTACCTCTTTGAGCATGACTTTATTGAATGGGTTGAACACCATGTTATTGATGCTTGATTTTAGCCATTATTGGGCCTAGTTCTTACTGTCATACTTTTATTTGTTATTCTGTTATATATATATACTCTGTAATCTCATTGATCAAGCAAGCTGTTGTTGATGCTAAAGTTAGCTTGATGTGATGAGCAGTCCTGCTTTATAAGAAAGGAGAATTTAAGGGTCAGAGGAGGAGTCGGGCATTGTGCAATCAAAAAGTAAATAGAGGCATATAGCCTGAGACTCCAGATGTGATTTTCTGTGAATAAACAGGGACCACCTTGTGGGCAGGAAATCTGGTCTCATTGAGATTTCATCATCAATGAGAGGCATCTCCTTCTTTGATTGGCTATGTGTATGACCTCATAGACCCAATTTAAGCTGTGGGGACATGGAAGTTGGTCCTTTTTTTACTGGGAGCTCGGCTAGGAAAAGTAACTAAGAGTGGAGGTCAGAGGATAGGATGTAAACACTTGAATAAAGATCCTGAGCTTTCATACAACTCCTCTTGAGCATTCTATCATGCATTTAAACCATTGTTCTATGAAATGATGGGCAGAGATCTCTGAAGACCTCAGAGAGAGGTAAGCTTGGTAAAATTGGTTTAAGCACTGCAAAAGACAGTGACCAGAGATTTCTCTGAGGGCCTGGGAATTAGGAAAGACTGGCAATAATAAATGCAGAGTGGGCATTAACAAGGGTATTCATAAATGCAGTGAATGCCTTGTGGGCATTCACACCATATCACTATAATATTTATTCTTTCATGAATTTTTAACCAGAGTTGATCGCCATGTGTTATCAACATCTACTTTTCTAAGGGCATATAGACCACTATGATCCAAATGACTGATGCTTTTATTAATTATTCACTTGTCATAATTAATAAAATATGTAATTACCTAGACATCATCTCTCAAATTTTTCATTTGTCACAAACCCAAATATACAACTCCTAAGCTTATATACAAAAAAAAGAAAAAGAAAAAAGTTAGAAAAGGTTGATAGTGATCTTCTATGTACAAAAATATTTATAGCAGCTCTTTTTTTATGGTGGCAAAAAAGAAAGAAAGCTAATGGTATGTACACTAATTGAAGAATTGCAAAATAAGTTGTAAATGAATGTGACGAAGTATGTTGTAAAAAATGAAGATACAGATTCTTCCAAAAAGATCAAGTTAAAAAATGACAAGATTTGTAAAGCCTAGTGCTAATTCACTAATGAAATGAGTAGAATCAAAGAATAGTCTATCCTATAACATCAATATAAGAATGAACAATTTTGAGGACTTTTATAAACTGATAAAGAAGGAAATAAAGAAAATGGACAAAGAAAATAATTGAAGGAGTAACAATACAAACAAAATCTGATAGTTGTGAGACTATCTCAGACTTGTTTTAATTTGTACTTCTCTAATCAATAGTGATTTAGAGCGTTTTTTCATGTGACTACATATGATTTTAATTTCTTCACCTGAAAACTGTCTTTTCATATCCTTTGACCATTTGTAATTAGGGAATGGTTCATATTCTTATAAATTTGAGTCAGATTGACCAAGATGACAAAAAATGAAAATGCCAAATGTTGGAGAAGATGGAGAAAAATTGGGCCTTTGTTGATTTATCTATTGTTTGTTGTTTAGTCATTTTTCAATAGTATCCAACTCTGTGACTTCATATGGCATTTTCTCAGCAAAAATGCTGATGTGGTTTGCCATTTCCTTCCCTACTCATTTTATAGATGTACAACAGAGGCAAACAGGAAAGTGACTTGCTCAGAGTCACTCTCTTTCTCTTGAATTTAACTGAGCACTTCATTATTCTTATAACATCTAAAAGTATTTAAAAATCCACGAAAGCTTTCAGACCTATTTAAAGGCAGGGGGATGGTATCAGACTAATGATAGAAATGTACAGAACATTTTGTTATGCAGCTGTTGATTCATTCTCTTTGCAGCTGTCCAGCACTGGACATGGGGGATTTGGTGGAGAGAAGCTGTCCAGTAAAACAATTAAACAGAAACATGGGCAATAGTCCAGGGAGAGAGAACTAGTTGGAACTTTGAGTATAAAATCATAAATATAAAATCTACAAAAATTAAAGACACAGCTAACAAGTAGCTAAAGAACTAGCTTTCTATTGTGGAAAGATCTAGATTCAAGTCTCATCATTTACCTGTGCTATGATATTGGGCAAGTCACTTAACTCAGTAGCCTAACAACCCAGTATCCTAATAACTCTTTAAGATGCAGAGTAATTGTGGTCCTGTATTGATAAAAGGAGATTTCTTCCCAGTCCCCTACAATAATGAAATCAAATCTTGTCATCAAAAAAATCAACCAAACTTTTCATGGGCCCTAAAATCATGGAGCTATATGTTTATATGGATCATTCAATTCTTGACTAGAAAAGGATTTATTTGAAAGAAAAAGTATCCTAAAAGTAAATGGGTATTCAGAATGAATTGATGAAAAGACAAAACAATTGATGAAAAGACAAAGAAAATGAAGTTCAATCACCTGGGTTCAAAACTTTGGTTTTTCCCAGAATGAGTCACTTACCTCCTCCAGTAAATTCAATTTTTCTATTTGTAAAATGAAAGATTTAAATTAGAGATTACTCCTAAGGGCTCTTTTAGCGTCTAAGAATGTGTGAAATATTAAGTAATTTCTACTCGGCTGTTATAGGAAACTGGTATGATTACTCCAGTTTTCTGTTTTGCTCTGTTTTCCTCCCCTAACCTTAGGTGGTATAGTGAATGGAGCTCTGGACGTAAGAGTCTGTAAAATACCTCAGACACAAACTGTGTGACCCTAGGGAAGTGATTTAATCTCTGCCTACCTCAGTTTCCTCAACTATTAAAATGGGAATAATAATAATAATAGCACCTATTGTAATGGGTTATTGTAAGGATTAAATTAGATAATTGTAAATTCCATTGTATCAGGCACAATGAAATTTACAAATATTATCTAATTTAATAGACACTATATAAATATTAATCCCTTCCTTTCTCAAGGCTTAAGATGTGGATATGACAACCTTGATGCTTTTTCAGTAAAATGCATTATAGAAGCCAAAACAAAGATGTAAAGAACTCAACATTCAAGAGGTTATGAATCAATCTACAGGGAACCAGAGATCATTAGAAGTTAGTTTAGAGCAACTCATGGTTAAAATAACTCAGTCTAAATTTCATCAGTCTAAATTTCACAATTGTAGTTTTTTCTTGTTTGGACAGGAATTGACTTCAGAGTCTTGCTTGGAAAAAAAAATGTGACCTAATTAAAGGGGTTGTTAAATTTCTTCTAAGACCAATGTTTCATATCCTCACAAGTTTTCTGACATGTATTCTTTGACAATGGGTATTTGTTTTCTACTATAGCAACAATTATGATAGAATGGGTTGATAATTATGGAATTTGTAGACAGTGAGGAGCCATGAAGGTTTGGAAGTAGGCCAAATGATATGATCACAGATAATGATAGAATAGAAATTCCTGACTCTGGCATTCAAATCCCTTGACAATTTTATATTTCTTTCATTTATGTAATCAACTTTTCTGGATGATCTTGCAATGGAACAGATCCCTCCCTCTTCATCACTTCCTTCATTGTCACTATCCTGTCTCTCTTTCTCTGTATGTCTTTTCTGTCTGTCTGTTTCTCTGTCTTTCTCTGTTTTGTATGTTTTTCTTTCTCCCTTTCATCTTGTAAGTGGAGAAAGACACACACATTGAAACCACATATGATACAAACATGATGAGAAGGAACAATTATGCCTAAGACATAATAGGGATGCAGGGACATGAATGTCCTTGATCCACTCCAACCAACCTTGACTTCCTAGTTTCCACAAGTTTCTCCTGTTTACTGCTGTTTCACTCCCTGGCTATAATCATCACAGGCCCCCAGTTTTGTGCTCAATTGACAACCTGGCCTTGGGTGTTCCTAGCCACTTTTAGAAATAACCAGAGTCCTTTACATGCCTTTGATCCCCGTAGCAATCTCATTTTGGGGGTCTGGCATCTCTCAAGTAAGAGCCATTCTCCAGGAACCAGTCCTTTGGTTCCTTTCATCACCTGTAACCAAGTTGTATCCCCTTCCTTGGCCACTGCCAATTTATTTCTGTATCAAGATATCATTGTTGATGAAGTGGTAGGATAAGGGACTATGGGGGAGAGACCAAGAGAAAGGCAAAAATAACTTAAAGGTGAGGGAGCCAACCTAGGATTCAGAAATATCGATGTTTAAATCCTACCTTTGACACATAATGATTGTTTGAACTTAGGCAAATCACTTTATTTCTCAGTCTCTAAGACTAGAAGCTCCAGAGTATGTCAATCAGCATTGCAAAAAATTCCTATATCTCTGAAATCATAGAATACTATACTCTCCTTTTACTTTCTCCAATAATTGGAGGCACAGAGAAATAGCTTAGAAAGACCTGGCTCCAAGGGTCACAGTTTAGCCAGGTATAAGTCACAGGAAGCTGATGCAAAGGTATGATGTGATGGAAAGAACAGTAGATGGGGAGTGAAAGAAATTGTATTCCAACAGCTGTTCTAATTCTTAATAATTGTGTAACTTTAGCCAAATCATTGTCTCTCCTTAAGTTCCATGGGGCAGCCAGAGGAGCTCTAAATTCTGTGTTACTCTGGCCCTTCTGTTCTTTATCTGGTAAGACAAGGAGCTGGATTCATTCGTGAAACTGAATTCTCATTGGTTCTTGACATTCTACATCATTCCTTCTCCATGGAAGAGACTGGGAAAAATGAAGCCTGAGTATAGGAAAGGTTTGCTTAAAGTAGGACAGCTAATTAATCACAAAGCATAACTGAGACCAGAGTACTCTGAATTTCAGTCCAGTATTTCTTCTTCTAAAGTACATTGTTTTTCATAATATAATAGTAAAAGTTAATATTAATATTGCTCTTAAGATTTGTCAATCAATTAATAAATGTTTATTAAACCAAACAATCTTACAATATTATTTCATTTAATTCTCATAACTCTGTGAAGTTGGTAATATCATTTCTAAGAAACTAAGGAAATTGAAACTGAGAGAGTTTGCCAGTGGTCACAGGGTTAGAAAGTCTTTTTCAGGATTAGAACTCAGATGTTTCTGACTCCATGCTTTATCCTAGTGATGTCAAATAGAAATGTGGCCACTAAAGTATACATAAAGGATCCCTGTTGACCACATAGTTTATCTATATTCTGTTGTATTTTTATTTATTTTGTTAAATATTTCCCAATTATATTTAATCTGGTTTAATGACGGGGGGGGGGGGTGTCCCTGGCCTGTGTTTAATACTTCTGCTTATATCATCTCATTGCCCCAAATGTTTAGTCATACTTCACAAAGTAAAATAGTAAACCATAACTTCTTGAAGAAAGCAAAATTTCAATTGTCTTAACTGAAAGGCTTCCTGGACAAAAGGAATAGACAGCCTGAGCACATTCACAATAATAGGATAAATGTGGCAAGATAAAGAGAAAGTTACCTCGCTGAAGTAGAAGACTTGTACTGAGATGTTAGAGAAATATGGGTAGGTGACTTAATGAAGATCCCTGACTCCTTTGGCATCTAAAGATGGACTTGATACTCATCTATTTTCTAACACAAATAAGCATCAAGGATTCTATCAGTGATCTTTAGGAATCTGCCTATATCGGAATGAAAATCACAAACCCTAGATGCTTTTCTGTTCATAATATTCATTCTTGAAGTCTCCAGGAAGTTAATTGGGTGACATGTTTGAACAACTTTTTTTATATATTGTACATGTCTCCATCCACTCTTTTTTATTTTTAATATTTCTGAGAAATTTTTCTGCTAAAGAAGTATTCAAGATCTGGTAGCTTTTACAATAAAGGATCATAAAGCTGGAATACCATACTCCAGAAGGCAAAGGACCTGGGATTACAACCAAGAATTAACTATTCAGTGAGATTGAGTATCATTTTTTAGGGGAAGAGATGGATCTTCAATGAAGTCAAAGACTTTCATCATTTCTTTTGAAAAAATAATAACTAAGCAGAAAATATGATCTTCAAATTAGGAGAAGTATAGGAAGGGAAACAGGGAAAATATATATTATTTAAAGGTTAAACTGTTTATATCCCTATATGGGAAAATGATATCTTGAAAATTGTATCTGAGGAATGTTATTGTGGCAGTTAGAGTGTATATACCTGGATGGAAGGTGTGGATATGAATGAACACTGATGTGATGATAGCAAAAAAAGGATATTAGGGGGAAAAATTGTTATACTAGAAGAGGAAAGGGGAAGTATAATGGGACAAAATTAGAACACATGAAGTGCCATAAAGACCTATTACAATAGGGGGAAAGAAGAGAAGGAAATGAGCATTGTCTGAAGCTTCATCTTATCAGTTTTGGCTCAAAGAGGGAATAAAATAATCAGTTGGGTATAGAAAAATTACTTACTCTCTAAGGAAGTAGGAGGAGAAAAGGGAAAGAAAAGGGAGGGGGTGCATAGAACAGAGGGCAGAAACACTAGGAGAAAGGGGTAAGAGAATGGAGGAAGAGTGATGGAAGAGAAGACAGGTTGAAAGTGGGTAAGTTAGACACAAAATTCTATTATGGAGGGACAAGGTAGAAAGAGAACAATAGTATATAGAGAGAAGAAAAAGGATGGAGAGAAATACAGAGCTGGTAATTATAACCATGGATGTGAATGGGATATACTCTCATAAAAGAGAAGTGAATAGTAGAGTGGATTAAAAGCCAGAATCCTTTTTTTTTTTTAAATCTACTAAAGAAGTTAGAACACTATACCTGGAGTCAGGAAGACTTGAGTTCAAATATCATCTCAAATGTAGTTTTTAAATGACCTTGGATAAATCAATTAACCTCTAAGAATCAATTTCCTCATCTGAAAAATGAGGAAGATAATAGCACCCAATTTACAAGCTTGTCATGATGATCAAATGAGATAATGTATACAAAACATTTTATAAACTATAGATCAAAACAAAGTAGGGACTAGAGTTATGATTTCCTAGAATAGGGAACTCCTAGAAGAGGGAATTCCTTCTAGTAATGCAGGTGATTACCTTCTTTACAATTTATAGCTTAGATACTTATTTATAACACTGAGAGGGTAATTAAATTTTCCAGGATTACACAGCCAGTGTGTGTTAGAAACAATACTGGAAGCCAGGTTTTCCTAGCTCCAAGACCAGTCAGCAATCTGTCACACTACACTGCCCCTTTTGCCATTTTGACTGAGAACAAGAAAAATGGTGAAATATTTATAAATAATGATGAATTGCATTTTAGTCAATAATAAATAAATTTCCCAAAATTTAGTTCCCTGGACTTGTAGACACAGTCAATTTGTAGTTATTACACAAGCATTTCTCTCTTTGGTCTTAGCAATTTAATATTTCAAAATACATGAGTATTTTTCATAAGCACATGACTATAGGCTTAGAATGGAAAGGAAATCTGCCTTCTCTTTCCCAATTCTGGAATTCTGAGATAGTCTTTGAAAATAAGAGGGAAAAATCTAGGAACTATCACTCTGCCTACAGAAGTCTGTCAAATTAATATTTTTACATAATATACAAAATATGCACCTAGGTCAGATTTTCCAAGAGAAAAAAATTGTTGAAACTCTAGAAGAAACACTTGCTATAAGAGTGACCCTCAGCAAATCATTTTTCTTCTCTGAGTATCACTTTTCCCCAAAATGGGGTAGTGATACTTACAGTGCCTGCTTTACAGGGTTGTTATGAGAAAAGTGCATTATAAATATTAAAATGCTATAAAAGTGTGAATATTTTTACATTCATGTATTTCACAAAGAAGAGAGTAGCATAGAAGAAAGTAATATGAACAATACCAAGGAAATAGTGCAAAATATAAATTCAGTTTACTTATGGAGTACTTTCTGTACAATCAGCCACTTGTTTGGTATTTTGGAACATGCAAAAGAAAAAAGATTTAGTTTCTTCTTTCCAGTATTCTAGTAGAGAAAATAACACTCACCTAGGAGGCAAATGGAGATCAGTAGAAGACAAAACAAAATCAAGAGTTCAATTATATGTGAGTCTGATAGAATTAGAGGGAAACCAGGTTGAAATCATAGGTTTTGACAGGTTAATGAATTTAGAGGACACATAATTTGTTTTATTTTTTTTTCTTCAATAGTATTTTGTTTCCAAATACATGTAAAATAGTTTTCAACATTTATTTTTGTAAGATTTTGTGTTCCAATTTTTTTCCTCTTCCTCTTTTATCTCCTCTCCCTCAAGAAAGCAAGCAGTTTGATAGAGGTCATACATGTACAGTAATTTTAAACATATTTTCATGCTGTGCAAGAAAAATCAGACTAAAAGCAAAGAAAAAGAGGAAGAAAAAATAAACAACAATAACAACAAAAGGCACAAATACTATATGCTTTGATCTACATTCAGTCTCCTCTCTCTGGATGTGAATGGCGTTTTCCATCCCAATTCTGCTGGAATTAGAGGACACATAATTTAGAGAGTTTAGAAAGTTTAATGTGTATTCTTCAGCAGCATAGAAACAACAGAGGTATTCCCCTAAGAAAAATAATAAAACAGAAAGTTGCTAGATGATACATTGATGTGTTTGTTCTGGTAAATGTCTAACAACAGCTAGAGGTAGGGTGGAGAGAAAGTGTTCGTGCCATATTTTTAAGTTTAATTTGCATTATTAACATTTCTCCTTATTAACTTATTATTATCACTCACTTATTATTAACTTAATTTCTTTTTATTAAGTTCTCTCTTATATCTAGACAATTAAAAGAAATCCACAATAAATATTAGTGTTTGAGAGAGAAAAATTCACACTGAATTTTTTAACAAGATGCTCTCAAAAGCTGGTTCAAGTTGATTCTACTGACCACAATTCACCTTCCTGCACCTTCTATAGTGGTCCCATAATGTGGCCATTGGTGACAACTTGTGCTTCCTATCCCCCTCGCTGGGGCTGTGCTTCAGGTTACTTGTCCTGTTACCCTCTCCTGGGCTCAGTTTGTGGTCTATGCCCCAGTTTGTGAAGAATTGTGAAGAAAAATTAAAAAAAAAATTAGAGTACAATCCTGTGAATAGAATGAAGTTTTAGAAGACATAAAGGAATGTATCTGTTCTTCATTTCCATTGCTTCATAGGCAGGAGTGAACGATAAATCATTGACATTAGGGATTCATTGTTGAAATCTCCACATTGTGTTGTTAATCTGTTTTAAGAGTGATCTGAATCCCATCTCTGACAACCAAAGTCCCAAAAGTTCTCTGGAACTCACCTGTTTCTCTTGGGCACATACCTATTGCCTTAAAAACTCAAGATAAAGTCACAAAAAGAATCTAGCATTGGGCCTCAGAAACTGAATCAACTCTATTCCTCTTATATGACATTCTCTTTAAGCTCTTTGGTATTCTAGGCAGGATTGCCTAGAAACAGAATTATGAAATAGAAGTTTGTATTCTATATAAGTCTTCTACACCAAACTTTCTAGCCCCAAACAGGCTCTGCTTGAAGGATTTGACAAATTAATTCACATATAAAGTAGAAATGACTGATAAGGCTTAAGTATGAATCTCCCCAAGGTACCTGCATTTTAAAAAGAACAATTCATGAAGAGATTTCAGTCACCTTTAATCTGAAGGGATTTATAAGAGAGATCTTGGTATTTCAGCAGCAGCCATGTTTTTCCTATGGGTAAAGCCAACCTTGGATGTTGGAGTATTCTGAATGTAGTTCCAGCAAGAATGTTTGGAGGTCATGGGAGATGATGGGGTAGAAGGAGTTCAAAGCCATGATAGGGGTACACTTTAGGTAAGGTAAGACCACCAGTGCAGACTTCATTGGGTCATAGAGAGCTGGAGGAGATTTTAGACCTCATCTAGGCCAACTTCCTCACTTTGTGGATGAAAAAACCATCTTGGATGAATTAGGCATCTTAGTGATACAGGTAGTAAGTTGCAGAGCTGGAATTTGAAATTCCATCTTCTGTTATAGGGTTCTCACCAAGATGCACCCTGTGTTCTAATCTCCTTTGAAAAACTGTCTGCCAGTCTGGTCATGAAAAGCTATTCAGTTTGTTATCCTGAGCACATTTAGCACACATTTAGGGTTCATTCAAGTCTTCCATGCTTGTGGCCTTGACTATTTCTGTCCCTTGGGAAATCATTGTCTTTAGGAGGAAATGGAATCCATGTGTGAATAAAAAAAAAAAAAAAAAAAAAAAAGCTTAATACATCAAAAGCAAAAAAAAAAAAAAAAAAAAAAAAAAATCTTTGGAGTCCTTTTAAAATCTCCCCGTTCTTAAAAACAGGAAGTATCATTTTTGCCAAGATTAGACTAAAATGTGGGCTTGGAGAATTATTATATTTGAGTGGGTTCAGAGCTTGGGGCTCTGTCACATCCCTTGCAAGCCAGTCTGAGGCTGGAACTTTGCTGCCCACTTCAGAAGCTCCCTTGGCCTTTGAGGCTTCCTCCTCAATGCAGCTTACAATTTTCAGCTGCCCAGATTTTCACACCTGCCTCTGTTTTCCTAGGGGGCCAGAGAGACAGACACACAGACACACAGAGAAAAACAGAGAGAGAGAGAGAGAGAGTGAGAGAGAGAGAGAGAGAGAGAGAGAGAGAGAGAAACCCTAAAAGTGGTGACACATCAGACCAATGCCACCAGGATGTTGCTTCTAAAGGGGGAATGCTGGTGTTGATTTCAAGGGCCAGTCCAAGACAAAATTGTGAAATAAATGGTCTGTTGTCAGGGTCTCTTGTGTCCCCCATTCTCCTTACTTAGTGATTTCTTATCCAAAGAAGTGTCCATTCTCCCTGGTCATCAATTAACTCACTCACCATGCCCTCTATGGCTAAATCTCAGCTGTCTCTTATGAAACAAAATATAAAGACTTTGCAATTAACTACTTCATACTTATTTACAACTTTACCTCTTATATTTATTCTACATATACTGATATACATACTTGTCTCCTCATTAGAACATAAGGCCCTCAGAAGCAGAGAATTAATTAATTTATGTCATTTTTATCCCCAGTATCTTGCACTGTGTCTGGCACATGGTAAGGCTTAATAAATATTTTTAATTGATGCAAACCAGCTAATGGTTATTTGTACTAAGGTACTGGCTTAATATCAGCTGATAATTCTATTAAGCTTTGCAGAATGTTTCATATTTATGATCTCAGTGAACCTTGCAATAACCAATAAGGTTATTGCTCTACTTTATAACCAAAAAAATGGAAATCTATATTCTCATATATAGTAAGTAGTTATGAGAGACAGGATTTAAACCAAAATCTGACTCATTCAAATCCAGCATTCTTTCCACTATATTATGAAATTTAATTGGTAGTGGAATATAGGGGAAAAAAACATGGAGTTTGCAAGTCAGGAAACCTTGTTTAAGCCCTGAATCTAATATTTCTCACTCTGCATGACCTTAGACAAATCCTATCATGCCTCTGCATTTCAGAGAACTTGAAGGATTCTACTCTAGTGGGAAATAGAAAGGATAGGTGTATTGTTGAAGGAGAGAATGTAATAAACAGACCATTGTGATTCTGATACATTTTCCAGAGTCTACAAGCCTTCTAAACAGGGTAGAATTTAGCTCATTTTTTTTAAAAGCTAATTATCAGATTGTTTAGGAAATAGTGTTGAAAGACAGCAGGAGCAATCTCAGCTGATTCCCACATCTCTTGTCATTATGCTGTGGTCATTCAGCCCTCACTCAGCTTTTCAGGCTCAAGGAAATGTTTTCCAAACTTTTTCTTTTCTGTCCAGAAAAATGCAGAAAATGAAATGTTCATTTCATTTAACTTTTATTAGAGACAGAAAATGTAGTCTAATGAAAGAAGCTTTGGAATTGGAGTCAAGAAATCTGGCTTCTATTCTAGGTTTTGTTACTAACTAGGCATATGATCCAACATAAATCGTTTTTAGTTTTTTGGTCTCAGTTTATTTATCCATAAAATTGGGAGTAGCAATCCTTGCTTTGCCTATAACAAAGGTGTCTTTATGGAAATTGTGAAGTAGAGAATACAGAAACCTCATAGTTAAGTAAAGGATTATTTTAATTGATATTTTAATGGTGTCTTGAATAGGTTCTTTCAGAGAATCTGTGCCATCAGTAAGAAATCCTTATTTTGTTCTTGCTGAAGAAAAATTTCTGGGGGAAAAGGAAACTCAAAACTCCTCTGACCTTGTCTCAAAGTATGTACTTCATGAGTTCTCACTAATTCAATTTGATTTTCAGTATGCAGAATTATGTTGGTTGATAAAGTGGAGTGGAGGGAACAGCCTTAAATTACTTTACTTTCTGTTTTTTAGGGTGCTTTCAGATATCAGTCACTTATGATAGTCAGCAGGGATTCTCCAGAGGATGATAACCACAGAAAATGAAAAAGTGATAGGAAATATACTCCCTTCCATTCCTGTGATTCATTCTGGAAATGCTCGATTTTCTGTTACTCTGGGAAGTAATGTAGATGGACAAAATTCCTGAGAAATCTCCCGGAGAAGTGAAACTCAAGGGCTAATTTTTAGATAGTGTTGTTTTGCCATTTTCAGTCATGTTCTACTCTTTGTGATCCTTGTTTGGCGTTTTCTTTGTGGAGACACTGCAGATCTTTGCCATTTCCTTTTCTAGCTCATTTTACAGATGAGGAAAGTAAAGCAAATACATATTCAAATACATATTATGCAGGCTGCAACAGTTATGAATGGGGCTGAAGCATGATAGGGCTCGAATCAGATCAAAAGATAATTAGAAAATATTTGATAATAAATAAAATACAATAAAATATAAATAATACGTTTTAAAACTAAGTCATTATGGGACTGCAGGGATCCTTATATATAGATTACGGATCCTTTTCTATTTGATCCCCTTTCATTTTAGTTACAGAAGTTGAATCCTAGAGAGGAAAAAAAGTAAAAAAGCCAAGATTTAAAATACAGGTCTTTTAAGTCAAAATCCATTCGTTTTTAATTATTTTTAATTTATTTAAGTATATCAATTAAAGTAGTGTTACACCATCTGCCAGCTAATAATTTAAGAGGATTAAGATGAACGCTTAAGCAGACATTTTTCTTCTTCAAGCTATTTTTTCTCCAATGACTCAGTAGCCTTTTAAGTTCAAAAGCTCAGCCTGATGTATTTTCTTGGGAACTTGATAGAGAAATAAATCTAAAATTTGCAGGCCTAAAATGTATTCACCTCCTGAAATGGTGTTCAATAGCGCTCTCTACTGTCCTTTTGGGTAACTCATGACACACGAAATAAAAACTGCATTAAAAATTTTAAAAAATTCTATTAAAAATAGAAAGGACCTTAGAGCTCATTCAATCCAGATGTTTCATTTTGCAAATGAAAAAATGGAAAAAGAGAAGGTGGAAGAGTGTAAAAAGACTTATGTGAAGATTTTGTCACTAGATGGTTTCTTTTTAGTCCACTGCACCTAATGGAATTTTCTGCTAAAATCAGTCAATATACATTTATTGAGTATCTAAGACTTGGAATTACAGAATCTGGGTTCCCAATCAAGCTCTGCTACTTAAAATCCAGGAAGGAATATGTGGGGAAATTTTTTTTCACTTAATTTAAATTTTCTTTCAAATTTTGTTTATTTTATTATGAACTTGAGAAATGAAACAAGCATTTCCATAACAATAACATAGAAAAAAAAGATGATTGTACATGAAATTGTGAATCCATTATATACAATTTTCTATTCCTTTTAAATATATAATAAGTTATTTTCTTTTTTCCTCTCTCTCTTGGCCAAGATGACTATCATTAAGCACAATTATATAAGTATGTATGTGGTATGAATGTACGTGTATGTATACACACAAACATATGTGTGTAGATATATGTTTATATACATATATATACATTTACACACGTGTATGTAAAATCTTCTATATATACTTTTATTTATCAGTTTTTTTCTCAATGCAGATAGCATCTTCCTTCATGTTTTTTGCAGCTAATTTATAATAGTCAAAATTATGTATTTACTCAAATCTGTTCTTAAAACAATGTTGCTGTTCCTGAACTTCCCCCACCCTGTTATCTGCTTATCCTCATTCCCAAATGAATATTCACTTGATACTAGAATTCCTCTTATGACATTGATAGTAAGACCCTGCACATGTAGAAATCCATTTGATGCACTGTTTGAGGCAGAATTGGAAAAAAATGAAGAAATATGAATGTGGCTCTTGTCTTATCTTGCCTTGTCTTTGTTTTTCATTGTATTCTCTCTGTTATTCTTTTTTAATGTAATAACATTATTTTTATCATTTATTCTTTGATTCACTCACCATTTAGTATATGTTCTCTTCTTTAGTATACTTATTTTGCTAATAAGTTAACTATGCCATAATAATATATATAAAACAGGTTCTCATTATTTGTCTAACGTCATTTACTTATGAGTTCTTTGTGCCCTATCCCATAATTGATTTAAATAAAATTGTATGTTGCTTCGAAACATAAATATTCTCCTTATAATCCTGTTAGTTCATCTCTATATTATTAAATCAAGACTTTCCATCAGGTTTATAATCTCATTATTTGTCTTTCTGATAGATTTATCAAGTTTTATTTATCAATATTTATTAAGAAAAAGAAATCCTCACACAAGGAGGTAGGTGTTATTATTATTATTATTATTAACACAACTTAACTATGATAAAACTGTGATAAAAACTATTTTAGTCATCCTTAAATGCTATCTAACAATCAAAAATTTTTGCAGTGTAGTTTACCTTTCATTTAAGATCATAGAGGGCGTGTTGTTCAGTGTTATAATCAAATATATTTCATATTAATATTTTCACTATCTATAGCATTATAAGATTTATTCCAACCACACTCTAATTCTAAATGTAGAATTTTTTTCTTATATGCAAGGAATTTTCAAAATATATTTTCTAATCCATTCTGCTATTCTTCCATTTTGTGGGCAAGTTTATTTCATTGACATTTAAAGTTATACTTTGGGGGGCGGAGCCAAGATGGCAGAGAAGACACACGCAACTTTCTAAGCTCTTCTCTTACCCTCTTTATCAATATTATATTGAGCCTCAAAAATAGTCTTGACTGCTACAATTCGTAAAGATAAGAAGTAGAACAACTGACCAGCCGAAGAAAATCTGCAGTCTCGCCAAAAAAAGGTTGGTTCCGGGGCCAGGGGGGAGATCAGCGCAGACTGAGAGAGAAATTAGGTTCCGAGGAGAGTGTCAAACCGAAAGTGAAAGCACAGATCTCAGCACAAGCTCGCAGCCCCAACCCGCAGTACCGGGCTTTTCCTTGGGGCAGCTGTGATCCTGCACGGATCCTAACACAGCCCGGGTTAGCCTCCAATCTGCACAGTGGGGAGCTCGGCTTGGGGCCATAGAGCTTTTCCAGGGCCGATTTGCATCAGGCGGAGATGCTGGGGCAGACTTCGAGGAGGTATTTTAAACCCAAATTTTTTAAAAAATTGTTTTTTTTAAATTTTTTAACTTTTTAAAAAATTTTTTTTTAAAAAACCTTTCCATTTAAGGAAAATTTTGTTTTTTTAAATTTAAAAATTTTTATTTAATTTTAAAAAAAATTTTCCAAAAGGTTTTTAACCCCTTTTAATTTAAAAATTAAATTTTTTAAAAGGGAAAAAATTTTATTTAACCCTTTGCTTCTTTCCAATTTTTTTTTTTTTTTTAAAAAGGGGGGTTTGGGGGGAAAAAAAAATTTTAAAATTTTTTCCCTTCTTTTTTAAAATTTTTAACCCAAAAAAAATTTTTTAAATTTTTTTAAAAAAAAACCAAAAAAAAAAACCTGCTTTTTTTTTTGGGGGGGGGAAAAAAATTTTTTGGGGGGGGAGGGAAGGGAAAAAAAAAAATTTCCCCCCTTTTTCCCCCCTTTTGGGGGGAAAACCCTTTTAAAAAAAACAACCCAGCCCCAAAAGGGGGGGGCCCCAAAAGGTTGGGGGGCCCAGGGGGGGGAAAAAAAATTTGGGGGGGAGGGGTCCCCTTTTAAAAAATTTCCCAAAAAGGCCGGGCCCCCCAAAAACCCTTTTTCCTTGGGCGGGGAAACCCAACCCCCAACGGGCCCCTTTCCCCCCCTTTGGGCCCCGGTTGGGGGGAAGGGGGAAATTTTGGGGCCCCATTTTGGGGGGGGGGTTTTAACCCCCGGGGGAAAAATTTTAAGAACTTAACCCCGGTTTTAAACCGGGAAAAAAAAAACCACCCAAACCTTTTGCCCAAAAGGCGGGCCCCCTTTGGGGGAAAAAACCCAAAAATTAGGCCCCCCCCAAGGGTTTTAAAAACCCCTTTAAAGGGAAAAGGGAAAAATTTTAAAGGGAAAAAAAGGGAAAAAAGGAAAAAAAAAAAAAAAAATTAAAAAAAGGGGGGCAAAAAAAAAAAAAAAAAAAAAAAAATTTTTAAATTTGAAAAAAAAAATTAAAAGGAAAAAAGGGTTGGAAAAAAAAAAAAACCCAAAAAAAAAAATTAAAAAAAAAAAAAAAAACCAAAAAAAAAAATTAAAGGAAAAAAAAGAAAATTTAAAAGAAAATAATTTTTTAAAATTAAAAAAAAAAACTAAATTTTGGAAAAAAAAAAACCAAAAAAAAATTAAAAAAAAAAAAACCCCCAAAAAAAATTTTAAAAAAAAAAAAAAAAAATTAATTGAAAAAAAAAAAAAAATTTTTAAAAAAAAAAAAAAAAAAAAAGGTAAAAAAAAAACCCCCAAAATTTTTAAAAAAAGAAAAATTTTAAAAAAAAAAAAAATTAAAAAACCCCCAAATTTTAAAAAAAAAAAAAAAAAAACACCAAAAAATTTAAAAAGGGCCCAAAAAGGAACAAAATTTTGGGCCCCATTAAAAACCAAAAAAAAAAATTTTGGGCCAAAAGGGAAAAAAAAAAAAACCCAAAACCCAAAACCCTTTTATTGGAAAAAAAAAAATTTTTTTTTTAAAAAAACCCAAAAAAAAAAATTTTTCCCCAAAACCCGGAATTTTTAAAAAAAATTTGGAAATTTTTTCTTTTTTTAAAAGAAAAAAAAAAAAAATTTGATTAAAAAAAAAAAAAAAAAAAAAATTGGGTAAAATAAAAAGGGGAAAGGGGAATAAAAAGGGAAAAAAAAAAAGGGGGAAAAAAAAAAAAAAAAAGGGGGAAAAATTTTAAAAGGGGGAAAAAATTTAATTTAATTTTTTTTTAAAAAATTAAAAAAGGGGGAAAAGGGAAAAAAAAGGGAAAAAAAGGGGGGGAAAAGGAAAAAAAAGGGGGGAAAAAAAAGGGAAAGTTTAAAAGGGGGTAAAAAAAAAAGGGGAAAAGGGGTTTAAAAAAAGGGAAAAAAGGGGGGGGAAAAAAAGAAAAAAAATTTTTTTTAAAAAGGGTAATTTAAAAAAAGAGGAAATAAAAAGGGGGGAAAAGGGTTAAAAAATTTTTTAAAATTTTTTAAAAGGAAAAAAAAAAAAGGGGGAAAATTAAAAGGCTTGGGTAAAAAAAAAGGGAAAAAAAAGCCAAACCAAATTAAACTGAAAAAAAAAAAAAAAAAAAAAAAAAAGGGAAGCAAAAAATTTAAAAAATTAATTTAAAAATTTGGGGGGCCCCCAATTTAAAAAAAGGAAAAGAAAAAGAAAAAAAAAAGTTAAAAACCCCCCCCCAAAAAATTAAAAAACCAAAAAAAAAAAAAAAAAAAAGAAAAAAAATTAAAAAAAAAAAATTTTGGAAAAATTTTAAAAAAGAAAATAATTTTTTCCCCAGGTTTTCCCCCCAAAAAACCCCTTTTAAAACCCAAAAAAATTAAAGAAAGAAAAAAAAAAATTTTTTTAAAAAAAAAAAAAAAAAAAAAGGGGGGAAAAAAAAAAAAAAAAAAAAAATTTTTTAAAGAATGATTGGGGAACAGCAAATTATGATACAATTAATAATTTCACTCAAGATAATGGACAATGATTAATGTCATACCTTTGGGTAAGGGATGCAGCCAAAGCCTAAATAAAGGGAATTTTTATTCTTAGAGGCTTACTTAAAAAACAAGAAAGAAAAAGATTAATGAATTGGCTTTCAACTAAAAAACCAAAAAAGACCAAAATTAAAACCCCAATCAAATACTAAATTGGAAATTCTAAAATTAAAAGGAGAAATTAAAATATTGGAAAGTAAAAAACGATTGAACCAATTAATCAAACTAAGAGTTGGTTCTATGAAAAAGCCAATAAAATAAGTTTTTAAATTTGATTTAAAAAAGGAGGGAGAAAATGAAATTAGAACTTAAAAATGAAAAGGGAGAACTTTCCACCAATGAAGAGGAAATTAGGAGAAAATAATAAGGAGTTATTTTGCTCAACCTTTATGCCAATAAATTTGAAACCTAAGTGAAATGGATGATTACCCCAAAATATAGACTTCCTTAGATTAAAGAGGAGGAAGTAAATTGTTTGAATAGTCCCATTTCAAAAAAAAGAACAGGAATTAAAAACTCCCCAAGAAAAAATCCCCAGGACCAGATGGATTTATTGAATTTTACCAAACATTTTAAAGAAAAATTGGCCCAATGCTATATAAATTATTTGAAAAATAGGAAATGAAAGGAGTCCTACCAAATTCCTTCTAACACAAGACATGGTAATTGATACTCAAACCAGGTAGGCTGAAAACAGAGAAAGAAAAATTATAGACCAATCTCCCATTTATATTGATTTAAAACTTAAATAATATAATTAGCAAAAGACCAAGAAAATCATCTCCAAAAACAATTAATCAAGTAGGATTTATACCAGGAATGGGCTGGTCTTATTAAAAAAACTATCAATATAATTGGCCAGTTAATAACCAAATTAAAAAAACCATATGATCATCCTTAATAAAAAAAAGATTTGATAAACCAACATCCATTCCTATTAAAAACACTTGAGAGAAGGGAATAAATGGATGTTCCAAAAATAATCCAGCATCTATTTAAAACCATCAGGCACCATATTTAATGGAAAACTGCAACCATTCCAAAGATCTGGAGGAAACAAGGTTACCCATATCACCGTTACTTATTTTATTTAGAAAATGCCGGCCAAGAGCTGAGAAAGAGATTGAAAAAAGAAAAAAAAGGAAACCAAATTATCACCTTTGCCCAATGACATGATGGGCTACTTAGAGAACCCCTGAATTCAATTAAAAAGAAATAATCCACAACTTTAGCAAAGTTGTTGGGGTTATAAAAAAACCCACAAAGTCATCAGCATTCTTATATATCATAAAAAATCCAAAAATAGGGTTACAAAGAGAAATTCCATTTAAAGTAACTACTGAAATAAAATATTTACGAATCTATCCCAAAGGAAAACAAAACCAAGAGCAAAATTAAGACCACTTTTCACACAAATTAAGTCCGATCTAACCAATTAAAATATTAAATGGTTTTGGATAGGGCGAGCAAATATAATAAAGATTGAAATTATTATTTGAAAACTAACCTTATTTATTTAAAGGATAAATCAGACCCAAAACATTTTAATGACCTAGAAAAATAACAACAAAATTCATATGGAAAACAAAAGGTCAAGAATTTCAAGGAATTAATGAAAAAAATCAAAAAGGTGGTTAGGTTAAAGATCTAAATTAATATTTAGAGCACAAACCAAACTTTTTATTTAAAATGATTAGTTGATCAGTGGAAAGATTTGGGTTCCAAGGGATAAAAAATCAACAAATATATAAACGTAGTTTCTTTGAAAACCCAAAGAACCCCAGCTTTTTGGGATAAGAACTTATTTTGATAAAATTTAAAATTGGAAACTAATATGGCAGAAACTAGGCATTGAATCCAACTTAACCAACCGTACACCAAGAAATAAAATGTCAAAAGGTTATAAAAGAATGAAATTATTAATAAATTGAGGAAAAGGATAGTTTACCCTCTCAGACCTGTGGAAGGGGAAGGTCTTTATGACCAAAGAAGAACCTAGAGATCAATTGATCACAAAATAAAAAATTTCAATTATACCAAAACTGAAAAGTTTTGCAAAGCAAAACTTAAGGCAGAAAGATTAGAAGGGAAGCAATAAACTGGGAAAATATTTTTTACAGTCAAAGGTTCGATAAAGGCCCCAATTTCCAAAATATATAGAGAATTAACTTAATTTATAAAAAAATCAAGCCATTTCCAATTGAAAATGGTCAAAGGATATGAACAGACAATTTCAGATGGAAATTGAAACTATTTCTAGTCATAAGAAGATGCTCCAAGTCATTATTAATCGGAAAGCAAATTAAGAACAACCCTAAGATACTACTACACACCCGTCAGATTTAAATTAAGGAAAAATAATGATGATTGTTGGGAGGGGAAATGGGAATTAGATTGTTGGTGGAGTTTAAACGAATCCAACCATTTTGGAGGAGTAGTTTGAATTAAAGGTTATCAAACTGTGATGCCCTTTGATCCAGCAGGGTTACTTACCGGGCTTATATCCCAAAGAATTTATAAAAAGGGAAAGGGACCTATATGTGACCAAATGTTTGGGCAGCCCTTTTTGGTGGCTAAAAACTCGAAACTGAATGGATGTCCATCAGTTGGAGAATGGCTGAACAAATTGTGGTATACGAATATTATGGAATATTATTGTTCTGTAAGAAATGACCAACAGGATGATTTCAGAAAGGCCTGGAGAGACTTACACGAACTGATGCTGAGTGAAATGAGCAGGACCAGGAGATCATTATGTACTTCAACAACAATACTATATGATGACCAGTTCTGATGGACCAGGCCATCCTCAGCAACGAGATCAACCAAATCATTTCCAATGGAACAGTAATGAACTGAACCAGCTATGTCCAGAAAAAGAACTCTGGGAGATGACTAAAAACCATTACATTGAATTCCCAATCCCTATATTTATGCACACATGCATTTTTGATTTCCTTCACAAGCTAATTGTACAATATTTCAGAGTCTGATTCTTTTTGTACAGCAAAATAATGTTTTGTTCATGTATACTTATTGTGTATCTAATTTATATTTTAATGTATTTAACATCTACTGGTCATCCTGTCATCAGGATGGGGAGGGGGTGGGGTGGTAAGAGGTAAAAAATTGGAACAAGAGGTTTGGCAATTGTTAATGCTGTAAAGTTACTCATGCATATATCCTGTAAATAAAAGGCTATTAAATAAAAAAAAAAGTTACATAGCAAAAGTACAAAAAAAAAATAAAGTTATACTTTGCTAAATATATGTTTTTCTCCTTGCTAAATATATGTTTTTCTCCCCCCCCCCCAAAGTATTTCATATTATTTTCTCAAAACAAAACAAAACTTCAGTGGTTTGTTGTGATTGAGGCAATCTGATTCCCTTTTTTTGTGTAGCTTCCAGGAATAAGTAAATTTATCACCCTATCATCTATTAATTTCTTTTCCATTCTTTTCTTTATGAGATTTTCTTTTAATTCCTCATAGATTTTCCCAATAAGGTTCTCTTTTTGTTTCTTAGGTATCCTTAGACAAGCTGAGACTTCTATGCTGCTTTACCAACTATAGATAAAACTTTGGCTCAGAATTTCCCTTTCTAATTTTATCAATTCTTTGTTTTAATGACAAAGTCCTATTTCAAAAAATAAAATTTTTCCTCTTTACTCCTTTTCTTCTCCAGGATAATTTCATTTGATTTGCCTTCAGAAGTTTCATTCATAATTCACATTTCACAATACCTCTTAGAGGTGAGACTTCTAAAAAATACTAGGTCCTTGCAGCATGCAAATTTTGATAATTTACTTGGTCTTTTCATGCTTTATGAACTGGTGTACCTTTCTGTCTACTGATGAAAACCGGTTTGATTGGTATGGCTTCAGTCCTCCAGGAAGTGAGGATGCCAACACTAATAAATCCAGAAACTGGGCATTAACCCTTCTCAGTCTCTTGCTGATCCTCATTCCTAATTTCCTTTTCTTCACTTCTCCATTCTTACTAAGTAATTTAGAAAAGAACTCTCACTTTGTTGGTCCTACAGGTAAAAGGGAAATCTTCTATTATAATCATACTATCTCTTTGCCTCAAATAATATCCAAGAAAGAACCCTGAAGAGTTCTGAGTCTTTAACTGGAGGGTGTGTACTCCCTAGAATAGACATGAAAACTGATCTAAGAGCTTCTAGGAGCTGTTCCTTTTTTTCCTTATGAGTATTAATAAAGTTTGTTAAAGCTATCCCCATATAAGAAGACATTAGTGTAAGACTCCCTTGCACTACAATCTGAGGTTTAAAAGTTGGGAATGAAACATGATTTCCAGAAATTAACTCTATGGAGAAAGAAAAAGGAGAAGAGAGACAAAGAGAAGTACTAAGAGGATGGAAATTATCTCATGACATTTTCCAGTCACTCCGGCAGATCCACTTCCATAAGAGCAATTGACAAAAGAGATAATCCACAGATTTATGATCATCTTAATGGATATGTCTCTGCTGACAATATGATCATAACCTGGCAAATGATTGATATCACCTGATATCACCTAAAAGAGCAATCTTTTTCATTCTTCTTTTATGCCTAAAATGACAATCTGTAAAGAAATTTTTAACCTAGGGAAATTCTTCCCCGGAGACTAGTCAGGAAGATAGGTAGGAATATTTTATTAATAAACCAGGGAACTAAACCAGAGAACAGACAGAAGGTCACTGGTGTAATGGTTAGGGTTCCTTTAGGTGGGAATGGGAAGTCAGGAAACAAGGATAGGAAAGGATTTCTTCAGAAGCTCCCACCAAGAGTCATGGAGTGGTGCCTGATAGTTCACAGAGTGACCCAGAGATATTACCAGCTCACTAACATCTTCCTGTGACTTCAAATATAAAGATATGGAGACTTCTGAGACATTCTCAAAGAAACCCCGAGAAAGGTGATCCAATTAAGCAGGCAGAAAAATGGGTTAAAACAAAGGACCAGGATAAGAAATACTCAGGGTGATAAAGAATTCCAAATACCTTAAAGAAAAAGAAAGTGTTTATCTTGAGGGGTTTATGCTCTGTTAGATTGAAACTTCTAGCCCTTTTTTTGTCTCCCAGGTAGAGAAAAGAGACACACCCTAGAAAGCTATCCTCCAATTTGTCTTTCCCCTTAAATAGGGGAAAAATAAATGGGGTGAGAACATGGGCCCCAGCCTAGCTATCCTTCCAGGGGATCACAGACTGCCTACCCAAATAATAATAGAATGATTAAATAGTGGAAGTAGACATTTTCTGGGTCTCCTGGATACTAGAGTCTGAGTACTGAAGTTCCAGGATATCCATATACAAGGGACAACAGAATTCAGTGGTTTCAGCCCTTGTCCCATTTATCACCCAAATGACTACCACAATTATGGCAGATCATTGTAGCTTATCTAGGGAGTTGTAGTGGTAATGCCCTCTATAGAAAACATTATAAGAATAAACCTACTAAATCACTTTTGTTGTTCATTTGTTCAGTAAAGTTTGTCTCTTTACGACCCCATGAACCATATAGCATATCATGTCTTTCTATGCTCTTGTACCTCCCAAAGTCTTTCAAATCCCATGTTCATTTTTTAAGTGATACTATCTATCCATCTCATCTTCTGCTGTTTCCTTCTTCTTTGTTTTCCTTTAATCTTTCCCAACATCAAGGTCTTTTCCAATGAATCCTATCTTTCTGGGTTGAGGCCCATGTGGCCATAGTATTCGACTTCTGTATTTGCCCTTCCAATGAGTAGTCTAAATTAATTTCTTTTCTTTCTTTTTTTTTGAATTTTAAATTTATTTATATATTTAATATTTCCTCCAGTTACATTCAAAACAATTTTTAAATTTAATTTTAATATTTTGAGTTCTAGGTTCTCTTTCTTATCCCCACCCAGAATTAAGAAACCACATGTGAAATTATGTAAAACATTTCCACAAAAGTCAAGGTGAGAAAGAAAACATAGATCTTCCATTTTAATGAAAATAAAAACCTCAAAAAATTAAGTTAAAAATAGAGAGAAATAGAGAATGTTTTTATCTGTATTCAGATTCAACCAGTTCCTTCTCTGGGTATGGATAGGATTTTTCATCATAAGCCTTTCAGAGTAGTGGTGGATAATTGTACTAATGAGAATAACATTTACAACTAGTCATCCCAAAACATTGGTATGACTTTCTATACAGTATATTTCATTTCGTTCATGGGGGATTTTCCAGATTTTTTTTTTCCTGAGAGCACCCCGTTCATCATTTCCCAGAGAACAATAATACTCCATCAGAGAAACTTGCTTTGAAAATTTTACAATTACTATTGCTAATTGTATTTCTCCCCATTTATTCTCTCTCTTCTTTCACCTTGTCTCTCCTCAAAAGTTTTGATACTGACTACTTCCTTTCTCAATATGCCCTCTCTTTTATCATCTTCCTCCTCTTTTTTTCATTCCATTCCCCTCCTATTTTCCTGCAAGGTAAGATATATTTCTACACCCCTATTGAGTATGTATGTTATTTCCTATGTGAGCCATTTCTAATGAGAGTAAGGTTTACGCACTTCCCCTTTCCTTCCCCTCTTCCCTTCCATTGTAAAAGCTTTTCCTTGCCTCTTTTTTTATAGCAAGTAATTTGCATCATTCCACTTCTTTCCTTTTCTCCCAGTACATTCCTCTCTTACCCCTTAATTTCATCATTTTAAAAAAAGATATTATCCCTTCACACCTGTGTTCTCTCTCTATGTATACTCCTTCTAGTTGACATAATAAGGAGAATGTTCTAATGAGTTACAAGTATCATCCTCCCAAGTAGGGATGTAAACAGATAAACCTTATTAAGTCCTTTATGATAACACTTTCCTGATTACCTCCTTATGCTTCTCCAGAGTCCTGTATTTGAAAATCAAATTTTCCATTAAGCTCTGATTTTTTCATGATGAATGTGTGAAAATTCTTTGTTTTATTGAATGACCACCTTTTCCTCTGAAAGATTATACTCAGTTTTTGTGGGAAGGTGATTCTCGGTTGCAGTCTTAGCTCTATCATTCTCCAAGAATATCTAGAGATATTCCAAACCCTCTGGTCCTTTAATGTAAAAACTGTGAAATCATGTGTTATCCTGATTGTCTCTCCATTGTACTTGAATTGTTTCTTTCTGGATGCTTGCAGTATTTTCTCCTAGACCTGGGAGTTCCAGAGTTTGGCTATAATATTGCTGAGAGTTTTCATTTTGGGATCTCTTTCAGGAGATGATCAGTGGATTTTCTCAATTACTGTTTTACTCTCTGGTTCTAGAATTTCCGGACAGTTTTCCCTGATAATTTCTTGAAAGATGATGTCCAGACTCTTTTATTTTTATCATGACTTTCAGGTTGACCAACAATTTTAAAATTATCTCTCCTGGATTTTTTTTCCCAAGTCAGTTGTTTTTCCAATGAAATTTTTCACATTTTTTTCTACTTTTTGTTTTTCTTTTTTTTTTTTTTTTTTGGTTTTGCTTTATTGTATCTTAATTTCTCATAAAGACATTCATTTCTATTTGCTCAATTCCATTTTTTAAGGAATTATTTTCCTCAGTGAACTTTTGTACTTCTTTTTCCAACTGGCCAATTTTGATTTTTAAGGCATTCTTTTCCTTATTAGCTTTTTGCATTTCCTTTTTTACCTTTCTCAATTCTTCCCTTAATTATCCTCTATCTCTCTTACTTGAGCTATTCCATGGCCTGAGCCCAATTCTTATTTTTCTTTGAGGCTTTGGATGTAGAAGCTTTAACTTTGTTATCATCTTCTGAGTATTTTGATCCTTCTTGTCACTATAATAATTTTCAATGGCCAGAGATTTTTTTTTTGTTTTCTGCTCATTTTCCTAGCCTATTACTCTGCTTTTAACTCTTTGTTAAAGTAAGGTTCTGTTTCCAGGGTGGAGGGTGGAGGTCCCAAGCTTCAGGGATTTTGTGCAGCTGTTTGTAGAAATCTTTCTAGGAATATGATCACCTTTTCTGAGTCATTCTTTTTTGCCCTGGAGCTGTTAGATGTGGCACTGCCCCACTGTAGGCCTAAGATTTAGTATGTTGGCAAGGGTTATGGCTCCACTGACTGGGGCTATGCTGGGTCTGTACACCAGATTCCCATCTTGTTGCCACAGACCCTCTCCACTGACCTTCTGAGTCCTCCTTGCTGTTTCTAGGTTGAAAAGTTCAGAAGCCACCAGCACTGCTGGTGATTCAGAGGTGTTAGGATTCTTACAAGGTGCTAACTAAGTGGAATTGAGGGGACAGTGGTTAAATCTAGTTTAGCATTGATTTAATCCTACAACAAATAATGATTTCCTAGTGATATAATGATTGTTGTGTACTCAGTGTACAGCATATAAGCAAGAAGCTCTCAGGGCCATTAAAGGACAAGCCCACTAGAAAAGAAGCCCACTAGAAGCTCTGAGCCTCAGCCAGGATTCAGTCGAGGAGATTCACAAACCAGAGAAGGCAGCTTAAGGTCTCGGAACCAAGGAGAGAGATAGGCCTCTATTAAAGCTAGCTGGACCCCAGGAAAAGAGACAAGACTTTGAAGGAGAAAATAAAGGATTTAGACTTTTAACTCCTGGCTGCATTTGGGGTGATTACACTGAACTGAAACAAAGGCTACTCCCAGAAGCCCCCCAAGAAATCTGCTCCCAGAGAACACTACGTTTTAGAGAAGAATATTATATTTTGACGCCCAATGTGGGGCACACATGATCCTGATTTCATGTCTCCTCAACCCAGAAATTAGGGTGAGTACAACAAGGAAACTTTGTTAAAGGGCTAAAATAGTATTTCAGCTAAAATGGGACAAATGTTTAGAAAACAGCCTCCTTTTCCTCTTGAAGGAAAATGTGTTGAAAGCTTGGTCAGACTGATAAAAAAATCAAGGTTTAATTGTAACCTGGGAGCAGCTCACTGAACTTTTAGAAACTGTATAGTACACATCTCCTTGGTTCTCTATGGAAAAAGAATTGGATCTAGAGGAGTGGAAATTAGTAGGAGAGCAACTATGTCAAATCTACAATGAAAATGGACTGACTCAATTTCCAAAGACACACTTAATACATACAATTTAATATAACTGGCTTTAAGAAATTATATAAGTGTTAGAATAAGGAAAAAGAAGAAAGAACAGGAGGATTGCCAAATAAACTAGGTGAAAAGGATGAAGAATCAGATAAGAATGGAGTTAAGTACAATTTTGAGTGTGAAGCTTCACAGCAGGAGAAATTAGATCATTCCCCATCCCCTGACGTAACTCCCTCAATTAACCCTTCATGGGTGGAGGGGAAAGGAGGAGGATGAGAGGCAGTAATACATTCAGCACCACCTATGAAGCAGCCTATGACAAGATTATGAAAGGCATTGGTTAATGTAATGGGCTGAGGCTTGAGATGATGCACTGAGGTCCCAAGCACGTGAGGCTAAATAGTAATTGGACTACACTCTATTAATATACATGATTGGATAAAGAATGGTCCCTGCCCATTCTCCGTGAAAGTCCTGATGTGTTGTATAGGAAATGACGATTTTGGTGGGTGGAGACAGAGAGACAGGAAGAGAAGCTGAGAGAGCCCACTAGTACCAAACCTTAGTTTGATACTCCTAGCTGCTGGTCGTGTGGCTGCTGGTCTAGCTAGCTTCTTGACTCAGCTACACACATTGCTATTGCCCATTCTCTTCCACCTCCGATCTTTCTTCACTGAGAATTAAAGACTGATGATTTTCCCCTAACCTGAATTCCTGACTTCAGCTGATTTTAAAATACACGGTCTTCACAGATTAAGGCAAAAAATAAAGGACAGGATGTATCTGATTTAATACATGCATACCCTGTGATTGAAGAACTTGACTCTTCAGGTCAACAAAAGAGAAGAAACACTCCTTTTGACTTGGAAAAAATTAAGGATTTGAAAAAAGGTTGCACTCTTTGTGGGGCTACATCGTCTTATGTTAAGATGTTATTAGATAGTTTGGCTTATGAAATCCTAACTCCTAGTGGTTGGAAATCCATAGCAAGGACATATTTAAAACCTCGACAAAATGTGTTGTGGCTTTCAGAGTATCATGAATTATGTAGGATTCAAGCTCAATGCAATAGGCAAACAGGAGTTAATATACAAGTCACCTTTGACCACCTATCAGATGAAGGTCAGTATACAGAGAATTCAGCACTAATTGTCCCAAAGCAGTATATGAGCAAATTGCTACTACTTCAATAAAAGCTTGGGGTTCCCTCCCAGAGAAAGATGGAGGTAAAGCCTTCACAAAAATAGAGCCAAGGGTCCCAATGAACCCTTTGCGGATTTTGTGGGACATTTGCAAGCAGCTGTCACAAGAACCATTGGAGAAAATGCAGCTACAGGAATAATAATCAGACAACTGGCTAAGGAAAATGCCAATGAAGTTTTCAAAAGAATTATATAGGGACTACACAAAGATGTTCCTTTAGAGGAGATCATAAGATGCTGTGCCACAGGTCACAAATGCTTATTATACCCAGACTATGATGAACATGGGAAGATAATCTTGGCAAGGGACTTCTAGAGAAAATCATCGATGTTTTCAGTGTGGAAAACTAGGACATCTGAGAGCCCAGTGTAGGTACAGAGATAGAGTGAGAGGACAAGGTGAGAGAATAAAACCCAAAACCCCATGTCCAAAATGCAACCCAGGCTTTCACTGGGCCTCAGAATGTAGATTGATCCAGGGAAATGAGAGGCAGGGTCCAGCCCCAAGATATCATACAAAAGACAGGTGGGGCATGATGACAGCTAAGTTTATGCCCAGAGAGTCTTTAGAAGATCAGCACTCTGATGTAATCAATCAGCAAAAAAGCAATCAGATGGCAGAAAGGGATTACATGATCAATCAGCAGAAAAGCAATCAAATAGCAGAAAGGTATTACAATTGGAGAGAATACAGGCTTTTTTAACCCAACAGAAGGGCAGTGTCCAGTGTGAACAGCTTCAATGTAATTGCCAGATGATGAGGATTTAGAAAGAAGTAGTAAATAGAAAAGACTAGATAGGTTAACCACTTGGGAGAAAGGGTTTGTTTGTTTCTCTATAGATGAAGAAGAAAACAGATGGGTGACAACAAGTACCTGGAGAGAGACAGAAAAAGAGAAAAACCTTGAAACAAAGGAGAAGACCTAAGAACAAAATCTGCAGGAATCTTTGGATTCCCTAATACAAGATGAGACTATTGCAGGACTTCAAAACTTGCAGGAATTATTGGATTCCTGGCACATGAACTAATGGACAATAGATTCCTTTTGGACTATTTCTAGGACTTATGGCCATATATAATTCCTCATGTTGATTCATGTTATTTGTTACATCACTACTAGTTTGTGTTATATTGCTATCTGCTTATGTAATTTATGTAATGATGTGTAATACCTCCCATATTGATGGATTTATGTATATCTGTTTTAAGAGTGAGCCCCTTCAGAAACCCACTAATCTGATTTGATTTCCCATTTCCTTTGGTGTTTTCATTTCCCTTCCTGAGAAGTCAGGGAGGGCATAATCACCTCCTTTTATGGTGTTTTCACCCCTTTTTGAGCAGTCAGGGAAGGCATGATTACCTTCTTTTGGGGGTTCTCACCTTGAGAAGTCAGGAAGGTCATGGCCACCTATGTTCTAAAAATCAAAAGAAAGTGGGAGATGTTAGGATTCTTACAAGGTGCTAAGTAAGTGGAATTGAGGAGACAGTGGTTAAATCTAGTTTAGCATTGATTTAATTCTGCAACAAATAATGGTTTCCTAGTGATATAAGAGGACAAGCCCATTAGAGGACAAGCCCACTAGAAGCTCTGAGCCTCAGCCAGGATTCAGTCGAGGAGATCCACAAGCCAGACAAGGCAGCTTAAGCTCTCAGAACCAAGGAGAGAGACAGGCCTCTTTTAAAGCTAACTGGACCCCAGGAAAAGAGACAAGACTTTGAAGGAGAAAATAAAGGATTTGGACTTTAACTCCTGGCTGCATTTGGGGTGGTTACACTGAACTGAAACAAAGGCTGCTCCCAAAAGCCCCTCGAGAAAAGTGCTTCCAGAGAACATTACGTTTTAGAGAAGAATATTACATAGAGATCCCACTTCACTAACCCCGAGATCCCAGATGGAATTGGGGCCAAGACCATGCCTCCTCTGGGATTGCACACTGAATTCCCTCTCTAGTTCCATACTTTTTCTGATGACTTCCAGCTCCTCTTTGGTGTTTCTTAGCTGAGAGATCTGGAAGCCATCAGTACTGTGGCTGATTCAGAAGCTGGCCCAGGCTGGGGCTGAGGCTGGGACCCAGACTGCATGCTGGACTACCATCCTGTCACAGACCTTTTCTGCTGAGCTTCTAAGTTGCCTTCAACTGGAAAATGTTCTGCTCCAGTTTGGGGGGTATTCTGATGCTCTAAAATTTATTTAGAGTCATTATTTAAAGTAATTTTGAGCAATTTGGGGAAGAGGTTGGGCAAGTTCCCGCCTTATTCTGCCATCTTAATTTCTTTAATTATTAATTGATTGGATCTCATGTCCAAGAGACTCTCAAGAGTCTTCTCCAGCACCACATGTCAAAAGCATCAGTTTTATAATGCTCAATTTTCTTCGTAATCTCTCACAACCATACATTACTACTGGAGGAAAAAAATGCCTATATGGAATTTTGTTACCAAGGTGATGTCTCTGCTTTTTTTTTTTAGATTTTCCAGAACTTTCTTCCCAAGGAACAAGCATTTTTTAATTCCACAACTGCAATCATCATCTACAATGACCTCTGAGCTCAAGAAGATAAAATCTGACACTGATTCCATTTCTTCTCCCTCCACTTGTCAAGAAACAACAGGACCAGTTGCCACAATCTTAGGGTTTTTAATATTGAACTTGTATATTCTCCTCTTTCAACTCCCTTCAAGAAGCTTTTTAAAATCTTCTGAACTTTCTACCAACAGAGTGGTATTGTCTACACATCTGAAATTGTTGATATTTCTTCCAGTTACCTTAATTCCAATTTTTGGTATTTTCAATCTGTCATTTTGTATAATGTACGCTGCATGTTTTAAATAAATAAGTGACAATATGCAGCTTTTTCATACTACTTTTCTGATCTTAAACAAGTCATCTGTATCATCTTATTCTAACTATTGTTTCTTGACTATTGTGATTATTAATACTATTAAGATTTTTTTGGTATAGTTCTGTGTATTCTTGTCATCTTCTTATCTCTTCTACTTCAGTGAAGTTACTAACATTTTTAGCTTTTATCATGCTTATTTTTGCATGAAACCATTGCCATCTCTAATTTTCTAGAAGAGATTTCTTGTATTTCCCATTCTATTGTTTTCCTCTATTTTTTTGCACTGCTCATTCAAAAAACTGTCTTTCTATTCTCTGGAATTCTGGAATTAATTGGGTAAGTCTTTCTCTTTCTCCTTTTTCTTTCCCTTTCCTTCTTTCCTTAGCTATTTGTAAAATCTCAGTAAACAACTATTTTGCTTCCTTGATCTTCTTTTTCTTTATAATAATTTTTTGTTGTTGTTGTTGCCTTCTGTGTAACGTGAATTTCTGTCCATGTTTCTGTGGGAACTCTACATGTTAACTCTAATCCCTTAGCTCTATTCATCACTTCCCCTAGATATTCATAAAGGATTTAGGTCATACCTATAGAGGCTTATGGTTTTCCCTACTTTCTTCATTTTAAGTCTAAATTTTTCAATAAGAAGCTCATGATCTGAGTCATAATCAGCTTCAGACCTTGTTTTAACTGATTATTTAGAGAATCTTCACCTTTAGCTGCAAAATATACAAACTGATTTTAATGCTGCCATCTGTTGTGTCCACTCCTCCACCCTTATGCTTCCTTATGAAGCAGTGATCCAAGAAGGACTTTACATGGTTTCAGCTGGCCATAGTCCACACAATTGCCTCTCTCCTCCCATTAACTGTGATTCATATAGGAGCTCATGATTATTCTTGGTTTCACATTCTTATCAAATTGATCCCAGCTCAAGCATTATAGAATTCCAACGGGGAGAAGATAGTTCATTGCCTTATTACAAGTACTATTGAACACTTAAATCACAGATCATTTTTTAGTTCAACAGCCTGATGTAGCTAGTAAAGAAAGCCAATGGTTCTTAAATACTGTAGCATATTATGGATTAAAACAGATTAGGGACAGTTGTCCCCTTTCCCCAATCCTCCTTACACACATATACCCCAGACATAGTGACTGTGACTGAAACTCTGGTAGCTACACTCAGTGAAAGATATGCTACAGTAGATATAGTTAATATTTTCCCCATTTCTTTCGATTCCTGGCCAATGCTTTCTTTTTTTCATTAATCTAAGAGAAGAGGAACAAGTCAAATTTGATTTTGTTTCACAGGGATGAAATATATCATTACTGTCTTATCCCAATGATATCTTAATATCTAATCAGTTGAATGGATAGAAGCTAAGTTCCAACATCATAGTTATTACAGTTCTTCACCTTATTGACATTACTGTAGGAATAATTGAGACAAAAAAGGTGCCATCCTGATTTCCCTGAAGGCCCAATTAGAACAATATAGGTGGTTAGTTAAGTTAGATAAGATATTAGACAATTGCATTAGGCCAAGTCACTGGGAATACAATGGTCAGAGTCAGAAGAGCAACCTTGAAGTCAAGAATAAACTTCTAACCTTGAAGTTCCCAACCACCAAGAAGGATGCTCAGGCTTTGATTGGACTACTTGACTACTGGTACATCCCACATTTAGAGATAATTGAGATCCCTCTATACATAGAAGTCCCTCTATGTCATGCCCTGACATGCCATATGGTTTGATTGAGGACTAAGACAATAAACTGCATTGGAAGCTGCCCAATGGGCAATCCAATAGATCTTTCCACTTGGACCCTTGTCATCTAGAGATGCCATAGAATTTCACATATCAACTACTCTAATGGAAACATATGCTGAAACCTATGACAGAAGTCTGCAGTTAGGATCTAGAAATCTCTTCAAGGTGTCTTTTAAGATGAGATTCACAGCACGATGAACAAAATTATAAGTAAGTACTCTTTATTCCTTGAACTAAGCACTTCAAAGGAGATATTAATTTATATAAATTCAGGCTGTGGCTAATGGTCTAGACATCTGGTCTATTCACTGAAGTAAATTGGCAAATAAAGTTTATATCATTATGGGAATGGGGCATCCCTGTAGACCTTCATAATAGATTGAAAAGTATTAAAAATGAACAGTTTCATATCATTCATTTATCTGTCTACAAAGAAGATTCCATGAGGAATCCAAATGAAATGATATGGCTATATCATGAATTTATATAATGAATTCACATGCAAATTGACCATGGAAATAAACTCACTACAGAACTGGGCCTACCAAAGAGGCTTCTCCTTCAGCCAAGAAGACAAAGAAGGGAAAGTTAACACTTCCTCCGTCAATATATAGGAAGTTAATTCCTAGGGAAGATCCCTTGAGAGCTGCAACTGGCATGATCTTGGCAAGCAGATTATAAGGGCCTACTTGTATGACATCTAGCCCATGATATGACTTGACAGTAGTAGATATCATTGGTACACTGGGACAAAGGTGATTGAATATGTCAGATCTTGAAAAGAATGTCTTCATTTTAGCTCTCCTGATTATATTTCTAGCAATAATGCAACTTCATTTAGTGCACCCAGGACTGAATAGCAAACCTGAAATTAAGAGATAAGTGGGGTCCTCCTATAGGCAGGTAGTGAAGGAGGTGACTAGACCTAGAAAGAAGGGTTTTGGTTGTTAGGGAGAACCCTTAGATTCTTACCTAAACTTTTTATTTCCACAGGTAAGCCAGACAATGGATGGGAACTGACTGAGATTCTGATTCCATTCTCCCTCTTTCTAGTTATGTGGCTGATTTTCTATTTGACCTTATGAATCTGGCCATCACCTGAACAGCAGAGGCTATAAATATAAATCCAATAAGCACCATGGTGCTGGTGATTTTTTCAGGGACTTTTCTTTTTGTTATTCCCCATCCCACCCTTCACACCAGTCCATCACTGTGGAACTAATAGCATCTTTCCTCCTTTTATACCCGATTTTACCTGACAAAAACAGCAGCAGACAGATCTGTCACTTGACTCCAAGAACATCTGACGGATGGATCTGAAGTGCCTTCCAAACTCTGGCCATCTGCCTGATAAACAGAGTTTTGATCCTGATCCATTGTGTGCCACAATGCATACTGTGCCAGCTCACTAAGTCCTTCACTGTTTGCCTTATACGTGCCCCAAATGGTAATGTTTTGATTTGGATGTTGAAATACTGGCACCAGGGTGGGGCTGGGAAGAATAGATTATCAAAACCTTGAAAACTGGTTTGATTAGTGTGGCCCCAGCTCCCCAAGATGTGAGTTTGCCAAGCCTAATAAACCCAGAGAGTAGGCATTGAGCTTTTTCAATCTCTTGCTGGAATGGTTAAAATTACGTTTATTACTTCCTTATTCCTCATTCCTACTTTCCTTCTCTTCATTTCCCTCTCTTTGTAGGTAACTTAGAAAATACCCCTCACTTTACCTTTCCTACAGATAACAAGATATTTTCATATTGGCATCATAGTGGCTCTATCTCAAATGGTATATAAAGTTGAGTCCTTCAGCTGGATCCTTTCCCTCATCCCTGCTTTCCACTGTGGGTATGAAAATCACATACTGTCTGTCTTTGCTAATATCTTTTTTCCTCCTCTTGTGAGGAGCAATAATGTTTGTTCAAGCTAGCTATTTTTATATGAGATGACACATTTTTATTCATTACTTTCTAAAGTTCCTTTTGTTTGATAGATTCATCTATTAAATGCCTTGGGTCACCTCTTCTTTCTTTAGTAGGAATGACTCAAAATTCTGTTTTACTAAAGGCATTGCATTTTTCAGCTACAACAGCTTTAACTTTCAAGATATGATATTTTGGGATACAGACAGATTTCTTTTGTTTTTTGGAATTTTATATTCCAGAATTTACTTTAAGATGGTTTTGTTTGATTCCTGCTGGATTTGTATTGATTTATGAAGAACATTTGACTGTCAATTTTTAATATTCTTTCTTTATATTCTTTCTTTACTATTATACCTAGAACTTGGTGACTATATTTCTAGGAGAATTGAAATTAGGGTTCCTTCCTGTCAGATTATCTTGCAATCTATTTTTCCCCCTTTTCTTGCATAATTTCATGATTTTTCCATTTCATGATAATTTCCAGATTTTTGTTGTATGATTTTTTTTCCTGAGAGACAAATACTTTTCAAATTGTTTCTCCACATTCTGTCTTTTAAGTTAGGTTTCCTTCCAGATTTTTAAAAATTATTATTATTTTAATAGCTACAACAATGAGGTTAGAGCACAAGAAGTCACCATTCTGGCAAGTATGCTTCTACTTTATAAATACCCCATTTATAGCTTTTTAATTTGAAGGGATTGTTATAATTATAATTTTATTAGCTCATATACATACACCAGTTTATGTTTTGAAAACTTTTTACCAAGGTTTAAATTATCTCATCCAATCCACATAGCAACTTTAAATAATGGATGTAATAATTGTCATTAATACAGATAAGGAAATTGATGCTAATGGAGGTAAAATGGCTTGCCCAAGTCATGCTGAAATTAAATGTCTGAGCAGTATTTAAACTTAAATCTTTCTTATTCCAGATCCATTGTTCTATCTACTATGCTCTAAATCCTTGCCTTCTGTTCTAAATCATAGAGTCTCTTTACTATATCTTTTTTTTTAGGGGTTTCATGCCTTATTTATTCCTTTAATTCAATCAATTATTCAGTTCTTCATGTTTTATTTCTGGAAATCCAAGAGTAGTTATAGTAGCATTTCATGTTTTTGGTAGATTTTTCCTAGGATTTTTTTTTTCCAAAGTAGTTCTTCATTTTATTTTGAGGGTTTGTTTTTTTGTTGGGTTTTTTTTTTTTTTGGTTTATTGATATTATCAGATTCACTTTTAGATTTCCCTCCTGATGATTTCTCCTCTCCTTTCTATGATTTTGTTTTAAACTTTTAGTTCATATCTTGTGATTTTGAGTTGTCAAGAGGTAGTTAGATTTAGACATAGCCAGTAACTTGCCCATTTTGTTAGGACAAAATTTAATTTAAAAATTATAAAGTGCCCACTACTTACTTATCTGTCATTAGGGTTTTTTTTTTTAATTTAAAGTAAGTGTCACAAAACTTGAACTCAACTAAATTAAATGGGTGCGCTAGTGAAGAGAGATAGTAATGGACTCACTGAAACATAACAAAGGTTGCTGTGCCTATACCTGGAGAGTGGTGCTAAAGAGAGGAGGTATATCATCTGATAGTTTCTTAGTAAAAACAATTATTCTTGCTAATTAAGTGCTAAGTTCAACTTCTACATTGCTTTAAAACAGCAGATATTAACAGAACCTTCAAAAGTTTGGCAACTGAATGAAAGTCCAGATCACTCTACCCTAGTCATAGTACTGACTATGTGATTGGTTCTTGGGTAAAAACTTAGTAAGGATATAGATCTTACTGGCAAGACTCTTATAATATAGTTGAGAGAAAAACACATGGGAATCTATGATATTGGGAAGAATGAGATAAATACAGAGGAATTTGGGCAGGGACCATTTTGGCTCAGGGTTTAAAGAAGAAGAAGAGGTCTTATGAAACTGGAAAGTGACGTGATTAGGTTTCCATTCTGAAGACAGTGTTTCTAAGTACTTTATGATTTTATTAAGTGATTCCATTTCTAATAATTGTAATATACTTGGGCGTTGCTATTCTATTGGGTTAATGGGAGATTCATATGAAAGGCAAAGCACAATAATATTCTGTGTATCTAAGAGTATAGGTCCTATCCACCTTTTCAAAGTATAGACTTCTTGTAATGTTTGGAGAAATGTCTCTCAGGTTGCCTGTTTGTCATCTTTGGAGAAGGATCATTCTTCCATGAAAATACAGAAAAGCACTAATTACCTTAAGCACTAAGCAACTGTTATATTCCTTGATCTTGTGGAAGATAAAGAGCTGTATTTTAGAGATAGGGATTTTCCTTTTTCTGTCTCTGACTTCTTAACGTTTGATTTGACTCAAAATGAACACAAATGTACTCACTATATTTTCTGCTCCTACCCAGAAAGGCATAAAAAAAATTTATTTTCTTTGAAGTTTTTCTGGCTTAGCCAGTTCAGGCCTGAATGAACAGTATGTTCCCATTAACTACCCTTTCTCTGCATATAGAGAGAGGGTGTATTTGGGGGGAAAAAAACTGGCAAGGCTTAGTGTCATAAGGCAGTTTTGAAATTGAAGAACTATAGGATAAGCCTGAAGGTATTGCTCTTAATTTCCAACTTTCTTAATCCCCACTTTAAGCCCCAAACACTTTTTAGAAAGCATTTTTACTGGGTAATATTGTTCTCAATTTCCCAAAAAGAGGTTTTTGTCATGGCTAAAAACATACTAAAGGGAGTATTGGAGAAAGAGGAATGATAAAAAAAAAAAAAAGAAGAAAAAAGAAAGCTAGACTTGGAGTCTGAAGATCTGAGTTTTAATTATCATGTAATAGAAAGGGCTCTGCATTTGGAGTTAAGGGATGGGGGTTCAAATCTTCTTGTGTCAAGCTGGCAAGTCACCTAAGTTCTTTTATCCTCAAGATTTCCTTATTCCTAAAATGAAAGGTTTGAATGATATCATTTTTAAGATTCCTTACAGCTGGAAACCTGTACATATTCTTCAGGTAGCACCATTCCTAGTTCTTTGTTCCTTTTTAACAGGTGAGGAAACAGGTGGGAGGGGAAGAGAACATGTGTTAGAGCAAATATACAACAGAATCAGAACTAGAACCTGAGGTTTGGAACTTTAAGGTTAGAGTTCTGCCTAGGTTTTGTTCACTACTTATCACACAGAACTTTTATAAGCCTTAAATAAGAGAATATATGACACTTGTCCAATTGTTTTCAGTAGTGTTCAATTCTTCATAAGCTCATTTTGAGTTTTCTTGACAAAGATACTTGATTGGCTTGCCATTTTATTCTCCAAATCATTTTCCAGGCGAGGAAAATGGAGCAAGCAGAATTAAGTAACTAGCCCAGAGTGACTTAGCTAGTAAGTGGCTGAGGCCAGATTTGAACTCAGGAATATGAAACCCCAACAATTTATCCAGTGTACCATCTAGCTGCTCCTGTATTTAAAAAAAACATTGTAAATTGACTAGAGAACTAGTGATGGAAACTGTGAATTTTCAGAACTTTCAGATGAGGAAACTTCTTTTTCTAATGAAGAACAGATTACCTCTGCAATTTAAAATTTTAGGGAGGTTCTTGTAGTACTAAAATGCTAAGTAACAGGATCACACAGTCAGGATATTTCAGATACAGGATGTGAACCTAAGTTTTCTTTATTTATTTTTAAATTTAAGATTTACCCTTTATCTACTATGCCAAGCTAATTCTAGCATTATTGAAGAAACAACAACAACCACCCTGTCAAGTACTAACTTTGAGTTATTATTTCCAATTAACAAGTATATTGAATACTTAGCACATGCTGAGGATTCTGATAAGCTACAGAGATGGGGGGAGAGAGTACAGAAGAAAACTTGATTTCTTCCTCTTACTCAATGGCAGTCTCATTTTGGAGGTAAGACACATATACAGGACTAGAGAATGAGTACCAACAGTAATGAAGTAATATTTATAAAGTCCTTTGCAAACCTTTTAAATACTATATGAATACTAAATATTATTACCACTACCAGTACCAGTATCACTACTACTCCTAAACCTACTACTGCAATAAAGCACTGATAATTATTCATCCTTGTTCTCTAAGAGGACCTTTGACCTCAAGTCATTGGTCATCAAGGTGATGCTTTGACTTGGAATCAATTGTATTTAAGTTGAGGGAGAACTGCAAAGTCAGTAACTTTACTCTTTCCTCCAGAGTCATGGAATTCGAGTAGAAAGACATAGATCAAAACAACTGGTATGCAGTAGGGAGCCTTGGCCTTTTAAACTAAGGTTTTCCCTAAGTCTCAGTTTGTCTGAGGCAATAACCCTTAGAGGCAAGGTAAAAATCAAAGCAAAAAATGACTGTTTGCTTTTATAAAAAAATCATTCTGGGATTGGGGGATCCACAGAGTTTCTTATCTGAGGAACAACAATACAATATCAGTGCATTGAGGAAAGCATTCAAAAAGTATAAGACAGATCTTGCCCTTTCAGTAAAGAACTATTTATCCAGGGTTTGGCATTATGGATTGATTATCTCATTCACTTGAAAGTAGCTGTGCTTGTCAGATGAGAACATTTTTTGATTGAATAAATCAAAAACTGAATGTAAACAGGGTCTTAAATCAATCAAAGCCAGTACATATGAGACTTGGTCATGCTCTAATGAATTTGTTTTAAAAGGAGCTATCTCAGAATCATGTAAAGATTTTGAAGGCCTGAAGCATAGAGGATGTTGTGGGAGTTTACAAAATTAAGCCAGAAAAAACTGACAGTGCAGAACCAACTAGTGAATGGAGAAGCATAAGATAGGCCTGAGCTAAAAAAAATATTAAGGAAGATTTTAAGGAGGTCTAATAGCCCTTCAGTTTTCTTGTCAGCTGAAACCTTTAGTTACAATACAGTTGTGTTAACTTATTCAAGGACTGAAGGAAGTTCCAAGAAAAAATGTCTGTATTGACTCAACTTCCAATCTAGGAGACTATTCTATCCATAGATGTGATAATGATGTAAATTGTGTCCCCTTTAACCTTTGGGGTGGGCCCTGATATAAACTGCGTCCCCTTTAGGGATGCTCTTAAACCCTGGGAAAAACACATCTTTCCCAGACAAAGTTCTTCCCTAATTAAGTAGCCTCATTCAATTGGAACTCTTGACCTGCAGCATAGTCAATAATCCTCTATTGAGTGGCTCAAACTGTTCCCCAGCCCAGGCCAAGGTTTACTTGATAGAAGCAAGGGTTTGTTAACCCACCTTTGCCAAATTTCTAATCAGGAGTTTTGCCCACTAAGAAAGCTTTTTTCTTAGTGAAAATAAATTCCCTTTTGCCACACAGACTTCAAATTTGCGGAAACCTGCCATTTCAAGATCTCTTACCCTCAATTCTCGCACCTCATCAATAATATAATCTATTGCTTTATTACTCCAATATTCATAGTTGCCTGAATCTTGCTTTCATCACAGAGTCCAGGGTCTAACTAGGGAAAGGTATGAATATAAATTAAGGCAGAGTCAAACTTCTTCCTAATTTTTTAGAATTTTCCCATAGGGGCTCATCATAATGGTGATTGTAATCATACTTTCCAATTAAAATAAACTCCCTAAAGCCTCAGAAGAAGGAAATATGAAGAACTTGGGGCTATTTTATTTCCCTTAGGCTTAAAATGAACTAATAGCAATAATACTACATCACAGTTATTTTCCTAATAAATTGCAAAATACTTTTTGGATTTCCCAGTTCTTAAACTCTAAATTTTTCTTGTGGTCTGATGTAAATGAGTTGTTAAAAAGTTATTGAGATAGTTTTGAGGCTAAGGAAGAGGTCAGTATTTCTGTTTACTGCTGATTCAAATTCATGGCATTTTCATAAGCAAATGTGAACACTTAAAATCTGAAGACATCTTTTGTCCCTGACCCTAACATCCCACAAATAAACCTACTCAATACATAAGTATACTTTTACATATATCTCATTTATGTTGCCCTTCTGGGAGTGTTATGTGACAATGAAGGAAACAGAGAGGATGCCTTTGGAAACAGAGGTAGTAAGTGTCAGAGGCAATATTCGAACTCAAGACTATTGTAATGCTGGAGAAACTGAGGCAAGATAGAGATTAGAGAATATTTAATATTTTATTTGAAAGGGAGAGATTTACTGGGACCAAATGGATCCATGTTTTGGTCCCAGGGCCAAATGAGGCTATTGTCTCCAAGAATCCAGCAAACACTGTGAGTTCTCAATGACATATATACACATGGCTCAGATACATGGGGTAGACTGAGGCAGGGGCAGAGTCAGAGCACTGAGAGCGGGAAGGAACTATCAATCTGGTTCTGACAGAATGAGGGGAGGCATCTTGATAAAACAGTACCTGATATTCTGATAGATTGGGATGGGGAGAGGCATTCTGATATTCTAAAATATAAGATCTTTTATCCTTATCAAATATTCTGATGATTAAGAGGGAGGGGTGGTTTTGCAGTATTGAGCAGAACAATTGAGGCAGAACAATTCAGGGAAACTAAGGCAGGACAATTTAGGGAAACTGAGTCAGGATGATAAAAGAGAACTGTGGCACAACACTATCTGAGTCCAAATTCATTACTCTTAGGACCACAAAATTTTTCTCCCATTCCAGATGCTAGGTTTCTTTTAGAGTTAATGTCTTTACTCACAGATAGCTATCTGTCAATCTGGTTACCATTAGTCATACTGCTTAAAACCAATTACCAACCAATATATGGCAAGGCAGCCTAGTTGAAGCAACAAAGTGCCTAGGAGGAAAAAAAAGAAGTAGTAAATCCCAGGCAAGCCAAGCTAATCATTACCACCTGGAATACCATGGATCAGAGTGAATGTAAATACCAATTGTTTCTCTTTTGGCCAAATATCCTGAGGTGTTTCTACCAGACTGAATTGGGGGGAGGAGGGGAAGAGGTTTGGGAAAAGAGGCCAATCTTTGCTTTATTTTTTACTTAGCCTTAATCACTGATTGAATATTGCCTCAGTCAGTCTGAGACCCCAGTAAAAACCTTAGCTTAGAAAGATCAAGGTCTCCCACTGCATGCAGGGCCATCTCTAATTGTCTTGATCTATATCTTGCCACTGGACCCAGATGACTATGGAGGAGAAAGTGAGGATGATGACTTTGCACAGTCCTTAGCTTAAATCCAATTCACTTCAGTCATGACATTACCTTTCTGATATCTTGATCTTTTTCAAAAATGTAGGCCAAACACCAATAAGAAGTTCTCCACAGTGATAAGGTGCAAGAATTAAAGGTAAGAGATTCCCCAACAACAATGGGATCCCCTTGGCTGGTGGCAAGCTTCGCAAAAGAATTTGCAAACCCCAATAAATGTAGGCACAAGGTTTGTGGCAAAGAATGGATTTATTTATACTAAGAAGACAGCTTGCTAGGATTATAACCTTCTTAGTGGGCAGGATCCTATCAGGACAATTGCAAAGATGGGTTACACTGAAAAGAAAATATCTTCTGCAATGGGCAACATCCTGTTAGGAATTCTGCAAAGATGTCTTGGCATACAGCACTAGATATATTGGGACTGCTTTGATCTTTGGCCCCAAACAGAGGTGTGGGGGGGCCTACCCCGGATGAATCTAGGAGACTATTTTTCAATTCAATTTGATTCAATTCTGTTCAAAATTGAAGGAGATCACTTATCTTGGGTGTTTCCCTTATGGGAAGAAAGGTATGCCCCTCCCGGAGGAGAGTTTGAGACCCCAATCACCTTTCCCCCACAGATTAAAGAGGACACAGTTCACACCAGGGCCTCTCCAACCCTTCCCCCCAAAAGGTCTCAGTTTATATCAACAGCACCTCCTTTTAAAACCCTTTCGTGGCTGTTGAAGTAAAATCTCTTATTTTACTAGGGGAAATCTTCACATATTTGGGATATCCCTTTAACTCACCTATGGTGTTGAAGACTGTTGATTACCATCAGCCTGATTTAGCTGATTTGCTGAGATTTGACTACTGTGCATGCTCCAGCTTCTTAGAGCCACAGGTAAGAGTTGGGTGAAAGGCAGAACCCAAGGGTAGATAAGGCTGAAAAGGGTTCAGCAAATTGTCACAACAGGGGTGATAGTCCTCCCTGAATATGCCTTTCATCCCGGACAAAAGCATAGCAGTTTCTAATGTTGAACCATTGGACAATTCCAAGGACTTTAGTGAAGGAAATTTCAACCCCTTCCTTCATCTCTCTCCCTCCCCACCATCTACCCTTACTCCCAAGCTTCAATAAATGTTGTTATAGCCCCTGCAAGAGCAATTTCCAGGCTACACATTTTGTCCCCAGGATTAGGTATATTGATTATGATTTGGAAGCATTTCTATTTCCAAGATTCTGGGATTCAGGGTTTGAAGGAGACAGCCCTGGATTATGAACTCAAGAATCTTGGGAAGATCCGTCCCAGAGGCCACCAGACCTACTTGTAACCCAGCCCCCATAGCCATTATTAAAGAACAAAATCATTGTGGAGGAGATCAATCTTCCTCATCAGCATTAGGAATAATTGCTGACCAATTGCCACAAACAGTCAAATGATCACAAGTGCCCCAAGAGAGGTAGTATTACCCTATGACCTATACTGCTTTCAGTCCAGCCCTCATAAGACATCATACCAGGAAGCATTCTTGTGAAGGAAAAACCATTAAACCTCACCAATTGCTACTTTTTCTTCCTATCTCTTCTCCCTCAAACTCTTAAAACAAAAGAAAAAACAAATCCCTCTCAATAAATATGCCTTGTTAAGCAAAATAATCCCTCATTAGTTGTAGTCCAAAATGCATGTGTTATTTTGCATTTTAAGTTTATCATATGTTAGAAGACCATTTTTGTTACAATAGTTAGGAAATTAAGGTCTAGAATAGATCTAGTGAAAGACTTCAATAAATATCTGTTGATGAATTTATTATATTTTTACATTGTGATTTTATAATATATATTATGGTATGTTATTTTCTGTTATGGTGTCATATGGAGGCAGCTAAGTGCTGCTATGCATGGTCAGGAAGATGTGAGTTCAAATTCAGCCTCAGATATTTAACAACTGTGTGATCCTAGTCAGCCATTTAACTTCTGTTTGTCTCAGTTTCTTCATCTGTAAAATGGGAATAATAATAATAGTACCTACCTCCCAGATTGTTGTGAGGATCAAATGAGATAATATTGATAAGAAATACATAATAGATACTATATAAATGCTTAATAAATGTTTGTTCACTTCCATACACAATAGGAGAGGCAGAATGGAAAGGTAGACACAGAGTTGTGTTATGGGCCAGAACTTGAAACAAGGTACTAAGTGGAATTGAGGAGACAATGGTTAATTCTAGTTTAAATAATGTTATGGGCCAGAACTTGAAACAAGGTACTAAGTGGAATTACTAAGTGGAATTGAGGAGACAATGGTTAAATCTAGTTGAGCACTGATTTAATCCTACAACAAATAATGGTTTCCTAGTGATATAGGTTTTCACTCAGTGTGCAGCATATAACCTAGAAGCTTCAGCCAGAGAGATTCAGAGACAAGCAGACAGAAAGCTGGAAGGTGAAGGCTGGAGCACAAGCCCTTGGGCTCAGACAGATTCATTCCATCTCACATCGCCGTGGTGGCAGGCTCTCCTCCTTTACTTCCCCACTGAAACCAAGACTCTGGAAGGCCCCCAGAAAACTAGCCTACCCCCAAGTGAAGGAGATAAGACTTTGAAGGTGACAATAAAGGATTTGGACTTTAACACCTGGCTGTACTTATAGCAATTACTGAACTGAAACAAAGGCTGCTCCAGAGACCCCAAGAAAACCTCAACAGAGAAGATTACATTTTAGAGAGAATACTACATTTTGGTGCCTGAACGTGGGACCAAGAACCTTCATCTGTGACCCAGAAATTAGGGTGAGTACAAAAATAGACAAGGAAACTTTGTTAAGGATTAAAGTAGTATTTCAGGTAAAATGGGACAGATGTTTAGAAAACAGCCTTCTTTTCCAGTTCAAGGAAAATGTGTAGAGAGCATTGTCAAACTTATGAAAAACAAGGTTTGATTGTAATTTGGGAACAGATCACTGAACTTTTAGAAATAGTACAGTACACATCTCCTTGGTTTTCTAAGGGAAAAGAATTGAATCCAGATGAGCGGAAATTAATAGGAGAGCAACTATGTCTATATTACAATAATAATGGACCTGACTCAATTTCCAAAGAAACACTTTATACACATAATTTAATACAACTGGCTTTAAGAAATTATATAAGTTATAGAATAAGGAAAAAGAAGAAAGAGCAGGAGGGGGAGGATCCAGACAAATTAGGTGAAAAAGATGAAGGATCAGATAAGAATGGAGTTAAGTACAATTCTGAGTGTAGGGTTTCCCAGCAGAAACTATTAGGACCTTCCCCATACCCTGATCTACCTCCCTCAATTAACTCTTCATGGGTGGAGGGAGAAGGAGAAGGGAGAAAATCAATAACACAATCAGTACCACCTATGAAGCCTATGACAAGATTACAAAATACACTGGTTAAAGCTAAAAAAGAAGGACAGGATGTATCTGATTTAATAAATGTATACCCTGTGACTGAAGAGCTTTGACTCTTCAGGTCAAAAATGGAGAAGATACACTCCTTTTGATTTGGAAAAAATTAAGGATTTGAAAAAGAGTTGCACTCTTTATGGGGCTACATCATCTTGTGTTAAGATGTTACTAGAGAATTTGGCTTATGAAATCCTAACCCCTTGTGATTGGAAATAGCAAGGCCATGTTTAGAACTTGTACAAAACTTGTTGTGACTTTCAGAGTATCATGAATTATGTAGGATTCAAGCCCAATGCAATAAGCAAACTGGAGTTAACATACAAATCACCTTTGACCAACTAGCAGGAGAAGGTCAGTAGGCAAGACAATTCAGCACAAATTAATTTCCCCATAGCAGTGTGTGAACAAATTGCCACTGCTGCAATCAAAGTTTGGTGCTCTCTCCCAGGAAAAGATCGAGGGGAAGCCTTCACAAAAATAGAGCAAGATCCCAATGAACCTTTTGCTGATTTTGTGGGACATTTTTAAACAGCTGTCACAAGAACCATTGGAGAAAATGCAGCAACAGGAATAATGATCAAACAACTGGCTAAGGAAAATGCTAATGAGGTTTGCAGAAGAATTATATGGGGATTACACAAAGATGCTCCTTTAGAGGAGATCATAAGACACTGTACCACAGTGGGGACAAATGCTTATTATACTCACACTATCTTGGCAAGGAACTTCTAGAGAGACTTGCCAATGCTTTAATTGTAGAAAAATTGGGTATCTGAGTATAGGCAAAGAGATAGAGTGAGAAGACAGGGTGAGAGAAGACCTAAAACCTTATGTCCAAAATTCCACAAGGGTTTCCATTGGACCTCAGAATATAGATTAACCCAGGGAAATGCGAGGCAGGGCCCAGCTCTAAAACCTCAAATAAAAAATAGGTGGAGCATGATGGCAGCTGAGATTACACTCAGAGAGTCTTTAAAAGCTCAATACTCTGATGTGATCAGTCAGCCAAAAAGCAATCAGATGAGAGAAAGGGATTATAATTAGAGAGAATACAGGCTTTTTTAACCCAACAGAAGGGCAGTGTCCAGTGCAAGCAGCTCCAATGTAATTGCCAGGTGATGTGGAGAGATCCAGAAAGTGGTGAATGGAAGGGACCAGATAGGTTATCTGCTTGGGGAAGAGGATTTGCTTGTATTTCTACAGAAGGAGAAGGAATCAGATGGGTTCCAGTGAACCATATTCGCCTTGTCCATTGGAGAGAGACAGAAAAAGAGAAAAACCTCAAAACAAAGGAAAAGACCTAAATAAAAAACATCTGACACTGAAAGAGCATGGCTGATAATGAGACAGTTAAAGAACTTTAAAACCAGCAGGAATCATTGGATTCCCTAACACAAGATGAGACTATTGCAGGACTTCAAAACTTGCAGGAATTATTGGATTCCTGGCACATGAACTAATGGACAATTGATTCCTTTTGGACTATTTCTAGGACTTATGGACATGTATAATTCCTCATGTTGATTCATGTCATTTGTTACATCACTACTAGCCTGTGTTATATTGCTATCTGCTTATGTAATTTATGTAATTATGTGTAATAGTTCCTATATTGATGGATTTATGTATACCTGTTTTAAGAGTGAGACCCTTCAGAAACCCGCTAATCTGATTTGATTTCCCATTTTCTTTGGTGTTTTCATCTCTCTTACTGAGATGTCAGGGAGGGCATGATCACCTCCTTTTATGGTGTTTTCACCCCTTTTTTTTGAGGAGTCAGAGAAGGTGTGATCACCTCCTTTTTGGGGGTTCTCACCTCCTTGAGAAGTCAGGGAGGTCATGACCACTTTTGTTCTAAAAGCAAAAGAAAGTGGGAGATGTTATGGGCCAGAACTTGGAAACAAGGTACTAAGTGGAATTGAGGAGACAATGGTTAAATCTAGTTTAGCATTGATTTAATCCTACAACAAATAATGTTATGAGCCAGAACTTGGAACAAGGTACTAAGTGGAATTGAGGAAACAATGGTTAAAACTAGTTCAGCATTGATTTAATCCTACAACAAATAATGGTTTCCTAGTGATATAATGATTGGTTTGTACTCAGTGTGGAGCATATAAGCTAGAAGCCTCAGCCAGGGAAATTCAGAGACATTTGAAGAGATTCAGAGGGCAGAGAAGGAGGCAAGAGTTCAAGCTCTTGGAACCAAGGAGAGAGGAAGGCCTCCAGAAAACTAGCTGAGTCCCAAGTGAAGGAGATAGGACTTTGAAAGAGATAATAAATGATTTTGGACTTTAACACAGGGCTGTTATTGTCGTGATTACTGAACTGAAATGAAGGCTGCCTCAAGAGACCCTCAACAGAGAACATTACATTTTAGAGAGACCATTACAGAGTTGTTCTCAGAAATATGAATGAGACACATATCGTCTATAGGACACAGGGCAAGTCAGTTAACTATCTATGCAATAAACTGCAAAAAATGTGCTGGCTTATGGTTCGTTCACTATCCATGTATACTGTTACACTATATTTATGTTCTATTGTGAGAAGCAGTGTGTCATAAATATATATATAGCTAATTAACTTAAGTCAGAAATGCTTGGGCTCAAGCCCTATCTATGACATGAACTGGCTATATAACTCTGGACAAGTCAGTGAACATGGGGAATGGAGTCAAGATGGTAGATTTAGAGGAAGCATTTTTGCTTAGCTCACATAGAATGTATCCTTTACAACAACCTCGAAAAAGTGCCAAGCTGAATTATGAACGGGAAAAAAGAATGGGAGAGATTATTTCATATAAGCAGGTAAAGCACACAAGAATTCATGCAATAGTGGCCAACACTTGAATCTCATTCTCATCTTAATTGGTTTAACAAAATGAAAGTACATTCTACAATTAAGTACAGAAATTCATCTTACCCAGCAAGGAAACATTCCATTACTACATAAACTGTTTGGAAAAAATTAGTAAAGAAGGATTTTTACCAAATTCCTTTCATGATATAAATATAGTTTTAGTTTGGGACAATTTCTTTAGCATTATTGTTCATAAACTTCCACAATTATACTTTCCCCATTAATATAACTTGATATCAATTAGCTAGCCAGATTTAATTAACTTTATGTTAGAGGTATTTACTGAGTTCGTAAGAAAATTTGGTATAAGGTATCTCCTCCAAAGTCTAGGACTTAATCTCTCACAAGAACATCCAAAGTTCAGGGAGACAATGAGATTGTGCTTATTGAAAGACCTTTTATTTCTTTATAGAGTCTTCATCACTTTTCCCTTAGGTATAGTATAGTTTTCTGCTAGGCTTTCTGTAAATCCCCAAAGCTGTCATTTATGTGTTTAGAGTAAGAAAGTCTTAGTTTCATATGTAAACACTATCAACAACCAATACTGTTAGGAACTCTGCCATTGTGCTAATAGGAAATCCAAAATCTTACAATTTTTCAAAGCCCAAAGGATATCTTCAAGTTGGTATGGAAGGAGGGGTACTGATGCAAGAGAAGTTCTTCTCCTTCCCCTCCTCAAGCAATTCCTTCTCAGAGGCTTGACTGCATTGCCCTTTCTTCTAGATTGGACAGTCACTGAAATGTTCTCCAAACTGGCTTGCTATTTTCCTCAAGTCCCACAGAATGTGACTGAGACTTCCCATTCATCTTAATGCATTTTCTAGATAAATCTTTTCATTTCATTTTATGACTTTCATTACTTCTAATGACCTTTTATTTATTATGAACTTTTAAATCCTAGTTTAATAATGCCTTTGATTTAACAAAAGTCTTCTCACTAAGGTAATTATTTTGAATGTGATAGTGATTAATACACTACTTTCAAAAACTATATTGCAGAAGAGTTATTAATGTACATTGATAGAATGAATTTCCTCTCTAAAAAGTTTCCAACAACAAAGAAATCATAATTATTTACTAAGGTACTGAGCTAGGTGCTACTATTTTCAAAATATTTAGTTTGAGATGTCTATAAAACATCTAGCTCACCAAGTGATTTGTGTAGCTGAACCTGTGGGAAATGAGGAAATCACTAAGAGAAAGAATATGTAGAGAAGAGAAGAGAAGGAAAGGCAAGACAAGGGAAAGGAAGAAAATATAAAATTTTAAAAAAAGAAAAAAAAAGATCTTCCTTAAGAATCTTATATTCAATTGGAGGAGGCAACATGTATACATATGCATATATATAATGCAAGATAATTTTGTTTGGCAGAGGAGTCAACACCAAAAGTTGGATTGGGGTGGAGGGGGATTTAAGAGAGGATTCATTTAGGAAGTAGCTGAATCTTGAAGGTAACAAAAGATTCTAAGAAGGGGAGATAAGAAGAAAGTACATTTCAGGCATGGAGGAAAATTTGTGCAAAATAACAAAGATTGTGGAATATCATATGTTAAAAAATGGCAAGAAGGCCAGTTTGTCTGCAATGTAGAATTTTTGAAGGAACATTGTAATAGACTGAAGCTCTTGAAGCTCTTGTTGCACTGAGGTCCCTCTTAGTACTAATTAGCAATTGGACAATACTCTATTAATATATGCTTGGAGAAAGAATGGCCCTGCCCACTCTCTGTGCAAGTTTGATGTGTTGTATAGGAGCTTGCAAGGACTATTTGGTGGGTGGAGTGAGAGAGGCAGAGGCACTGCTAGCCAGATTCCTGTCACTATTGCTCTCACTTCACATCGCCATTCCCCTTCACCTCCGCAAAGAATAAAGATCAAGCATTTTCCTTTATTCTGACTCTGGCTGATTCTAATATACTCTGGGTGCTAAACGCAGTCATCACAGAATATGATATGTAATGAAGTTTAATGAGGTCCATTTAGTGTAGATCTTTCAATGTCAAACAGAAGAGTATGTGTTTGACTAGAGGTAACAGGAAAGCCATTAGAGTTTATTGATTAGGAAAGTGGTTTGATGAGACTAATGCTTTAGCAATAATACTCTGTTCACTGTGTGGGTTATGTATTGAATAGGAAAAAAGAGGAGGCAGGGAGATCAATCAGGAAGGTATTCTTATAGGCCATACAATAGATGATTATGGCCTGGAGGTGGTAACTATTTGATTTGGAAGAATAGGGAAGGTGCATGGAATGCTGAAGAGGTAGAATTGAACTGATTAAACATGACACTGTTTGGGTATGTAGGGTGAAAGAGAGTCAGGAGACAAAGATAACTTCAGGCTTCCTTAGCTGTTTGATTCTAAGTATCCTCAATTAAAAAAATAGGAATTTGAGAAGAAGGGTGAAGTTTTGGGGGAAGATAAATTGATTCTGTTTTCAAACTATTTATTTTGAGATGTCTATAAAACATCTAGCTTGAAAGTTCCACTAAGTGATTCATATAGCTTGAACTTATGGGAAATGATGTAATCACTAAGAGAAAGATCATTTGGAGAAGAGAAAAAAAGAAGAGAAGGAAAGGAAAGGAAAGGGAAAAGAAGAAAATATAAGAATGAATGAATAAAGCATTTATTAAGCACTTACTTATTCTGTTCAAATCATTGAGCTGAATATTGGAAATACAAATAGAAAAGTAAATAAGGGTAAGGATTATTATCCCCATTCTACAAATGAAGACCCAAGCTCAGTGATGTGACTGTGTTTACAAAACTAAATATTTGAAGCACTGGAGATAGTCTAGGTCTCTGGGCTGTCAGATCAAGGCTCTTCCCATTAGTGTACTGTGTCTTTATGAAAGTCTAGTATGACAAGTGATGCTGGAAATTGCCTTTCAGAGAATTCCCTATTGCTAGTAATGATGTTTCCTAGGGAGCAAGCTATTTATTCCACTTAAATTCATTAGCATTACCAGCCATAGGTTTGTCTCTGCTCAATTGGCTTAGACTGCCACCCAGCATCTCTGCCAAGTCCCAGACCTGACAAACAGCCTTTGTGTAATAAAGCTGCTATGAGGTGGGAGGCCCTACTTGAAGTCATTATTATTTTCATAAGATTTATTTCTTTTACTTTTTTATTCACTCAGTATCAGTAAAAGAAAATATTTAAAGAAAAAGCAAATAAAAATAATTGTACCCATAACCATAAAACCCAAAATAGCTTCCAATACTGTTCTGCCTAGGGACCTCCCAAGCCTCTTTTAAGTCCCATCTAAAGTCACATATTCTATAGCAAGCCTTCCCAAATTCCTCTTAATTCTGCCTTCCCTCTCTTCATTACTTCCCATTTATACTCTATATAACTCACTTTCTATACATTTGGTTGCATTTTGTCTTCCCCAGTATGATACAAAAAGATGAAAAAAAAAATTCCTTGTTGACAAGGAGCTGGGGCTTAGTACCTGAAACTTAGTAGACTCTTAATAAATGTTCATTGATTTATTGAATTCTACACTGTTATTAAAGTGTCATTCGGAAAACCTACTCTGTGCTTGACAGGAAAGATACATATTTCTTTATTAATTTACATGACTGCATATTTATAATCTATATCAGATTATTTGCAGAATAAGAAGGGAAAGAAGGAAGGGATAGAACTTTTAATTCAAAATTTTAAAAAATATCAAGAATTTTTTAACATGTAATTGGGAAGAAATTTTAAAATTATTAAAAAAAAAAAAAAAGGAAATCAGTTCCTGCTTTCAAGCAGCTTATGTTTTGATGGGGAGAGGGGAGAATACAATACATATTGGGAAACTGAGAAGTGCAGAGCAGGGGGAAGAGGCACTTCTATACGGGTATGGTAAATAAGTCTCAAGAATCAAAAATAGGTGATCTGAGCCCTTCCCCAAGGAGAATTCAACAATGTGTAAATGGGCTTCTATGGTACAGGGGAAAAGTAGTTGAATCCTTGTGGTATAATTGGCAGAATTGGGGATTGTGAATTGGCATACTCATTTGAAAATTAGAAACTTAGATATTGTTTTGAATAATACAGTAAGAATTAGAGCTCTTCATAATTTTTGATCCAGTGATTATATACTGAAACTACAACCTAAAGATATTATTGAAAGAAAACTATTTGTATGAATATATATTTCAAAAGATAATTAGCAGCATAAAAAAGTTGGAAACAATACAGATGTTCTAAAACAAGGCCAGGAAATGTCCAATAAGTTGTGGTATATGTCTATAGGTAATTATAAACACATCATATGTGGTGTTCTCTTCTTTAAAATATAATGGTTCTCTCTGGCAGCAGGTTTCTTGGGGAAGTTTCTGGAGGCAGCCTTAGTTTTACTTCAGAGTGATAATCACTCCAAATACAGCTAGTTAATAAAATCCAAACGTTTATTTCTCCACGAGCTCTTGCAGCTTTGTCCTTTGCTTCTGCCTCTGCTTTCTTCAGCCTCCAGCCAGCACAAAGGTGGAAGATGGAATGAATCTGACTCCACCTTCGAGAGTAGGCTTGTGGGCTTCCTCCCAGAGTGCTCTTGGCTCTCAATCACCCAGAGTGTTCTCTCTCAGTCTTTTCACCTGAACTTCTGATTGAGCCTCTGTCAGCTTCTTATATATGATCTCTTAAAGGTTGACTCCTCCTCTGAGGGAGGGATTAAGGGAATTCACAAAGTTACAAAGTTAACTTTGTGAATCTCCTATACTTGTGACCTCCAATGAGCACTTAAATACATTAGTGAGTTAGAGAATTTGCTAAGTACCATGCTAAAATTAGGCAACTGACTTATCACTTTGTAAGGATTTGCTCTAATGTGTGAACCAATAAGCAATGTATCAATTCCATTGAGTTAACACTAGAATTCTAACATCGCCTTTAAGTTATCACCTTGTTTCAAGTTCTGGCTCATAACAATCATAGAACGTTGCTCTGTCATACTTCAATGCTATGTCTATGAATCCTTTTAGTGAGAGCATTTTTCTTCAATAATATAGGTTATTACCTATATATACCTTCTCTTCCTGGAATATTCTTCTCCACTGAGGCCTTGCTCTGTTCCTCCAGGTATTATCTGCATCTCAATGCAACACTTGGTCTGTCTACTGGATTATCCTTTGAATTCATTACATGGTCTACTTCCCTACTTTTCTGGTAGATATATCATGATGATATTATCTTCTCCTTTCACTTATATTAAGAATGATTCCATTTCTTTAGAACTCTGTCAACTTAATCATGTTTACAGTATCAAGAATTAAATTACTATTCAGATACAGGCCACTATGTGATCCTTAGCACCTGTTGTCCCTTTTTGACTTTTCTTTTCACTGTCATTGAAAATTCAGAAAGGAACTTTGGACTTCTGTCAAGATGGCTGAGAGGACACATACATCTACTTAAGCTCCGTCTTTTCTTTCAGAATAATTTATTTCATGACAAGCGTCAGAAATAGTGCTTGACTGAAAAAAACCACAAATAATTACCAAGAGAAGATATCCTCGAAATTCACCAGAAAAGGTCTGTTTTTGCTCAAGGGTGGAGATGGTTAGATCTGGGGCAAACTGAAGGCAGGCAGCAACAGCACAGCAGACAGAGTAAGGCAGGCAGCTCACAGCTGAGCAGACCAGAGTGGAGTGGGGTATGATCTCAGCCGTTTCTATGGGGAGAGCTTTACTACAGTGATGACTACTTTGCCCTGGCAGCAAGCCAGTAAACAAGCAGAGAAGCTAACAACATAGGGGGTAAAGACTATAACCCCAAAAAGCTAGGGTATCTCAGGACCTGGCCACACTCACCCACAGTGTCTCAGCACGCTTTCAGAGTCTCAGAGTCTTAGAGCCTCAGAGTCTCAGCCCAGACACAGTGCAGCCATTACTGTCCTGCTAGTGCCTCACTGCTGCCCCCTGCAGTCTGTAAAGGAAGCTGGATAATACCATCTAGCCCCCCCCCAAAAAAAAAGCAGACTGAATTTGTTTTTTTTTTGTTAGTTTGTTTTCTTTGATTTTTCTTTGACAAAATGAGCAAAAAATTAAAATGAACTCTAACTATTCTATTAATAGCTTCTATGTGGATAGAGAGCAGACTTTAAATTCTGAGATTAAAAATAGACTGTCTCCAGATGAATTTCCAAAGGGGGATATGATCTGGTCCTCAACACACAAGATTCTCATAGAAGAAATTAAAAAGGCTCTTAAAAGAAAACCAGAAGAAAAATGGGAAAAGGAATGGGAAGCTTGGCAAGAGAGTCTGGATAAGTCATTCCACTCATTTAAAGATAGAGTGGATAAAGAAATCAAATCAAATCAAAACAGAATTCGTGAGTTGGAAAAAGAAAATAGGTCTTAAAAAATAAAATTGGCAAAATGGAAAAAAATTCCATAGAACAAAACAACTCACTTAAAAACTCAACTGGACAATTAGAAAAAAGATATAAAAAAAAGTGAGTAAAGAAAACAACTCATTAAAAATCAGAATTGAACAAATGAAAATGAATGACTTGAGACTCCAAGAATCAGTCAAACAAAACCAGAAAAATGAAATAATGGGGAAAAGTGTCAAATACCTTCTTGGGAAAACAACAGACCTGGAAAAAAGATCTAGGAGAGATAATATGAGAATTATTGGACTTCCTGAAAAATATGATGAAAAAAAGAGCCTGGACACTATTTTCCAGGAAATTATCAAAGAGAACTACCCAGATGTTATAGAAACAGAGGGTAAAATAGACACTGAAAAAATTCATTGATCAACTACTGAAAGAGACCTTAAAATCAAAACTCCAAGAAATATAGAGGCCAAATTCCAGAACTATCAGATGAAGAAAAAATACTGCAAGCTGCTAGAAAAAAATCAATTCAAATATAGAGGAGCCACAATAAGGATTACTCATGATCTAGCAGGGTCCACGTTAAAGGATCAAAGGGCCTGGAATATGATATTCCAAAAGGCTCAGGAACTTGGTATGCAGCCAAAAATAACTTACCCAGCCAAAATGAGCATCTTTTTCCAGGGAAGAAGATGGACATTCAATGAAATAACTGAATTTCATCTATTTTTGATGAAAAAAACAGAACTAAACAAAAAGTTTGATCTACAAATATAGAACTTAAGAGAAACCTAAAAAGGTAAAAAGAAATTTTCTGCTATAAAAATATATAAAGAACACATGTATACTTTGTTCTAGAAACTAGAGGTGGAAAGGAAATTGTACCAGAAAAAGGGTAAAGTGGGGGTACTATATCTCATGAAGAGGCAAAGAAAGCCTATTATATCTGAGAGAAAGAATGGAGGGGAATGAACATAATGTGTATCTTACTGCCATCAGAATTGGTTTAAAGAGAAAAATAGTAGACATATTAGATTTATGGTGAAACTTCTTCCAACTCATTGAAAAGTGGCAGGGAAAAAATGAAAAAGGAAGGAGTAAGCTAAGCAGACGGGAATACAGAAATTGTGAGGAAAAGGGGTAAGATAGGAACTCTAAGGTGGGAGAAGGGATCATAAAAAGGGGGTGCTGTGAGAAGCAAGTGGTGCTCACACCACTGGGGAGGAGGGGAAGGGGGAAGGAAAGGAGAAAAGCATAAGCAGAGGTTAACAAGATGGCAAGTAATACAGAATTGGTAATTTAAGCATAAATGTGAATGGGGTAAACTCCCCCATAAAGAGGAAGAAGTTAGCAGGAAACACACTTGAAGCATGTGATACATACAGAGTAAAAGTAAAAGGTTGGAGCAGAACCTACTATGCTTCAGGTGAAGTTAAAAAAAGCTGGGGTGGCCATTCTGATCTCAGATCAAGCAAAAGCAAAAATTTATGTAATTAAAAGTGATAAGGAAGGGCACTATATCTTACTAAAGGGTAGCATAGATAATGAAGCAAAATCAATACTAAACATATATACAACAAGTGGTATAGCATCTAAATTCCTAAAGGAGAAGTTAAGAGAGCTGCAAGACAGCAAAACTATAATAATGGGAGATCTCAACTTTGCACTCTCAGAATTAGATAAATCAAACCACAAAATAAATAAGAAAGAAGTCAAAGAGGTAAATAGAATACTAGAAAAGTTAGATATGATAGATCTTTGGGGAAAACTAAATGGAGACAGAAAGAAGTACACTTTCTTCTCAGCAGTTCATGGAATTTATACAAAAATTGACTATATTAGGACATAAAAACCTCAAACTCAAATGCAGTAAAGCAGAAATAGTAAATGCATCCTTTTCAGACCACAATGCAATGAAAATTACATTCAATAAAATGCCAGGGGAAAATAGACCAAAAAAAAAATTAGAAGCTAAATAATCTCATACTAAAAGAAAAACAGCAAATCATAGACATAATTAATAACTTCAACCAAGAAAATGACAATAATGAGACATCATACCAAAATGTGTGGGATGTAGCCAAAGTGATGATAAAGGGAAATTTCATATCTCTAGAGGCCTACTTGCATAAAATAGAGAAAGAGAAGGTCAGTGAATTGGGCTTGCAACTAAAAATGCTAGAAAAGGAACAAATTAAAAAACCCCAGTCAAACACTAAACTCGAGATTTTAAAAATAAAAGGAGAGATCAATAAAATTGAAAGTAAAAAAACTATTGAATTATTTAATAAAACTAAGAGTTGGTTCTATGAAAAAAACCAACAAAAATAGATAAGTCCTTAGTAAATTTGATTTTAAAAAGGAAAGAAGAAAACCAAAATGTTAGTCTTAAAAATGAAAAGGGAGAACTCACCACTAATGAAGAGGAAATTAGAGCAATAATTAGGAATTACTTTGCCCAGCTTTATGCCAATAAATTCGATGACTTAATGAAATGGAAGAATACCTTCAAAAATATAGCTTGCCCAGATTAACAGATGAAGAAGTAAATTGGTTAAAAGGACCATCTTACAAAAAGAAATAGAACAAGCTATTAATAAATTCCCTAAGAAAAAATTCCCAGGACCAGATGGATTTACATGTGAATTCTACCAAACATTTAAAGAACAATTAACTCCAATGCTATATAAACTATTTGAAAAAATAGGGATTGAAGGAGTTCCACCACATTATGACACACACATGGTACTGATATCTAAACTAGGTAGGTGGAAAACAGAGAAAGAAAATTATAGACTAATCTCCCTAATAAATATTGATGCTAAAATCTTAAATTAAATATTAGCAAAAAGATTACAGAAAATCATTCCCAGGTTAATACACTATGACCAAGTAGGATTTATACTAGGAATGCAGGACTGGTTCAACATTAGGAAAACTATTAGCATAATTGACTATAGTAATAACCAAATGAACAAAAACCATATGATCATCTCAATAGATGCAGAAAAAGCCTTTGATAAAATCCAACATCCATTCCTAATAAAAACACTTAAGAGTATAGGAATAAATGTACTTTTCCTTAAAATAGTCAGAAGCATATATTTAAAACTGTCAGTGAGCATCATATGTAATGAGGATAAACTGGAACCATTCCCAGTAAGATCAGGAGTGAAACAAGGTTGCCCACCATCACCATTATTATTCAATATTGTATTAGAAGCACTAGCCTTAGCAATAAGAGTTGAGAAAGAGATAAAAGTAATGAGGTAATGAAGAAAGCAAATTATCACTCTTTGCAGATGATGTGATGATATACTTAGAGAATCCCAAAGATTCTATGAAAAAGCTATTAGAAATAATTCACAACTTTAGCAAAGTTGCATGATACAAAATAAATCTACATAAATCCTCAGCATTTTTATACATCACCAACAAAATTCAATTGCAAGAGATACATAGAGAAATTCCACTCAAAATAACTGTCCACCGCATAAAATATTTGGAAATCTATCTACCAAAGGAAAGTCAGGAATTATATGAGCAAAATTGCAAAATACTTTCCACCCAAATAAAGTCAGATTTAAATAATTGTAAAAATATTAAATGCTCTTGGATAGGCCGAGAAAATACAACAAAGATAACAATAGTCCCTAAACTAATTTATTTATTTTGTGCTATACCAATCAGACTCCCAAGAAATTATTTTAATGACCTAGAAAAATAACAATAAAATTCATATGGAAGAACAAAAGGTCAAGAATTTCAAGGGAATTAATGAAAAAAAAAAATCAAATGAAGGTGGCCTACCTGTACCTGATCTAAAATTATATTATAAAGCAGCAGTCACCTTTTGGTGACCATCTGATATTGGCTAAGAAATAGATTAGTTGATCAGTGGAATAGGTTAGGCTCACAGGACAAAATAGTCAAAAACTATAGTAATCTAGTGCTATAGTTTGACAAACCCAAAGAATCCCAACTTTTGGGATAAGAATTCATTATTTGACAAAAACTGTTGGGAAAACTGGAAATTAGTATGGCAGAAACTAGGCATGGACCCACATTTAACACTGTACATCAAGATAAACTCAAAATGGGTCCATGATTTAGGCATAAAAAAAAAAAATGAGATTATAAATAAATGAGAGGAACATAGGATAGTTTACCTCTCAGACTTGTGGAAGAGGAAAGAATTTGTGACCAAAGATGAACTAGAGATCATTAATGATCACAAAATAGAAAATTTTGATTATATCAAAGTAAAAGGCCTTTGTACAAACAAAACTAATGCAAACAAGATTAGAAGGTAAGCAACAAACTGGGAAAACATTTTACAATGTAAAATGTAAAGGGCTGAAACTTTTGAGTTAATGCACTGAGGTTGAATAACCGAGCACTTAAGGCTAATTACTGATTAGACAATATTCTATAAGCACATACTTGGAAAATGACCCTTCCCACTATTTTGTGCTGGCTCAATAATTGTTGTATACAGAGAATTGTAGCAGGGACTAGGGAGTGGAGTAAGACTAGCCAGAGTCACTTCTGGGCAGGAGATGAAGAGGAGAGGTTGTGGAGATCCTGGGTCCATCCAATTCACTCCTACCCTTAAAGACCAAGAATAAAGACCAAGGGCTTTTTCTTATCCTGACTCCGGCTGATTCTAAGGTATCTAAGGTGCTAATTCAGTCTTCACATCAAAGGTTCTGATAGAGGCCTCATTTCCAAAATATATAAAGAATTGACTCTAATTTATAAGAAATCAAGCCATTCTCCAATTGATAAATGGTCAAAGGATATGAACAGACAATTTTCAGATGATGAAATTGAAACTATTTCCACTCATATGAAAGAATGTTCCAAATCACTATTGATCAGAGAAATGCACATTAAGACAACTCTGAGATGCCACTACACACCTTTCAGATTGGCTAAGATGACAAGAAAAAATAATGATGAATGTTGGAAGGGATGCCGGAAAACTGGGACACTGATGCATTGTTGGTGGAGTTGAGAATGAATCCAATCATTTTGGAGAGCAATCTGGAATTATGCCCAAAAAGTTATCAATCTGTGCAAACCCTTTGATACAGCAGTACTACTACTGGGCTTATATCCCAAAGAGATACTAAAGAAGGGAAAGGGACCTGTATGTGCCAAAATGTGTGTGGCAGCCGTTTTTGTGGTGGCTAGAAACTGGAAAATGAATGGATGCCCTTCAATTGGAAAATGGTTGGGTAAATTGTGGTATATGAATGTTATAGAATATTATTGTTTTGTAAGAAATGTCCAGCAGGATGAATACAGAGAGACTTGGAGAGACTTACATGAACTGATGCTGAGTGAAATGAGCAGAACCAGGAGGTCATTATGCACTTCAACAATAATACTGTATGAGGATGTATTCTGATGGAAGTGGATATCTTCATCAAAGAGATGATCTAATTTAGTTCCAATTGATCAATGAGGACAAAATCAGCTACATCCAGAGAAAGAACACTGGGAAATGAGTGTGATCTGTTTGCATTTTTTGTTTTTCTTCTCAGGTTGTTTTTACCTTCTGAATCCAATTCATCCTGTGCAACAAGAGAACTGTTAGGTTCTGCACACATATATTGTATCTAGGATATACTATACCATATTTAACATGTATAAGACTGCCTGCCATCTAGGGATGGGGGTGGAGGGAGGGAAGGGAAAAGTTGGAACAGAAGTGAGTGCAAGGGATAATGTTGTAAAAAATTACCCATGCATATGTACTGTCAGTAAAAAGTTATTTTCTAAAAAAAATTAAATAAATAAATGATAAAAAATTTTAATAAAATAAAAATTAAATTAAATTAAAAAAAAAAAAGAAAGAAAATGCAGAACCACATAGGACTGAGATTCCTTTGGTTTCTTTGTACAGTTTGTTGTGGCCACCTTTAGCCAATAAGAACCAATCTTTAATGACAGCCTTTCTGTTCTTAGGTAGCTTAGTCTTTAGAAATCAGAGCCTGTTGTGGCAGGGTGAAGTTTATGTCAAAAGAAATAAAGATATGAAGAAAATAAATACATCTAACAATGCCTTCTGGGCTTACTTTCCTTAGTCTTTTTTTTTAACCCACCCTATCCATTACCTTATCTCCTATTACCCTTTTCCCCTTCTTTTAATAGGATTTAGTTTTTTTTTTGACCCACTCCACCCACTATTTTATCTTCTATCAACCTTCTCCACTTCTCTTATCTTTTTCCCTAGAGTTTCTGCCCTCTCTTCTTTCTATACTATCCCTCCCTTTTCTTTTCCTTTTTCTCTTCCAGCTTTTTCTGAAGCTTCCTGGGATATTATATTTTATATGGTACATTTACTATTATGACTATGTAAATTATAATTCTAATGATAACAAAATCTGGAAAATGTACTAGAAAACATATATAAAAAGTCCTATTCTGAGACTAATCAGAGAATGTAGGCCACCCTGAATTATTAAAAGTTACATCAGTGGGGCACAGGCTCTGACAGATTCTAAGTCTTGATAGCAGGAATAAGAAATGACAGGAATGATCGATTAGGAAGTAAAAATAATGCTAAAGGTAACAAAACTTACATTCAGTGTCTTGACTCATTCCCGTCAAATGCTGGCTATAAAGGAATGACCACAAAGAGTGAACAGCAACTAAGCCCATTTATCCAAGGAAAAAAACAAATAAAAATTGGAGAAAATATATAGATTAAATTATACCAGAAAATATGCAAAAGTGATAGAGATCTTTATGAGTGCCTTTTAGTGTCACTCTATAAGAGTGATATGACATCTTAATTCAAGCCAAAAGAGAGAGCCCAATTGTACCCAAGGAGAAATTTTCTCTATGAAATCTTTAGAGAAGCAAGCTCACAATCAGGAATCTCTTGAGGACCCAGTTTCCTCTATATGTCTGCAGCTATCATGAGCTTTCATTTACTTTTCATGTCTTTCCTCAAAAGTCTCTTCTCTCTCAAAAGTTCTCCAGAATCATGTTTCTCAAGAAAATTGGGCACCAATTCTACCTCTTACACAGTTTGGCAGCATCACCTCAGCCTCCTTTCCACAAATTAGAAAATACATATTCCTTTGCAAATACAGAAGCTGCATACACAAACATCCCAGTGTTGTCTGGAAGTCTATTTGCATCTGTAAATGAGCACCTCCTGAAGAGGTAAAAAATTATTGCAACTGAACACCAACTCTATAAGTGCTTCATTTTCAGCTTTGTGTTTGGGCATGCTAAAGTGGAGACAGATGAAGATAATTCCCCTCTTAGCCTTTAAGGAACTCATGGGTTAGTAGTGGAAATAAGAGAAATTCAAAAATAGTGAGGCACACAAGGAGGTTTGTGGTATAGCAGCTAGAGAACTGCCTTGGTTCTAAGTTCAAGGCCTAACTCTGACATAGATTGGTTATGTGACTCTGGGCAGATCCCTCCAAGCCTTCTAGGAAACTCTTAAATACTATGACTGCAGAGAACATGTCCAATTGCAAAATCCCTAAAAGAAAGCTACGCCCAATGAAAGAACTCTGGGAAATGTCCTGTGTGACAATTGAGCAATTGTCAATGCTGTGAAATTACCCATACATATAACTTGTAAATAAAAAGCTATAAAAAAAAAAGAAAAGAAATTAGGGTCTTTGGTTCACATGCTGGGCGTCAAAATGTAAAGTTCAGAATAGCTCCCTGGAGGCCTCAGGATCAGCAGAGTCAGTATAAGTAAAAATCCTAGGTCTTTTTTTTTTTTTTTTAAATAGCTTATTACTTACAAGTTATATGCATAGGTAATTTTATAGCATTGACAACTGCCAAACCTTTTGTTCCAATTTTTCCCCTCCTTCCCCCCACCCCCTCCCCTAGATGGCAGGATGACCAGTAGATGTTAAATATATTAAAGTATAAATTAAATACAAAATAAGTATACATGACCAAATCATTATTTTGCTGTATAAAAAGAATCAGACTCTGAAATATTGTACAATTAGCCTATGTAGGAAATCCAAAATGCCGGCAGGCAAAAATATAGGGATTGGGAATTCAATGTAATGGTTATTAGTCATCTCCCAGAGTTCTTTTGCTGGGTGTAATTGGTTCAGTTCATTACTGCTCCATTGGAACTGATTTGGTTCATCTCATTGTTGAAGATGGCCAGGTCCATCAGAATTGATCATCATATAGTATTGTTGTTGAAGTATATAAGGATCTCCTGGCCCTGCTCATTTCACTCAGCATCAGTTCGTGTAAGTCTCTCCAGGCCTTTCTGAAATCATCCTGTTGGTCATTTCTTACCGAACAATAATATTCCATAATATTCACATACCACAATTTATTCAGCCATTCTCCAATTGATGGGCATCCACTCAGTTTCCAGTTTCTGGCCACTACAAAGAGGGCTGCCACAAACATTCGTGCACATACAGATCCCTTTCTCTTCTTTATGATCTCTTTGGGATATAAGCCCAGTAGTAACACTGCTGGATCAAAGGGTATGCACAGTTTGATAACTTTTTGAGCATAGTTCCAAATTGTCTCCAGAATGGTTGGATGTATTCACAATTCCACCAACAATGTATTAGTGTCCCTGTTTTCCCATATCCCCTCCAACATTCCACATTATCTCAGAGTTATTATTATCTGGTATCTCAGTGTTATCTTAATTTGCATTTCTCTGATTAATAATGACTTGGAGCATCTTTTCATATGGCTAGAAATAGTTTCAGTTTCTTCATCTGAAAATTGTCTGTTCATATCCTTTGACCATTAGCAACTGGAGAATGGCTTGATTTCTTACAAATTAGGGTCAATTCTCTATATATTTTGGAAATGAGTCCTTTATCAGAACCTTTGACTGTAAAAATATTTTCCCAGTTTATTGCTTCCCTTCTAATCTTGTCTGTTTTCGTTTTGTTTGTACAAAAACTTTTTCAATTTGATGTAATCAAAATTTTCTATTTTGTGATCTAATGATCTTTAGTTCTTCTTTGGTCATAAATTCCTTCCTCTTCTACAGGTCTGAGAGGTAAACTATTTTGTGTTCCTCTAATTCATGTATAATCTCATTCTTTATGCCTAAATCTTAGGTCTTTAGGGGGAAAAGTGAAAGAAGCAGGCAAACTGCCAGGAGGTCTGCCAAAAGATGTATCCTGGATTCTCTACTCCAAAGTCACCAACTTCTCTCCTCCTGATCAAAGTGACTTTCTCTGGCCCCTCTCTCACCCTGCCCTCAAGTCCTTGTCTATGATTATCTTAACACCAAACATTCAATAAGTATCAAACAGTGAGAAGAGTCATTTATCCAAAACATATACTAATAGAATCATTGTCTAACATAGAATAGGTAATTAGCCTTAAGTGTTCGGTTGTCTGATTCAAGTACATCTTTTCATAGTTTCAACCCTCTACAGAATATTGGCAAGCTTCATATGAATTTTGTTAAAACAAAGTCATTCAAGTTGAAATTGTACCTTAGACATTGGAATTATTTTATTTGGTTATTTTACTATCAAAGTTATCCAGAGGTTTTTTTTTGTTTTTCCCCAATTTGGTTTTATGGGTATATCAAAAGTATTAAGATTTGTTTTCCTTAAGGTACTATAAAATAGGACTAGCTAAATCTGAGAGAGAAGACAATATTGGATTCAAAGGATCTCTATACTGAGATTTTCAGAACTGACTTATTTGTTGGTCCTGGAACACAGGGGTCCTCAAGAAAAATTCAGTAATTCAGATTACTTGTACAGTATAGCATGTAGTGGAAAAGCCCAAGTGTAGATGCTATGGGGAAAGCAGAATATCTAGTCACCAGGTGGCACTGTGCTTAGATAGGGTTTTCAGCTACCTTTTTGTGGTTACATTGGGGACATCACATCCTCCTTTTGGTACTGAGAAAAGTAAGAGCATCATAGTACTTGATTAATAAATACTTTTAAAATTAAATTGAAAATAAAATTTTAAATTAAATTGTATTTCTCTTGGCCAAGGGAACTGATTAAAATTATAATGCTCTTCATATTTACATAGGATCATAGATTTAGATTTGAAAGGAACCTTAGAAATGATCTAGTATAACTTTTCCATTTTATAGGGAAATTAAATAATTTTTCTGTTTACACAGGATGCAATTAGCAGAGATAGGATTTTATTCCAAGTCCTTTGACAACAAATATAGAACCCTTTCTACCATACCATGAAAGAAATAATATGTGTTGTTTCTTTTAATAGAATATGAACTTTGTGAAGGCAGAGACTATTTCATTTTTGCTTATTTCATGGGGCAGGAGAAGGAGCTGATCAACTTACCCTTAACCCAGTTGATAAAATAAAAGAATGTCGGGGATAAAAAAAAACAAAACAAAACAAAACAAAAAAAAAACCAAAAAAGAAAAACGGCATGGTATAGAAATATCTCTTCTTCTTTACCCTTTTAAAATATAAAGACATTCTTCTGTCCAGCTTAATGGAATCAGCTAGTAATTGACTGGCTGAAGCATTAGCCAAAATCAGAAGCCACCCTCCTTAGGGAAAGACTAGAAGCAGGAGAGATATCAGAGGAGTATGAGTCAAGAATCAATCTGATCATCTGGAAATCATTGTTGTGTGACCTGTCCAGCAAAAAAAAAAAAAAAAAAAAATGCAGAGAAAGAAGCATGATGATCCCAAACAAAGGAGAGATCATTAAAGCCATGCAGAGCTAGAGATCTGAGTTGCTTCCCTGAGTCACAAGTGTTTTCTTAATGTGCCTCTTCTATTATATTCACTATGATTGTGTGTATAAACTTCTTACTTACCCTTTGTGTAATTGTGTAAGAGTACCCAAGTTTGTGGGGAGAATATTTTGCTCCTCTGTTGTAGAAAAAAAAGTTTTAAAATGTTTTACTTGTATTACCTTTTTCCCATTCTTCCTCCCTCCTTCCCTCATTAAATAATTTAAAATGAACATAATAGGTAGCTTAGTAAATAGAGATCTGGCTGAAGTCAGAAGGACCTGAGTTCAAATTCAGCTTCAGAAACATTTCACTTACTGGTTGTCTGACTCTGGACGGTCACTCAACCCCAATTGTGTCACACACACACACACACACATACAAAATGTATACAAAATGTATACAAAATGTATACATTTGTGTGATGTACACACATAAAAAGCAGAAAAAAATCCCCGTATTGACCATGTTCAAAAATATATCTACCTAATCTGTTCCAGTTCTATATTTTTCAACTACAAACAAACTTTTAAATAATTGCCACTTTGTAGTATAGTTCGTATTGTAGCTACTTTCCCTTTTCTCAAAATTACATTTCTTGAGATTTTTGACTTTTGTTATTTCTTATGAATCTTACTATTATTTTTCTTAGTTATTTGAGTCTTTTAGTAGTTTGATTCAGCACCAAATAATTAATTTCAGCAGTATTATAATTTTTATTACATTAGCTTGCCTTAGCAATGAGCATTTAATATTTTTCCAATTTTTTGATGCTGTCTTTGTTCTCTAGTGTTGTATCCTAGATGGGTCTTAATGGATAGGCTCCCAAATATTTTATAAATTCTGTAGTCATTTTGAATGAAATTTCTCTTTTCATCACTTCCTGAAATGTTTTGTTGATAACATATAGAAATGAAGATTTATGGTTAATTTTTTCATACTCTGTGACTTCACTTTGTCCTTTGAAGACTTAATTATTGGTTGATTCTTTGGAGTTTTCTAAATGATCATATTTTCTGCAGAATACTTGATTTGTTGGTTTCCTTTTTGCTTTGATTTCTCTTCTTGTATTTCTATAGCTAACATTTCTGGCATTATTTTAAATAGAATTGTAATTGGCATCCTTGCTTCAGTTGCAATCTCACTAGAAAGACATCTAACTTTTCTTCATCACATATAATGTTTACTATTGATATTTAATAATTGTTATTTTATGTATTAAGGAAAGGTTAATTATTCATATGCTTTCTACAATTTTTCATATTAATAGTAATTGGATTCTGTTAAAAAAAAAAAAGATTCCAGTGTCTAGTAATGTAATCATGGGATTTTAATCATTTATTATTAGCATGATATATTATGTTTATGGCCTTTGACATATTGAATCAACCCTGTATTCCTACTGCAAATCCAACCTAGTCATAGTATGTAATCTTTATAACATTGCTATAATCTCTTTGCTAATTTTTTATTTAAACATTTTACATCAATTTTCATTAGTTGTTTCATTAATGTTCTACAAGAGAGGTGTTAAATACCTGGCCCATGTAATCCCTACATTCTTAAATATAACTCAAACTAATTTAAAATGTAATTGGTAAGTATTTTGTAAAAATAAATAAAAATACAATCAAACCTAGATACCATTGCATTTTAAAATTATTTCTTTTATTAATGTATGTTATAATTTGGTAAGTATTGATAAAGTAATATAGTCTTTAATAATTACCTTTATTACTTTTTAATTATTGAGAATTAAAAATATTTGAAATAATTTGTTATTCCTTTTTTTAAAAAAAATCAGATTAGCTCTCTTATTGATTCAATAAAGTCTTTGACTTGAAACTTTATTAATTTATTTTCATAGTTTCTACTTTGTTGCTCATTTGGATAGTTTTGATTTGTTGTTTTACTTTTTGAAATTGCATATTCAATACATTTATTTATTCTTTTTTAAAAATTTCTACCAATGAAAGTATTTAGAAATAAGAATTTTCCCCAAAGAATTCATTTAGTGGCTGAGCCAAGATGGAGAAGAGGACACACGTGCCTTTTTTATGAAACTCAGCCTTTGAATTAGTGCTTGACTTTCAGAACCCATGAATATTGGGAATATAACACATTACCAACAAAAGATAATCTTGAAATTCACCAGAAAAGGTCTGTTTTTGCTCATAGAATGGGACTAGGCCGGGTTCAGACTCAGGCACATGGGCAGTGAGAGCATAGAAAACAGCTCATGTTGCGCAAACTGGAGGGGGGTGGGGGTAGGGTATAGTCTTCACAGATGGAAAATCTGTGGGAAGAACTCTACCACAATGTCAGCTACTTTGCCCTAGCAGCAAGCCAGTAGATCAGGAGAGAAGCTATAAATGCAGAGGGTAAAGATTATAGATTATAGAGATTTTATATATATATATATATATATATATATATATATATTATATAAAGATTATAACCCCAAAATGCTAGAGTCTCTCAAGACCAGGCCACACCCACCCAGCACTGGGAGAGACTCAACATGATCTCATACACAATTGCTAATCCCAGTGCAGCCATTGCAGTCCCACTGCCGCTTCACTGCCACTTCCTGTTGTCTGTAGAGGCAGCTTGGAAATACCTCACTACCCCATAAGCAGACTGCAGCCTTGGTTTTATATATATATATGTTTTTATTTACAAGATATATGCATGTGTAATTTTTCAGCATTGACAATTGCAAAACCTTTTGTTCCAACTTTTCCCCTCCTTCTCCTTTCCCCCCTCCCCCAGATGGCAGGTTGACCAATACATGTTAAATATGTTAAAGTATAAATTAAATACAACATATGTATACATGTCCAAACAGTTATTTTGCTGTACAAAAAGAATTGGACTTTGAAATAGTGTACAATTAGCCTGTGAAGGAAATCAAAAATGCAGGGGGACATAAATAGAGGGATTGGGAATTCTATGTAATGGTTCATAGTCATCTCCCAGAGTTCTTTTGCTGAGTGTAGCTAGTTCAGTTCATCACTGCTCTATTGGGACTAATTTGGTTCATCTCATTGTTGAAGAGGGCCACGTCCATCAGATTTGATCATCATATAGTATTGTTGTTGAAGTATATAATGATCTTCTGGTCCAGCTCATTTCACTCAGCATCAGTTCATGTAAGTCTTTCCAGGCCTTTATGAAATCATCCTTGCAGTTTTGTTGTTGTTTTTTTGTTGGGTTTTTTTTTTTAAATTAGTAAAAAGGCAAAGAGAGCTCTAACTATACATAGCTTCTATACTGAAAGAGAGCAGATTTCAAACCCTGAGGAGACTAAAAAGAGATTGTCTCTAAATGAAACCCCAAAGAGGGATATGATCTTGTATCCATCACATAAGGCTCTCATGGAAGAAATTAAAAAAGGATCTTAAAAGAGAGCTAGAAGAAAAATGGGGAAAGAAAAGGAAAGCTTTGCAAGAGAGTCTGGATAAGGCATATAACATTAAAAGATAAAGTGAAAAAAGAAAACAACTCTATGAAAAACAGAACTTGTTAATTGCAAAAAGAAAATAACTCCTTAAAAATAAAATTGGCAAAATGGAAAAAAATTCCATACAACAAAACAACTTATTTAAAAACCCAATTGGACAAGTGCAAAAAGAAGTTAAAAAAAAAAAGTAAATGGAGAAAATAATTCATTAAAAAATCAGAATTAAACAAATGGAAATGAATGACTTGAGGAGACACCAAGAGTCAGACAAGCAAAACCAAAAATAATGAAAAAATAGGAAAAAGTGTTAAATACCTACTTGGGAAAACAACAGATCTGGAAAAATAGATCTAGAAGAGACCATCTAAGGATTATTGGACTCTCTGAAAATCATGATGAAAAAAAAAGAGGCTAGACCCTATTTTTCAGGAAATCATCAAAGAGAACAACCCAGATGTCATAATCAATAGGTAATTTAGGTAATTAACAGGTAAAATACCCATTGAAAGAATTCATTGATTACCTACTGAAAGAGATCCCAAAATTAAAACTCCAAGAAATATAGAGGCCAAATTCCAGAACTATCAGACCAAAGAAAAAATATTACATGCAGCCAGAAAAAATAAATAAACAATTCAAATACTGAAGAGCCACAATAAGGATTACTCAGGATCTAGCAGTGTCCACATTAAAGGATCAAAGGGCCTGAAATTTGATATTCCAAAAAGCTAAGGAACTTGGTATGCAGTCAAGAATAATTTACCCAGCCAAATGGAACATTTTCTTCCAGGGAAGAAGATGGACATTCAATGAACAAGGTGAATTCCATTTATTTCTCATGAAAAATCCAGAGCTAAACAAAAAGTGTGACCTCCAAATATAGGACTCAAGAGAAGCATAAAAATGTAAAAAGAACTCTTGAAAACTCTATTTCTGTTATGGATATATATAAAAGAGTACATGTATAATTTGGTTTTTCTGTTATAATATAAAAAAATATATATATAGAGGTGGAAAGGAAATTGTACCAGAAAAAGGGAAAAGTGGAGTTACTACATCTCACAAAGGAGCAAAGGAAACCTATTGTATCTGGGGGAAAGAAGGGAGGGGGATGAACATAGTGTGAATCTTACTCTCATCAGAATTGGCTCAAAGAGAAAATATTAGACATATTTGGCTTACAGAAAAACTTCTCCCACCTCATTGAAAAGAGGGAGGGAAGAAGCAAAGAGGGAAGGGGTAGGCTAAATAGAAGGGAATACAGAAATAGTAAGGGAAAGAGTAGGATAAATAGAAGAGAATACAGAAATAGTAAAGGAAAGGTTTAAGAAAAGGGGAGGGACTCTAAGGGGAAGGGAGGGATTCTAAAGAAGGTGGGCTGCATGAAACAAGTGGTGCTCATAAGTTTAATACTGGGGACAGGGGTAAAGGGGAAAAGAAAGAGAAAAGTATAATCTGGAGATAACAGCTACAGAATTTCTGCAGAATTTCTGCAGGAAATACAGAATTAGTAGTTTTAACCATAAATGTGAATGGGGTAAACTCATGAGGGCATAAAGCACAGGCAGATAGCAGACTGGATTAAGTCAGAATCCTACAATATGTTGTTTACAGGAAACACACTTGAAACATGGTGATACATATCGAGTAAAGGTAAAAGGCTGGAGCAGAATCTTCTATGCTTCAGGTGAAGTCATAAAAGCAGGGGTAGCCATCCTGATCTCAAATCAAGCAAAAACAAAAACTGATGTAATTAAAAGCGATAAAGAAGGGCACTATATCATGCTAAAAGGTAGCATAGATAATGAAGCAATATCAATACTAAACATATATGCAACAAGTGGTATAGCATCTAAATTCCTAAAGGAGAAGTTAAGAGAGCTGCAAGACAGCAAAACTATAATAATGGGAGATCTCAACCTTGCACTCTCAGAATTTGATAAATCAAACCACAAAATAAATAAGAAAGAAGTTAAAGATGCAAATAGAACACTAGAAAAGTTAGATATGATAGATCTTTGAAGAAAACTAAATGGAGACAGAAAGGAGTACACTTTCTTCTCAGCAATTCATGGAATCTATACAAAAATTGACCATATATTAGGACATAAAGACCTCAAATTCAAATGCAGAAAGGTCGAAAGAGTAAATGCATCCTTTCTACATCACAATGAAATAAAAATTATATTCAATAAAAAGCCAGGGGAAATAGACCTAAAAGTAATTGGAAACTAGTCTTAGTTGGAAACTCATCTTAAAGAATGAATGGGTGAAACAACAAATCATAAACATAATTAATAATTTCACCCAAGATAATGATGATAATGAGATGACATACAAATATGTGGGATGCAACCAAAATGGTAATAAGGGGAAATTTTATATTTCTAGAGGCCTACTTGCATAAAATAGAGAAAGAGAAAATCAATGAATTAGGCTTGCAACTAACAAAGGTAGAAAAAAGCAAATTAAAAACCCCCAATCAAACGCTAAACTTGAAATTCTAAAAATAAAAGGAGAGATTAATAAAATTGAAAGTAAAAAAACTATTGAATTAGTAAATAAGACTAAGAGTTGGCTCTGAAAAAAACAACAAAATAGATAAACCTTTGGTAAATTTGATTAGAAAAAGGAAAGAGAGCAATCAAATTGTTAGTCTTAAAAATGAAAAGGGAGAACTTGCCACTAATGAAGAGGAAATTAGAGCAATAATTTGGAGTTACTTTGCCCAACTTTATGCCAATAAATTATATAACTTAAATGAAATGGATGAACACCTTCAAAAATATAGGTTGCCCAGATTAATAGAGGAAGAAGTAAATAAATTAAATAGTCTCATTTTAGAAAAAGAAATAGAACAACCTATTAATCAACTCCCTAAGAAAAAGTCCCCAGGACCAGATGGATTTACATGTGAATTCTACCAAACATTTACAGAACAATTAACCCCAATACTATGCAAATGGTTTGAAAATATAGGGAATGAAGTATTCCTACCAAATTCCTTTAATGACACAGACATGGTACTGATACCTAAACCAGGTAGGATGAAAACAGAGGAAGAAAATTATGGGCCAATCTCCCTAATGAATATTGATGCAAAAATCTTAAATAAAATATTAGGAAAGAGATTACAGAAAATCATCCCCAGGATAATACCCCATGACCAAGTAGGATTTATACCAGGAATTCAGGGCTGGTTCAATATTAGGAAAACTTTTAGCATAATTGACTACATCAGTAACCAAATGAACAAAAATCATATGATCATCTCAATAGATGCAGAAAAAGCCTTTGATAAAATCCAACACCCATTCCTATTAAAAAATACTAGAGAGTATAGGAATAAATGGACTTTTCCTTAAAATAGATAGTAGCATCTATTTAAAACCATCAGTAAGCATCCTATGTAATGGGGATAAACTGGAACCATTCCCAGTAAAATAACGAGTGAAAAAGATTTCCCATTATCATCATTACTATTCAATACTGTATTAGAAACAGTAGCTTTGGCAATAAGAGAAGAAAAAGAAATTAAAGGAATTAGAATAGGTAATGAGGAAACCAAATTATCACTCTTTGCGTATGATATGATGGTATACTTAGAGAACCCCAGAGATTCTACTAAAAAGCTATTAGAAATAATCTACATCCCCTTCCCTTCTCTTCCCTTCCCTTCCCTTTCTTTCCCTTCCCTTCTATTTTTTTTTCTTTGCTGAGTCAATTGGGGTTAAATGATTTGCCCCAGGTTAACACAACTAGGAAGTGTTAAGTGTCTGAGATCAAATTTGAACTCAGATCCTCCTGAATTCAGGGCTGGTACATTATCCACTGCACCACCTAACTGCCCCAAGTATCAATTTTCTTTGCCATTTTTTCTCACTAGATATTCTTATTTTCTTTGAGGCCCTTTCATAGTCCTTGTGATCATGTCATTTTTGTCTTTCAGGCTTTAATTGGACCTATCATGAGATCCCTTTCTTCTTAAAATTTACCCCTTGAGCATTTCTTAAGGCAAAATATAGCCCCAAATTGTTTTAAGTTTTCTTTGGTTTGTTCATCTCAGTGTCTAAACTGATAGGTCTATGTATGCGCGTGCGCACACACACACACACACACACACACACGCATGCATACACACATATTCCACTCAGATTCTATTCCTGCCTTCCTAAATGGAGTAGACAGATTCTTTTTTTGTTCTAAATGTGATGGCCAAAATTAGGTCACTCCTTCAGTAAGCTCCTGAGCTGTTTTGCTTCTGAGTTCTAAGGACTCACTGTTGTCATAGTCGCTTCCCTTCTACTGTTGAACTGATAAAGTGTTGCTTCCACTCATGTTGAACTCCCCTTACTGGGTTTCAATTTTTCACAAGACTATGGGACTGCCTTCCATGGTAGATTCTGCCTGAAACCCTTCCTCCTTCCTCTTTTTGATAAGCTGTGGAACACAATATCATTATTCATAAATCTCTTTGCTGTATGGTGTGTGTGCTCATTAATCGTGAGTGTAGTGACAAAGAGAGGCAGCTAGATATCTCAATGGATAGAGCACTGGATCTACAAGTCAAGAAGAGACGAATTAAAGTGTAGCCTCAGATTTTTTTATTGTATGATCCTGGGCAAGTTTCCTTGGAGGCAACTAGACCTGAAGTCAAGAAAATTTATATTCAAATCTGACCTCCACTATTCACTAGTGACTTGGATCATTGGTGTGAACCTGGGCGAGTCACTTAACTTATGTTTTCCTTCATCTTATGGGGAAGGGATTGGCAAACCAATTTAGTATGTTTGTCAAGAAAATCTCATGATAAGACATATGGGATCACAAAGAGTTGGACATGATTGAACAACAACATAGTGACTAAAACTAGTCTCCACCTTCTGCAAGAATTGTTTGGTCTTATCTTATATCATGGTCCTACCCAAGCTATCTGTATCCTAGGTTGCATGGGGGCTCCCTGGATGTTACTCAAGACCTTTTTTTTTCTGTGGTGGAAGCACCAGTGAAGTGGCACTGAAGTGAAGGTGCATGTCATGGTCATGATTCTATTAATTTTTCTCTTTTGTTACTTGTCAACTAAAAAAAATCTGTAGCATCCCCTAAAAGGGGCCAGGTCAGCGAATTTTCTGATATTCAAAGGTTGAAGGATTGAAAGGATAAAATTTATGGTCTATAGTCATAGATATAATATGTAAGAGAAACTGCCTTGAAATAGGAAATTTTAAGTTCTGATCTTGCATCCTACACATTAAACTCTATGATCTTAAATAAGCCATTTAAACTCTGATATAGAATAATGTGTTGGAATGTTGCTGTGCTGCAAGAAAAAGTGAATATGAAGAGTTCAGAGAATTATAAGTAGACTTAATTGAATAAGATATAGAATGAAACAAGTAGAACCAAGAAATCACTAGGTATACTGACTACAGCAATGTAATTAGACAGAACAACAAAATGCAAGCAAATGAATTATATGTAATTATTATTCCAAACCTTGAGAGAGTTGAGAAAATGTGTTGCCTAGCCTTAATTGCAGAGGTATATATGGTATATATGTTGTGAGACTAGGCCTTCATTTGGATTATTTTCCTTTCTCTTTACTCTTTGATTTTTTATTCAAGGAATTATTTACTGGGTATGAAGAATATAATTGAAAATGAATGTGAAATAAAAGATAAAATAAAAGTGAGATTTTTATAAAAAAAAGTAAAATTGAATAAGCAAACTGGTGGGTTATGCTAGATGAATTCAAGAAATTTTTTTAACCTTGGGCAATAAGTAATCTTTTTGTCCACTCCCTAAAGCTAGAGCAAAGTTCTGGGGATCTGGTTCTAGCCCTCTCTCATAGATTCTCCAGGGATTGAACTTTGGACCAATCACTGAAATTTCTCTTGCTTGGAATAGAACCTATTCTTTGTCTTTCCTGTTTTATTGGTGTAAGAATCACCCTTCCAGCCTCATTACACCACACACATACACACACACACACACACATACACACACACACACACACACACACACACACACACATCCTGGCAGAGGGAGTCCAAACAAAAAACTTCAACTCTCTGTGAACAATTCTCTAAAAGAGTAACTACAAAACAGATGACAATCTGCACTGGATGAGGAGTTTCCTTATATCCACAGAATTGTAGGTCTAAGCCAAAAAAAAATCATATTGAAAACAGGGATTATATCTGATTTCATCTTTCTGGCATGGCATTAGGTACATAGTTGACATTTAATAAATTATTTATTGAGAATCTACTAGATTGGATAGAGTACCAGTCTTGGAGTCAAGAGGACTTGAGTTCAAATATGTTCCCAGGCACTTGACATTAGCTGTATGACTCTGGGAAAGTCACCTAACTCAGATTGTCTTGTAATAAATAAATACTTATTTATTAGATTAATCAAATTCAAAATTCAAATTTCTTTCAAGTATTCATGTTAAAAGAACTCATCGATTTAGATTTGGAAGAAATTTTGTAGAGTACAAAGGAAAGAACCTAGTTGACATTTGTAGTCAGAGAAGACAGGATCAAACTTGCTTCTCAAAGTCTTCTAAAAACAGTGATTGTGTGCCATATAGGAGTTCTATCCCCAATTGAGAGCATTTACAGGCTTTTTTTGTGACTATAAGTCTTTTAATTGATTGCTGAGAGGGAACTACTGAAGGTGCACAAACCAAATCTTTATTTCTTCCCTGTTGGTAAGTACAGATCACCTATGTGACTTAGACCAAGTAAGGTTTATTTATCTAGAAAACAAAAGGGCTATACTAGTTGCTCACTCTGGTTTATTTATTGCTAAAACTATTATCTTTCTTTTTTTTTTTTTATTTAATAGCCTTTTATTTACAGGATATATACATGGGTAACTTTACAGCATTAACAATTGCCAAACCTCTTGTTCCAATCTTTCACCTCTTACCCCCCCCCCTCCCCTAAATGGCAGGATGACCAGTAGATGTTAAATATATTAAAATATAACTTAGATACACAATAAGTATACATGACCAAAACATTATTTTGCTGTACAAAAAGAATCAGACTCTGAATTATTGTACAATTAGCTTGTGAAGGAAATCAAAGATGCAGGTGTGCATAAATATAGGGATTGGGAATTCAATGTAATGGTTTTTAGTCATCTCCCAGAGTTCTTTTTCTGGGTATAGCTAGTTCAGTTCATTACTGCTCCATTAGAAATGATTTGGTTGATCTCGTTGCTGAGGATGGCCTGATCCATCAGAACTGGTCATCATATAGTATTGTTGTTGAAGTATATAATGATCTCCTGGTCCTGCTCATTTCACTCAGCATCAGTTCGTGTAAGTCTCTCCAGGCCTTTCTGAAATCATCCTGTTGGTCATTTCTTACAGAACAGTAATATTCCATAATTTTCATATACCACAATTTATTCAGCCATTCTCCAACTGATGGACATCCATTCAGTTTCCAGTTTCTAGCCACTACAAAAAGGGCTGCCACAAACATTCGTGCACAAAACTATTATCTTTCTATGGCCAGTTCAATTTCCTCATTTTACAAAGGACTGAGGCCAAAAGAGGATAAACAACTTACCCAATGTAATTCAGTTTTTGAGTGACAGAGCTAGGATTTGAACCAGATCCTCTGATTTCAAATCCAGTACTTTTTACTATACTATCTTTGAAAGAATATAATAATTATTAGTGATATGCTTATTGTATATGCCAGTATTAGGAAGAAGTTAGGACATCTTTTGACTTGGTCTGATTGTAGTTCAAAGTCCTTATATAAAGACCATGCTCAATTGTATCTTCTCATATAAATATGCACATTCCCTGATTTCCATCCAGAGTATCATCTTCAAATACCAAGTATAGCAGGATATTGTCCTGAGGCAGCCTAATTAACTGCTGTAGGACAAACACAGTGATCTCTACCAAGTTGTTTGTAGTTATCTAAAAAGAAATATTTTAGCTTGAGATTCAACAAAGAGGAAGGAGACAGATTTTGTTTCTCTGGTGGTTTAATCGTTGACTTCCTTTCCTATGGAGATTCCTTTTTTAAGCAGTCAATTTAATAAGCTGATGAAGTTGATTTCATAACATAATAAGATACTAAGTGCTGCATGGAATATGTAGAAACAATGCAAAACAAGTTTTTATTCTTAAGTCACTTGGGAAAGAATGATCTAGTCCTTGAAACAAGCACAAGATCATTTGTCTGTTGCCAATTTATATGAAGAGAGATGTGGTGGAGGAGTCTGCTTCTGGAAATAATGGTGTAATGAAAAAGACTCTTTCCCTAATTGAGAGCAGGGACAAGCTTTTTGTGACTATGCTGAGAGGAAACTACTGCAAGTACATACAAAAGCCATAAATGAAACCATCTCTTCCCTGTTTGGCAAGTACAAGAATTGCTATAAGACTCCAAGTAGGAAGAAAAGTACCATTCATGATTTCCTCTCTCCATTCAGACTAATACTTGGCCTAAAGCACATGACTCCTGGTTTCTCCTTTATAGTTCTTTCAAGCTCTTGGTGAAGGAGTATCAAGATAAGGTTGACCATGGAAGTTTTGAAAGGTCAAAGTAACTACCAAAGGTTCAACAGCCATAGGCCATAGTTGACCTAAATCAGTGACAACCATATCTCAGGGTGGTGAGAAGCCAGTGCAACTCTGGAAACACCTGCATGACCCATCCTATTAGTGATCCAAGAAGGTAGCAGAGACTGTGATCTGGTAAGCAACCCATCCAGGCTATGTTTCATTTGGAAGTGGCTTTGGTTGGGGAGAAAAAGAAGAATGTTGATAATTACCACTTTAAGATTGAACTCATTCTTCCTAGCAATTGTGTCCAGGTTTTGCAGGGCAATTTTGTACTTTGGCTTTTAAAGTATCATCTTAGTAAAGTTCCTTTGTAAAAGCTGATTGGTCATTGGATTTACTCAAAATCTTTACAAATTATCTCATTTTCTTCTCATAATAATTTTAGGAGATAGAACCTATTATTACTTCTATTTTACAGAGGTGGAAATTGAGGCAGACAGAAATTAAGTGACTTGCCCAGAGTTGCCCAGCTAGTGTCTGAGGACAGATTTGAATTTGGGTATTTCTGACTTCAAGTTCAGCTTTCTAATCCACTATGCCATGTAGCTCTGTGTATATACACACACAAATATGCATGCATACATATATATATATATACATATGTATATAAATAGATAATATCCACCCATACATACATGCATATATAAATATACACATACCATATATGTGTACATATATAAACCATTATCTACACATTATATATCCTTACATTTATACACAATATATATACTATATTTTATAAACTATTATATATAAAACAGATATATATACATGTCTATATATCTATTTATTTGCTTTGAAACTATACAAAATAGAAATTCAAAGTTTCTTATAACTCTTTCTGAATTGATTTCCCCTAATTTGCACTCACACTTTAAGTCTGGAACTGAAAGTTTGGTTATTATTCCTATGTTCTAGGGTGCATTGTGGGTATTTATTACTAAAATTATAGACTAAAAGTTCCCACACTGGTGGGAGCTAAGAAAATTGAAACCCAGGGAAACAAGCTCTTTACTTATTGGTGGGTAGAGTGAGTAAGAGAAATATTTCTTTGAATCTGTCTCCTCAGCTTTGATATCTTGAAGAATAGCCTCTTCCCCAGAGAAAAAAACACTCCAGTCAGCAGTTATAGAGAAAGTTTTGGAAAATTTGCATCATAATTCATATAGTCTTGAAACAACTTTTAGGAATGTAACTCCTTGGCAGCAAAGAAGAGTTGACTATTGACTTAAGTCAGTTAGATTTGGCAGTTGAGAGTTGAACTGTAGGGAAGACTTCAGAAAGAAAGAAAGGATTTTAATACATTACAGTTTTGAAACTGTAAGTTGCTTTTACCATATGTTCCCTACTTGTGAGACCCACTACCATTGTATTTTAAATTTATGCCCACTCTTTCTACAGATGACTTCTATATTTGTGGGACAATATGTCTCAAATTTAAGGAGAAATATTTTGTGGCAGCTGTTCTCAATATGTTAAAAATTAAGTGTGTCTAACTAAAGTCTGACTTAAGGATAAACAAACTGGTGGGGACTTTTGGTCTGTTTTTGCTAGTGATTTTGTAATATATTGGGAATAGAACCCCTCCATTACATATTATCACTACTTCCAGAAGCTCTTTGTAAAAGCTAGGTATTAATGTATGTATTTACACATGCGTGTATGTGTATGTGTGTGTGTGTATGTATGTGTGTGTGTATATATATATATATATATATATATATATATATCAGAGAAACATCTTTTTCCCCCCTCCAAAGTCATACTACTAATTGATTGAGGAGTCAGAATTCAGACTTTCAGACTCTCCATCCCCTTTCAAATAATTTAATTAAGTTGCTCACTATATGCCAATTCTCTATTAACCAGTCCTTCTGGCTGATACAGAATCAAATTGTAAACAATAAAGTTCACAAAGTGTGTCTGCACTATTCCATAATGTCCTTATTTGTATTCTCTTTTTTCCCCACCCACAAATCTTTACCATTAGCATCTAAGAACTCCACATATTCAGAGATTTATGTCCTATGAAGACCATCGTTAATCAATAAGAATTTTTTTAGTTCTCATTATTAAACAAGACACTAGCTTGCCTTCCCCCTTTCTATTTCCCCTTTAATGTGTTGTTTTCCCCCAATTAGAGTGTAAACTTCATAAGGGCAGGGATGATCTTTCTATCTTGAGTTTTTATTCCCAGGGTTTAGGTACCTGGTACTTGTCAACCTTTCTATCATTTCTATCATTCTATCATTTAGTAAACAAGAACATAGACAAAACAAAGAGGCAAAAACAAGGCTTCTTCTGTCCTTGAGGAATTAATGTTCTTAATGGGGGAGACAAAATACAAATAATTATACATATAAGATAAATAAAATGTACTGAAAGGTAATCTCAGAGAAAATGCCCTAATTGGGAAGTACAGGGGAATGCTTACTGTAGAAAGCTGAGCTGAATCTTGAAGCAATGCCAGAATCCATCTATATCAATGATACTCAGATATACATACATACAAACAAATATACACATGTAATACATACATGTGTATATGTTCACATACACATATATAGACATACAATATATTGTACACACAGTATAAATATACATATATATCTATAGTCTCTTTCTTCTTTTGAGGAGATCTTGAGCTCAGAATGTCTGTAACCTATGTAAGCTTTGAGAAGTGTTTATATGAATTCATATGTACACTAATATATTGGGTCCCCAGAGCTTGGCTACATCCCTTCTCAATCTTCTGAAGAGTCAGGAATAAATCTCTAATACCCACAGCTCAAGTCTCCCACTGGTATACATTTTCAAAGCTTATTAATTGAAAATCAACTTTAGATAGCTTTTACATGGAGATTTAATAATTTTAAATTAACTGCTCCCTTTATTGTACCAACTTAGTGGCAATATTACCATTTAAGGTAATACAATATTTTTGAATTGGTAAAAAAAATATGCTTCAAATGTCTGTGACATACTTTTCCACAAATACATATTGTCTTTGACAATGTATGCTAGAAGAATAGAAATGAGCAAACCTTGGTTTGAGCTCTGGGAATATAACTTCAAGAAAACAAGATACTTCCTGCCTTCATGAAATCTTGAAGAAAGTGGGTTTATATTTATAAAGCACTTGTAAAGAGGTAATTCATAGCTCCTTGTTGCTGAAAGTCCTTTACTGTCATTTGTGGGGGTGCTCAAGAAGTATCCCTTAGTCGTGGTGTAATTCTTTGCTGGACTCCATGAATCTAGTCTCTAGTCTATAGACTCTGTATACTCTGTAGATACTGCCATTTGCTGTCTCAGGTAAGGCAAAAGTAGAGCAAAGGAAGGGAAATGATTTAGATATGATGGGAAGATGTGAAGCCCAAAGGGAAGATATCAAATCCAAAGTCTACTGAACCCTTTGAAACTCATCTCATCCCCTTCTAGCCAAAGTTATATTGGGAGAGTAGAAGGAGAAGATATCTGACCAAGCTGGAACCTAAAGTTTCTCTTTCCCTCCCCAGGGTTTTCCTTTTCAGAGAGGTGCTGGAAAGTGGCACTTGTTTCAGTGCCTGGAAATCCACCTCTTCTAAACTTTCTAGATAATTTGGTCATACATAGACAATCCTTGAACCTAGTCCAATTTCCTCAGTCCGTCCATTCACTGCTCTCCCTAATATCTCAGGTTTTAACTGCATTTTCTCAGTCTTTTTTGCTGGATCATCTTTTAGGTCTTTACCAATAAATACAGGGGTCCCTCCAAAGGTTTGTGTTGGGCCCTTTGTCTTCTTCCTTTATATAATTTTGCTTAGTGATTTCATCAGCTTCTGTGAATTCAATTGTCATCCCTATATAGATCATTCCCATATCTATTTATCCAGCCCTAGTCTCTCTCCTGATCTCTAGTAACTATCATGTAGATATTTTAAACTAAAGATATCCAAACAGCATCCATTATCCTCCTACCAACCTTTCCTCTTTCCAACTTTCCTATTATTAGGAACTTAAGTTTATCTTCCACTCAGCTGCCAAGACAATTATTTTAAATCCTAGATCTGATCATGAAAAACACCTGCTTCACCAGATGCCTATTCTCTCTAGAATTCCAGTTTTCCATTTGGCTTTTAAAACCCTTGACAATATAGTTCTTTCCTATCTTCTTTCTAAGTCATTTTATATTTTTATTACTTTACAACTCTGATACGATGATTCTGACATTTTTGCCATTTCTTGCACATGATATTTTATGATTTTCTGTTTCTTGACTGCTTCCTTTTTTAACTGGCTATTCTCCATACATGGAATGTTCTCCTTCCTCACTTTTACTTCTTGGATTCTCTGGTTTCTTTCAAGAATCTCAGTTTCTATGAATGGATGCCCTTCAATTGGAGAATGGTTGGATAAATTGTGGAATATGAATGTTATGGAATATTATTGTTCTGTAAGAAATGACCAGCAGGATGAATACAGAGAAGCTTGGAGAGACTTATGTGAACTGATGCTAAGTGAAATGAGCAGAACCAGGAGATCATTATATACTCTATGAAGATGTATTCTGATGGAAGTGGATCTCATTGACAAAGAGACCTAATTCAGTTTCAGTTGATCAGTGATGGACAGAAGCAGCTACACCCAAAGAAAGAACACTGGGAAATGAATGTAAACTGTTTGCATTTTTGTTTTTCTTCCCAGGTTATTTTTACCTTTTGAATCCAATTCTCCCTGTGCAACAAGAGAACTGTTTGGTTCTGTACACATATATTGTATCTAGGATATACTGCGACATATTCAACATATATAGGACTGCTTGCCATCTGGGGAGGGGGTGGAGGGTGGGAGGGAAAAATCGGAACAGAAGTGAGTGCAAGGGATAATGTTGTAAAAAATTATCCTGGCATGGGTTCTGTCAATAAAAAGTTATTATAATAAAAAAATTTAAATTAATTAAAAAAAAAGAAAAAAAAAAGAATCTCAGTTTCTCCACGAGATCTTTCTTGATCTTTGCCCACCCAGCCACTCTCAACCTACTGCTAATATGTTCCCTCTGAGATTATCTCTCATTTATATTTTATGTATTATTTATGCACAGTGTTTTACATGTCTCTCTTTTAGAATGTTAACTTATTGAGAATAAGAATCCCTTTTTAATTGAAGTCCCTAGAATTAGGACAATGCCTGGCATATAGTGAATACTTAATAAATTCTAGTGACTTATAGTTCAAAGGTAAAGTTGCTATTACATAGTTAATCTATCAAGGTTAAAATAGAGTGTCATGGTTTTACCTGCATTCTTACTTATCTTAAAGAGAATTCCATATTTCCTAACAAATTTACCCCATCTACTAAACTTTTCTCATTTCTAATATAGACATTTTGTTATTATTCTCTCTTCTTCATCACATATATGCAATAAGTTGTAAAAATCTTTTCAATTATATTTCCATAGTCTCTGACATTTGATCTCTTTTTTTCTTTGTGCCTCAGTTCAAATCTTCATCTTACCTATATTACTGAAATAGCTTGCAATCTGGTTTTCCTGTCCATTCTCCATAGAGCTACCAAAGTGATTTTTTTCAAAGCGCTGACATGACCATGTCATTCCTTTCCTGACTAAATTCCAGTGATTCCCTATTGTCTAAGATAAACTAGGAAAACTGGGAATATCTGTATTTTGTTTTTAAGATTCTCTAGAACCTGGTCCCCATCTATCTTCCTAGCTTCATGATATATCAGCAGCATCAAACTCAAGCAAAAATGGTACCACTAAATGTAAGTAAGGATCCTTGTCAACCTGATGTTTACTCAGAAAACTTCAAATTGACATTATTTCTGTTCTATTGCATTTTTATTTTGTTAACTAGTTCCCAATTACATTATAATCCAATTCTGTAAACTTGTTATGTTGAGTAGACCTGTGTATTTGACCCTTGTTTTCTTATATTATTTTGTCTTCCCTGTGATCCAGCCAAATTTGTTTTGTCTTCATTATTCACACGATACTCCATTTCCCATCTCTGCACAAACTGTCTTCTGTAGCTGGAATATACTTTCTTCACCTACATCTTTCCCTCAAGAATCCTTCTCTTTCTTTAAGACATAGCTCAATCATCATCATCCACATAAGGGCTTCTCTGATCTTCATGTTAGTGCCATCCCTTCCAAACAGCTTTGCATGTAACTTCTTTATATTTACTTTTATTTATTTCTTTATGTTTCAAGTTGTCATGACTAAAGAGATCTCAAAAGCAAAAGACCTGGATTTGAATTCTGCCTATATTGGTTGTTTATAAGTCATTTAATCTCTTAGGGAGCTAGGCAATTACAGTGGTAGATTGCTGAAGAGATGCAGATCTCCTAGGGGATGGGGGATGGGGAATGGAGTATTCTTTACTATAGATCTTCAAGCAAAAACTGATTGATCACTGGATTGGAATGTGCTAGAGGGAACTCCTTTTTAGGAATCTTGATTGGACTAGATGATCTCTTTGATCTTTAAAATCTTAAATTCTATGGTATATGAATGCTATGGAATATTATTGTTCTATAAGAGTATGTTCTCTAAGAACGTGTAGCAGTATGATTTCAGAGAAGACTGGAGTGACTTGCATGAACTGATGCTAAGTGAAATGAGGAGAACCAGTAGATCATTATACATGGAAACAGCAATATTATGCAATGATCAATTTTATTATTATTATAGTTTTTTATTTACAAAACATATGCATGGGTAATTTTTCAATATTGACTCTTGCAACACCTTCTGTTCCAACTTTTTTCCCTCCTTCCCCTACCTCCTCCCCTAGATGGCAGGTAATCCAATACATGTTAAATATGTCAAAGTATATGTTAAATCCAATATATGTACACATATCTATACAGTTATCTTGCTGCACAAGAAAAATCGGATCTAGAAAGAAAGAAAAAAAACTGAGAAGAAAAACAAAAATGCAAGCAAACAATAACAGAAAGAGTAGAAATGCTATGTTGTGGTCCACACTCATTTCCCATATCTCTCTCTTTGGGTGTAGCTGATTCTCTTCATTACTAAACAATTGGAACTGGTTTGATGTAAGAGGACTTGTCAACCCCCTGCCAGCCTTGGACATCATACTGGGCATAGCTCAGGTAATCTGAGGGTAGCCTTGTAAGGATAAACAAGATGGTGATGGGAGGAAGGGACCCTAAGAAGCAACATGGTAATTCCCAGGAGAGATGTGCGGGACCTTAGAGGGGAGGAGTGCTGGACCTTGGAGGGAGTCCCTTGAATACCCCCATTAGGAAAGGAATGCACATATATCTACGTGTAGCTTCCTGTAGAGAATCATGTATCTGCTATAGATTAGAAAATGCTTACATATGATGTAGGAAGTAGAAGCAGGTACTGAGATAATAAAAAGGACTTGCAGTCTTTGTAATAATGGAGTCTCATCCTACCCTGGCTTTTGCCCCTCATTACTCACAGTCTTTGCCATTCAAGTGGATAGGCAGTGCTGGTCACATAAGGCCTGTTCCACTTGGAAATTGGGGCCAAGACACCCAACAGTTTGAATCATCTCATTGTTGAAGAGAACCATTTCCATCAGAATTGATCATCATATAATTTTGTGGTTGCCATGTATAATGATCTCCTGGTTCTGCTCATTTCACTTAGCATCAATTCATGTAAGTCTTTTCAGGCCTCTCTGAAATCATCTTGTTGGTTATTTCTTACAGAACAATATTCCATAATATTCATATATCACAATTTATTCAGCCATTATTCACTTGATGGGCATCCATTAAATTTCCACTTTCTAGCCACTACAAAGAGGGCTGCCACAAACATTTTTGCACATAGGGGTCCCTTTTCTTTCTTTAAGATCTCTTTGGGATATAAAAGCCCAGTAGTAACACTGCTGGATCAAAGGGTGTGCACAGTTTGATAACTTTTTGACCATAGTTCCAAATTGTTCTCCAGAATGGATGGATTCATTCACAATTCCATCAATGTCCCAGTTTTTCCACATCCTCTCCAGCGTTCATCGTCATCTTTTCTTGTCATCTTAGCCAATTTGAGAGATATGTAGTGGTATCTCAGAGTTGTCTTAATTTGCATTTCTCTGATCAGTAGTGATTTAGAGCACCTTTTCATATGATAGAAATAGTTTCAATTTCTTCATCTGAAAATTGTCTGTTCATATCCTTTGATCATTTATCAACTGGAGAATGGCTTCATTTCTTCTAAATTAGAGTCAGTTCTCTATATATTTTGGAAATGAGACCTTTATCAGAACCTTTAAATGTAAAAATGTTTTCCCAGTTTATTGCTTCCTTTTTAATCTTGTCTGCATTAGTTTTGTTTCTACAAAAACTTTTTAACTTAATATAATCAAAATTTTCTATTTTGTGATCAATAATGATCTCTAATTCTTCTTTGGTCACAAATTCTTCCTCCTTCACAGGTTTGAGAGGTAAACTATCCTATGTTCCTCTAATTTATTTATAATCACATTCTTTATGTCTAGACCATGAACACATTTTGACCTTTTCTTGGTATATGGTGTTAATTGTGGGTCAATACCTTGTTTCTGCCATACTAGTTTCCAGTAGTTTTTGTCAAATAGTGAATTCTTATCCCAAAAGCTGGGGTCTTTGGTTTTGTCAAACATTAGGTTCCTATAGTTATTGACTATTTTGTCCTGTGAACCTAACTTATTTCATTGATCAACTAGTCTATGTCTTAGCCAATGCCAAATGGTTTTGGTAACTGCTGATTTATAAATATAGTTTTAGATCTGATACAGCTAGGCTACCTTCATTTGATTTTTTTTTTCATTAGTTTCATTAGTTCTTGACCTTTGTTCTTCCAGAAGAATTTTGTTGTTATTTTTTCTAGGTCAGTGAAATAGTTTCTTGGGAGTTTGAATAGATTAGTTTAGGTAGTAAACTACTCGGAAGTTGGGGCCAAGACACCCAGCAGTTTGAATCATCTCATTGTTGAAGAGAGCCACTTCCATCAGAATTGATCATCATATAATTTTGTAGTTGCCATGTATAATGATCTCCTGGTTCTGCTCATTTCACTTAGCATCAATTCATGTAAGTCTTTTCAGGCCTCTCTGAAATCATCTTGTTGGTTATTTCTTATAGAACAATATTCCATAATATTCATATATCACAATTTATTCAGCCATTATTCACTTGATGGACATCCATCCACTCAGTTTCCACTTTCTAGCCACTACAAAGAGGGCTGCCAAAAACATTTTTGCATATGTGGGTTCCTTTTCTTTCTTTAAGATCTCTTTGGAATATAAAAGCCCAGCATAACACTGCTGGATCAAAAGAGTCATCTACATCTAGAGGGAGCACTGTGGGAACTGAGTGTGATTTACAGCATAGCATTCTCACTCTTTTTGTTTGCTTGCACTTAATTTTCTTTGTCATTTTCTTTTCTGGTTCGATTTGATTTTTCTTGTACAGCAAGATAATTGTATAAATATGTGTGCATATATTGGATTTAACATACCACGTTTAACATATATTGAACTACTTGCCATCTAAGAGAGGGGGGTGGGAGAAGGGGGGAAACAGGAACACAACATTTTGCTAATATTGCAGAATTATCTATACATATGTTTTGAAAAATAAAAAGCATTAATAAAAAAATTTACAAAAACAAAATCTTAAATTCTGTAATTGTTTCAGAATTAGTAGAGTTTATCATTTATAGTGTTTTACTAAATGCCAGGCATGTGCTAAGTGCTTTTGCAATTATTATCTTATTTGATTTTCAAAACAACCTTGGAAGATGAATATTATTAGCACTCTATTGTGCAAATGAGGAAACTGAGACCAACAGAAATTAATTGACTTGGCTAGGATCACACAGATGTGGTCAACTTTGAACTCAAGGTCAAATATTATCTCAAGTATTCCTGACTTTATATCATACACTCTATCCACTGTGCCACAGAACTCAGATATAACTGAGCCTGGTTTTGAAATTTCTTAATTATAAATTTTATGAAATGTCTTTATATTAGTTTTAAAATGTGGTTCAAATAAATTGAGTATGTGCTTATTAATGAACTATTATAGGTATACCTTGGAGATATTGCAAGTTTAGTTCCAGACTACTACAATAAAACATATATTGTAATAAAGCAAGTCACAATTCTTTTTTGGTTTTCCAATGTTTATGCTGTATTATAGTATACATAGATATGTATATATTCTCTCTATATAATATAAACTCCACTGTAATCTATTAAATGTAAATGTAATAAAAAAATTTTTAATTAAGATACATAGATTTTAGACATAATACTGTCTAAAATCTATGTATCTTAATTTAAAAATTTTTTATTAATAAAAAAATACTAACCACACAGTGGTCTTTTTGTTAGTAGGAAAGCTTGATTTGACTGAAGGCTGCTGATTGATTTCTAAAGTTTGGGGTGGTTTTGGCAATTTCTTAAAATAAATCAACAAGTTTGTCAAATCACTTGATTCTTCTTTTCATTTGAATATTTAGAGACTATTGTAGAGTTATTAATTGAACTATTTTCAATATAATTATATCTCAGAGAATAAGGAGATCTGAGATAAGAGAGAGAAGTGGGGAATAGAAGAATGGTTAGTAGAATAGTCAGAACACACAGAATACTTATTGATTAGATTTGCCATCTTATATGGATGTTGTTCATGGTACTCCCAAACAATTACAATAGTAACATCAAAAATCGCTGACCAAATCACCATAACAGATATTATAGCAATAATGAAAAAGTTTGATAAATTGTAAGAATTACCAGTACAACATAACATGTCATGTAAGTACATGCTGTTGGAAAAAATGGTTCCAACAGATTTACTTGAAGCAGGACTGATACAAACTTTCCAATTTGTAAAACAAACAAGAGAGAGAGGCAGAGACTAAGACAGAGACACAGAGACACAGACACACAGAGAGAGATAGAGACAGAGAGACAGACAATGACAAAGAGAAATAGAGCTAGAAACAGAGACAGACAGTGACAGAGAGACTCAAAGAGAGAGAAAAAAGGGGGGGAGAGAGAAAGAGAGAGGAAGGGAGGGAGGGAGGAAAGAAAGAAAGGAGGAAAGGAGGGAGAGAGGGAAGGAGGAAAGGAGGGAGGGAGACACACACACACAAACTGAGGATGGCAGAGAGAGACAGAGATATCTGAACCGAGTTTTGAAGTCAGGTATTTTGGGAGGCAAAGGTGAGTAGTGAATTTTCTCAAGGTAGATTTCTAGAACTGCTGCATATAAGAACTGAATCTCTTCCTCTGTAATAACTTATACAGAATCCTTATTTTTTAGTGATTATTTTAACTTTGATGGGGTCTTTCATCTTATCGGTTGTTTGGAAAAGGTATTTGAATGCCTGGCTAAAGTTTAGCTTCTCTTCTTCCTGATTCTTATAAGTACAATTAGTAACAAAGGAGAGGTTTTCTTCCCCATGAAAAGTCGGATATATCAGGTGATATAAAAGGTATATTCAACAGGCCATTGCCCTTATTCTCCCTGGGTAGATGCAAGCTATATTCCAGACCAAGAAATCACCCAGTTCATGGATGATGGCCATTGCTGGAGAAAAGTCCAATTTATGATCCTTCTTAGGAATAGTCTGCCATTTTAGGAGGAGCAGAACTCTGAAATCCTTCATATATAGAACAAGAACTTGATGGACAGTATCTGCTAAAATATTAATCAAATCCCTCCAAGAGAAACAGGCTTTCAGAGGCAAACAACAGCAAGATACCAGGATTTCGTGTAATGATTCAAATCTTTGAATCTATAACCCACTTCTAGAAAGGAGCAAATAGAGGTAACATCTCAAATATTTTATCAGGGGGCCAAACTTGGTCTCAACATTCAGTTTAAATTGTTTTCTGGCTTTTTTTCTTTCAATTACGTTACTGGTTTCCTGGTTCCTCCTACTTTGCTTTTCAACAGTTTATTTCAATCAACCGATGTTCCTTTATTCATCAGGTTCATTATTTCCATTATATTCACACATGACTGATGAGGCTGTCATCGCTTTTGCCAAAACCAGCTCAGTATTGGGGAGGCTCCAAAGAAAAGTACAGGAGAGGAGACCAAACTGAAGGTCTGCAGAGTTGTTGTGCTGAAATTATTGTTATATACCTATGAAATCTGAACAATATACTACTGCCATGCCAGGAAACTGAATCACTTCCATTTAAAGTGACTCAGGAAGATTCTGTAGAACACCTGGCAAAATAAGGTACCAAATACCAAATCCTTTCTTGAGCTAAACTGTCAAGCATTCAAACTCTACAGAAGAGAATCCAATTTCAATGGGCTAGTGATGGTGTTCAAATAGCAAACATGCCTTTGCCTAAAAGATTATCTTATGGAGAACTCACACAAGACAAGTGCTAAACATCAAGGTCAAAAGAAGAAATACAAGGATACCCTCAAGATTTCTCTGAGGAACTTTGAAATTGGTTGTGAGAAATGGGAGATACTGGCATAGGATCTTGTCAGAATGGCTAGCCCACATTAAAGAAGGCGCTGTGTTTTTGCAAAGCAAAATTGCTGGAGCTCAAAAGAAATGTGAGATGTGAAAATTTAGAGGTATCTTTACTTTAAATATTTATATGGACTGTTGGTGCCTGGCCAGTAGTAAAGTTTTCTGAGTTTATATTGGTTTGACCAGTCACAGTCTGACACACTGTACCTTGATCCTTGACATATTGATGTCATTTTGGTTGTTTTTCTTTGAGCATGAAGGACAACAGCCATGTGCCACAATTTGTTAAACTATTCCCTAATATATAGGCAACTGCCTGAATTTTAGTTTGCAATTTTAATGTAATAATAATAGAGGTAAACATTTATGCAAGTACTTTAAGGTTTGCAAAGTGTTGTACATATTTATTATCGTGTTTGACTTTTACCACACTCCTAGGATTAAGATTGGGTCTATGATCATCTCTCAGAATGTGGTGTTTAGAAAATTAAATAAAAATAGAACAATATTTTTGTTTGAAATGACATTAACTCAGAATTCTTGAACCTTCTGACTTTGAAAAAAAATCCATTAGATAAAAGTTTTATTTGCAAGATTTTTACTGAAGTCATTTCTGAAATTAATCTTAAATTCTACAACAACTTCCCTACTAAGGGAAAAAGTTGTAGAATTTCAGTTGTTAAATGGAATCACTGGTTCAGTCAGGACTTTGGGGTTTTGTTTTTCTTGGTTAGAAGTGAAAGAGATTAATTTCAGAAATGACTTTTTCCCTTAGTAATTACTGGTCTCTCCACTTTGAGGAGTGAGATATTTTATTATCCACCACTGTATCAACTTCAGAAATTAACCCTGAAGACACTTCGAGGATCTTAATCTTTGCCTATTTTTTACAGAGCTTCAAATTACAAGAGTGGGCATTTTCTTCATATGGCGGTTTGCAGGCATGCCGGTTGTGGTGGGATAGATTGTATGAATTTCTCTTTCAACATAAACTCTGTGCCAAGGGGTGCTTTGTACAGGCCCTGCCCGGATAATTGCTTAGGTCCGGGTACTGTGCCTTTAAGGTCCAGGGGCGTTCTGTGAATTCCAGCGGTGAGCTGCTTTGAGACATGCTGTGAGAGAGGGGAAGCGTCTGCTCTGCTACTTCTAAGTTCCTCGAAACTTGTAGAAAGAGACACGCAGTAGGATAACTCCGAACCAGGCACGGATTTGGAGAAACCCCCGGGTTTTATCTCAGCTGCCCGAGGCTGGATCGCTAACGGGCTGCACGTGCAAAGGAAGCTGAATGGGGCTTGTAAACTTCTAAAGGCTTCTCTATCACCACCACCTCTATCTGTCCACTTTATTTCCCTGCACCCTTTCAAAATAAACAAACACATAGATTGTCACGTGGAATTGGAACGACATTGCTACGTTATGGAAGATTTTTTGGCTGGCTGGATCGGGGGTAAGTTTGCTTTTTGGAAATTCCCGGGATCTAAATATCAGCAATGGGAAAGGGGTAGGAAAGTGATGTTATTGAACTCTGGCCCAGAGTGGGTAGGAGAGTTGACGGTGAAGGACTTTATGAATTAGACAAGGTGTAAGGTAATTAGCATATGTGCATTTCAGGGCAAGTTTGACTGAATATGTCATTAGGCTGTTGGAAATCAGAATAAATTTGCCACAGGGTCAGATATTTAGAGATTTATAGCCTTAAGTACCTTTTCCAGGTGGTGTTTGTGTACTGTATCTAAGGAGGACACCTAACCAGACTTTCACCTTAATAAGAAAAAAAAAAAATTGGAAAACATTAAACCTTTTTAAACCGTTACTTTTTAACTTAAAAAATCCCATTTATGTGGAATAATAGTCTAATCATTAAACTCCTAGTAAGAGTCCTCAGCCAATAGACTGGCTTTTTAAAATACACACCCTTTTATGACTGGACATATCTGATTGCCAATGGGAAATCTTGATAAGTATCCTCTGACTCATCAGAAATCTGACATGAGTCTTTTGACGATGTGTAGTGTTGACTGCACCCTTTACTGAGGGGTGGTGCTACTAGCTTCCAGGATACCTTCAGAATTCCCATTTTATGGCAGTTAGAGGAGAGGAAGAGCTAGTGCTTCCCTTGGGAGACTGATGGAGTCTAAAAGGTCTAATCAAAGATAGATCAGGTTGAAGCTAAGTGAGATAGCTATATCACCAGCATAAATTAGTCCAGAAGTTTTGGCAAGGAGGTAGCATGCAGTCAAATTATCTAAAAGTTCAAACTGGCACTGTTACTGAAGTATCTGGGGGCTTGGTTTGACATTTTAAAAAGCTTGCAGAAACCTGTCTGATTTCCTGTTAACTTTGAGAAAACCCTTTCTCCTCCTCAAAAAACTCTGTCTTTTCCTCATTTGTCAACTCCTCTTTTCCTTCCCCCTTCTCCATTCCCATCGCTAATCTTATTTAAGCCTTTTAATTTTCTCCAATATTTCTTCAAGACTATTTTATTGTTTAGCGTCCTCTGGACCATGTAGTTGCCTTCATTTGTTCTCTTTCCTAAAATAACTATTCATTCAAGCACACTTGGCCATATTCCCCATTCTTCTCCATGGCTCTGTTCCCCTCCAATAGAGGAGAAAGCTATGCCTGGAAAGTAGTCAAAAGGACATTAGAAAGACTGGACTCTTTTTTTCTTCTGTGCTCTCTATTATGCACTAAACTCTCTTTCCTTTCTCAGTGATTCATTTACTTTTCTTCTGACTGAACAGGTCCTTTCTGGCTCTTCTCTTCTTCGGCCTATTTTCTATGCTCCCATTTTCTCTTTCCCTTTCTTAATTACTTTTATCTTCACTCACCTCATGAGAGAAATTCTTTATCAGTCATCTTCAGGAAAGTGCTCCTAGCTTCTAGCATACACGGTAATGCCCCTGAGCCAGCAGTCAGATTGCCGTGAAGATGGTGTCAATTAGAGTAGGTGAAGTTTATGTGGAAGTTAAGGAGAATCATAAATGAAGAGTTGGAAGGGATCTTAGGGGTCATTAATTTTACAAATAAGGAAGCTGAGGCACAGAGATATGAACTGATTTGCCTATGTATCAAAAGAGATCACATATCAAAACTGGGATTTGAAATTAGGTCCTATGACACCATTTTTCAGTGTTCTTTCCATCATTCTACGATGCCTTCCTCAGTTGTAAACATATTGTATATATAAGATATCAAGAAAAGTATAGGTATTAGTAGAGGAAAATATTTTTCAACAGTAATAAGAACCTAAGAATAAGAAAGAACATGTTAGGCTGTATTTATAAGCATCTGTGATGCAGGCATATGTATACTTCCAGATCTATTTATCTAATCTCAGATTCTCTTCTGAGATCCCTGGCCCACATTAATATACACTTCTTGGACATTTCAAACTTGATGTGCTCTAGGAATTTCAAACTTAATATATACAAAATAGAACTCACTGTTTCTTCAGAATCACCTCTCTTCCACTTACCTGCATTGACTATCTTTCCAATCACTAAGGTCTATGATCTTAAAGTTATCCCTGACTCCTTAAATCTTATAATCTCTGTCCACATCTTTTCCATTATTTCCTTCTTTCTACTCACGTTAATACTACCCTAATTTTGGCTCACATTATATCTGACCTTGATTATTGCAGTAATTTCATCATTTTCCCTTAATCTAGTGTTTCTTCTCTCCAATCTATCCTCCATACAATTATTAAAATTGTATTTCAAAACATGAGTTTGGCTATTTCACTCCTTAGCTCAGTAAGCTCTAGTGTTTCCCTATTACCTTAAGGATCAAATAAAAATCCCTACATTTTGATATTTAAGGTGCTTTTCACTCTGTATCTGCATTCCCTTTTCAAATATTTGATAAAGGATGTGAATCCTTTACTCACTTTGTTCCAGTCATATTGGATTTCTTGTTATTACACACAATATTCCTACATTCCAATATCTTTTCCCATGCTTTTGGTAGGTTGACTACCATGCCTGTAATGCATTACCTCTTCACCTCTGCCACATAGGATAACTAAAAGATAATATTGAACTACTGTCTGACCTCAAGGATATTGAATTCTTCTGGAGAGACAAAAGACATAAATAGATTAGTAAATATGTGCTACATTCAAAGTACTTTTTAAAATGACTACAAACAGAAAAGATCCTTATTTTAGCTTCTCTATTTAATTTGGGCAAGAAAAGATTTGTGAGACACATATTAACTGGCTTTAAGTATTTAAAGAGTTGTCTACATTCTAGAGCAGTTGGCCCTAAAGGGAAGAACCCTGAAATGATGCATAAAAGTTATAGAGAATCATCTTTGAGTCCAGTGCAAAAGCATACATGTGGGAAATGAATGTCATATGTAAGGAAAAGCCATAGACCAGTTTGGCTAAAATCAAGAGTACATAATGGAAAGTAATGTATTATCAGCATGGATAAAAAAAAATATTTGAAGAGTTTTAAATGACGAGTAAGGTTCTTATACTTTGTTCTAGAGACAATAGGAAGCCACTAGAGCCTTTTGAGTAGGGGAATGACATGATCAATCACTGAGGAATATTGATCTGGCAACTATGTGATTAGTGAGGGGGAATGACTTGCAGACAGCAAGAAAAATTAAAAAACTATAATAGTCCAAGTAAGGGATAATAAGGACTTGAATTTGAATAGTGATGAAATAAGTAAAGAGGATAAATATGTGACATACTATAAGAGCAGAATCAACAGAACTTAGCAATTTATTGATTTTGGGGGTGTGAAAGAAAATGGAGAGTCAAGTATAACTCTTGGTTTTCATATCTTAGTTAATGTAAATATAGTGGTATCCTTAAGAGAAAAAAAGGAAGTTAGAAGAATGGTTTAGTTTAGGAGAAAGAAGGTAATCAATCCTTTTTTAGATACATAGAATTTAAGGTGTCTATGGGACAATCTGGTGGAGATATTGGAGATATGATACTGGGACTCAGAACTTATCTACAAGGGATGATACTTGACCCAACTTGAGCTGACTATTAAGAGAGAGTACTAAAAGAAAAAAAGAAAAGGTGTCCCTAGAATATACTGAAGCACTGGGATCAAAATAAGGATGATGATACTGCAAAAGAGATAAAGAATTATTGATCAAAAAGATGGAAAAAAATCAAGAGAGAGCAATGTCCCAAAAATCTAGGGAGAAAACAGGATCCTTATTTAGAAACAAAGGACAGAAGTTCAAATCCCAGGTCTGCAAGTTATTACCTCTTTGACCTGGAACAGTTGACTGATAATCTTAGCATCATAAGATCAGAGATTATAGAGAGCTACAGAAGTCATCCAGTTCAACATGCTTATTTCACAAATGAGGCCCAATGTGGGGATTAAGATTTATTAGTAATATTAAAAAGTGTTATTTTAGCCTTGAATCTCTTTTGCAATGTTAGGTATAAATATCCTCACTCATGCCACATATAAAACTTTGATGAAGTCTCAAGTTTGTACATAGTGTACATAGTCTGATCAAGTTAATATGGTTAATGAATGAGACCTTTATTTTGTATCTGAAGAGGTTATATATGTCAAGAATTGAATATATAACTATTGTGTGCTGAGACACTGTACTAGTAAAGAATGCAAAGACCTTCTCTAATTCCCCCCCCAAAAAAAAATAACCTGAAAAAAATCTCTCCTTCAAGGAACTTATATTCTAATGAATGAATGAATGAATGAATAAAAACATTTATAAAAAAAATTCAAAATAATTTTGGCTAGTACAAAACTGGTATTTAAGGATTCCTTTGATGAAATGCCCTTGATTTAGAGTGGGATCTATAGTATCCCTTGGGTGAGGCAATACTCTCTCCTTATCAACATCCCAAATGTAGGTTACAAGTTTTATTGTGTGAAGAAAGAGATCTCTTAAAAGATCTCTTAATGGCTTAATCTCTTATGTGTTAATTTAATTTAGCTCTTCTTGGTCACATCCTCTAATATGAGTATTCCATATTTAGCAAACTGTAGATATGATAGCTATAAATTACTGTAGAAGTGGATTCCTGCCCTTATTCATGTTTATATGTATTTTTTTGTATTTTAAAGCTAATTTTAAACTATAAATGCCTACAACTATGTGTGAGGTACAGAGATGTCCCCTTTGCAAAGTTTACACCTTATTGATTCTGTGGATGGATCCTAAACTGATTTGTCATTCAACATTGTGAATTAAGTGAGGAGTCAGGAGTCACTATCTTGTGTTGTTTTTCTTTTCATTTACAGGTGCTACAAGTGTTATTGTGGGTCATCCTCTGGACACAGTTAAGGTATGGACAATGCAGTACTTTTGAAAAGTAAAGAATAACTGCTATGTAAGATAAGGATCTTACTGACTTAATGTTTTCTGATACTTATAAGATGTATGGGTGAGGAGCACTGGGGTATGTTGCACTGTCCCCTATAGGAAATCTAACCCAGAATGTCTCCCTGTAAGAGTCAAAGAAACCTCCTGTCTAGAAGCTCTAGTTTCTTTTCTCAGACATTCTCTTTCTTCTCATCTCTGCCTCTTGGTTTCTCTGGTTTTCTTTAAGCTTTACCTGAAGTCCTACTTCTGCAAGAAAGTTTTGCTAAACCTCCTTAGTGCATTCCCTCTGAGATTACCTCCGACTGACTCTATATGTTTTGTTTGTAAGTACTTGTTTGCATGTTGTATCCTATTATATAGTGAGTTATTGGAAATTAGGGATGGGTTTTTTTACCCTTCTTTTCTTTGGTAACTTCAGTGACTGTCACATACTAGGCACTTATTATAGTAATAGGCACTTAAGTATTTAATGTAGTAGACTAGTTGACAGATAACTTTTTTCTTCAAGCTTTCTAATAAATAAAGTGACATGCATTTATTTATCACCTTGTATCTATTGTCTCATGTAATCCACACAACTGTTCTGTGGAACAAGTACAAATATCATCATCCTCATTTTATGGCTGAAAAAGCAGAGATTAGGACCAAATGACTAAAGTTGCATGCCTAAATGTAAATAGTTAGTGAGTGGGTCATATTGAAATGACATCAATAGTCTCTGATTTATGTATTACTATAAGATTTTAAAAGTTTGCAAATTACATTCCTTGCAGAGTCCTGGGGTCAGTGCTTAGGATTTAGATCTGGGAAGGAATATAGAGCTTGTCCAGCAGCAGACTCAGGTCTCAAATCCAGTCTGTTTCCCCACCACCACCACCACCACCACCACCACCATAATTTCTTTCTCTATTTTATCATTCTAAATAGCACAGGATATTCAAACTCCTTTCTTGAGAAGCTAGCTCTAGGCTTCCTTTCTAGATTTTGTATATTTTAGTATATATTCTCCCCTCCATACATTCTGTTAACCAGTAATACCTGCCTTCTTTCTATCCTTTACACACAATAGTGTTTCTTCTGCTGTGTTCCCTTTGCCTATGATGAGTACATCAGAAGGGAGTACCCTTCTCATCTCCACCTCTTATAATACATATCTTCTTATAAAAGCATTACATTCTAAAAGATTTTTCTTGATCCCTCAGTTCTTATTTTTCTCTCCCTGTTAACCTTGTACTAATGATGCAAATATTACATATATTTATAAATGCCTAACATATGCAAAGGGAATACATAAATGTTATATCTATTACATATGTAATATGTAATGCTATTACATAGCATGTCTATTACATAGCACATGTAAAATGCTTTGTAGACCTTAAAGTGCTATATAAATACTAGTTATCATCGTTATCATGCTCATCATTTTACTCTATAGAATGTAAGATTCTTGAGAGAAGGGACTACTTCACTTTTACTTTTATACCTTTAGCATCTATTACAGTGCTTGTTACATATTTGATGCAAAATAAATTCTTGGTGATTAATTGATCAACTGTTTATGGTTTAAATGCATTCTGGAACATTCTTAGATAGAAATAATTCATTGTTATATAAAAGGAAAGGAAACAATACTAACTTAGTATTATGCTTTATTTGTTTCAACCTTGGCCAAAGTTGAACTTGTTGATGCTACTAAGATGTCCTGGATTTTAGAAATCTTTTGGTTTGTTTTATACTTGGAACTTCAATTGCCTTTTTAGCTTGTATTCTTTCTCCATGTCTCTCATGCTGACAATTTTAATTTAATGAACCTGAAAATAAAGATAAGGTACATGGAGCATGATGGAGAATGGTCAAACCCTGTGAAGGGCTTACTATGCAAGGAAAGAATGTCATAGTGCCTTGGTGCCCTATGAGTGGAATAAATTATGTCTAAGGAGCTCTTGCTCTTGTTGAATATTGTAATGTGTAAACCTGAAGGGTGTTTCCTGTAGAAAAACAAATCAATGTTCTCTTAACCACAGTGGAAGGTAGTAAAAAGAATTCTAGAATTGGCATCAAAAGATCTAGGTTTGCATCCTGGCTATGTCACTTCTTAAATATTTCTCATCATTGAGGAATCCTCTAGAAATTTCAAGTTGAAAGGCAGATAGAGAACCTGCTAGTTTGGAGTCATGAAGACCTATCCTGCCACGGATGCTATGTGACTATGGCAAGTCATTTAGTGACAAACCACTTAGTTACCTAAATAATTTTCTAAGACTAGAAGTTAAAGATGAATTATTGATCTGGTTTGGTTGCGGAAGTTCCCTCAACCAAAATCAGGTGACATCAAGTCTAGAAATCCCCCCCCAAAAAAATTTGAACCAGCATTACTTGTGCTACCTACCAGGTTATAACATAAAAATGCTCATCAATTACTGTAATATTCTCTTCTCTAAAATATGATCTTTTTCTGGGAGCAGGTTTCTTGGGGGGCTTCTGGAGGCAGCCTTAGTTCCAATTCTGAGTAATAATCACCTCAAATGCAGCCAGCTGGTAAAGTCCAGATCCTTTATTGTTTCCTTCAAAATAGCCCGGTTAGCTTTCTTGGAGGCCTATCTCTCTCCTTGGTTCCAAGAGCGCTTGTTGCTAGTCCTTTTCCTCTGTCAACTTAAGCCTCCAGCTCCCTCTGTCTCCAGCCAGCACAAAGATTGAAGTTGGAATGAATGTTGACTCCTCCTCCCAGAGAGTGGAATTGTGGGTTAGACTTGTGACTCTCCCAAAGTCTCTCTTGGGCTTGTGGGAACTCTTCCTTATATATCCTCTCTTAAAGGTGTGAACTCTGAAGTATGAACCAATGTGTGAACTCTCCCAAAGGTGTGAACTCCAAGGATGTGAACTAATGTATGAACTCTCTTAAAGGTGTGAACTAAGTACATAAGCATTGTCTCTATTTCAGCGACTTAGCACCTCGGCCTATAAAAAATTACCATTATTGAAACTATTGCATTTTTGCCAGAAGGTGTAATGGGCTGAAGCTCAAGTTAATGCACTGAGGTCCCAAGCACGTGAGGCTAAATAGTAATTGGACCATACTCTATTAATATATATGCTTGGAGAAAGAATGGCCCCCGCCCACTCTTTGTGCAAGTCCTGATGTGTTGTATAGGAAATGATGATTTTGGTAGGTGGAGGCAGAGAGGCAGGGAAAGGAACAACAGACTGGTTTCTGGGATGACTGGCTTCTGGTCTGGCTGGCTTCTTGAAGCAGCTGCTGACATTGCTAATGCCCTTTTACCTCCAATCCCCCTTTACCTCCAATCCTTCTTCACCTCTACTGAGAATAAAGATTGAAGATTTTCCCTTAACCTGAATTCCTGACTCAGGTTGATTTTTAAATACGCGGTCATCACATTTGGCGCCCAACGTGGGGCTGTTTTTCATTCCCTGTGGCAAAACTGTCCATTCATATCTTTTATAACGCTCAACTAAGTTAACGCTAGGCACTGAAAAGGCAAATCTTTTCATATCCTCCTTCTCCAGAGGGATAAATAGAAACAATCCTTAATATCTGTGACCCAAAGAGGCAATTCTCTAGGCAATTAAGTAGGAGATGGAAGTCCAGGCTGAAGAGTTCCCATAGTTTCACCTTTCTTAAATCTGTTAACATCCTCCATTTTCCAGATTTCTTTTTTACAACAAACACTGGGGAATTCCAAGGACTTAGAGAAGGTTGTAAGTGTCCTTTGTCGAGCTGCTCCTATCTAATAAGGCCTGAATTTTATCACTACCTAAAGGCCACTGTTCTATCCACACTGGTGTAGCAGTTTTCCATTGGATAGGAACAGGTGAAAGTGTTGGCAGGCTTTCAACAGCAGCCCTGCCTAAAAAACCGAAGTACTCATTTTTAATCCTAATTGCTGTAAAATGTCTTTTCCCCACAGATTGATAGGGATTTTTTCAACTATAAAAGGAGTAAAAACTCCTGTTTTGCCTTCAAAAGTCCATCTCATAGGGGCAGCACTAACTTCAGCTGCTATTGATCCTTCTACGCCAGACATGTAGGTGTCTGCTTTAATCTTTGGCCAGTGACTGGGCCAATTGGCACCTCTAAATGACTGTACGATCTGCACCTGTGCCTACCAATCCTTCTAATGGTAGGCCATTTATATAGATCGTGAGCATAGGTCGGTCAGTTGTTATAGCTGATGTCCAGTATACTCCTGGATTTTGTGGTCTGGAGTCAGAGTCTGGGTGACTATCACCAGGTTGCTTATTAGGATTCTGTATGAGTAAAATTGATGCTACTACTTCTCCTGGGTGATAAGTCACACATTGTCTCCCTGTATTAGTGACTGGGATATCATCTATACATTCCCCAGTTTCCCACATCAGTGTGTGGATGGACACTGTTTTGTATGTACAAAAAAGGAGGTGAAATGGTCAAGCCTACTGTGCCTGGAGGCAAGGAATCCATAGGCTGGAAAGGAACAGATTTCACCTCTCTAGGGGGTATCTCAGTTGTCCCAGCTGCATGCAACTCTATTCTCCCTAATTGTAATCCCTTTCTCCCATCAGGTTGCTTCCTGGCTGATTGATTGTGTAATCCCTTTCTCCCCTCATATGGTTTCCTGGCTGATTAGTCATGTCTGGGTATTGGACTTCTAGGCACTCTCTGGGTGTACATTGGCTACCATTATGCTCCAAGTGTTATTTTGCCTGGGGCCCTGGGTCTGGGCCCCTCATCCCATTTCCCTGAACCTGTCTATATTCTGAGGCCCAATGGAAGCCTCTGTTGCATTTTGGACATGGGGTATTGGGTCTTGTTCTCCCACCCTGTTTTCTCACTCTGTCTCTATATTAACTTTGAGCTTTCAGATGCCTTACTTTACCACACTGAAAGCATTGACAAGTCTCTCTGGAAGTCCTTTGCCAGAAGGGACCCTGTCTTCCCATGTTAGGATCTTGCGAAGTCTGCATCATAGCCTGGCTATAAAAGGCATTTGTGCCCACTGTGGCACAGCGCCTTATGAACTCCTCTAAAGGAGCATCCTTACACAGTCCTAGTATAATTCTCCTGCAAACCTCATTAGTATTTTCCTTAGCAAGTTGCCTTATCAAAATGTCTGTTGATGCATTTTCCTCATTAGTTCTTGTGATAGCAGTCTGCAAATGTCCCACCAAGTCAGCAAAGGGTTCATTTGGCCCTTGTTTTATTTTTGTGAAGGCCTCACCCTTGTCATCTTTATTGTGGAGCGAAGCCCACACTTTGATAGCATTAGCAGCAATTTGCTCATATGCTGCTATGGAATAATTAATCTGTACTGCAACGTCTACATAGGAACCTACACCTGTTAGTAGGTCATAGGTGATTGCAGCATGACCTGCACTTTGACTATTTTGTTGGGCTTGTATCCTACAGAGCTCACTATATTCAGAAAGCCACAAGTAGTTTTGTCCAGGTTCTAGGCATACCCTTGCTATAGATTTCCAGTCATTAGGGGTCAAGATTTCAAAAGCCAAATTCTGTAATAACATCTTAACATAAGCTGATGTAGCCCCATAAAGAGTGTAAGCCTTTTTCAGATCTTTGAGGATTTCTATGTCAAAAGGAAGTATTTTCTACTTTCTTGACCTGAAGAATTAAACTGTTGTATTACAGGAAAAATGTGATGTTGGAGTTCTGCTACATCAATCCCTTCTGCTTTGGCCTTAATTAGTCCCTTTTGCAATCTAGTTATAGGAGTAGTTGGATGTTGAGGGGGAGGTGCTGGTGCTGTCACTGCCCCCCCCCCCACTACCCCTCCTCCCTCCATCCCAGAGGGTTACCTGTTCCTTAAGTGGGGCTGAAGCTGCCTCAGATTCACCACACCCTTAAGCCTCACTTAAGTCTCCATGCCCTGTGGGGATATGGTCATTAATCTCTTCATTGTCTTCCTCCTTTATCTTAGGCTTCCCCATTTGGCTATTTGTAGAGCTTTTTCTCTTTCTTCTAGGAATTATAGGGTTTTTTAAGGCCAACTGTATTATATTGTATAAATAGAATGCCTGGATTGAAATTGAATGAGAACCGTTTTTGTTGTAATATGCAGAGAACTGTTGCCCAATTAATGTCCAATTATCTCGAGAGATTTGCTCTTCCTCTGAGAACCAAGGGGAGGTGCGTTTTAATGTACTCAGAAGTCTAGCTATCTGTTTCCAAGTTATAAGTAGCCCTTGCTCTTCTATCAGCTTAAGCATGCTTTCTATAGAGCCACTCCTGGGTGTGGTTGAAGGAGTTGGGGGAGGGGAGGATGGAGAATCTTTAGTTAGCATCTGTCCCATTTCAGTCAAAAAAAGGTTACTAGTTTAGTATTTAAGAAAATAAGTTTCCTGTTTGTCTATTATACTCACCCAAGTTCCTTGTCACTGGAGACTTCTTCAGTGAAAGTAGGAGGAGTCAGGGATAGCATGACCACCTGTGTTCTAAAACAAAAGAAAGTTGGAGATGTAATGGGCTGAAGCTCGAGTTGAGGCACTGAGGTCCCAAGCACATGAGGCTAAATAGTAATTGCACCATACTCTATTAATATATATGCTTGGAGAAAGAATGGCCCCCACCCATTCTTTGTGTAAGTCCTGATGTGTTGTATAGGAAATGACAATTTTGGTAGATGGAGGCAAAGGGGCAGGAAGAGAGGTGGGGAAAGGAACAGCTGAGTGGCTTCTGGTCTGGCTGGTTTCTGGTCTGGCTGACTTCTGGTCTGGCTGGCTTCTTGATGCAGCTGCTGACATTGCTAATCCCCCTTCACCTCCGATCCTCCTTCACCTCCGATCCTTCTTCACCTCTACTGAGAATAAAGATTGAAGATTTTCCCTTACCCTGAATTCCTGAGGTCATCACAAGAAGAGATTTGTTTATTTCAGCAAAACAGAAGCTTCTTGAAGGCTGAATACCAACTGCCAATGCACATTCCTGTTGGCATTTAAATTGCTAGCAATAGTTACCTAATTATAATTAGAATTCATTTTAATAAATTTCAATACATATATGATAGAATCCAATTAGGAGCCTAAATTCTACAAACAGAATATGTTTGCAACCTCCACCACAGTACAAAAATGCCCTCCACAATATACTGTGCAATTGGAAATCCAGTATCTGTATGCTTGATTGGAAGTTCACTACATCACAAGGAAGATCATTCAATGGACAGACATCCTTAATTATCAGGAAGTTCTTGTTATCATATTAACCTTAAACTGACAACATTCCAAGGCTTAAATATCAACCTACCACTGTGGCAAGGCAGAATCAATTTACTACAGTATTTAGAGAGATGCAACAGAGTAGCAGGAGTAAATTAATAATAAATAATATTAATAATAACTTATTAATATTAATTAATAATTAATTATTAAGGCTTTTAAGATAAAAGTCTTAATACCTCCTAAATCTTCTTTTCTCAAGACTCCACATTCCAATTTCACAGAATTTGAGTTGGAATCAGTTTGTAACTATCTAGCCATCAAGAAGGAATCTCCATCACAACATACATGGCAACTAATTGGACAGCTTTAATTTTTAGGAAAATGTTTTAAACATCAAAGCCTAAATTTGACTCTTTGTAACATTTACTTATGCTCCTGGCTCTGCCCTCTGGGGTCACACAGAATAAGTCTAATTTCTCTTCTATAAGATTCCTGTGAGTGTATTTCATAGTTTTTACTTAGCTCCAGATTATTCATCAGGAATGTTTAAATCATTACAGACCGATTTTTTTCCCCTATCAGTTTTCCTGGAAAAGTTATTATTGGTTTTCAGCCTTTATCTTACCTTTGGGAATATTTTATACAAAGCATTCCAGATCTTGATAATGGCAACTATAAAATTATATTTTATTCTCAGTCTGATTCCTTGATACTTGAATTCTTTCATTTTGGCTTCTTGGAGTATTTCTTTTTGATCTGGAAACTTTAGATTTTGTCTTTAATGTTCTTTTTTTTTTTAAATAATAGCTTTTTATTTTCAAAATATATACAAAGATAGTTTTCAACATTAACCCTTCTAAAAACCTTGTGTTCTAAATTTTTCTCCTTCCCTTCTCTCCCTAGACAGCAAGTAAGCCAATATATGTTAAATATGTGCAATTCTTCTATACATATTTTCACATTGATCATATTGCACAAGAAAAATCAGATCAAAAAGGAAGAAAATGAGAAAGAAAAAAAATCAAGGAAACAACAAAAATGGTGAAAATATTATGTTGTGATCCCACATTCAGTCCCCACAGTCTTCTTTCTGGATGCAGATAAATCTCTGAATCACAAGTTTATTGGAATTGGCTTAAATCAATTTGTTGTTAAAAAGAGCCAGTGTCCTTCAGAGTTGATCATCACATAATCTTGTTATTGCTGGGTATACAATGTTCTATTGGTTTTATTCACTTCACTTAGCATTAGGTCATTTAATTCTCTCCAGGCTTTTCTGAAATTATCCTACTGATTATTTCTGATAGAACAATAATATTCCATAACATGCATATACCATAATTTATGTAGCTACTCCCCAACTGATGGGCATCCACTCAGCTTCCAGTTTTTTGCCACTACAAAAAAAGGCTGCCACAAACATGTACAAGTTTGTCCTTTTCCTTTTATTATGATCTCTTTGGGATAGAAACCAAGTAAAGACACTGTTAGATTAAAAAGTATGCACAACTTGATAGCTTTTTGGGCATAGTTCCAAATTGCTCTTCAGAATGGTTAGATCAACTTACAACTCCACCAACAATGTATTAGTGTCCCAATTTTCCCATATCCCCTCCAACATTTATCACTATCTTTTCCTGCTATCTCAGCCAATCTGAGAGATTGTATAGTGGTGCCTCAGAGTTGTCTTAATTTTCATTTCTCTGATCAGTAGTGATTTAGAGCATTTCTTAAATGACTAGAAATGGTTTTAATTTCTTTGAAAATTGTCTGTTCATATCCTTTAACCATTTATCAATTCGAAAATTAATATTATTTTAATATTAAAATTTTTATTTTTAATATCTTTAATATTATTGGGAATTTTCCTTTTGTGGTTTCATTCAGGGGATAACCAGCAAATTCTTTTGATTTCCAAATTTCCTTTGGGTTCTGAGAGATTGGAATGGTTTCATTATCATCATTTTTATTATTTTGGTGATATGATGTACATTTTTTTTTTTGGTGGGGAGTTGTGACTTGCCTGGAGTACACAGCTGTTAAGTGTCTGAGGCCAGATTTGAACTCAGGTCCTCCAGTCTCCACTATGCCACGTAGTTGCCCCTTATTCATGATTTTCAAGTTGTCCAGTGATTCTTAAGGTATCTTTCCTTGAAATATTTTCCAGATCAATTATTTTTGCGATGAGATACATTATGCTTTGTTTACACACTCCAACTCTTCACTTGGTTTTAATATTTCTCATTATCTCACAGTTATTGGCTTCCATTTGGTTAATTATACTTTAAGAGAGCTTGTTCTTTTGGTAAGGTTTTATGTCTTATTCCAAACAATTAATTCCTTTTCTCAGTCTTTCTTCTATTTTTCTTACTATTTTCTAATTTTTTAAAATTTAGAATACTCAGATAATTTCTTAAAACCATTTTAAACTATTAAAAACCTTTGATAATTTATGGCTGCCAAAAATTTTAATTGAAATGTTCCAAAGATAAAAGTAGGAGAAAAAGAAGAAAGAGAGGAAAAATAAAGAAATAACAATTAGGAAAAAGAGAAGCAGTTGCCATTGGTAGGGATGGGAATAGGAAAAGGGTACTCTTATGTCATAGGCTTAGATCAAAAAGAATCGATATCTCACTACTGAATTGATGTATTATATTTATTGAGTCTGAAGTGAGATAATTTCAAAGCCCAGTTGAATGCTTGCTAATTTCATGAAGCTCTTCTTAGCAACTCTAGACCAACATATTTCCCTAACTAAGTTCCTGTTGTTCACATTGTCAATTCCATTCATTTTATAGTTACTATAGATAATTTTAATTTTCAGCTAACTTGTCATATGTTTAACTGTTTCATCTTCTCAAATAGATTGTAAACTCCCTGAGGACAGAGACTACAACTTTGTGTTCTTTCCATAATTTGAGTTCTAGTTCCAGCTGTTATTTGAATGGCTTTACCTAATTTGTTTTCTCTTCTTAGACCTTACTTTCTTCACCCAGATAATGAAGGAATTGGAAGTAATCATGGCTACAATCCCTCATAGCTCTAACATTCCCTGATTTTACAATATAATAATCTCACCATTCTTAAATCTCTCAACAGACTCGCTTGCAAGCTGGAACAGGATATGGAAACACATTAAATTGTGTTCTCACTGTGTATAAAAAGGAAAGTGTAAGTACTGTGGGGTGTGTGTGTGTGTGTGTGTGTGTGTGTGTGAGAGAGAGAGAGAGAGAGAGAGAGAGAGAGAGAGAGAGAGAGAGAGAAACACAGAGAAAGAGACAGAGAAAAAGAGACAGAGACAGAGAGACAGTGAGAGACAGAGAGCAAGAGCACGTGTTTGCATGTGTAAGTGCCAGAGTAAGAGAACTTTGAAAGTGGTGAAATTTTTCATTGAGAAGTGTTTCACAGAAGCAGGAAACGGACAGCATATCCAGGGACATTTTTCAGCATGTAATATGCTTTACCATAGTGATATCTATGCTCATTGTTTTTAAAGGTTTAATAAAATGTCTTTTCTGCCTATGTGAATCCTTGGACTGATATATTAATATCTCTTCTTCATTTGGGACAGGAGGATCCCCAGAGCAGATACTTTTTCATCCTAATTTCTGGAGCAAGGCTCGTTGATTATCATTATAAGATTTCTTGGGTTACTATAAGGTTACTTATAAGTTACTGTAAGGGTTACTTATAAGGTTACTATAAGGTTATAACCTAACTATAAGGTTATAAATTGGAGGGAACTGGTTAAATAATAAACATACCACAAGAAAATGTGCAAATCCCCCTCCCATGCAAATATGAAATTTAAAATATGTTTACTGTAATCCCCTTGGAGGTAGGGACTGTTTTTCAGTTTGGTTTTGTCTCCCCAGTGTCAAGTATAGTACATAGGATGTACTTGAATGCTTGCTGAGTTGAACATTTTGAAGTCTGTGTATGGTGGAAGATGCTACATTTTGGTATTAAGAACTACATAGAAGGAGTGTCTAGAGATTTAAAAGTAATTATAGGTAGTATAGTAATTTAAAAAATATATAGTAATTAAGTCTAAGGCATTTAACCTTTCTCCCTTCTTTACAGAAACTAGGGGCTCATAGGTACAGAATATAATGTAATTGACTTGATTTGGCCGAATTACATTTTTTCTCTTTCTTCCATTATTCATTGTGAACATTGATGACTTGCTTTAATAGGGAAGGGGAAAAATATAGTAAGAATATAAAAGCAAAAGATCATTTTTAAAGCTATAAGGTACCTAGGACAAACTGTTGAATAACTTGGGTAAGATACATGGTTATTTGAATTTGGGTCTCCTCAATCAAAAGATGGCAACTTAGACCTGTCAAATAGCTTGCCTTGTACCATTTGGTTCAATTGGATGAAACATATATTATTTTATTAAGTTTCTGTAGTTCTTTTTATAGGCTCAATTGCAGGAATAGTGAGATATTGTATGCCATGCCTGTTATTTGAAAGGACTCATCACTGGAAAACTTATTGTAAGGTGATGATTGTTTCAATCATAGTAACATATTAAAACTATTAGGGTGAAGGTGGTTATGCTGTTCACAGATATCAAGGATACCCATATATAAAGTCACATATTTTTTAAAGGTTGAAGCACAGTAATTCTCTTTATGAAGGCCATTTGCTAAAATTGAGCAATGAAACTGCATTGTTATACTTTTACTTCACTCACAAAGCTTAACCTTCTATAAATGGGGAGTCCTCAAAAATACTGGCATTTTATATATATATATATATATTTAATTGAAGCAATTAGGGTTAAGTGACTTGTCCAGGATCACATTTCTAATAAGTGTCTGGGACTGGATTTGAATTTAGGTCACCCTGACTCCAGAACCAGTTCTCCATTCATTGTGATACTGGCATTTCTTATCTCCATTTTGGCCACTTCTACAGATTCATTCAAGATAAATGGCATGCCCACTAAATACTGTTTTTTAGCTTCTGCCACGGTGAAGATCCATAAAAAGAGAGGAATTTAATTGAAAAATAATATTTCACAATTAGTAAAGGTTCTGAAGAGTCTTAAGCTCTTTTTACTTAGGTCATGTTTATGTGTATGCACATATATGTGTATATGTATATGTATATGTCCTGAATTTAGCAAATTCAGGAATATAGTCCATGTGAGCATAGACTGAGGTGCCTGGGCATAACTGAGAGACCTCTCATTATATTTTTTATCTTTAATGAGAAGAGCAAACATATACATATGCATATGTGTGTATATAAATGTATATAGATACATATATGTACATCTACCTATTTCATTAAATCATGTAAAATCCATATAACTAAAAATTGACTAAAATGTATCTTTGATAATTACAGATGAAATTAATAATTCTAAAAACAATTTTCAGCAATTATTCAGCAACCCATCTTTTAGACCTCATTAAAATTCCATTCATATCTGTTAGTCCTCCCCCACAATCAGTGTGCCTTCTTATAGTGGATGATTAGGGACTATTTAATTTTTGTCTATGCATGTACCCAAGGTTTAGACCACTTTCTATGCCCATGACAGGTACTTAATACTGAAATCAGAATTTGAGGATAAAATGTATCAATTGATAAAGTACATTTTTAAAAATCCAAACATAGAAACAATTAGAATTAGTAGGATGAAAATTTTTATTTCAAAGTAAAGTTATAATTTTTTACATCAATTGATGTATATTGTTCTTCTGGTGTTAATAAATGCTTATTGATAGATTGATTTTTAACTTTTACCCCAAGGTCATCTTAAGATTTTCTGCTTTTCATTTTTATTATTTTCTTGATTCTTTAATTTTATCTGTCTAGGGAGCTCACATTATGGGATATGCTTCTATTGATACAGATTGACAAATCATCTGGAATTTATTATCTTAGAGAGCTACCTAGGAGAATGTGAGAAGTTATGACTTAGAGATGGTCATATAGCTCATATGGGTCAGAAGCAGGATTTAAATTCAGGTCATCCTAATTACAAGAATAGCTTTCTGCCTACCATTCTATATTGGTCCTTTTCACATAAGAAAACATAAATATTCATCTAGATAGTAAAAACACTGTCTTTCCCACATATAGATTCTCATTGAAATAAATGATGTAGAAAGAAATGAAATGTAACTAGATTAAGGGGGTTATTTTCTTTCTTTCTTTTAATTTTTATTTTAATAGCCTTTTATTTATAAGTTACATGTATGGGTAACTTTACAGTATTGACAATTGCCAAACCTCTTGTTCCAGTTTTTAAGGTGGTTATTTTTTGAGGCTTGGGGTATCTAGCGCATGTTTGTTGTTGTTGCTGTTGTGGTTTTTTTTAAACATCTATATCAAAGATACCTTAGCAGAGTGAATAAAAACTGAGCAGTGTTCCTTGACTCCCATCAGAAAGTACAGAGGAGACCAAGTAGATATAGGTGACTTTTTTTACTCTTTAATGTACCATTTCTTCTACTGGGCAAGCAAATATTAGTAAGACTATTTTGACAAAGCTTCAGTCCTTCAATTTATACTAGACTAGGGATAGTAAAGCAGAAAGATCAAATGCTACACCTTTGGCTACATAGCTAAAGGACAAACTTTCCTCTGCATGGCTCATAGTCAGATTGCCATTAGGGATATGCTGGTATATGTTTAATGACAAAATGTCTGAAAAAATATATATCCCTGAAATACCTTAATGCATCATTGACATTTCCTCTATTACTTTCTAAAGTCTAGACAATCAACAAAACATCAAATCACTTGTAGCATTTGCTGATTCCCAAAGAATAAATGTGCATATTAAAGATTTAACAATAAGATCTTGTAAGTCAATGTTGGTTGCCACCAGTCCAATATTTGGACTATCCTGTAATAGCCTTTTTTAGTACTGCTCATCTACTTTTGGTAATCACTTGTCACCTAATTTTCACCTGTGGCTCCAAGAAGTTGTAGCATGAATAGTGACCACAATCCAGACAGATTAAAACAGATTGAGGGTAACTCAACCAATAAGCTAGGAAGATATCTATTCCAATCATATGAAGATGTCCCCTGGTGGAATGGGTAAATGAGAATGATTTGTTCTAACAGCCATGAAGGCAGCTGAAGCAGGCATTATAGAGTGCTTCTTGACTTTTGTCTTGCTCCTAGGCTTTGACGACTTTGAAAGAAAGAATGAGGATGATGATTTTGTGTAAATCCTGTCTCACTTAAATACAACTTAGACACAAGTCAAAATATTACCCCATGATATCATTGTCTTCTTTGCAATGAAGGTCAAACAACAACAGATATTACTACCCTGTAAGGGAAGATATAGAGATCATAGGCTGATGTTTCTGAGCCTCTGGAAAGTATGAGACAGACCTTGAATTTTTTATTTTTTAATATTCTTTTTATTGTTATCTTGTTTTTAATATCCTGTTCCTTTCTGAATATTTCCCTCTTCTCTCCATTTCTAAGCAAAGTATTCTTAGTAACAATGATTAAAAAAGAAAAAGAATAAAAACCGTTTCTCCATACTACCCAATATACCCAATATACCCATCATGTTTGATACACTATTTTTTGATACACACTATTTTACACCTATAATCCTTGACTTCTGAAGAAAAGGGAAGGAGATTTTTTTTCACTCTTCTCTAGGATTTAGCTTAAGCTATAATCCTATTAACTTTTACTTTATCTCACTGCCAGGTGACTGGATTCTTTAAAGGGATGTCTTTTCCATTGGCAAGCATTGCTGTCTACAGCTCTGTGGTATTTGGTGTCTTCAGCAATACTCAGAAGTTCCTTACACAGTACCGCTCTGGAGAGTCTAGCCATTCACCCTCCCTGTCAGATCTAATTCTGGCTAGCATGCTGTCAGGTGTGGTTTCAGTAGGACTTGGAAGTCCTGTGGACCTGATTAAGATAAGGCTACAGATGCAAACACAGCCCTTTCTTAAAGGTAGGAAGATCAAGTTTTTGTTGCATTTCTCTTTTCATATTTGACAGTTTTCTAGATTTGGTTTGTGTGTGTGTGTGTGTGTATATATATATATATACATATATGTATGTATGTATATATATGATTCAATTGTTAAATTACATAATTACTTTCATTGTTAATTTTTGTATTTTAAATATGTTCTTTATTTATTTATTTAGCGAGACAATTGGGGTTAAGTGACTTGCTCAGGGTCACACAGATAATATATCTTGTGTTCTGAAGTTGGATTTGAACTCAGATCCCCCTGAATTCAGGGCTGATGCTCTATCTACTGTGCCATCTAGTTGCTCAAGTATGTCCTTTATTTTAAATGATATAGTAGAAAGAATATTGACTCAAGTCAGATGACCTGAATTCTAATCCCAGATCTTGTTCTTCAGGTTTTGATTGTATCCAACTTTCTTCATGACCCATTTGGGGTTTTCTTGACAAAGATACTGGAGCAATTTGCCATTTCCATCAGCAGCTCATTTTACAGATGAGGAACTGAGGCAAACAGGGTTAAATGACTTAACCGGGGTCACATAGCTAGTAAGTATCTGAGGCCAGATTTGAATTCAGGAAGAAGACTCTTCCTAACTTCAGATCTGACATTCTATCAGTTGTATCACCTAGCTACCATTTACTATTTGTGAGATCCCAGACAAGTCAATTAACCTCAGTTTCCTCATCTGTAAAATAATTTTTCCTATCTTTTAAATCTGTTGTTATAATTTGAAAAGGCAGATGTTCCCATTTTTATCATTTATTAATTCAACAAAGATTACTGATTAATTTCTTCAAGCAAAACTCTATACTAATGAATGATATAATATCTTAATTCTCAGAGTACTCATAGCATAAAGAGGGATGTAAGGCAAGAATGTAATTGCAACTAAGTCAGAATGTGTTGGAAAATTGTAGAGAATTACAGCATGATCCTTTGAAAGAGGTAAAAAGAGAGACTTAATCAAGAGCCTTTTATAAGTCTCAAGTCAAATTCATGGACTGAGAGTGAAAACAAATAGTGATGTTTCTATCAGTATTTTCCATCTGTGTAACTAATCCACTTATTGTGAATGCTGAAACTCAGCAAGTAACGAGAAATTATATCCCTCCAAAGACTCTGTGATTAATAGCTAAAATTATGTAAGTGAAAACTATAACTCGAACAAAATGTTTATGAAACTTCCTCATAGTAGAAAGCTAAAATGAACCATGGAGGTAAATGAAGACAGTATTGCACAATAGAAAGAACCTTGGACTTAGAGTCAGAAGACCTGTTTTGGAATTCTTGCTCTGCTACTTAGAAGTTATATGAATATAGTACTTTTATCTCTCTTAGTTTCATTTTCCTCATCTGTAAAATGAAGAGATTGAAATGCTTCTTAGGTACCTTTTTACTCTAATACTCTGTAAGTTTATGAATCTCACAACAAATCAAGCAAGCAGTTATTAAACATCTACTATGTGCCAGATGATGGTAATAAAAAGTGTAAGTGAAATAATACAAATAGAACAGGGAGCTTACTATATGCTATGATTGTCCTTCTGTGGATGACTCTCATTCATTAATGTCTTTCCTAGCTGACTAAAGACTTCCATATAGAGTTTTGACATTAGAAAATCAAAACCAGGTCAGTGATCAAAGTGAAATGAGCATACACAAAGCACTGAAGAAAAAACTTAGGTGACTAGGATGCTGCATCAAGGGAGGCAGGAGCTAAATCGGGAAAACTAATCCCAGTTGCAAGAAAAAGAGTGTGGGAGTGGAAAACCTGGTCGATGTTGATCATATTACATAGTATCCCCATGGTAGCATGTTGCTCAGGATCTGCTGTAGAACCTTCAATCATTTATTTATTTTATTTTATTTTGCTGAGGCAATTGGGGTTAAGTGACTTGCCCAGGGTCACACAGCTAGGAAGTGTTAAATGTCTGAGATCAGATTTGAATTCAGGTCCTCCTGACTTCAGGGCTGGTAGCTTTTCAGGGTTAGGAACCACCTAGCTGTTCCAACCATTTACATTCTTTCAAAACAAAAACAATCTTGGTTGAGTCACTACTAGGAAGAAAATAAATTTAAAAAAAGAACTCTATATTCTCCTGCCTGTCTCCTCCCCCACAGAGTTACCCTAAGAACAAAAGAAGAAAGAAAACAAAATTAGAAGACAGAAATACTAGATCTTTTTGTCCCCTATCCTAAAGGACTGAGATTCATATCACAACAAACTGGTTCATATATTAGGTAGGGGTAATTTACCTTTACATTTCACAATGGCCTTCCTAATGTGGAGTAGGGACAATGAATTGCGGAGCCAGAATAGCACTGTGAACATCAAGGTTGCTGTACAGATGACCCTTTTGGCAGAGTGAACAATTCATAATTATAGTTCAAGGTCATCTGTAGTAAATTAAATCATTAGCTTCTTGGATGCAACTTGCTCAGATATAAATTGATACTTAGGTTTTCACAATACTGTCACCTACTTGGTATTCCTTGACTTACCTACCAAAATCTCCCCATCTCTGAAAACTACATCAGGGAGTTAATACAAAATCTTTACCCTCTTAGAAACTTCTGTGTAGAGCCTCCCACATCTTTTCTTGGGACTAAGTAAGGACTCTTCTCCATCCTGTTCCAGGGACTTGAAATTATTGCCAAGTTGGTTGGGGCAGCATTCATAAATCATTGAATAGTTAGCAAAAGGATATTTGCTTAGCTGTAGCATAGTAAGGAAATTCAACAATGATACAGTTTATTTACTTGAATAGAAGTAAATACACATTTACCATAGTGAAACAAGAATTTCACCTCCTCCATGCTATGGAACTCAGCCATATCACCTTGGTTCCTCAAACCCATTTTTGAAAGGGATGCCCAACCATATAAAGGGAAAGAAAACCTACCAAATGAGGGGTCCAGACTTTTTCTCTACAGTACTTTGATGGAATATGGACCAAGGGAACTACACTAGAGAAGGAATGAATAAGGACCAGAGAGGGTAAACTGGTACCATCCCCAAACAGTTCATTCTTTTTTTTTTAATAATAAGCTTTTAATTTTCAAAAATACATGCAAAGAGTTTTCAACATTTTCCCTTGCAAAACCTTGTGTTCTGAGTTTTTCTCTCTCTCCCTTCCCTAGACAGCAAACAACCCAATATGTATTAAATTAATGCAGTTTTTTCTGTTCATATTTCCACATTTATCATGCTGCACAAGAGAAATCACATCAAAAAGAAAAAAAAATACAAAGAAAGAAAAAAGCAAGCAAATAACAACAAAAAGGTGCAAATACTGTGTTGTGATCCACATTCAGTCCCCACAGTCTTCTTTGTGGATGGAGAAGTCCACATCTTCATCACAAGTCCATTGAAATTGGCCTGAATCACCTCATTCAAATAGTTTATTCTTTTCATAGAAGTCTTTGTGGAGATTGGATCCAAGAAACCACTGGATCAGAGATCTCTTTCCCCTGCTAGGATGGCCTCTGGAGCATTAGATAATTGTACTGGCTTGTTGGGAACGTTAATGATGAGCTATTTGTTAATAAGAACAAATTTCTTTTCTTCAAGTGGGAGAATCCCATTTTTACCACTTGGAAACAAATTGAAGGTCATTTGGTTATATGCATTTCCTATTGGCACAAATAATCCAAGTGGACAAGAATTTTTACCTTACTTAGAGAGATTACATGTGTTCTCTGCTTACTACAAACATGGCATTATGACCTCCATGTCTATATTAGCAATGGATCCATTCTCTCTACTCTACCATTCTAGTAACCACTCCAATATAATTGTTTAGATATTTCTGATGAGCATTGCCATGCAACAAATAACTGTACATAGTGAGAAACATCCATAATGTTCCTTTACTCAAAATTGTTTCAAAAAGGGGAATCTTTTCTTCTCAAGTCTTATGATGTTTAGACCTGAGACCATTTATTCATACTTTTGATCACCTCCCAGGAATCTCTGTGGATGAAGATCTCTGCTGCATTTGTCAAGGCTTTCTCACAAGCCAAACATGAGCTAACCCACTGCTAGGACTTGCCAGGACTCCTCTTATCTAGGCTATCCCCCTGTTACTGTATTACTAGTCACTAAAATCTAATTGCATATACTTCTTTCCCTTGGTGGCTGAAGCTGTTGATAAACCAGGTGAAGTAGCCTTTTTCAGGAGCCAGGTCCATATAGGTGGGAGTTCATTGCCTTAGAAGAGGCAAAGCTATCAAATTTAAGTTGGAAGTCTCAATCTCTGGCATAATTGAAATCTCTTAATAAAGGACACTATAACAATATAGGGACCTGCAAAAGTGATTCTGAATGCAGCAACATATAGCAACAAAAACTTCTTTTTTCATACTCTGCTTATTCCCTTATACCATTTTATAGTATTTGATGCATAATAGGTAATTCTAGAGAAAGAATAATTTCATGCTATTGTATTATCTGTTTAGTAGCAATTAAAGCCCAGTAATAGGTGAGAAACTGCTTCAAAAGCAGTTTAATGAGAAAAAGAAGCCCAATGGTCACTTAATTTAGCCACCTCTTGTACCAAAAATTCAACTTATTCTGGTCTTTCTGGATAGAAACCTTTGGAAACTTGGGCTTTGTAGAGTCATAAAAGCACAAGGAGAGAGATGGCTACAAAATCTTCTTCATATCTTCCAGATTAGCTTGTTCTGGACCCCATTTGAAGGAGGCAGAATGACTCAGTAAATGTAAGCCATTAGGAAACCTTGTTAAGAATGTGGATTCTTGGGGGGCAGCTAGGTGTTGCAGTGAGAACCTGAGTTCAGATTTGGTCTCAGACACTTAACACTGCCTATCTGTGTGACCCTGGGCAAGTCACTTAACCTCAATTGCTTCAAGAAAAAAAAATTATTCTTTAAAACTTGAAAAAATCTAATTAAAATTTCTGTAACCCTTTCTTATATTATAGAAAAGTGAATGCCAAAAGCATATTCTGTATTGTACCTGGAATCCTCTGCATTTCCCTCACCCACTGTATTCCCCAGAACTTGACTGAACAGAATAAATTCTAGATTTTTTTCTTTTTTTAAATAATATTTTTCTAATTACATGTAAAGATAGTTTTCAACATTCATTTTATAAGATTTTAAGTTATAAATTTTCTTTCCTTTCACTCCTCCTCCCTCCCTCCCTAAGACAGCAAGCAATTTGATGTAGTTTATAAATGGAAACATAATTCTATATTAGTCATGTGGTAAAAGAATAAAATGGAAAAAATAACAAAAAACCCCCAAAAGTAAAAACAATATATTTCAATCTACTTTCAAATTCTATAGTTCTTTCTCTGGATGTGGGTAACTTTTTTGTCATGAGTTTTTTGGAGTTGTCTCAGTAATATTATTGTATTGCTTAGAAGAACTCAGTAGTTGATCAATGCATGATGTTGTAACTATGTACAATTTTCTCCTGGTTCTGCTTACTTCACTCAGAATCATTTCATGTAAGTCTTTTCAGGTTTTTCTGAAATACACCTGCTCATCACTGCTTATAGCATAACAGTATTCCATTAAATTCATTTACACCACAATTTATTCAGCAATTCCCCAATTGATGGTTATTCCTTCAATTCTAATTCTTTGCCACCACACACACAAAAAAAGAGCTACTATCAGTATTTTCACCCATGTAGATCTTTTCCCTTTTTAGTTATCTTTTTGAGATAAAAACCAAATAGTAGTATTGCTAAATCAAAGGGTAATGCTCAGTTTGATTACCTTTTGGGCATAGTTCCAAAATTGCTTTTTCTGCATCTATTGAGATAATAGCATGATTTTTGATTTTTGTTGGTTTTGTTATTGACTATATCAATTATTCTAATAGTTTTCCTAATATTGACTCATCCTTGCATTCCTGATATAAATCCTACATGATCTTAGCGTATTGTACCAGTGACAAATTGCTATAATCTCTTTGCTAACATTTTATTAAAAATTAGGGATATTGGTCTATAATTTTCTTTCTTTAATTAAATTAAAACAAATTCAAAATAAGAAAAAACAAAATAGAGAAAGACAGGAAAAAAATAAAAGCATTGTCTTGTGTCCAGAAGAATATTGGAGAGAATTCAAAATATGTAACAATAAATTTCCATTTTAAGAAAGCATATATATTAGAAGCAGTGTATTCATAACTGTCCATCTTTTATTTACTTCCTTGTAAATTTTCTTTTGTTCTCTGCTCTGTATTTTTTACTTCATTCTTTCTTGCCTCTTTCCTATCTCCACTCTCCCCCCCCCCCCCCTGCCCAAGCAGGCCACAACTAAACATGGATATATGTGTGTGCATATATTCACACACCTCACACAATATACATACATACATACACCTATGTATATACATATACACACATATATACATATGCATATATACATACATACATAAACAACTAAAACACTATTAATATTGCTTACATATAATTTAGATTTCTTTACTGAATTTTTAAAAATTTGATCTTGAGATCAATATTTTACTACCCTACTTTTTTTCTAATAAATTCTACTCCTGATCATTGTTATGTTTGTGTATATCTTTTAGTTTTTATCCCTGCTAACTTTTTTATTTTACTTCTACCTGCTAATTTTTGCCTTGCCATTTTTTAATCTCCATGCCATTCTCCTACAATTCCAACATGAATCCTTCCCTTATCTCCTCCCCCTAGCTTTTCTCTCCCTCTTTATCTGATTCCCATTAATCTATACACATTATCCCACTGCCATTGATTTACACACCTTCCTATACCCCACTTTATCCTGTTTCTTTCCCCCTTATTTTTAACAAACTTTGGAAAGTGCTATAACCCTCTTGGTATGTATATCTCTATCTGTGTCTCTGTCATTGTTTCTTTCTCTTTCTCTCTCTTTCTCTCTCTCTCTCTCTCTCTCTCTCTGTATATATATATATATATGTATATATTTATATACTTATATATACACACACACATACACACATATATTTCCCTTTTTATATTATGTATATATACACATATATTATATGTGTGTGCATATATATATGTGTATATATATATATATATATATATATATATATATATATACAATATATAATTTCCCTCTTTAACCTATTCCTGATGAGCCTATCAGATCTCCTTCCCAATTTAATTCCTTTATGTTGGTTCTTGTTATCACACTTATACATATAAAATAATTATTTTTTTTAGAGGCACATTATATCTAGTTGTACCCCAGTCCTTCTTTTGGACTACTCAATTAACTACTAGTGTCAATCTTAAACATATAGTTTACATTTCCGTGTATAAAAAATAATTTGTCTTTATTGAGTCACTTAAAATTGGTCTTTGATGTTTGTTGGTTCTTACATGTTAAATTTTCTGTTGAATTCAGGTTTATTAGAGACAAATTCCTGAAAATCTGACAGTTCACTGAATGCCTATTTTTTCATTCAATATTATACTTAATTTTATTGGATATAATATTTTTTAGCTGATACATAATATTCTGGGACCTGTGGTCTTTTTTGTAACCGCTAATAACGCTCTGCAATTCTTATATTTCTATATGTTTTCCTTAAAAGATCTCTTTGAGGTGGTGATCCATGGATTTTTTCCTATTTCTGCTTTCACCTCTTGTTCTATCACTTCAGGATAATTTTCTTTGATTATTCATAGTTTTCAGGTAGTTCAATTATTCTTATGGTTTTTCTTCTTGTTTTGCTTTCCAGGTCTATTGCTTTTAAAAAAGAATAAAAAAGATGTTTTACATTCTCTTCTATTTTTTCATTCATTATATTTTGTTTTATTATTTCTTGGTCTCATAACTTCATTGACTTTCTCTTACCCAATTCTATTTTTCAAAGAGTTATGTTCTTCTTGAAGATTCTGGATTTCTTTTTCTAGTTAGTAGACTTTCTTTTCATAATCTTTGTTTTTCTTAGATTTTTTTTTTTGGTTTGTTTTTAGTATTTCCTCTGTCTGTCTCATTTGTTTTTTTAAAGTCTTTTGAGTTCTTCTATAAATTCTTTTTGGGTGAGTAGTCATTTAACATTACTCTTTGGAGTAGTAAAGGCTTTTTCTCCATTATTTAATTTTACTTTTTCTTTTTTCCTTATTTTCATTTTCCTCAGTTACATGTAAAACAAATTTTTTGTTTGTTATAAATGTATATTAATTTTTAACATATTTTCATATGAATCATCATGTTGGGAGAGAAAGATCAAAACAAAGGGGAAAAACCATGAAGAAGAAAAAAACAGAAGAAGAAAAAAAGGTTAACATAGCATGTTTTAATTTATATTCATGGAATTGCTGAAAAGACCCAACTATTATAGCTGATCGTTGTGTAATTCTGCTGTTGCATCATTTGTGTACATTTTCCTTGTTCTGCTTGTTTTACTCAGCATCAATTTATGCAAATCTTTCTAGAACTTTCTAAAAGAATTCCCATTAATAATTTTATAGAACAATAATATTCCATTACTTTTATATGCTATAACCTATTCAGCCATTCTCTAATTAATAGTTATCTACTTATTTTCCAATTCTATGCCACCACAAAAAGAGCTGCTACAAACATTTTTGCAAATGTGGGTCTTTCCCCCTCTTTTATGATTTCTTTAGGCTATAGACCCAGTAATGGCACTGCTAAATCAAAATGTATGCACAATTTTATAGCCCTTTGGGCATAGTTCCAAAGTGAGAGAGACTTTCTTTAGTATCCTCCTCTGAAGATGAACCATGATCTTTCATATTCCCATAGTAACTTCCTATGGTTTGGTTTTTTCCTTTGCTGATTATTTATTTTAGCTTTATAATTTTCTTTCTCTATTTTAGCTCTTCCTGAATTTAGACAGCACCATATTTCTGTCATAAAAAAGAATTTGGCAAAACTCCTTCCTTATCTATTTCTCCCAAAAATTTATACAATATTGGAGTGAATTGTTTGGAGTAAAAGACTGGTAGAAATCACTTGTAAAAATAACGGCCCTGGAGATTTTTTCTTAGGATTTTTTAATTTCTTTTTCTAAAATGGGATTATTTAAATATTTTATTTCCTCTTTCTTGACAGTTTATATTTTTGCAGATGTTCATCTATTTCACTTATGAAATTTATTGGCATATAGTTAGGCAAAATAGCTCCAAATGATTGCTTTAATTTCCTTTTCCTTGGTGATGAATTCATCATTTTCATTTATACTGATAATTTAATTTTCATATTTTTTAGTAAAATTAACTAAAGATTTATCTATTTTATTGCTTTTTTTCATAAAATTAGCTCTTAGTTTTTGTTGTTAGATCAATAGTTTTCTTAATTTTGATTTTATTACTTTCTCCTTTGAATTTCTAATTTGGTTTAATTGAGAATTTACAATTTGTTTTTTTTTTTCCTAGTCTTTTTATTAGCACAATCAATTCATTGATCTTCTCTTTCTCTATTTTATTGATCTAAGTTTTGATATGTTATCTCATTGTCATTCTCTGATAAAATTATTGATTGATTCTATGATTTGTTGTTTGACCCACTCATTCTTTAAGATTAGATTATTTAGTTGCCAATTAGTTTTTAGTCTATCTTTCTGTGGCTTACATGTACATTACATGTAATTGTTATTGCATTATGATCTGAAAAGAATGCATTTAATATTTCTTCCTGTCTGCATTTGATTGGGAAGTTTTTATACCCTAATACATGATCATTTTTGGTTAGTATACCACTGAGATGAAGGTATATTTCTTTTTATACCCATTCAATTTTCTCCAGAGGTCTGTCATGTCTAACTTTTCTGAAATCCTATTCACCTCCTTAATTTCTTTCTTGTTTATTTTGTAGTCTGATTTATCTAGTTTTGAAAAGGGGAGTTTTAGGTCCCCAACTAATATTGTTTTGCTATCTATTTCTTCCTAGTACTCACTTAACTTCTATAAGATTTTGAATGTTATAACACTTGTTGCATATATGATTAATACTTATATTGCTTCCTTGTCTCAAGTACACTTTTTAGCAAGATATAGTTTACTTTTTCTTTACTTTAATTAGATCTAATTTTGCTTTTCTTTTCTCTGAGATCAGGATTGCTATCCCTGGGTTGTTGTTGTTGTTATTGTTGTTGTTGTTGTTTTCAGGTGAAGCATAATATATCCTGATCCAGTGTTTTGCCTTTGTTCTCTTTGTGTTTCTGTGTTTCAGATATGTTTCTTGTAAACAATGTATTGTAGGATTCTGTTCTTTAATCCCATTCTACTATCTAATTTCATTTTATGGGAAAATTGATCACATTCACATTCACAATTATGAGTACTCATTGCTCATAACTCCCTCCTATTAGTCTCCTGTTTATACTTTTCTCTTTTCTCTTTTTTTTCACTCTGTCCCTTCTCACAACTTTTTTGCTTTTAACCACCACCTCTCTCTGTCTGCTCTTTCTTTTATCATCTTCCTTCCTTTCTTTTTCCTTTTCCCTTCCTTCTTCCCTATAAGGTAATACAGATTTCTTTATGCAGTTGAGTAAAAAATTCCCTCTTTGAATCAAATCCAATGACAGTAAGATTCAAGCAAAATTCATTCCCTTCTCTCTTTCTTTCTATCATAATATGCATTTCATATCTATTCATATGATGTGTTTCTGTTTTCTCCTTTCCTCTTCTCCCAGGACAATCTTTTTTTTTTTTTTACTTTTTAATTTATGTGATGTGATCATCAAAGTCAACTTATACCCACACCTTCTGTTTGAATATTTCTAACTGCCTTAATAGAGATACAATTCATAAGAATTACAAGTATCATCTTTCCATATAGGGATGCAAACAATTTAACTATTAAATACCATTTTTTTTTCTTTCCTGTTTACCTTTTAATGCTTCTTGAATCTTTTATTTGAAAATCAAATTTTCTGTTCATCTTTGGTCTTTTCAAAAATTTCAAAGTCTGTTATTTGATTGAATTTCCATCTTTTCCAGGTTTTTGTTTTTGTTTTTTGGCTCATTTTTTTGGTATTTAATCTCCTTTGCCTTCTAGAATATGATATTCCACACCCTCCAATTCTGCATTGTAGAAGCTGCTAAGTAATGTGTAATTCTAACTGTGGCTCTAAAATATTTGCTTTGTTTCTCCATGGGTGCTTACAATATTTTCTCCTTGACATGGTTATTCTGGAATTTGGCCACAGTATTTTTTGTAGTTTTTATTTTGAGATCTTTTTCAGGAGATGATTGGTATATTTTTTTCAATGACTATTTCACCCTCTGGTACTAGGATACCAAAGCAGTTTTCCTTGATGATTTCTTGAAAGATGCTGTCCATGCTCTTTTTTTTTTTTTTTTAAACATGGCTTTGATGTAGGACAATAATTCTTGAATTGTCTATCCTAAATCTGTTTTCCAGGTCAAGTTTTTTAAAGAGATGTTTTAAATTTTCTTCTTTTTTTCCAACTTTTGTTTTTGTTTGACTGATTCTTGATGTCTCTTGGAGTCATTAGCTTCCACTTGCCCAATCTTAATTTTAAAGGGATGGTTTTCTTCAATTAGCTTTTTTTTTTACCTCCTTTTCCATATGGCCAATACACAATAAATTTAAAGTAGTAGTAGATTTCTTCAGTGGATTCCCCTCTCATTCAGCCAGTTCTATTTTTCAATGAGTTGTTTTCTTCAGTCAATTTTTGTGCTTCCTTTTCCAAGCTTTTGATGCTTTCCCCATAATTATCCTGCATAATTCTCATACCTTTTCCCATTTTTTTCCTTTACATCTATTAATTGATTTTTTAAATCCCCTTTGAGCTCTTTCAAGATGAATTTTTGAGCATGAGACCAATTTGTATTCCTCTTTGAGGTTTCACTTGTAGACTTTTTGATATTATTGTTCTCTTCTAAGTTTGTGTTTTGATCTTCCCTGAGACCATAGTAGCTTTCTATGATCAAGTCTCTTTTTAACTTTTTGTTTTTAGTTTGCTTACTTTTAAAAATTGAGCTCTGCTCCTGGGATACAGGGTTCATTGTCCCAAACTTCTTGCACTGGAGGTCAGGCATATGGTCACTATATGTCTGTATGAAAGCCTCAGTTCCCTGCAGTTTGCCCACTGCACTATGTTGGCCTGGCATAATCATTCCTGATATGCCCTAGATTCTGGGGCTGGCAAGTTTGCCAGCTGCACTGAGGCTGAAAGTCTCACAGTTGGCTTGCTGAACCTGGACTATTTAGCCTTGGTTGCTGCTCTGTGCTGTGGGTAAGAGACTTTTATTTGCTTTCCTAGACACTGCCTGTGTTTGGCTATAATCCTCTTTTATTCAAGACTTTTCCTGAAGTCCTTCTAAGTTATATTGGAGTGGAAAATTTTTTCACTACATCTTTTTTGTGGAGTTTGTCACTTTAAAATTCTTTTAGAGGTTTGATTGAGTATTGTTTCTGAGAGATTGTGGGGAGAGTTCAGGAAGCTTCCTGGCTCCTCTCTGCTATATTGATCCTGCCCTGGATTTTCTTAAAAACTGATTTCCTACCCCTTGTTTTCATGTGTCTATATTTCATTGTCTCATCTTGTCTGATCAGTATCATGTCATCAATGAAGTGATATGTGTGTGTATTTGTATGTATGTATATCAATGCCCTCAAGAAGGGAGATCACTTTTTCTTTTTAAATTAAATTTTATTTTACTTTCAGAATAAAATTGTCTTCTTCCTCCTTTCCCTCCCTTAACAAATAAGAAAGTATAAAAAACAAACCCCACTACAAATATACAGTCATGAAAAACAAAGTCCTGCACTATATAGTGAACTACAATGCACTATGTACTATACTGTGAAGACCATGTTAGCACCCTGGATACTTTAGAATCAGCCAGAGTCACGATAAGCAAAAGTCCTTGATCTTTATTCTTTGTCGAAGGGAGAAGAGAGAGAGAGTAGACACAGGAATCTCCTCTTTCTTCTACCACCGGGAGTTCCCTCACTTGTCCTACTCCACCCTTTAACCTTCCTCCCAATCTCCCTATACACCAACTGATCAAGCCAGCACAGAATGGTGGGGAGGGCCATTTTCCAAGCAAATGATAATAGAGTAGTGTCCACTTGGTAATTAGCCTTAAATGCTTGCTTGTCCGAACATCAGTGTATGAACTCAAGAGTCTCAGCCCTTTACATCTCCCGCTTTCTTTTGTTTTAGAACACAGGAAGTCACGCCATCCCTGACTTCTCAGAACCCCTAAAGGGAGGTGATCACGCCCTCCCTGACTTCTCAGAAAAGGAGGTAAAAGCACTAAAAAGGAGATGATCACGCCCTCCCTGACATCTCAGGAAGGGAGATGAAAAGCACCAAAGGGAAGTGGGGTTTCTGGGCTGGAAGGGTCTTATTAGAAACAGGTATGCACAAACCCATCAGCATGGGAGGTATTACACAATCACATAGCAATAACACCCAGGCTGTTAGTGATGACTCTCCCCACAGTCAGTGCAGGCTCAATGTGGTGTAACAAACATGAATTGTACATGCAAATAGTGGTATAACAAACAATATAAATCAACATGGTATTGTAAAAGATTTCCAGAAGTCCTAGAAGGATGGTATGTAAACAACAGTCACACATATGCCTTCTTCAGCAGCCAAGATATAGTTCAAAACCAATGTATTTTCCATTACTTCATGTGCCAGGGGATCCAATAATCCCTGCAAGTTTTTGAAGTCCTGCAACAGTCTTTTTATGTGTTAGGGAATGCAATGATTCCATCAGATTTTGAAGTCCTGCAACAATCTTTTCATTTCTCAGAAAATCCAATGATTCCTGAGGGCTTTCAAGTCCTACAACAGTCTTATCATGTCTCAGAGAATTCAGAGATTCCTGAGGGTTTTGAAGTCCAACAATTTTTGATGTCCATGAATCACACACCATAACTACCATGCTCTTTCAGTGGTGGGCACAGTCAGTGATAGAACCACCCGATGTTTCTTGGGTCTTCTCCTTCGTTTCAAGGTTCTGCTCCATCTCTCTCCTATGGACAAGGCAAATACGGCTTGTTGGCACCCATCTGATTCCTTCTCCACCTGTAGAGATACAAACAAACCCTCTTCCCCAAACAGTTAACCCATCTGGTCCCTTCCATTCACCACTTTCTGGGTCTCTCCACATCACCTAGTGTTTATGTAAAGATAGTGGAGCTATTCGCACTGGACACTGCCCTTCCGGTGGATTATAAAATCTGTCTGCTGGAGCCAGTGCATCTTTGTCAAAAATCAAGAAGTTAATAGTATAAAGGGCTAGATTTAGGAGTTCTCTGGGGTTACGTGTGGCTCCCCCTTTCTTTTCTTTTTGGAGGAGCGTGTTAATATCTGTTTCTCCTCTCTACTATTGCCTGTCCTTGAGGATTAAAAGGTATGCCAGTGGTATGTAAAATCTTATACTGTGCACAAAAGTGTGCTAAATATATATAGAAGTATATGCAGGTCCATTATCTGTTTTTATTTCTTGTGGCACACCTATAATTGCAAATGCTTAGATAAGGAATTCAGTGACCACTCAGCTATCTTGCTGCTGATAATGCATAAGTGAATCCTGAAAAGGTGTCTACCACAACATGGATAAAAGACAGACAACCAAAAGATTTATAATGGGTCACATCCATTTGCCAAATTTCATTGGATCTCAAACCACGAGGGTTCTTCCCTGGAGACAGTGTAGGAGCATGGAAAGGAAGGCAAGCTGTACACTCTTTTACTATGCTCCTAGCTTCCTCTCTTGTTATTCCATCTTGTAAACATAAAGCTTGAGCAGCCTGATGATATTTAGAATGAGATTCCTGAGTTACTTGAAATAAAGGAGTATTGACCAACATCATTAGAAGGCTATCTGCCTTTGAATTACCATCAAAAATAGGACCTGGAAGTCCACTATGTGAGTGGACATGCAAGATATAAATCTTACCTGGAGGCTGAATCAGATATTATATTTATATCTTCCGGATAATAAGTAAGAACTAGAATGATTGCATAAAATTCATTATGCTTAGTGGATTGATACTCTCTTTATAGTTTATAGTTAATTCACGAGAATATACAGTGCAAATATTATGTTTGTATTCATCTGTAAAGATACTGGCTTCTTTAAGAGGAACTTTTCTTCAAGACTCCATTGCCAAATATGTAATAGTCTGGTTATCTTTAATGGAGACCCATGTGTAAAATTTGGAGCCGTGGCTAATAAAATTTGCCACTCTGGGATTGTTTCACAGCACACATTAATTTGTGTATTAGTATAAAAGGTGTCTATCTTGTCAGGTCTTATCCCTGATACTTGTACTGCTCACTTAATGGCCTTTAATAAAATTCTAGCCACAAGCCTTGGGTAAAGAGTAAAGCTTTGTTCTGGTTGTGCTGGGAAGTTTACCTACTCTATCACACTGTCGCCTTAATGAAGGACTGCTGTGGGTGCCTCTTGTGTAGAAAAAACTGATGTTTCCAAGGGTTTTTTGAATGACTTTTCAACCACATTGGATAAAGCCAGTTCAACTTTTCTCAAAGCCTCTTGAGCTTCTTTTGTAAGCTGGCGTGATGAGTTTAAAGCACTGTCTCCCCTTAAAATGTCATATAATGTTTGCAATTGATAGGTAGTCAAGCCTAACACTGGACACATCCATTGGATATCTCCTATCAATTTCTGAAAGTCATTTAAGGTGTTTAGCTTTTGTGTTCCTAAGGACAGTTTGTGTACTGTAAGCACCTTAGGGTATACTTCATATCCTAAATATTGAAAAGGAGGACATCTTTGATTTTTTCTGGAGCTATGTGCAATTTGTACTTCCTTAGTGTTTCTATGGTCTTTTGTAGACATGCTTCTAACATTTGTTCCTCAGGTGCACATCCCAATATATCATCCATGCAATGTAATAACATAACTTTTGGAAATGCTTTTCTTACTGGAGTAAGAACAGCTGCAACATACATTTGACACATAGTAAGGCTGTTTTTCATTCCCTGTGGCAAAACTGTCCATTTATATCTTTTATAAGGCTCAGTTAAGTTAACGCTGGGCACTGAAAAGGCAAATCTTTTCGTATCCTCCTTATCAAGAGGGATAGAATAGAAACAATGCTTAATGTCTATAACCCAAAGAGGCCATTCTGTAGGCAATTGAGTAGGAGATGGAAGTCCAGGCTGAAGAGTTCCCATAGTTTCCATCTATTCATTTACCTTTCTTAAATCAATCAACAGCCTCCATTTTCCAGATTTCTTTCTTACAACAAATATTGGGGAATTCCAAGGACTTAGAGAAGGTTGCAAGTGTCCTTGGTCAAGTTGCTCCTGTATTATATCTAATAAGGCCTGAATTTCATCACTACCTAAGGACCACTGTTCTATCCACACTAGTGTATCAGTTTTCCATTGGATAGGAACAGGTGAAAGTGTTGGCAGGCCTTCAACAGCAGCCCTGCCTAAAAAACCGAAGAACTCATTTTTAACCCTAATTGTTGTAAAATGTCTCTTCCCCACAGATTGATGGGGATTTTTTCAACTATAAAAGGAGTAAAAACCCCTGTTTCATCTTCAACTTTCATGTTCAAAAGTTCATCTCAAAGAGGTAGCACTAACTTCAGCTGCTATTGATCCTTCTACGCCAGACATGTAGGTGTCTGCTTAATCTTTGGCCAGTGACTGGGCCAATTGGCACCTCTAATGACTGTACGATTTGCACCTGTGCCTACCAATCCTTCTAATAGTAGGCCATTTATATAGATCGTGAGCATAGGTTGGTCAGCTGTCACAGCTGCTGTCCAGTGTATTCCTGGATTTTGTTGCTTGGAGTCAGAATCTGGGCAACTATCACCAGATTGCTTATTAGGAGTCTAAATCAGTAAACCTGATGCTACTACTTCTCCTGGGTGATGTCACACATTGTCTCCCTGTATTAGTGACTGGGATATTATCTACACATTCCCCAGTTTCCCGCATTGGTATGTGGATGGACACTGTTTTGCACATACAAAAAGGAGGTGAAATTGTCAAGCCTACTGTGCCTGGAGGCAAGGGGTCCATAGGCTGAAGAGGAACAGATTTCACCTCTCCAGGGGATATCTCAGTTGTCCCAGCTGCATACAACTCTATTCTCCCTAATTGTAATCCCTTTCCTCCCATCAGGGTGCTTTCTGGCTGATTGATTGTGTAACCCTTTCTTCCATCAGATGGCTTTCTGGCTGATTGGTCATGTCTGGGTACTGGACTTCTAGGCACTCTCTGGGTGCACATTGGCTGCCATCATGCCCCAAGTGTTTTTTTTCCTGGGGCCCTGGAACTGGGCCACTCATCTGGTTTCCCTGAATCAGTCTACATTCTGAGGCCCAATGGAAGCCTCTGTTGCATTTTGGACATGGGGTATTGGGGTCTTGGTCTCCCACCCTTTTTTCTCATTCTGTTTCTATGCTAACATTGAGCTTTCAGATGCCCTACTTTTACCACATTGAAAGCATTGATGAGTCTCTCTGGAAGTCCCTTGCCAGAAGGGACCCTATCTTCCCATATTGGGATCTTGGGAAGTCTGCATCATAGCCTGGCTATAAAAAGCATTTGTGCACTGTGGGACAGTGTCTTATTATCTCCTCTAAAGAAGCATCCTTGTGTAGTCCTAGTATAATTCTTCTACAAACCTCATTAACATTTTCTTTAGCAAGTTGCCTTATCAAAATGTCTGTTACTGTATTTTCACCATTAGTTCATATGATAGCTGTCTGCAAATGTCCCACAAAATCAGCAAAGGGTTCATTTGGTTCTTGTGCAATTTTTGTGAAGGCCTCACCCTTGTCATTTTTATTGTGGAGAGAAGCCCATGCTTTGATAGCAGTAGCAGCAATTTGCTCATATACTGCTATGGAGTGATTAATCTGTACTGAAATGTCTGCATAAGAACCTACACCTGTTAGTTGGTCATAGTTGATTGGAGTATTAGCTCCACTTTGACTCTTTTGTTGGGCTTGTATCCTACAGAGCTCACTATATTCAGAAAGCTGCAACAAGTTTTGTCCAGGTTCTAAGCATACCCTTGCTATAGATTTCCAGTCACTAGAGGTTAAGATTTCATAAGCTAAATTCTGTAATAACATCTTAACATAAGCTGATGTAGCCCCATAAAGAATGCAAGCCTTTTTCAGGTCTTTGAGGATTTCTATATCAAAAGGAGTGTATCTTCTACTTTCTTGACCTGAAGAATTAAACTGTTGAATCACAGGATACATTTCTAGTTTTAACTCAGCTATATCCTTCCCTTCCTCTGTGGCTTTAAGTACTGCCTTATGTAATCTACTCATAGGAAGGGGTGGTTACTGGCGGGGAGGTGCTGGTGCCATCACTGCCCCTCCCACTACTCCTCCTCCCTCCATCCTAGAAGGTGGAGTTGATGGGGGCATGTCAATAATCTGCTCTGTAGGAAGGGTTGAAGCTGCCCGGTGAGATGGAAAATCACCACACCCTCGAACCTCACTTAACTCCTCATGTCCTCTGGTGATATGGTCATTAAATTGTTCTTTGTCTTCCTCTTTTTCCTCACGCTTCCTCATCTGGCTGTTCTGAAAACTTTTCTTTTTTCTATAACTTGCAGAATTTTTTAAGGCCAACTGTATTATGTTTTATATATATATATATATATATATAAAATGTTTCTTTGGAAATTGACTCAGAACCATTATCATTATAATATTCACATAGTTGATCTCCTACAAGTTTCCAATTATCTACCCTTACATCTTCTTCATTGAAGAACTAAGGGGACGTACATTCTAATGTATCCAGGAATCTATCAATCTGCTCCCAAGTCATAATTAAACCCTGTCTCTTTATCTGTCTGACTATGCTTCCTGAACATCTCCTTTGGGGTGGGGGTGGGGGAGGGGGTGGGGCTGGAGTTGGGGGGAGAATCTGCCCCATTTCATCTAGAAAAGGTTATTAGTTTAACCCTTAACAAAGTAAGTTCCCTGTTTGTCTATTTAAATACTCACCCAATTTTCTGGTCACTGGGGACTTCTTCAGTGAAAGTAGGGTCCTTGGCTCCACATTGGGTGCCAAATGTCAAGACTGCGTTAGCACCCTGGATACTTTAGAATCAGCCGGAGTCAGGATAAGCAAAAGTCCTTGATCTTTATTCTTTGTCAAAGGGAGAAGAGAGAGAGAGAGTGGACACAGGAATCTCCTCTTGCAGGAGTTCCCTCACTTGTCCTACTCCACCCTTTTATCCCTCCTCCCAATCTCCCTATACACCAACCAATCGAGCCAGTACAGAATGGTGGGGCAGGCCATTTTCCAAGCAAATGCTAATAGAGGATTGTCCACTTGGGTAATTAACCTTAAGTGCTTGCTTGTCCAAAACTCAGTGCATGAATTCAAAAGTTTCAGCCCTTTATACTATACGCCCCCCTCTAAAAAAAAAAAAAAAAAAGAAAGAAAAGGAAGAAAGATAAAGCAAATATATTTCATTTTGTAATCTGTCTGTCTTTTTATCATGAGATCAATAGAATATTTCATGATGAATCCTTGGAATTTTGGTTGGTCATTGTGTTTTTTAGAGTTTCCAGCCCTTTCAGAGTTCATTATCTTTACAATATTGTTGTTGTCTATAAATTGTTCTGTTGGGTTTGCTCACTCTATTTTGCATCAATTCATATAAGTCTTCCCATGTTTCTCTGATTTCATTTCCTTTATCATTTCTTGGAACTATGAGATGAAATGAAGTACAACAGTATACCATCATATTCATATAGTATAACTTGTCAAGCCCTTCCTCCATTTACAATTCTTTGATATCACAAAAAGACTGCTATAAACATTTTGTATATACAAGTCCTTTTCTTCTTTCTCTAATCTCTTTGGGGTAATAGACCTAGTGTTGTTAGTGCTTTGTCAAAAGACTAAGCACAGGACTGAACTGGGCTTTGGGAGCATAGTTTCAAACCTTTTCCCAAAATTTTTGTAACAGTTTGCAGTTCTACCAACAATGTATTAAAGTATCTGTTTTCCCACAGCCCTCCAGCATTTGTCATTTTTTTTATTATTTATTAATATTATTGTCATATTTTTTTATCAACTTAACCAAACAGATGGGTATGAAATGGTAGTATTTCAGGGTTGTTTTAATATGCATTCTTCAATTCTTAATAATTAAGAATTTTTTATGTGGATATTGCTAGCTTGGATTTCTTCCTCTGAAAATTAGCTACTCATATCTTTTGATGATTTATTATTTAGAAAATGTATCTTATTTTTTAAACTTAAAAATAAAACTTTTATCAGAGAAACTTGATGTGAAAATCCCCCCTTCCAACTTCCTGTTTTTCTTTTAATTTTAGCTTCATTGGTTTTGTTTGTACAAAGCATTTTTAATTTTATAAAATTATTAAAATTAATAAAAAGTGTTTGTATCTATGCAGTTTTCTTGATTGATCATGAATTCTTTTTCTATCCAAAAATCTGACAGTTAATGTCTTCCATGCATGCTTCTCTATCATATCATTCTTTACATATCCATTTGGAGCTTCAATTTTCTTTTCTAAAAGAAAAGACTCATGCCCATGACTTATTTTTAAATGTTAGTAGCTCTCCTTCTCATACTCCTCTCTGATTCCCATTCTTTTCTGCATTATTTCTTAACATTTCTTTCACATGTAGTAAGAGATCACTGGAGACCTTGTTTAACAGACATCAGTATTTTAGACAACAATTGTCCTAAGACAATTAGACTACTTTGAAAGTAATAACTGCTTGAGTAACCTTGGACAATAAAAACTAATTATATGCATTGTTATCCTAGAATGACTGGAAAGAATTTCCTTATGACTCATCTAAAGAGAAAGCCAACTGAATTCTTGTTGGACAGTTGTTAGTTTCTGAATCTAGCAAGTGTTTTTCCATCCACTTGAACATCATAATAAAAAGTTTAAGGAAGAATATGTGATTCAATCAGTAACCATGGAAATCTGTAACATGCTAGTAGCTGATTGCTGAGAACCTTGATTTCTGAGTCAAATTATTATCATTACTTTTCAATGAATATGACAGAGTTAAGTTGTCATTTTAGGCAGTGAAATCTGCTTCATTTGATAAAATAATCTTCTATAGAGGAAGTTTTGGGGAGATGAAGGGAAGTATTGTTGGAGAAATCAATACAGTACCTTTCTTCTTCCTGTAACTTCAAAAAGAGAGTTCTTTGAGATTCAATGAGGCACTTTAGACAAACAAATGATTAAGACTCAACCTGTTCTCCAGTGCCTTTTCCTACAGGGATAATGCTGAGTATAAGTGTTTATCATATACCAGCTTCAAAAAATATGAGCAAAAGGTACAGAATGTGTTTGTTTAGGCATACATACTAAGTCAATGAAAAAAAAAAAAAAAAACCTCTATCTGTAACCTATTTACTGTGACAGATGAAAGTACAGTTTGAGCTCATGGTCAGAATTCCAATTAAGATTAAGTTATATTCCATTTCCCCCTTGTAAATAGCATGAAGTTTTAGGGATTTTTAATTCAGTTGACTGTGAACAGATAAAGAACCTGAACCATTGAAGTATTTTATTGAAATCATCTGGTTTTTATATCATTTAAATTTCACAATATGGCCCTTTTCCTAGTTATTCCTTATTTTAAAAAAAAAATGAAAAAAAGAAGGAAAAAACTCTACCAGTTTTGTAAGGTCAAACAAACATCAGATACAACATTATATGTGATATTCCTCATTTGTGGTCCCCACCTCTTCAAAGAAGTAAAGGGGAGTGCATTCTCATCTCTTCTTTGGGTCAAGCTTGATCATTGTAATTTTGTATAGTTTTGTTGATCCCATTTACATTGTTTCAGTCATTTTGTAGGTTGTGTTGGTTTTGATTACCTCCCCATTAGTTGATGTGAGAAGATTTCAAGTTTCTCTGTATTCATCATATCTATAATTTCTCAAAGGACAATAATGCTCTATTATATTCATATACACAACCATTTAATAATTTTCCAATTGATATTTTCTTTGTTTCTAATACTTGTTCATGGACCATATAATTTGTTAAACTTTGTAGTCTGTTAACATTTATGATGCTTGGCTCCCCTCAAAACCGAATAGTAAGAATGAATCAAGAAAAAGGCAAGAGATAGCAAAAATAAGAGTAACAAAAAGAAAATGGCAATGTTTAATCAGAGACTACATATCTAAACAAGTGCTCATAGACATCTAGTCTAAGGAATGCCATGGGAAAGTAGGATACATTTGCTGCTATTGGAAGAAAGAGAAGAAAAAATAAGAGCAAAAGCATTCCTGTGGAGCACTAGAAGAGTAAGGGGTAAGGGACCAGACAGAAAGGAAGGAAGGAATTGTATAGTCTTTCATTAATTCATTCATTCATGCATGGAACATCTATTGTACATATTGCCTCAAGCAAGGGAATGATAGTGGAGGTTCTGCTATTGTAGGTTCTTTTGCCATTCTACACATTGATAAAATAATAAATTAAAAAGATTTTCTTCATTTAACAAAATAACATAATCTCAGACTTGCATTTCCACTGAATGAGAATGAATTATTGAACACAGAAGTGAAAGCCAAACCCAGAAGGCTGTTTAATTCTCAATGTTTGTTGTACCTGTACTCTACCCTCCTGCCCACTCCCGTACGGTGTTGAAATTCATTGTTCTCTTCCTCCTCAAAATCACCTAGTGTTTATTTAACTGTATGCTTGTCATGTCCGTCTCTTAGGTTTTATTTTTTGTTTTTCCATGCTCAGTATCTAGGTCAAAGCCTTGAGCATAGTATGTGCTTAATAAATGTTTGTTAAATTGAATTTGAAGAGCTGCCATGAGAGCATATCTACTGAAGACTTCACTACCTGAGCTTTTTCTCAGAGTTTTCCTCTCAAGAGCAGCCAAAATCATTTAGTAATTTCTAAAATAATTTTAAATTAATTGATCAGGTATCAGAGCAATCTTCTGTTGCCTCCTAAGCCTCAAATGTTTCCTCTATTTAATCTTTCACAATTTCTTTTTAAGTGGTACAGAAAAAAATTTAATTCATTAAAATTTTTCTTAAATAAATTGCACACAAACATGCAGAGGGGAACTGAATTTCCTAATAACTTCTTACAGGGCAGCAAATATTCTCATATTCAATGTTCCTTGCCCTAAATTAAATCTTCCCTTCCATTCAAAAACAGTTAAACAAAAACATCTAAATAAAGTATCTATATCTGGCAGTGTATACAATATTCTTCTATGAGTCAGGTATCATTTTTTTTTCACTATTAGTTCCCCAAGGTGTTCATTTTTTTTTTATTTACTCAGAATTTTCCTTCCTTTAGGGATTGTTATGTTTATTCTAGGGCATACCTTTAGCAACATTTTCTTCAAAAGTGCTACCGATTGAAAAGAAACAAAAATGTTTCTAATGATTTGACATTCCCCCAAATGTTAGAAGTCTCACTTCTTTGACTACTTTCACATTATGTGTTGATGTGAGGCAGTAGCAACAGAAGCTACAGCTGTGTTATCAGTATTTGCAAAGTGCAACAAACAAACAATGACAATTAGGTCTTTTGTGATGTAATAGCAAAGATTCAGAGAGTAATATTGAAATGAGACAGGCAAATATAAGTGAATGTCACAAAGCAAGTATGGGTGACTGTGACAATGATGGTCATTTAATTAATTGCAATCCTCTCTCCCCTATATGTGCAGCAAACCTCCATTTGAAGCCCAGACCAAAGGATCTTTGGAACCAACCTAAGTACCAGGGGCCTATTCACTGCATGACATCAATTATCCGGAACGAGGGCTTAGTGGGACTCTACCGGGGGGCCAATGCCATGCTTCTAAGAGATGTCCCAGGCTATTGCCTCTACTTCATCCCTTATGTGTTTATCTACGAATGGATCACTCCAGAGAACTACACAACCTCCAATCCCTATACAGTGTGGTTGGCAGGGGGCATTGCAGGTATGGATAACCCCCTTTCTTTAACTCATCTTAGGGAAGAGATGGAATAATATATTCCAAATCTTGGCTTTAACCTTCATCACACTCAGTAACCTTCATCAGGGTAGTGAGAAATCACTGGGTTATAGACTCATATTAGGAAGGGATTTCTGAACAAAACTCCCTTTCATAAAATGGTGAAAATGGCCATCCAGCATTTGCTTGAAACCCTCCAATTTTGGAAAATTCACTCCCTGCAAAGGTAGCACATTCCACTTTTGGATACTATTACTTCCAACAGTTTCTTCTGATTCTACAATCCTGGGCCAAACAGAACAAGTTCAATATATAGAGGTTCTTTAACTTCTGACTGCTAAGATCCAGGAAATACTAACATATATTCATGGTGAAAAGAATAGGTAAGCAGGAAGAAAATAATTAGCTATGCAGCTTGGCAATACATGCCCCTCATGTTTGTTAGGCCAAAAAGTTGTAGAATCAAAGATAGATGAAATCCAAAAGTTGGGAGGAAGTCTTTGACATGGGGATAATGGCAAGAATACTGGGTTTAAATAGCTGGGGCTAATTTATGTCTCTACTGCCAAACTCTGTGACATTTAACAGATCATTTCCTACCTTTTTGGACTAAATTTCCTTATTTGTAAGATAAAGTATTTGAACTAGGTGATATCTATGTTCTCTTCCAACTATAATATATTCTATATTCTAAAGTTGTTTTCACTTTTAAATTTTATAAAACCCATTACCTTCCTCCCTCTCTGCCCTTTGCCCCCCAGAGTCTCTGGAGCTATGAAGCCTAGAATATCCTTACCTTGGGATATATAATACTCTAAATCCTGATCTTTTCCTGTCTTTCATACCAAGATCATCTGGCTCCAAGCCTTTTTATCCATTTTATCCATATCATAAGGTGTCAGCTGAGCGATCTTAGAGAGGCTTTAGTACAGTCCTCTGTTTATTTTGTAGATAAGGAAATTGAGGCCTGGGAAGTGGAAACAATTTATTCAAAGTCATAAATGAATTCAGTCTTCACTGTATAGCTTTCTGTAAAAGATGCTATAGTGTATCTTTTATATGCACTTTAGAATCTAGAATGAATCTGGAGTAACTATTAGTTTCCAATATGGAACTATTGTAGTCATTGTATGATGTGAATACCTCCAGGAGAGACAGGGTGGTGGAGTGGATAAAGTAATAAGGTAATTAGATTCAAATCTTGCAGCCAGAGCTTGATAATAGGCAGGTCACTTCATTTCCCTGAGGCTGTTTTCATTTCTGCAAAATAGGTTTAATACCTGTAGTAATTTCTGGGCAAAGTTGTGAGACTCAAAAGAGACAAAGTATCCTAAATTAACCCACAAAATTCAAAATAAACTGTTATTATTGTAGGAGAGCTATAGATGGGGTGATGGATAGAAAATAGTAGAAGAGGGAATTAAGTAAATCCCCATACTATGCTATCTCTCAGCTCATTCTAAGAATATTCTACCTGTGTGTCTGTTTCTCTGTGTCTGTTTTTGTCTGTCTCTATTTCTGTCTCTCTCTTTTGTTGTTGGTGGTGGTTATTTTTTGTTTGTTTGTTTGTTTTTGCAAATAGCTGTGACATCATTGGTATAAGAAATTCCCAATGAAGAAATTCCTTCTCTGTTCACATAGAACCTCCGTAGCCAGGGACACCCTGAGATAGGTTTAGATTTTCTTTGTCAACATGCAAAGTTGAAAGAGCCCTGGATCCATAATCGGAACACTTTGATTTCCTGACTCTAGCATCTAGATCTGTGACAATGATAAGGTAATCCAATCTTAGCAAACATATTTCTTCATCTGCAAAATAGGGATATTTCCTGTCATAGGGGATATTTGTGAGGAAAACTCTCCAGTTTTGTTACTGAATGAACCAGTAAAGTAACAGTTGCGAAATCTGGACTCTGGCAACAGTTTTTTTTTTTCCTCTCCCTGCCCACAAATCTAATAGTTTCTATGTTTGCATAGGTAAGTTTTAAAGGAAGTGTGGAAAAGTTAGTCTCTCTGGTTTGTGACCAGACTATCACCCTGGTCACAATGATTACTGAGAAATTATTTTTTTTTTTAAGATTAGATGCCTATGTCTGGGAGAAGGAAAAAATCTATGAGATCAATAAATTATTGGGCAGGTCTTTTCCTCCTATATAATAAGCCTTCAGAAAGCTGTTTTAATCAGAGCTAGTTAATGTGGTTGAAATGATAAAACCTTTGGTGGTAATTTCTTTTTCATCTAATTGGCAAAAGTAAAGGTATCATAGGGTATTTGTGGACCTTAAGGAAAAAAGAGATCATATAAAAACTAAAAATGCTATTAAAGATATTCTCTCTCTCTTTCTGTCTCTGTCTCTGTCTCTCTTGCTCGCTCTCTTTCTCTCTGTGTCTCTGTATCTCCTTTCCCTCCTTCCTTTCCTTCCTCCTTATTTTCCTTCCTCCCTTCCAAGTCACATCTTTTCTCTGTTGTTCTCTTCCAACTGAGTTATAAAGGTCCATTCCAGCTGCCACATTCCATGAGCCAACAAATTTTGACAGTGATAAAAAGTATGATGTTTATTGAAATTAAAATTATACGACAATATAGAGACATAAGGGGATGATTAGTAGTTCTAAATATTTGATCTCAGGACTTCTTTATGCTCTTACAAATTATTAGGGGTCCCAAAAAACTTTTTTCTATGGGAGTATATCACTTGCTATTTGCAATATTAGAAATTAAAACATATATTTAGAATCACCAAAATAAACCCATTCTATATTAACAACCACACATCTTTATAAAAAATAATTATTTTCTAAAATAAAAAATCTGTAAGAAAAATGGCATATTTCTAATTTTTGCAAATCTTTTATATATCTAGCTTAATAGAAGGCAGCTGGTTTCTCACATCTTTTGCTTTAAATCTTTTGCAATGTATTGTTTTTATTGAAGTATATAAAGAAAATCAGGCTTTACATATATAGTTAGAAAAGTCAAGAGCATTTTAAGATGCCAACTATATTTAAACATTATTATTAAAAATAATTTTTACTTTGTGGGATCTCTTAAAAGAGTCTTGAGATCCCCAGGAGTCCTTCATCTACACTTTGTGAACCATTATTCTAACCATTCAACAAGAAAGAAATAAATCTATCTCAATACTTCAAAGAATGATGAAAGGTACTTCTCTAATTTTAAAGTAGATAGTAATTCATTCTAACAGTACTGATAAATGGTAGTTTCTTCCATAGTCAAGTTGGCTACTCTTATGTACAGGCAGGTTTGTATTCCTTTATGTACAAGTAAATATGTAATGACACTACTATTTTATTTAACTTATAGAATAATAGATATCATGGATATCTAGGGCTTCTAGTCCATTCCCCACATTGTACAGATAAAGAAACTTGAGGCTTATAAAAATTTAAATGATTTGCCAAAGATCATACAGGCAATAAGAATAAGAAATGGAATCTAAATCCAGATCCTTTGATTCTAAAATCAGTGTTTTCCACTCAGAGGTGTGTATTAGAGCCAGTTATCCCTGATTGTGAAAATTAACTCTTAAGTTTACAGCATGAGTCTTTATACTTCAGAAATTGCAAATTCTAATCAGGGTTTGACCCCAATTTTATACTATCTGGCATGGTTATGATTGTAATCAAGCCAGAATATGAAAAACAAGCCAAGAAGCTGCTAGAATGAATGGAAAATAATGTTATATAAAACATATGTGTATATGTATATATATACACACACAAACATGTATGTATACATATGTGTTTGTATATATTTATTCAAATCTATTTTGGAGTGTTTTATTGCCAGCACACCCCTTTCTAGTAAGCTTGCTGATAGGTTGCTCAGAATTGCTAGCACCATATTCATATCTCTGTTGCATGTTAGGGTTTCCATATCATCTCCCTTACAACAGTCTTCTGAGATATTACCTCTTTCCATGGTCACAGAGTTAGTGCCAGAGCCAGGATTTCAGCTAATTTTCCTCCTATTCCCAAACTTAATACTTTTTCATTACAGTAGTATTTCAAGGATCTCCAAATATAATCTGCATGGGTTTTATTCACAATCTCTCTCTGCCAGGTAAATGGACTCACAAACTGCTCAAGCCAAAAATTTCTTTTCAACCTACTCAACTGAATCAAACATATGATCAAATTACTGATTTTACATTGGGTTCTAACATCCTAATTCTGTGTGTGTGTCTCTTATCTTTTTGTAGGAGCAATTTCTTGGGGAACTGCAACTCCCATGGATGTTGTAAAAAGTCGACTCCAAGCTGATGGGGTGTATTGCAATAAGTACAAGGGGGTCATGGATTGTATCTCCCAAAGCTACCAGAAGGAAGGACTTAAAGTAAGCAATACTGAAGTCAGACTTTGTGGGGTACTTGGCTTCATGTTGAAAATATCTTTGTCCAATTATTAAGGCAGAAAAAGGCATGTGGAATATATTATAGTGGTCAGGGAGTTAGGAATCTAATATGTATTCCAGGACAGGTTTCCTGTGTGACCTTAGGCAAATCATTCAACCTCTCTAAAGCCTGGTTTTACCTACTAGTAAGCTAGATTTGGAGTAAGGCAGCCTCAGTTTTTAATCCCAAATCTATAACTGGCCTTAGGTAAGTGACTCTGGACAGATCTCTAAGAGTCTGTTTTCTTATATGAAAAATGAGGGAGTTGGACTAAATGCCTCTATTATCCCCTTTACTTCTAGATCTTTGATACTGTGATTTTTTTTTTAATTGGGGAGGGAAGGAAGGGTACTATGTGTGATGTATGCAGGGAATTTCTAGTGTGAAATCTTCCCTTACCATACATTTGGACAACTCGTCTATAATTGCCTGGGAGCACTGAAAGGTCAAGTGCTAAAGTCACACAGCTGGTATGAATCAAAGGCAGAACTTGAACCCAGATTTTCTTGATTTCAAGGCTAGCCCTCTATTCCTTATGTTATTTCTCATCCATAATAATTAACAAACATGATTAATAAAGATTTATTGACATTCCATTCTATATGAACAAATGAGATTAAACATGTAAAATGTTTTGAAATTTTTTAGTGCTACATCCATGTTGGCTATTATTATCATAAACTAAAAAACAGACAAAACAGTTAGATATCATCATTTCCTACCTCCTCCATTTACAGATGGAAAAGCTAAAGTCCAGAGAGATGGGAACCACCAGATTTAAGTAGCAAAACCAAGAATCAGATCTAGATCTTTTATTTATAATTGAGTGCTTCTTCCACTTTATTCAAAAATACTTTTAATTACTTATAGTATGCAGATCCCTGTGCTTGGTTATAGGAAAGAATTATCATAGATCTCAGGCCAAATCCTATAGTTTCTTCCCTCCCTGTCCTACAGCTGTGCTTCTCCCTATATCTGAACCAGGAATCATAGTAGACTAAGGAGGAGATTCCTGTTCCTCCTAGCCCATCCTCTCCCCAGGGTCTGGCCATACTGACAAAGAACTCATGGTTGGGGGATACTGAGATGATTGCATTGGGGTTAGCCTTTCCATATATTCCTCATTGCCATCCTCTGAACATGTCCCAAGTTTGAGCAAGTCTAGATTCTATCTAGACGCAGCTCTAGTGAATGGATATGTTTCTATGGATATGTGTATGTTTATGAATGTATATGCAGGTCTGTTTATGTATCTTTGGGTGGATCATGTGAACATCTGCATCTATGCATACATGTATATGTACTCTGGGTATATTTATATGAATTCAGTCTATTTCACAGTTGGATATTGTTGGAATCCTTACAAAGTGTTAAGTCATTAGAGTTGATAGAAACAATGTTTAAGAGTTTACACATTAGAGGTCACACATTAGAGCTCACACCTTTAAGAGAGTTTATACATTAGAGCTCATTGGAGTTCACAAGTACGGGAGATTCACAAAGTTAACTTTGTAACTTTGTGAATTCATACCTCCCATAATCCCACTCTCGGAGGAGGAGTCAACCTTTGAGTTTACACTTCTAAAAGAGCATAAAAAGAGCTGACCTCAGTCAGGAGAGGTCAGTTGAAAAAAGATTGAAAGCTAGAAGTCAGTCAGTTCCGGAGATTGACAAGCTAGAGACTGCAGTCAGGTAGAACAAAGGATTCGGAGGAGTAGAACCTTGCAAGATTCAGAGGGAGCTGGAGGCAACAAAGGACAAGCTGCAAGAGTTCTTGAAACCAAGCAGAGAGATAGGCCTCTAAGAAAACTAACCGGGCTATTTTGGAAGAAACAATAAAAGACTGTACTTAAATCCCTGGCTGCATTTGAGGTGATTATTACTTGAAATTAAAACGAGGGCTGCCTCCAGAAACCTCCCCAAGAAACCTGTTCCCAGAGAATGACCATATTTTAGAAAAGAAGAGAACACCATAGGATATGTCTTTGAAAGACTCTTTCTGCTGTAGTTCTCATCTTTACTCCTCATATTTGTCACCAAGAATGTGATCTAAAGTGAATTCTTAGAGTTGGGAGGATCTTAAGTTCATCTGGTCTACATCAGTGCTCAATGTACAGAGGAAACTGAAGTGTCCCCAGAGGTGACCAAAGAGAGTAAATGGTTACACTAGTCAACAAGAACCAAATCAAGTAGCTGTCAGTCTGGCAGGAACATAAGGCCCACCCACAAATGGAACTTGAGACAGAATGTAATTTGGGCCAGGGAAAATGAATAGTATCCCAGAAAAGAAGGAATCGCATCCTGCTGGGTATTTAAGAAAAAAGAAATGATAGTATTTAATTTCAAAGGATTGGTACTTTTGAAGGCAGAGATATGCAGGAAGCATCTAGTACAGAGTTTAGATTCCATAATATAACATAACCACAAGCATTTATTAAGTGCTTATTATATGCTAGACTCTGATTTGAAGAAAGTGGGGAGTGGAGGGTAGGAATAAAGCACAAAAATGTACCTGTCAGACAAGCAGGTACATATGAGTTATATACAAAATTGATGAAAGGTTATATCAGGGAAGAAGGCACTAATATCTTGAGAGCAGAGAGGTATAGTAGGAGATGAAGTTGAAAAGGTCTCCTCCAGAAGGTGAGATTTTAACTGGCAGAGAAACTAGAAGACAGAAGTGAGCTAGGTTAAGAAGAGCTTTAAAGGGTAGCTAGGTAGCATAGTGTATAGAGTACCAGCTCTGAAGCCAAGAGGACCTGAGTTCAAATCTGGCCTCAGAATCTTAATACTTCCTAGCTATGTGACTCTGGGAAGTCAATTAACCCCAGTTGCCTCAGCAAAAAAACAAAAACAAAAACAAAAAACAAAAAAACACTGCAGCTTTAAGTGCCAAACCAAAGGGTATATGTGTACATGTGTGTGCGTGTATGTAAATATATATACATTTCCTTGGTTATATATTCTATTATATATATATATATATATATATATATATATATATATATACATATACATATAGCCTAGAGGTAATAGCTGCTGATACTTAAGTGGGTGTAGAATTAGAAGGGAGAAATCAAGGGTATGGCACTGATTTTTTTTTAAATTGCTTTGACAAGCTGAGGGGAAAATGGATTGGAAAAGATGAAGATGAAAGTCAAGTAGACTAACCAAGAAGCTATTGTAGTAGACTTAACTGAGAGGTGACAAGGACTTGAAATAAGATTATGGCTATATACATTGAGAGAAAAAAAAAGATAATAGAATGCTCTTTTCTTCAAGGAAATTAGTTTGGGTTCTATATTCATTGATGTAGTAGAACTAATCTCAATTTTGGAAGTTTGGGCAATTTTATTTTGAAATTTTTATATAATGCCCAGAGGTAATTTTGGACAGTGTTGGGTTTCACTTGAATTTCAGTTGTCCTTTGAGGCAACTACCAGAGTGAATATCCATCCCTACAAAGGTACAAATGGCTCAGAACCGAGAAAATAAAAGACAACTTTAAGTATTTTTAATGGAAATTTTCTAGAAGGCCACTGTAGAAAGTTTCTCTTTTTTCCTATGTCTATATCACCTTGAATGCTACTTTAAAAAAAAATATTCAAAAGCATTTTATTTTTCCAGATACATGCAAAGATAGTTTTGACCATTCATTTTTGTAACACTTTGTCTTCCAAATTTTTCTTCCTTCCTCCCTTCCTTCCTCCCTCCCCAAGACATCAAATAATCTGATGTAGGTTGAATATTTGCAATTCTTTTAAATATATTTCCATATTTGTCATGTTGTGCAAGAAAAATCAGACAAAAAGGAAAAATACCTGTGAGAAAGAAAACAAACAAACAAAAAGGTGAAAATACTATGCTTCAATCTGGTCTCCTTGGGTCTTTCTGGTTGCAGATATAGCATTTTCCACCCCAAGTCTATTAGAATTGGCTTGAATAATATTTTTGGACTCTAAATCCTCTGTGTGTATGTACATTTGCATATATTCATGTCTCTGGTGAGTTTACTTCTTTCTCTATACTTATGTATTTCTCTTTTTTCTTTTTTTCTGTCTTCTTTCTTGTATTTTCTTGTATATGTCATTTTATGTTTGGCTCTTTCTTTTTCTATTTGTTTCTTTCTTCTCTCCATGTTTATTGAGCACCTAGCTAGTAGCATTGCTATTTTTTTATTATAGCTTTTTATTGACAAAACATATGCATGGGTAATTTTTCAGCAGTGTCCCTTGCAATCATTTCTCTTCCAACTTTTCCCTTCTTTCCCTCCACCTCTTCCCCTAGATGGAAGGTAGTCCCATATATATTAAATATGTTAAAGTATATGTTAAATACAATATATGTATACATATTTATAGAGTTGCCTTGCTACGCAAGAAAAATTGGATTTAAAAAGAAGGTAAAAATAACCTAAGAAGAAAAACAAAAATAGCATTGCTATTTTAAATAAAACATTGTTTCTCCTTCAGTCTTCCAACACTTGAGAAAATTTCTTGCAACTTATATTCTATTCCTAGTCATTTTATTTTTTGTGAATCTAGAATTCTAGTTTAATAGACAATTGTTCTTAGTATCACTTCCATTCTTCAGATATGAATATGAGTAGTTGAGTAGAACATGAATAAGCTATAAATTCTGAGTGCTGGATTTGTAACTTTCCATGAACTGTGTGTGGTATTGTGGAGTGGTCAGGAATATGTTACCATTGCCCTAGTTTAAGCCAAAAGGAGGCCTGTGGCTTTAGCTAGGCTCAAAAACACAGAAACTTTGCTCTCTGAGAACAGAGAGCAAAGTCCAGGCAACCAGGTGTGAACCCAGGGAATGGAATTTTCCCCTCCAAATTTGTCTCAGTTCCTTACATACTATTTATTATGTAATTCGTAGTTCTGTGGAATTTTTAGAAAAGTTTAGTTAGCTTTTTAAAATACTGATGCAGTGCTGATAACTTCTTTTGCACTCACCAATTTTTACAAATTTCTAAATCAGGGGTTTTAAAAATCTGGGATCTGTGAATACATTTAAAATATTTTGATAGGTTTATTTACAATTATCATCCTTTGTAATGTATTTTATTTTATTCTGAAAAGGAATCTTCAGGTTTCACCATTTTAATCTCTGCTCTAAATTATTTCATAATCAAAAGCAGGTAGTGATTCTTTTTTTCCTTCCAGGTTCATGGATTGAGAAAAGACAGTTAAAGTATTGTCAGTACACTGGACTTGTAATAATGGACCTGAGTTCAAATCCTAACCTGAAATATTTATTAAATTGTGACCCTGGGTGAAACACAAACTTTCTTAGATTTAGTTTTCTCATCTACAAAATGGAGATAATAGCAGTTACCTAATAGGGTTGTTGTAAGGATCAAATAGATAAGAGGTGTAAAACTCTTGTCAAATATTAATTTGCTATGTAAATTCTGTCATTACCATTCATATTATTAAAAAATAATTCATCCCAAAGTACATAATATTTTTGCTTTCCTCCTCTTTCAAACATAGAAATTGCTCTGTGACTGACTATAGAATCCATAAATGAAATTAATTGACCTAAAATTAGCTGAGATTCAGGCACTGATTTGCCAGGGATAGAATTACCTTAGAGATATAAGGTATCAAATACATCCCCCCCCTAACTTGATAGGAATCATCTCTCTAACTAAGCAGTGGTAATACAACATATGCTTCCATGATTCCAGAAATAGAAAATCTCTTTTCCATAAGGAACTTTAAGAATGATCAAAGTTTTAGGAAGGTTTTTATATGTTTGCTCAAAGCTCTTTCTCATGCAAGATAAGTCTAATTCCTGTTTTTTTTTAGTCATCTTTTTTTTTCAATTAATACACATTTGTTTATTCTCCCTCCTGTCTCTGACTTTCTTCACCCCAACCACTATTAAGAAAGAAAGGAAGAAAAAAAGTGTTGAAACAAATGTGCATAGGTAAGCAAAACTAATTCTTGTATTAGCCATTTCCATATATATACATATATATATATATATATATATATATATATATATATATTTTAAATTTTTTTGCATGTTGAGTCCATCATCTCTTCCAGGTAGTGAATAATATCATCATTGATACTCTGAAATCATGGATCAGAATTCTCAAATTTTTCAAAGGTGTTCATTTTAATAATGTTGAAACACATAAACATCCATTTTTCTCTTGGTTCTACTCACTTCACTTTGTATCAGTTCATGTGTCTTCCCAGCTTTTTCTGAAATCATCCATTCCATTATTTATGATGATGAATAACATTCCTAATCATTCTGTTTTTTCCTTTTAAAATGTATTTATTTAAAAGTTAAGTATAAAATAAAAAAAGAATAAAACAATATAATCGTGCACAGCAGAATGTTAAGAAAGGATTCAAAATATGAAACTAAATTTCCATTTGAAGAATATTCATAATTGTCCAGCTTTTCTTTGCTTCCTTGTAGGTTTTAGTTTTTTTGTGTGTGTGTTCTCTGTTGAGTACTTTTTAACTTTATTCTTTTTTTCTCCTTTCCTCGCCTTTCAAGAAGGTTATCTATAACCCAAGAAGGTTACAGATAAGGGAGGATGCACACACACACACACACACACACACACACATCTCTGTATATAGCTTTATGTATATATTTGTGCATATATGTATATACACACATGCACACATACATAGATATTTATAATCATACATATGTAGATTCATGTGTGTATAAGGTTATACTATGTTTGCCTTCTGTTTCTCTGAAGATAGATAACATCATCCTTCTTAAGTCCAACTCTTTCCATATATTTCTAAATCCACCAACTCATTTCCTGTTCTACAGCAATATTTCAGCCTTATGTTGCCTAATTATTTTAGATAATCTAAAACAATATTGATTAATATGACTGACATGTGGTTTAGTTTCTCTATTTTTCTTTTTTGGTTGGTTCTATTTTAACTTTTACTTTGAGATCAATGATTATTATCCCTGCTTTTTTTTTCCGAATAAATTTTCCTATTTCTTCTACTGGTTACCCTACTACTACTTAACCTGCCCCCACCCCAGGATCCTTCTGCTATCCTTTCCCCCTATCTCAGGAACTCTTCCTTATTCTCTTTCCCCACCCTTTCCTCTCTCTATTTCCCTCCCACTTATTCCAATCCCATTAATCTTCATAATCTTTTTATACTCCACCTCTTGTCCTATTCCCTTCCCTCTTATTTCTTAACAAATTTAGAAGACTTTTATATGTACACACACACACACACACACACACACACACACACACATATACACTTTTCTCTTTAACCCATTCCGAATGTGAGTAGGATTCCAGAATTACCAGTACTCTTCCCCTATCTAATTCCTCTGTGTCAGTTCTTGCTCTAGCATCTCATTCCTATAACCTAATTATTCTTTTTACCTTTTCCTATATGATGTTGTTTTTTAGAATCACATCATACTTAGTTCTACTCCAATTTTTTGAACTACTCACTTCCTAATGATAATCTTAGATATGTGGTTTACATTTTCATGTGTTAAGTATAAACAGTTTGTCCACATTGAGCCCTTTGAAATTAATTTTTGTTGTTTACCTGATGTTTCTCTTGGATCTCATATGTCAAATTTTTAAATTCCAGGTCTTTTTCCAATAAAATCCTGAAAGTCTGACAATTCATAGAATGTCGTTTTTTTTCTTTCCATTTTGGGATTATGCCTAACTTGCAACATAAGCTATTTTCAGCTGCAACCTAAGTTCTTTTGCTCTCCAATATATGATGTTCCAAAACTTGTGATCTTTTAATGTAGCTGCCGATAGGTCTTATGTAATTTTAATTGTGGCTCAGTCATATTTAAATTGTTTTTTTTTTTTCTTGTTGATTGTAATATTTTCTCCTTGATCTGGGGGTTTTAGAATACAGCTATGATGTTTCTGTAGGTTTTCCTCATGGTATCTCTTTCAGATAGTGATCAGTGAATTTTTTTTCTATTTCTACTTTTCCCTCATTCTAAGATTTCAGGACAATTTTCATTAATTATTGCTTGTCTTACTCTATCAAGATTCGTTTTTTGGTCATAGCTTTCAAGTAGTACAATTATTCTCAGGCTTTTTTTCTTTTTTGATCTGTTCTCCAGATATATTGTTTTTCTTATGAGATATCTCACATCCTCTTCTATTTTTTATATATATTTTGTATATATAAATATATTTTTGTATATTTCATATTTATAATATATATGTTTATATATTTTATATATTTCTTTGTGTTTTGTTTTATTATTTCTTGGTCTCTTATAACATTACTGGCTTCCCCTTGCCCAATTTCGGTTTTCAAGGAGTCATTTTCTTCCTTAAGATTCTGGATCTCCTTTACTAGCTGACTTGCTTTACATAAACTTTTTGTTTTTCATGGATTGTTCTTCTTATAAAGTTTTTCCTCACATTTGATTTTGAAAGTCTTTTTTGAGCAAATTCTTTTTGAGTAAGTGATCATTTAGCATTATGTTGAGGTCAGGAACCGTATGTTGAGGTCAGGAACCGAATGTTGAGGTGTAGACCACATGTTGAGGTCTACATTTGGGGTACCTAAATGAAATTAGGGTTTAGTTAAGGTCTAGTGGCAGGTTTGGGGTACAGGGAGTCAAACAGAGTTCCCCTGTAACCCCCTTAGATTCGGCGCAAGGATACGGAGGTATATGAGGTCTAGAAGCGGCGCAGAATTCCCAATAAAAGCATTTATTAGCCCAGAGAGCTAGATTAATAAAAGAGGTTTATTATTGAGTCTAGAAGTAGGAGATAGGTGAAGGTAGAGATAAAGAGGGCACTGGACAGAGGGTCCAGTGGACAGAGGGTCCTCACATGGCGACCATGTTTGGAATCTCTGCAAAGAGGGGTTCCCAGTGTGGTCCTTTTAATTCGGATACTTAGCTCGAGGGGCTTTGGGGTGTAGCCCCAGAGTTGGCTCAGATCCAAGTGGGGCTGGGACAGGTCCGGGCCTTCCATTGGAATTCAAAGGGACCAGGATTTGTGAGTCAAAGGGTAATTTACATTAGCTAAGGGGGTTGGGAATCAAAGATTGGAATCTTTCCCGCATCATTTACTCTTTGGAGGAGAGGCTTTTTTATTTCACCCTCTTCTAAAGATGAACCCGGCTTCCCTATTCCCATGGGAACTTTCTGTGTTGGATTCTTTCTTCTTTGTCTGCTCATTTTATAATTGGTGTAATCACCTCTAGTCCTGGGATATGAAGGATGGTGTCTGTAGGCACAAGTCTTCCCTCAATTCTCCCCTTTGCCCTGGAGCACAAAACTAAGAACTCCACCCTCCTATAACTTCCTATAGTAAGCAACATTCCTACCCTACTGCTTCTGCCTTCACCATTTGTGTGTTCTTTCTTGTTCAGGGCTACATGTTGGTAGAAGAGTACACCTGGGCCTGACATCTCTATCAGCAGAGGTTCTCTCAATCTTCCCAACTTGGTTGCCTAACTCCCCTTCCTACACTGTCTGGAAGGTGAAAATTCCAGTGGCTGGGTTGGAGGCTAACCCTCAGTCCAAGACTCACCTCTTGATGTTTCTGTGGAACTAGCTGGGAGATGTTTACAATTCACAGAGCCAACCCTAGTTTTAGTATCTTTTCTTTTGGATCTTCTCAGATTGTCTCCGGAAGATCACTGTTCTATCCCAACTCTTAATTGTTTGTAACTACTCTATGTTTTTACCCTGAGGCACTATTGTGTCTTGTGTGGGAAATCTGGAGAATTTGGGATTTTCTGAATTACTATGCCATCTTTCAAGAATCCTCTCCTTAATTTCCTTTTCACTTGAAATATTTTCAATTATTTAAAGAGCTACTAATGAAAAAGGAATTAATACAAATGTAATGGATTACAAATTACTTTTCCATATAATAGCCTTTGCAGATCTTTGAAAAGACCTGTAAACCCCCACTCACTTTTCTCTTCAGGCTAAATAACTGTTTCTTCAATTTATAGATACCTAAAGTGGACCAACTGGGACTTTATCCTAAGAAACCTAAGTCTAGAAAAGGGGCAGACTTTTTCCCCATGCTTGTTAAATCTTAGAGAATCCTGGAGAGTCCCACTCTGCTTAAGACTGCTTTTCCCTCCAATTCATTTCCCCTGCTCCAGTTTCCTCTGAGAAGGAATTAACTCTGAGTCCCCAACCAGAGAGATTGCTCTGACAAATTCTCAGTTTTAAATCTCTCTCTCTTTTCTCCTGGAATTCTTTCCCTCAATTATTACTTCCCAGTTTTAATCTCAACAAGTACATCCACAATGGTCAATACCTATAATTAACTGGTTAAAAGGACAAAATAAGTATTTAAAACAAAGGGAGGAAAGCCAGATTTTCCTGTGCTAAGAGGAAGTCTTTTGCAGAGAAAAGGGCCTATGTTCCAGTAGAAATGGTCTCATTGCATTTATCCTTGTACTTCAATGACTCAAATCAGCCTTGCTCTTAGTTTTAGACATTTTCTTTGTGGCAGCTATTTCTGACTGTGTTCCCATCTTCCCATCTTCTTGATCCAGTTCTGTGTCTTGCTGGGGAATAGACCCCTTAAGGCTTGCTTTTGCCCCTTACTCAAAGCTGCGCTCCACCTAAATTGTTCTATTCTTTGGGTGGGGTCAATCATCTCTTTAGTAAATAGCATTATTTCCTTTCTAATTCATTTAAGAGACTTCTTCATGAAGGTGTCACCAGACCTGCCTCAACAGATAGTTTGACATTTCTTCATTCCTTTATTTTCTGTGATAAAGGCTGGGGTAACTGGGAGGATATCTTAGCACAGTGTAATATTAATAATGCTATATCATTAATGTTGTTATTTAGACATAATATAATTATAATATAGTAATAGCATAATATATTATAAAATATGAATTATTATTAACAACATTGTTAATAATAATTTTGGTAAGGATGATAACATGAACATAATGGAAATTTGGACAAATAAGCTATAGAATAAAAAAATTTCATTTGTTTCCCCAGATCTTACCAATTAAACTGGTAGACCTCATGATCATCCTTCTTCTGGCAGGGTAGGAAGTATGTAGCTCACGAACCATAATAAAACCTAATCAAAATTCTCTGTAGTACCCATCAGTGAAATAACAAATTACAGCTTTTAGTTGGGTAATCCTCCCAGGCCTTTAGGAAATTAAGGATTTTTAAGTTTGTACCTAATGAAAGCTAGAAGAGGCCTTACCAATATTTTGATAAATGAAGTCTCAGATGAGGAAAATTATTTTCTTTTTTTAAAAAATTTAATAGCCTTTTATTTACAGGTTATATGTATGGGTAACTTTACAGCATTGACAATTGCCAAACCTCTTGTTCCAATTTTTCCCCTCCTTCCCCCCACCCTCTCCCCCAGATGGCAGGATGACCAGTAGATGTTAAATATATTAAAATATAAATTAGATACACAATAAGTATATATGATTAAACCATTATTTTGCTGTACAAAAAGAATCAGACTCTGAAATATTGTACAATTAGCCTGTGAAGGAAATCAAAAATGCAGGTGGGCAAAAATATAGGGATTGGGAATTCAATGTAATGGTTTTTAGTCATCTCCCAGAATTCTTTCGCTGGGCATAGTTGGTTCAGTTCATTAATGCTCCATTGGAACTGATTTGGTTCATCTCATTGCTGAGGATGGCCAGGTCCATCAGAATTGGTCATCATATAGTATTGTTGTTGAAGTATATAATGATCTCCTGGCCCTGCTCGTTTCACTCAGCATCAGTTCGTGTAAGTCTCTCCAGGCCTTTCTGAAATCATCCTGTTGGTCATTTCTTACAGAACAATAATATTCCATAACATTCATATACCACAATTTATTCAGCCATTCTCCAATTGATGGGCATCCACTCAGTTTCCAGCTTCTAGCCACTACAAACAGGGCTGCCACAAACATTCGTGCACATACAGATCCCTTTCCCTTCTTTATAATCTCTTTGGGATATAAGCCCAGTAGTAACACTGCTGGATCAAAGGGTATGCACAGTTTGATAACTTTTTGAGCATGGTTCCAAATTGCTCTCCAGAATGGTTGGATGTATTCACAGTTCCACCAACAATGTATTAGTGTCCCTGTTTTCCCACATCTCTTCCAACATTCCGTATTATCTTTCCCTGCCATTCTAGCCAGTCTGACAGTGTGTAGTGGTATCTCAGAGTTGTCTTAATTTGCATTTCTCTGATTAATAATGACTTGGAACATCTTTTCATATGGCTAGAAATAGTTTCAATTTCTTCATCTGAGAATTGTCTGTTCATATCCTTTGACCATTTATCAACTGGGGAAAATTATTTTCTCAAAATCATATAGTCAAGCAGGGGCAAAGTTGGGACCAGCACCTAGACCTCTTACTCCTATCCTAGTGCTTTTTTCACTCTATTCTACTTTAGGGTAGAGAATTTCTGCCCTCTTTTTGTCCATTGAAAGAGATGAAGGAACAATTTAAATGGTAAAAAAAAAACACAACAACAGTGGAATTTTTTTTGGTGCTCCACTCTCTCATCTTTAAAACTTTGAAAAAGCCTTCAAATTTCTATTCAATAAGGAACACTCCTTAGAAGTCAATAGCTCTAGAAAAAAACATAGCAGTCATGTTGATAATCAATTATCTTTGATAATAGAGTGCTCAGTGAAATAAGGAATGCCCAGAAACTAAAAAAGCCACATCTTATGTTGTTTTGTTGCTCATTTTGTTAATTTGGGAGGATGCATTTGTAGGAATGCACGTGACAAAAAATTTTGTCAAAATATATATATATGCCATGAAATAATTTTATTTCCTTCCTTCAAAGGTATTTTTCAGAGGAATCACTGTGAATACCATTCGGGGGTTCCCAATGAGTGCCACCATGTTTCTTGGATATGAACTTTCACTTCGGATATTGAGGAGAGACCAAACAGTGACAAATTCTTGAGCTCCAGGTCAACTTCCTTCTTCCCCATTTGTTTGTAAGTGTCTCTCTTAGAGAAGGAAGACTTTCTAATATGAGGTGGGAGTGGGTGGATAAGAAATGACAGCTAGCCTTTGTCCTTCTAATATTGATTATTTGGTAAGAAAATTATGACTGCAGTCATCAGACAGAAATACCTTCCAGTGTCTGTCTATGCACAGTGGTGTACTAGATAATAACCAGATTATAACCCAGTCACAGTGTCCCCTTTCTTTAACTTTGAACCTTTAAAGAAGTTCACCAATCTATGGCCTTGAACATCTGAGAGGTATCGATTGAAAGCTGCTTTTTTACTCTTACTTCCTACTTCTTCATCATTCTTCCTTCTCTCCTTTCTTTATTTTTTTCCTTTATCTTGTGACTATGCTCCTTTCACACTGTATTTTTCTTCTCTTGATTAGGCTTACCTGGTCTTGATACAGTCTGAAAAATATTTAGTTGAAAGACAGAGATAGAGACAGAGAAAGAAAGAAACAGAAACAGAGGAAGGGAGGGAAAGACAGAGGCAGAGACACAGAGACAGAGTCTCAGAAAGAATCAGACAGAAAATATTTAGTTGAAAGACAGAGACAGAGACAGAATCAGAGAAAGAAAGAAATCAGACAGAGGAAGGGAGGGAGATAGAGACAGATAGACAATCACCCTGCTTTCATTCTACCTGATAATCATCACCATAGATAATGTGTTTAACGTAGACTTAGGACTCAGGTCAAATGCTACCTCCAAGTCCCCCGACCTGCTACTGCCTCTACCTACTAAAGCTAGATCCTAATAAGAGCAATAAGGAATCCCTTGAAGGAATCACAGTATTTGAAGCCATATATATTTTCATTAGGTTGGAACCAATTGTCATATTTTACACAATTATATTTTTGGAGAGCATGAATTTGGATACTTGCAACTACTTCACAGGATTCATTATTCATACTAATCAGGACATAGTTGTGCATTCTTATGTGTTTGTATGAACATATATGTGTAAATATTCTATGTAATACATTATATAATATGTATATCTACATCTACAAATAAAATCTATTCATGTGCATGAATAACTACAACATGTTATGTATATATATATATATATATATATATGCACATATATACACACAATTTGCTTATATATGTGTTCATGTTAAGTTCCTTGATAGCAGGAACCATTTCATATTTTGTCTTCTTATCCTTAGCATCCAGCATAGCCTGGCACAATTAGGTACTTAATTAATGCTTGTTTGTTGATTAATTGATTAAAATTAGGCACTAAAGACTTCCTTCTGTAAACTGAACTGGAGAAGAAAATGGCAAACCACTCCAGTATCTATGCCAAGAAAGAGAACTGCAAAACGACTGAGAGAAAACCTCCTTCTATACTCATTGACCATTCTATATTTCCTGTCAAATATAATTAAAAGCATGGACCTAGATGTCAGGAAATCTATGTTCCAGTGCACTGTGACCTTAGGAAATTTATTTCATTCAGTAATTCATTCAACAAATATCTAAAAAATATCTAATCTATAAAGAACACTGTGCTAGGTGCTGAACAAAATAGAAATGTAAATCATAGTCCTTGCCTTTATTGAATTGACAGTCTGATAGGAAGATATACAAACAGATGAGTAGAACTAGAATTTCAGTAGATAATAAGGTACTGTTGGAGGTTTTGGAATTAAGATAGGACATATCAGATCGGTGTTATAAAATTATCTTGGTAGCAGCATGAAGGACAGGATGGAATAGGGAAGAGAATGTTTATGGGATGTTCAATAAGAAAGGTATCATATTCATCCACAGAGATGGTAATATCGGTGAAGCTTCTGCATGTTTCAGTTTCATCATCTATAAAATGGAAATTTTGGACCTGGTTATCACCAGTCACATCATTAAAATTCTGATTCTTTAGAGATCCTTCTTAGCATAAGATTGGATTATATAAATTATACTATATGGTAAGTTTATGCAAAAAAAAAGTTAACTAGGACTAAACAAACATTAATTAAATGATTCCAGTTAATCAAGGAATGGGTTATCTTCATTCACTGAAATCTCCCCCACCAAAAGCACAAGTTAAAAAGCCTTTTAGAATATCTGAATCCATTTTTTCTGTCTGTATGATTAATTGATTTTGTACTAATCAAGATTCTTAGGGGGAAAAAAAATCATCATTCTAGATGTTAGTGAAGTTCTTTGACATTTAGGGGTCAAAAAAAAAAAAAAAGCTTCTCAGTTGCCATGAAGCATAGAAAACATGAGTTAGATTCTCAGGCAATATAACACTTAATTTTTTAGGGAGTTAGTCATAGAAAGAAAGCTGTGTGAGCTCTGACACTTAGAAACTGACTTTAAGCAAACCACTAAGTATTTCCTCTTCAGCAAAATGGGGTTAATATTACATATACTTTCTTAGCCAGGTTGTGAAGAAGTTAATTCTGAAGTTTTCTTTAAATGAATGCCACTGTTATGATAATCATTTCACCTTGAAGGGAGAGATCCTGAGGCCCAAGCCTAACCCATTTTGCCCTAAAGCACAGCACATATTATAAGAATGCAGATGATACACAGGGAAGGAAAGGAAGAAGCCTTTCTATGTTCTTGTCTCATTTGATCACTCAGAGTAAACTTGTGACTTAGGTATAAATAACATCATTCCCATTTTCCATTTAAGGAACTGAAGCAAATAGATGGAAAATGACTTGAGGTCAACAACACAGCCAATAAATATCAGAATCTGAATTTGAGCTCAAGTTTCTTTGATTTCAGGCCTAGTACTTTATTCACTGTATTACCAGCTAATTCTCTGGAAAGGATAGCAAATAAAATGGAAAACAAGTTCAGGATCCCAAAGGATCATGTCAAGAGAAAGGACTGGACTGCCTTGCAGAAGATGAAATTTAATAGACTTTGACACAGAGTATCAACTTTATAGGTCCAGGACAGTGCTTAGACAGTAGCCATTCTGAAAAAGATCTGAGGATTTTAGAAGTTTGCAAGCTCACAAAGAGTCAGCAGTGTGATGTGAAACTCAAAAAAAAAAAAAAAAAAAAAAGTCAATGCAATCTTGGGCTGCAATAGATAGGCATAGCTTCCAGGAATAGACAAATGAGAATTCCTGTGCTCTTGTAAAACCTTATTTTGAGAAAACCTAGGTGCTCTGCTTTCTAGGACAGCCAACTGAAAAGCTCTGAAGGGGCTAAGTGACAAAACTTCATGCTCTGCTTTGTCCAGGGCTTCCCTTCCTGGTTATTTTACTGTAGATTTTCATCTGAATTGAAGGCAGGATCTGAGACCACATTCTCCTCCTCAGGACCAGGTCCACGCCACTGCTGCTTGCTCCTTGCTCAGTACACAGCCAAAAGTCAGCTATTAGTCACTCCTTGCACCAGACTTTACCTCTAAATATAGATTCCTCTGTTCCAACCTGGAATATGAATGACAGAGCTTCCAATTGGCATCTTTTCTTACCCTTGAACAAGTTCATACTCTTCTTGAGCAGATCTTGGATCTCTTATTTTTCTGGTACACAGGTACAGGAAGGTAATTGTTCATTCTCTGTAGGAATACCTTTCACTCAATACTCCTAACTAAACCCAGTCTTCAGATCTCTCTCTGTCCTCTTATGCTGACATGGGCTGGAAAAATGGCCAACTATGATTCTGTTTCTTAGCTTTTCCAATCAAGACTCAAACTGGTATATTATTTACATCTTTGTGATGTAGTTGTGAGAGAAGAGCTAAGTTGTACTACTTCCTATTCTATCATCTTGGCTGTTTTCCTCTAACAAAAACATAAAAATGAATAGCTTGTGTCAAGTACTGGCTCGGCCTCAGAATCGATACACAGGGCCAATACATTCATGATGTACATTCTTAGTTCTTGAATTTATAGAACACAAGGTAAATATCAACCATCTGAGGGAAAGTACAATGTATATGAAGGTCTAATTCCAACATAATGTCAGATATTTGAGGGCCTGGTGTCTTAATATCTGCAGTGCCCTGTGTTTATATTAAATGCTTAATAAATGTTGATTTAATTCTTAATATTTTTCCCTTTAAGATCTAAACCTTTTGCTTTAAGAAAGCCTTCTTAAAGCCAAGAAATGATTGATGAATTAGTCTGTTGTATCTGTCAAAAGTCAGAGCTAAAAGCTAAGATTCATCCTTTTTATAATTATCTGCCAATAGTCTCAGCTACTTTCAGAAAGTCAAAAATCTCAAAAGCCAAAAAGCTCAAGAGACTTGATCTCTTCTTTTTTACTCAGAATGGGGAGGATTTATACCACTGTAAGAAATTGTTGCACAATAAGATATTGAACTTGAACTATCTACAAGTCAATTAGTCATTTAACATGTATTTGACTTGCTTGGTCAGACATGGAAGATGCTAGGATCATTTATTACTTCTCAGGCCATCACCAGTTGTCTTGACTTTTGTCCTGCCACTGGATTTTGATAACTCTGAAAGAGAGAGTGAGGCAAATGACTGTACAACTCTGCCTCACTTAAATCCAATTCATATGCAAGTTAGAGCATTACTTATGATGTCATTGATCCTCTTTAAAAAATAAAGGATCAACACCTACAATTTACTAATATCTATTTTGTGCCAAAAAACTATGTTAGACAGTATCATTGGATCTCTGTTCTCTCCTCTATGAATGAGAGGAATGGATTAGATGAGTTGTAAACATACTAAAGAGTACATTTACAGAAGAAAGAACTCTGATGCTGAAACCTGACACCTGAGCTCAAGTCTTATCTCAGAAAGTAACTGGGTAGTCCTGGGAAAGTCATTCAAGCTCTTTCCTCTCCTATTTCTTCCTTATAAAAAAGGATTGTGAAAAAAACAGAAAGGTAAAAAAGATAAGGAGAAAAATAAATAATTAATGATCATAATTGTCAATATTAATGTGAATGAGATGAAGTTACTCCTAAGACAATAGAGCAGAATATATTAGCAGAATCCAACAATATGTTGGAATTTCTATACATAAAGATCCACAAAATTAATAAGGGACTGAAACAAAATTATTATATTTCAACTGAAATTTTTAAAAAAGACAGTAGTAGTAAGCATGATTTTAGAAAAACAGAAGAATAAACTTAATTAAAAGTCATAGATAGGAAAGTATTTACTGAAAGTTTCCATAGACAATTAATACAATACTAAATACATGCATACATATATATATATATATATATATACATAAACATATGTATGTGCATATATATGTATATGTGCCCAATATGGCGTAACATTTCAATACTTAAAGGAGAAGATAAATGAATTAAAAGGAAAAATAGACAGTAAAAGTATGACAATGAGGCATTTCTACATATCCCTTTTAGACCTAGATAAATTTCACCCAAAAATAAACCAGGAAGAAGTTATGGACCTGAATAGAATTTCAGAAAAAAAATAAAATCAAGTATTATAATCCTTTGATAGTTACTAAGGGGAATGAAAATAGTTGTACATATATCTCATCTGTGCATGGTACCTTTACAAAAATTTACCATGTATTAGACGACAAATGCAGAAAAATAGAAATATTAAACACATCACTTATGAACTAAAATGCAAAAAATAACCCAGTTTAAAATAAAGAGAAACTAAATAATTTGAACCACTTGAACTTAAAGAACAATCAATCCAATAACAAATCACAGAAACAAAAAGTAATTTCAATAAAATAATGATAATGATAAGGTAATATATCAAAATATTTGAAATGAAATCTAAGTAATCCTTAGAGAAAAATTTCTATCTCTAAACACTTTCAGCAACAAAAGAAAGAACAAGTTAGCAAATCAGCCATACAACTGAAAAAATTTACAGAACAGTTTAAAAAGCTAAATTTTAAAATGCAAAATTTTAAAAACAGGATAAGAAACCTGAATGAAAAAATTCAATTAGTAAATAAAAATAGAAACTGGTTGGAAAAAATGCAATAGAATAGATAAACCATTAGTTAATTTGATATGAAAAAAGAAATAGCAAAACCAAATTAGATGAATTTGCCAAAATAAAGGAAGTTATTAGAAATAATTTTGCTCAAATAGAGCCTAATAAAACTAACCCTTTAAATGAAATATATGAATATATATTTTTTAAATTAACAGAATAAGAAATAGAAGAATAACCCAGTCATAGAAAAAGAAATTGGACACCCCTACATGAAATTCTAAAAGGGAAATTAAAAAAACAAAACAAAACAACCAGGAACAGATGGGTTTTTGAGTGAATTCTAACATTCAAAGAACAACTAATTACAATATTACATAAAATTTTTTAAAAAATAGGAAAAGAGAGGTCTTGCCAAATTTCTTCTATAATACATATGTAGTCTGAATATCTAGGTAAATGCAAAACTTGAGAAATAAATCTATTGATCAATATCCTTGAAGAATATTTGTGCAAAGATTTTAAATTGTCAACATATTCTACAAAGCAATCATTCTCAAATCATTTGGCAAGTGGATATTTAGTAACTCTGAGTTTTTATGGCACAATCACCAGATTGGCAAAGTTAGCAAAAATGGAAAATGACAAATTCTAGAGGGGCTATAAGAAACAAATACAATAAAGCACTTGTTATAAAATAGTCCACATTCTGGAAAGCAACTTGGAACTACTCTCTAAAAGTTATTAAACTCTTCTTTTCATATCTAGAAATGATATTAGTTCTATACTCCAAAGAGGTTAAAGAAAAAGAAAACATCTATATTTACAACAATATGTTAATAGGGTTTTTTTTTGGGGGGGGGGGGGATAAAGGCAAAAAACCTGGAAATTTAAAAAAAATGTCTATCATTTGAGGAATAGTGCTATTATGCTTTATAAGAAATGATGAAGAGGGTAATTTCAAAGAAATTTAGAAAAAACTTTTATGAACTTATGCAGAGTGAAGTAAGCAGAATTAGAAGAAAAGAGTTTTTATAAAAATAACATAGTAGAGAAAAACAATTTTGAAAGACTTAACTCTGATCGACTTTGTTACAACCACCATTCCATTTGACTTAATAAGTATGTTACCTACCTTCTGACAGAGAATTTCGAAATTCAGGGTATACACTGAGACATTATGCAGAATATTTTTTGACTTGGCTATGTATACTTGTTATAAAGATTTTCTTTTTCTTTCTTTTTTGGTAGGATTAAAGTGGTAGTAAAGTGGTGGTAAAGAGAAGGTAGATTTTTTTTAAATATGAAATTACATATGAAAATATGTAATTTTCCCAGTTACATATAAAAACAATTTTAAAGTTTTTTTTCATTTTGACTTCCAAATTCTTTCCCTTCCTCCCAACCTCCCCTTGAGAAAAGCAAGCAATTTGATATAGATTATATATGTGCAGTCATGCAAAATATATTTCCACATTAATCATGTTATACAAAGGAAAACAGACCAAAAAAAGTTAATAATAATAATAAAACAAAATATGCTCCAATCTGCATTCAAACTCCATCAATTCTCTGTCTGGAGGTGGATAACATTTCTCATTATAAATCTTTCAGAATAGATCCTTATATTGCTGAGAATAGCTAAATCATTCATACTTGGTCATTGTATATTATTGTTACTGTGTTCAATTATCTTCTAATTCTGCTTACTTCACTATGCATCAGTTCATCTAAGTCTCTCCAGATTTGAGAAGGTAGATTTTTTTTTTTTTTTTTTTTGGTTAACTGATTTTAAAAATCAGGTGTTTTTTTTTTTTAAAGAAAAAAAAATCTGCATATGAAAATCAGAATTAAAGATCACAAGGAAAGTAAACAGGAAATTTTAAAAGCAAATTTAAATCCCACTGTCTATATCTGTGATAGTTAAATTGCTATAAGAGGGGCTATAAGAAACAGATACAATAAAGCACTTGTTATAAAATAGTCCACATTCTGGAAAGCATGTTCTTATAAGAGCTAGCAAGTCTAATGAGTAAACTTGAGTCATTTAATATAGTAACTTCTGTAAGAAGTGTATTGTACTACATTGTCTACAATATAGAGTGACTAGGTTACACAGAGGACAGAATGCTGGGCCTAACGTCAAGAAAACCAGACACTTGGATAGCTATATGACCCTGGGCAAGTCATTTAATCCCAATTGCCTAAAAAGAAACAACAACAACAACAATATTTTAATTTCATAATACTTTTTTGAAAGTTTTGTTTTAGTCAAAAAATTTCTTGCTAATACAACCAATATGTGCAATTGGTAAAATGATGACAGTTGAAAGGAGAAATAAAGACAAAAGCAAGGAATAGAATGGATTGGTCATGAAAAATGTTTGTTTTGAAATAAAGATCAGAAATCTACAGTTGGAAGGTATCTTAAAGAAGCTAGATTTGAATCTAGATCTGAACATCTACTCTTTCCACCATTCACTTTTCTTTTTCAAAAAGAATAAATTGAAAAGGTTTTCCAATTGAATTGGTACCTGTTTTTTCTTTTTGCATCTCCCTTCTACTCCCTACCTTTTTTTTTTTTTCCAGGCGTGATGTCATCTGAGCAGAACTTTTTATTCACCTGAGCCAAATCACAAACTATCCTCTGAAACTTGGAGATTCTGGAAAATAGTTTCATGGGACACACACTTCCTGGGCTGAAAACTAGCTCCCATCTCACATTTTTGCATCCTTTATGCCTTCAGAAAAAGATATTCAGCAAATCAGCCTTTTAAAGATCTTTCACTCACAAATTTTAAGCACCTCAATCATAATTCCCTAGGCGAGAGTCAAGGAATACAACACATAGTCAATGGAACATATCTCCTTTTCTATGAAGGGAAAGTATTATTAACATTCATTCATTTTGCATCTAAGTAACTGGGTTAAATATTGGGTCATTCTTATCAAGGTATGGTGGACCTAGTTCACTATAACTTTCTTAAACTCTTTTCTCTCTTTGTGAACTTTGAAGCTGTCACTAAGATTTGAAATAAAACATTAAAAATTCTACAAAGATATTTTTTTGTGATGTACATAGTTGCATCTTTGTTTCTGGAGTCCTTGGAGCAGGGATTTCTCTCCTTAAAGCCGGGATCAGAAGATTCTAACTAGAAAGTTAGAAAGAATTTTGGGAATCATAAGATCATAGACCTAGCAGGGAAAGGGAACCTGAGGCACCTGAGGATACATGACTTGCCCAGAATCTCACATTGTCTGAGACAGGTTTCAAACTTAAGTAGATGTGCCTGAATCCCGAGCCAATGTGAGCCCAAGAAAACTTTAAGGCAAGCAATAATAAAGGCTGCTAATAATTAACTCATTTTGCTTCTTGGCTACCTTTGGTTTGGATTAAAAGTGGACTTATAAATTTTCCTCATGAAGTTTTTAATTTAATATTCACATACCAATGATTCATTGCCTGATCTAACCATACTTTCATTTGAAAAATGATCACTGTTGGGAGTATTGCAGAAAATATTTCCTACCTTTCTGCCATTAAAATTAGCACTTCCACAACTTAAAAAAGAACTCCAGTAAGACATTCTGAGTTTTGGCAAATTTAAAGGCAATGATCACTCTCTGAGCTTTCTGTTTGTATTGCTTATGAAAAAAAAATGTTTTGCTATATGCTTGGTTCATTACTTCAAACTCACTTTCTTTTTCAACATGAATTTAAAGACCATTGATAATTTGCATAGATGGCTTTAGCCTCAGGGAAGCTGTTACAAACTTGCAATTTTGTTTTTTTTTTTACTCTCCCTCCCTCCCTCTCTCTTTGTTGTACTGTAATGATTCTAAATAACTATTTAAAAGTTATGGTTGATTGTAACCTTGAGTGGAGACCAAACATTTGGTAAAATTGAATTCTTCCTGAAAGCAAAAATATGAGCCCTTTAGTTCTGGGTTCTAGAGCAAATCTTTGCCTCTATTTCTTTTCAATCCCTCAAGCAAGAAGAGAATTAGACTTCTTTCTCCTCTACATTCCAACTCCCAGGTTCTTTATTTATTTTATATAGGATTATGCCCTTTAAGTCAATTAACTAGCAGTTTATTAAATGTCTTCTACAGGTCAGAGACTATGCTAAGTGATGGGCAAAAACCAGTTCCCATTCTCAAGGAACTCACAATCTAATAAGGGAGACCAAGAACAAATGTATGTAGAAATAGAATATGTAGAAGAATTATTGGGGGTGATCTTATAAGAAGGCGCTAAAATTGAGGCCAGGAAAAAGTTTCTTGCAAAAGGCAGGGATTTAGCTGAGACTTGAAGGCCAGGGATGCATGGGGAAGGACGCTATTCCAGATATGGTGGATTGTCTGTGAAAACACTTGGAGTTTTTGTAATAGTCATATTTGAGAAAAATCAAGGAAGCCAATGTCACTAGATCAAAGATCATTTGGAGGACCGTAAAGTATAAGGAAAATAGAAAAAAAGGGGCCAGGTTTGAAATCAAACAGAATTTTGTAATTGATGGTGGAAGTGATAAGGAGCCACTGGACTTTATTGAGGAGCAGAATGTTATGGGCAGACCAGCAAATTAGGAGGGACAATTTGAACACTATAAGAAATGATGTACAGGCAGATTTCAGAAAAACCTGGAAGGATTTACATGAACTGATTCAAAGTAAGATGAGCAGAACAAAGAGAATATTATGCACAGTAACAATAATATTGTGGGATGATCAACTATGGGATCACAGATCAATAGGAAATACAGTTTCTTAAAGGAACCACAACCTGCTTCAGTCTCATTCAGGAAGAAAAGGAGAAAAATCTGAAACTCAAAATTTTGTAAAAGTTAATGTTAAAATTTGTCTTTATATATAATTGGAAAAAGAAAATTTAAAAAAAAAGAGGAAAAAAGATCAATTTGAGAGTTAATTGGAAGATAGTTTGCAGTAAGGAGAGATTTGAGGAAGGAAACCAACTAGCAAGCTATTACAATAGTATAAGCATGAGATAATGAGGGGCTAGACCAGGATGGTAGTAATGTCAAAAAGATCATATATTAATGATGTTTTGAAAGTAGAAATTACAGGAAATTGGTCTAAATAGTTTAAATATATAAATAGGCCATTCTCAAGAAGAGAATTTCTTATGAAAAAGTACTCCAAATAATTATTAAAGAAAGTAATTTCATGATTTTATCTTATACTCATCAGATTATCAAAAATACTAGAAAAAATGATGAATATTAAAGGTTCTTTGGGAAAACAGACTTAGACTAAAACTTTGGTGGTAGAGATATGGCTTGATTCAGCCATTTTGTGAAGCTATTTGAAATCATGCATAGAAAACAGCTTATTTCCACATCATCAAAGAGATCAAAGAAAGAAAAAAAAGTTTTTGTGTGTATGTATAAACACATGTATGTGCATATATACATATACATATGTATATAGACTTACATATGCTTGTGTGTGTACATATATATGTATATATGAAATTTATTTAGCAGTTCTTTTTTGTAGAGGCAAAGAACTGGGAACTAAAACTAAAGGGGTTTCCACCTCCCGGGAAATGGTTGAGCAAACTGTCACATATGAATGTAATGGAATACTATTATACTATAAGAAATGAAGAACAAGAAGGCTTCAAAAAGGAATGGAAAGATCTGTCTCAACAAATTTAGAAAGAAATTCCTAGTAAAGCTCCTGGCACATAGCAAACACTTAAGTCCAGTCAACTGACTAATGTAACTAGCAACAGAAGAAATATTTATATTATATTACATTATGTTATGTTATGTTATTGTGCTATATTGTGAAAAGATTAAGAAATCTGATCATCTTATTCTAGAACATGAATGAATAATTCTTTCCACTTCATAACAGAAAGATGATACATTAATATATAGAATAAGAAATATGTTTTTGATTGTGATTTTTAGGAATATTTTACTTATGTGAAACAGTAGTTCTACATTTCTTTCTATTTATCTTCCTCTGTCCCCTTCATTGAGTAGAGGGAAAAAAAAATAAATGTTTGATAATTGAAAATAACAGAATTAAAAAAACACACATTTTAACATTACGATAGAAAAGTTGCCAAAAATCTATGTAAAATTGACCTTTTATTTAAATTATGTAAAATGGCCACATGGTGGCACCAAAAACTAAAAAGAGCAGCTGCTTGTAGCTAGCTTGCATTTTCATTCACAGTATGAAAGGAAATAAATTCTATCTCATTGCTGATTGGGTGTGTGATATACATGCCAGCATTTCTCTTTCAGTTTACTTTTTTTTTTCTGAATCACCTTCTCTGTGGCTTAAAATCAGACTGATTCTTTTTTTTTTTTCAATCTCTGTCAGTCTTTTTCTTTGTATTTTTATTTCTTTGTCTCTGTGCTTTTCTCAATTTGTCTTGTCTAAAATGAGTCTCCGTTTTTTGCCTCTCTTTGTAAAGAATCAGTGCATCAGAGAATCACAGAACGGCCCCCAATACCTCTCACGACACTTTGCACATAGCAGGTACATCATAAATTTTGGATGTCAGCTTGAAGGAAATCTGAGTTCATCTAGTGCATTCAATTTTTTACAAAGACCACCTCCATAGCTGGTTTCCTAGACTCCATTTGAAAACTTCTGGAGAAATTTTCAATTTCTCAAAGCAACTTATTCCACATCATAGACTATACTTTAGTCATTAGGAAGTTGTTGGTATATTCCCACCTCTACCCCCCATCCTTTCAAAATTGTCTACTCTGCAGTTTCCATTCATTACTTCCAGACCTACTTTCCAAAAGAGAGGAGAAAGACTTATCCCAATTCCTCACAACAACCCTTCAAATGTTTGAAGAGAGTTATTATATCTTCCCTAAATTTCCTGTTCTAGAGATAGAACGTCTTTGGTTCCTTTAATTAATTCTCATATGACATAGTTTCCAATATCCTTAATATCCATTTGTCAATATCATTCCCAAAATGTGGCACTCAGAACTGAGCATAATGTTTCAAATATGGCTTGACCAGAGTATAGTTGAACTGTAACTCCTTCTGTTTAAGACATTATTCTTCTCTTAGCAAAGTCTAGGTTTTCTTTTCTTCCTCCTTTTCTCCCTCTCTTCTCCCCTCCCTCTATCTTCCTCTCCATCTCTACTTTCCTTCCTTCCTTCCCCTTAACTTTTAGGACTTTTAATTCACATGAATTAAACCACTAAACCAATTTATTGATTATTTAAATATCTATTTATCTAAATTGTTTGTTGTATATTGTTTAAATATTCTGCTATCTTGTATTTATAAAGTTGATTTTTTTAAAGTATAAGACTTAATACTTTTCCCTATTAAATTTCATTTCATTTGATATGGTCCATTCCTAGCATGCTGAGGTCTTTTTAGATATTGATATGATTACTGAAAATGATAGCTATTCACCTAACATTTAACATGTCAAAACAGTCTTTTTCTGTTTGCAAATGGCATAAGTATGTATAAGGATGAAGTTTATCAATCAAAAGTATAAACCAGGTGCAAACAAGTCCTTAATCATTTTGAGAGGAATAAAATATTTTGATCATCAGATAAATATAAATATTGCCACATAAGAAATATATTCTGATTGGCAGAAAGAATCAGATGGACTTTTGAGCTATGCATGAAAATTAGTTCAGAGTTGGTCAAAGGGTTATGGAATCCAGCAGTGAAAGTCACATGAGAAAGAATTACCCTTAGAGAAGAGGAGCATGTTTTCTCCTCTCCCATTTTCCCATTAATCAAGTGACAACCTTATGAATTTTGAAAGATTAGAAGTAGAATTACTGTCATTATGAGTAGAAGTGTCCCAGGAGCAACAGTGGCTGTTGACATCATCAGCACTTGAAACTGAAAAACACACTGTGAGAAACACACTAGACATATTCAGGAAAGACATCTTCAAGACTACAAAATCACAGATATACTTTGGACCCAGCAAAGGCACAACTAAAGAGAACTTCTTTATGGCTACATGAGGGGAGAAAGGGACTTTCTGTAACCCAGAAACTCTAAATTTACCATTGGGTCAAACTCTTTTAAGTTTGAAGTCACTCTCCAAGGACTTCATATGTTCAAGATGAAAATACATGTCTGGCTTGGAGATATTCATGTTTTTGCAACAATTGTCCTTGCTATACCTGGTTAGTAAATATCCTTTCAAAACACTTATTAACACACTGATGGGACTGTAACAGAGATAGAAAACAGCCCCAAATCCTGAATTTGGGGATTCAGGAATCCCCAAAACCTAAAGGACTAAATAGTCAGTTGCCTTCCCCCCCCCCCCCCCCCCCCCCCCCCACAGACCTAGCAGTGCAAATGGGAGAGGAGTACATATGTCTATTAATTCATTCAAAGTTGTTCATAAAAATACTGAATACAATAGAAAGAAAAGAAACAAGTATTTATTTAGCACCTATGAGTCTTGGTACTAAGCATTTTACAAATATCTCATTTGATCCTCAAAACAACCCTGTAAAGTAATGCTATTATAATTCTCAATTTACAAATGAAAAAAACTGATTAGAGTTAGAGATTAAGTGACTAGCCCAAGGTCATATAACTGATAAGTGTCTGTGGCCAAATTTGAACTGAGATTTTCCTTACTCTATGTCCAGCACTTTAACCACCTTTATAATAGGGTCAAAAATAGAGTGAACTGGGGCACACCGTTAGAAAATTCCATGGCTCTCAATTTTAATACATTTCAGGTTTCAGTCTTGGAAATCTTGAAATGAAAGCTGTAGGATTACAGGATTTTAGATTTAGAGATGAAAGGACTTGAGAGGTAATCTAATAAAACCCTTTCATTTTACAGATGAAGAAATTAAGGACCATGGAGTTTAACCTCTTTGCCCAACATCATGTAGGTAGTCTGTTACATAGCTGGAATTATACTCTTATACAGGTCCATATTCCTCCATCTCTACCACAAAGACATCATTATATACTTTGTCTCATATCTCTGGATAAGAAACTATGAATAGAAAATATTATTCTTGCAAGGCTGATCTCCAAAAGGTACACACACACATATATAGCAAATATATATATAAAGATTAGATATATACATTTTATATATATACACACACACATATACAGCTCTTGATGGCCAGTAGTGTCAAAATAGGTGTGATTTGACAGATGGACAAATGCTGCTGGACTCTTCCCTAGTGCAAAATGTACATATAAAAAAGATTTATTAGAGCACCAATCTGTTTGCTTTGGGCTTGTGTGGGACAGGTCTGGTGCAAGACCCCCTTCCCAGTCAACTAATCAGAGACATCATCAGGTACAAAGAGAAAGCATTTATTTAATCCCTGCAAGGAGAGGCCCAGACACACCTGGGAACTATACCAACTCTACCATGTGTGCCTGGAACCTGGCCAGCTTCTGGCTTGTCCAGGGTTTAAAAGCAAAAGACTCGAGCCTTCTCATTGGATAGACTAAAAGGACGTAACCATCCTTGACCAATGGTCATCAACGTTGGCTGCCTCCCACAGGTCACGTCACTCCCTGAAACTTTCTGTATCTCAGGGTTCAAAGTTCATCCCTCCAGAGATCAAATGACCTCTCCAGAGTCCCAGTTCTGGGGACAGGGATCATGTGACTTAATTCTGAGAAATACTTCATCCAATCAGTCCCATTCAGGCTGACCAAATAAACATGGTCCTAGTTCAGGAATTTAAAAATCATCCCCATTTTGCCAATGTTTAAAATGTTTCCAATAAACATTTAAAAATAAGGATGAATTCTATACTAAATTGCCGGTTCATGAGGACTGTGGGACCAGAGAGATTATACTTTTGCTTTTCCCTAAGGCTTGGTTTCCCCATTTACTATAGAAAGTTTAAGGTTTGGGGCAGCTAGGCGGTGCAGTGGATACAGCACCAGCAGGAGGACCTGAGTTCAAGTATGGCCTCAAACACATAACGCTGCCTAGCTGTGTGTCTCTGGCCAAGTCACTTAACCCCAATTGCCTCAGGGGAAAAAAAAAAAAGTATAAGGGTTATATTAAAGAATCTCTGCCATCTCTGCCTTCTTTCTGTCATCCAAGTCACTGTATTTGCCCCAGTATTCTATTCATTTATTTGTACAAAAAATGCAATTTTATCTCATTAAGAAAACTTTATTGAGGAAAAATGCAAGAAATAAAAACATAAAATTCCAGTAGGCTATACAACACTTCCTTTTAAAAATCAATTTTAATTGTTATCTTTTGTTTTACAGAATATTTACATTCCCATTATATTCTTTCAGCTCCCTGCCATTCCTTGTAATAAATGATTCAAAAAAGAAGAAAAAGTTATCATATTTTCAAAGTCTGACTCTATACGCTATTTTACACCCATAATATTCCACGTCTGTAAAGAAGTCAGGGGAGGTACCTTCTCAGAGCTCCTCTTTGGAACCAAATTAAGGATTATAATTCTATAGTATTCAGTTACTATTGCTTTATTGTTGTTCTTTCCAATGTGGTAGTTATTGCATGTGATATTTTTCTGGTTCTGCTCACTTTACTTTGCATCAGTTCACATGTCTTCCCAAACTTCTTATATCTATCCTTCTCTATATAATAGTCATAGTAAGTGATACTCCTGTTTGGTAACATATATCCTACTCTTTCAGCAAGTAGAATTGCCTTGTTTGGCATCAGTTAAAAAAAAAATGAGAACGAGCCTTTAACTTGATAGTCCTTTTTTCTACCCATTCTGGGTTAACATTAACTAAAAATCAATCCTACCAGAATCCAAAGAGCTCACACACCCTAATTCTAAACCATAAGCATTTTATAATAAGAGTAGCAAGAATCCTGAAAAATCACATACTTACTCTATTATGAACACAGAGAGATCACCTCTGTCAATTCTGAACCATAGCTCATAATAATAATAATAATAAGAGCTAATCTTGTAAGTAAGCAATGCGGTTTGTTTACATTATCTCTTTTAATTCTTGTCACATATATATAACCCACACTCTCAGTGAGGATATTGAGCAGCATTGCCTGCTCTGTACTTGTCACCAGATTAAAAAAGCCTTAGAGGTTGTTTGCACAGATAACTCAAAAAAGTGGATAATCTACCCCTATATTGGAACAAATTCTAAAGCTAGAAAAGACCTTTAAAAATCATCTAAGCCAACACTTTCATTTTATAGCAGGGAGCTGAAGCTCAGGGATAGTGATAATTGACAATTGATACTACTGACAAATAATAATTGACATTTTTATGGTACTTTGTATTTATATATAAATATTCAACTCATTTGAATCATATAACCAATTTGTAAGGTAACTCTATAAGTATTATTTTCTCTATTTTCTAAATGAGAAGAGATTTCCCCATGGTTACATAGAAGTAAATGCTGGAGACAGAGTTTGAAGCTAAGTCTTTCTGACTCTGAATCTCATTTTATTTACTAAACTACATTGTCTTTCAAAAAGATGAAACAATTTACCCTGTCATACAGTGAGTTTTAGTGGTTGATCAGGGGCTAAAACCCAAATCTTTTGATTCCCAAGACCAGTGTGCTGACCCTGGAGGCCTGTACAGTGGCTTCTGGGTATTTACTAGGGGTAAGGATGAGCTGGTATGGTTTCCTGCTTAATTTCTATCTTCTTTGGTGAAAGTTTCCTCTGATCTTGTTTTCCCCCTTTCTTGCTCATGTTCCTTCCTTCCTATATCCTCAGAAATGGCAGTCTCCAAAAATAACTTCTTTTTAAACCTTAAAGCTAAATATTTATCAGCCAGATTATCTGTCTCATAATTACTGTTCCCAGATTAGTGGCATTTTAGATCCCTAAATTAATCTTAATTTTTTCCCAGCACTAATAATATTTCTGAAAGCAATAATAATTGACTAAAAGGGCATGGGGCAGAAAAAAAAAGTATCTTCAGTGATGATTCATGTATTGCAGTGAAAAATATTGTTTAGATGCCTATCTCTGCCTCCATCAAGACACTAGTTTTATTCGGGAAACACCGCAAATGTATTATTTCCTGTCATTATGTGGTAATTTACATCATCTTCTATTTTTATCTTTTTTTGCCATAGGAAGATTTATGAGATTTATGATAGGATTTTTGTGTGGGCACGTTATTTAATATGACATAACTCTAAGCTACTATTTACTCATACTGTAAAATGATGGAAGTGATCTGAGCTAGACAGCCCTAAACAGATAATCTCAGCAATCAAAGACCTCTTTTCTTGCAAGAGCAATTCTCTAATATCCTGGAAATTATCTCTATCTATATAACTCCAGCCTGTTAATTTATATGCTTGATATATGAATAAATGTCCTCAGATTACCTTCTTCTATGTGGCAAGACTGAAGAAGTACTAAATTTTCTTTAAGGCAGATGAAAATTCAGTCTTCTTGGGACTTGCTATTGTCCTATCTTGGAGAACTGGAGGATATGACATTGGGGAGAAAGAAATGACTTAATGTTATTTTGTTGTAAAAGAAAAGATTGATAACCCTAAGAGGACCTAACCAACTTAAGGGAGATATACTGTTCTCTCTACATTATCATGGAAGACTATTGTTCCTGGGTAGAATTCTCTACTTTTGTTCCAACTAGTTGTTATTTTGGGTGTCTAGGGATACCTTGCAGTTACCAATTGCTAAGCATTAATAAATACCTATTATGTGCCAAGTCCTAGTCATACAAAGACAAAAATGAAATAGTTTTTGCCATCAAGAAACATATTTTTGTATGTTTGTATTTATGATACATTTTATACATGTAGAAGTGGATAAAAGCATATAAAAATAGTTACAAGATAATTTTTGGTGGGATGAAAGGAGGAGGAACTAGCCCCTGGGAGGATAAGGAAAGGCTTATAAGAGGAAACTCTTGACTAAGCACTGAAGAAAAGATTCTAAGAGGAAGAGATGATAAGATTTCTAGCGTGAAGAACATCTCCACAAAGGCACAAAGATAGCAGAAAGAATGTCACATGTGAAGGGCAGCAAGATGGTCAATTTGGCCAAAATATAGAATTCTTTTTTTTTTTTTTTTTGAGAGCAAAATCTATTCTCCCCCTGCCATTTATTTAATACAGGGGTCTTCAAACTTTTTAAATAGGGGGCCAGTTCACTGTCCCTCAGACTGTTGGAGGGCCAGATTATAGTAAAAACAAAAACTATGAACAAATTCCTATGCATGCTGCATATATCTTACTTTGAAGTGAAGAAACAAAATGGGAACAAATACAATATTTAAAATGAAGTAAAGTTAAATCAACAAACTTACCAGTATTTCAATGGGAACTATGGGCCTGATTTTGGCTAATGAGATGGTCAGTGTCTAGTTCCATATTTGTCACTGCTAGTCGTAGCAAGTGATACAAGTGTGCATCCATTAGTTTTGATCTGGTTGGAGATTTCAGTGTTTCATTCTAGAAAAAGTCTGTTCACAGATATAAGTGCTGCCAAAAATGGTTGCCATTTTGAGTGCATGGTTCCTGAGATGAGGATATGTCTCCCCTCAGAGGGGAGAGATGCATAGAAATTATGAAGGCTGCTTGACTTGAATGCGTCTTTCAGAGAGTCACAATTCTGCAGTTCAGCCAGTTCCTTTTGGTAAACTGTATCCACATTTTCAATGTCAATAGAAAATGGGTTACAGAAAAGCTTCATGTCTTATTCATGGAGATGAAGCTCTTTAAATCTAAATTAGAACTCCTTTTGCAATTTTTTCATTGAATCCACATATGTTTTGTTTGGGAATGCAATCAATGGTTTTTCCGCTAATAGATTTTGAGTTGTGGGGAGATGGCAGAAGTTTTCCTCCTTCACTTGTTTGATGAGAAGGCCTAATTTTACTTCACATGCTTTGACATGTGATTGCATATCACCTTTCCTTGAAGTTGCATACTGAAATTGTTGAGTAGCTCTGGTTACATCTGTCAGAAAGGCAAGGTGCCATTTCCATTCTGCATCATTAAGCTCTGGTACTTCTTTGATTTTTGAAATCAGAAAAGTTGTAATCTATAGAATTAAGTCATAGAAACATTTCAAAATTCTCCCTCGGCTCAACCAATGGACTTCTGTATGATATAGAACATCTTCATACTCAACATTTAGCTCAGACAGAAATTCCTGAAATTGTCTGTGATTTAGTGCATTAGCGCTAATGAAGTTAACACAAGATACCACAATTTTCATAAGTCCCACTTCAGTGATTTACTACACAGCACTTGTTGGTGGATGAGGCAGTGTATGGCTATTGGATGAGAATGGTTATGTTTGTCTATTTCTTGGTTAATGTGAGCAATTACTCCTTTCTTAGACCCCACCATGCTGGGAGCACTATCAGTTGTCATGCTGGCTAGTTCAGCCCAGTCCAACTCCAAACTATTCATAGTTTGGCAAACCTTTTCATAGTAGTTTTCTCTTGTAGTGATGCTTTGCAGTGCATCAAGCTCTTCTATGACTTCAAAATAATCATTCGTCCCACAAATAAAAATTAGAAGTTGTGCAGAATCACAAACATCATTGCTTTCATCGAGTGCCAAGGAAAAATATGAAATTTCTTTATGGAGTTTTGCAAATGCTGATGCAGATTGTCTCCCATTTCTTCAATCCTCCATGTAATTGTAGGTCCTGAAAGACTCACTGTACTAAATAAATCGGCCTTCTCTGGACACATCTCTTTGGCAACAGAAAGAAGACATTCTTTAACAAATTCTCCCTCCACAAATGGTCTGCCAGTGTGTGCTATTAGCTTGGCAACTTGAAAACTTGCTAGCAGTGATGAAATATTTAGCTGCTTCTGCTTCACAAAAGTATTTTGCTGAGTTGTCAATGTATTTTTCAGTTTTAATATTTTATCTTTTCTCCCTTCTCCAACCAAACAACCACATATAATCTTTATGTTGAGTTTCTTAGTATCGACGCAAATTATATTCTTTGAACACAGAATATAGTGTCTGGCATATCAGACATACAGCTCTTTCCTTGTACTGCATGAAAAAGTAATCATAATTCCACTGTTCTTTGAATATCCTATACCCCGAGTCAATTTTTCTTTTTCTTGACATCATTTCCTAGGGATTCCAAATTGCTATTAGTAAAATAACAATATATATATATATATACAGCAGTACAAAAACAATATACCAGCAATAACTTTGCCTACACAGAGACATACAGACTTCAATGCCCAACTTCCTCCAAGCTGCCTCTGCACTGTGATGCCTCCATTTCCCATACTCTCCCTCCCCCTCTTCATGCTCCCACTTCCGAACTTCACTGCTACAGTGAATTCCCCCTGCAGCGGCCGTGACATGTGCAGCATGCACTGTACATCCCCCGGGCCTGTGTGTTGTGGTGGCTGCCATCACTGTACAAGGCCACAGTCCATCAGTTCTCTGTCTCCTTCATCTCTCTCCCTTCCCCACACCACACACCTCAGCCTGGGAACTCACCTCATCTCAGTATCACCTCACACTCTCTCTCTGCCGCCTCAGCCCAGTGCCAGAAGTGTGCGTTGCTAACGCAAGTTTAGGTCAAACATCACTTCTGGTCTGATTTTGCCATAACCTGGCAGGCTGCATAAACGTTCTCAGCGGGCCACATCTGGCCCACAAGCCGTAATTTGAGGACCCCTGATTTAATATTTTATTTTTCCCAGTTACATTTAAACATTCTTTTAACATTTGTTTTTAAAACTTTTGAGTTCTAGATTCTTTCCCTTTCTCCTTCCCTACCCACCCACTGTGAAGACTAATGTGAAATTTTACAAAACATTTCCATAAAAATCATACTATGAAAGAAAATATAGCTTTGCCTCCCCCCCCCCAAAAAAAAACCCACCCTCAAGAAAAATGAAAAAAAAAAGCATGCTTCAATCTGTATTCAGACACAATCAGTTCTTTCTCTGGGTATGGATACCCATATTCTGTATTTTGGGAAAATACAGAATTCTTTAAAGGAAGAAATGTGTAATATAAGTCTATATGAGTGAGGATCAGCCTTAATAATTATACCACCCCACTTAAAGGAAATGATAAGATGTTAATCCTTATTTATACCTTAATCAAGTTAGAATACATCTCAAACAATAAATGATTTTAAGTGAGTCAATAAATATTTATTATGTGCCTACTATGTGCCAGCAAGTGTGTGATAAGTGCTGGGAATATGAGGAAAGACAAAAGACCATCCTTATACTCTTAAAGAGTTCACAGTCTAATGGACAATACAACATTTAAATAACTGTAATCAGAAGGGTATACACACACATACACACACACACACACATATATATAGATATATAGATATGTATATGTTTGTAAGTGTATATTTGTTTGATGATGGAAAATACCCCAATGAGAATTGATAAATTATATTATTAGAAAGATACCCCTAAATATGAATGTATATCAAAGCATATTATTTTTACTTTTTAAAAATATATTTTTCTTTTTGTTCTATTTCTTGTTATGACTATATGGAAATAGGTTTCATATGATAACATATTTAAAACATATCAAATTGCCTACCATCTCAGGGAGGAGGGATGGAAGAGATGGAGAAAGAAAATTTGGAATTCAAAATTTTATTTGAAAATTATCTTTATAATTATAATAAAATTATATTTATATGCAATTGGGAAAAAATAAATTATTTAAAAGGAAAAACAACCAAAAAAAAAAATCGCCAAATCTGTTGATGACTGTATATTTTAAAATCAGCCAGAGTCAGGAATTCAGGTTAAGGGAAAATCTTCAATCTTTATTCTTTGTGGAGGTGAAGGGGGATGGCGATAAGAATGTGAGCCACCACAACTCGAACCTGGCCAGCAGTCTCTCTGCCTCTCTCTCCATCCCTCTCGCACCACCCACCAAAATTGTCCCTACGTCATTTCCTATACAATACATCAGAACTTGCACAAAGAGTGGGTGGGGGCCATTCTTTCTCCAAGCATATATTAATAGCCTTTGATCCAATTACTATTTAGCCTCACATGCTTGGGACCTCAGTGCATCAACTTGAGCTTCAGCCCATTGCACAAATCCAACAACTAAAAAAACATAGATATTCTTAACCCTTCAGCAATACTCCTAGACTCCAAAGGGATAGGTAGCCATAGGACCCAATCTGTTAGTACAAGTGAGATTTGAAAAAGCAGTTCTAGAAAATGTGGTACAAATCTAGAAGGTAAGTGTAGAAAGATTAGAAATCAAAAAAAAATTTTTTATGTAGGAGAAGGAGCTAGATAAGGATCTAGATGTGAAAGTAGTTCTAGGGCCCACTTATTTGAGGAACAAGACCTTAAACATATAGAAAAAAAAAGTAGAGGGCCTGGGATTCTGAACAGGCTTATAAGAACAATAACATTTTCCTCTTCCCAATGCAGGCCCTCTAAAAGCATTTGAGGATTCTATAGCCATTAATGTATATATGAATATATGTGAATATATATATCTATGCATATATATAATAGAGGAAATATTGTTATAACCAGTCAACAAATTTCTTTTAAGCACCTACTATGTATAAATAACTGAGATGAGCATGGAGAGAGAAGGGGTTAAAAAAGTTTAGCTGAAACACAGTTTGGGGGAAATATTACCTACCTAGATAACTATCATGCAAAACATTCATGTATGTAGAAATATAAACAAAATACATTGTGAGAGTTAAGGGCAAAGTCATTATCAAATGGAGTATTGGGGAAATCTCCTTGATGAAAAAGTCCTTTTTTGAGATCTAAAGAATAATTTGAATTTGTTAGGCAAAGAGGGTAGGGCGAGGGCTTCTTAGGAATAGTTCCTGGATAAAGATATAGAGACAAGAAAATATGAAGGAAGTTAATAGTGTTGAGTAGTTCAGTTTGGCAGGAGAATAAAGTGTGTAGAGAACAGTAATTTGAGCTAAGACTAAATGACATTATCATAAAATTCCAGGCAAAAGAATGTGAACTTTATTTCACAGCTGATAAGGAGTCAGAAGATTTTGATATGAGATAGTGATAAGACCAGTTCTGTGCATAAGAAATATTATTCCAGTATTGACTTGCAAAGGAAAAATTGAAAGGAGAACAGAAAGGAAAAAACTTAGTCTAAGACTAATGTAAGAAGTGCAGATAAGTAACACAGTAGATAGAATACCAGCTGTGGAGTCAAGAGGATCTGAATTTAAATAGAACCACAGATGCTTGACACTAGTTGTATGACCCTGGGAAATGCACTTAACCCCAATTTCTTCACCAAAAAATAAAAATAATGCTACAGTCCAGGCAATGATGATGAGAGCTAATATTAGGATGGCTACAGTGAGAGTAGAAAAGAGATGAGATGTGAGAAGTTTATAGAGATTTACTCTCTTCTCCCTTGCTTTTCGAATCTGATCAGTTATAGATCTAACTAATTTTAAATTTAAAAATAATTATTGATATGTTGTATTTTATATAATCTTCCTATTAAACCCCACCATTCTTACTCCCCAACAAGTTGTCCCTTTTAATAAAGAATAAAACAGAAAAAAGAGCATTTCATCAAAACCAACTCACACATTAGCCCAGTCTAACATAATATATAATGTTTCATACTTATAGTCCCTTTTCTGCAAAGAAGAAAGGTACTTGTTTTTTAATTGGAAACCATATTTATTCTGTTGACTGAATGATGACCTTGAGGGAATAAGTATGTGAGCTGAGGTATATATAATGAAACCAGAGACAGAGATAATGAAGTTAAAGTGAAGAATACTTTGACACTTTATGTGGTAACATCTTAAGGCTTAGAATATGTTGTCTGAGATGCCATTGCTATACCCAGTTAGAAATGTCTTGAAGGCAGTCACTGATGAGGTTCTAAAACTGAAAAAAGATGAATAGATAGATTTGGAAATGAGCTGCACAGAAGTCATTGCTGAAGCCATGAGAATAGGGATAAATGATCTTGCCAATGAAGCGAATGTAGAGAAAGGAAAAGAGGACCTATGGGGGGAGAGGAGAGGAGGGAAGAGAGCCAATATGGAGGAGAATAGAAAAGCCTTTGCCTGAGTTCTTCCTGGCTTCCCTCAGAATCAACACCAGATAAAGTCTCTGAACAGGTTTTGGAGTGACAGAACCCACACATATTTGGAGCATAATAAATTTCCAGCAGAAGATATCTTGTAATATGTGTAAGCATGGAGCAGGGAGACAGATCCAAGGCAGTGTGGCTTCCATGTGCCAGGAGAATCTACTGGGAGGCTCTTAGCCAAAATACATCAACATTGGCTATCTATTCTGGTTCAGAAGTCAGTAGATCAGCAGACTAGTTATAAGACCTCCAATACAACTACAGAAGGCAAATAGTGAGCCCCTGAATCTCAGCATAGCAAGCAGGACTTGTTCATGTCCACTAAGCATGGGAAGAAAGCTAGCAGCACCATCCTCAGGGGAGCATAAAACCCTTGTCTGCATTGTAGTGGAAGCAGGGGACAATCTCCCCTTTGCCCAAGGAGCAGACCTTAATCTTTAAAAATGAGCAAAAAAGCAAAAAGAGCTCTGACCATAGATAGCTATTTTGTAGACAGGGAAGAACAAATCTCAAACTCTGAAGACACTAAAAGTAAAATACCTTCAGATAAAGCCTAGAAGAAAGATATGAGTTGGTTTCCATCTCACAAAGTTCTCTTGAAAGAATTCAAAAAGGATCTTAAAAGAGAATGAGAAGAAAAATGGAGAAGGAAAACAGAAACACGAGGAACATAGAAATTGTCTGAAGAAAACAACTCCTTAAAAATACAGTTGACAAGATGGAAAATACATATGCTGAAGAAAAGCACTTCTCAAAAAACAGAACTGGTGAAATGGGAAAAAAAAAATCCAATAAACAAAACAACTCATTTAAAAGTTCAATTGGCCAAATGCCAAGTGAAAAAAAAAAAAAAAAAGAAACTAACTGAAGAAAATAATTCACTAACAATCAAATTGAACAAATGAAAGTGAATGACTCGATGAAACATCAAGAATCAGCCAAACCCCCTCCCCAAATGAAAAAAATAGAAGAAAATGTAAAATACCTTACTGGAAAAGAGCACCCATGATTTTTTGTAAGAGGACTTTTCTGGTCCCACTTCTGCCCTCCCTCTCACTACTATGCCTTTTCTTTGAGTTTATCTTCCATTCATACTATTTATTTTGTATGTACCTAGTTATTTACATCTTGTTTCATTTGTTAGAATGAAGAATTCTCAAGGGCTAAGATTATCTTTTTGCCTTTCTTTGAGTTCTCAACACTTGGTATAGTTCTTGGCACACAGTAAGCACTTATAAATGCTTGTTTGTTGACTAACTGTTTGTTGACTAACTGGCTCACAAAGGACAGATGAAGGAGACAGGAAAGGAGCATTTAGAGAAATAGAGGAATTAGGAAGAGTGTATTATTCCTGAAGATTAGGGAGAACAAAGTATATGATATAGTCACATCTCATCAATTATGGTAATTATATTCTATAAAGTCACCATGAAAGTAAAGTTATCAAATTAGTGAATACTGAATAATTGCTCCTAGGAGAAATACAGGATTAGGGGCTTTTAAAAAGCCTTTGGTCGCAGCATTTATTTTAGCACTTTCTAGAAAAGACAGCTATAGATAAGTGAATTTCCTTTTCCCTTTCTTCTCAATGTACAATATTGTTGATTACTTAACAGTGAACTAATAGGCAACAGCTCTATAACTTGTGCCTGAAGGAAGCTTATCTAAGTCACTTTCCTACATAAGGCATATCACAGCCTGCTTGCACTTAAAATGCTGATGGCCCTTGAGCCTTATAATTGGAGGGCATTTTAAAGAGTAAAATCATCAACAAAAGCATAAAAATGTGAAAAATCACATTAAATAGACTTTTTAAAGTAGACTACAATATGAGAGCTAAAACAAGAAGTCACAGTACTTAAGTTCATCTAGGAATTAGATATTAGATTCAATTTTTTTGCTGCTTTATAGCTATGACTGACCACAAAAGCACTGTAAATATTGAATTTGGGATTACAAATAAATTTTAGCATGTGGGTGAATTGGCAAATACAGAATCTACAAGTAATCAGCATCAAGTGTGGATATAATTGTTCAACAATGTCAGCTGTTGCAGAGAAGGTGAGGAGGATAAAGACTGCCAAATAGTAGGTCATTGGTAACCTTAGGAAAAAAAATTTCTCTAGAAAAGTTAAAGAAAAACATTAGGGATACTATAGGTTTGAAAAAATTGGCAGTGAAAAGGAAATAGATAATATCATAGATAGATGGGGTAGAAGGATTAAAGGAAGAATGTTTCCATGTTGGGCAGACTTTGGCATGTTTATAGTCAGATGGGAAGGAGACATTTGAGGGAGAGACTGAAGATGCTAGAGACAGAGGATGGCCAGTATCCTGAAATCCTGCAACCAAAGATATAATGAATATTAGAGGTATATCTTCTATGATGGGAAGGAAATAGGAGAGAAAGTTTTGATTATGAAAAGATGTGAGGAAGAGAGGGAAACATTAAGTGTGTTCCTAATGAATTGCTTCCATCTCATGGAAATAGGATGCATCCAATTAAGGTACAGGAGGATGAGGAGGAGTTGGTGGCAGTAGGATAGAAGAAAATTTTGAAATAAAGAATTGTTTATAATTTAATAATAATAAATTAATAAAGAATTAATTTATAGCTTTTTATTAACAGAACATATCCATGGATAATTTTTCAATATTGTCCTTTGCAATCATTTCTGTTCCAACTTTTCCCTTCCTTCCCTCCACCCCCTCCCCTAGATGGTAGGCAGTCTCTTACACGTTAAATATGTTAAAGTATATCTTAAATACAACATATGTGCACATATTTATACAGTTTTCTTGTTGCACAAGAAAAATTGGATTTAAAAAGGTAAAAATAAGGAAAAGCAAAAATGCAAGCAATCCACATTCAATTCCCAGTGTTCTTCCTCTGAGTGTAGCTAGTTCTGTTCATCAGTTGGAATTGAATTGGTTCTTCTCATTGCCAAAGATATCCACTTCCATCAGAATTGATTCTCATATAGTATTGTTGTAGAAATGTAAATAATCTCCTGGTTCTGCTCATTTCACTTAGGATCAGTTCATATAAGTCTCTCCAAGCCTCTCTGTATTCATCCTGCTGGTCATTTTTTACAGAACAATAATATTCCATAACATTCATATACTACAATTTACTCAGCCATTCTCCAATTGATTGGCATCCATTCAATTTCTAGCTACTATGAAAAAGGCTGCCACAAACATTTTTGCACATACAGGTCCTTTTCCCTTCTTTAATATCTCTTTGGGATATAAGTCCAGTAGTGACACTACTGGAACAAAGGGTATGCACAGTTTGATAACTTTTGAGTATAGTTCCAAATTGCTCTCCAGAATGGTTGGATACATTCACAACTACACCAACAATGCAAAACCCAGTTTTCCTGCATCCCCTCAAACATTTATCAATATCTTTTCCTATCATCTTAGCCAATTTGACAGATGTGTAGTGGTATCTCAAGAGTTGTCTTCAATTGCATTTCTCTTATCAATAGTGATTTGGAACACCCTTTCATATGAGTAGAAATAGTTTCAATTTCATCATCTGAAACTTGTCTATTCATATCCTTTGACCATTAATTAATTGGAGAATGGCATGACTTTTTATAAATTATAGTCAATTCTCTATATATTTTAGAAATGAGGCCTTTATCAGAACCTTTAACTGTAAAAATATTTTCCCAATTTATTGTTTCCCTTCTAATCTTGTCTGCATTAGTTTTGTTTGTACAAAAGCTTTTTAATTTTATATAATCAAAATTTTCTATTATGTGATCAGTAATGATCTCTAATTTTTTTTGTTCACAAATTCATTCCTCCTCCACAAGTCTGAGAGGTAAACTATGCTGTTAGTCTAATTTATTTATAATCTCATTCTTTATGCCTAAATAATGAGCACATTTTGATCTTATCTTGGTGTACAATGTCAAATGTGGGTCCGTGCTTAGTTTCTGCCATACTAATTTCCAGTTTTCCCAGCAGTTTTTGTCAAATAGTGAATTCTTATCTTGAAAACTGGGATCTTTGGATTTGTCAAACACTAGATTGCTACAATTATTGACTATTTTGTCCTGTGAACCTAACACTGATCAACTAGTCTATTTCTTAGCCAATACCAAATGGTTTTGGTGACTGCTGCTTTATAATATAGTTTTAGATCAGGTACAGCTAGAACACTTTCATTTGATTTGTTTTTCATTAGTTCCCTTGAAATTCTTGACTTTTTGTTCTTTCATATGAATTTTGTTGTTATTTTTTCTAGGTCATTAAATTAGTTTCTTTGAAGTCTGGTTGGTATAGCACAAAATAAATAGATTAGTTTAAGCAGTATTGTCATCTTTATTATATTCTCTCAGCCTGTCCAAGAGCACTTAATATTTTTTCAATTATTTAGATATGACTTATTTGTGTGGAAAGTCACTAGAAACCTTAGAAAAAGGTTGCATAAAATAGAGAAAAAGAAAATCAATGAATTAGGCTTGCAACTAAAAAAGCTAGAAAAAGAGCAAAAACACCTTTTGTAGTTTTACTCATATAGTTCCTGACTTTCCTTTGGCAGATAGATTCCCAAATATTTTATACTATTGACAGTTATTTTAAATGGGATTTCTCTTCTATCTCTTGCTGTTGGATTTTGTTTGTGATGTATAAAAATGCTGAGGATTTATGTGTAATTTATTTTGTATCCTGCAACTTTGCTAAAGTTGTTGATTATTTCTAATAGCTTTTTAGTAGAATCTCTGGTATACCAACATATCATCTGCAAAGAGTGATAATTTGGTTTCCTCATTACCTACTCTAATTCCTTTAATCTCTTTCTCAATCCTTATTGCCAAAGCTAGCATTTCTAATAAATTATTGAATAGTAATGGTAATAGTGGGCAACCTTGTTTCACTCCTGATCTTATTGGGAATGGTTCCAGTTTATTCCCATTACATATGATGCTTACTGATGGTTTTAAATAGATGCTACTATTATTTTAAGGAAAAGTCCATTTATTCCTATAGTCTCTAGTGTTTTTTAATAGAAGTGGATGTTAGATTTTATCAAATGCTTTTTCTGCATCTATTGAGATGATCATATGATTTTTGTTAATTTGTTTATTGATATAAGTCAGTTATGCTAATGGTTTTCCTAATATTGAACCAGTCCAGCATTCTTGGTATAAATCCTATTTTGGTCATGATGTATTATCCTGGGGATGATTTTCTGTAATCTTTTTGCTAATATTTTATTTAAGATTTTTGCATCAATATTCATTAGGGAGATTGGTCTATAATTTTCTTTCTCTGTTTCCAACCTACCTGGTTTAGGTATCAGTACCATGTCTGTGTCATAAAAGGAATTTGGTATGACTCTTTCAATCCCTATTTTTTTCAAATAGTTTATATGGCATTGGAGTTAGTTGTTCTTTAAATGTTTGGTGGAATTCACATGTAAATCCATTTGGTTCTGGGGATTTTTTCTTAGGAAGTTGATTAATAGCTTGTTCTATTTCTTTTTCTAAAATGGAACTGTTTAATTAACTTACTTCTTCCTCTGTTAATCTGGGCAACCTATATTTTCGAAGGTATTCATCCATTTCATTTAAGTTATATAATTTATTGGCATAAAGTTGGGCAAAGTAACTCCTAATTATTGCTCTAATTTCCTCTTCATTAGTAGCAAATTCTCCTTTTTCATTTTTAAGACTAACAATTTGATTTTCCTCTTTCCTTTTTCTAATCAAATTTACCAAGTATTTATCTATTTTGTGTTTTTTTTATAGAACCAACTCTTAGTTTTATTTATTAATTCAATAGTTTTTTTTTTTTACTTTCAATTTTATTAATCTCTCCTTTTATTTTCAGAATTTCAAGTTTAGTGTTTGACTGGGGTTTTTTAATTTGCTCTTTTTCTAGTTTTTTAGTTGCAAGCCTAATTCATTGATTTTCTCTTTATTTTATGCAAATAGGCCTCTAGAAATATAAAAATTTCCCTTATTACCACTTTGGCTGCATCTCACACATTTTGGTATGATGTCTCATTATTGTCATTGTCTTGGGTGAAATAATTAATTGTGTCTATAATTTGCTGTTTCACCCAATCATTCTTTAGGATGAGATTATTTATTTCCAATTACTTTTTGGTCTATTTTCTCTGGCTTTTTATTGAATGTAATTTTTATTGCATCATGATCTGAAAAGGACGCATTTATTATTTCTGCCTTTCTGCATTTGAATTTGAGGTCTTTATGTCCTAATATGTGGTCAGTTTTTGTATAGGTTCCATGAACTGCTGAAAAGAAAGTGTACTATTTTCTGTCTCCATTTAGTTTTCTCCAAAGATCTATCATACATAACTTTTCTAGTGTTCTATTTACTTCTTTAATTTCTTTCTTATTTATTTTATGGTTTGATTTATCTAGTTCTGAGAGTGCAAGATTGAGATCTCCCACTATTATAGTTTTGCTGTCTTTCATTTTACACCTCTCTTAACTTTTCCTTTAAGAATTTAGTTGCTACACCGCTTGGTTCACATATGTTTAATATTGATATTGCTTCATTATCTTTGCTACCCTTTAGTAAGATATAGTTTCCTTCCTTATCTCTTTTAATTAGATCAATTTTTGCTTTTGCTTGATCTGAGATCAGGATGGCTGCCCCTGCTTTTTTGACTTCACCTGAGGCATAGCAGATTCTGCTCCAACCTTTTACCTTTACTCTGTATGTATCACCCTGCTTCAAGTATGTTTCCTGTAAACATCTATTGTAGGATTCTGATTTTTAATCCAGCCTGCTATATGCCTTTGCTTTATGGGGGACGTTACCCCACTCACATTTATGGTTTAAATGATTAATTCTGTATTCCCTGCCATTTTGTTAACCCCAGATTATGCTTTTCTCTTTTCTTTCTCCCTTATCCCCCTCCCCAGTATTAAACTTGTGAGTCCCACTTGCCTCATGCCTCCCTCTTTAGGATTCCTCCCCTCACCTTAGATTCCCTCCCCTTTTCTTAAACCTTTTCCTTACAATTTCTGTATTCCCTTCTGTTTAGCTTACTGCTTCCCTTTTCACTTTTCCCCTCCCACTTTTCAATGAGGTGGGAGAAGTTTCTCTGTAAATCGAATATGTCTAATATTTTTCTCTTTAAGCCAATTCTGATGAGAGTAAGATACACACTATGTTCATCCCCCCTCCCTTCTTTCCCTCAGATATAATAGATTTCCTTTGCCTCTTCATGACATGTAGTACCTCCACTTTTCCCTTTTTCTGATATTATTTTCTTTTCTACCCCTAGTTTCTTTTTTATAACAGTAAAACCAAATTGTACATGTATTCTTTATGTATACTCATAACCAAAATATAGTTCCCAAGATTTCTTTTTACTTTTTATGTTTCTCTTGAGTCTTATATTTGGAGGTCAAACTTTTTGTTTAGTTCTGGTTTTTTCATCAAAAATAGATGGAATTAAATTTCATTAAATGTCCATTTTCTTCCCTGGAAAAAAATGCTCATTTTGACCAGTTAAGTTATTCTTGACTGCATACCAAGTTCCTTAGCCTTTCAGAATATCAGATTCCAGTCCCTTCGATCCTTTAATGTCGATGCTGCTAGATCCTGAGTAATCCTTATTGTGTCTTCTCTGTATTTGAGTTGTTTTTTCCTAGCTGCTTGTAATATTTTTTCCTTGGCTTGATAGTTCTGGAATTTAGCCACAATATTTCTTGGAGTTTTGATTTTGGGATCTCCTTCAGTAGATGATCAATGAATTTCATTGTCTATTTTACCCTCTGTTTCTATAACATCTGGGCAGTTCTCTTTGATGATTTCCTGAAAAATATTGTATCTAGGCTCTTTTTTTCATCATAATTTTCAGGAAGTCCAATAATCTTCAGATTAGCTTTCCTAGATCTATTTTCCAATTCTGTTGTTTTCCCAAGTAGGTATTAACACTTTTTTCTTTTTTTTCATTTTTTTTGGTTTTGCTTGACTGATTCTTGGTGTCTAATTCTGATTTTTAATAAATTATTTTCTTCATTTACTTTTTTATTTTTGTAATTGTAAAATTGAGTTTTTAAATGAGTTGCTTTGTTCTGTGGAATTTTCTTCCATTTCACTAATTTAATTTTTAGAGAGCTATTTTCTTTTTCCAATTCATTAATTCTGTTTTTCAGGGAGTTGATTTCTTTATCCATTCTATCTTTTAATGAGTGGGATGACTTATCTAGACTCTTTTGCCAACCTTTTCTTTCCTTTCCCCATTTTTCTTCTAACTCTCTTGTAAAAGCCTTTTTATTTTCTTCTATGAAAGCCTTGTGTTTTGGGGACCAGATCATATCCCCTTTGGGGTTTCATCTAAAGACAATCTGCTTTTAGTCTCCTCAGGGTTTGAAGTCTGGTCTCTATCAGTATAGAAGCTATATAGTTAGAGCTTGCTTTAACTTTTTACTCATTTTACCAAAAAAACAAACAAACAAACAAAACAAAAAGAACCCTGCAGTCTGCTTTTAGGACAGTGTGGTGTTACCAAGCTTCCTCTACAGACAACAGAAAGTAGCAGTAAAGCAGCAGTGGAACAGCAATGGCTGAACTGGAATCAGTGGTTACACTCTGAGAGCATGCTGAGCTACTCTGGGTATTGGGTGGGTGTGGCCGGGTCCTGAGAGACTCTAAAGTTTTGGGGTCACAGTCTCATACTCTAGTAAGTTCTTCCTGCAAATTTTCAGCCAGCTGAGACCACACCCTGCCCCACCTCTGGTCTGCTCAGAGTAAGCTGTCTTCCATGCTCTCACTTCCAACTTTCCTGATGCTACACCTGGCCTAATCATCCCCACCCATGAGCAAAAACAGACCTTTTCTGGTGAATTTTGAGAATATGTTCTATTGGTAATATGTTGTACTCCCAATATTCGTGAGTTTTGACAGTCAAACACCAATTCCAAGGCCTTTCATACATGAAGTAGTCTGAGGGCAAGGAAGAGCTTAGATAGACATGTATGTCTTCTCCACCTCTTGGCTCTGCCCAAAAATAAAGATTTTTAAACAAGTAGGGCAGAACTTCTGAGCAGCAAGTTATAATAAATTTGTAATGAGAAAAACCAAGTGGATTTCATGTTTTTCTCTATCAGCACTCAATAATAACTTTGGAGAAGGATAAAGATTCAGGTTGTGGAAATAATTCAAAAATGAGAATTTGAATTTGTAAGTTGGAAACTGAAAAAATTGGTGAGGTTTGGGGAGGAAAGCCTAGGGATTCTGGATTAATAGTAAATCAATAAAGTTTCAAAACATCAAATACACTTGTACCTCTGAAGCTGAAAAAAACTGAGGAATTGTGTAGTCAAGCTGTCAGAAAGCCTGTCAGTGTGAATATTTAAACCCTTGAGAAAAATAGCAGATTACAAATTTTCTTTTTAACTCAGAGGATTATTTATGCAAATTCCCTATTGGATAAATTTTACTAAGTGATCCTGAGACAGCATGGTGAAGTAAATAGAACATAAGACTTAAAATTAGAAAGAACTGGATTCTAGTTCTGCCTTAGATTCCTGATACTTGCATAAAATGAGAAGGAACTAGACATTCCAAGGAATGTTAGCCAATTAATAAACATAAGTATCTACTGCATAATAGGCATTGCACTAAATACTCCATTAAATTCCTTCCCAGAGGGTCTTTTCCTCTGATTGAAAGAGTAGACAGAAGTCTACTTCAGGTAGGTAATCCTGAGACAGCATGATGAAATAAATAGAACATAAGACTTAAAATTAGAAAGAACTGGATTCTAGTTCTGCCTTAGATTCCTGATACTTGCATAAAATGAGAAGGAATTGGACAGAAGTCTACTTCAGGTAGGTAAGGTAAAGAGTTGTTTCCCTAGCTTCTCTCAGAATCTCTAAGAATCTTTGTTGATGTGTTCATTAATGATCCAAGATTGGAAGCAAGAAAGGATCTCTCTTGTGTGGAGACAGACACATCAAAACTGAGTCAGGATAAGCTTTTGAAGAAAACATTGGCTAATCAAGAGTCCTAATAGAGTCCAGAGCCAACTATTAGAAGTTCCATTAGGAAGGAAAGCCTAGGGATTTTAGAAAGTTAATAAAGTATTAAAACTGTAAAATGTTGGATCAGTTCTGGGTTTAAGAACAGGTGAAACTTAAAGTAAGAAATATGTATTTGGAGAATAAGATCAATCAAGTAAAGGTTTGGTCTGAGACAAAATGAGAGTGGAAATATAAGAGATTGGAAAGTAGAATTTCAAAGCTCTATATTTTGGAAATGACACAATTCTGAAAAATGATACAATCCAATATATCCCTATGACAATGCGTAATTTAAATGGAATGGGATTCTCCAGAGAGAGAATTCTCTAACCAAGACTATTCTCCAAGGCTCCTGTTTGGGTCTTGGTACAATTTTACTTGATGATCTCATCACCTCCCATGGGTGTCATTAGCATCACTATTCAGATGCTACCAGATACTATACATTACCAGATAAATATATCCAGCCTTACTCTTTCTGTAGAGCAATAGCCATGTATCTCAGACTTATTGAAATGAATATGTCTTAGGCATTACAAACTCAACATACCCAAAATAGAACAACAATTCTCCATAAGTCTCTCTTTTCCAAACTTCCATATTATTGTCAAAGGAATCATTCTTCTAGTCTGTAATGTCATGTTAATAAAATTGTTTTTTTATTCTTGCTCATTCCACATACCCAATCCAACACTGTCATTTCTACTATCACATCTCTTGTTCACAGTATCCCCTTCTCTCCACTCATTTAGCCACAAACATACTTTAGATCCTCATCACCTCTCACCTAGGCTACTGTAATCACTTTCCAATTGGTGTCTCTATCTTAACTTTCTGCCTGTTCTGATCCATCATTTACCCAGCTGCTAAGATGATTCTTCTAAAGCAAAGGTCTGATTATGTAACCTCCCTGTTCAGTAAGTTTTGGTAATTCATTATCACCTTTGAAATCATATATTAAATCTCCTTTTTGACATTAAAAACTCTTTATAACTTGGCATTTTTCTGTCTTTTCAGTCTTTATATAATTATTCTTCTCTACATATTTCATGATCTAGTTTATCCTGGCCTATTTGATTTTCCTTGAATCAGATACTCTATCTCCCAATTCTGTACTTTGGCACTGATTGTCCTCTATGCCTGGAATATTCAGTTCCCTTACTCTGTCATTTAGTTTCTCTGATTGCAAGATTCAACTCAATTCTATCTTCAATGGAGAACTCACACAGGACAAGTGTTCACAAGATGGTTAGAAAAAGTAATACAAAGACACTCTCAAAGTCTCCCTTAAGAACTCTGTAATCAGTTGTATGACATGGGAGATTGTGCTCTCATCAGAGAAAGGGCTGTGCTCTGTGAGCAAAGCAAATTGAATTAGCTCAGAAGAAATGTGAGATCTATAATTGGAGAAGCCACCCAAATCTTCACAGGGACTGTTTGTGAGTGACCTGTGGCAGAGCATTCCAAGTTCCTATTGATCATCCATAGTCAGTCAGAGTAACTTTATTTTAACATATTGAAATCATTTTGGTTCTTCTTCAAGAATGAAGAAGAACAACCAACCAACCAATCCAATCTCAGGAGTGGCTAATGCCATTCCCTTCAGATCACCTTCATCTACTCTGTGTTTTGTATATTTGTACCTAGTTATTTATATTAAAATGTTATCTCCTTAAGGGCAGAGACTGCTTTTGTTGTTTTGTTTTTGCCTTTCCTTTGCATTTATAATGTTGCCTGTAGTATTTGTCATTCAGTCATTTCAGTCTTATCCAACTATTTATGACCCCATTTGTGGTTTTCTTGGCAAAGATCCTGGAGTGCCTTGCCATTTCATTCTCCAATTCATTTTATATATGAGAAAACAGAGGAAAATTATTTTTGGTCTTCCTGACTCTATTAGCATGTTATCCACTGTGCCACATAGCTGATCATCCTATAATATATAAACACTTAATAAATGACTGTTCTAGGTAGTGAAAGCATTATGTGCCTAAGTACATAAAAATTATGGAAAACAACATATGATCCAGGCCACAGATCCCCTATAGGCTTGACTATAATGACTTGACTTCTTTCTCTGCCACTTCATACATATTAAGATCCCTCTACAAGGAACAAGCTTTTTCTTTGCCCAATTTCATAACCAGATATTCTTAAACCCCACTCTTAGGTTATATATTTTCAAGACACTTGTTTGGAATAAAGATATTAGTTATTCTGAAATTCTTATCAAATATACTAAAATATGTTGTGGGGTGTATTTCTGTTCTTTACTTTGAAAGAAGGTGACAATATTTTTCCTTTCCAGAGAGATAACTGATAAATTATCAGTGTAAGTTGAAATATAATTTTTTCCTTCTTCCCTCCCTTCCTCCTTTCCTTCCTTCTTTCCATCCTTCCTTCTTCCTTTCTTTTTTCTTTGTCCTTCATTTTTTCCTTCTTTTCTTTCTCTCTCTTTTTCTTTCTTTCTCTTTTTCTTTTTTTTTCCTTTGGTAATATGATTAATGGAAATATGGTTTTCATTATTTCACATCTATAATTGATATTATTTTGTTTTCCTTAGTGGATAGGAGAGATGGGGGAAGAAGGGAGAGAATCTGGAACTCAACATTTAGAAAGAAAATGTTATTAGAATAAAATAATAGGTTTTTTAAAGAAAGGGAGTAATAGAAGATACCAACTTAGATCAACTCATTAAAATTATTTTTATTAGTATTTTTTATTGAAAAATGAAAAGAGTAGCTTTCAAACAAATTATCAAAGTTTATTTAAACTCCTTGAGATTCTCATTTGGACTTTCATGATAATTTTTCAGTACAATAATTATAATAGGATGATTTACATAATAAATATGATAAATAATAATTCCTTGTTCATTAGTTTTTAAAAATAGCTACTTTCTGGAAATTTTCCTGGAGAACTTTTATAAATTCCATTGTGTTCACAGTGAAAGTTTCATTGCATGGTTGTATACATGAAAAAGGCTGCAAAAAGAAAATAGAACAAATTTAGAGTGACTTAAACAATCATGGCCAGTCTATATTGGTCAGTAAGAATCAAATTACCTTAGGAACTGGGTGAAATTTGATCTAGTAATAGTAATAATAATAAAAAAAAAACAATAGCAGTAATAGTAACAATAATAATTTAACATTTATATAAAACTTTAAAGTTTTGAGTGTTCTCATTTCATTGTATTTCACAATAACCACAAATACTATACAAGTATTGTTAGCCCTACTTTAAAAATGGGAAAACTAATCTCAGAGACTAGCTGTCCTTGTTGTCTTAACCTAGAAAGTGTCAAAGGTACAAATTGAATCCAAATCTTCCTGAATACAACTTCATTATGAATTGTACTATTAGAGAGTTGTTCCCTATATATTAAGCTTACATATCAACAGAGATAAATTGATAATTTTCTAAGTTATTTTATTATTTGTCCTTTGTTCTTTAAAAAGACCATGACAACAAGGAGGTGATATCATGACATGCAAATGAGCTGGATTTAAGTAAGGGTGGGTTGTTCAAAGTCACCAACCTCATTCTTTCCTCCAAAGCCATCTGGAACAGAAATATATGGATCAGCATGAGTGGAGATGGCCCTGGATAACCTTTTGGAATGGTATTCATATTTGGAACCAAAGAAGAGAGAATGTTTTTTGAAAAGAGAGATTGAACAGCCCAGAAAACAAACCACACACCTCAATAATTCTGTCCAGGGCTAATTCCAACCAAGACCAGTCATTTACTATCTCAATTCTTTGTTCCATCAAAAGAAGGATAAAGGAACTTTTAGGGTGTCTGTTAAGATTGATAAAGGAGCTTATTTTATCCCTTCATGCTTCAGTCACATTTTTATCACAAAGAAAATTCTAGGAAATAATGTCAATGTTATCTGGCACTAAAAAGTGTTCTTAGCTCTACCTGTTTGGGGACATGTGAACAAATGTTTAACAACTGACTTTTTTCTTTTTTTTAATTGTAGTAATTTTATTTCTATTTTAGTACATAATTGCTTTATGAATCATGTTGGGAGAGAAAAAACAAATTTAAGCAATCATCATTAAGCAACTTGCCCAGGGTCACACAGCTAGAAAGTATTAAATGTCTGAGGCTGGATTTGAACTCAGATATTTCTGAGTTCAGGACCAACACTTCATCCACTACACTATCTAGCTGCCCCAACAACTGACTTTCAATGGGGAAAAAAAATACAAGACATACTTTTAAGTTTAATTTGTATGATTAACATTTTCAGCATCTTCTTAAATGTAGACAACCAACAAAACAATAAATAAAGCGCTGGAGCCTTTTTCTGATTTGGAGCCTTACCTGATTTCAGGGATGTAAATGCTTATATTGTTAATTTTGTAATCATTATAATCATTTTCCACTAATAGGATATCCAAACAGTAAGAATATAGTTCTAGCATTTTCCTGCATCTGGTCCAACTCCATTTTATAGATGAGGAAACTAAGACCCCAGAAAATTAAGTGACTTGATCACATCACAAAAAAAAAAAAAAAAAAAAAAAAAAAAAAAAAAAAAAAAAAAAAAAAAAAAAAAAAAAGCAAACATAATTTGAACTGAAATCTGACTCCAAATTGAACCTACTTTCCACTATCTCAAATCAACTGAATAGTAAGTACCCTGACCAATCCTCCAGTGTCTTTTCTGCACATACACTTTAGTCAAGAAATATTGTATGTGCTCACTTTCCCATTATACTCTTCTAAAAAGATCATTGTTATGACTGCACTACTTACTACCTTAGAAGTTAGTTCAAGGATGTTGTATCTTTTCTCGCCTTCTCTCAGTTTTTGGTTGCTCAAGTCAATCAGTGACAGCTAATATGCTTATAATTACATATAATTTAAGACAAGAAGTACTTAGGTAGGCATAGTGTGTACAGTACTCAGCTGAGTCAGGAAGAGACGGGTTTATAACTTGTCTTTGATACTTATTAGCCATACAGTCACAAATAAGTCATAACATCATATCTGGATCTTAGTTTTCTCATCTGTAAAATGAAGACTTAAACCAGATGATCTCTGGTACCTCTTTTAGCTCTAAATCTATGATCCTATGATTCTGAGCTTCGGGTCCTCAAATGGAAAGTAAAGATGAATATGTCTGTAGTACCTAGTTCACATAGTTATCAGAAAGATTCAATTGAATTGTGAATGTAAAGCAGCTCATAAGCTTTAAAGCACTGCAGTATCAAAGGTAGTTCCTGGTGGGAGAATCTGCTAATTGGTGTGAAATGTATTTCAGAAGAAAGGCACTTTTGAAAGCCATTTGTTTATACCATTATCAAAGTGGGATAATTAGAATAGACATTTCTCCCAAGAGAGACAGACCTTTAGAATATTCTTGGTAATTCTCTTAACTATTTCGCTGACATTTACATTCAAGATTTTTAAGCAGTAGATTTAGAATGTTCCTATTGACAATCTTTGAATCACTGAAATAGAAGTTTTCTTTCTTTTCTCAGAATCACAAGCATTTGCTGATCCTTTCACATAGAGAATGTTTGTAAAACCTTTGGAGTTGGAAATCCACATGAGCAATCATAAATTTTAGAAGTAATTCCGGAAGCTTAGTTTTTATTTTTGTTTTTGTTTTTTGCTTTCTATCAAAATTTCACTTGCTGCTGATTTTCCTGTAGCTAAGAAGTTTGCTGGTTTACTTCTCTTTATTTATAAATTCTGTCCTGGACTTCATATTGATGATTGATAATACTGATTAGCAGTGCCTCCAGGGCACAATTTACCACTATGATTTGTTTGTTTGGGGGCCCAGACTCTGAACATTTTATGCAAGAGTCCATCTTCCTATAGCAGAAAGAAGTAAATAAGTACATAGGCTGTGACAATATTTAAACTGGTTGTTTAGAACAGAGGCCACTTGCAGTTAATCAATAATTATTCTGTTTACTAAGTAGCACTGTGCTAAGCTAAGCTAAGGGATATAAAGAAAGCTCACATTTCAAAGGGTGAAATTCAGGTCTTCTGACATGTTTTGGAGGCAACCTGGCAGTTAATATATAATGAGATTTGGATGTAGGCACTGGCCTTGGTCCTTGCATTCAATTCTACTCAAACTTAGATATAAAATCTTAAGCAAGTCATTTTCAGAGCCTCTGTTTTCTCTGTTTGCAATGGGTGCATTTATTACCGAAATTACTGAACTCATAGAATAGCTATGTAGAAAATATTTTGCAGTTCTTAAAGTAGCACATAAATGTGAGTTCTTTTTGTATTTTGGAATTCTCAGACTTCTTTAGACAATAATAAGTCACCAAAATCAACTTCATTACTTCTGACAGAAAAATTTATCTGGCAATCAAAGTCAGATAAAATCATAAACTCTTTATAAAAGGAGGAAAAAAAAACTTACTTTGCATTTGTTGTGCTTCAGTCCTGAAACAAATTTCTTCACTCTTATGATTTGATTATTATATTGTGATTTCATTTTATGGGATATCTTTTCCAGTCCTTCTTGAAAGCATGATGAACTACAGTTGTGCTGCTAAAACATTACATTATGTTAGATTACATCATATTATATTAAATGCATTATGTTATATTATATGGTCTTTTTTTTTTGAGAAGCAATTGGAGTTAAGTGACTTGTTCAGGGTCACATAGCTAGTAAGTGTTAAGTGTCTGAGGCCAGATTTGAACTCAGGTTCTCCTGACTCCAGAACTAGTACTTCATCCACTGCACCATTTAATTGCCCCCTGTATGGTGATTTTAAAGCAAAACTACAAGATTTTAGCAGTACTTAAGCCAGAATTTTATTTTTTAAAATATCATCTAGATATATAACATGTCCATTCTTACATTAAGAATATTTGACAATTTAGAAAGTTATTCTCAATATTATATCCATTGTCATTTTCCAAAAGGAATTTCTCATTAGAAAAAAAAAATCCTCAATATTGTACTTCAGGGTGAAGAAGGGTCCTGATGACAACCATGCTCTGAACTTCCTATTTAACAGATTCTTATGCTTTACAGCTCTTAGGAACACATTATATAGAGTTGGTGGAACCTTATAGATCATCATCTAATATTTTCCTTTTACAGATAAGAAAATTAATCTTTAGAGTTCACTTTGCAACAGAAGTTGTATGGACTCAACCTAAGCCTTCTGAAACTCAATCTAATGTTCTTTCTATCAAATTAAATTATCTTACTACATTTGAAATATGTGAGGTTGGGGGGTAGGAAGAAACCCCATTATACATGAAATGTATTTTGTTTTGAAAGGAAGGAAGGGAGGGGGGAGGGAGGAGAGAAGAAAGGAAGGAAGGAAGGAAGAGAGGGAGGGAAAGAGGAAGAGAGGGAGGAAGGAAAGAAGGAAGAAAGGAAGGAAGAAAGGGGAAAAAAGGGAGGGAGGGAGGGAGCAAGAAAAGAAGGAAGGAAGGAAGGAAAGAAGGAAGGAAGGAAGAAGGGAAGGAAGAAAAGAGGAAGAGAGGGAGGAAGGAAAGAAGGAAGAAAGGAAGGAAGGGAAAAGGAAAAAAGGAAGGGAGGGAGGGAAGAAGGGAAAAAGGAAAAAAGGAAGGAAGGAAGGAAAGAGGGGGGAAAAAAGGAATCTGTTCCTTAACCTGTTTTAAAATATTTTTAAAAATCAATAAATATTAAATCCAGTGATAAAAGTTACAAATATAAATTATGTTGTTTAGTCCTGTCAACTCTTTGTAATACCATTTGGGATATTCTTGGCAAAAATACTGGAATGATTTGCCATTTTCTTCCCCAGCTCATTTTACAGATGAGGAAACAGAGGAAAGCAGAGTTACATAAGTTGCCCAGGGTCACATAGCTAGTAAGTGATTGAGGTCATATTTGAACTCATAAAGATGAGTGTTCCTGATCTGATCCTGAGCCCAGTGCTCTATCGTCTATCCATTTAATTGCCCCAAATAGTTATTATAGTTTTTTTCTAAGTAAATAAGAGATAGTGTCATTTAATAGAAAAGGACACTGGAAGACATGAATTCAAATACTGCCCCAATTCCTGACTCCATTTTTAGGAAAAATTTTCCCTAAGTAGAGGCAGAAGTGAAATTTGAAACTACCTTTTGGTGCCATACTTTTTCACTATGCTCACCTTATGAGTTCAAGAGACTGAAATTTTTGACAAGAAACATGTTCCTACATAATAATGAGATAATCTTTATAAATAGCTTTGCAAACATCAAAGCACATATAAATGTAGCTCTCATTATCATCGAAATCATTACAATAATTTACTATTCAATTAAATTTTTAGATGAATGCAATTCAAAAAATGAATGCTTTTTGCAAATAAATAAATATAGTCCACACAATTTTTTTTTCTTTTACTTTCCTTACAAAAAAGATAGGAAATCATACTTACAGAAGATACAGGAAGACATAAACAGTCAGTCACCTACAAGAGAGATATTTAAATATGAGATTCTATTATGTGACACTTGACAATAGAAAATTTCAATGGGGCTTAAAAATGTTGATCTATTCACTTACATTGGCATTACAATTGCATGTTGCAGCAGCATCTTTCTAAATTGGTAAACATATACACAGACCAAGAAAAAAAAAAGTCATGTTGAATTCAGTCTTAATAAATTTCAAATTATTCACCATGAAAAACACCAGCCCTCCTGAACATACCTCCAAAATTTTAATGAGATCCTGTGTAATCAAAGTTAGTTCTGGACTTGAGCAATCGTTCCCATTTGGATTTGAACTTCTTTGTAAACTCATTTGATTCTGGACTTGAGCAGGGTTTCCACTCACTGACAAAAGCAAGATGGAAAAGAAAAGCCCCTGGAAGAACATCTTTTCTTCAATGTGTAACTGAGTCTGCAGACTCTCCTTTTAAATTGTGTCTTCTATAAATTGCCTTTCAATCATGGAAAACCCCTGACATCAAATTGATACCACTTTTTCTATGTAAGCTTAGACCACCATTTTAAAGAAAAAAATCCAATTGAGTCACTTAACAAAGTATAATTGATTTTGTGCCAGGAAATTTCAATCCTCAGAAAAGATCATTTGAAAAGGTTAAGTTATAAGATTGCATTAAGAAAAGTTTAAGATTTTATCCTCTAACTTTTTTTCATGATAGGATTCTAATTGTGAGAATGCTGGTGTTTTCCATTAAAAGTTATATGGGTTTTTTTTTTTTTACATTATTTTTCATTATACTGAGAATATTACTCAGTCATAGGTTCTTATAATGAGATCTTTTTTTTTTTTTTTTTGGTTGTAGACAGGGATGGGTGTGTTGGGGAGAGGATGAGTGAGATCATAGGGTAACTTCCTTTCTTGCAATTTATTTTAAAAATTACTGTTGGAGTCAGCACATTTCATTCATAAATCTCAAAAGTAATTTTTATTACTGGACCACATTTTACTCCTGTCCAAAATGCTTCATACCCCCTTGCAAATGACCTTATCCTAAGCAAAACTGCAGAACAACTTTGAAAGGGTATTAAATCTAAATTTCATCATCAGGTTACTTAGTATTGATGTACTTACTATAACTTTAAACAACATTAAATACATTTCAAGATCAAATCCAATGATTGACTTAGGAGGGAAATAGGTAAGACTGATGAAATAAGGGCTCTATGTCTTCTGATCTTTATGGAGGATGTGCACCTGGCCTGGGGAAATTCCTAAAAATGATCCTCACCCTCCTATCTGATTCCCATGGGAAACTGCCATTTCCCAATTGATCTGGGAATCACTTTGGTCTGGGACTATCACTACCCTTTATTGATTTGAAAATTAGCCCCTAATTGCTCCCTAGCTCCAAACCATAAAAGGTTAATAAAAAACAAGATTCTGTATCCGGACGTTTGCTAATTCCTATAGGAAATGATCCACTGAGAGGCTTCTTAGTGTAAATAAACCCATCTTTGCCAAAAACCTACCTTTGTTAATTCCCGATCAGGAAGCAGTCCACGGAGGGAAATTGTTTCTTAGTAAAAATAAACCCATTTTTTGGCCCAAAACCTCACTTGCAGATTGGGACTGCTAATTCTTTCACAAAAAACCTGTGACACATACCTGGGGACCCCATCTCTGTTTAGGGTATCTCTTACTCCTCACCATTTCTCATCCTTCAACAGGACCCCATCCTTTTTGTTTTTAATTGTTTTAAATGACTTTATACAATTCAATAATTTAATAATTCTGTCATTTGCCTACTTCTGTACATATTAGATTATGTCTATAGAGTAAAAGCAAGCTCTCAGAGAACAAGATTACCTGCTTTGGTATTTTTGCCATTCTTTATTTTCCTAGCCTTAGTTAGGAAATGATGCCTAGTATGCAATTAATTATTGATTAATTAATTTATTTACTATATATTGTATTTTTTCAGTTGAAAGAATATGTCTAATATACTTCCTCCTCTTCCTTCAACCCCACTTTTAACACTTATTAAATCTCTTCTTCCCAGTGTTTCAATAATATAATAATCAGTCAGTTAATAAATAAAAATGTATTAAGAACTTAATATGTGCCAGATACTGCACTAAATGCTGGGGATCCAAATAAAGATGAAAGCCGGCTCCTGCTTACAAGGAGCTGAACATCTTTGTGCAATAAGAAATTAATATAAATTTTAAAGATTATAATTAAATTCAATTTAGCATGTATTACTTGTCTTTCATATATAACAAATTGTATTAGATATCAAGGGATGGAAATATGAAGAAGAAATAATAACAAGCACAAATAAATACCCAGACAGTGTATATCAGCTGTGTGCAGACCTCTTGTGAAAGATCATAGATGTCCCTTGGACATTTCAAGTCTATTTTCTTTAATTCTATGCAATGGAACATCCTGTAACTTTTGTTCCACATTTAAGAGTAAGGAAATTCCTTTCTAGTCTTCACTCTCAAGACATCAATAATAATCATGGATTATGCAAATCATTCCTCTAGAAGCTTCAGTTAGTGAAATTGAGAGTCAGGGAAGGAGGAGGAGGAGGAGGAGAAGGAGGAAGTGGAAGAAGAGGAGGAAGAGGAGAAAGGGGAGGAGGAGGAATGCATAACCAATTAGCAACTTTTTGCCCTACATTACTACCCATAAAAAAATCCACTGTTGCCTACAGTTGTGTGATAACATATTATGGATGTTCCTGAATGACCATCTAAGAAATATAAAATAGGCAGAAAGTGAAGATTTTTGAGTAAAGGAGTGTTATGACCAACTATATTATTATAAACCATCATTCTTGCATAGATATATGTTATAGATTGGAGGAAGGAAAGAAAAGAGGCAAGAAAGTTTGTTTGTTATAATAGTAAGGTATAACATATGCTCTACCAGATGGTGACTATGGCAATAAAGAGGAAAAAGATGAGAAAAATATCATTGCTCCTTATTTTCTAAGCTTCGGCCTGAAATTACACCTATCATTTGCCTTTTCCACTGTTATGTACGTATTGCTGCATGGCATTGAAGAAAGTAATATAATTGCTAACTGGATTTTTTACAAATTTATATTCTTTATCCTGGATATCCTATATGTATTTCAAACTCCACATATTCAAAAAAGAATTCATTATCTTTCCTCCCCATATTCTTTCCTCTTCTAGACTTCCCTATCATTGGTGAAGAGTACCTACCACTTTTCTACTAGTCACCCAAGTCTTGGTAAGACTTTTTTTTTTTTTTTTTTTTTTTTACTGAGGCAATTGGGGTTTAAGTGATTTGCCCAGGACCACTCAGCTAGGAAGTGTTACGCGTCTGAGATCAAATTTGAACTCAGGTCCTCTTCAGGGTTGGTGCTCTATCCACTGCCCTGGTAAGACTTTCAACTTCCCTGTTCTCATAGTTCTATGTATTCAATTTGTTGTCAAATCTTGTCATTTCTAGCCCTCTTGTACTATTATCATGATAATAAATCTCTCATCACCTCATGCCTAGACTTTTGCAATTGCCTACTTATTGGTCTCTCTGCTTCTCCCCATTCCAATCCATTTTTCATATTTCTGCTAAGTTAATTTTTTATAAAGTATAGGTCTTAACCATCTCATACACACATACACACACATATATATACATACTGAATTAACTCCAGTGGCACTCTACCACCTAAATTTAGAATCAAATATAAAATTCTCCAGTTAGCATTTAAAGGTCTTTGCAATACAGCCCACTGATAGGATTACAAAGTTCTTCCGTTTGAATGTACACTAGCCTTTAAACATTCACAATCATTTTCACATGAATGAGACAGGAGAGGGGAACTTTAATGGGCATATATGAGACATATTTTTTTTAATGTTATTAAATGTGAATTAAAATAAGTTGAGAACTTAAGACATATATAGTATACTTAGAGGTGTTTTTGAGTAACTTAAGAAACTTCTATGGAGATTCAGCTTCATAATTTTACAGTGATTTCTGAAGATCTAAGTTTTCAGGATTCACTGACAAAATTCTTGGCACTGTCAAATGGATCAGTATCAGAAATGTATATGGCTTATTCATTGTTTTACACAATATTAAGATAAGATAACTCTACCCATTAAAGCCTTTCCATTTGACTTGCATCTGAATATTCTTCCCCTCTTGAAAAGAGAAAATGTCTTGCTTTTTTTTTCTATTTGAATCCTCAGTACTTAGCGCAGTGTTTCCCCCATAATAATACTCATTCTATTCTTTCCAACTTACTCATTAAATAACTGATACAGAAACTCAATATGACAACTTTGCTAAATTGAGAATATGATCATCTATATCATGTATAAATTTAAAAAATATAAATATATAAAATCTGAATTACAGACCATTATGAAAACAAATTATTTTTTAAAATTTTTTCATCTTCATTGTGGACAAGAAAAATATGAATAATAATACCATTTCTCAATGAAATTAGGAATTACAAAGGAGATATGAAAGAACAAATTGGTCTCTCCTTACCCACCAGTTATTAGAACTCTTTTGCTCTCCAATTACTTTGTATTATATTATATCTCAGTTTTATACATGTTATATACACCAAAGAAAAATGCAAGTTTTCTGAAGGCATGTGTGTCACAGTTCCCTTTTGTTGTTCTGCCTCAGTTTCCCTAAATTGTCCTGCCTCGGATTTCCTGAATTGTTCTGCCTCAGTTCCTAATTGTTCTGCTCAATCCTGCAATACCACCCTTCTTCCTAATCATTATGATCCAGATAAGAAGAAAGACCTTCTATCTTAGACATCATGACCCTGGACCTTCCCTACTTATCAAAATGTCCTATGCCTCTCTCTACCCTGTCAGAACCATATAGATAGTCCGTTCCTTATCTCAGTGCTCTGACTCCATTCTTGCCTCAGTCTACCCCCTAGTAGTTGGAACCACATGCATATGTATGTCATTGAGAACTCACTTTGGCAGCTGGATTCTGGATTCTTGGAGACAATAGTCTCATTCAGCTCTGGGACCAAACCATGAATCCATTGGTCCCAGTAAATCTCTCCCTCCCAAATAAAATATTAAAAGCTCTCTAATCTCTATCTTGCCTCAGTTTCTCCAGCATTACAGGCAAGGCCTATTTTTCTGTCATTCATTAAATATTAATAAAGCACCTATTATGTACCAAGTATTATGCTAAACACTGAAAATATAAAAAATGTAAATCCTGTCCCAAAATACATTTGTATGAAACTTTTCCTCATTGAAGAGACAAAGTTTCTACCCTGGGTCAGGGCCAGGACAGAGATGTTAAAAATGGGAGATCTCCAGTTTTCTTCAAACACCTTTGAGATATCAAATATTTAGTTTCTTAAAGTACTTCTGGCTTCCAGCTTTTAATAGAGATTGTGGAGAAGGTCAACTCTATTTCAAGCCGGTGTAAAGAAAGAGCCTGAGAACATAAGAAAAGAGCTGACAATTGACATCATGTCCCTATTCTCAACTTGCTGTATATATATATATATATACATATACATATATATATATGTATATAAAGACATCAATTCTTAGTGTCTGATTTCTGATCTTGCCAGATGATCTTAGAGACTCTTCCTAAGACAATTCAAATGGAAGAAATTCAGTTTCCTGGTATGTCTCTAACATACAATTTAGCTTTCAGATGTAAAAAATGAGTTCAGTATAACTGCTCTGTATACAATGCCAGACCTAGTTCAGTATTTGGAAGGCTTTGAAAGAAAATGTGCGAAGGAAATGAGAAAGGATATATTGGGAGTTCTCCTTCCCTATATTTACTCTCATTGTCATACTGAAACAGCGATTAGAAATTAGCTTGAATCTGCACTCAAATTCCCTAATCTAATAATTAAACAATTATTAAACAAGCAGATGACATAATTTTAGCCCCTTTCTCTTAGGAAGACAGAGTGGTGCCTTCTTTCCCCTGTTCTGCTTCTCCTCCTGGCAGAAATAAAAGTCTCCTTTTGAGAAGAATGGGGGGGAGGGAGGGGGAGAGAGGATAAGGAACTGGAAGTGCTAATTCTGACTCTTTTTGAGGCACACAAAGACAGTCCCTTGCCACATGCAGGCTAAGAGTCCTTACTACACATGAGACTTGTCAATGAAAGGTAAAAAGACAGTCTCTATCCTCAAGGAGGTTACATTCTAAATGTGGAGAAAATATGCAAACTACTATGTACAAACAAGTTAACGGATACAGACAATTTAGCGAAAACTCACAGATGGAAGGTACTAGAATTCTGAAAGACTTCTTTTCAGAAAATGAGGTTTTACACTATACAACTTTCAGATTGGCTAAGATGACAGGAAAAAATAATGACAAATATTAGAAGAGATGTGGGAAAACTGGGACACTAATATATTGTTCTGGAACTGTGAATGGATCCAATCAATCTGGAGAGCAATTTGGAACTCTGCTCAAAAAGTTATCAAACTGTGCGTACCTTTTGATCCAGCAGAGTTTCTACTGGGCTTATACCCCAAAGAGACCTTAAGTGAGGGAAAGCGACCCACATGTCCAAAAATGTTTGTAGCATTCCTTTTTGTAGTGGAAAGAAATTGAAAACTGAGTGGATGCCCATCAATTGGAGGATGGCTGAATAAATATTGTATATTAATATTATGGAATATTATTGTTCTGTAAGAAATGACCAACAGGATGATTTCAGAACTGGAGAGAGTTACATGAACTGATGCTAAGTTAAATGAGCAGAACGAGATCATTATACATGGCAACAGCAATATTATACAATAATCAATTCTAATGGATGTGGCTCTTTTCAACAGTGAGATGATTCAAACCAGTTCCAATTGTTTAGTGATGACAAGAGCTATTTACATCCAGAGAAAGGACTGTGAGAACTGAGTATGGTTCACAGCATAGCATTTTCACTCTTTTTGTTATTGTTTGCTTGCATTTTATTTTGCTTCTCTTTCTCTCTCTCTCTCTCTCTTTTACTGGTTTGATTTGATTTTTCTTGTGCAGCACAATAATTATATAAATATGTATACATATATTGGATTTAGCGTATATTTCTACCATGTTTACCATATATAAAATATATGTTAAATCCAGAAAATTTAATTTTAAAAAATCCAGAAAACTGGAAAAGTAGATTATATTTTGTGAAGGGTTTCGAATGCCAAGCAGAATTTTGTATTTTTATCCTGGAGATAGTAAGGAGCTACTGGGAAGTTATTTGAGTAGGGAAGGGATGGGTGGGGTAGCATGGTCAGACTTAAGCTTTGGAAAGAACACTAACAGTATCTAGCACAGTACTTCATACATAATCAATACTCTAAAATATGTCTTTAATTGAATTTGTTGGAAACTGAAAGATGAGCTCTATTCAATGTAAATAGTAAATTATTGATATAATATTGTCCAACAAGAAAATAGAAAATTATTGAAGAAAAAGGATAAGAAAGGCTATTTAGCATGATCATCACTAGTAACCCATGTTTTGGTTGGTTCTCATTATTCTGTTCTGGGTTTTGACTTCTTTTTTTTTAAAAAAAAAACTGGACTTGTGGTTTCAGTGGTGTAGGGGATACTGTATCAATGCATATAAATATCTCATCTGAATTTTAAAATATTAGAGAATAGTCAGGAATACTGAGAGATTAAGTAACTTCATAGGTCACAGACTTGGAACTCAGGTCTTTCTAACTCAGCCCAATTCTCTAGACACCATGCTAGTTACTGAAAGTAAATAATTTTAAAACTAATATATTTGAAATTCTTCACTATCTTCCCCACCCATTGAGTTGTAGAAAACTAAGAATAGCAAGTTAAGCAAACATATAAAATGCAGATGCTTATCTAAACTGAGCCACAGAAACTTTTGAGGTTTAGCTTCTAGGATTCTATTTAAAAATGTAAATGTAAGTATGCAAAATAGTGTCTCCTGAAAAAATATACAAAGCTTCTAAATTACTCATTGGTTCTAAATACCAAAAGGATTTATGAGGTAACATCTTATCAAAGTCTAACCATCCAGGGGAAATTGACATCTAACATGATAACCAAGTCATTGGATGAGATGACACATTTTATAAACCATGTGTGACAAAAGACAATTCTGACCTATTTCTAAAGATAAAGAAACTTGACGGTTTTGTTTGAGTAATGAAAGTTATTTCCCTGAGAATAAAATAAAATAATTATTCTAAGAAGTCATAGAGTAAAAAGACCCAAAAGAATGTAAAGTTCCAAGTAAAACCCACTCTATCTTTTACATTCAATTTAAAATATCATATGAATAATCAGTAAATGAGTCCTTAAGTAAAAAAAAGAAAAAAAAGAAAAAAAACTCTATTGTTGCATCTTATATCAAGTAAGTCTTTCTAGAATAGTGTTTTCCAACAAGTCTGTAAGTACACAATAACCCCAGGATGGGTCTATGTATCTAAGTTAGGTTTTTCTCACATCTCAGGTCTAGTGTCTACTAACTCAAGATTTCAAAGTGTTGCTTCTGTCTATTTACTAAGTAATTCAGTGAAAGGCTTATTTTAGACCCAGGAAGTCTGCAGTTTCCACCTAGTGTATGATTTAGGTCTGCCAGGTCACCATCCTACAATTTAACAAAAATTTATTAAGCACATGATCAAGAGCTCTCTTTGTGTATATCTGTGTGTCTGTGTGTGTCTGTCCGTGTGTCTTATATGTGCTCACACATGCATACCTAGTGAAATCTATGGACTGCTTCTCAGAGTAATGCATTAAAAAATGCATGTGATTACAAAAGAAATCAATTATACTGAAATATATTTATCAAAAATTTTAAGAAAGTTCATGGAGGTGGGGGTGAGGGGCAGCTAGATGGTGCAGTGGATAGAGCACCAGTGCTGAAATCAGAAGGACCGGAGTTCATATCTGATCTCAGACACTTAACACTTCCTAGCTGTGTGACCCTGGGACCACTTACCCCCAATTGCCTCAGGAAAAAATAAAAAGTTCATAGGACCAAGATTAAAAACCTCTAATCTACATAGAGGGAGAGAGAAAGAGAAAGAGAGGAAGAGAGAGAGAGAGACAAAGAGACACAAATTAAGCACTTATCTTGTGCCAGTCACCATTCTAAATCCTAGGGACAAAGTATAGCAGCAAACAAGATAGTCCCTTTCTTCAATGAGTTTATATTCTGATGGGGGAACAAGGGATTGGTAATATTATGTCTCCATAATATGAAATAGTTGAAGTCAGTGGCCTAGAAGTGAGGTAGAGGGTTTAGGGGAAAATAAGATAAAAAGCTCACCCATCAGAATCCATGATGGTTCCATAACTTTTACTCAATGCAATTCAAGTGTCTATATGAGACATGTAAGGTATATTAAGCACTGGGGTTAATAGGACAGAATAAAAACCAATATACAATGTGCAAATTATTGTGTTGGTCATTGTTAGAGGAACAAAGATAAAGAAGTTTCAGACCCTGTCTTTTCCATTTATAATCAAGTAAGGGTTTGATTTATAAACTTATCAAAGTGGATATTTCCTTCCTCAGTTCAGATTACAAACAATTGATGCCTTCTCAAATTGTGTGATTCTTGTCCATATTATTCTTTGTGATGTGTTTAATGTAGTGGAAGTCTTCTTTTCTACTCCTAAAATAAATGTTATTGATTTTCTGCTCTTTATTTTTATCACCAAAATTTCTCTTAAGAATCATTCTCCCTCATACTCCAAGAAAGCTATTCCATATAACAAATATTATTTTTTAAAATAAGAAAGAAAAAGAAGAGGTGTAGCTAGATAGCTCAGGATAGAGAACTGGCCTAGAGTCAGGAGGACTTGAGTTCAAAATCGGCCTCAGACACTTAACACATTCTAGCTAGGTAACTCACTTATTCCCAATTGCCTCACAAAAAAAAAAAAAGAGGAATAAATCAGCAAAACTGATCTATACATCTCAAAAAAAAAAACTGAAAAAATGTTTCGTATATCACATACATGGCTCTGCATCTCTTCAGAAAGGATGGGATGTCTTCTTTAGAGGCATGGCTGTTCTTTATAATTTTGCAACATTTAGTTTTAATTGTTTTGTGATTGTTCTTTCTATTTATATTGTTGTAATTATTACATATATTGTTTTCTTGGTTCTACTCAATTAACTTTAGAGCAGTGTATGTAAATCTTTCCACATTTTTTGTATTCATATTTGTAATTTCTTGTAGCACAATAATATTCCATTGCATTCATAATGTACCACATTTTTATTAACTATTTCCCAATCAGTGGGCATCTACTTTGTTTTTAATTCTTTGCTTTGCAAAATATACATTCTGGTTCATTTGGAAACTTTTCTCATGAGTGGTAGAGGTCTTCTTTTATTTAGGTCTTTTTTTTTTGTCAGCATGAATGCCACTGGTAATCACTTTGTATATATATATATATTTAAAACTGTCTCACCCATTATATATCCTCTCAATTTTATACCATTACTTAAATCTACATTATCAGTAGGAAAATGTGCTAGACCACTTATGTCCATTGTGTGATCCTTAATTGTCCTTGGTTAGCCCCAAAGTCTTTGATTCTCTAGACGCTATAGCATCCAAGATTTGCCACTACAGAGCTTCACTGGGAGGACATTTATTTAAAGACATTTTTCCTTTTTGGTGACAGGGAGCAACTGAAAAGTACTTTGCAGTTTGTCAAATCTTGTCTAAATCATTCTCTCTTTATTCAACTCATCACCAGGTTGCTGTTCCTATCCCAGACATAGGTACAGATGAGTCTTGATAATAGGCAGCTAGGTGAAGCAGTAGATAGAGTGCTGATCCTAGAGTCAGGGACTCTTGCTTTAGACAGTTGTTTGTCTCTAGGCAAGTCACTTAACCCTGTTTGCTTCAGTTTCATCTGTAAAATGTTCTGGAGATGGATTGGAAAACCACTCCATCTTGCCAAGAAAATCCTAAACGGGGTCACAAAGAATTGAACACAACTGAAATACCTGAACAGTAACAATTTAACAGGCATTTTAAAAAAATCCATTTAGTTGTTCTTATATGGAGTGGTAGATTGAACATAGATCTTATTAAGGAGGGGCTGTAATATTTTTTCCAAATATATGTAAAGATAGTTTTCAATGTTAATTTTTCTAAGATTTTGTGTTCCAAATTTTTCTCCCTCCCTTCCTTACCTCCTCCTTCTTAAGATAGCAAGTAATCTGATATAGGTTAAGTCTGTACAATTCTTTTAAACATATTTCCATGTTTGTCATGTTGTGTAAGAAAAATCAGAGCAAAAGGGGAAAATGAGAAAGAAAAAAATTTAAAAAGGTGAAACATTATGCTTCAATTCACATTCAGTCTTCATAGTTCTCTCTCTGGATCCAGATGGAATTTTCTATCCCAAGTCTATTGGAATTGCTTTGAATCACCACATTGTAGAGAAGAGTTAAGTCCATCCCAGTTTATCATCATATAATCTTATTATTGTGTACAGTGTTCTCCTAATTCTTCTCACTTTACTCAGCATCAGTTCATGTAAATCTTTCCAGGCTTTTCAGAATACTTATATTCCATTACATTCATATATCATAACTTATTCAGCTATTCCCCAACTAATGGGCATCCACTCAATTTCCAGTTCCTTGCTAAAAAAAAAAAAAAAAAAAAAAAAAAAAAAAAAAAAGCTGCCTCAAACATTTTTACACATGTGCATCCTTTTCCTTCTTTTATTATCTCTTTGGGATACAGACCTAGTAGTGAAACTGCTGAATCAGAGGGTACGTACAATTTTAAAGTCATTTGAGCATAGTTACAAATTGCTCTCCAGAATTGTTGGATTATTTCACAACTCCACTAACAATACATTAATGTCCTGGCTCTCTTACATCCCTTCCAACATTTATCATTATCTTTTCCTGTCTTCTTAGCCAATCTGAGAGATGTGAAGTGGTACCGTAAAGTTAGTTTTGGAACTTGATTTTAAAAGTCATTACAATATCATTTGCTAATGTTTGCTGCTTGTCAATCATTAATTGAAGGAAATCATGACATCAAGGAAGTGAGGACATGACATGCAAGGGAATTAAATAGAAGTGAGGAAGGGCTGTGAAAGGTTACAAACTCACTTTTTCCTCTGGAGCCATCTGAATCTAATGGTGAGATAAATCAGGAAACTAAAGATCGCCCTGGAAGTAATGGGAGACGTTGACCTTTTAAAACTAAGGTCTTTATACAGGTCTCAGTTTGACTGAGGCAACTGCCCATCTAGTGATCAAAGTTAGATAAATAACAAATGAAGCAAAGAATGGTCTATTTTAAAAAGGGGGGGGGAGGGGATCTTCTAGTAGCACCATCTGGAGCACCTCAAAATACATGGAATCCCTCTTCTGTACAAATAGCATGCTCAAATATCCTCAAGAAAATGCATCTGACAAATATATATCACACTAATTTTTGTCCCTCTTGATGTTAATTAGAGGGTCCTTGAACTGAATTCAGAATTGTTACATTTATCAAGAAATCTTTTATGCTTGTAAAATATTCATGAGATGACTCTTTTGGAGGAGATTTTTTATTTTTTTCCTAAAAGTATTTTACTTTTACAATACATGTAAAGATAGTTTTCATCATACCTTTTGTTTAAAAACTTTGTGTTATAATTTTTTCCTCTTCCCTCCCTTATCTTCTCCCTCCCCAAGACAGCAAGCAATCTGATATAGGTTACACATATATAACACTTTAAACATGTTTCCATATTTGTCATTTTGTATAAGAAAAATCAGACTAAAAAGGGAGAAAACCCATGAGAAAGAAAACACAAAAAAAGGTAAAATTGTTATGCTTTGATCATATTCAATCTCCACAGTTCTTTCCCTGGATGAGGATGGCACTTTCCATCACAAGTCTATTCGAATTGCTTTGAATCACCACATTGTTGAAAAGAGTCAAGTCCATCACAGTTGATTATCACATAATCTTGTTATTGTGTACAGTGTTCTCCTAATTCTGTTTACTTCACTCAGCATCAGTTCAAGAGAATCTTTCCAGGCTTTTCTGAAATTAGCCTACTCATAATTTCTTATAGAATAAAAATCTTCCATTTCCTTCATATACCATGACTAATTCAGCCATTCCCCAGCTGATGGACATCCACCCAATTTCCACATCTTTTCCACTACAAAAAGATCTAGTACAAATATTTTTGCACATATGGGTCTTTGCTCCTTTTTACTATTTCTTTGGGATAGAGATCCTGCAGTGGATCAAAGGGTATGCACACAGTTTTATAGCCTTTTGGGCATAGTCCCAAATTGCTTAAAGGAGAATTTTTAAAGCTATATTTTGTTCTACTAAGTCAAATGTTATTTTGTTTTGTTTTTGTTTTTAAATAATCAACAAACAATGAACAAAGTACACCCTGTACTTTCAATCAAGGGACAAAGGGCACGGAAAAATTTGAATTCTTAAATACTTGTGTCTATTATTGAAGTAGTATGAGTATTTTGTTAGCTAGGAGTGCTTGAAATCCCTTTATGCTTGATCATCTTGTGAAATCCTTACCCATGTCTTTTTAAAAGTCTCATGAAATTCATTGAAAGTTGTTTATAAAGAAAATGATAGGACCTAGGATTATATTAGCACATCAAGCTCTCAGATGATTATATTCTCTTTATCAATACAAGTCAGCATGTTTTATGCAATTTATACTCTAAAGAAGTTTTCTGGGGCACTGAGATGTTAAGTGACTTGCTCAGTGTCACATAACCTACAATATGTATCATGGGTGATGTTTGAAACTAGGTCTTCATGGTGCCAAGACCAATTCTCTAACCATAACAATTTGAAATACAAATAAATACAAAATACTTGAATAGAGGAAAGTTGAGGGTGGAGATCACAAGCATTTGAAGATATTCAGAAAGGGTATGAGCATTTGGAAGTTTGAAAGGCTTCATGTAGAATAAGATGTTTGAGTTGTACCTATGAAATTAGAGAGGGCTCAACCCTGAAGACAGGAGATCCTGAGTTCAAATCTGGTCTCAGACACTTAACACTTCCTAGCTGTGTGACCTTGGGCAAGTCACATAACTGCAGTTGCCTCAGTTTAAAAAAAAAGAAAGAAAGAAAAAAGAATGTATGTGAGTATGTATGCCTTTGTAGAGATAATAATTCAATTTACAGGAACTGATGAGATTACTTAGGAGAAGAGTGTAAAAATTGAAGAGAATAAGGCCCAAGACAGAACCTTAGGGAATGCTCATCCTTAGGAAATATAATATAGATGATAAAGCAGCTGAAAAGATTGAGTAGTTGAGTAGTTGGAGGAAGAAAATAGAAAGTTGTGTCACAAAAACAGTAGTAGTAAAAAATAGTAAAGAATATCAAAGGCATTAAATAAGGAAAGAAAAAAAAAATCTCTCTTTTTGTTTTTGTACATCTCTTTTGCTTCTTATCCTACTTCTCTGACCATTCCTTCTCTTTCCTTCTTTAGTGAATTCTCTCCTAGATCATGTCTTTTAACAATAGATGCCCTTCAAGATTTTGTCGTGGGTACTGTTTTATATTCCCTCATAGGGGATTCACTTTAGGATCTGGTGGGCATAGTTATGTAGCTTGGCATAATTGTGCTATTTTTTTCCAATGGGATTCAGAAGTATGACTGCAGAAAGTGGGTGATGGTGGAAGGAGAGAAGATATTTTAAAAAATGAAGGACTGGCATGATGTCAGAAGTTATGAGTCATGGGTACTGTGTGTATTTTAGATTGGATATCCCAGAGACATCTCAAACCCAATGTTGAAAACAGAACATGTATTTCTCCACTCGTCTCTTCCAAGCCATTTTCTTTCTGTTGAGGGTACTGCCATCCTTCTGGTTACTACATGCCTTCATATTATTTGAAAGGTGTGCTGAACTGTGGGGTGAAAGAGTAGGTCATGGAAAGTAAGTCAATTGAGGGATTAGGAAATTAAGATATGATGAAATATCAATATGTATATTGGAGCTCCCTAATATGGGGAGTAGGAAATGGGGAGAAGAGAGAACTTATGAGGCTGGTGTTAAGCTCATTGAAAAGAAAGAGTATCTAGAGGAAAATATAATCTCTGTTTGCAGAAAATGAGATTGTCTTTTATTAGACTTTCTCTGCTATAGCCAGTCCCCCCAACCCCATTCTTTCCTGTTACCCTTCCTTTTCTTTTAAAAAAATTTTTTAATTTTATTTTATGGAATAAAATAAGCATTCTCATAACTTAGTGTTTAAAAAGATGATTGCATATGAAACTATAAAACTATTATGTATAATTTGCTATTCCCTTTAAATTTATATTATAAAGTTATCATATAAATTTCTTTTTTCCCTTTTTTCCTTCCCTTCTTCTCCCCTCCCCCCTACCTTAGAGATGGCTATCATTAGACACAAATATACATCACATACTACACATGTATAATTATTCTATAGATAATTCTATTTATCAGTTCTTTCTCTGGATGCAGATATTATCTACCTTAATATGTCCTTTGTCATTGGTTTACTTATAATAGTAAGCAATGACTTAATTTATCAAAACTATTCTTAAAAAAATATATTGCTGTTACTATATACAACATTTTCTTGGTTTTGCTCATTTTACTTTTCATTATTTCATGCAAGTCTATTGATGTTTTTCTAAGACCATGAAGCTCATCATTTCTTATATCAAAATAGTAGTCCTTCATAATTTGTACTACCATTTGTTCACCCATTCTCCAATTGACAAGCATTTCCACAATTTCTACTTTGTTACCACAACAAAGAAAACTGTTAAAAAATATTTTAGAACATATTGGTTGTTTTCCTCTCCTCCTAATCATCTTTGGAAATAAACCTAGTAATGGTATTTTTAGGTCAAAGAGTATACACAATTTTATAAGCTTATGTTCTATTGAGAAGAATGACTTATGCACTGATTAAAGTACCATCATAACTTATGCCTCAGCTTTGTCTTCCCTTTAGAACTGCATGAACTCAGTATGATTGGGGGAGGAGGGCTCTAGTTCTAAAAGAACTAGTTCTCTTTAATTTATTGTGCTCCTACCTGAGAATTTTGTTCTGGGAAAGTCTCCCCCAAAATAAAGCTTAAGTATAACTCATGTTTGTGCTTGACCACATGTGGGTAAGTGGGTCCCCAATTCCTACAGAGGCATTTGATTTATAATATATGAGTATCAGATATATAGAACAGTTTTTATTTCATCCCTATAGAAAGTAGATAAAATATAAAGAACTCCTGGGAGCCTACAAAGACACATGATAGTCCAATAGATTATTTTCATACTATCCTACTCCCAAAGCTAATTTTGTCGTCTCAATGGGTTTTCCTGCCTCAACTTTCTCCCTAGTCCAATCCATTCTCCATACAGCTATCAAAATGGTTTTCTATTCATATCATTTTCTGACTCGGTGAATACTAACTTCTTATTACCTCTAATATAAAATAAAATAAACAAATAAACAAACCCTCTTCTATATGGCATTTAAAGCTCTGTATATTCTTGGCCAAACATACTAGTTAGGTGGTCTAGTAGAGAGAGCATTAAACTTGTAGTTTAAAAGACTTGAAGTTCAAATTTAGCCTGAGACACTTGTTGCAACAGTATATAAATGTTAACTATTATTATTACCTTCACAATATTGATACATTATATCCCTTTCTATACCACCAAGCTCTTCTTACTCTTCTTCATTCATAATACTCCACTTCCCATCATTATGCCTAGTCATTGGTTGTCTGCCATGCATGTAATAACATTATGACTTTTACCTTTAAGAATCCCTTATTTCTGGCAAGACTCAGCTTAAGCATCACAATCTCCATGAAGCCATTCCTGATAATACCTGGCAGTTAATTTTTATGATCTCTGTCTCCCTCTCTCTCCTGTCTCTGTCTCTGTCTTTCTGTCTCTATTTATTTATTTATATATCTAATGTCTTCTCTGTTAGTTCCTTGGGGGGCAAGGAATGTTAGATTTCTGTCTATATACTATTTCCATTTAGCATAGTGCCTGGAATATTATTAATAAATGTTTGTTGATAGATGGATCAACTGAGATCAGAGAAATGGATGTTCCCTTTAATGATGAAAATTGCAACTTATCTATGCCAGTCCATTCTGTGAGACTCTTGTCCATGTTTCCTCACAATTAGTCACAGAGGTTCACTGAATATGCTCTAAAGACTTTGTTATTTTCTCTAGGCACCAAGAGACCATCAATGGACTATATAAGCCATCTACTGTATAGCCTTCTCTATTATGAAGCAATCAGCTTATTTACTTTTTTTTCTAGCCGATATTTCTTTGAAAACATATTTTGTACTACCACTTTGTAATTATTGATTTGTATGATAGATTAGAAATCTAGCCTGGAAATGAATCATGTGAAATCATCTACTTGATCATTTTTCAGATTTTGACATTTTAGTTTAGAGAGATGAAGAGTTTTGTCCAAGATCACACAGGAAGTAACTGTCAAAGCTACAGTTTTAACTTGGATCCTATGGCTTAATGTTCAGTATTCTTTCCACTGTACCACAATACCTCTTCATTATTTGTTACTTTTTTCAACCTACCCATACTAATCAGGTATCTCTCCATTGAAAGACATCCCAACAATTGTATTCTATTCTTAAGATTCCCATGGTTCATAACCATATATTAACATAAGAAGAATATCATGTGTACATATTTTTTTAAAAATATATTTATTGTTGGTGGAACTGTGAATACATCCAACCATTCTGGAGAGCAATTTGGAACTATGCTCAAAAAGTTATCAAACTGTGCATACCCTTTGATCCAGCAGTGTTACTACTGGGCTTATATCCCAAAGAGATCTTAAAGAAGGGAAAGAGACCTGTATGTGCATGAATGTTTGTGGCAGCCCTCTTTGTAGTGGCCAGAAACTGGAAACTGAGTGGATGCCCATCAATTGGAGAATGGCTGAATAAATTGTGGTATATGAATATTATGGAATATTATTGTTCAGCAAGAAATGACCAACAGGAAGATTTCAGAAAGGCCTGGAGAGACTTACGTGAACTGATGCTGAGTGAAACGAGTAGGGCCAAGGGATCATTATATACTTCAACAAAAATACTATATGATGACCAATTCTGATGGACTTGGCCATCCTCAGCAATGAGATCAACCAAATCATTTCCAATGGAGCAGTAATGAACTGAACCAGCTACGCCCAGCGAAAGAACTCTGGGAGATGACTAAGAAACATTACATTGAATTCCCAATCCCCATATTTTTGCCCACCTACATTTTTTATTTCCTTCACAGGCTAATTGTACAATATTTCAGAGTCTGATTCTTTTTGTACAGCAAAATAACGGTTTGGTCATGCATACTTATTATGTATCTAATTTATATTTTAATATATTTAACATCTACTGGTCATCCTGCCATCTGGGGGTGGAAAGAGGGGAAAAATTGGAACAAGAGGTTTGGCAATTGTCAATGCTGTAAAGTTACCCATACATATAACCTGTAAATAAGAGGCTATTAAATTAAAAAAAAAAAAAAAAATATATATATATATATATATATATATATATATGTGTGTGTGTGTGTGTGTGTGTGTGTGTGTGTATGTGTGTATATATATATATATATATATATATATATATTAGTCTTTAACATTTACTGTTATAATTTTTTTGATTTCCATTTTTTCTCCCTTCCCTCCTCCCTCCCCAGGATGTCAAGCAGTCTAATGTAGGTTATGCATGTGCAATCATATATGTACAACATATGTACAATCATATTAAACACATTTCCATATTAATCATGATATGAAAGAAGAATCAGAACAAAAGGGAAAAAAAGAAAAATAACAAAAAAGTGATAATAGTATGCTTTGATCTGCATTCAGACTCCACAGTTCTCTGAATGTGGATAGCATTTTCCATGCTGAGTTTTTTGCACTTGTCTTAGATCATTGTATTGCCAAGAAGAACAGTTTATCAAAATTGATCACCTGCACAAAGTTGCTGTTTTCTGTATACAATGTTCTCATTCACTGTTAGTTTATTCAGCATCATTTCATATAAATCTTGAGATTTTTCTGAAATCCATTGCCTCATAAAACATTCCTTATAAAACAATAGTATTCCATTATGTGTTATGCCACAGTTTCCTTGAATTGTCCTACCTCAGTTATTCTGTCCCAATCCTCTTAATCATCAGGATGTTTGATAAGAAGAAAGATCTTCTGTCTTAGACATCATGACCTCAGACCCTCCCTACTTATGAAAATGTCCGGTGCCTCCTACCATTCTGTCATTGTTCTTCTTGATCCCAAGTTATCAAAATATCCAGTGCCTCCCCCCACTCTGTGAGAACTGTATTAATAGTCCGTTCCTTCTCTCAGTGTTCTGACTCTGCCCCTGCCTCAGTCTACCCCCTGTGCATATATATTTCATAGGAAGCACATTTTAGTGGCTGGATGCTTTGGACATCAGCCCTGGGGGCAGCATGCCCCCAGCACAAGCTGTCCCTTTCAAATAAAATATTAAAAACTCTCTAATCCCTATCTTGCCTCAGTTTCTCTGGCATTACATTTTTTGAGGTCCCACTGAGATATTAGAAAATGAGAACAGGATTAGAGATTAGAGACCTTTGGGTCTCTGCTTTGGGCCTTGGGGTGGTTGAGGATCTGGGTTCTTGGCCTGGAGAGGCTGGCCCTCTGGATTTTTTCCAGAGTCACTGGGAAAGAGCAGTTTTCAGCCGTAGCCAAGGCCAAAGGTGGACACCTTTATTTTGGCCAGAGGAGAGTAAGTTTGGATGTCTTAGGACAAATCTGATCTGTTAACCTATTCTATCTGTCTGGGGTAGCATCTGGATTCTCAGAATAATTGACTGCCTATGGGCATTAAATTTCGAGAATGGTATCATTCCAGGACACTGAATGATTCCCCTCTGTTTTGGGTGTCTTCTAAGGCACATCTGGTCTGATCTGATTCTGAGAGCCTTTTTGGGTGCTATCTGGTTATATGTGTTAAATGTTTTGTTTAATGTTGTAATTGTGCACTCTATGTCTGTGTGATTTGTGTTCTGTGTTCTGTATTGTGAAGATCGCGTATTTTAAAATCAGCAGGAGTCAGGAATTCAGGTTAGGGGAAAATTGTCAGTCTTTATTCTCAGTAAAGAAGGATCGGAGGTGGAAGAGAATTGGCGATAGCAATGTGTGCAGCTGAGTCAAGAAGCTAGCTGGATCAGCAGCCACACGACCAGCAGCTAGGATAAAGGAACCCAGGCCCAATCTCTCCCAGCTTCTCTTCCTGTTCCTCTCTCTGCCTCCACCCACCAAAATCGTCATTTCCTCTACAACGCATCAGGACTTGCACAGAGAGTGGGCAGGGACCATTCTTTATCCAATCATGTATATTAATAGAGTATAGCCCAATTACTACTTAGCCTCACGTACTTGAGACCTCAGTGCATCAACTCAAACTTCAGCCCATTACACTGTATGACTTGTCTGTCCATTTTATTAATTTAAGAGTTCTGTTAAGTTTTAAAAACAATGATTAAGAAATTTGGCAATTGGTTATTTCAGTTGTTGCAACTATGCTTAGTATAAAATTTGCTTGTGATTTTAAACTTTTTAACCTGTTGCACTGATCTGTAAGTAAAAGGAACAGAAAAAATGGCTATTTTAAGAAAGGCAGAAAAGTTTTTCCCTTAAAAAAAAAAAGCAATCTGCTCTAGTTAAGAGAGGAGGGAAAAAACAATAAAACTCAATCCTGGCCTAGGCTGGGCTGGGCAGCTAAGGCCTCTGGAGGACAAAGGAGTTTATGCTAATTGCTTTAAAACTTGGGGGAAAGGTTTTGGAGAACTAGTTTAAACCTAAGTGAAAAAAACAAAACAAAACAAAACAAAACAAAAACATATCCTTTTGGGCAGCTTTAAAATGGTTTTTACTATTGTATTCTTTTGGGCAGCTTTAAAATGGTTTTACTATTGCCTGTCCATGCTAGATGTGGTTAGCTTGATTATAAGATCTTAGAATTTGTTTAAATATTGAAACATTTGATACTGAAGAGAAAACTTTTAAAAAAACTGTATTTGATTTATTTTATGGAGTCATTTAGCTATTCACTGTATTGTGAATCTTAAAAGTTTAGAAGGGGAGAGATAAGAAGGAAAATTTGCATATGGAAAAGAAATTGGGTGGGGTAGGGAGAAACAGGATCTTTTGTCTTCAAAGGTGAAGTCTAAACTCACCCTACCCTCCACCACCACCACCCCCCACTGCTTTCTGCTAGTTTAGTGATGGAGCATCTAGTTTGAAAAGTTATTAGAATTTGTTTAAAGTGTGTAGCAAGAGGGAAAGGAAAGTTGAGTAGAGGGACAGGAAGCATGGTGGAGTTAGGAGAAATGCCATATGGAATAGGGGAAGGGTGGAAGGGAGGCTATGTGAAATTCCTTTTCTCCAATTAAGCCTGACATAGAAGGGTGGCCACTTGTAATCCAATCTTCCCCCTGCCCCCTCCCATTAAGTGTGTTCCAGCCACTTTCTGCAGAGGTTTGGCTCTGGCAAATGCTTTTAAGAGATAGGTCTACTTTTAAGTTAATTGATTGAATATTTGTTTCTTTTGTTACATAATGGTTTCCTTGATTAAGGAATATGGCCATAAATGTGATCTATAATTTGGTAGAGTTATTTTTAAAAGCTTAATTGATATTTTTAAGAATCTCTCAGATTTTTTTATGTGGTATTTGGATATTCTGTATAAGTTTTAATTGATTGTATCGAGTCATCCTGAGGTTATTTAAAGGGCCTCTGAAAATAATAGTTTTTTTTCTTTGTCCTTTTGAAAATATTTCTGTTATGGACAATATGCAATTTGGGATATTTTCCTATGTATTGTATATTTTAAAAGCAAACTGTTTTGTATGTATAATGTTCAACTTATATATCTACTTGGGTATAAAAGATATGAACTTACTGGGACAAATTTCTTACTGTTATCAATATAAGGTCATGGTAAATACAGTCATGGTAAATACCTGTATGGGATTTATCTGAAACATTGGTTAATGGGATTTGTTATTGGAGGTAAAATTTCTTGGTTTTATAGTTAATGCTATTTAGGAGTTTTAAAGCTCCACTCTCTGACAGTTAGTGGGACAATTAATTGGAATAAAACTGGGTTAAAGCTATTTTATCCTGTATGTGCTGAAGGTTGAGTTTTAACTGCTTATGTTACGTTATAGTCATGGCCTTGCATTTTTTCCTCCTGTGACTGATCAGAAACAATAGTCAATAGAATTGTTAATGCAATTCAATTATGTCATACCTTGCTGTTTCTGATCTCTTTATATACAATCATTATATCCTAAATACTTATACAAATGAGTATTTAGCCTGGTCATCTATCTGTTGCTGGATATTGTGTCTATGAATATTCAAGTGTTTTTTAAAAGTTTCTAAATAATGAGAGGATGATTAGCACAGTGGTCTGTGAGACCTAATTGCTGGGTTTTTTTTGTTTGTTTTTTTTTTTTTAATTGGGGCTATAGCTGACAACCATTTACCTGTCCGGTGAGACAAGCATCTCTTCACATAGAAAGCTGCTGGTCAATCTATTTTGGCCTCCCCACATCTTGTAGCAATCCTTGTGGACTAGTCTTTCTATCTCAGACTGTTATAATCTTTATTTGTTATATTTGTGGGTTTTTGTTTTTTGGTTTTTGGTTTTTTTTGGGGTTTTTTTTGCTAAATTTTGGTCAAATTATAGATATAACTGGGACCTAGATCAGCTTTGATTGTCAGTATGCCACACCATGCCCATCCCCCTCCCTGGACTGAGAGTTACCTCCTGTCCTCAGCATGAGGCAATTTTTGAATGAGAGACCATCATCCCTGCTCCTAATGTACTTTGGACTGATATGGTGGAATTTGAGAATGGTTTATGAATGACTATTAAACCCTGACTGGGTCATCTATTACTGCGTGTTCGAGATTTGGGGTGGAAATTGTTAAACTTATGTAACTATTGCTGTTATGTTTGATACATTTTTAGGAAACCCTACTGTACTAGTCTGTTATATATAGGAATTTTGTTTCACACTTGGCATTTATATGTGGGATGGTTATTTGATAACTCCTTTCTGTAAGAAAAAAAAGGGAGGAAGAGATAGAGAATTGGGAAAACTGGTGGATTTTCTCAAAAATACCTGAAAAAATGGGAACTCCTAGTTTTCTGTTCACTTTGCTTTAGGCACTTCTGGCCCACCCCCTATCTCACTAGTCCAGATTGAATTGGAAGTCTTTTAAGCAGTTCTTTTCATTTTTTATTCCTTGCTTAAACTTACTGGGATGTGACTGCTGGTTATGCTTTAACTTGAAATCCCTTATACTGTTAGAACTGCCCTGGCAGACTCAGTTTTGGGGGGATTATTTTCTGATTGCCTGTTTTTAGAAATCTCCAAGATACAGGTACCTTGGGACTGGCAGTCTCTCTGATCTATTTCTCCAGTCATGTAACCCCATTAATTAGTATTTCAACATTCTCAAAGGATCTTGTAGTTTGATATCAGGCCTCTAAAAGTTTGGGGTTTACCTGCCTTGATGGTCTAACTGTGCATACTCTGATATCTTTGCTCAGAAATCTGGATTCTTCCTGTATCCTAGTAGCAGCCCTCTCTGTTTCTCTGGGCAGGGATAGGTGGAGCTACTACAAGCCTCACCCGTCTCCCCTGGAGTGGGTTGCCCCTCTGAATGAAGCCTTGAGCCCTTGAGTCCTGCTGCTCTATAAGCAGAGGCTGAGTTAAATGCACAAATGACTCCAGACCACCTAATTCACAGTAAACAGTCCATCCCAAACTGAATTCTCTCACTGAGATGTTCTGGAACTGCAGAGGACCTGACATGCTTGCAACAGGGAGCTTTTGTATTACTGATTAACTATGGGGTTATCAGGGAGAGACTTATCCTTGCTGTAAGTCCTTGCATTTTTCTAGTTTTATTTTGGTTTATTTGCTTCACATAGGGTTGGTCAAAATTATGGTGCTAAGACTTTCCGGGTATCAAGAGGAAGGTGATTCAATGATTTGAATATTCAAAAGAGAGAGTGTGGAATGTTATGCCACAGTCTCCTTGAATTGACCTACCTCAGTTATTCTGCCCCAATCCCCAGGTTGCAATATCACCCTTCCCTCTTGATCATCAGGATGTTTGATAAGAAGAAAGATCTTCTATCTTAGACATCATGACCCCAGGCCCTCCCTATTTATGAAAATGTCCGGTGCTTCCCCCCATTCTGTCACTGTTCTTCTTGATCCCAACTTATCAGAAGGTCCAGTGCCTCCCCTCACCCTGTCAGAACCATGTCAGTCCATTCCTGCTCTCTGTGCTCTGATTCCACCCCTGCCTCAGTCTACCCCCTGGTAGCCTGGAGCCACGTGCATATATACTTCATGGGAAGCACACATTAGCAGCTGGATGCTTTGGGCATCAGCCCTGGGGGCAGTATGCCCCCAGCACAATCTCTCCCTTTCAAATAAAATATTAAAAACTTTCTAATCTCTATCTTGCCTCAATTTCTCCAGCATTATATATGTTCATATATCACAATTTGTTCGGTATACCCCAATTTATGGGTACCTCTTCAATTTCCTGTTCTTTGCTACCACAAAGAGAACTGTTATAAACATTTTTGGTCATGTGGGTCCTTTTCCAATTTTTTATGATCTCTTTGTAATATAAACTAATTAGTAGTAGCTGGATTTTGAGGTGTGCACAGTTTTATAGCCCTTTGGGCATAGTTCCAAATTCTTCTCCAGAAGGATTGGATCAATTCACAATTCCAATAACAATTCATCAATGTTACAATTTTCCCATATCCTCTCCAACATTTACTATTTTCTTTTTCTGTCAGCTTAGCCTATCTGATAAACATGTTGTTTTAATTTGCATTTCTCTAATCAATAGTGACTAAGAGAATTTTTATGTGGCTTTTAGTTGGCTTTAATTTCATCTGAAAACATCCTGTTCATATTCTTTCATCATTTATCAATTGAGGAATGACATATTATTATAAATTTGACTCAATTTTCTCTTTGAGAAATGAAGCCTTTATCAGAAACTGTCTGCAAAAATTGTCTCCCACCTTTTTACTTCCTTTCCAATTTTGGTTGTATTGACTTTATTAGTGCAAAACCTTTTAATTTACTATAATCAAAATTATATATATTGCATTTTATAATGTTCTCTGTCTCCTGTTTGGTCATACATTCTTCTCCATAGATCTGAGAGGTAAACTATGCCTCACTCTCCTCATTTGCTTATGGTGATACTTTTATTTCTTTATTGCCTATTCTAATTCTTTCAATTTCTTTTTTTCTTCTCTTTCTTTTTCTCTTTCTTTCTCTCTTTTACTAAAACTAAGATGTCTAGTAGCACTGAATAACAGTTGTGATACTGGAGCATCCTTGCTTACCCCAATCTTATTAGGAAGCTTCTAGCTTATCTCTAATAATGTTTGTTGATAGTTTTATCATTTCAAGTAAAACTCCTTTCACTTCTATGCTCTCTAGTGTTTTTAATAGGAATGTATGCTATAGGATGACAGACTTTTTTATGTTGAATCAGCTCTGCTTTTTGGTATAAATCCATCTCGTGCATTTAATGAACTGCTCTTTCAGAAAGAAATTTGCTATTATTAAATATGTGCATACAATGTGAGGAAGTTGAATAGCTCAGCTAGATTGGTAGTCAGAAGACCAGAGTTAGTCTGACCTTTGACACTTATTAGATGTGTGATTCTGAGCAAGTCATTTAATCTCTATTTACTGTAATCCACTGTAATAGAAAATGACAAACCACTCCAGATTCCTTGCCAAGAAAATCCCATGGATGGAATTGGTGTGCCCTGGTCCACTGGGTCATATAGAATTGGACATGAGGACCAAGCATTTCAATCTTTTTATTTAAGGTTCTATTGCCTATTAAAATTCAATGGCTAGCCCAAAGCTTTCAATTGTTGTTAACTATTTATACTTTGATACATATGAACTTCAGGTCCTTCAAGAAGCTCAAGGGTACTCAGTGCTAGTGGATAGAAAAAGAGAATGTTTACCAATAGGAAAAAAAAAAGAGCCTATATTGGAACTCTAGGAACTAAAAAACAATTTTTATCAAATTCATAATTTTGATAAGGACTGGCCCTGCTACTGACCGTTGTATTTTGTATAGGAATCATTGAGAATACATTTGTCATGTAGATTTAAGTGGATTCAGTGGTTAATTTTAAATGTCCTGCTGAAACCTCATATAGACCAAGTGTTCAACCATGATACACCCTTTCTATGAAAAACATTTAACCAAGGATGTTATAAATGATCTGCCCTAGGCCATTGACTATGAATTAGAATAACCACATTGTGTTGACAGTCTGCAGGCTAGTATTCTGTTTGAGTGCTTTTTATTTTCTTTTTATGTTCTCAGGGAAGAAATGTTCATGAATAAAGAACATGACAATAGCCAATGATTGATCATTCTCTTCTCCCTTGATTCATTTGTTTTCTGTACACATGTGCCATATATTTTTCAGGAGGTAAGTATGGAAACAAACATTAAGGATTTTATGTTTACCTTTGACAGTAATTTTGATGAGGTCCTAGGTAAACTGAGGGAAGAAGGTGGTTGACAGAAAAAGCCTGAAGTAGTGATAAGATTACTCCCTGAAGAAGCAAGGAAAGACCCTGAAGACCCTTACAGTCCCACCCCTGTGGAGGTCTTGAGTAATCAATCCTGCCTTTACTGTAATCCAATCAGAAAGCCAGGTATAATGTCGAATCCCTGACACTAAATTTCCCCTACAAAACTGTCCATGACTTATACCTTCTTTGCTGAATCCCTTTTGGGTTAGCCTGCCACGGCATTCTCCCTCATGGTACCTTTCCTCTCACCCCCTGCCCCATGCCTCATGATATCTTCTAGGGTGCTAACTTCTCTATGGATTTAGCTCTGTAGTTATTGATATACTTCCATTTTATGACATTTTCCCTGTCTCCTCGTTAATTGGGAGTTACACTGGGGAACTTGTCTTTTCCATTTTTATTTGTTAAAAACCCCTTTCCTTATTAACTGTATACTCTCCTAAATCTATTTCATATTTACCATTCTTGCAGTCTATTTTATTTCTTTATTTTGTCCATAACATCTTCCCATAAACAAAAATCACTTTTGGCAATGAGAAAGTCATTGTGAATTATTCACATGTGAATTGCTACCGGATCCCATCATTTGGTGCCAATCTCATCATTTGGTGCCAGAACCCAACCCATGAGTTTCATAATCATTGTTATTATAACCCTCTTTTTGGTAGATCATTGAGAAAGACTCAAATGAGTGGCGTTAGGGCATATTTTACTTCACAGTTTTTTTTAAAGATATTTTTTAATATACTGTCCTTTGTATAAAAAAAAAAATGTACTCTTAGCAGGACATGTACATTTTGCATTGCTTTTCACTGAGTCATTCACAACTTGTCTTCAGAGTAATCCTTATGAGCAATGTGTATAAATGAGGAAGCTATATTTACAAGCACTTGATTTATTTCTGTGGCCAAGAAACAGGGCAAAGCCAAATAACTTAAAAAATAAAATAAAATATTTTCTATCATTGTTAACTATTTTGCAAAGCATGAGAGTGATTTAGGGTGGTCATCAGACAACTGACGCTGAAACAAATGGACCAAAGTGTGCTAGATCTGATACTTTTGTTTGGCTAAGTTTTAGCTCACTTAATCCATTTTTTGTTATTCAGATTTAGCCTGGGATCCCCTGAATGTGTCCCATAAAATGCCCCCATGTTTATGTTTATATCTCCTATCTATTCCATTGTAAATCTCTGAACACTCTCCTCTCCCTTGGTGTATTTCTGTACAAGATCAAGCAAGATAATATTTAAGCAATGACAAACAATGACATCTAATTAAAACAGACTGGCAAGATAATAACAAGAAATTGATTCAAATATTAAATACTATCAGCAACAAATCACAAATGGTTGCTATGGTAAAAATCAATTGGCTGTACTAGTTGGTTCTTAATGAGCCTATCTCCCTGAGAGTGGCATATCAGTTTATTGAGAACAGAGTAATCTATCTGTACCCATAGCTGTCTATGCTTAGTTACTTTCCTTGTCAATCAGCATTTAATGAGCCCTATTTCTTTTTTTTCTTTTTAAAAAATTGAGTATTTTATTTTTCCCAATTACATATAAATATTTTTGACATTTATTTTTAAAACTTTGACTTTCTAATTCTCTCCCTTTTCCCCTCCCCACCATGCTCATTAAGAAGGCAAGCGATTTGATATAGGTTATGTGTGGAGCAGTCTGTTTCAAAATAATGTAGCCAGGTAAATGTCAGAATTCTCTTCAAATGATTGTTCGTGAAAGTAGTATTATATCAGTGCCAAACCTCTTTTTCAAATTCATGTTACTTCTCTGGCATAATCCCTATATCTAGATAAGAGCAATGTTTTATTTAAGGTAGTCTCATATCCTGGAGTGCTTTTTAATAAGCAGCAAATAATTCTGCCTATAGACAAACCAAAGCTGTGTTGGAAAATGGCCAAAAAGGCCAAAAGCATAAGTTTTAAAAGATAAAGAAAAAATCCTGAACATTTTTTTTAACTTTTAAAATGGCAATCAATATTTTTAGGAATAGAGACATATCTCAACAAGTTCCTATGAAAGAATAGAAAAAAAATTGACTTTCCATCTAGCTAAACAGGCTTGAAATTAATTTTCATACAATTCTAGAATTTCCAGTTTGGCTCAGCTAAGAAAGGAAGTTGATTTCCATTTTGAGAAAACTTGACTGCTCAATTTCTTGGATTTCACATCTTAGAATAATTAGGAAAACTGTTGCTGCTATTATTTCATAAACAGCAATTAATGAAACAAGTTCTTTTTCAGGAAATGAAGGTATGTAACAAAATTATCTAGAAAGGACATGTAAAAGAAATGCAATCAAGTTATCACATAAAAGGAGTCCTTACATACTGATATTAGCAAACAAAACAAAACAAAACAAAACAAAACCAAAACAAACAAACAAAAAAAACCTACAAACCTCATTTCACAAAGCTAATATTAAAATTAGTTGCACTGAAAATTAAGGCACTGTTCCAAAGTAAAGCTGTAGCTTGTAATATCAATTGGATTCTTCCAGAAAGCAACTGTTGTATAATTGCATTGCTAAAAGTAAAAACACATTCTTAGGATATGAGTCATTAGCAATTTGCTTTTAATGAAAAACACTTGAAAAAACAATGCGTTTGCTTTTCAAAAAAAATTGAAAGCTCTCCAAAAATAGAGCAGGGTTGTTATCAGTTTTAATGAAGGAAGATAGATATTCAATTGATTCATGAAGAAAGAGCCTTCTTTTCAAGTTTTTTTTTTTTTTTTTTTTTTTTTTTTTTTTTTTTTTTGAGGAGTGTGGGAAATATTTAACAAAGATTTTGGGTTTTTAAATGGGTTTTTATCACTAATATTTATTCTGTAGATCAAAATAAGCACATGCACTTAAATTTTCACCATCAATGGAGGAAAAGCCTTTTATGCACAGTTATATTCCCTTTTTTTATTGTTTTTTTTTTTAGTTACATTGTTCCCTTTCCTATGAGCTATGGGTATTAGAATCAATTTTCTATCCCGTAGAAAAAAATATTGACATGGACCGGACATGCATATGCATGGAAAATCATGCTAGTTTCTACTCTAGAACCACTCAAGAAATTGAGGGTATCAATCACAGGATGCTGCTTTTATTTTCCATTCAGTACAGATAGGGACATATACAAATTAATTTGATTGTTACACTGCCATATTTACTATCTACCTACTCACCTATCTTGTCATTCAGGTGTAATTGGGTCTTCATGATCCCATGGACCAACTGTCTATGGGAATTTCTTGGCAAAGATACTATAGTAACTTGTCATTTCCTTCTCCAGTGGATCAAAGCAAATAGGTAAAATGGCTTGCCCAGTGTCACACAGCTAGTGTGACAGTTTTTGATTCAGAGACCAGTTTTGAACTTAGGTGTTCCTGATTCTGTATCCAGCAATCTATCCACTCAACTATCTGCCTCAAGAATCCTTCTGAAAAGTAAAAATAAAAGAAAAAACAGAAATAAAAACTATACATAAAGCAAGCTCTTGGTTTTCCTATACAATCTTCTTGTTCTTTTGTTTATCAAATATCTAGAACAAGACAAGACACACTAACCACTCTGGATTTTAATATTTTTTTCTCTAATTACATTGGCCTGGAGAGTTACCAGTAACCACCATTTCAGTTCCATTTATCCATTTAATATCTGTAAGTTTTTGTTTGGAAGAATAAAAATTTAAATATTCTGTCCATCTGCCATTATCTAGGAGGAAATACTCTCCTTTATACTACCTTCATCACTAGGGAGAATAAGCTCAAACTTAAGATAGTTTTTAACAAAGCACTGATCCCATCAAATTCAAATCCAAATATATTACTGATGAATACATCCTTGTTTTTTGTTTTAGTATCTTTGAGTCCTAAATTTTCTCTTTGTTTAGAAGGTATAGATTCTAGGTTCTTGAATTCTGGCTTCCTGGACTTTCAGATTGTTAGATTCACTTTCCTGACTTTTTCAATCTTATAAGGTCACAGCCTTCATTTCCTTCACCTAAAACAATGATAAAGCAGGCAAAGAAATGAGGCCTGTATCAAAGGGATCACATTACCTTTGAATAGAAAAAAGGGCTGAGACCCGTCTCCCTGCACATTACTGCCTCTTGGAAAGAAGAAATGACAAGAAAAAGACAAAAACAAATTAAGAAAGAAAGTAGACAAAGCTGATGAAAATCTTTGAAAAGACTTAAACCCATTTAGGTTCTCAAAAGTCTGCCATTCACCAAATGCTTAACAAACCAGAATCAATTATAGAATGTTTATTCATGATCTAAAGTTTCACCAAGACCCATTTATTATAAAACATTACAAATCTCTAACAGATTCCCCAACCTTTTCCACATGGGGCTCATAGAAATTCAACTCTTTGATCAATCTCCCAGTAATCTGTACACTGGAATGATTATTCCTTGATAATTGGTAAGTTCATAACAAAAATAAATAAAATTTTATTTCTAAGAGCAAGTAGAGCCAATATATCAAGAAAACAATATACACTAATGATTATAACAACATAAATGGGGGGGAGGGAGAGAAATAATTTAAAAATTAAAAGTGTTGAAAATTAAGATTGATTTTTGCCCTGAAAAAGAGATGTGCTCTCTTATTTGTAGAGAATGGAAATCAGGGTATGGAACACTATTTAAAATTTTGAACTTGGTTGATGTGTGGATTAGTTTTGTTGCTTTTCCCCCCCTCAAATTCTTTCTTATAGCTAATGGCTATGGTAGAATAGACATGAAGAGCAATATATTAGAAAATATAGGTCATGTAAAGACAAACATTTTCAAATATTTTTCTCAAAATTATAAATCACAAGAAGGTATTTTGTAGGTTTGATTATTATTTTAACTCACATTAAATTATAAATTGAATATATAGTATATAAATATACACATAAAATGTACAATGAAAAGGTCAGTGATATTCATATAACTGTTATGTTGAAAAGCCCCATTTATGGCCAACTACCTTTCCATATTATAGAAGTCCTTTTTCTTTATTATTGAACCCTTTTTTTTGCAATACTTGGTAGTGTTTGCAACTCAGATTTTAGTGTTCTTTTTTCATTTAATTTTTTCTTCTTTTATTATGATTGTGGCAAATATGAACATTTCCTAATACAAATAACAGAAAATAGAATTATATGTGAAATTATGAATTTCCTTAATAGATTTAATTAATTGATATTAATTAAATTTGTTGCTGTTGTTTGTCCTTTGTTCTGGAAGAGGACTATGACATCAGGGAAGTGATATCATGACATCCAAGTGAATTGAATTTAAGTGAGGGAAAACTGTACAAGGTTAGCTCCCTCACTTTCTCCTCCAGAGCCATATAGGTCCCTATATGGACAAGATATAGATCAAGACAACTGGATGAAATGGGAGACTTTTGCCTTTTTAAACTAAGGTCTTCAGCAGGTCTCAGTCTTACTGACATTGCACTTATTCAGTGATTAAGGCTAGGCAGCAATGGGGGCAAAAAATCTCTTCTTTTACATCCTCCAAAAAATCTAAATAAATGAATGGATCTGGAAGGGGAAGATCCTCAGAGTTTCTGACCAAAGGAAAAATAACTGCTATTTACATTCAATCTGAATCAATCATGACCATAATAATGACCAAATGGGGCTTGGCTTAGGACCTATTGGTGGCCAATTAAAATCAGGTTGGTTTTGGTTTAAGACTTGCTCCTTAAGAGATAAATCTAGCCAGTAAACCCCAAGATATTTTGGGAGGGTTCAGAGGTGCAAAAAAGAAAAAAAATGCTTTTAAGAATATTTGTAGGTAAAGGTGTGTTATTCTATATAGAAAGAGGGAAGGAAGAAAGGGAAGAGTAGGGAAGGAAGAAAGGAAGGGAGGGAGGGAGGAAAGAAGAGAGAGAAGAAGGAAGGGAGAGAGGGAAGAAGGGAGAGAGAGAGAAAAAGATTAAAGGAAAGAGGAAGGGAGGGAAGAAGAGAGAAAGGGAGGAAGAAAAGGGAGGGAGGGATTAAGGAAGGAAGAGACTTTAATACTAATCTTGATTTTGAATGTCTTCTGAACTTTTTTCTGCTCCTTTCAATATTTTTTAAAAATTTTTCATTCATTTTATTTTATTTTCTTTCTTCTTGGGGGAGGGAGTATCATGATCACTTTTCTTTAGAACTTCCTGTTTATAAAACCCTACCTCTTATAACAAACCAAAATATTCAATTAAAATAAACTTGTAATATATGTTTGAAAGTGTTTGTGTGTGTGTGTGTGTGTGTGTGTGTGTGTGTGTGTATGTGTGTGTTTGAAAATATATATCTATCAAGAGGTGGGAAGAATGATTCATTAACAGTTTTCTGAAGTTGTGATTGCTCATTGCCTTAATCAAAGTTTTAAAGTCTTTTAAATGTCTTTTTAATGACATAGTCCATTTTTTATTGTTCATGAAAGTTCATCAGTCTGTAGCTATTCCTTGTAGATATATTGCTATGTTGAATACCCAACTTATACTTTAGTGGAACATTCCTTCCTTCTATAAATGGAGCCACTTCATATTCATGTTATTATTAGTAAATGTGACAGATTATTCTTTTTAATGTACTATAATTTTTACAAACAAATAATCTATGACTTCTTTTTGATTTGTATGTAAAATATGAAGTCTTCAATGATGCTAAAACCTCAGAGCTGAAAGGGACACCTCCCAGAAATGCATATTTTGGAACAGACTTCTAGGAGTTCTGTGTAAAAGCATCTGGAATGGTTTGTGGAACATTCTGGGAGAAGAATGCTGAAAAAAGTTGGGCGGGGTATGTCCTCCATCTTGGGAGCATGTAGGAAAGAATCCAGATTTGCCTCACTCAGAGAGAACATGACTAGTAGTGGATTATCATTTCTGAGGATAAGGTAATTGCCCTGTTGTTCGAAAGCAATAAGATGTTTGAGTTAAACATCTGGATTTCAGTTAAAGTTTTTCCCCAGATATACTCTGTCTCCTGCTCAAAGGGTTCTGCTCTCCTCTCTCAGGTCTAAACTGGACAAAGCTATTTCTTGCCCTAATAGACAGAAGTGTTTAGCACTATTGTATTATTTCTAATGAACTTTACTGTTTCACCTTGCTCCTTCTCTCTACCTCTTAGTCCCTGAAATTTCAGCCTTCACCTTTAACTACCTGCTAAATATATAAGAAGAGATTGTTGTGATGTAGTAGAAAGAGCACAGCTTTGGAATCAGAAGAACCTGAGTTCAAATCCTATCTCAGACATTTATTTAATACTAGCTTACTCTGGGAAAGTCACAATCCCAATTGCTGGCAAACAAATAAAAAGAATAAGTTGTATCTAAAACATTATTCCCTCTCCCCTCCCCTTCCTTTTTAAACACAGGCTATTTGTTATAGCACCTATGAAGAGTGGTGATCCCTCTTAGTTTCAGTTTTGTCTTATATAAAATAGCACCTCCAATGCAAGATCAAATGAGATAATTTGCAAAATGTTTATCAAACTTTAAAGAGTACTACATAAATATTAGTTATTATTGCTATTATCAAAATATATTATGGCTACAAAATTCCAAAGCTAGAATTTTAATCCAGATTTTTAATGCTCCAAATTAAATTCTTTCTGTTGTGACATGCTGTCAAAGTTTTCCCTTCCTAGAGCTCTTTAGACAGTCTAGAAAATTAGCCACTTGTCAAGATGATACATCTTTCTTCAGGTATAGGTTGGAATGATGGATGTTGAAGTGTCCCTTTCAGCTCTGAGGTTTTAGCATCATTGAAGACTTCATATTTTACATACAAATCAAAAAGAAGTCATAGATTATATGCAAGGGAAAGAAAACTTTGCATTTGGACATTTCTGTTTATGACTGTAGAGAGTAAGTATGGCATAATAGAAAATGTCAGTGGAGAGTTTCAGAGTCAAGAGAACATTATTTCAAGTATTACTAGCTATATCATCAAGGGCAAATCACTTAACTACTCCAGGCCTTCACACAACTCTCCAATACTATAAATTACAGACCAGACCAGCGCTAATTTGTATCAATAAAGGAAGTTCTCTTTCCAGTAGTACCTTTTCCTTATAAACTCAGTTTGATGTGGACCAAAGAAAAATGTATAGGTGGATCTGATTCTCCCCTACTTTTAAAATTCTAAATGCACTTCCACAAGCTATTTCTGATACCTTAGGTTGCTAACATTTCTACACAATCCATTTTATATACTACAGAATAAAGCCATGGCCTTGAATCAGTGTAATCAATGATGACTAAATCCAGACTCTTTAAAAACTTTGGTTTCATAATGTACCTTATTTTCAGGATCTCATAGGTGCTTGAACATAGTGGATCTTGTTAAAGTCACAGTTTTAAATGAGTAATAAGCTTTGGTCACAAATAAGTCTATATATTTCAGTTCTATGTCTCATCTTCAAAAGTAATCCAATAGAAGTGGAAATGAAAGCCAACCAAAATGAGAGCTTTGAAGATAGATGTTTCAATTGATACAACTTGCCCCATTGAGGTTGTAAATCTTTTTGAAGATGAGCTTGTGATTTTTTTTTAAAAATAGAATATGTCTTGGACTGATTGAAGGAGACTTTAATAGAGTATTATCATTCCACAAGACTTCAAAGATGGGCCTCTTTTATTTTGATATTGTTATTGTTGTTGCTGCTATTCCTTAGTTTTTGAAGAGAACCAATGACATCACAATGGGTGATGTTTTGAGTCCTGCTTGATTTTGAGTTAAATAAGATAGAGTTACACAAGGTTGTCAGCCTCACTCTCTCTTTAGAATCATTGAATTATTGTGGCAACATAAAAGTCAACATGACAGGCATTGTCCTAGGGTACAGTGGATAACTTTCTAGCACTTGTTTTAGTTGCCTTCATGGCATTAGAACAAATTGTTTTCATTAGCCCATTCTTCTGAGGGAAGCCTTCATATACTTGGAATAGATATCCCACTAGCTCACTCACAGATTTGAGAGCCATTGGTTACCCTTAACCTAGTTTAGCTCATTTGCCAAGAGAGTTTATTAGGATGTCGTTTCTGTACATCTTGATGTTTCTTGAAGCCACAGGTGAGAGTTGACACCAAAGGTATCAACAAGTAGACTCCAAAGGTGGATGAACATTCCTGAAAAGGCTCAATAAGCTTTCACATCAGAAGTCCTTCCTGAATACTCTGTACCAATATTAAAATGAGATTGTGAAGGAATTAAAAAAAAAAAAAAAAAAAAGAGTATATACATGGAGTCATCTGCTCTTTCTTGCTCAGTGACCTTAAGGTCGTCATCTCAAAACACTACATAGTATAAGTAGTCCTAGTATAAGTAGATGAAAATCTACTGTATGAAATAGCTATTAGATTTGCTATACTTGACCCCAAAGAAAGAGGAGCAATGGGTAGAAATTACACAGAAGGAAATTTAGGTTCCATATAAAGAACAATTTCACAATAATTCTCCAAATGAGAAGTGGGCTGGCTCAGAAGGTTTTGCATCTTTGGAGATTTTCAAGAGATTGATCACCTATTAGGTATGGTGTAATTCAGATTCTTGTTCAGGTATGGCTTGGGTTAGATGTTTTCTCGGGTCCCTTTCAACTCATATATATTATGATGCTGAAAAATCTATGTTCTCTGAGAGTCATCCAATATCTCTTTCAATACCAATCAGTACATGAAGTTCATTTTTTTATGCTATCCCAAGATCTTTGTTAGACATCACTAATTTTTATCTGCTGTGTTTATATCTGCCTACCTATAGCCTATATACTCATTGATAACAATTCTATACCTTAATGCTTCATAGAATCATCTTCCCTATCAAAATGTATCAAGCAATTAAAGATATTTATACCATGAGAGCTCACTTCATTTTCATACCAAAATTTAATACTAAGATCAACATTAAAACTGTCTGATTGCTTTAAATCACTATTTAATTAAATAAAGACAAATTAAAACAACTCTGAAATACATCTCTTACCTATTAGAAATGACAAATGCTGGAGGAGATGAGAGAAAATAAGTACATTAATGAATTTCTGATGAACTAATAAATTTGCACAACCATTTGGAAGAACAAACTGGAACTATGCCCAAAGAGCTATATAAAAATGCATTTAAAAAAAAAAAAAAACCTAGATCTATACCCTGAAGAGATCAAAGAAAAAGGAAAAATACCTATATGTACAAAAAAAATTATTCTTTCTCTGGTGACAAAAATTGGATATTGAGGGGGGATGCTCATCAATTGGAAAATGGGTGAACAAGTTGTGCATAAAATTGTGAAACGGTATTATTGTGGTATAAAAAATTACAAGGGATGTAGTTTCAGGGGGAAAAAATGATAAAATGTGTGTGAACTGATTTAAAGTGAAGAGAGAACAACTGGGAGATCATTGTGCACATAGTAATAGCAGTGTTATAATGATGATCAGCTATGAAAGACTTGGCAATTATGTTCAATACAATGATCTAGGACAATTGCAAAATACTCATGATGAAAAACAAAATTATTATACGGCTCCAGAGAGAGAGAAGTAATGAACTCTAAATGCATATTGAAGCATAATTTTCTCATTTTATTTAATTTTTTTGCAATATGACTAATATAGAAATATGTTCTGTATAATTTTATATATGTAATTGATATATTGTTTGCCTTCTCAGTTGTTGGGAGAGAGATGGAAGGGCGAGAATATGGAATTCAAAATTTAAAAAGAAAAGGAAGGTAAAAGCAAATAATGGGTTTTTTTAATAAATAAAAGTTTTTTTTTTTTTTTAATGTTCAACAGAATAGGACCAATACCTCTCTGAGGGACACACATCAAACACACAGTTGGACATTTAATCAATTCTGAATTTATCTATTATATTATTTTTTAGTCAGTTAACAAGATTTATTAAGTAACTACCATATACCAGGCACTATGCTACATTCCAGGGATACAAAGCAAGACAAAGATGGCTCCTGATCTTGAAGAGCTCAGAGCTCACAATGTAAATGGGGAGAAACAATAAGATGTATACTGGATATGAGTTTGGAAGTTTTGAGAGATGTGAATGCTGAAAAAGTAAAACTGATAATCATTGAGAACTTATTATTTACTTTGCCAAAAACATAAGCAAACAATATCTATGGCATTTTCCTAACATACCATTTAGGTAACTTTGTCAAAAGAAAAGCAATAGAATTATTATGGTAACAATCTTGTGTGCATGTGGGCATACATGTGTATGTGTGTTGACATGCACATGTGCATGTGTTTCCTGGCAGGGAATCAGAATTTAGTTATTTGCTCAAGGACACAGAAGCTAGTATGTATCTGAAGCTAAATTTGAAATCAGGTCTTCCTCACTGCAGTACTGGCGTTCTATCCTCTGTACCCTTTAGCTGTCTCTGATATAATCTATTATTAATGAATTTTGCTATTGAATTGTGATAATTATTTTCTTTATTATGTGTTCTCTAACCTTATATTTAACAATATGCTTTAGAATTTTGTTGTGAATTGAAGCTAATCTCGCTAATTTTTAGTTTTCACATTCTATTCTCCCACTTTTTTTGAAAATTGACACATTTTTTCCAAGTTTATTTCTAAATTTCAATAAATATTTATTACACATCTACTTTGCATAAAACTCTTCATTATTCATTAGGAAGATGCATACTTTTTAAATAAGACTCATACTATCTTCATAGACTTTGAATTCAGCTGGGGTGGGGACAACATAAACAGAGATAACTAAATGACAAAGCAAGGTATTATGTATGGGTGGGGGCAATTGGTGATGAGAGAGAAGAGCAAATTTTATTAAGCTCTGAGGAATTTCTGTTAGGGATTAAAGGATGAGTAGAAATTGACTAGCTGGTATTGAAAGTATTATGGCAGAATCTCTCTGAGTTAGCAGAATTCTCAAAAAGTGATCATGCAATTTGAGCTTAGAAACACTTATAATGAGAAAATTACTATCTACTAAGCAGCAAATTCCATTTTGGATAGGCCTAATTATCAGGACAATTTCCCAAATGAGACACCAGTTTCAGTAACCTCTCAAGGAGACTGTGGCTACAGTTTAAAAGTCAACAGACTCTTGAAGTACTATTGTTTAATGGTCAACCTTTTAGAAGTCATTGAGGAGCCTAAGAGTTTATCTTCCTGGAGAAACTGTTAACTCTTTTGGTTTAAGAAAAAACTATGAAAACTACAAAGAATCAAGGAAATTTCCTGAAATAACTAGTTCATGAAATATGAAGAAAATTCTTGAGACTAATTTTTATTCTGAAAGATATGAATGATATGTTTGTGATTCCAGAACTGAGAAAGTTAGCAGTAATAACTTGAGATGACAAAGTGAGAATTCTCACAATTATTAACATTTTTGATTTTTGTTTGTCATACTGTTTATATATTATATAGCCAGCAACCATGATGTTATTTAATATTAGCCATGGGTTATACTAGGAAATTAAAAGGTTTGCTTTATAGGCAGAGAAAAGTAAAAGCTCATAAGAGACTTATTTAAATAAACATTTTTTAAGTGAATGGGCATAAAAATCATAGCTAATTGATTAATTAATGAGCTTTGCAATTTTAGTAATTTTTAAGGAAATATCAAAATGTGACCCTTGACTGCCTTTAAACCTGGAATGAGAACAAAGGAGAATGAGTTAATAGAAAATAGAGAGAGGGATGGTCATCTGCATAAGCTACATACTGGGGAATGTCAATCCTGTTTTAACAGTGTTATAAATAACATTTAAATGTATGTCATTTGAAACTTTCATTTATTGACCCTATTTCTTTCTCTAAGGCCAAGCATAATAAATCTAATCCCTCTTCCATGTAATGGAAATGTTTGAAAAGATATCTCATAATTCCTTATATTTTTATATCCTCAATTCCTACAACTGATACTTGCATGGCATGGTCTAAAGCATCTCCACCTAAACTTATCTCCTCATTATCCTAGTTACTTTGTGTTATGGAGGAAAATGTGATGGATTTTAAGCGAAAGGAGTGTGGGATTCTAGCTCTCTCAGTTGCTGCTTTTTATCCCTGGACAAGCCATTTAATGTCCATGGGTGTTGGAATCTTTACAAATTGTTAAGCCATTAGAGTTGATAGAAACAATAATTATCTAATTTAGCATGGTTCAATATGATTGATTTGATCTTGGAGATATTTTGGGCCAGAATTTGAAACAAGGTACTAAGTACAACTGATGGAAACAATGCTTGTGTTCACACCTTTAGAGAGCTCATAGAAGCAAGAAATATTTAAGTAGTAATTGGAGTTCACATGTTTGGGAGATAACCCAGAATCCCTCTCTCTCCAGAAGGAGGAGTTAACCTTTGGGAGATCATATATATACAAGAAGCTCTTAGAGCTTGGGAGAGTTACTTGGGAACATTCCCAGGGGTCGGAGAGGAGCACTCTGGGAGGAAGCCCACAAGCCCTATCTTCGAGGCAAGAGAGATTTATTATATCTTCTACCTTGGTGCTGGCTGGAGTTGGAAGGACAAACCTTTGGATTTGGAGACATTCGGGCAGAGCTCTTAGAACCAAGTGGAGAGGAAGGCCTCTGAGCTAACCGGGCTATAATGAAGGATACAATAAAAGATCTGAACTTTTATCAGCTGACTGCGATTTTGGATCTTATTATTATATTATTATTTAAAGAAGAAAAAACACCAACATATGGGCTAGGCTGCAGTTTCTTCAGCAAAAGGAGGGGGGTGGGATTAGTTTATCACTGAATTATTTTCCAGATTTAAATCTCTGATCAGTCTCAAACTTGTCTGTCCTTTCTAAAGTATGACATACTTCCTAAAGCTTTAGATTTCATTAGGAGTATGCTATATCTTCCCCCTCAAGGTTCTAGGAACACTTTGAAGTCTCAAAAATAATTAATTCAACTCTCTACCTGTTGTTTTGTTCCTACTTTTACCAATAATGACTAAAGTTGGGGTTCCATTTAACCATTTACCACTAGTTACCTTTTACAAGAGAATATTTACTTTAAAGCTATAGAAATAATGAAAATACAAATATTCCTCACACCTATACACCTCAGGGTTTACTCTTCCTGAGTTCTGGGAAAAGTAGGTTTAAACTTAATTTAGTCTCTGAGAATTGTGAGAGATCGTTCCATATAATGATTGTATCAAACTTAGCTTGCTTCCTTATTTTGTTCCCCTGGAAAGCCAGCCAAAAGCTGCAGCAACAAGTGAGCAGTTCAGTTCTTATCTCAGCTCTCTATCTTCCAGGGTTAGGGAGAAATAAGAAAAATGTGTTGCTGTCTCTCTCTTTCCCAATCCTCCTTTCTGTGACCAAGCCAGGCCCCAGAAGTTTTGAATAAGTGACAAGGATGGAAGAAAGATATGGATGGATAGATGACTACATGCTTGGATAAATGGATGGATGAATGGACAGATGGAATCCACCTGAGGGCTACAAAGGGAGGGAGAGTCTAGCCCCTTGGTCTCTAGACCAATGTAACAAGAGTCCCCAGGGCTGCTGAGAGAAGTCAAGTATTTGGACTGAGGGAGAAAAGTTCTTGTCTCAATTATCATTAGACTGAGTTTTAGAGGTCATTTCCAAACATCTCGGGCATTGATGCTGAGATGGCTGAAAAAGCTGGATACCTTGACTATGAAATGTTCAAAGGCTTGCTCTCTTGACCTTTTGAAACATAAAATCAAAGTCTCTAATCTCTTCATCTTAAATGAAAAAAGAGAAATGCAGAGCCAAATAACAGAGACTCTTTTAAAAGAGCTACATGTCAGTCTCAGAGAGGAGAAGGCCTGAAGCCTTTTCTTTTTTCCAATTTATGAAGCTTGGAACATGTGGTGGGTAGGGAAATAAAGTCTTTCATCCTATTCCATTTCTGCCAGTGTTAACAGAGGTCATGGTCCCTGCTGGCCACAGTCCCCTATCTCACTGGGAAGAACAGAGAAGGAATCCAAGTAAATAGCCAAGTCAACAGTCATTTGTCTATCTTCAGGCAGCCATGGGCAGACAGACAGGGGAAAAAAGAACATAATCGCCCTGAAGGAAGGCAGGAGGGTCTTGTATGAGCCTTCTCCAGAAAGTTATATCCTGTTATAGCAATCTGCTTGTCTGCTCACAACTAACCTTCAAAAGGCAACATTTCCTTTTCAGGCTTGCAGTTATAGTGTCACTAGAACTTAGTAAGGAGTGATTCCCAATAGGCTGAGCCAACTACTTCCAGGTCCAGGATATTCTGTGTACGTTAGAATCCTTACAAGGTGTTAAGTCACTAGAATTGATAGAAACAATGCTTATGTTTAGACTTTTGAGAGTTCACACATTAGCTCACACATTAGTTCACAAGTTTGGGAGATTCACAAGTCAGGATTCAGTATGAGATTCACAAGTTTACACCTCCCACAATCCTACTCTCAGAGGAGGAGTCAGCCTTTGAGTTTATACCTCTAAAAGAGCATAAAAGGAGCTGAGTCAGTGGAGTCAGGGAGTTGAGGAGATTGAGAAGCTAGAGACTGCAGTTGAGTAGAACTGGAGGTTCAGACAGAGCTGGAGGTTGAAGCTGAAGCTGGCAGAGACAAAAGACAAGCTACAAGAGCTCTTGGAACCAAGCAGAGAGATAGGCCTCTAAGAAAACTAACTGAGCTATTTTGGAAGAGATAATAAAGGACTGTACTTTAACTCCTGGCTGCATTTGAGGTGATTATTACTTTGAACTGAAAACTAAGGCGGCCTCCAGAAACCTCCCCAAGAAACCTGCTCCCAGAGAGAACCATTATAATTTAGAAAAGAAGAGAGCATTACATGTGTACACTAGTAGAATCCATCCTTCTGCAGGTGAGGAGTGCAGTCACAAGGTCAGAGGTAGAAGGGACCTCAAAACTTTTATAAATAAGTAAAGTGAGCTTCAGAGGCAGATCCTTTAGGTCCATCTAGTGCCACACCTTTCATTTTACAGATTTTACATTCTCAGCTATAAAGAATTTAGATGGCAATATGTATATTATGACTTATCTTGATTCATTTCCTTGTGCTAAATTGTAATTTTTTTTTTCTTTTAAGGTACTCTATCCTGGCACAAGGAAGTTGTTTAGGGAATACAAGTATTAATAATATGCTATTCATCCTCAAACTTACAGCAAATAACTGTCTTGTTTTGATGAGGTGAATAAGTCCAAGTCCTGGCTAGCTTGGTGGGTCATAGAGAGGAGAATTTATAGGAGAATGCCTTTGTTGAATTTAAATGGGCCTTAAGTGGGCCTTTGTTGCAGTGGGGCTTTACTGCATACCTTTATTGATAGGATTATCTGGACCCTACAGTTACTGTATCTCATCTGGAGGCCAAGCTATAGATGTCAAACCCCCTAGATTATTCCTTTTCTACACAAGGCCATATCTTGCCTCTTGTTAATTGGAAGGTCCATGACAGATTCATTAAGAACTTTTCTCCCTTTATAGCATCAAGTTCTCTAGGAACTTTGCCTACCTTATAGCATTAGGTTATTCTAGTCATTCTCTTTGATAATTGTGAAATTAACTCCTCTTTTAATTTAACCCACTGCTAACAACATAAAAAAACTTTGTCTCTTGATTTGGAGATAGATGGTCTAAATCTACCACACTAGCCCAGAGCCCAATATATTTGGATTTCAGTCCCCTGCACTCTTATCATTTTTTTTTTTTTTTTTAGAAATGTGACCTTCAGTAGTAAATATCTTTTAATTTTTAGAAGTGAGGAGATATTATATATAAATCAGATGAAACAGTAAATACCAATGATATTTCCAGTGCTAATATGTGTTGGAAGATAATTATTCAAATGAAGTTGATTTTTATAGCCAAATTGATTGATGAAATCTAGCAAAATTTATTAAATGTTTACAATTTACCTAAAATAACATTTGTTGCTCTGATGAATTTAAATTGTCAATTTTTCCTTTTTCATGTTTTATTTTTGTGAGACAAAATTTATAAATGAGTTTAGTACCAAACAAAAAAAATTGTCTTTTTATATGATTTTTGACTCAGTTTGAGTTCAAGTTATACAGTACTTAATTTCTATAATTAGCTATTTTATTTTCTGTTCTTTTAATTTACTGCTCTTTAAAAGATTTGGAATTAATTTAATTGATGATTGATATTTAGTAAATATGTTTTAAGACATTTAAAAATAGAATAGGGGCAGCTAAGTGGTGCAGTAGACAGAGGACCAGCCTTGAAGTCAGAAGGACCTGAGTTCAAACCTGGTCTCAGACACTTAATACTTCCTAGCTGTGAGACCCTGAGCAAGTCACTTCACCCCAATTGCCTCTGCAAAAATAAATAAATAAAAATGAAAAATATGAAGCCAGTATAGTTTTGTTATATTATATATATATATATATGTATTATATATATATATATATATTTTAGAAAAAATACTGCAAATATTTTATTTCTTTTTAAATCAGCCAAAAATGCATGCTACTCCAAATTTTAAGACTTTATTTCCATGGAGGCACTTATCATTCAGAGTTAGAGATCAGTGATCTCAGGATCAAAAGGATTTCAAGAGTTTCTTCTCAAGTTTAGAATGCTTATCATTAATGCTTACAAATATAACCACTTAAAATAGATTTTAGAGATTAATAGCACTTACAGAAATTTTTTTGCATCAATTTTCTTTATTCACTGCTTTTTATGCAGTTTATTAGATGTTTCTATATACTTATGAAAGTGCATATACTACCGAAAAAAAAGTACCAAAAGTTTTTTTTTTTTTTGATTGTTTAGTTTCCTCATCAAGTAATTTAGCAATAAATTTCAAAGCCTTACCTTGGTAAATTAGTTGCATAGTTGATTGCCACTGCCACTCTATGTTTAGCTTAGATTGCCACCAAGAACTCAAAAAGGTTCCTCTCTGCAGTCAGGGATTTTTTCAGTTTGTTTGTTAACCTGTTAATTTTGTAAAACATCATGAGGGTCGAGTTTCTCAAAAGTCTTATAAATATGTAGAAAAATATCAAAACAAAATTAATTTTAACTCAAAAAAAATACAAATGCAATACAATAAAAAAAAAATCTAATGAATCCTCCTGAGTCCTATTTTCAATCAAATCCCTGAAAAAACTTTTTTTTAATAAATTAATATTTGTTCTTGTGTTCTATTCTTTTTTAAAGATTTAATGAATTTATAATATCATTTTTATTTTTAATTTAATTTATAAATATTAATTCTATTTTGTATTAATCTATAAATCATAATGTTGAAAGTTGCCCTAAAGCTACTATTAGTCTAAATATAAATTTTGTCATAAGATTAAAATAGGGTAATTTCATAGTAAAATATTTATCATTCTAAAGTTGTAGAACAGAACAGCAAGTACATAAATTAGGAAATATCTGGAGAAGAGGTGATAATAAGCATAAGATCCATCTTCAAAGAAAGGTTATGATGTGGAAGAGGAAAGAGACTACTTCCATGTCATTCCAGAAAGTAAAACTAGGATAGACAAGCATTTTCAAAAATATAGGGCTACTTTACTGGATTTACTGTCTTTACAAGGTAGTGAATACTCCGTGAGAAATTATCATTATGAAAGTGATGGTTTCTATGGGGACCTTAACATGTATTCACTTCAGGATAATTGGTACTTCAAGAAATTACCTTTGAGCAAGTATTGTGTGACTTAGGGCTACATTTTACGTCAGAGATAGTATATAGGGGTTCCTAGGGGCACACACCATTAGATAAAGATGGATGGGATATGTAGATCCAGAGGCAAAAATGCCTATGCCATAGATAATGATCAGTGATACATAGTTACAGAAAGGTAGTTTCTGTATCATACTGTTTCTCTTATCAATTAATATTTTTTGGAAGTTTGCCTTTTCAGAAGACCACTTCCAAAAAAAGAAAAAAAGAGAGAGGGAGGGAGATAAGGATAGAGAAAGGAAAATGTGTGAGGCTTTGGCAAAGGTATTGAAGTGGTTTCCCATTTCTTTTTCCTCACAAACAGATGAGCCATATACAGGAGGGAGTTAAGCTATTCTAGAAATCCAAGACATATCATGATAAGGAAGGAAAGTGTGTATGCAGTATCTATTAATAGATTAGATTACTGTATTTCTTTGAGGCAAAAAGGAATAGAGACGGAGGCAGAAAAAAGGACAAGAATTTATGTAATTTTTAACCTTGTACTAAATACTGTACAAGCACTTTACAAATATTAATTGCACTTGATCCTTAGAACAACTCTGAGAGGTGGGTGCTGTTATTATCCTCACTTTGCAGTTGAAGAAACTGAGGCTTAAAAAACTATTAAGTGTCTGAGGCTAGATTTAAATCCAGGTCTTCTTGATTTTAGGTCCAGGGCTGCCCATTGTGCCTACCTAGCTACCTAGTTAAATAAGGACAGTAATGAAATAAAATTATATTTCTTAAAAATGGGAAACACAATGTTACTCAAGTCAAGAGAGAGTAAGTAGGGTAGGGGCACAGAGGAATTGTACTTTATCTGGACTGGAAAAGAAAACAGAATAGAGAGACCATGGATAAGAGGAAACTCAATGAACTCTGGTGTGGGCAAGGTATCAGGAGATCAGGAAAAACTACGGAAGGAAACAGATCAAATTAATGTTAAGATAAACAATTCATAAGAGTCAAATGTTTGCCTAAATAAAGAGAAGGAGATTGTTAAGAATATGAAGGAATTAAATGGAGGAAAATTCATAATTTTACATTTCTTATATAGGAATGGATTAAAAATTTCCAGTAAGATAAAAAGTATTTGTAATATGTACATGGAAATAAAATACTACAATTTGCTATACTAAAATATATGTTTTAAAATTAAAACACACAGAGTAAAAATAAATGGTTGAAATAAAATTTACTATCCTGTAGGAAATTCCAAAAGAAAAAAAAAAATTAGGAGTAATAATAATAGTTTCTTATATGGCAATCATAAAAAATTCTCAATGTCAATAGATAAATGGAAAAATTACATTGTGTTTGAAAGCAACTAAATATCTAAGGATAATTTCACTATTAAACATGCACTAGAAAGAATAGTAACTAAATTTCTAAAGTGAAAAATTAAGAAAACTACAGACATAATTAGCAAAGAAATCATCAGATATTTTAATGCTCCTCTTTCAGAGTTGAATAGGTTTAGCAGAAATACAAACAGAAAGGAAAATGTATACCTCCAATTAAAGTGATAGTGTCAAAGATTTCAAAGGATCTTCACTCTCCTACATAAAGCCTAGCAAATACTTGGAAAAGTCTAGAAATAATTATGAGAAACAGCAAGCTAACTAAACTAAAGAGAAACAGAAATAAGCTCCTTTATTGCACAAAAAGAGGTCAGAATCCAGTGGAAGCTGGGATGGGGTCTTTCAAGGAAAGCCAGTATGAACTATAGTAAATAGATCAAAGGGCAATAGAAGCTAACAGATAAGCCATGCTAAAGAACTCATCATTAGATCCCATAAATAAATACTGAAGCTAACATGATCTTTATACTGGGGTGGTTGAAAGACAGCATAATAATTGGAGAACTAAATCAATGGTAAATCACTCCAGTGTCTTTGCCAAGAAAACCCCAAGAAAAGCCCATGAGGTCACAAAGAATTGGACATGAATAAATGATTGAACAATAAAATTCAAATTCCAAACGTGACCTATCAGTAAAGAAGTGGAGTTCAGAGCCAGTCCCCAGTGGTCACTTTGACTGATTATGTAGGTCATTAGGATAACTTAGGTCTGACATATCCAAAGAGAAAATAAAGGGACTTTAAGGAGAGCTGAAACCAACATCTTCAACATTTAAGAGTTAGATCTCAATACCACAGGAGGAGAAAAAAACTACTCTAGATTGTTAAATGTGCAAATAGAATACAGTCATTGATCAAAACCATCAGTAGATACTCAGGAGACTGACTGAGAAGGAAGCTTAGATTTGAGGCACAAGATAAAACCTTTAACCTATTCAGAATATCAATTAACAGAGGCATGTAGGGGTGCATACCTCTCATCAAACAAAGCCTATCACACATACGGTTCAAAAGTGTTGGATATGATCTAAGCAGAAAATTCTACTACAAAAACTGAGACTGGAAATGCAAATAAACAGAATAAAACATTGAATCTTGTGTTCAGGCCACCTCTTCTACACTAACTACTTTCTTTTCTTCTCCCCATCTTGACTTTTTGGTGAACCAATTTGCCAACAAGTTGGTAAACTTTTTGAATGCCTAGTCCCCTTCTCATATTAGTCCATTATTTACAACCAAACCTTAGGCTTGGATCACTCCCTCCATTCACTACCTTCACTTCTATATACTTGCTGCTGAGCAAAGGCGAAGAAAATCATGCATTATATGTATACATAAATTTATATATGTGTGTGTATGTATGTATGTATATACACACACATGTATATATGTATGTACACATGTGTATATGTGTATACACACCTATGTGTATGTATGTATACATATACATACATATACACATGCACACACTCACAACCAAATATGCATATATGGCAATGTACCTAATGGCATAGCATCTAAATACTTGAAAGAAAAGTTAATTGAATTAAAAGGAATTAGAAACATAAAAAACATAATTGTTAGGCATTTTATTTTCACACCAAGATAAATGTTATGAAACAAGAAAAAATTAAGGACCTGAATAAAATGTCAAAAATTTAAACATCATTGATATTTGAAAAGTACTAGATGAGAATGGAATTAAAATATATAATTCTTAGTTGTGTGTATCCCCTTTACTTGTACGCAAAAATAGGGAAGGAAGGAAGGAACTCTAAAAAATTTCTCTGAAACTTTTTTTTCCTATTATCTAAACCATATAGAGAGAAGTAGACAGGGAAAAACCTGTATGTTAACATCTCTTAGGAATATTGACATAAAACTGCTGAATAAAATATTAGCAAAGAGGCTATGACAACTAATTTAAAAGATAATACATTAATATAAGACTGAAATTACACTAGAAATGCAAGAATTATTTAATATGAGGAAAACTATAAACATAATAAACCACATTAATAACAAAATAATAAAAAATATATGCACATATCAATAATATGGAAAAACATTTCTACAAAAATATTATCTTTTTATTTTGAAAACATTAAGATGATTAGTAATAGGAATTCCATTCTTTGTATCTAAACAAAGAAAAATAATTTGAGGGAATGAGCATATGCAAATAAAAAAATAAAATTATCTATTTTTTGCAGATATGATGGTTAATTTACAGAAACCTAAAGAATCATTTAAATTAACTTGTAGCAATTAATAAATAATTTCATCAAAGTAGCAGCATAAAAATAAATGTACAAAATTATCAGCTTTTTAAATACTACCAACAAAACTCACAAACTTTACAAAATTCATAAAATTTAGTAATGACATTTAAAGTATATCAATTTACTAGTTTGTCTTGTTGTTTGAAAAATCTTATTTTTTAACTGTCTTTAACATTATGATTTGTCTCAGATTACAAATGGTACTTGATGTGATTTGTGATGTGGGATTTGTCACCAAATGATGGCAGTCCCTAAAAGTTGGGCCATGTGAAGAATTCACAATGGCCATTCTCTCTGGCAAAAAGTAGATTTATTTAAGGGAATAGGTTATAGACAAAATGAATGTATACAGTAGATGCTGGGAATGGTAAATATGAAATAGGGTGGAAAAGCATATGAAAGACAAGTTCCTCAGTGGAACTCACAGTTACCCAGTAGAAAGGGAACATCCCATGGGCTTGGGGCAAGCTCTTAGCTCACAGGCAAAATTCTGAAAGGGATTTATTTATTTAAAAGAGTTAGTTAGCTGTGAGGAGGAGAAAAAGGGTTGGAAAGCATAGTGAAGTTAGGGGAGATACCACATGACATAAGAGAAAGGGAAGGGGAAAGACACTACAAGCAGAGAACCATGGCAGGCTGACTCAAAGGATGGTAGCAGCAAAGCCATAGGTTAAGTTGTTTTATTAGGAAAATTTAACCTCAGGATCTTGACATAAATTGGATTTCTGACTGGATTATCTTTAGAAGGTAAGACCAAGGAACTAAACTGATCTCCATTATCAGAGTCTTTTTCCTGCTTGTCTGAGGAATTAATTTTTATCAATTTCTCTGCTAACCACATCAAACATTGAAGATCCCATCAGTACAGACTGATCTACTGAGCCCTATTCTACATCTAGTCTAATGAGTAACAATAAAGAAGAAAAATTTTGAAATGCTGAGATAATTTTCAAATGCTACATTGTTATATTCTGAAAATGAATCAAAACAAACGTGCAAAATATGAATTTATAAGGAATAGCAAATCCTGCACCAATAAATGACTTCATTAGCAAAAAATTATTATGAATGGCTTACACATACTTATTTAACTTCTGCAAATACAGAATTAGGTAGAGCTAAGAAAGTGACAAAAATATACTTGATAACAGAAGAAAAAAACTAGCTCTGAGCAAAAATGTATGTTTCAATTTCACACAAATATGATTTCAATAAAAATAATCAACAAATTTAAGCCTTATCATCATATCTTTTCTAAGAGTCAAAGGCCAACAAGGAAGATAGATGAATTTTACAGTTTTCACATTAAAAAAAGATAATTTTTTTCAACACTGTTGAAAAGTGCTAATAATAAGGAGTGTGTTACTTGGGGGGAAATGAAGAGAATCTGAAAGAAACAAAATAAAATTGAATTTCACAGTTCAAATCATGGAATCAATTCTGAAAGAGGAGCATTAAAATATCTTACAATTTCTTTGCTAATTATGTCTTTGTAGTTTTCTTAATTTTTTGCTTTAGAAACTTAGTTACTATTCTTTCTAGTGCATGTTTAATAGTGAAATTATCCTTAGATACTTAGTTGCTTTCAAACACAATGTAATTTTTCTATTATAAGAAACTATTATTATTACTCCTATTTTTTTTTTTGTTGAATAAGTTAACAGAAATATAAACAGAAAGGAAAATGTATACTTCCAATTAAAGTGATAGCGTCAAAGATTTCAAAGGATCTTCACTCTCCTACATAAAGCCTAGTAAATACTTGGAAAAGTCTAGAAATAGTTATGAGAAACAGCAAGCTAACTAAACTAAAGAGAAACAGAAGTAAGCTCCTTTATTGCACAAAAAGAGGTCAGAATCCAGTGGAAGCTGGGATGGGGTCTTTCAAGGAAAGCCAGTATGAACTATAGTAAATAGATCAAAAGGCTAACAGATAAGCCATGCTAAATCAGAAAGAAAGGAATCTTAAAGAGACCACAACCACATCAGTAGGAGTATTTTACCTGATGAATTCACAGGTCCAATTCAAAACAAATTCTCAGGGTCCTTTATTATCTCCTTATCTGGGGCCCAGGCCAGCTTTCTTGAGGCCCTCCTTGAATGTATGTTGGTTTCTGTAGGGGAAGGCAGGTCTCTGTCTTCCCTAGTTCTGATTCTGGCTGAGTTTGTCTGAGCTTATATGCTCTCTTATCATAGGTGTGAATCTTGTAGAACTATAGTAAGTGTTATGCCAAAGTTCCCTTTTAATGTTGTGACCCAGTTTCTCCAATTGTCCTATTTAGTTATTCTGCCTTAGGTTATAACCTTTCCCTCTTAATGTTTGAGATAAAGGTTTTATAGACATTCCTTCTTAATGTTTGACAAGATAAAGGTTTATCCATTTTAGATGTCATTAGATTATCAGTAACCTCCCTCCATTAGGTTGTCCCCACCTAGGTACACCTCCACTATGTCATGTTCTTGTTATTCTATAAAAAGCTTGCTGTCCCGATTCTCAGGACTAGACTCTTTGAGATGATAGTCTCCTCCAGCCCTGGGATCAACCATGGCTCCATTGGTCCCAGTATTTTTCTCCATTTAATAAACTATTGAATTGGTCTCTAATCTCTTGTCTTGCTCAGTTTCTTCGGCATTACATAAGTACTAATTACATGTACTGAACGACCATTGTCTTTATCAATTCCACTGACTTAACACCTTGTAAGAATCTTTGTTTCAGAGTTCTGGCCTATAACAATGGTGGATAAAACATTTCCTGAAACAATTTTTTTTTTTTTACTGATTTCTGATTGTTTTCTCTAAATTCAAAGTCAAAGGGATTTTCTGATGCTTTCATACTCCCTTTTCTTCCTTAAAGATCAACATCATTCAAAATATATAGAGAATTGACTCTAATTTATAAGAAATCAAGCCATTCTCCAGTTGATAAATGGTCAGAGGATATGAACAGACAATTCTCAGATGAAGAAACTGAAACTATTTTTAGCCATATGAAAAGATGCCCCAAGTCATTATTAATCAGAGAAATGCAAATTAAGACAATTCTGAGATACTACTATACACCTGTCAGATTGGCTAGAATGACAGGGAAAGATAATACAGAATATTGAAGGTGATGTGGGAAAATTGGGACACTGATACATTGTTGGTGGAATTGTAACACATCCAACCATTCTGGAGAGCAATTTGGAACTATGCCCAAAAAGTTATCAAACTGTGCATACCCTTTGATCCAGCAGTGTCTCTACTGGGCTTATACCCTAAAGAGATACTAAAGAAGGGAAAGGGACCTGTATGTGCATGAATGTTTGTGGCAGCCCTCTTTGTAGTGGCCAGAACCTGGAAACTGAGTGGATGCCCATCAATTGGAGAATGGCTGAATAAATTGTGGTATATGAATGTTATGGAATATTATTGTTCTGTAAGAAATGACCAGCAGGATGATTTCAGAAAGGCCTGGAGAGACTTACATGAAGTGATGCTGAGTGAAACAAGCAGGACCAGAAGATCATTATATACTTCAACAACAATACTATATGATGATCAATTCTGATGGATGTGGCTCTCTTCAACAATGAGATGAACCAAATCAGTTCCAATAGAGCAGTAATGAATTAAACCAGTTACACCCAGCGAAAGAACTCTGGGAAATGAGTGTGAACCCCTACATAGAATTCCCAATCCTTCTATTTTTGTCCACCTGCATTTTTGATTTCCTTCACAGGTTAATTGTACACTATTTCAAAGTCTGATTCTTTTTGTACAGCAAAATAACTGTATGGACATGTATACATATATTGTATTTAACATATACTTTAACATATTTAATATATCTTGGTCAACCTGCCATCTGGGGGAGGGAGTCGGGGGAAGGAATGGAAAAATTGGAACAAAAGATTTTGCAATTGTCAATGCTGAAAAATTACCCATGCATATAGCTTGTAAATAAAAAGCTATAATAATAAAAAATAAAAAATAAAAAGAAGAAGAAAAAAAAGATCAACATCATTGAGACTGGTTATGGCTTAAAAGAAAAATAATAAAATACATTTTGAAAATAGGAAGCAAATTACTGAAATTGTCATTTGGACTTACCAGTTGAAATCAAAACAGCCAAAATCAGGGTCTTGAATGATAATATTTTGTTACTTCTCCTTCCTTGGTATTGCTCCTTATGCTAGAGGGCTAGTCAAGAAGGAAGAAAGTAGTATTTTTCAATCACATTAGTCTCAAGAGTAGAGATGGGAGCTGTTTTTAAGCACTGATTTAATGAGAGACACAAAGCTGTTTTAAAGAGAGAAGAAAGAAAGCATGTGTGAGTATGTGAGACAATGTCTAAAGTGAAATTCTTCTGGCCTACAAGTGACTTTTTGATTCATTTAGAGAACCTGATAAAAGAATTGGTTTGGAGAAGAGATTTGGCAGTGAAAGAAACAAATAGATAAAATCTTAACATTAACAAATGGTTCACAAAGGTGAGGGGCATATAGACTTCTAGTTATGGAGACAAACTGACACAAATGATCGAAGTGCTGTCTGCAGAAAAATATTTATATATCTCATATTATTTGTTGAACTGTTGAATTTCTTTGTGGTAATACTACATTTTGTTTGAAGGAAAAAATTAATAACTTCAAGCTTTCCATAATGTTGTTTCCTTTCTGTGTTATGCCATAGTACAGTAATAGTTAACTTTTGCCAATTATTTTACATGTAGTATCTCTTTAAATTCTCACAGTAACTCTGTATGCTATTATCCCCATTTCACAGACAAGTATACTGAGTCTTTGAGAAGTTAGACTTGGCCATAAGTCCAGTTTTTGTTTGTTTGTTTGTTTGGTTTTTTTTGTTTGTTTTTTTGGGGTTTTTTTTGCTGAGGCAATTGGGGTTAAGTGAAGTCAGGATGACACAGCTTGGAAGTGCTAAGTGTCTAAGACTAGATTTGAATTCAAGTCCTCCTGAATTGAGGACTGGTTCTCTATCCACTGAGCATAGGCACAATTTTTAAGAACTAAAAGTGGTATTTGAAGTCATGTCTTCCTAATTCTAAATTCAATTCAGTCTTCTCTATATCATACTACTTTTCTTTTTTTTCCTTTGTAAATAGTATTTTGTTTTTTCCAATTATGTATAGAGATGATTTCCAACATTCAATTTTATATAATATTGAGTTCTAATTTTTTCCCTCCTTACTTCCTATCCCCAAGAAGACAAACAATCTGACATAACATACATATCATGCTGCTTTTTGTATCCTGCATAGATGCAGAACTCACATCTCAGTTCTGCTTTAGCTATGTTCATGAGGGAATAATTTAAATATCAAAATTATTTTATTTTTTCTTTAAAATGTGTTATTTTTGATACAACTTAGTAGTGGTATTAAACAGTGGTCTATTTACCAAAGACATCAAAAAGGGAAAAGAATCTATATGTACAAAAATGTACAAAAAAATTTATAGTAGTTTTTTTTTGTGGAGTCAAAGAATTAGAAACTGGGGGGGATGCTCATCAATTAGAGAGTGACTGAACAAGTTATGGTATATATTTGTGATGCACATTATTATTCTATGAAAAATGATGACAAAAATAATTTTAGGAAAAACTTGGAAAAACATGAATTGATGCAAAGTGAAAGAACTAGGAGAACATTGTACACAATAACAGCAACATTGTAATAATGATAAACTATAAAAGACTTAGCTATTCTGATCAAAACAATCCAAGACAATTGCAAATGATTCATTATAAAAATGCTATTTACCTCCAGAGAAAGAACTGATAGAATCTAAGTACAGATCAAAAAAATTTTTTTTTAATAATTATAACTTTTTATTGACAGAACCCATGCCTGGGTAATTTTTTACATTATCCCTTGCACTTACTTCTGTTCTGACTTTTCCCCTCCCTTCCTCCACCCCCTCCCCCAAATGGCAAGCAATCCTATATATGTTAAATATGTCACAGTATTTCCTAGATAAAATATATGTGTGGAGAACCGAACAATTCTCTTGTTGTACAGGAAGAGTTGGATTCAGAAGGTAAAAATAACCCAGGAAGAAAAACAAAAATGCAAACAGTTTACATTCATTTCCCAGTGTTCTTTCTTTGGGTGTAGCTGCTTCTGTCCATCATTGATCAATTGGAACTGAGTTAGATCTTCTCTTTGTCGAAGAAATCCACTTCCATCAGAATACATCCTCATACAGTATTGTTGTTGAAGTATATAATGATTAGCTTTAGTTCATGTAAGTCTCTCCAAACCTCTCTGTAGTCATCCTGCTGGTCAATTCTTACAGAACAATAATATTCCATAACATTCATATACCACAATTTACCCAATCATTCTCCAATTGATGGGCATCCATTCATTTTCCAATTTCTAGCTACTACAAACAGGGCTGCCACAAACATTTATGCACATACAGGTCCCTTTTCTTTCTTTAGTATCTCTTTGGGGTATAAGCCCAGTAGTAGAACTGCTGGATCAAAGGGTATGCACAGTTTGATAACTTTTTGGGCATAATTCCAGATTGCTCTCCAGAATGGTTGGATTTGTTCACAACTCCACCAACAATGCATCAGTGTCCCAGTTTTCCTGCATTCCCTCCAACATTCATCATTATTCATTCATCATTATTTTTTCCTGTCATCTTAGCCAATCTGACAAGTGTGTAGTGGAATCTCAGAGTTGTCTTACTTTGCATTTCTCTGATCAATAGTAGATCAAAGCTTTTTTTGTTGTTCATTTTCTTTATTTTTATTGCTTTTTCTGCAACATGGTTAAATGGAAATATGTTCTGCACAACTTAACATGTATAATGGGTAAATATTGCTTGCTTTCTCGATGGGAGGAATAGATACTGTAGGGAGAGATGGAATTTGGAATTCAAAATTTTAAAAAATGAATTTAAATAATTAATTTGAAAGAAAAATGCTATTTAAAATGTCCTGAATAGCATAATTTTATTGTTTCTTTTGATAAAAAATTTTTGTATGGAGACATATTTCCATTTTATGATTTGAGTCAGGAGGAAATAGATTTCTAAATATGGTATCACATTTCACTTAACACTACTTTTCTTTCTTTTTAATTAACTTTTTTATTGAAGTTTTTTTTATTTTCAAAACATATACAAGGATAATTTTTCAACACTGACCTTTGAAAAAACTTGTGTTCCCAATTTTCCTTAAATTACATGCCTAAATGGCATGTAATTTAATATATGTTAAACATGGTAAAAAATATATGTTAAATCCAATAGAATCATACATATTTATGAAATCATCTTGTTGAACAAGAAAAATTAGATCAAAAAGTAAAAAAAAAAATGAGAGAGAAAATAAAATTTAAGCAAACCACAACAAAAAGAACACTTTACTTTTCAGGTCTGTGTTTAATGTATTGGCAGATTAAACAAGCTTAGTAGCCAAGCTAATTATCAAGAAAATGAAGTTAAACCAAAAAAAAAAAAAAAAATCCTCAGCTTCCTCTCTATTGTAACCAAACTTAGAAAGGAAAACTCTGAAAGTCTTGGGATTAGAACCCCAAATTTTATTAGTATGAGAAACTCTCAATGAGAAGATTCCATATACCATTGCAAAATAACTGTTTTGTAATCAATAAGATTAGAATGTCATATAGGGTCTGAGAGGTTAAGTCATTACATGTTAGTATGTGTCAACAATGAGACTGAAACCCAGGACTTTCTAATTTCTAGTTCTGCTTTCTTTCCACTACCTTATCTTTTCTTTTTGCTTTATCATGGAGAAAATTTATACAAACGGAACCTGTATGTATAAATCAACTGGCCTATAATCATTGAAGTTAAATGAATTAAATAAAATTATAATTGATAAAATAATTGTAATTTTTCACTTATCAAATAATCTACTTTGGTATTCTGAAAGATCTGTCATACACTCTCTCATCTCCTATCATTTAAAACATTGGTGTTAAACACAAATAGAAATAGCTGCTCAACTAAATTTCAACTCCAGTACTGTTTATTGACTTAGAAAACTACATATCTACATTATCTCTATTCTATTCTATTTTTTATTTATTTTGTTAAATGTTTCTCATTTTGTTAACTATTTCTCAATTAAATTTTAACCTGGTTCATACTAAGGGTGTTACCAATCCCAATGTAGCCCACAGGTTTTGTATTTGATACCTCTGCTTTACAACTTCACAGTCTCTCAGTATGTTCAGACATTTTCTCCTTCAATTCTTTAGGCTCAAAGTATATCAACCTTCTTTTTTGCCACTTTCTTCCTTTATCTGATCACCTTTTGTCTTCTCTAATATTCTTCCCATCAGTCATTAACTCTACCTTTCTATTATATCCAACTATATTCCATTATATCCAATTCTTTTTCTCTACTTGTAAATCTACTGTGCTTTTTCCTCTTCTCAAAATGCTTTCCTTTCATTACCACCAAAAATCAAATCAATTTAATTTACAAACATTTATTAAACTTTTTTTTTAATGAACAATGAGGTTATAGAGGAAAAAATATAAACCACCCTGCTGATTACCTTATTGCAAATGAAGTATAATTTATATGACATTTTCTTGATCTTTAATGATAGTAAATTAGAATAATAATGTGTTTTGTAGATTAGTTATGCAACTTGCTACCTGCTGTAATCACATATTAGCTGAATTAGCTGAATTTCTTTGGTTGAGACAATTGAATTTTCCATGTATATTTTGTGATGACATTTTTGTTTTTCTTTCAATTGTTAATCTCTCCAATTATTATTACAATTTATTATAAGAACCTTCAAGCAGTTGAAAAATAATTATCTCAAGTGAGTTAAGGGTGTATGTGAAAACTTCCCCCCCTTGAAACAGGCAGATGAAAATAATGTGTTTCAACAGCCATTCAACAGCCAATCTGAGTGCAGTGAAGCTGGCATAGGTTTTACAATCAAAACCAATTTATTCAATAAGCTTGTATGCCTATAAAAAGGAATAAACTAAAAGCTCATGGCAATGTCATTGTCATTTTCAGTAAAGTGCCATGTCACCAACATCATTTATATGCTTCTACCATGATAAAATCTGATGAAGTCAAAGAAAAAGTTTATGAAAATCTGGAGACCTTCATCATCAAAAAACTAAAAACTTTTAATTCTGGATAATTTTAATGAAAAAGTAGGCACAGACTTCAGATATGCCTATCAGATATGGCAGGAAGTCCTTGAGAAGAGTAGAGTCAGAAACAGCAAGAATAAAAATCATTTAATAGTGAAGATTGTCTTTTTTAATTGACTTGAAATAAAAAAAAAAACTGTTGACTGAAATCTTCTTAATTATATGGCATGAGGTGGTTTTCCCCTAGGAGTTCAAAGATGCCTCCACTGTCTATTTCTACATAAGTAAAGGAAATAGATTGTCTTATCACAATCACAAGCAATGGGATGGAGTCTCTCTTTTACTCATTGCTGGCAAGATCCTTGCCAGAGTCCTCCTTAATAGGCTGATCCTTCCTATATATTAAAAAAAAAATTTATAGCAGCTCTTTCTCTGGTGACTAAGAATTGGAAATTGAAGGAATGCTGATGTAAATCTTTCTAGGTTTTTGTGAAAGCATCCTGTTTGGCATTTCTTATAGAAAGATTTACATGAACTGATTCATAGTGAAGTGAACATAACTAAAAGAATGTTGTACACAATAACATCAATATTATTTGAAGAACTGGTGTAGTTATTCTCAAATACTCAGCATTGATGGAGACACATTGATTAGTGATAAGGACATGATTCTGGAGAAATGGATTGAATACTTCCATGGTGTTCTCAATGCTGAGCTATTCTCAGAAATATAATGATCCAAGACAATGCCAAAGGACTAATGAAAACCATACTATTCACCTCCACAGAACTAATATTGTTTGAATGCAAAGTGAAGCATACAATTTTTCATTCTTAAAAAAAAGCCTGATCCTTCACCTGCAAGATGGTTATCTACTTGAAAGGCACTATGGCTTTAGAAAGGGCTGGAGAATAGTCAATATGGTATTTGTTCCTTGGTAACTCTAAGAGAAATGCCAGGAGAAGAAAAGAGATCTGTAATAAACATTCATTGAACTGACCAAGGTCTTTGATAATGACAGTCATGAGGGCTTGGAAGATCATGGCAAAATATGGCTGTCTAAAGAAGTTCATTGATTTTGTACTCCAGTTCCACAGTGACATGTTTACATAAGTTCTGAGTAATGAATGATGCTCTCATACTTTCCCAGTCATTGATGGAGTAAAGCAGAGGTGAGAAACGTTTTTTTCTGCTGAGTCATTGTTTATTTATAACATCATTTGGGACACATACAAAATTATCAACATATAAAACTCAAGCAGTGGGAGATTGCTGTATTTAGCTTTTGATTCATCATTTGGCTTTCCTCAGCCCAAAATCTCCTACTCCTGAAGTTAAAGCAAAGCTCTGTGCTTGCTCTCATGCTTTTTGGCTTGGTGTTTTCAGTGATGTTGTTAGATGCCTTCAATGAGAAAGAAAATAACATGAAGATCAGCTAATTCAACTAATGTTGTTATTTAATTTGAAAAGACTACAAGTCAAGATTAAAATGGAAGAAGTGTTGTTATGCAATATTTTGTTCAAAAATGATTATCCATTCATTGCAATTTCTGAGGCTGAGATGCAGCAAAGTATGCATCATTTCTCTGCCACTTGTGCTAATTTTGGCCTAACAATTAACACCAAGAAAACAGAAGTTCTCCACCAGCCAACAGCACACCACCCATATATGGAAAGACCCATTAAAGCAAATGGAGAAATCTTGAAAGGTGTGTATGTAAGGTCACTTACCTTGACAGTATACTTTCTAGGAATATACATAGATGATGAGGTTAATACATGTATTGGCAGAGCTAGCTCAGTGTTTGGGAGGCTCTGAAGGAAAGTGTGCGAGAGAAAAGGTATTAGGCAACCTATCAAACTGAAGGTCTCCAGAGCTTGTGCTGACCTCATTATTGCATATCTCTGTAACAGTACCATGCCAGGAAAATTATATGCTTCCATTTGAATTATATGAGGAAGATTATGAAGATCACCTGGCAAGAAAAGGTACCAGACATTGAGGTCCTTTCTTAAGATGAACTGCCAAATATTCAAACTCTTCTGAAGAAAGAACTTCAAAAGTTTGGTCACATTGTTCTAATGCCAATTGTATATTTTTTTAAAAAACTATTTTGCAGAGAACTCACACAAGAGAAAATGCTCACAGAGAAGTCAGAAGAAGCAACACAACACTCTCAAAATCTTTGAAGAACTTTGGAATCAATTGTGAACTATAGGAGATGAGGGCACAGGATTTCCCAGGATGGCATGCCCACATAAAAAAAGATGCTGTGCTCTGTGGGCAAAGCAGAATAACTCATTGAATAGCTCAAAAGAAAGATGAGATGTGCAAATGTAGAAACATCTCCACTCCAAGTGTTCATCTGGGCTATTTTCACCCAATCTGTGGTAGTGTTTTCTAAGAAGATATTGGTCTGATCAGCCATAGTCAAATAAAGTATAACTTGACCCCAACATAATGATGTCATTTTAGTTCTCTTTAAAGCACAAAGGATAACAATCAACTAACATGCTTCCAAGGGTTCTGTTGATAATTCCATTCCTATAAGGAATCCATCAGAGAAAACAGAACACCCTATATTGTCTCCCTGATCCTAATCAGAAAGAAAAAAGACCAACTATGGGTAGCTGTAAGGGGCCAGTATATCTGTCCTTTCAAATGGAGCCAAATCATGTATGTCTTAGCTCAATGAAATATGCTTTGATCCAGAAGATGGATCTTGTTATCTTAAGAATATCCATATATTGGGAAGATTGAACAAGGAAATGCCCTCATAATTTTAATGAGCTCTTCAAATAATTCAATGAATTTAAGTCTGTGAGCCTTTTCCTGGGGCCAGAAAAGATTCAGGAGCATTCCTGTTTAGTGACTTGTTTAATTAAATTAAAATTTTTAAATGAACGTTAATCTATTTTTTTCTCCCCCTTCCATTGATGAACACAAAACTAATGTATCAAATACACATCTTCAAAAATATATCTTCCTCATACATGCTCTATTGAGAAAAATATGTAGCAATTTCTTGAGTTTTCCATTAACTGCAGTTATCCCTAAGTGGGCAGCTGAACCTGAAAAGCCATACCTCTGCAAGGAGTGAGCCAGTATACTTGTCTTTTTTTTCCTCCTGACCTTTTCTTTGTTCAGCAGAAAGTTCAACCTGTTGCAAAGTGGCCCTGTGTTCAGACAAAGGAGATGACATGAAGCAGTAGAAGCCTATGTTTGTACAAAATCTCCTTCCTCATGGGATGGCTGTTTGAGACAGATGTGTATAGAAATTCTAAGTCATTAAGCAAGTAGAATAGTATAAGGCAAATTAAGATAGATAACTTCCCGTATACAAGGAAATAATTTTCTGAAATATTGCAATATTTTTAAAAGCAGAACTAGAACATAATTAATATTAACCAAGGGAATATGAAATGGAATTAAGTGACAGAAAACTTATGGCTGGAAATTGAAAAGTGTCATGATATTTTGTATGTAGCCTATCTTTTGGAACTCCTTCAAAGTGCTTGGAAATACTACAAGGACAAATTGAATTGAGTGTGGCTAAGTTTCCTTCCTTCCCTAGTTGTCTTTTAAACTCCAAAGCACTTTACATATATCATTTTATCTGTATAACACTCTTAGAAATAGATGCTACTTTAACTCAATTTATTTTTTAATTTCTCAATAGAATTTTATTTTTCCAAATATATGTAAAGATAGTTTTCAATTTTCATTTTTGTAAGACTTTGTGTTCCTAATATTTCCTTCCTCCATCCCTTACCTCTCTCTTCTTCAAGATAGCAAGCAATCCTTTTAAATGCAGTCCTTCTAAATATATTTCCATATTTGTCATATCGTTCAAGAAAAATCAGATCAAAAGGGGGAAAAAAACCATGAGAAAGAAAAAGCAAACAAACAAAAAAGATGAAAATACAATGCTTCAATCCATTCAATCCATATTGTCTCCATAGTTCTCTTTTTGAATGTGGATGGCATGTTCCATTTCAAGTCCATTGGAATTAACAATTGGATGACCAATAGAGTCAATTGGAATTGAATCACCATACTACTAAGGAGAGCCAAGTCCATAAGGGTTGGTTATCCCACAATCTTGCTGTTACTGTGCATGATGTTCTCCTGTTTAATGCACTTAAAAGACGAAGAAACTGAGACAGAGAGTTTAAATGATTTGCCCAAGATCACACAACTAATAAATTTTGAGGGCAGGAATCTTCCTGATATCAAATCAAGCTTTTTATTCTATGTACTATTTACAGAACTGCCTTTATAACCCAAGTTAAGGATGTTAGAGCAAAATTTCCGAGTTTAAGAATCTAAGCATTGAGGTATGATAATTTATTTGAGGAAGAATAATCTTCAAAATCATATTCTCCTAACTAAAATGAACTTGAGAATTAACCCTTTTCCTTGAAAGCCTTCACTGGCTTTTAAAAGAGAGGTCTTGCTTCTAAAAGAAAGTGGCCATTAAGAGAGAGGGGAGAGATAGAGCACCTATCTTGGAGTCAGGAAAACCTGAATTCAAATTTGACCTCAGACACTTAACATTTACTAGCTGTGTGACCCTAGGCAAGTCACTTAACCCCAACTGCCTCACCTCCCTTCCCCCTCCCGTAGAAAATAACAATAATAATAAAAGAGAGAAGGGAGGGGGAAGAAAAAAAGACAGAGAAGAAAGAGAGAGGGAGAGAGGAAGAGGGAGAATTACAGGAGTATCCTAATTCTGTTCTGGCTCAATGGATGTTTAAATTGGACTAACTGCTCACCAGTGCCACCTGGTGGTATGTGTATGTATTTGTATATATTCATATACATTCAGGAATACTTTTAAATTTAGTTTTTTTAATAAAAGATTTGGCAAATATGGTTCATTGAATATTGGAATTTAATATTAATTTTATGATCAGTTTCAAGAATAGAAATAAGGATTATAGAGAAGAAGGGTTATCTTGTGCATCTTTTGTGCCAAAAACCCCACAAAAATACTTAGTATTTTTTTTCTAAGCATTTTGTTTATCTTTTTCTTTTTTTATTAATTAGAAAGTTTCCACAAATATGACTAAATGACAAGTAGAAAGAACAAATAATAAAATAAAATTGAGAATATTTAGGAAAGTTTTTTAATTATAATTTTATTTAATATGATAGTAAAAATCCATGTTTATTCCTTATATCCTTTCCCTAACCTTTGGTGGCTCCATTTACAAACGACTATTACTTGAGCAAGTGGAATTACAGAAATATGAAGAATATATTTTTTATTTTACTTTAACTAAGGTTTTAATTTTCCAAACCTCATAAAAGCAAAAGAGGTAAGAAAGATGGAAAGAAAGAGAGAAGAAAGAAAAAAAATGGAGGGAGGGAAGGAGAAAGGGAAGAAAGAGGGAGAAAGGGAGGAAAGAGGGAGAGAAGGAAGAAAGGAAGGAGGGAGAAAGGAAAAGAGGGAGGGAGGGAAAAGAGGAAGAAGGAAGGAGGAAGGGAAAGAGGAAAAGAAGTAGAAAGGAGGGGGAAAGGAAGGAGGAAGGGAGAAGGTGAAGAAAGGAAGGAGAGAAGCAGGGAAGAAAGGAAGAAAAAGAAAGAAAAAAGAGAAAGTAGTATCTTTCAGTTTGTATTGAGACAAAATTAATTCCTTCTTTGGATGTGAATAGTTTTATCATGAGTCCTTTGAAATTGTCTAGGATTATTTGTATTGCTGAGAAAAGCCAAGTTATTCACAGTTCTTCATCATACAAGATTGCTGTTACTGTGTACAATATTCTCTTAGCTCTCCTCACTTTGTATCTGCACATATGCAAGCTTTTTTTTTCTGAAATGATTCTGCTTATCATTTCTTACAATAATATTCCATTGCCACCATATACTATAGTTTGAAGATATTTTTTAAAAGAATATGTTCTACTATTATAACTACCTTAAGGAAATAGAATATATAGAAATAAGTTGGCACAAGGATGTGAGATGCCAAATTTAGGGACCTTAGTCACATAGGAAGTAAATTCATAATCAGGGTGAATCCCAGGTTCTCTGATTCCCAATTCAGTGTGCTCTTCTTCCTGTTTCCCAATGATTCAATACACTCTTACATTAATTTCTTGCAAAAATCTAATTTTTTTTTCAAAGTAATAAATTAAATTATCAATTTTTTTTTTTTTTTTTGCTGAGACAATTGGGGTTAAGTATCTTGCCCAGGGTCACAAGGAAATGTTAAGCTAGGAAATGTTAAGTGTCTGAGATCAAATTTGAACTCAGGTCCTCCTGACTTCAGGTTTGGTGCTCTATTCATTGTGCCACCTAGCTGCCCCATTATCACTTTCTTTTAAGGAGTTATTGTAGGTTCCTGAAGTTTCAGTTCTTAGTATGTACATGTGGTAATATTTTTTATTCTATAAAGAAGTGAATTATCTCTTAATTTTGTTAGCTGAGCCTTATTTTTATTTAGGTCATGAATCCCTTTAATAGTTTGGTGCAGTCTTATGAACCTCAAAATCAAATAGTTAGAATTTTACAAATTTCAATTATTTTGAAAGAGAGTTATCAAATTATTCGTTAAAAAACAAGTATGTAGATCTCAGGTCAAAAAACCAACTATAGAATATTTAAAGTTTATGGAGAACATTTTGACTCAAAAAGTGGAAGTTATATTAATGCTAGGATTCCCCCGTTTGGGTGTTTAGATGTGCCTGGAGCATTAAAAAATACCATTAGCTTGCTTGCTTGATGAAACTTTTCCATGTGGATAAGCTGAGAGCATGGGTGGACACTGTAACTGGTTCCAGTTGGCTAACCAAGTACATGGCTTTTTTTAGTCAAACTTTTTTAGTCATTAGAACTATTGGCATTTTCAAAAAGACCTGAATCATTTTTAATCCTCTCTGTTTCACAAATCTTTTTCTTATGACATCCAGTGAGAGACCATGCAATAAGGAGGGGAAAAGGCTTTTTGTCTTTCTGGATTGGGTCCATATGTCCTCCAAAAAAATGGACCTGGATCATTGGCTTTTCATTCTTTCTTTTTTACTCTAGATGCAGAGAACAGAGCCTCCAAACCCAATATAGCAAGCTAAAAGAATACAGAAATAAGAATCTAGGTTGGACTTTGCAGCCAGCATAAACCCAAAAGTTTTCCCAAAAGTTAATTTCCAAAGTCTTCCCAGGTTTTTCTGAAACCATTCTGGTCATTATTTCTTATAGTACAATAGTATTCCATTACAATCATATGTTACAGCTTGTTCAGACATTTTCTAATTTATGGGTATTCCTCAGTTTCCAATTTTTGACATCATAAAGAGAGTTGCTGGTGTTTCTACTGGATTTATATCCCAAAGAAATCACAAAAAAGAGAAAAGGACCCACATGTACAAAAATGTATATAGCAGCCCTTGTTGTAGTGATAAGGAATTAGAAACTGAGTGGATGCCCATTAATTGGTAAATGGCTGAATAAGTTACGGTATATGAATGTAAGGAATATGATTGTTCTACAAGAAATAACCAGAAGGATGACTTCAGAAAGGCCTGGAGAGACTTACATGAACATGATGCTAAGTGAAATAAGTAGAAAAGAATATTGCACACAACAACAAGATTATGTGATGATTAATTGTGATGGACATAGCCCTTTTCAACAATGAGGTGATTCAAGGCAATTCCAATAGTCTTGTGATGAATTGAATGTGGATTGAATGTGGAACACAATATAATATTTTCACTTTTTTGTTGTTATTGTTTGTGTGCTTGTTTTTCTTTTCTTTCTTATTTTTTCCCCTTTTTGATCTGATTTTTCTTGTACAACATGACAAATGTAGAACTATGTTTAGAAGAATTGCATGTTTAATCTCTATTGGATTAGTTCCTGTTTAGGGAAGGGGAGAGGAGAGAAGGGAGAGAGAAAAATTTGCAAGACAAGGTTTTGTAAGGGTTAATGTTGAAAACTATCTTTGCAAATATTTTGAAAAATAAAAAGCTATGATTAAAAAAAACAAAGAAAGCTGCTATAAATAATTTTGTACAGATAAGTTGTTTTCCTTTTTCTTTGATTTCTTTAGTTATAGACCTAGCACTGATATAGCTGGATCAAAGGGTATGCATGATTTCATACCCCTTTAGACAAAGTTTCAAATTGTTTTCCAGATAGACCAGTTTAGAACTTTACCAATAGTGGATGAGTGTGCTTATTTTTCCACATCCCATCCAGCATTTGTCCATTTTCTTTGTGACATGTTAACCAAACTGATGGATGCAAGGTGATACCTCAGAGTTGTTTTAATTTGCATTTCTCTAATAGATCAAATATAATCAAATATAGAACATTGTTTATATGTAATTATTGATAGCTTTATTTCTTCTGAAAACTACCTTTTCATACCATTTGATCATTTATCAAATGGGGAATGGATCTTTGTTTTTTTAAAATTAATTTGGCTATGTTCCCTATGTATTTGAGAAATGAAATTGCCTTCCTTTTAATCTTGGCCATATTGGTTTTGTTTGTGGGGAAAAAAACTTTTTAAATTTCATGTGATCAAAATAATACATTTTCCTTACCATTTTCTCTATCTCCTGTGTGATCATAAGCTCTTTCATTATTCACTGATCTAACAAGCAAATTTTTCCATACTCCCCTAATTTACTTATGATATCAACATTTATATCCAAATTATTAACACTTTTTGACTTTACTTTGGTACACAGTATGGTCTGTTGATCTATGTTTAGTCTCTGTCAAGCTGCTTTTCAGTTTTTCCCATAAATGATGCAACAGATTCTAGAGCGTTTAGTATTTTTAGAAAGAGGAAAGATAATGGAGTCACTGTGTAGATGGCTTTTTCAAGGAATTTAATCACAAAGAGGAGATAAGATGTTGGACCATAGTTAGAAGAGATCACTCCTCTCCCTTCTAGGAAAACAGGGAATTAAATGAGTTTTTAAGGATGGTGAGACATGAGCATGTTTGTAGGCAGCAGAGAAACACATGGAGAGCCTAAAGAGAAAAAAGTGAGGCTGATGAGAGAGACAATCTGCTATAAAAGATGAGATAAGAAAAGATCAAGCCTCTTTCCTCTCCTTTCTTCTCCTCTCCTTTCAGTTCTTCAGATGTGCAAAGAGAACCAGAAAAGGATCATATCATAAAAAATAGAGAGAGGAGAAAATTTAACCTATCCAGAAACTTGACTATTCCTTTATTCTTTGAAGGTTTACAGTAATCGAATATTAGTGCTCCTAAGAGTCCTATGCAGCTATTTTACAAAAGGTAAAATTAAAAATGTTAGCTTTTAATAAAATACATTGAAATATATCACAATAGTTAATTGGTTAAAGTTATTTTCATCCAAGCATTGTTGAAAAATCCCATTTTTAAAGAGGAAAAAAATCCATATAGAGCACCTTACCTTGGATCTATGGAAGCTTTGGAATCAGAGAACTTAGAAAGTATGGAAAGAGAATTCAATGATGGAATAGACAAATATTTCTTGCAGACTGGCCTGGCTTAGTATTTTGTCACAAAATTAGTCATAAAGTGAAGAATATTTTAGACATTTGTTTAATTATGATCCTATTCTTGATTCCATTGATCATACTGTTCATGGGGGTCTTCTTGAAATGTACTAGAATAGTTTTTCATTTTCTTCTCCAGTGAATTAAGACAAAGTTAAATGAATTGCTCTTCCCTACTCCAGGCCTAAGCCTCTAAATCACTGAGTCATCTAACTGTCCCAAAGACCATTTTCTAAATTATAAATGGCTTAATACCTAGTAAGAAAGTGTTTTCCCTTAACAAAACTACAGATTCTTGAAATGTTGAAGTATGAATTTCTTCAATCATTACAACAAATAAATAATCTAAAATTCAAAGTTGAAAAAGATTTCACAAGATATCCAATCTGTAACAGTTATTGCATCTATATTCATCCAATTATATCAATCTATACTATAATTATGACACCACCTTCCCCTTTCCCCCCCAATCCCCTGGCCACACAGAGTATCTCTGACACCTTTGACAGGTAGTCAACTTCTAATAGAGCATCTTAGGGACAAAAAACTTTTTATCTTCAGAAGCAACACATTTTTCTTTAGGGAAGGTCTAGATGTGAGTAATTAACTTAGTAATTAAATTAATTTCCTTTATCTTCCTCTACTCTCTGACTTTCATCTCATTGGAAGTAGTTCACTTTTTTTTTGGGGGGGGGGCAATGAAAAAAAATTTTAATCACTCTTCAGCCAATCTCCTCAATCTATTTAAGGGAAATTATCTCCTAGTTGTGTAGCAAAAGGCATATGTGGAACTGCAAAATAGCTGATAAATTGATTATTTTTATGAGGTTTGTCTGATCCAATCACTCCAGTTAAAAGGAAATTTAACGTTGATTTGTTCATTACACATCCACCCTTTTGGACCTTTAGAGGTCCTTTGACCTCTAAAAGAAGAATAAATTTATATGGTTTGGAGTTCTAGTCCCGCCATTATAAATCCAATCTATGTTTACTGGTCCACTGTGTCACAAAGCAAGCATTTTTGGTCAGTCATTTCTTCTCATTTTCCTTCTCTTAAATTGTGACCACCCTATTGTTGATAACATCTATTTTGGAAAGGAAAACAAGTGGCTAGTGGCTATATATATATATGTGTGTATGTGTGTGTGTGTGTATGTGTATTTGTATACAGTAATATTTCATTTGTATAACATTACTGAGAGTATCCCCTATAAGTTCACTTTCAAATAATTGAAACATATCTTTTTAAGGACAAAATTTGTCTGTTGTTTTTGCTATTTTTAGTGGAAAACTTCCTAAAATGAATTACAACTTTTTTTTTGTCTTTTAAACAGCTTACAGGATGTAATTTGACTTTTTTCTTAATAATTTAGGGTCATTACCATGCAAATTATAGTAAATTCAATTTTAGGTAGAAGGGACTTTAGAAATCATTCATCTAATGACCTTTTTTACAATTGATGAAATAGACCTGAAGAGGAAAGGCAGGTGACTTATTAAAGCTCACAAAGGTAAAAAGTGTCAGGTTTTGTGTAGAGGGCTGACTGAAACTCCAAAAAAGGTGTGCTTGAATCAAACAATGGAGCACTTAAGACTAATTACCTATTTGATATGAGACAAGGACACTATTAGCATATATTTGGATAAATGGCTCTTCTCACTGTTGGTGCTTGCTGAATGTTTGGTGTTAAGATGATTATTATAGTTATAGGCAAGGATTGGAGGGCAGAGGGAGAGAGGGCAGAGTGACTTGGCGGCAGGACAAGGAGGAGAGAGGCTGGTGACTCTGGACTCCAGGATCTAGGACACATCTTTGGCAAGCCTTGTGGCAGTTTGCCTGCCTCTTTCACTTCTCCCCCTAAAGACCAAGGACTTTGATTTATCCTGAATCTGGCTGACCCTGAAGCCCTCCAGGGAGCTAGCCCATACTCTATAGCTTTGGATTTGAGTCTAAGCACTTTGACCTCAAATCCACTGCCTTTTTTCTACCAACCAATCAAACAATCAATAAGTAGCCATTGGCAGTCTATTACATATCAAACACTTATGCTAGGCAGTGAAAATGCAAGTTTAGAAGATGAAACATCTTTACTAGAAATAAACTTACATTCTGGTAGAAAAGCAACAAATATACATAAAATCCATGCAACATAAATATAAAGTGAGTGAATATAAATATATATAAAGTCATTAAATACAATTGTTGTTTTTCCTTTATCCTCAAAGAGAACCCTGATACCTGGGAGTTTATGCCATGTCATACAAATGAACTGGATTTAAGCAAGGAAGGGTTGTGCAAAGTCACCAAACCTCAGTTTCTCTTCCAGAGCTCTCTGAGTCCACTGAGTAACAAGATATAGCTATCCAGAGTAATATATGACTCTTCTTCTTAAATTCAAATCTCATCTAGAATGGTTATTTCCTATATTATTCTGGATTTAACATTGTTATGCCTTAGTTTCCTAAGCCATAAAATGAAATTGTTGGACTAGATATCCTCTAAGATTGTTTCCAGTTCATTGTTTGTTTTGTTTTGTTGTTGAGATTTAAATTAACAGAAATTAAATTAAATTAAAGGAATTTTAAAGCAATTAAATAAATAAATAAGATTATTTTTCTTTAGAGATGTGGCTTTAAAAGATTTGCTTCAGTTTTAAAAATGATTTGATAGATTTTGGGAGGAGGGGAAGAATGCTTTTTTTCTATATATGCAGCCAGGCTAAATATAGAAATGTTCATTCTTTTTTTTTGTCTGAAATGAATAATTTATTGCAGTTTACTACAAATTAACCCAATAGTTAATTGCTTAAGTTCTAAAACTTTCTTTTTTAATTAAAGCCTTTTATTTAAAAAAAAAAAAACATGCATGGATAATTTTTCAAAATTGACCCTTGCAAAACCTTCTGTTCCAATTTTTCCCCTTCTCCTCCATCCCCTAGATGGCAAGTAATCCAATACATGTTAAACATAGTAAAAATATATGTTAAATATAATATGCATACAAATTTATACAATTATCTTGCTGCACAAGAAAAAATCATATAAAAAAGGGAAAAAATGAGGAAGAAAATAAAATGCAAGCAAACAACAACAAAAAGAGTGAAAATGCTAAATTGTGATCCATTCTCAGTTCTCACAGTCTTTTCTCTGGATGTAGACGGCTCTCTTCATTACAAGATCATTGGAACTGACCTGAATCATCTCATTGTTGTAAAAAGCCACATCCATCAGAATTGATTGTTGTATGATCTTGTGGTTGCCATGTACAATGATCTGTTCATTTCACTTAGCATCAGTTCATGTAAGTCTCTCCAGGCCTCTCTGAAATCATCCCTGATTGAGAAATGTTCATTCTTACGATGCACTCTTCAGGCACACAACTAATTTGTGTATTTGTGTAATAAACATCTAGCAGAATTAATTATCATGGGAAAAGAAAGTTCTATAGGAAGAACTACCAATTCGAATATTAATCTCATCAGAAGATGTTCTACACGCATGAACAGTACCTTCTTTAGGACTAAAAGCAGATGCTGTTCCTGGACGATTAAACCAAGCCACCCTAACCTCTACACGCCCTGGAGTTTATTTCGGTCAATGCTCAGAGATTTGTGGTTCTAATCACAGCTTTATACCCATTGTACTAGAAATATCTACTCTAAAATATTTTGAAAATTGATCACACATAATGCAAACATCTTTGAAAAATCATAATAATACTTAAGTATTTATGGGGCTTAACGCCCTCTCAAAGCTATGCCTCAATTAGAAACATCAGCATGATTTCACGTTGCCGGCCTAACTATCATTAATATTTTCTGCTTATTCCAACTACAACTCATCGGTATCGAAATAATCTATATTTATCCTCCAGAAGAAATCCTCAAACTCCCAGAAATTCCATTTCCCTGAGAGAAAAAATGAACGAAAATTTATTTGCCCCTTTCATCTGCCCTACTATTATAGGTATTTCCACTTTACCAATTATTATAATCTTCCCTTGTCTCATTTTCACAACACCTAAACGTTGACTCCCTAATCGAATCCAAATACTACAAATCTGACTCATCCGACTGATTACTAAACAAATAATAACAATACATAATAATCTAGGTCGCACATGAGCTCTTATACTCATAACTCTTATTCTATTTATTGCCACAACCAACCTTTTAGGCCTTTTACCCTATTCATTCACCCCAACAACACAACTTTCAATAAATATTAGCATAGCTATCCCTCTCTGAATAGCAACCGTACTTCTAGGCTTTCGAAACAAACCAAAAGCCTCATTAGCCCACTTCCTACCACAAGGGACCCCAAGAGCTCATGTGCGACCTAGATTATTATGTATTGTTATTATTTGTTTAGTAATCAGTCGGATGAGTCAGATTTGTAGTCCGATTGACAGCTAACATCACTGCTGGTCACCTACTAATTCATCTTATTAGCTCCGCTGCTTTAGCATTAGTTTCTGTTAACATTGTACTATCCTCAATTACACTTATTGTTCTCTTCCTCCTAACCATCTTAGAGTTGGCTGTAGCTATAATTCAAGCCTATGTCTTCACCCTACTAGTGAGCTTATATTTACACAATAACACATAATTACATATTAATATTATAATATATAATGATACTTAATGACCCACCAAACCCATGCCTACCACATAGTAAACCCTAGCCCATGACCACTAACGGGAGCTATATCAGCTCTACTCTTAACCTCAGGAATAATCATATGATTTCATTTCCATTCTACCCTGCTCCTATTTATGGGACTTTCAACTATACTTCTAACAATATACCAATGATGACGGGATATTGTACGAGAAGGCACCTATCAGGGCCATCACACCCCTGTAGTCCAAAAAGGTCTGCGCTACGGCATAATCCTTTTCATTACATCAGAAGTCTTTTTTTTCCTAGGCTTTTTCTGAGCTTTCTACCATTCAAGCCTGTCCCCAGCCTTAGAATTAGGAGGCTGCTGGCCCCCTGTAGGAATCTATCCACTTAATCCACTAGAAGTACCATTATTAAATACAGCTATTCTCTTGGCTTCAGGTGTTTCTATCACTTGAGCCCATCACAGCCTAATAGAAGGTAACCGCAAACAAATAATTCAAGCTTTAACAACTACTATTGCTTTAGGCCTGTACTTTACAATTCTACAAGCCACAGAATATTATGAAGCCCCTTTTACTATCTCTGATGGAATTTACGGATCAACATTCTTTGTAGCAACAGGCTTCCATGGTTTACATGTAATTATTGGTTCTCTATTCTTAATCGTATGCCTTATGCGACAACTTTTCTATCATTTCACATCTACACATCATTTTGGATTTGAAGCTGCAGCCTGATACTGACACTTCGTAGATGTTGTATGATTATTCCTATATGTCTCTATCTACTGATGAGGCTCTTATTTTTCTAGTATAATTAGTACTACTGATTTCCAATCATTAAGTTCTGGGTAATACCAGAGAAAAATAATTAACCTAATATTAACTCTTCTAATCAACTCTACTTTAGCAACTATCGTAGTACTAATCGCCTTTTGATTACCACAATTATACCTATATCTAGAAAAATCAAGCCCCTATGAATGTGGCTTTGACCCCCTAGGCTCCGCCCGCCTACCCTTCTCTATAAAATTCTTCCTAGTAGCTATTACATTCTTACTATTTGATTTAGAGATCGCTCTTCTCCTACCCCTTCCCTGGGCCATTCAACTACCTACTACTAATACTATACTCTTCCTATCATATTTCATCATCATCCTACTAACAGGAGGCCTCGCATACGAATGATTCCAAAAAGGCCTTGAATGAACTGAATAGGTTTTTAATCTAATTAAGATAATTGATTTCGACTCAATAAATCATGGTTCTAACCCATGAATACCTTATGCTTTCCATTAACATAAACCTTATCGTAGCCTTTGCACTAGCTCTAGTCGGAGTATTAATCTACCGATCACACCTAATATCCACCCTCCTTTGTCTAGAAGGCATAATATTGTCCTTATTTATTCTTATAACACTACTAATTACCCACTTCCATATATTCTCAATATCTATACTACCTTTAATCTTATTAGTCTTCTCAGCCTGTGAAGCAGGAGTTGGTCTTGCCCTACTAGTTAAAATCTCAACAACCCATGGTAATGATTATATCCAAAATTTAAACCTATTACAATGCTAAAAATCCTTACATCAACTTTCATACTCATCCCCCTAACATGATATTCCAAAAAACCCTGACTATGAATTAATACTACCATACATAGTTTTATTATTAGCATTTGAAGCTTAACCCTACTATATCACGACTCTGACTTAGGTTATAATTATAACAATTATTTCTCCTTAGACTCATTATCAGGACCACTACTTATCCTATCCTGCTGACTTCTTCCACTAATAATTATTGCTAGCCAAAACCACCTAGCACACGAACCTTTAGTACGAAAAAAAATTTACTTAACTACACTTATTATTCTCCAACTTTCCCTAATTATAGCTTTTACCGCATCTGAGCTAATCATATTTTATATTCTATTTGAAACCACCCTAATCCCTACCCTTATTATTATTACACGTTGGGGTAGCCAAAGCGAACGACTTAATGCTGGCCTATATTTCCTCTTCTATACCTTAATAGGTTCTCTCCCCCTCCTAGTAGCACTACTTTATTTACATAACAACTTAGGCTCCCTACACATGCTTACTATAACATTAGTGGCACCTACCTTAGATTCTTCTATATCGACTTCTCTACTCTGGTATGCCTGCATAATAGCATTCATAGTTAAAATACCACTTTACGGCCTCCATCTTTGACTGCCTAAAGCACACGTTGAGGCCCCTATCGCAGGCTCTATAGTACTAGCTGCCATTCTACTAAAATTAGGCGGTTACAGCATCATACGAATTACAGCATTCACAGAACCATTTACATCAACCCTATGCTATCCATTCATAATCCTATCTCTCTGGGGCATAATTATAACAAGCTCTATCTGCCTACGACAAACAGATCTTAAATCTCTTATTGCTTACTCTTCTGTCAGCCATATAGGCTTAGTAATTATTGCAGCCCTTATACAATCCCCAATAGGCTTTATAGGAGCTACCGTCCTAATAGTAGCTCACGGACTCACCTCCTCAATACTCTTCTGTCTAGCCAATACAAATTATGAACGCACTCACAGCCGAACTCTTATTCTTACTCGGGGCTTACAAATAATTCTCCCCTTAATATGCGCCTGATGACTATTAGCAAGTCTCGCCAACCTAGCTCAACCCCCTTCCATTAATCTTTTAGGAGAACTTTTAGTTATTATGACCTCATTCTCTTGATCCAATTTTTCACTCATCTTACTAGGCACCAATACAGTAATTACAGCTGTCTATTCATTATATATACTAATTACCTCACAACGAGGTAAATTCACTGACCATATACATCCTATCAAACCAACATTTACTAGAGAACATATATTAATAACCTTACACCTCCTACCCTTACTTGTTATCTTTACCTGTCCCAAATTTATTCTTGGCATTACATACTGCAAATATAGTTTAACAAAAACATTAGATTGTGAATCTAATATTAGGAGCTTAAACCTCCTTATATGCCTGAGAAAGTTACAAGAACTGCTAACTCTTGATTCCATGATTAAACCCCATGGCTTTCTTACTTTTAAAGGATAGTAGTTATCCATTGGTCTTAGGAACCAAAAATTTTGGTGCAACTCCAAATAAAAGTAATTAACTATTTATTAAATACTTTTCTTCTATTAACCATTATTATAATTACTTTTCCTTTAACCTATAATATCTTTATACCAAATAAAACCATCAACTTCCCACCATTATGTAAAACCATAATCAAAGTAGCTTTCTTTACTAGTCTTATCCCACTAATACTCTTCATTTACTCTGGACAAGAATCCACAATTACAAACTGACAATGACTTCCTATTAACACATTCAACTTATCAATAAGCTTTAAACTAGACTATTTCTCCATCACATTTATCCCAATTGCATTATATGTTACATGATCCATCCTAGAATTCTCAATCTGATACATACACACTGACCCAAATATTCACCGCTTTTTCAAATACTTAATTATTTTCCTCTTTACAATAATTATTCTTGTATCCGCAAACAATCTATTTCAGTTATTCATTGGATGAGAAGGAGTAGGCATCATATCATTTATACTCATCGGATGATGATTCGGACGAACCGACGCAAACACCGCTGCTCTCCAAGCTGTACTATACAACCGAATCGGAGACATCGGATTCATGTTAGCTATAGCATGAATAATACTCAACTGCAACTCCTGAGACATCCAACATATTTTCATAACAAACATTAATACACCAGCCCTACTTGGATTAATCCTTGCCGCAACCGGAAAATCAGCCCAATTTGGCTTACACCCTTGACTACCATCAGCTATAGAAGGACCCACCCCCGTATCAGCATTACTACACTCTAGCACCATAGTTGTTGCAGGTATTTTTCTACTAATTCGATTTAACCCAACCATACAAGGCAATCAAACAGCTCTCACCACTATACTATGCTTAGGAGGAATTACAACCCTATTTACCGCTATTTGTGCCGTTACCCAAAATGATATCAAAAAAATCGTAGCTTTTTCCACATCAAGTCAACTAGGTCTAATAATAGTAGCCCTTGGCCTAAACCAACCGTACCTAGCATTCCTACATATTTGCACCCACGATTTCTTCAAAGCAATACTGTTCCTATGCTCCGGCTCTATTATCCATAACCTTAATGATGAACAAGATATCCGTAAAATAGGAGGACTACTCACACTTCTTCCAATCACATCCTCTGCAATTATATTAGGCAGCTTGGCTCTTATAGGAACCCCATTTTTAGCAGGATTCTACTCAAAAGACGCAATCATCGAAGCCATAAACACATCACACGTAAATACATGAGCCCTATGCATCACACTTATTGCTACCATACTTACAGCCTTCTATAACCTACAGCATACGAGTAATTCACTTCGTCTTACTAAACGAACCACGATTCCTACCTATTCCTATAATATCTGAAAACAATCCAAACTTAATTAATCCTATTATACGACTAGCTCTGGGCAGTATTCTTATAGGATTCCTTCTCACAACAAGCATTCCTCCTAACACAACAATCCCTATAACAATACCAACCATACTAAAAATCTCAGCCATGTTAGTTACTATCATAGGCATTCTAATCTCAATTGAACTATACACCTTAACTAACAAAATACCGATCATACCTATAATTCACACACACAACTTTTCAAATATATTAGGATATTTCACACACATCTTTCATCGACTAAAACCTTTAGCAGGTTTACAAACAGGCCAACACATTGCTACCATACTAATTGATCTAGGGTGATATGAAAAGACTGGACCAAAAGGTCAAGCCAATTTACATAGCTCCTTATCTTCTACTTTTACTTCTACCCAAAAAGGACTCATCAAATACTACTTTCTCTCTTTTATAATTTCTATAGCACTAACCCTTATAATCCTATAACTACAAACCTCGGATAACTTCCAAAACTACCAAAATGGTAATAAATAAAATTCAACCTAATAATACTATAGCTCAACCACCACAACCATACAACAAAGACACCCCATTCCAATCCTGACCAACACAATAATTTCCTAATGAATCAAATAGCTCAACAGCCATTACCACTTCTACCTCTCCTGACACCATTAACCAAACTATTTCTATTAATAGACTCAATAATAATATACTAAAAGCTACCATATTACCTACCAAGCTTTCAGGATACTCTTCAGTCGCTATGGCAGCAGTATAGCCAAACACTACTAATATACCTCCTAAATAAATCAAAAACACAATTAACCCTAAAAACGTGCTATTCAAACTAACAATGATAGCACAACCTAAACCCCCACTGACTACAAGACTCAAGCCCCCATACACAGGAGAAGGTTTAGAAGCAAATGCCACAAACCCAAAAATTAGCATTAAAGACAATACAAAAATAAGCATCGTTTCCATATTAGTTTTAGTATGGACTTAAACCATAACCTATGACCTGAAAAACCATTGTTGTAATTCAACTACAAAAACTAATGATTAACATTCGAAAAACACACCCCCTCCTAAAAATTATCAACCACTCTTTTATTGACCTACCCACCCCATCCAACATCTCTGCATGATGAAACTTCGGGTCTTTATTAGGAATATGCCTAATTATTCAAATTCTCACCGGACTATTCCTAGCAATACACTACACCTCTGACACATAGCTATTCCTAGCAATACACTATACCTCTGACACACTCACCGCCTTTTCCTCCGTAGCCCACATTTGTCGTGACGTTAATTACGGCTGATTACTCCGTAATCTACACGCTAACGGAGCTTCCATATTCTTTATATGTTTATTCTTACATGTTGGCCGAGGAATTTACTATGGGTCTTATCTATACAAAGAAACATGGAACATCGGAGTAGTCCTTCTACTTACCGTTATAGCTACAGCATTTGTTGGTTATGTTCTCCCTTGGGGCCAAATATCATTCTGAGGTGCTACCGTAATTACAAACTTACTATCAGCTATCCCCTATATTGGCACAACCCTAGCAGAATGAATTTGAGGGGGTTTCGCAGTAGATAAAGCAACCCTTACACGATTCTTTGCTTTCCACTTTATCCTACCATTTATCATTATAGCATTAGCTATTGTCCATCTACTCTTTCTACATGAGACAGGCTCCAATAACCCATCAGGCATCAACCCAGACTCAGATAAAATTCCATTTCACCCATATTATACCATCAAAGATACCTTAGGATTTATATTTCTCCTCTTAACACTCCTCCTCCTAACCCTTTTCTCACCAGACTCCCTAGGTGATCCAGACAACTTCTCACCTGCTAACCCCTTAAATACTCCTCCACACATTAAACCAGAATGATACTTCCTATTTGCATATGCCATTTTACGCTCTATCCCTAACAAACTAGGAGGCGTTCTCGCTTTACTAGCTTCTATCCTAATTCTCCTAATCATTCCACTACTTCACACATCCATATTCCACTACTTCATACAGCTAATCAACGAAGCATAATATTCCGCCCAGTCTCCCAAACCCTATTCTGAATTCTCACTGCAAACCTAATTACACTTACCTGAATCGGAGGCCAACCAGTAGAACAACCATTCATTATCATTGGTCAGTTAGCTTCTGTGCTTTACTTCCTACTCATTCTCGTCCTCATACCTCTCGCAGGTCTATTCGAAAATTATATACTAAAACCTAAGTGAAGAGTCCAAGTAATTTAACTAAAATACTGGCCTTGTAAGCCAACTATGAAGGTAAACTCCTTCCTAGGACCAATCAGGAAGGAGACATTACACCCCACCATCAACGCCCAAAGCCGACATTCTAATTAAACTACTTCCTGCTTGAATTTATTTTTTTTTTTAAATTTAATTTGTATACTATCCCAGTATTAATTTTTTTACAATTTTTTTTTATAAAATTCAATTTAAGCAAATATATATATTCATGTAGATATATTCATATACTAATACACAGATTAATATAATATGATATATTTATGTATATAGAGCATACATTTATATTCCTCTATCATATAATTAATGTACATAATAATCATATATTACTAAATACATTAATATAATATATTACTGATAATTAACTAACACATTCATATCTTTTACTAATATAACTCATAATAGTACATTATACATAATATGTATATATTACATAAGACATATAATGTTGGCGTACATAGACATTAACTCCATGGACCGAGACCACTAAGACTACTTCCTCTAGCAGATCATCACCATTATGGATACCTTAATCCTCAACTCACGAGAGATCAGCAACCCGCCATCTAAAGATACAATATCCTTCAGAGCAAGCCCATAACTTGTGGATGAACCTTCTTTCCTACGACTGGCTACTGGTTGCTACTGTAGGAACGAATGGGCCTGAATGGGCCTAGCTAATGAGGTTTTCAACTTTGTCTCTGTAGATAGCTAAAATGGAACTGTGAGAATTGAGTAAAGTCCTAAAATTGTTCATTTTTCTCTTTCTCTCCTCAATTTTTTCTCTCTGGTTAATCTTCATTTTTGGCCTATGAGCATACTCAGTTATTCCTAAACTATTGCTATATCCCAACCTTGCTATATTACAAGATAATAAGCCTATATTAAATGAACAGACATTATGCCCAGACTGTGACAATTTGGAGGGGAGCACAAGAATGATGTGCTACTTTTCAGCCCATAAATCAAAGTAACATGTCTACTTATATATCCTTATTTACTTTAGTTCAGCAACTGATCAAGATTTCATGACTCAGCACAGAGTCACTCTGTTCCTCACTCCTCACTCTTGACCATTTCCAATATGCCTTTCAGATTTCTTGGTTCTGAATTATCTAGTATATAAATTACTAAGTTCTTATGGGAAAAGCATATATTATGACTCTACTTTTAAGTCTGTGTTTTGGGGTTTCTGCTCTGATGACAGAGGGGAGAGGCAGGAAAAGGGAGAGGAGACATTATCTTTTACTTTTGGTTTTAGCATTCATACCCTGGGAGCTTTGGGCACCACACTTTCTTGAGAAGGTCCTTATTTAAAAATAGGTCTCTGAATCTTTGAGCATTATAATTGATTGAGAAGGTAAAAGAGACTGGGGGAAAAGGGAGAGGATCTTACTACTTGTTGAGTCTAGGTAAATCAGTTGGAGTTAGCTAGTTGGCTCAGGGGAAAGAGAACTGGCCTAGAGTGAGGAATATCTGAATTTAAATATGGCTTCAGACATTTATTTGCTCAGTGATCCTGGGCAACTCACAATTTCTTAATCTACTGTTTCTTAATCCACTGGAAAAGGAAATGAAGGAAATGGCAAACTACTCCAGTATTTTTGCTAAGAAAACCCCAAGGGAAGTATTGATATCCACAGGGTCCTGGAAAGTCAGATACAACTGGATAATGATAAAGACAGGTCACTTACCTTCTTTGGGTCATTTCCTCATCTGGAAAATGAGGAGAATAGAATTAATGATTTTTAATGTTCCTTCCATCTCCAAATATATGAGCCCTAGATATAGACATAATACAGTTTCATAGATTCTAGACTCTTCCTATGGTCTTAGAGAAAATAAATTCAAACAGTCAATTGAAGAACTAAGTACTCAGAACATTTTTATGAATAGGTTAATGCTTATCCTTTCTCACCTTGGATAAATGATTCTTGTGAAAACTTTTGTGGGTCTCTGTGTATTTGTGCATATCCAAATATGTTTAAATATATGTACATCATCTAGAAGTCATGGTTAATTTGGTTTGAGTGAAAATATTCCTTTACAAGATAAAAAATATAAGAAAAATTCAAAAGTTAGAAACCATATCTAACTATATATGGGATTAGCTAAGTATTTCCTAGCAGATGGGTTGGGAGGAGGGGAGATAGGAGAATCCTTTATAACACCTCATTGAATTGAATTTATTTGTAAAAAGATGAGAATGCTTTGACATATATATATACAAAAAGACAGTTATTTGGTGGTCATTTTAATATGATAGTAAGGAACATAAATTTTGATTACAAAATTTTGGATTTATTCTGATTAAAAGCTATATTGATTTGTGCATCACTAAGATACAAAATTATCTATATGAACAATGTCTTTTTTTACAGTCTTAAATTTTAAAAAATGTAAAGAGGAATTCACAAAGAATATGGAGAAATAAAATAACAAATTAGACCAAATTACATGCCAACAAAACATAAAATTCAGAAGAAATGAATTAAATAACTAGATGAACAGAAAAGAAAATAAAGAATGAAAACAACTTGATGGTGTTACTTTGACAAAACCACAAATTTCCAAAATAAAAACCAAATAAATAACCAAGAGACCAAATAAAATTAAAAGTGAATTCTATCAAATATACACTTTAAAAATTAGTCTTTATCCTTCATAAACAAGAAGAAATCATAAAAAGAGCACTGAATTCTTTTGAGATAAGTATATCTCCAAACTAGAGACAAAACAGCAGAAAGAAATACCATAAAGCAATATTACTAATGTACAGTAATGACAAATTTAAAAAAAAATTAACAAAGAGACAATAGAAATATATTCAACAATTATTCACTTGTAACATGTTGGATTCATGTTAGGAATGAAGGAATAGTTTGATATTAGGTATGTATAAATGTACATGCATAAATACATACATAACATATCCACACATATGCACACATTTTAATCAGATCTATTATTTCAGTGATACAGGGAAATTCTGGTAAGGTACTTCCTAAATCAATGAAATTTATTGGTATTTTTCTTATAATTTATACTATTACAAATTAATTTTGAAATTATGTCTTGAAATTAAAATGTAAGTATAATAAAATATTAACAATCATCACATGACTATATCAACAGATCTAAAAAAACTTTTGCCATATTAAGTAACTAAATTGTTTTGAAAATATCAAAAGGCATAGGAAAAAGTTATCATTTAATAACATCAAAAGAATCTACTTAAATTGAAGAGCACACATTATTTCTAATAGAGAAGTCCTAAAAGCTTTCCTAATAATGCAAAAAAAAACTTTTCCTTATAATATCTGGCATGTGGTTTTGTTATTCTTCTTGGTGTTCACTTGTTCATTCCCATATGATTCTTTGTGATCCCATGGACTATAGCATTCTAGGTCTTCTATACGTCACCATCTTCAAGTTTATGTTCTTGTTTTTGTGACCATTATACAAATCTTATCTTCTGTGATTCTGTGAATTCTTTTCTATTCAATCTTTTCCAGGATCAAAGTTTCTACCAGTGAATCCTATCTTCTCATTATATGGCTAACGTGTTTGTTTTGTTTCAGTATTTGATTGAATGTTAAATGAATAGTTTGAATTAATTTTTTTAAAGTATTAACTAATTTGATTTCTTTATTGTCCAAGGCACTATGAAAAGTCTTCTCTAGCAGCCCACTTCAAAAGTGTCAATTCTATGTTTCTCAACTTTCCTTAAATCCAACTCTCAAATCCATTCATAGACATTTGTGGGAAAGTAATGTCTCTGCTTTTTAGTGTCCATATTTGCCATAGTCTTCCTTCCAAACAACAAGAATTTTAATTTCATGACTGAAGCACCATCTACAGTTATCTTTGGGCCCAAGAACATAAAATGGCAATACTCCTTCCATGTCTTCTCCTTTTATTTGCAGGACGTGGTGAGATTAGTTGCCAAGATCTTAGTTGTTGACTTTTTTGTTGTTGTTAAACTTCAAGCTAGCTTTTATACTTTCCTTTTTTACTCTCATCATATTCTTCATTTAGTGTCCTCAGAATGATATCATCTGCATATCTGAGATTCTTGATATTTCTTTTAGCAACTTTAATTCTGTGTTTTGATATACTTAGTCTAGCATTTTGCATGATGTATTCTGCATAGAAATTAATTAAATAAGATGACATATGAAATTTTGTAGTACTCCCTTTCCTGTCTTAAACCAATTAGTTATTCCATGTTTGATTGTGTTGCTTTTAGACTCCTATAGGTTTCTCAGGAGTTAGAAAAAATAATCTGTCGCTCCGATCTTTTTGAGGACTTTCCACATTTTGTTGTAAACCACATAGTCAAAGGCTTTAGTTAGTCAATAAAGCAGAGGTAGATTTTTGTTTGCCTTTTCCTCCGTAGAACTTCCTTGCTTTCTCCACAATCTAGAGAATGTTGACAATTTGGTCTTTAGTTCTTCTGCCTCTTCAAAAATCAGATTTAGCTTGCAGAATTTTAAATCTAATTTTTCTGATGAGTGAAATAAGCACAAGCTTTTGGTAATTTGAACATTCATTTATATTGCTATTCTTTAAAAGAGTGACATAAATAGATCTTTTCTGATCTATTAGCCACTTGAATTTTTCAAACTTGCCAGCATATAGAGTGAAGCATTGTAACAGCATCATCTTTTTAAAATTTTGTAACTGAGTTGGAATCCCATCATTTCCTTATTATTAGCAATGCTCTTAAGGCCCAAGTTGACTTCATTCTCTAAGGTGTTTGACTCTACGTTAGTGACCACATCATTGTGGTTATCAGTGATGTTAACTTTCTTTATCTACATATTCTTTCCATCACTTTTTAATTACTTATGCTTTTGCTAAATTCCTATCTTTTTTTCTTTTGTCATACTCGCTTTTGAGTAAAACATTCCTTTGATATCTTTTATTTTCTTGAAGAGATCTCAACTTTCTTATTCTATAACTTTCTTCTTTTTCTTTTTGCATTACTCATTTAAGAAAACTTTTTTATCTCTCCTTGCTATTCTCTGGAATTTTGTATTCTACCATATATATCCTTTCCTTTTTCCTTTCCTTCTTGCCTCTACTGTTAGTAAAGCCTTATCTAACAGCGATTTCACTTTTTTTCTTTTCTTTTTCTTTTTTCTAGTAAGTGAAATGTTTCTTGTTGCTGTCTCCTTTTCAATATTGCAAACCTCTGTCCATGGTTTCTTTAGGTACTCTATCTACCATATCTAATCCCTTAAATCTATTCATCTATTTCTAAAGTATGTTACTTAGATCACACTTATATGGTCTGATGATTTCTCCTACTTTTTTCAATTTAAGTTTGAATTTTGCAACAATCTGATCTGAGCCACAGAAGCTCCAAGTCTCATTTCAACTAGCCATATGGAGGTTCTCACCTTTCAATGCAAAATATATAATTAATATGTTTTTGATATTGACAATTTTGGCATATGTACATGTAAAGTCACTTTTTGAGCTATTGAAAAAGAATTGCTATGACAATTCAATTATCTTAATAAAACTCTGTTAGTCTCTGTTTTATCTTATTTTGTATTCTGTGAACAAATTTGCATTATTTCAATTATTTTTTGATTTGCATTTCAAACTCCTATGATGAATATGATATCTTTTGTATGTATATCTGTGTGTGTGAGAAAGAGAGAGAGAGAAAGAGAGAGAGAGATTTTTTGAAGATATCATAGGTCTTCATAGCACTGAACAACTTTAGCTGCTTTGGCTACAGTGGTTGGAACATGAATTTGTATTACTGTGATGTTGAACAGTTTTCCTTGGAATCAAACAAATATCATTCTGTCATTTTTGAGATTATATCCCATTATTTTTTCTCATCTTTTTATTTACTATCAGATCTATTTCTTCTAAGGAATTTTTGCCCAAAGTAGTAGAAATAATGATCATATGGATTAAAATCACCTATTTTCATTCATCTAAGGTCAGTGATACCCAATATGTAATGTTTAAACTTTCCATCTTCTATTTGACTACATCCAGCTTATCTTGGGTCATACATTTTATATTTCAAGTTCCTATGCATTTGGGGGAGGTTAGGAAAGGAGCATCAGATGCATCTCCAGCTGAGATTCCTTTCAGCTTTATTAGTATTTGATCTACTTGTAACTGTCTTTTGCTCTTCCTGAGTAGATTATTGGACACTTTCAAACCTGGCTCATTTTCCAATGTCACTTTTATATATATATATATATATATATATATATATATATATATATATATATATATATATATATTTTAGTGTAGTCCATAGGTTTGTCTTGGCAAAGATCACATTTCCTTTTCCAATCGATCACTTTTTTTGTCAGAACTTTCCACTATGACCAGTCTGTCTTGAGTAACTATGCACAGCATAGTTCGTAGTTTCATTGAACTACATAAGCCCTCCACCATTACAAGGCAGTGATCCAGAAGGGGTAAGGGAGTTATATGGCTAGGAAACCCATTGTTTCATTGTTATTTGGCATAGTCTTAAGATGCTAACTATACAAATAAGAAAAAAACCAATTAAAAACATACTGAACTCTTTTATAAGGACATGATATAGAGATAGGGAACTAAGTTTTATCAAATAAGCAGAAAACCAATGATCTGGTCCAAAAGTGAGGCACTTATTTGCCTTATAGAAATGTTTTAATTAACAACAGTTTATTTGTTACTTCTTTCTCTATTGTTTGTTGGTCAATTGTTTGTAGTTTTTGTAAAGGGCTGAAATTCTTAAAAAGTATGTTTGAATTAGACAACTGAGCACTTACGACTAATTACCTATTTGACAATGACTATTAGCATATGTTTGGCCCTTCTCACTGTTCAGTGCTGACTCAATGTTTGGTGTACATAGATAATTGTAGGAAGGATTAGAGGGTGGGGAGACAAGCTAGACTCACTTGCTGGCAGGACAAGGAGGAGAAAGGTGGAGATTCTGGACCCCAGAATAAAAGATCATTGGCTAAACTCTTGGCAGTTTGCCTTCCTCTCCCCCTAAAGACCAAGAACTTTTACTTATCCTGATTCTGGCTGATCCTGAGGCCTCCAGGGAGCTAGCCCAGACTTTACATTTTGGCATCCAGTGTGTGAACCTAGGACCCTAATTTCACTGAAGAAGTCCCCAGTGACCAGGAAATAGGGTGAGTATTTTAATAGACAAACAGGGAACTTACTTGTTAAGAGCTAAACTAGTAACTCTCACTTTCTAGCTGAAATGGGCAGATATTAGGAAAATATTCTCCCCAACCCCCATCCCCAACCTCACCTGAAGGAGATCTACAGGAAGCATACTCAGACTGATAAAGAGACGGGGTTTGATTGTAACTTGGGAGCAAATTGATGGACTCGTGGATATGTTAGAATGCAAGTCCCCTTGGTTCTTCAAAGGAAGAAGAAATAGAGGCAGATAATTGGAAACAAGTAGGAGATCAACTATGTGAATATTACAATGATAATGGTCCTAATTCAATTTCTTTTTTTTTTTTTTTTTTAATTATAGTAACTTTTTATTGACAGAATCCATGCCAGGGTAATTTTTTTTACAACATTATCCCTTGCACTCTTCTGTTCTGATTTTTCCCCTCCACCCTCCCCTAGATGGCAAGCAGTCCTATATATGTTGAATATGTCCTAGTATATCCTAGATACAATGTATGTGTGCAGAACCAAACAGTTTTCTTGTTGCACAGGGAGAATTGGATTCAGAAGGTAGAAATAACCCAGGAAGAAAAACAAAAATGCAAACAGTTTACATTCATTTCCCAGTGTTTTTTTTTTTTTTTTCCTTTGGGTGTAGCTGCTTCTGTCCATCATTGATCAATTGAAACTGAATTAGGTCTCTTTGTCAAAGAAATCCACTTCCATCAGATTACATCTTCATACAGTATCGTTGTTGAAGTATATAATGATCTCTTGGTTCTGCTCATTTCACTTAGCATCAGTTCATGTAATTCTTTCCAAGCTTCTCTGTATTCATCTTGCTGGTCATTTCTTACAGAACAATAATATTCCATAACATTCATATACCACAATTTACCCAACCATTCTCCAATTGATGGGCTTCCATTCATTTTCCAGCTTCTGGCCACTACAAACAGGGCTGCCACAAACATTTTGGCACATACTGGTCCCTTTCCCTTCTTTAGTATCTCCTTGGGGTATAAGCCCAGTAGAAACACTGCTGGATCAAAGGGTATGCACAGTTTGATAACTTTTTGGGCATAATTCCAGATTGCTCTCCAGAATGGTTGGATTCGTTCACAGCTCCACCAACAATGTATCAGTGTCCCAGTTTTCCCACATCCCCTCCAACACTCATCATTATTTTTTCCTGTCATCTTAGCCAATCTGACAGGTGTGTAGTGGTATCTCAGAGTTGTCTTAATTTGTATTTCTCTGATTAATAATGATTTGGAACACTCTTTTATATGAGTGGTAATGATTTCAATTTCATCATCTGAAAATTGTCTGTTCATATCCTTTGACCATTTATCAATTGGAGAATGGCTTGGTTTCTTATAAATTAGAGTCAGCTCTCTATATATTTTGGAAATGAGGCCTTTATCAGAACCTTTAACTGTGAAGATGTTTTCCCAGTTTGTTGCTTCCCTTCTAATCTTGTTTACATTAGTTTTGTTTGTACAGAAGCTTTTTAATTTGATGTAATCAAAATTTTCTATTTTGTGATCAATAATGGTCTCTAGTTCGTCTTTAGTCATAAATTTCTTCCTCTTCCACAAGTCTGAGAGATAAACTATCCCATGTTCCTCCAATTTGTTTATAATCTCATTCTTTATGTCTAAATCATGGACCCATTTTGATCTTATCTTAGTATACGGTGTTAAGTGTGGGTCCTAATTCAATTTCTAAGGAAACATTCCATATATAAATACAATTGGACTTAAAGAATCCCACAAGTTATAGAAAAAAGAAAAGTTTTAAGAATAGTCAGATGAGAAAGTGTGAGGAAAAAGAGGAAGAGAATGGAGAGGGTAATGGAAATATCACCAGAGACTGTGGGGAACTTAAAGAATGTGATTCTCACTCTCACAGCCCAGCTTCAACTCCACCTACACCTGAGGAGGTTGTTGACTCATCTCCATCAACTTCACCTTCCTAGGTGGAGAGAGGAGGAGAAGTGAGAGGGGCAGGGATATTACCAGCACTTCCCCCGCATCAATCACCCCCTCCTATGACCCTATTACAAAAGAGACAACTTAAAGCCAAAGAACAAGGGCAAAATACAGCTGATTTGAGAATATAAATGTATCTTGTGATTGAACAGTTTGACTCTTCAGGTCAAGAAAGTAGAAGATACACTCCTTTTGATATAGAAATTATCAAACACCTGAAAAAGGCTTGCATTCTTTTTTTATTTTTTATCTTAATAGCCTTTTATTTACAGGTTATATATATGGGTAACTTTACAGCACTGACAATTGCCAAACCTCTTGTTCCAATTTTTCCCCTCCTCCTCACCCCCTCCCCCAGATGGCAGGATGACCAGTAGATGTTAAATATATTGAAATATAAATTAGATACACAATAAGTATACATGACCAAACCGTTATTTTGCTGTACAAAAAGAATTGGACTCCGAAATATTGTACAATTAGCCTGTGAAGGAAATCAAAAATGCAGGTGGGCAAAAATATAGGGATTGGGAATTCAATGTAATGGTTTTTACTCATCTCCCAGAGTTCTTTCTCTGGGCATAGCTGGTTCAGTTCATTACTGCTCCATTGGAACTGATTTGGTTCATCTCATTGCTGAGGATGGCCGGGTCCATCAGAATTGGTCATCATATACTATTGTTGTTGAAATATATAATGATCTCCTGGCCCTTCTCGTTTCACTCAGCATCAGTTCATGTAAGTCTCTCCAGGTCTTTCTGAAATCATCCTGTTGGTCATTTCTTACTGAACAATAATATTCCATAATATTCATATACCACAATTTATTCAGCCATTCTCCAATTGATGGGCATCCACTCAGTTTCCAGTTTCTGGCCACTACAAAGAGGGCTGCCACAAACATTTGTAAGGCATGCATTCTTTATGGGGCTACATTATCTTATGTTAAGCTGTTATTAGAGAATTTGGCTTATGAAATTTTAACCCCTAGTGACTGGAAATCTATAGTAAGGACATGCTTAGAACCTGGACAAAACTTGTTGTAGTTTTCTGAATATAGTGAACTCTGTAGGATATAAGCCCAACTAAATAGGCAAACTGAAGGTAATACTCCAATCACCTGTGACCAACTAACAGGTGTAGGTTCTTATGCAGACACTTCAGCACAGATTAATTACCCCATAGCAGCATAAGAGCAAATTGCTTCTGCTGCTATCAAAGCATGGGGTTTTATCCCAGGTGAACAGGACAGAGGAGAGGCCTTCACAAAAATACCACAAGGGCCAAATAAATCTTTTGCTGATTTTGTGGGACATCTGCAGACAGCTGTCATATGAACTATTGGTGAAAATGCAGCAACAGAAATTATGATAAGGCAACTTGCTAAAGAAAATGCTAATGAGGTTTTTAAAAGAATTATATTAGCATTACACAAGGACGCTCCTTTAGAGGAGATCATAAGACGCTGTGCCACAAGGGGGGAACAAATATCTTTTATAGCCAGGCTATGATGCAGACTTCCCAAGATCTGAACATGGGAAAACAGGATCCCTTTAGGCAAGGAACTTCCAGAGAGACTCAATGCTTTCAATGTGGTAAAGTAGGGCATCTAAAAGCTCAATATTGGCATAGAGACAGAGTGAGAAAACAGGGTGGGAAAACAAGATTCTAAACCCCATTTTCAAAATGCAACAGAGGCGAATTGAGCATGTGAATGTAGACTAATTCAGGGAAACGGGATGGGGGGCTCAGCCCCAGGGCCCAAAACAAAAAATAGTTGGGGCATGATGGCAGCTGATGCTACATCTAGAGAGCATTTAGAAGTACAGTACTCAGACATGACCAATCAGCCAAGAAGCAATCAGATGGGAGAAAAGGATTACACGATCAATCTGCCAGGAAGCAACCTGAAAGGAGAAAGGGATGACAAATGGGGAGAATAGAGTTGTATGCAGCTGGGTCTCCTAAGATACCCCCGGGAGAGGTGAAATCTATTCCTCTCCAGCCTATGGATCCCTTGCCTCCAGGCACAGTAGGCTTGACCGTTTCACCTCCTGAGAATACTTACAATACAGTGTCCATCCATACACTAATGTGGGAAACTGGGGAATATGTAGATAATATAATCTACTAATATTCACTAATACAGTCACTAATACAAGTAGACAATGTGTGACTTATCAACCAGGAGAAGTAGTAGCATCAGGTTTACTGATACAGACTCCTAATAAGCAATCTGGGGATAGTTGCCCAAATTCTAACTTCCAGCAACAGAATTCAATAATATTCTGGACAGCAGCTGTTATAGCTGACTGACCTATGCTCACTATCTATATAAATGGAATACTATTAGAAGGATTGGTAGACCCCAGTGCAGATCGTACAGTCATTAAAGGTACCAACTGGCCCAGTCATTGGCCAAAGATTAAGGCAGACACCTACATGTCTGGTGTAGGAGGATCAATAGCTGAAGTTAGTGCTACCACTTTGAGATGGACTTTTGAAGGCAAAACAGGAGTTTTTACTCCTTTTTTAGTTGAAAAAAATCTCCATCAATCTGTGGGGAAGAGACATTTTACAACAATTAGGATTACAAAGGAGTACTTCGGTTTTTTAGGCAGGGCTGCTTTTGAAAGCCTGCCAACACTTTCACCTGTTCCTATTTAATGAAAAACTGATACACCAGTGTGGATAGAACAGTGGCCCTTAGTTAGCAATAAAATTCAGGCCTTATTAGATATAGTACAGGAGCAACTTGACCAAGGACACTTACAACCTTTTCCAAGTCCTTGGAAATCCCCAGTATTTGTTACAAGAAAGAAATCTGGAAAATGGAGGATGTTGGCTGATTTAAGAAAAATAAATGAACAGATGGAAACTATGGGAACTCTTCAGCCTGGACTTCCATCTCCTATTCAATTGCCTTTGGGTTATAGACATTAAGGGTTGTTTCTATTCTATCCCTCTGGATAAGGAGGATATGAAAAGATTTGCCTTTTCAGTACCCAGTGATAATTTAGCTGAACCTTATAAAAGACATGAATGGACAGTTTTGCCACAAGGAATGAAAATTAGCCTTACTATGTGTCAAATGTATGTTACTGCTGCTGTTACTCCAGTAAGAAAAGCATTTCCAAAAGTTGTTATTACATTACATGGATGATATCCTGGGGTGTGCACCTGATGAGTAAATGTTAGAAGCATGTCTACAAAAGACCATAGAAACACTAAGGAATTACAAATTGCACATAGCTCCAGAAAAATTTCAAAGACATGCTCCTAAATAAGAAAGAAATTAAAGAAGTAAATAGAATATTAGAAAAATTAGGTATGTTGGATCTTTGGAGAAAATTGAATGGAGATAGAAGGGAATATACTTTCTTTTCAGCAGTTCATGGAACCTATTCAAAAACTGACCATATATTAGGACATAAAGACCTCAAAATTAAATGCAAGAAAACAGAAATAGTAAATGCTTTCTTTTCAGATCATGATGCAATAAAAACTACATTCAACAAAAAGTTAGGGGGAAATAGACCAAAAAGGAATTGGAAACTAAACAATCTCATCTTAAAGAATGATTGGGTGAAGCAGCAAATTATAGATACAATTAATAATTTCACTCAAGATAATGACAATGATGAGACATCATACCAAAATTTGTGGGATGCAGCCAAAGCGGTAATAAGAGGGAATTTTATATCCTTAGAGGCTTACTTGAATAAAACAGAGAAAGAAAAGATTAATGAATTGGGCTTGCAACTAAAAAAACTAAAAAAAGACCAAATTAAAAACCCCCAATCAAATACTAAATTGGAAATTCTAAAATTAAAAGGAGAAATTAAAAATATTGAAAGTAAAAAAACTATTGAACTAATTAATAAAAAAGAGTTGGTTCTATGAAAAAGCCAATAAAATAGATAAGCCTTTGGTAAATCTGATTAGAAAAAGGAGGGAGAAAAATGAAATTAGTAGTCTTAAAAATGAAAAGGGAGAACTTTCCACCAATGAAGAGGAAATTAGAGAAATAATAAGGAGTTATTTTGCTCAACTTTATGCCAATAAATTTGATAACCTAAGTGAAATGGATGACTACCTCCAAAAATATAGACTTCCCAGACTAACAGAGGAGGAAGTAAATTGCTTGAATAGTCCCATTTCAGAAAAAGAAATAGAACAGGCAATTAAACAACTCCCTAAGAAAAATCCCCAGGACCAGATGGATTTACATGTGAATTTTACCAAACATTTAAAGAACAATTGGCTACAATGCTATATAAATTATTTGATAAAATAGGGAATGAAGGAGTCCTACCAAATTCCTTCTATGACACAGACATGGTACTGATACCTAAACCAGGTAGGCTGAAAACAGAGAAAGAAAATTATAGACCAATCTCCCTAATGAATATTGATGCTAAAATCTTAAATAAGATATTAGCAAAAAGACTACAGAAAATCATCTCCAAGATAATACACTATGATCAAGTAGGATTTATACCAGGAATGCAGGGCTGGTTCAATATTAGGAAAACTATCAATATAATTGGCCATGTTAATAACCAAATTAACAAAAACCATATGATCATCTCAATAGATGCAGAAAAAGCATTTGATAAAATCCAACATCCATTCCTATTAAAAACACTTGAGAGTATAGGAATAAATGGACTTTTCCTTAAAATAATCAGCAGCATCTATTTAAAACCATCAGTAAGCATCATATGTAATGGAGACAAACTGCAACCATTCCCAATAAGATCTGGAGTGAAACAAGGTTGCCCACTATCACCGTTACTATTTAATATTGTATTAGAAACGCTAGCTATAGCAATAAGAGCTGAGAAAGAGATTAAAGGAATAAGAATAGGCAATGAGGAAGCCAAATTATCACTCTTTGCCGATGACATGATGGTATACTTAGAGAACCCCAGAGATTCTGCTAAAAAGTTATTAGAAATAATCCACAACTTTAGCAAAGTTGCTGGTTATAAAATAAACCCACATAAGTCATCAGCATTCTTATATATCACTAACAAAAATCCAACAGTAAGAGTTAAAAAGAGAAATTCCATTTAAAGTAACTACTGATAATATAAAATATTTAGGAATCTATCTGCCACGGGAAAATCAGAAACTTTATGAGCAAAATTACAGACCACTTTTCACACAAATTAAGTCTGATCTAACCAATTGGAAAAATATTAAATGCTCTTGGATAGGGCTGAGCAAATATAATAAAGATGACAATATTACCTAAACTAATCTATTTATTTAGCGCTATACCAATCAGACTCCCAAAAAACTATTTTAATGACCTAGAAAAAATAACAACAAAGTTCATATGGAAAAACAAAAGGTCAAGAATTTCAAGGGAATTAATGAAAAAAAAATCAAATGATGGTGGCTTAGCTGTACCAGATCTAAAATTATATTATAGAGCAGCAGTTACCAAAACTATTTGTATTGGCTAAGGAATAGATTAGTTGATCAGTGGAATAGATTAGGTTCAAGGGATAAAACAGTCAACAAATATAGCAACCTAGTCTTTGACAAACCCAAAGATCCCAGCTTTTGGGATAAGAACTTACTATTTGATAAAAATTGCTGGGAAAATTGGAAACTAATATGGCAGAAACTAGGCATTGATCCATACTTAACGCCGTACACCAAGATAAGGTCAAAATGGGTTCATGACCTAGGCATAAAGAATGAAATTATTAATAAATTAGAGGAACACAGGATAGTTTACCTCTCAGACCTGTGGAGGGGAAGGTCTTTATGACCAAAGCAGAACTAGAGATCATTACTGATCACAAAATAGAAAATTTCGATTATACCAAACTGAAAAGTTTTTGTACAAACAAAACTAATGCAGACAAAATTAGAAGGGAAGCAATAAACTGGGAAAATATTTTTACAGTCAAAGGTTCTGATAAAGGCCTCATTTCTAAAATATATAGAGAATTAACTCTAATTTATAAAAAATCAAGCCATTCTCCAATTGAAAAATGGTCAAAGGATATGAACAGACAATTCTCAGATGAAGAAATTGAAACTATTTCTAGTCATATGAAAAGATGCTCCAAGTCATTATTAATCAGAGAAATGCAAATTAAGACAACTCTAAGATACCACTACACACCTGTCAGATTGGCTAAGATGACAGGAAAAAATAATGATGATTGTTGGAGGGGATGCGGGAAAACTGGGACATTGATGCATTGTTGGTGGAGTTGTGGAACGAATCCAACCATTTTGGGAGAGTAGTTTGAACTATGCTCAAAAAGTTATCAAACTGTGCATACCCTTTGATCCAGCAGTGTTACTACTGGGATTATATCCCAAAGAGATTATAAAGAAGGGAAAGGGACCTGTATGTGCACGAATGTTTGTGGCAGCCCTTTTTGTAGTGGCTAGAAACTGGAAACTGAATGGATGTCCATCAGTTGGAGAATGGCTGAATAAATTGTGGTATATGAAAATTATGGAATATTACTGTTCTGTAAGAAATGACCAACAGGATGATTTCAGAAAGGCCTGGAGAGACTTACACGAACTGATGCTGAGTGAAATGAGCAGGACCAGGAGATCATTATATACTTCAACAACAATACTAGATGATGACCAGTTCTGATGGATCAGGCCATCCTCAGCAACGAGATCAACCAAATCATTTCTAATGGAGCAGTAATGAACTGAACTAGCTATGCCCAGAAAAAGAACTCTGGGAGATGACTAAAAACCATTACATTGAATTCCCAATCCCTATATTTATGCACACCTGCATTTTTGATTTCCTTCACAAGCTAATTGTACAATATTTCAGAGTCTGATTCTTTTTCTACAGCAAAATAACGTTTTGGTCAGGTATACTTATTGTGTATCTAATTTATATTTTAATATATTTAACATCTACTGGTCATCCTGCCATCTAGGGGAGGGGGTGGGGGGGGGCGTAAGAGGTGAAAAATTGGAACAAGAGGTTTGGCAATTGTTAATGCTGTAAAGTTACCCATGTATATATCCTGTAAATAAAGGGCTATTAAAAAAACAAAAACAAAAACAAAAAACAAAAAAACAAAGACATGCTCCTTTTCAATATTTAGGATATGAATTATATCCTAAGGTACTTACAGTACAAAAACTTGCTTTAAGAACAGAGAAGTTGAACACCTTAAATGAATTTCAAAAATTGATAGGAAACATCCAAGGGATGTGTCCAGTGTTAGGCTTGATTACCTATCAATTACAACCATTATATGACAGTTTAAGGGGAGACACTGCTTTAAACTCACCATGCCAGCTTACAAAAGAAGCTCAAAAGGCTTTGAGAGACATTGGACTGGCTTTATCCAATGTGGTTAAAAGAGTCATTCAGAAACCCTTGGAAATATCAGGTTTTGCTATGACAGAGACACTCACAGCACCCCTTCATCAAGGAGACAGTGTGATATAGTGGGTGATCCTCCCAGCATAAGCAGACTAAAGCCTTACTCCTTACCCAGTGGTTGTGGCTAGAATTTTATTAAAGGCCATTAAGCGAGCAATACAATTATCTGGGATAAGTCCTGACAAGATATACACCTTTTATACCAATGCAACAAATTAATGTATGCTGTGAAATCATCCCAGAGTGGCAAATTTTATTGGCCACAGCTCCAAATTTTACACATGGGTCTCCATTAAAGATAATCTGATTATTACATAATTGGCAATGGATTTTTGAAGAAATGGTTTCTAAAGTTCTTCTTAAAGGACCAACTATCTTTACAGATGCATCCAAATATAATATTTGTGCTGTATATTCTCGTGACTTAACTATAGAGTAGTCAGAACTCCTTTTCAGTCCACTTAGCGGAATGAATTGTATGCAATCATTCTAGCTCTTACTTATTATCCAGGAAATATAAATATAATATTGGATTCGGCCTATTCAGTAGGTGTGGTACAAAGAATTGCCACAGCCCAAATAAAATTTATAGCTTTCAATATATATCAACTCTTTAGAGAACTTCAAGAGCAAGTGAGAAAGCATCCAGGTAAGATTTATATTTTGCATGTTCACTCTCATAGTGGTCCTATTTTTGATGGTAATTCAAAGGCAGATAGCCTTCTAACTATGTTGGCCAATACTCCTTTATTTCAACAAGCCCAAGAATCTCATTCTAAATATCATCAGGATGCTGGAACTTTACCTTTACAATTTGGAATAGCAAGAGAGGAAGCTAGGAGCATAGTAAAAGCCTGTACAGCTTGCTTTCCTTTCCACGCTCCTACGCTCCCTCTAGGAAAAACCCTTGTGGTTTGAAACCCAGTGAAATCTGGCAAATGGATGTGACCCATTATAAATCTTTTGGTCGTCTATTTTTTATACATGTTGTGGTAGACACTTTTTCAGGATTCACTTTTGCAATACCAACAGCAAAAGAGACAGCCCAAGTGGTCACTGAATTCCTCATACAAGCTTTTGCAATTATGGATGTGCCACAAGTAATAAAAACAGATAATGGACCTGCATATACTTCTAGACATTTTGCACACTTTTGTGCACAGTATCAGATTTTACACACCATTGGCATATCCTTTAATCCTCAAGGACAGGCAATAGTAGAGAGGAGAAACAGAGACAGTAAGAAGCTCCTCCAAAAACAAAAGAAAGGGGGAGCCACAGGTAACCCTAGAGTACTTCTAAATTTAGCTATAAAGAGCTATTAACTAATAACTTCTTGATTTTTGACTAGGACGCACTGGCTCTGGCAGACAGGTTTTATAATCCACCAGAAGGGCAGTGTCCACTACCAGCAGCTCCACTATCTTTAGATAATCTCCAGGTGATGTGAAGAGATCCAGAAAGTGGTGAATGTAAGGGACCAGATAGGTTAACTGCATGGGGGAGAGGGTTTGCTTATATCTTTACAGATGCAGAAGGAATCAGATGGGTGCCAATGAGCAGTATCTGCCTTGTCCATCGGAGACAGATGGAGCAGACCCTTGAAATGAAGAAGAATCAAGAAACATTGGGTGCTTCCATAGCTGATTGTGTCCACCACTGAAAGAGCATGGCGGTTATGACAATTGACTCATGGACATCAAAAATTGTTGGACTTCAAAACCCTCAGGAATCCCTGAGACATGATTGTTGTAGGACTTGAAAACCCTCAGGAATCTTTAGATTTTCTGCGACGTGATAAGACTGTTGAAAGACTTCAAAATATGCAGGAATTATTGGATTCTCTAACACATAAAAAGACTGTTGCAGGACTTCAAAAACTTGTGGGGATCATTGGATTCCCTGACACATGAAGTAATGGACAATGGATTGGTTTGGGACTATCTCTTGGCTGCTGAAGCAGATGTATGTGTGATTGTTATTTACATACCCTCCTTCTAGGACTTCAGGAAATCTCTTATAATACCATGTTGATTCATATTGTTTGTTATATCACTACTTTGATATACAATTCATGTTTGTTACACCACATTGAGCCTGTACCAGCTGTGGGGAGAGTCATCACTACTAGCCTGCGCTTTATTGCTATGTGTTTATGTAATATCTCCCATGCTGGTGGATTTGTGTATACCTGTTTCTAGTAAGACCCTTCAGCCCAGAAACCCACTAAGAATATCTGCCTTGACTCTCCACTTCCCTTTGGTGTTTTTCATCTCTCTTCCTGAGAAGTCGGAGGTGGGGGTGGGGGAAGGTGATCATCCCCTTTTTGGGGTTCTCACCTCCCTAAAAAGTCAGGGAGGGTGTGACTACCTGTGTTCTAAAACAAAAGAAAGCATGAGATGTAAAGAGCTGAAACTCTTAAAAGGCAGGCTTGAATCAAATAATTGAGCACTTAAGGCTAATTATCTATTCAACAATGACTTTATTAGCATAGAATTAATGCTCTATGGAAAAATAGCCCTTCACACTGTTCCATGCTGATTTAATGTTTGGTGTATACAGATAATCATAGGGAGGATTAGAGGGTGGGGTGAGACAAGCCAGACACTTGCTGGAAGGAGGAGGAGGAGAAAGGTGGAGATTCTGGATTCCAAAATCAAGAAGAGATCTTTGGCTAAACCCTGGCAGTTTGCCTGCCTCTCCCCCTAAAGACCAAGGACTTTTACTTATCCTGACTGACTGATCCTGAGGCCTCCAAGGAGGTGTAGCCTGGACTTAACAGTTTTTCTTTTGTTTCTGCTTTCTATTAATAAAAATTATTACAATATGAGAATTTTATCAAAAGGATTTTTTAATCTTTTATCCTTTCAATAAGTACATCGGGAAGGGGAAAGGTATAGCAATATATGTGGTTATTGTATGTGAGGAATGAGATGGGATTGAGAAAGATCACTAGTACATTTTAAAAATAATGACCTGATGAAAACTTTTGTGAAGTCAAGAAACTTGAATTCATACCCAAATGAAGTACCCAAACTTCTGCATTGACTTTATTTCAGAAATCCATTGAAAAAGTAAACATCAGAAATATAATTTGTAGCAACTAGACTTAAAAACACAAAAAAATCATGATCAGATTACAATTTTTTGATCATTTTTAAAAAGTGAAAGTATGTCATTATCTTTTCATTCACAGATATGAAGTAGGATCACTGAGGTCACAATTCTGGATATGTACATGAGATTTTATTCCACGATAAACCTGTTGCATGGGCAACAGAATTCCAAGTTTTTCTCCCTTCTTGATAGAACCTTTATATTTCTTGGGATGAATGTAGAACATTTTTACACAATTAGCTAAAAAAAAAGGGAGAAAAATAAAATTATTCATTCTTTCTATTATCGCTCATCTGAGTTCTGTTCCTAAATTGAAATTTAGGAGTCTTTTGGATTTATCTGAATCTCCTTTCAATGGAATGTTTCAGGAAGAGGATATCTGTTTAATTAAATAATTAAATCTATCTGGTTATTTGAGATTAAACCAAAAAATTCTGTTAGTTTGAAACTTTGTTCTTAAGACTTTGTAAAATGAATTAGTGTGTGCTTGGCTACCAAGGAAAATAATACACTGAAATTGGAATGCATCAGTATCATCATTCTGAATGTTACTTTTAATTGTACTTATGGTAGTTGTACGTATTCAGAGAGTAGTATAGGAGACTGGGTTGATTATAATTACATTATGACTATCCCATGACCGTATGGAGGGGAATTTCTGAAAGCTAATGAAAATGGGAAAAGTGCCACAAGATTAAATAAGGACAAATGTTGCTATGACTTTCAAAAAAGAAAAGAGTCTAATAATACAAATTATAAGCAAATGAGCTTGGTTTAAGCTCCTGAAAATATTTTTAGGAGTATTTTTTTACAAAATTGGTTAGTGAAGTAAGCTATTGGAAGATGAATTCAGGAGTCAGGGATTCCTAGAGTGGGATTTAGTTCTCATTAATAGAACCAGAACTCTAATAGTATCTATATTTCAGAGGAGATAGAACCCAACATGGCCTGATCAATCTATCCAAGAGTATGAAAGGGATCAGAGTCTGGCCAAAGCACAAAATCATGGATCAGTTACTAAGTTTAGAAATAGTAATAAACAGAAGAATACATTGAATATTATGAAGAAATATTATGGATCAAGAGAAAACCAAGATATAAACACAGAAGAAAACAATTGTGCAAAAAGTATAAGGAAAATCTCAGGGGAAATGCCTGAATAAACAGGGGCTCCAAGAAGGGTTAAAACAAATTAAGCAAAAGATTAAAATGAAACAAGATTAATAGAAAAAAAAGTGGAACCTTTTTTAGAAAAAAGTTCTAAGTAACTTAGGACACAAGGTGAAAAACTGTCCTCTAAATAATAGATTCCCTGAAAATACTGGGAAATGAGGCAACTGGAACTCCAAAAGGCAATAGGAAGAAATAGTTTCTATTTATTTATAATTGTAAATTCATAATTAAAGAAAATCTTCAAAAGATGAAAGGGAGATAATTGAAGAGGTAAATTCACAGAACACATGAAATCAAAGGCACGAAAGATGAAGAGCCACTTAATTCCTCAGAGAACTGGTACAAAAAAGAAAAGAATGGGGAAATATATTGAGGCATTTGAATTGAAGAACAGAGAGAAAGAAATTATAATTACTTTTCTTAACATCATAGATGTGATTCTGCTGAGAGAGAGAAAGTGATATCACATGTTTAATGAGCAAATAGGGCAGGGGAAGAATGAAAATAATTCTCTTCTACTGCTGTTCCAGTCTGATGCCTCAGAGCAGAAAATATTAATTTGGACCTGTTGGGCAAATTCATTTGAAAGGTGCCATTGCTGGTGTCTGGGGCACACTTCTGTACATAACTAACAATACATTGGAGATAGAAGTCTTGGAACTTGAGTAGATTAAGGAAGTAAAAAGCACAGATTTCCAGAAAAAGTGATAGAAGAGAGAATAAATTTGTGATCTTGGTACTAAATTTATTGTGGGGAAAAATTTGACTTGGGATTCTATAGATGAGAGAAACAAAGCTCTAGATAGGTTGGAGGGAATTTTGAAGGAAAAAGATGGTTATTAAGTGATGGTGCAAAATGAAGGTGTGAAAGTAGTAGTAAGGAACAAGAAGTATGTCACCTTCTTCTGGTACCGAGTTAATAATTCATCTTTTAATATTTTGCAAAAGTGATTGCTCATTGCATTTTTCATAATTCTTAAGTCATGGTTATTTTCCTTCATAATATTGTAATTATGGGATGAGAAGTGGGAGAGAAGGGGCAACATAGCCTACAGTATAATAAACAGTACTAATTAGAGAGGATGATGAGAGGTGTGGTATCTGCAGAAGGAAGTTGTTTCAGTGAGCACAACCTCATTAAAGGAAAGAGGTCCAGCATGAAAGGAAATTTGTTAAATATTATTAATAGTAATAATAACAAAAGAGGATTCCAGGGGATAAAGTTGGGAATGGGAATGGGGGAGTGATATTTTAATAAAACAAAGAAGGGTAGCATAGCTATCAGTATTCTACCTTTGCAACTAAACAACTGCTTGGTACAATTCTCTAAACTTGACAACCTCCATGAAATACATATAATCATAGAATCTAACAACAGGTAGCCTCTATTAAAAGACTTCTGGTGAAGAGGAACTCAACTTTGGGCCAATATTAGTGAATTTATTTTTATGGAATTAAAACCTGCCATTCTTTAATTTATGGTCTTTGATGCTAGTTTTGTCTATTAGAGGAAAACAAAGCAATTCTATTTTCCCTTTCAGGAACATCATAAATGCCTAAAGGAAAATAATATTCAAAGTCTTTGCTATGTTAGAACTATAGCCCTAACTCCCCCACCCCACCCCAAAAAACTGAATTTGGGAAACTGGCTTTGAAAAAGCCCTAAACTTAAAATGACTCAGAAATCCCAAACTTTTTTGCACTCCTAAAAAAGAACTCACCTGCATAAGAAAAGCAATGGAAATCTCATGCAAGACTGCCATCTCCCTGCCCTTTTCTTTGCTATATTCCCTGAACAAACAGTTGCAAAATTGTCAGATAAGGAAGCAGGCTAACTTGTTTTCTGGTGTCTATCAAACCCTATAAAAAGTCCTATGTCTTTTTGTTCAGGACCTTTGGATGCAAATCCTTGTGCGGTCAAGTCGACTTCCTAAGTTCTCTGATTAAAAATTAATATTTCTCAATTCGTCTCTATTTTAGCACAACACCTATAGTTTACTTACCTTCTCCTCTTATCTCAACACCATCATTAATAGCATTATCTTTTTTATAAGGTTTTGCCTGCCTCACAATTGTTCCATCAAAAGGGGCATACACATCTGATCCATCTGTGCATTCCACATCCACCCCTTTGTGTTTCCTTCCACCTCTAGAATAGAGAAAAGAAGACATGGTTAATGGTCCAGTGATACCAATGAAAACTCATACTATCATTATTTAGCTAATTGACCAACTTATTTCAAGAGAAGATACTTTTGTTCTGCCCTTACATCCTGGATCTTCTTCCTCTTTCCTAATAATCTGTGACCACTTTGTAAGTGGTGATAGCTACTATATAGAATAAGGGTAAAGACTAGTGTGAATGTGTGTGTGTGTGTGTGTGTGTGTGTGTGTGTGTGTGTGTGTGTGTGTGTCTATATTGTCCTCTAAGATTTCTCAAGGATTATAAAGGTTTTGGTGACAGCAGATCATTGAGACTTCAGTTAAATGGGAAATGTGTGTGGATATACACTTTCTTGAAATTGGGGGTTCCTATTCTCCTTTTCTGTTAGAGGTTTTTCCCTGAGATTTTTACATGTTATTGAGATGGAAAAGAAGGGGGAAAATGACATATTTCTAGGGGGTATAGTGAGTGTGTTGACCTCTGTTACCACAAGCAGAGGAATTCAAAGTGTGAACTGAAATTTCTTTTGTGCAGCAACTGCATAAGTGGAAAAATGACAATGTTTTTAATTAACGATAACTGGAAAACCAATTCACAAACCATTAGAATTTTGTGTAAGGAATAAATGAAATCCAAAGAAGGCGTTAAAGAACTAGATTAAGAATAAAGCGAATGAATCTTAGTAATAAAACTTTGTTTCTTTTATTTTGGTTATTTGAAGGCTTTCTTTTCTTTCTTTTTCTTTTTGCTTACTTTCTGATTTTTAAATTTGATTCATAATAAGTGAGGCCACCACATAAATGAATTTTATTGTATTGTATATATAGAGAGGGTATGTATAAACTCAAAACTTGTCAGTTTTGGATGGTTGAATATCCAAAATATTTGGATGGTTGAATATAAAGTGTTATTGAACAAGATAGAGGTACTCTTCTGATCTACATGAAGTCCATCAATCCATTAATTGACAAATATTTAAGTACCTAACATATACCAGATACTATCCTGCACACTGAGTATGTCAATACAAATATGAGAGAGTTCTTATTTTCTAAAGCTTACATTCTAGTAGGGGATAGAAGGAGGAGGAGGAGGAGGAGTAAAAATAAGATAGTTACAAAACAGATCCATAATAAATTTAGTATCATTATCAAATAACCATCAAGTGATTAGATGGAACACACTAACAATGGGGAAATTCTTGAAAAGCTTCATGAAGGAGGGGACCCATGAAGAGAGCTAAGGTTTCCAAGCTGCTCATCTTATATTTTCATGCCCATAATATAAATTATGAAGTTATTAAAACTTAATTTTACTATCATTGTGATTCTGAATAAATTAATTAACCTGTGTGTGTCCCAGGCAGCTTCCCAATAACTTGACTTCTGAGTCAGAGAAATGTTAATCTGCCTCAGTAGAGAAAATTATTGTACCAAATATTATACCCTGGAAAAAAACACCCACAAATTATCCCCAGGAATAAACAATTCTGATATAGGGACATCATCTATCACTGGTGCTAAAGCCTGCAATATTCTACTATGCACTAAAAAAGACAAATGCATGATAAACAAGTTTCAACTCAAACATTTCTCTGCACTATCTTCTCCATCTTTCTTCCTCCTCTTCCCCCTCTTCCCTGGTCAGATGGCCATTTTGTAATCCATCTGTGAACTTTCTTGCAATATACCTCAGGAAAAATAATTTAATTATATATCGTCAGAGTTAAATTTTTTTGTTTATTCACAATCTGTAACTTCTTAAGTACTGGGGAAACTTTTGCATTGTACAGTATTAGAAATTTGTTTGGGGGTCACTCAAAAGTGAAGTTAAACCAGCCAGGTCTGACTGTATATGTATGTGAGAGATGGGACTCACACTTGAGTTTTTCTGACTCTAAGGACAACTCCCCACTATACTATGCTGACTCTCTTATTATCCCATTACTTTGTCACAACAGAGATAAATAAGACAGACTGGAGGAAGATGGAAGACAACATGAGGAGCAAGCTTGGACTTGAAACTCTTAGCATAAATTAAACTGACCATACCTAGAAGCACCATACTTTCCAGAGCCAAAATCATCATGGTTTCTGATAGTATTTTTATTTTTTCCAGAGCATATAGTAGCCCATGGTCCTGATAATACTGAAAAAAAAAAAGGGAGGGAGGGGTTGAAATTCATAGGTTATTTTTCTTTGCCTAGGATACAGAATTGTTAAAATTGTAACCCTGACTAGTTATTTATTTACCTATTTATGCCCTGAGTATGATAAAAATTTAAAATTTTCTATAACACAAAATTTCCTACTATTTGATGGCAGATTGTTGATTTGCTAGTATTTTTGTTAAGAGTTTAACAGTACTTTGACATTATAATCAATTTAATTTTAATTGCAATATACAAGTATCTTTCAAAAAATGCTATTCAATAAAAATATTCATAATGAGAACAATAATTCTGAAATATTAGGCTAGCTTTAAAACATTACTTTGCTATTATATCTTAAGATAAATTGAAGTGAATATGCAAAGTTTGAACTGAGATAAGGAAAATGTCCTGGATAAGCAAGAAATTTCATCAACAAAGCAAACAAGGGGTGGAAATCAAGCTACCTTAGTATCTAGTAACACTATGTTAACAAAAGTGATATAAAAATGATAAAATATTGCAATATGGGGAGCACGTATCTATTGATAAGTTTTACAAAAGTTGACCCCTGGAATCTGGATCTTATTAGCATATAGTATATTTGAAATGTCCTAGTTAACTTCCACAAGAAAAAAATAATCGTTAAATTTTATTTTCCCTTAAATGATAATTTGTTAATATTATTTAAGGGTTCTGAGTATATATACACTTATATAAGGGTGTATACACACATATATGTGCAGATGTATATATGTATAGATGAATGTACACATATGTTCAATTTCATAAAAAGTCAAATTTCACAATAAAAATCATAGAACAAACTAAATACATGATACAAATCTTTGACCAAAATGTAACTTGTAAAAGCTATCCTTTACTTTTGGAACAAAAGTGTAGAAAAAGGATACATTTTACATTTACTGATTTTTTTTTCCTTTTCCTTTGTAAGTTAACTTTAATCTTTGATCTCAAAACACAATAGTCTTTCATTAAGGATTTTTCCAAAACAAATAGAAAAATGCTAGGGAACATAGTGTTTCCTGAAACAAAGTCAAAAATTTTGCTGATTTCTAATTCTGGGTTTAGTAAATTCAAGATTAAAATTAAAGTGATTTTCTAATTTTCCATACTACCTTATATTTCTTTCCTTATCAAACTAGGCTGCAGATGAAATTCATTTAGCACTACATTAACTTACTAGTTCCTCACACAGCACTATTTTGGTTGTCTTTTAAATCTTCCCTTAAAATTAGTTTGAAAACATAAAAGAAGCCATTGAAGTTTTCATTTTGACTTACCCACTGAAATCAAGGCAAGTAAAATGAGTACTCTGATGGGAAACATTTGGTCACGTTTTCTCCAAAGGTACAGATGTTTAGCGTTGTTAGAATTTCTTGGTCAGTCTCTCAGTTATATCTGATGAAGTTTAAGTATGAGCCACTTTAGTCTCAGCAATACAATTGTCTTTTGTTTTAAGGACTAATGTAATGAGAAAGATGTAGGAAGTGTCTGAAAGATAGAATTAAGAAGACCAAAGAATATATTACAGAGAATTGGGAGAGTTATGCAGAGAGATAAAGTGAAATTTTTCTGGACAAAAGTGGCTGTGTTATTTGTTTGCTGGGCTCAAAAAGGGCACAAGGAAAATTTAATGGTGTATGAAATTAAACAAAAGAATTAAAACTGACTAAAAAGAAGAAGGAACTGAAAAAAAAGGTTAGAGGAACTTGGATAAGGAATAAGGAAATGTATTCATGGAACAATGGCAGAACATACTTATGACTATAGGAATTTTCCCCCCTTGCTTGTCATAACATTTTCTTAATAACCGATGAGAATTGGGAGAGTTATGCAGAGAGATAAAGTGAAATCTTTCTGGACAAAAGTGGCTGTGTTATTTGTTTGCTGGGCTCAAAAAGGGCACAAGGAAAATTTAATGGTGTAAGAAATTAAACAAAGGAATTAAAACTGACTAAAAAGAAGAAGGAACTGAAAAAAAAAGGTTAGAGGAACTTGGATAAGGAATAAGGAAATGTATTCATGGAACAATGGCAGAACATACTTATGACTATAGGAATTTTCCCCCCTTGCTTGTCATAACATTTTCTTAATAACCGATGATAATCTCTTATCTTCCAAAGGTCATATTCTACTGTTTGAAAATAAAGAACAATTATAGATGAAATACAATTAGTAGCCGAGTTAATTATCCTAGAAAAAGAAACCAAACAAAAGAATATTGAACTTTGTCTTTGTTAAGAACAAAAACAGAAAAGAAAATTAGTGATGTTTGGAAGAAATCTGGAAAAGTAAATAAAGTAAACAATGAGCTATATAATTCTGAGGGTAAACAGAGTTATATAAGATTAAATTTAGAATAAAAAAAATTGTACTTATTTTTACCTATTATAAAAGGAGATATGGTGTGAATCAACCTGTTTTGATACATTGAAATACTTATTTTGAGCTATGTCATCACCCATGCTTCACAGATGAAAGTTCTAGGTGATGCCATCTGTCACTTTTCTTCCATGATTCCAAAATATCTAAGAATTCAGGAACAGTTCAGATCTCCAACAATAGTATATTATTTTGGCTTTTCTGATATTGACTGTTCTTTTTGCTCAGTTTTGCCAATTTGCAATGTTAGAATTGTTTTGATTTGTAGTCCTCTTACTTTGAGTGAATTTGAGCAAGTTTTAATGATCATTTAAAAAACTAAGACTATCAAGGGGTTGAGAGTTACTTTCCAAGCCTGGGAGAAAACCTGTATAAAGAAGATGGAAGACTAAACTTAGTAGACATCAAGTGGGCCAAAATATTGTGTGATACATCCCTCTGATAATGTGAAATAATTCTAAAAAGAGAGGTTGGAATCAGATTGTGAGAGGCTATAGATGCCAAAATGATGAGTTAAGATCTTATCCTCAAGGTACCAGGGGACTACTCTGTCTTGTTCCTTCTCCTCTCCTTCACTAAAGTTCTAGAAATAGGAATCTCTACCTGAAGTCTCTTCCTCTCAACTTGCTCCTTCTTTAATTCCCTGATATTTTGTCTTTCCATTGATCCATTAAACCTGTTCTTTCTAAAGTACTCACCTGTACCATATAATGAATTTTTCTTGATCTTGATGCACTTAATTTCTTAGCAGTATTTAACACCACTGACCACCCTTTCCTTTATTATTTTAAAAAAATGCTTTATTAAAATATTAACTCTAAACATCAATACAACTAACTCCCTTTCTAAAATAACTACATTTTAATTCCTAAAATATCTTAAAGTAGCAACATATTCAAATCAGAATTCATGATCTTTCTCTCACACACAACCCTCCTTTTAACTTCTCTGTTGCGGTCAAGGGCACCATCATATTTCCTGCAAATGGAGTTGTAAATCCTTCTCAACTCTTCTTTCTCACTAACTTTTCATCTCCCACATCTAATCATTTACAATTTTGTCTGTTTTACCTCTCTAACATTTCTTTTTTTTTCCTCAAAAAATAGTTTTCAACATTCATCTTTGCCAAACCTTGTGCTTGAATTTTTTCTCCTTCTGTTATTCCTCTTCCCCATCTCTTGAACAGAAAGCAATCTGATACAGGTTAAACATGTGAAGTTCTTTTAAACATTTCTGGCAGTTTATTTGGTGTTGATATGGGGTCCTAGTGGTGTTATCTGGCATGTGCTGAAGCTGGTGAGATATTTTCCTGTTTTTCCAGGGCTACAGTGAAGCAAGTAGAAATCTGGCCAATGAAAGTTACAATATATCAAGGATATGCTGAAGCAGTTGCCAGTGCCAAAGCTCCCAGCTGCCTGTTTGCTTCAACATCTGATTAGGGTTACTTTCTACTTGTTTTCCCAAAGCTACACTAAGGCACATAGAATCTGGGGCTATGTTGAAATATGTGGTACTTCTCAGAGGTATAGTTTGTTCATTTCCCTAGCTATGCTGAGGCACATGGGGGGGTACTGGTGTTGACATTTGCTCCATAGTGCTGGTGCTCAGAATCCACTGCTGGTTTGCTTAGGTGGGATTTGCTGCTGGCTTGCTGGGATACTTCCTGTTCTGGATTACCCCTTTGGGAAAAGAGTAAAAAAGCTGTTTAAAAAAGTAGAATTGGCCAAAACAAAAAAGAGATAAAAATCCACTGAAGAAAACAACCACTTAAAAAGTACAATTGGCCAGAATTGATTAAACACAAAGTCAAATGAATGAAAAAAAATGGAAGAAAAAGTAAAATATCTCCTGGGAAAAACAACTTCCCTAGAAAATAGATATCAGATGATATCAGAATGACGGGATTAGTTATAAACCATAATCAAAAGAAGAACCTAGACAGGATATTTCAAGAAATTGTCAAGGAAAGTATCTTGATGTCCTGGAACCAGAAGGTATTAAAAGAATTCACCAATTCTCAGGAAAGAGATCCCAAAATAAAAACTTCAAGGAACATTATAGCCAAATTTCAGATCAGATCAAAGAAAAAATACTACTAGTGTCCAGTTTTCTCCAGAGATCTATCATATCTAACTTTTCTAGTATTCTATTTACCTCTTTGACTTCTTTCTTATTTATTTTATGGTTTGATTTATCTAATTCTGAGAGTGCAAGGTTGAGATCTCCCATTATAGTTTTGCTATTTCTTCTTGCAGCTCTCTTAATTTCTCTTTTAAGAATTTAAATGCTACACCACTTGGTGTATATATGTTTAATATTGATATTGCTTCATTATCTATGCTACCCTTTAGCAAGATAGAGTGTCCTTTCTTATCACTTTTAATTACATCAATTTTTGCTTTTGCTTGATCTGAGATCAGGATGGCCACCCCTACTTTTTTGACTTCACCTGAAGCATGGTTGGTTCTGCTCCAACCTTTTACCTTTACTCTGTATCTCTTCAGGTGTGTTTCCTGTAAACAACATATTGTAGGAATCTGGCTTTTAATCCATTCTGCTAACCACTTCCTCTCTATGGGGGAGTTTACCCCATTCACATTTATGGTTAAAATTATCAGTTCTGTATTATTTACCATCTTGTCCTGTTTATGCTTTTTTTCCCCCTTACCCCCTCGCTAAAATTAAACTTGTGAGCACCACTTGCTTCTCACAGCCCTCCCTTTTTAGTATCACTCCCCCCACCTTAGAGTTCCTCCCCTATCTTACTCTTTTTCCTCACAATTTCTGTATTCCCTTCCACTTAGCTTATTCCTTCCCTTTTCTCTTTTCCTCTCCCACTTTTCAATAAGGTGGGAGAAGTTTTACCATAAATCAAATATGTCTAATATTTTTCTCTTTAAGCCAATTCTGATGGCAGTAAGATACACACTATATTCATCCCCCTCCATTTTTTCTCTCAGATATAATAGTTTCTTTTGCCTCTTCATAAGATGTAATACCCCCACTTTACCCTTTTCCAGGTACAATTTCCTTTCCACCTCTAGTTTCTAGAACAAGGTATACATGTATTCTTTATATATCTTTATAGCAGAAATATAGTTTCCAAGAGTTCTTTTTACCTTTTTAGGTTTCTCTTGAGTTCTATATTTGTAAATCAAATTTTTTGTTTAGTTCTGTTTTTTTTTCATCAAAAATAGGTGAAATTCACTTATTTCGTTGAATGTCCATCTTCTTCCCTGGAAAAAGATGCTCATTTTGGCTGGGTAAGTTATTTTTGGTTGCATACCGAGTTCCTTAGCCTTTCAGAATATCATATTCCAGGCCCTTCAATCCTTTAATGTGGATGCTGCTAAATCTTGAGTAATCCTTATTGTGGCTCCTCTATATTTGAATTGATTTTTTCTAGCAGCTTGCAGTATTTTTTCCTTCGTCTGATAGTTCTGGACTTTGGCTGCTACATTTCTTGGTGTTTTGATTTTAGGGTCCCTTTCAGTAAGTGATTTGATGAATTCTTTCAATTTCAATTTTATGCTATGTTTCTATAACTTCTGCGCAGTTCTCTTTGATAATTTCCTGAAAAATAGTGTCCAGGCTCTTTTTTTCATCATATTTTTGAGAGAGTCCAATAATTCTCACATTATCTCTCCTAGATCTATTTTCCAGGTCTGTTGTTTTCCCAAAAATGTATTTGACATTTTTTTTCCATTGTTTCATTTGGGGGGAGAGAGGGTTTGCTTGACTGATTCTTGGTGTCTCTTCAAGTCATTCAATTCCATTTGTTCGGTTCTGATTTTCAGTGAAGTCAATTTTTTTAATATCTTTTTTTTATATCTTTTTATAATTGTCCAATTGAATTTTTAAGTGAGTTGTTTTGTTCTATGGAATTTTTTTCCATTTTACCAATTTTATTTTTTAGAGAGCTATTTTCTTTTTCTAGTTCACTAATTCTGTTTTTCAAGGATTTGATTTCTTTATCCACTCTATCTTTAAATGAGTGGGATGACTTATCCAGACTCTCTTGACAAGTTTCCCTTTCCTTTTCTTCTAGCTCTCTTGTGAGAGCCTTCTTAATTTCTTCTATGAGATTCATCTGTGTTGAGGACCAGATCATATCCTCCTTTGGGGATTCATCTGGAGACAGTCTGTTTTTAGTCTCCTCAGGGTTTAAAGTCTGCTTTCTATCCATATAGAAGCTATCAATAGTTAGGGTCCATTTAAATTTTTTGCTCATTTTGTCAGAGAAGAATCAAAGAAGACAAACTAGCAAATAAAAAAACAAACAAACAAACAACAACAAAAAAAACAAAGGCAGTCTGCCTTTTTTGGGGGAGCGGAAGGGGCTGGATGGTGTTACCAAGCTTCCTCTACAGACTGTGGGGGGGGAGGGGGCGCGGCAGCAGCAAGGCAGTAGCAGGACAGCAATGGCTACGCTGAGTCTGCTCTCTGAGACTTTGAGAGCATGCTGAAACACTACAGGTAGGTGTGGCCAGGTCCTAAGAGACCCTAGCATTTTGGGGTTATAGTCTTCACCCCCTGTGTTTTTTAGATTCTCTGCTTGTCTACTGGCTTGCTGCCAGGGCAAAGTATCCAATATTGTAGTAAAGCTCTCCCTGCAGAGAAGGCTGAGATCACACCCTATCCCACTCTGGTCTGCTCAGCTGTGAGCTGCCTCCCCTCAGCCTGCGCCCAATCTAAAACCATCCCCGCCCTCAAGCAAAAACAGACCTTTTCTAGAGAATTTCAAGGATGTCTTCTCTTGGTAATTATTTGTGGTTTTTTTTTCAGTCAAGCATTAATTCGGAGGCTTGTCACGAAATAAATTCTGAGAGAAAATACGGAGCTTAAGTAGATGTGTGTGTCCTCTCCACCATCTTGACTGGAAGTCGAATCAATATGTTGTTTTTTTACAAGAAAAATACTTGAAACATAGAGACACACACAGAGTAAAGATAAAAGGCTGGAACAGAATATATTATGGTAAGTTAAAAAAAAAAAAGGCAGTGGCAGCAATTCTGATCTTAGACAAAGTAAAAGCCAAAATATACTTAATTAAAAGAAATAGGGAAGGTCATTGATTTATCCATAATCCTTGAAGATGAAATGTTAAATCTTGAAGTATGGAACAAATTAAAAGATTAATTGGGGTGGGCACAGTGGCACAGTGAGTAGAGCATTGATCCTGAAATCAAGAAGACCTGAGTTTAAATTCAGCTTTAACATTAATTGTGAGACCTAGGGGAAGTCACTTAACCCCAACTGCCTTAAAAAAAAAATTGGGAAATAGTTGATTTTGAATGGGACATGATTAAGAAGTGGCATATTGGTTTTATTTACAACTTTTTTAATGCATACAAATCAGTGACCAAAAAAGCAAATATTCTTTTCCTTTGAGCTATGTTTCATTCTTCTCCCCTGCCTTCTCATTGAAAAGTGTTTTTGTTCCTTTATTCAGTTCGTAAACATATAATAGGAGTAATTTCATCAAAAATTAATGTCAACTGTGATGTGAAACAAACCACTCATACAAAACACCAAATTTCTTTTTCTTTTCTTTTCTTTTTTTTACAAAATAACAAATTTTTTTTCCTTTCTTTCTTTCTTTTTTTTTTTAACTGAGGCTTTTGGGGTTAAGTGACTTGCCAAGGGTCACACAGCCACAAAACACCAAATTTCAATTTATATTTTACTAATATTATATATATATATATATATGTGTGTGTGTGTGTGTGTGTGTATATATATATATGTGTGTGTGTGTATATATATATATATATATATATATATATATATATACTTATACTGTCATATCTGTAAAGCATAACATCTCTCAGAATGGCCATTTTAGCACTAATATAAAAAGTTTTGTTTTTTTTTTATGTACACTCCATAAATCTTCAGGCAAGTAAAACATATAAGATTTTGAACATAAAGGCAAAACTATTTTCTCCAAGAATTTAAAAACTAAATTTTATTTTTTGATGGCTCACCAAAAATTTTCAGTAAAATTTAGATAAAGCACAGTTTAGAAATAAGGAAAGAAACTACATCTCATTAAAGACTACCATAAACAATGAAGCAATAGTAATACTAAACAAATATGTACCAAGTGGTATAGCATCCAAATTCATAAACCAGTTAAATGAATTATAGAAAGAAGTATATATCAAAACAATACTAGTGGGGCACTTCTACTATTGTCTTTCAGAACTTGATAAATTTGAGCAAAAAAGAAACAAAAAAAGAAACTAGGGAGGTAAATAGAATATTAGAAAAAATAGATGTCACAAACTTTTAAAGAAAACTGAATGGAAATAGAAAGGAATATACATTTTTTTCAGCATCAATGGTACCTATGCAAAAAATAGACTAGGTAATAGGACATTAAAACCTCAAAATCAAATGTAGAAAGGCAAAAATATTAAATGTATTCTTTTCAGATCATAATGCAATAAAATTATGTTCAAAAATCCAAGTGAAAAGAAAGGTTAAAATAATTGGAACCTATTATTAGAATTATTAGATATTAGAATAATCTAATCATAAAGAATTAGTGAGTCAAAGATCAAATCAGACACAATAGTTTCATTAAAGAGAATCACAGCAATGAGACAGCATGCCAAAATTTATGAGATGCAGCAAAAGCAGTACTTAGGGGAGATTGATTTTTTTTTTAATTTTTACATTAACAAAAGAGAAAAAGAACATATCAATGAATTGTACATGCAACTAGGAAAAGACAAATTAAAAATTCTCCCCAAAGCAACAGATTGGAAATCCTGGAAATCAAAGTTGAAATTAATAAAATTGAAATAAAAAGTAAAAACAGCAAGATTGATAAGCCACTGGTTAATTTGATTTTAAAAGAAGAAAATCAAATATCCAGTATCAAAAATGAAAAGGGTAAAGTCACCACCAACAAAGAAGAAATTAAAACAATCAGCAAATTTTTGTACATTTATATACCAATAAATCTGACAATCTAAGCAAAATCAATAAATATTTACAAAAATACAAATTATCTGGATTAATAGATCAAGAAATAGAATGCTGAAATAACCTCATCTTAGAAAAAAAAAATTGAACAACCCATTAATGAATACCCTGGGGAAAAAATCCTCAGATGAGTTCACAAACATTAAGAGAACAGTCAATTTCAATACAATATAAATTATTTAGAAAAACAGGCTAAGAAAGATTTCTATCAAATGCCTTTTATGTTGGAAGAACTAAAATAAAGAAAATTATAGACCAATTTCCCTAATGAACATTATTGAAAAAATTTTGAGCACAATACTAGAAATATGATTACAATTAGCACTATACAAAGTATAAGGATTACACACTATGACAGGGTGGGATTTACACCAGTAGTGTAGGATTGGTTTAATATTAAGAAAACTATCTACATAATTGACCATGTCAATAACAGAAGCAACCAAAATCATATGATTATCTCAATAGATGTTAAAAAGACTTTTGACAAAATAGAGCATCCATTCTTATTAACACTTAGAGAACATAGGAATTAAGAGAGTATTCCTCAAAATGATAATCAGGATCTATCTAAAACTATCAGCAAGCATTATCTGTAATGGGGGAAATCTAGCTAGAAGTCTTTTCAGATTAGGGGTGAAGTAAGGATGTCCCTCATCCATCACTGTTATTTGGTATTGTATTAGAAACTTTTGCTATAACAATAAAAGAAGAAAAGGAAATTGAAAGAATTAAAATAGGCAAAGAGGAAATAAAACTATTACTCTTTGCAAATAATATGATGATCTATTTAGAGAATCCTAGAGAATGAGCCAAAAACCTATGTGAAAGTATTAACAACTTAGCAAAATTGTGGAATAAAAGAAAAATCTCACATAAATTATAAGCATTTCTTTATATGACCAACAAAGCCCAGCAGCAAGAAATAGAAAGGGAAATTCTACTTAAAATAACTATAAACAATATAAAAACCTTGAGAGTCCATCTGCCAAGACAAACCTGAGAACTATATGGACACAATTACAAAACACTTTTTATACACATAAAGTCATTTCTAAACAATTGGAAAAATATAAATTGCTCATGGATAGGCCAAGGCAACATAATAAAAATGAGTTTTGCCTAAAATAATTTACTTATTCAGTGCTATACCAATAATTAAAAAAACCATAATTCATCTGAAAAAACAAAAGTTCAAGAATATCAATGGAATCACTTTTAAAAATACAAAGGAAGGTAGCCTAGTAATATTTGACGTAAAAATTACTGTAAACCAATTATTATCAAAACTATCTGGTAATGACTAAGAAAGAGAATGGTGGATAAGTGGAATAGATTAGATGTACAAGTCATAGTATTTAATGACGATAGTAAATTAGTGTTTGAAAATACCAAAAGCCTTAATTTTTGAGGGAAAAAAATCACTATTTGACAAAAACTGCCGGGGCAACTGGAAAACAATCTAGGTAAGTACATAATACCTCACACTATATATCAAAATAAGGTCAAAATAAGTGTGTGATTGAGACATAAAGAGTGACATGATAAGCAAATTAGAACAAGGATACTCTTAAGGTCTCATTTAAGAATTTTTGAATTAATTATATGACATGGAAGACACTGGCACAAGACTGTCTAGCACAGTGTGCTGGATTTCAACCAGTTCAATCCTGCTTCGTTCATAGAGCACACATGTCATGTGCTCTATGAACGAAGCAGGATTTGTTGTGCTGCATTACAGATTGAATTGACTTAGAAGAAATGTGAGATGCTCTAAGTTAGAGTCCATCCCAATGTTCATAGGGACTATTTGTTTTCAACCTGTTGCAGAGCAGTGTGTGTGTGTGTGTGTGTGTGTGTGTGTGTGTGCATATGTAGATACACACCTATATATACATCCATATACATATTTTTTGGTTAAGCTAAAATAGATTTTTGAGATTTATTTGACTTTAATTCATGAAATTTCCTAAATATCAATCAAATGTTCTGAACAAACTGAATTTCCATTTGAATATTTTCCAATTTTACATAAATCATTTTTCCTTGGTGAGCCAGGAAAGAGTTGAGATGTAATTTTTTGTGTCTGGGCTTCTGATTCTAGAAAACTCCAAAGTAGGCTGATTTTTTTTTTGACAGTCTTCAAGTAGCTGTGAACTGCTTCTCTGTTTTCCTAAATTTAGTGCAAATAGATTTCAATTTATATATTCTTTTAATGGGCTTTGATTAAAGTTCCTTTAAAACTATTTTTACCATCAATATCTCAAATAGCATCAATACTAATGAAATATGCAAATAGATCTGCAAATTACACTGCATTATGCCTATTTTCTTTCTCTCCCTCTTATCCCTTCTTCAGGTCAGAGAAGGAAGAGGAAAGAGAAAGAAATTCTATACACTATCTTCCTAGGCCTAGTGAGGCCTCACTGAATTTGCTTGATGTAATTTACCCACTCCCAAAATTATTTATCTCAACATTAGCATTGTATATTGGTTCTATCTAAAAACCCATAGAGTTATCAAAATATGAAACAAGTTTTATCCAATAAAGCCCTTAGCATTCATTTAGTATTTGTATTTTGTTAAGTAACAATCAATATTAGTTACCTTTACAAATCAGAAAACTGGGCAGATATAAATTAATTTGTCATAAATTAGATAGTTAATACATCTTTATAATTAAAATAAAGAATGGTAAGTTTACCAAAAACCAGAGGTTGAGTGTCTTACACACTCCATGGTGCCATGCTGGATGCTGCCAGGGGCACCCAATTCTTCTCAAGAAATTGTTGGACAGAAACTGATGAAAGTTGGGGTGGCTGGAGACAGGATTCTGAGAATGGTAGAGTTTGACTCCCACCTGTTGAATTCCTTCCACCTGGGTTGGGCAGGAATTTTATACAAGGCTTTGAATCTATCACTTTTAAGGCTTTTCCTACAATACTTAAGCATATGAGAGAAGTTAGGAAATAGTGATAAGGATGATAACAATCCTCTGAGAGTTGACCCACCTAGAGTAGGAAGGAAATTACTCCAGACAAGATAGAATTCAAAGAAACGTTAGTAAAAACTGCTATTTTCCTAATTGTTGTTTTTGACTAATTTCCAAATTTCATAATCAATTTTCTCAAAATTTTGAGACTTTCCTAAGGCATTTTTGCTCACAAAGCTTTTGAGAATCTGTAAGATCTTATTTTAATTATATTTTCTAACCCCTTTTTCTGTGCATTTTTTCAATCTTTGGCCAGAGGTTTTAAATTCACAGAAAAAAGGTTAGACCTTTTTTTTTTTTTTTTAAGGAAATTTTTCTAGTATACAAACTATAGTATAGAGATTTTTTTTCTGACTGGTTGCCTATGACTCTTTCCAGGCAACAATATCTAGCTTATATAAAAAACATGACATGGACATTCTACACAGAAACAAAAATAGACACAGACAAAAATGTCAGGGAAGAAAATTGTCCTAGTTTTGTAGAATGTCATAAACTTGAAAAATAAAAATCATTGTGCAAGCATCAACCATTCTTACACACACACACACACACACACACACACACACACACACACACACAATTACTATTACTACTAAAGAAATCTCCTTTTAACCAGCAGGATGTTCAGAAATGGAGCTGTTTCAAAAAATAGCAAATTTGCTATCTGAAAAATATTAAGATCTTGAGTAATATACAATGTAGTAATAATTGCATATAGGTCCTTCTACTGTGTATATTCAAAGGAAGTATTAAAAACATATTTAGTAATAGTATTCAAGACAAGTATAGAGAAACAAAGATCTTGAATGAGGTTTTTGTTGCTATTTTTATGCTAAGGAGGGTTTTGACAGAAAAAGACAAGACAAGAGTCTTTTTTAGATAAGCAAAAAGGGTTTGGTATTGCTGGTTCATCTTAAGTTTAGGGCTTTTTTCAAACCTCCCCTCTGATGAGTTATGTGAATTGAGGGTAAGAGATCCATTCCCTCTGGTCGATGTTGCAGATCCCTTGCGAAAGAATTTGCAAACCCAAAGTTTGTGGCAAAAGGAGATTTATTTGCACTAAGAAGACAGCTTTCTTAGTGGACAAAGAATCCTGTTAGGATGATTTTGCAGAGATGAGTTGACATTGAGAAGAAAATATCTTTATCAGTGGTTTAAGTCCAGAAAGGCAAATAGCTCCTGATTAGGAATTAGCAAAGGTGGGTTAAATAAACAGTATGCTAAGAAGACAGCTTTCTTAGCAGGAAAACTCCTGATTAGGAATTTGGCAAAGATTTGGGGATTAGAATTGTCTTTTATTAGCCTCTGAGGCTTTATCTGGGTTTCTCCAGGCTTCCCCTCTCTTTTCTTCCCCCCACCCCACACAGCTGGGAGAAGTTCAAGGGACTAATCTCCAATTCAACAGAGGGTGGTGATTATGCCCCTGGCCAAGATTTCCAATTGAATGAAATTACTTCTCTTGGGAAGGGTGTTGTCTGGGAAAGGTGTGGCCCCTCCCAGAGTCTGGGAGAGTGTGAGACTCAGAAACACCTTTCCCCCAAGGGGTACATCAGGGATCCCCCCAGAGGTTAAAGGGGGACAAAATTTACATCACCTCTCAAAACCATCTTTCCAAGGGGTTTAAGGCACAGTCCAAGTAGATGGAATACATATACAAAGAAGCTAACTTTTGTTATAGAAATATCCATCGATGCTTAGTCATGAATTGTAAAATCTGTAGCTAAAAATATATTATCAATTGGACCTTAATACTTAGTCAATAGAACTTGCTAATCATTATCAGAAGCTAATAAAGATCTTTAGAGTAAGGCTGATGAACTATATGTGGGACATCTCTGGTTAATTTCAAAAGTCTTTTTAAAGCTTTTTGAATCAATATCACCACCATCTGAGGGAAAGCAGAAAGGCCCTTATGAAACTGGTTAGCCAAATACATCCATTTTGTCCAAGTAACAAGAATTTATTGCTTCTCCTACTGCTTGCAACTGATCCCAGCTTCCTTGATAAGATTTCTTTTAGAATTTGTATTAAGGGCTCCTTGTAAAATTTGAAATAATTTTGTCAATTCATGAGTTCCCATTTTCAAATACAGTTTTATCCAACTAATATCCCTCACTAATTCTTGATAATCATTTAGAGTAACCAAATTTACCCCTCCAATTTCCATTTTAGAATTGGCCTAAAATCAGTGATAGACTGCATCCAGAATGCCTCCTTCCCTGTGCTCCCCAAAACCTTCACTACCTCAAACTTTTTTATTTTTATATACACATTTTTAAATTTTATTTTTATGCTTTTCCTATTTTTATGTAAGGTGTTATTAACACTGTGCTATTTTTTTCCCTCTATTTATTTAAGCAAAAATACCATGGTGAGAAGTGGCATAGCAAAGAACACATATCTTCTTAAAAATTCTTTAAAAAATTAAATGTTGGCAATGCTTGTAAACTGCATCTTAAAATAAGACCTAGCACATCAGAAGGAAGTAGATTTGAGTGCGTCTCTGGTGAGGAGAAAATATATTCCATGTTCATAATTAAAGCATCTACAAGAATTTGAAAAAAAAAATTAAATAGTAAATTTTCTTAATTTTTAAGCAGTCAAAGTGGAAGTAGGGTATTTTTATTTTTCCCCCCAGTTAATTAGATTGTAGCATTTTAAAAGGCAGGTTGTTTCAATGGAGTTTTAACTTGCCTCCCTGATAGAAAACTGGCTTGCTGTCTTATACTTTGAACTGGATTATTTTGATTAGGTGCTGGAAAGACTAATTGTATTTCAAAAGAATTGTATTTCTCTTTCTTTAGCTCTCTAAAGTGTTTCAAGTGAACTATCCCCTTAGGTAAAAGGATTTGACTTCTCTTCAGGTTTGTGTCTATGAGAGAGATGTGAACAGAAAACCTGGGGGAGGAGAAGAGGTACTAATTCTTCCCCTCTTCCAGCATTCAAACTTTGCAATCTCTGCCCTCCAGTCTTTCTCCAGAGTACTAATGAAAGAATTTACTTTAAGAATTTAAGGGAACTGTCTGTGAGGAGAAATATTCCAAAATAGAGTATACAGAAATTGGAAGATGTCCCAGTTCTTTTCCTTTAACTAATTAATACTTTCAGATACTATTTTCAATCCCTGATATCTGATTGATTTGCCTTATTCCAAATTCAACATGTATACTATATTGATATCAGCTGGACAATAATCAATCTTATAAATTTTATCATACATATTACTATATGATATCTGATGTCTTATATTTTATATTTATTTGATATTTTATATTTCCCCATGTCAACCTGGACAAACTATTTCTAATGCTAAATTATTTCTAGTGATAAAGTGCCTGATCACATTTTCCCCCCACTTTATCCTTACTTTTTATTATTTAATTCTCCTCTTTACCTGAATATGCATGCTTCTAAAGAGGGCACCCTTCCATGGAAGCTCTGTCCATTGTAAAGTTCCACTGATGAAGTTCTGCCTCTATTCAGGCACCACTGTTGGAGTCCAGCTCCAGTAGTGAATTAAGGGTGTGAAACACAGGTACCAGGTGGAAAGAATTCAATATGAACTCTTCAACTTTATTGATCAGAGAGACAAATATATATATTTCCAGTGCTCATAGGCTTGATACAAAATACACTCTTTGATGTCCCAATACCTTTTCTAAGAAGCAGGATCTAGTGAGTTGTAAATGATTAAGCTCTAACCTTGGTTACTTAGACAGAGATGTAAATAGTTGAGATACACATCAGAGTAAACTTTTCATACCAATGTCCTCAAATACCTTTCTCTGAAATGCCTTTTAGTCTCCATTGTGGGTTGTTTTTCCTGTTCTAAGATCAAAGGTAAGTCTTTGACCCATTGTATAGTAGTTTCACATTTTGCTTCAGTCACTAGATTACTAATCATTTTATTAATAAGTTTGTCTCAGCTATTTCATAAGAAGAAAGATGTTGGTGAGCCAAGTTAACTGTAGGATTCAAGACTTGGAATGGATTCTTACCTCCTGGCTCTCTACAGCTGGGAAACAATTTTTATAGTATGTGCCTCTGATTAAAAACCTCATATCTCAAATATATAGGAAACTGTCAGATTTATAAGAATGCAACCCATCCCTCGACTGATAAATTGTCAAAGGATATGGACAGGCAGTTTTCAGAAGAAGAAATCAAACCTACATGTAGGCATATGAAGAAATAATTTTTGATTAGAGAAATGCACATTGAAACAGCTCTGAGGTACCACCTCACATCTAGCAGATTGGCTAATATGACAGAAAAAAAAAGTGATAAATGTTGGAGAAGATGTTGGAAAATTGAGACAATAATGCATTGTTGGTGAGTTGTGAACTAGTCCAACCATTCTGTAGAGCAATTTGGAATTGTGCATACTCTTTGATTCAGCAATACCACTACTAAATATATATTCCAAAGAGATAATTTTTTAGAAGGGGAAAAAGAACTACATGTCCAAAAATATTTGTAGTCATCCTTTTCATAGTGCAAAATATTGGAAATTGAGGACATGCCCATCAATTGGGGAATGGCTAATCAAGTTGTGGCATATGAATAAAAAGGAATGCTATTTATTGTTCAGTAAGAAATAATGAACAAGCAGATTTCAGAAAAACCTGGAAAGAATTGTATGAACTGATGTAAAGAGAAATCACAGAACAAGGAAAGCATTGTACACAGTATCAACAACATTGTGTGATGATCAACTATGAATGGCTCAGTTCTTGGCAACACAATCATCCAAGACAAGTCCAGAGGACTCAGGAAGGAAAGTACTATCCACATCCACAATAAAGAACATGGACTCTGGATGTAGATAGAAACAGAATTTTTTCACTTACTTTATTCTTACTCATTTTTTTCTTTTGATCTGCTTCTTTCACAATTGTGACAAATATGGAAATGTATTGTTTGATAATACATTTATAAGCACATCTATCAATTTGCCTACCATTTTTGGAAGAAGGGAATGAATGTGAGAAAGAAAAATTTGAAATGCAAAATCTTGTAAAAATGAATGCTAAAAAAATTGTTTTTGACATAAATTAGAAAAAAATGCTATCCAAAAATGTTCTTTAGAAGATATTATGAATTTTTTGTATTCTTCATTAGGAAATAGGGAAACTAATCAATGAGTGTTTACCACTCATAACATACCCATCACTCTTATCTGCTGCCAATCCATCTGATTCTCCTTCTGGAAATAAGTGATGGAGGGTTTCTTTGTTTTCTAGCTTCAGAATCTGCACAGATATCCCTATAACTATTTCCTGATATTTACTGCATAATAATGAAAAGCCTTTTCAATGGTTGACATTTGGCCTGCATATGAAAGGATTGAACAAAGTTTCTCTCTCTTTTTAGGTGATAAACTAGATAAGAAATGCTGTGAAGGCATTTGGCCTCTTCCAGTCTGTTCCCATGTAGCCATAAATCTGTAGGGCTATTGCTTCTTCTAGATTGTATCTCTTCTTTTCCGAAATGAAATTAAGTGAATGAATATAAATATTTTTTATTATAACCTTGTAAACTTCCCAAGGTATGAAGAACCACCAGAAGTTCAGCAATTAGAATCAGAATTTACTGATGGCCCTAGTAGCTGAGAAGCAACTTGTGTGACTCAGCATCCAAAATGCTGTATAATTTGCAAGCAAAAAATCAATTCATCCATTGGCTTTGCAGCTCTTACAAATGAATTGTGTGAAAAGAATGGTTTGTGGCAACCACTTAAAGTTTGAGCTCACCCTTTTTAGAGGTGGTAAAGAAAAATGAGAGGAGGGTTTTGCATTCCAATTCACATACACCCTAAATTTGGAAATTATTGTGTAAGCCAAATGTGCTGGAAACTGCCCTCCCTTCTTCCTTCCCAAATATACACAAACACATACATGCTTACAAATATGTGTATGTATATGTATATATAATCATATGTCTGTCCATACATGTATGTATACACATACATACACCCACACTCACTTTAATAGTAATATAAATGATGTCTTTTGATTCTTGTGTAAATTAGATTTAAATGAGGCAGAGTTTCACAAAATTGTCAGCTTCATTCTGTCTTCAAGAGGCCTTCAGGCTTCTGTGGATTGAATGAATACCACTCATAATTGGTTCATGTTTGTGTGTGTGTGTGTGTGTGTGTGTGTGTGTGTGTGTATGTTTTTATTATCAAAACATATGGACAAATAATTTTTTAACATTAACCCTTGCATAGCCTTATGTTCCAAATTTTCCCCTCCTTCCCCCCACCCCCTCCCCTAGATGGCAAGCAATCCAATATATGTTATACATGTTAAAAAATATGTTAATGGATCATGTTTTAGTGAGTTTCAAGTGGAATAGGGAAGAAGGGAAGAAACAGGTACTAGCATGAAAGTAAACATTGCATCTTTGTCCTTGGAGATTATGTTTGACATCATCTCCAATTTGTTCAAAATACTACAAATATACTAATTGGCAGAAACTTTTGCCTTCATATATAAACATGCTGACACAGTACATAAACATCCTGGAGCTCATTATTTGAACAGTTATGTAGACATTTACAAAATGATCAGAGTGTAAGAGTGGCAGGGAGTATTAAGAAAACATTGAATCTTCCAACTTTGATGTGGTTTCACAACAAATTTTCTCTGGAATTCTCCAGTGCCTGATAAATAGAAAAAAAAATTCAGTGTGAGAGGCTATGCAAGTTTTTCCTGGGATGTAGCATGTGCCCAAATAGAAAAAACACAATGCATACTAAACACTCCTGAAATTTTTGAGCACAAACTCTCTCTGACAAGGAGAAGTATAAAACTAACAAACAGAACTGTTAATAATTGAATTTTCAAGTAATTCCAACATTTATAGATCTTGGCCAATGTATTAATAGGATGAAGACTTAGGTTGTGAAATATTAGACTTTTACCAGGAGAACTAAGAAGGATCATAACCATGCTATGAGTCAGTAAATAAATATTTAATAAGTACCTACTATGTATCAGGAACTGTATTAAGCACTTGGGGATACAAAGAAAGGCAAAAGATAGTCTTTGTTTTCAAGGAATAAAAAAAGACAATATGCAAACAACTTTGTACATACAAAATATATCTAAGATAACTTGGAAATAATCAACATGAAATAGCAGAATTAAGGGGAATAAGGAAAGGTTTCTTATTACAAGGTGGGATTTTAGCTGTGATTTGAAAAGATTCAGAGAAGTAAGAAGGCAGAGATTAAGAAGGAAAGCATTCCAGATATAGGGGAAAGTCAATGAAAATGCCAAAGTCAAAGATAAAATATCTGAGTGAGGAACATGGGAGTCAGATAGAGTGGGGTTTACAGTGAAAGAATTCTAGAAAGACAGAGGGAACAGCAAATTATGAACAACTTTATTTTTTTATTTTATTTTTTTTATTTAATAGCCTTTTATTTACAGGATATATGCATGGGTAACTTTACAGCATTAACAATTGCCAAACCTCTTGTTCCAATTTTTCCTCTTACCCTCCCACCCCCTCCCCTAGATGGCAGGATGACCAGTAGATGTTAAATATATTAAAATATAAATTAGATACACAATAAGTATACATGACCAAAACGTTATTTTGCTGTACAAAAAGAATCAGACTCTGAAATATTGTACAATTAGCTTGTGAAGGAAATCAAAAATGCAGGTGTGCATAAATATAGGGATTGGGAATTCAATGTAATGGTTTTTAGTCATCTCCCAGAGTTCTTTTTCTGGGCATAGCTGGTTCAGTTCATTACTGCTCCATTGGAAATGATTTGGTTGATCTCGTTGCTGAAGATGGCCTGGTCCATCAGAACTGGTCATCATATAGTATTGTTGTTGAAGTATATAATGATCTCCTGGTCCTGCTCATTTATGAACAACTTTAAAAGCAAAACAGAGCATTTTATATTTCTGGTGATGATAGAGCACATATGGAATTTATTGAGTGGGATGGGGGTATGTGTGATGTGATCAGATTTATACTTTATGAAGATCCCTTAAACAATTGAGTGGAGGATGGACTGGAAGCAGGAAATTCTTAGGTTAGGGAGACAACTAATCAGGCTATTGTAATTGTCCAGTTTAAAAGCTTACACCATGGTGATGGCAGTGTTAAAAGAGAGAAAAGATTAGATAAGAGAGATATTATGACAAAATTGACAGACAAGTAGACCTTGTGAACAGATTGAATGGGGAGGGGTGATAAAGGAGAGTAAAGAGTCAAGTGTAACATTAGCCTGGGTGACTGGGAGTTTGCTTGAAAGATAGTGAATTTAATTTTGGTTATGCTGAGTTTCAGATATCTACAGGACAGTCAATTCAAGGTGTCAGAAGATCATAGGAGTACAAGGCTAGAGGTTAGTAGAAAGGTTGGGTCTGAGAAGGATATTTTAGAATCTGTAGCATAAATTTGATAATTGAATCTGGGGAACTGAGAGTCCTGGAAGGAGTAAAGAATACAAAGTGCCATCTTAAACTTGAAACTAGAACTGTTTCATGTCCTCATGTGATAAAACTCCATTCTAATCAATCAAATTAGGTCATTTATAACAAACTGTAAACTACCAAAAAAGGAGATGATACAGAGGGTATTAAGGTAGTATAGCAGAAGAGAACAATAGCATAACACAATAGAAAAAATATTGGACTGATGATTATAGGATCATAGAATTCAAAGCTAAAAGAGGCCTGAGTTCTCAAGGTGTATTGTATCATGGACAACATGGTAGACTTTTACTCAGGAAGTTATATTTGCTTGGTGTTTTTAACTGGTTAAGTGTGCTTAACTACTGGGAACCTCATCAGCTTTTCTATGAAATAGGAATCATGATATTTCTAGTGACTCCTTCAAAAAGTTGTGATAAGATTTTTTGAAGCTTTGTTTTTTTTTTGTTTTTTGTGGTTTTTTTTTTTTTTTTTTTTTTTTGATCAAGGGATTTCTAAAAGGTGCCATGGATAGAGCACTAGCTCTCAAGTCAGGAGGACCTGAGTTCAAATCAGAGTTCAAATCAGGACTCATACATTTACTAACTGTGTGGTTCTGGGCAAGTCACTTAATCCCAATGGTCAAAAATTATTTTAGATTAGGCTGGTGAATTTATTGGAATAGGAAACTTCTGATGAGAAAACTACCTTTATACATGTGAGTTTAAACCTGAGCTGCAAGTTAGAATCTTAGAGAGCTACTTAAGGCACTAAGAGGTTAAGGTATTAAGAGGTTAACTGATTTCTCCATAATCACATTGCCAGTGTATGATTTCTACGATATCAAGTTTATCATGAAGCTACTAGCAAGTTAGCTTTTTCAGTCTAAGTAGCAATAGCCTTGGGATCATAGGAACTTCCCTAATACTTGTGGTTCAGAATTCTTCCTGAGACCAAATCAAAAGGGGAGAGGGTTTTTTTTTTTTTTTTTTGAGTGAGAATGATAATAGTGGGGCAATTCTTCTGTAGACTTTGGTGTATGTTTACATTGAAGTAATGTTGACTGCCTCTCCCTCGCTCAAACACATTCTTTGAGATGTGTGGGTGTCAGATGGCTTACAGATATCAGATTCTGTCTTCCACAAGTCATGGATGGAACAAAGGGAAAAATAATTACATTGTAGCATGTGTGTTGGGTCAGACCTAAAATATCCTAGGATTGTCTATTTTAGGTCTCGCAGCTCAGAATTGTTAGATACAAGAGTGAAAGGAAGGAATGACCTTTTAAAAATCAAAATAGAGGTTTTTATCTACTAAAATTAGTTTAGGTAAAATCTGTCTAGGGACCAGTCAAAGTGCCTGATAGCATGTGAGAATACATGTAGCCCTAGTTAAAAAACAGGCTATTCATTTACTTTCAGTAAATATAGATAGAGGTTCAGTAAGCATTTTTTCCACATTTATTCTCATAGTTCAATGGTATTTGGGCCAATTTTTGAAAAGCCAATTCAGAGTTACCTAGAAAACAAAGGCCAAAGAATGCTTGCTGTCTGTACATGGTAAACAGATAGAAGGAGTTTTACCACAGAGAGACAAGATCAGAGCAAGTGCTTGAAAGTACAACCTGATACAGAAGTTTCTGTGACTTTGATTATTCCCTTGAAGGAATAGCAACTGGTCAGATGTCAGTTTCTACTGGAGGTGTTCCTGATCTTTTTAGTTACCAAGGATCTCTATTTCTTCCTCTCTTTCTAACATTTTTCTCTCCTCTTCCTCTTTCTCCTTCTCGTTTATATCCTCCTCTTCCTCTTCCTCCTCTTCAGCTGAGAAAATTATGGGGAAAAGAGCATCTTATTTTTAAGGGAAAGGGGGAATATAAAAGAGATATATGATATCAACCTCATGTTCCTCTTATATTGTCTCCCAACAAAATATTTTATTCCTTGCTACCTTTGTCAGGTGAGAATGCCTCTTTAACTAAGTCATGTCTAAGTGATGTCACTTGTCAAAGGTATAATTTTATATGGTGTATTATTTTCCTTAATTTAGATTGGATTGTGTGACCATTCTCTTACTTTAAAAAATTATTGAAAACAAATTGGTGAGGAAAAAAAATCTGTTAGAGAAAAAAACAGGAAATAGAAAGGAAATAGAAGTGAGCTGCAAAGTTGTTGTGACAACTAAAGGAAATGAAACTGGGTGTGGCTGGCAAATTGAGAGAGAATAAAAGACTTGTAAAGGTTTTATTGGAGGTTTTTAAGAGATGAGTTATAAAAAATAGCAACTAATTAAGAAATAAAACAAGATTGAAGATCTCAATAAAGAACACAGAAATTTCATGATATGATATAAAGTTTTTAAAATTATCTTTGTCCCATCTTTCTTCTAGATGGGACAAATCGTTCTTCTAGAAGAGAAGGCAGAAATGAGGCTCCAGTGAAGAGTTAGGGGAAAAGAAAGGAGGTGCCTGATAAAGTTACCTTAAAGTAAGAGAGTGGAAGAAGGTCATACAAGAGGAAGGAAAGGAAAAAGAAAGTTGTACATTTATAATTATAAAAACAGATTTAAAACTCTTCTTTTTAGAGCTAGATTCTCTGAGGGGGGAAACAGTTGCTAATCCTTCAAGGAATAATCAAAGTCACAGAAACTTCTGTATCAGGTTATAGATCATCCAGTAAGAGTTAGGAACAGGCAAAGATTCACAGCAGTTGATAACCTCCTATTGAGGGGTACTGAGGCAACTATTTACTGACAAGTGGAGAATTATGTTGTTTTTCTTTGGCATATCTCTAAGATGTAACAGGGAACTTCCAAAGATTTGTAAATGGATGAATACCAACAACTTCTGGTGATCATATGGGCATAAAGATGAAGCTTAGACAGTATTGCCTTTTGGCAAAGCTTTGGGCAAGAATTTGAAGACTAAGAGTGCATAGGTTTTGTGGAAATAATGGAATGCAGTCAGACCCTCCCCCCCCCCCATATTAACCCCAAAATGATTGTGGTTAGCCACTAAATAATAAGGTATGGGGATGCTACCCAAAAGTATATTAGAGTTATAATCTGTTGTTATGAGTTCTCTCAAAAGAATTTGTAGGGTTAGACATCCTTCAAATCAAAGAACAAAGATTTTTTTATGCTGCTAAAGGTGGCCTAAATCCACAAGTGTTTTTAGTAAGGAAAGGGATTTTAGCAATTAACAAGAGGAAACACAAGTTCCTTAGAAGGAATCAGGAAGACGACATCATTAAGGGGAAGACACTATGAGGCAGGATTATACTATTGACTGGTGAGCCAAATTTCCAAAGACGTTTAGCAGACCTTAGTCTTGGAATCCAAAATGAGATTAGTGTGGATTGAGGATGGGGAAGTTGATTGGACCATTGATTGGTGGATTTAGCACCTAAAAAGTTAGCAAGGATCTATAGTATGAGCAGATCTTTTATAGAAGAAATATAACTTTGGGTGTTGACATCATAATTTGGCTTTCTGATTAGATGCAGTAACTATGGAGTTATGATGGTATTGTCAATGCAAAGAACTCAAGGAAGAATTTTACCAGAGAACTCTACCTGGAGCAGAGCTGTAATCAAAAGTTCACTTGAAGAAAAGGTCTACTTAAGAACAAAAGGCCTAAACAAAATCAAAAGAGTTCATTTTTATAATCCTATTCAATGTTCCTCCCTGCTTATCTCAGAAAGTAGGTAGCTTTTCAGATTGTTTACAAAGATTCAGGCTTTCTCTCTCACTCACCTGGCCACCCAGGACCTAATCATTTCCCCTCTAGAACAAATGGGATCCAAAATCTTTTGGGGTGAGGGACAAAGATCTCTTTCTTCTGAAAATGCTACCTACCAAGATTGGGCATGGTTCTTGTCTTAGGAGTCATATTTGAAAGGGTGATGAATTCTAGATGATAAAAGAGGAAAAAAGACCTACATGTGCAAATGTTTGTAATAGCCTTTTTTGTAGTGGCAAGGGATTAGAAATTAAGTGAATGCCCATCAGAAGGGGAATGGCTGAATAAATTATGATATATGAATGTGTGTGGTTCAGAAATGGTGAGGGGGTCACCATTTAATAAAAAAAGCTGGAGAGATCTTTAGAAGCAAAGCAAAATTTATTATACATTCCCGTCCCACCCATCAAGCAGACAATAGAAGGGAGGAAGCACTGTAGGGGGCAGGGTCAACACTTTTAATCCCTAACTCAAATACCCCTTCCCACCACTGACCCTCATCCTTACTGGCTGAGGATCTTACTTTCTAAACTCGAGAACTACCCAAGAAATTGAACTTGACCAATAAGTACATAGTTGCCCATATTTGATGGAAACAGAGAGACACTGATGTCATAGGAGGATAACAAGAAGGGAACTTAAGTATGCCTTCAGGATGATAGCAGGGAGGGGACTTAAGTATGCCCTTGACTTAATGCTTCAAGTCCTTCAGGCCTACTCAAACTTTGAAATAGATGAAGCTTTACTCGATTTTCACAACTGTCTTGAAAGATCTCATCTCATCTCGTTCAAATGTAATGGAATATTATTGTTCTGTAAGAAATGATAAGTTGGCTGATTTCAGAAAAGCCTGGAAAGACTTACCTAAACTGATACTAAGTGGAGTAGAACCAAAAGAATATTGTACACAGCAACAGCAAGATTATATGATGATTAACTGTGATAGGCTTGGTTCTTTATAACAATGAGGTGATTTAAAGCAATTTCAATAGATTTGTGAGGGAAAGAGCCATGGACATCCAGAGAGAGAACCATGGACACTGAATATGGTTCAAAGCATAGTATTTTCACCTTTTTGTTGTTGTTGTTTGTTTGCTTTTTTCTTTCACTTTTTCCCCCTTTGATCTAGTTTTTCTTGCACAGCATGATAACTAGAGATGTTCAGCAACTCAGCTTGGGTTGAGTCGTTATAGCATTAAAAAGTTAAGGAATCAAAGAGTGAGGAAGGAACTAAATTGAATCCACATAAACGCAAGAAACCAAAAGTTCAAGAGAAAAAGCTTGAATAAAAACTTAGTGATTAAGTCAACATCATAGGAATAAACCAAAATCACTTGATGAAAGGAATATACTGAAGATACCCTAAAGACCATGGAAAATCTAGCAAGAATCTGCAGAATGGAATTCATTTTTTCTTTTTTCAATGATTCCAGTACCTAGCTAATAGCCTTTTCTTCTAGTCTCAATCCTTTCTCTTATAACTTCAATTTACACATTGATATTCCTTTAAAGACTTTTATCCTTCAAGTTTCTCAATATAATCTACTCCCATCATTTACTTCTGCACTCCACCTCAGCTTCATAGAGGAAGAGGAAGACCCATCTTTGACCTTGACATCACTTCTGATGTTCCATTTTTGAATTTCCTTTATCTAGCCATAATCCCTAACCATTTCATTTTGCTCCATAATATATTTTGGTTAATCCTTTTTTTTAAATCTTCACTGTGGTCTTCAATCTCTCCACCTTCTTTTATTATATTCCCAAACCATCAACCCTACTCCAGCTACGTAATCCTCCTCAATTCTCAATTGAAATCCTTTAATTACAGTTCAACTTTACAACATTTGCTTTACCTATTCTTTTACTTCCTTGGCCTATCATTCTTCAAGATTTGCTAAACCCTTGGATTATTCCCACTATACAATCTGCTTTTATTCTCATGCTGCTGAATGGAGTTGGAAGAAGTCATGCAACTGTACTCAAAATTAAATTTTATATTATTGTTGCTAATAAAATTCAACAAAAGTAAACAGGCATATTTTTTCTGAAGAAGATATCATTTTATTAACAGGGGTGTTATCTGTCAATAGAATGGTCAGTGAATTATCTCCATTTATGTCAAAAGACTCAGATTTGAAGATCTACATCATTTTTATAAACAAGGAACAAAGAACAGAACAGAAACAATCTCATTGATTATGGGATTGGCAGCATCATGGAGGTGAAGTATCAGAATTTGTAGGGGTTTACACACAAAAAAAACCAGAGAGGGAGTGAAGGGAAGGAGAAAGGGAGAGAGGGAGGGAGAAAACTTAGATTATTAATTCTTCCTATTTTATAGGAATGCTATTTTTTGGGGGGAGAGGGGGATTTATGGGACCCCATTACATCTCTACATTACTGAAAATGGACAGGAGCAGCAGACTTACATTTGCCTAGAAATGAGATAAGACTACTTTTTAAAAATTTTGTAAGGATAAGGCTAAAATAGGACAAGATTAGCACATATGTAGCACACAGATGTCATGGAGTTTCTCAGGAGCTGAAGTTATAAGGAGCAAGTTTCCTTAGCACAAAGTGATTTTCAGGTGGAACTCTAATAACAATTCCTTTAGAATTTGAATGTTTCATGAGAGTATTGAACTTCTAAATTTGGCTCCTTGTTTTTCTTTAACTAACAATGACTTGGAGAAAACTTAAATCTGACTTGAGAGAGGGAGACTGAACTTTTGAAGTCCTTTAGCTGCTTCATTCAAAAACAGAAGAGAGGTTTAGGTTTGTTATATAGAATATAGAATCAATGACAAAGTGAAATATAATATAAAATATAGGATCAGCATTTCATTGTCACAGTTGATATTTAATATTAGGTGAGTCCTTAGTACATGAAGGCAATTGTTTTCTAGAAGATTCATTACTTATTTCTTTTAGTAGCTGTTCCAAGCCTTATTTTCTCATCTTTCTCTTCTATTTATTCTCTTACTTTAATACCTCACTTTATATACTTTACCAATGAAATCAAGGCCATTCATTACCATTCACTATCTTACTGCCTTCTATCCTCCCTCTATTTATTCATATTGGCTCTCTATTGTCCTCAGGATCAAATACAAACTCCTCTGTTTGGCTTATAGAAGTTCTCATCAACTAGTCCAATCTACCTTTGCAGCAATATTAGGCATTATTCAAGATTCCAAACAAATTGGTCTTCATATATAACATGCCATATCTCATTCCCATGTTTTTGTGTGTATGGCTGTTCAGCATTCCTTGAGTATACTTCCTCCTCACCTTGACCTCTTAGATTCCTGTCTTTCCTTCAAAATTCTGCTGACATGCTTTCTTATATATGAAATTTTTCCTGCTCCACCTAGTGCTAGTGTCTTCTTTTTCAAAATTACCCTGCATCTATTGCATGTACTTTTAAATTGTACATGCTTCTCTACCTCCATTAATAAGACTATTTCCTCTTTGAAAACAAGAAATATTTTATTTTTGTCTTTTTATCCCCACCACCTAGCACACTCTGCCTGGTACATAATTGATTTTTAATCAGTGTTTGTTGACAAAAAAGTCAATTAAATTTTGGATTGTGTTAAGAAAAATGTAGCACGTGGGGGGGGGGGGGTAGAGCTTCCCATTGTACTCTGCCTTTTTCACACTCCATCTGGAATACTGTGTTCATTTCTAGGCATCATAATTGAGGAAAGATATCAAAAAACTGAAAAAAAAAAAACATTCAGAGAATAGTAACTAGAATAGTGAAAGCCTTTGAGACATGTTACATAAAGATCAATTGAAGTAATAGGATTTGTTTAGCCTGGAGAAGAGAAGACTCAGGGAGATCACAATAAATGTCTTCTGTTATCTGAAGGACTATCAAATGGAAGAGGAATTAAGTTTGGCCCTAGGAGAAAAACCATTAGAAATGGGTTAAAGTTTCTGAGAAACAAATTTAGGCTGATTTCAGGAAAAAAACTTCCTAACAGCTAGAGTTGTCTAAAAGTAAAACACATTGCCTCAAAAGATCATAGGTTATTATAGTGGGAAATCCTGTCAGTTTTGAAATGAACTAGATGATCACTGACTTGACAAATCCCTTCCATCTGTAAAATTCTATGATTCTAGCTTTGGGAGCAGTGAAATGTTGAGAAGAAAAGTTGATGCCCCAAATAAAAATACTGATTTTCCTGACATTCACATTTCCCATGTGCTTCTTCTCACTCTACCCTGCCCTCCTTCTCCCAGCCCCAGTCCAATGAAGGGAAAATGCTGGCTGAATAGGCTACCAAAATAGAAAACTTTATTTGGCAAAGACGGATTTATTTAGCAAATAACCCAGAATTAGGGATAGGGAGATATAGGGAGAAGCTTATTTTAGCCATTTATTTAGGACCAAAAATTTAATGTCTATTTAGAACTATGTAAGGTTGAATATTATTAGGGGAAATGTCAGAGCTAATGAAATATAAAGATGAAGTTCTTTACTAAACTACATATGAAAAGACCATCAGAAGTAATGCACTAGCCCCAGAGCATAAAAGGCCTTAGTAACTTCAGTTCTTGCCATTTGTTTTGCATAAAACCTAATGGAAATATGGGACATGTAACCAGGGAGTTAATTAAAGTAAGGAATGATTCTGTCAATCATGTCTCTGCCTTTTTTGAAAGAGATGAAAGGATCACTGTAATCCCTGCCAAGGAAGTTCAATATTACCTAAAGGCTAGAGGTCAACTGTAATTGCCTAAAAAGAGCAAACCCAGGCTAAGTTTTTAATGAAATGTCCCATCCATTCCCAGACACTGTATCCTATGGAAACTTAAGATGATGGCCAAGCAATCTGTTCAGTTTATCCAACAAGTAAAGAGCTGAGTGACCTGAACTGGATCAAAACATCTATCAGAAATGTCATGCATTTTGAGAAAGAAGCCTAGTTAAAGCATTGGTTTAGCTAAGATAATGTATTCCATATGGAGCCAACTCAGCTAGTAGTAGTAGTCTGCATCTACCTCCCCTCAGTAGATGAAGACTCTCTAGAGACAACAGAAATCCAGGTCCTGCAATACTAGATTTGTGAGTTCCCTTAGCCATATATCTTCCCTTGCTACCATAATACCTTTGGACCTACTAACAGATTGTGTATGTCTTTGTGAATGAGGTTTTTAGATGAAATATTTTTCCACTAATGTTCTTGCCATTCAATTCAAATAAACATCTTTCCCAAGAAATAACTGCTTGTCAATGAGAAGCATACAAGAAGCTCATAAGATATAATATTAAAAGTAGTTGCCCATATTGTTATCCTAAAACCCAAAGTAACAATTAGTACTCTGAGAGCTGAACATGCCAGTGCAAGTAAGTTAGGAGATTGATCCCAATGATATTAAAAATCAGATAAATGACCTTAGTCTCAAAGCCACCACTAGTTCAAAGTAATATCTTAAATCACACATGATGATTCATATGTAAGAGTCCTGTCAAAATTAGGGATTCCCTAATGAGGTCTTCAATGTTCTTGATAAGACTAATGAGAATGAATCCTTGTTTTGGAGGCAACTGAGGAGTTCTTCTCATGGATCATAAGGTAATACATTTATATATGTCTTTGAAATTGCCTAGTCTAACCCTTGAATGTAATAGTGCAGAAAAGCTTAGAGATGATGAGTGACTTCTTCAGTGGAGAAGAGGGAGAGGGCTGATGATTGAACAACCCTGCCTCACTTAAATCCAATACATCCACAAATCAAGACATCAATCTCATGATATTGTTATTTCTCTTCCAGAATGAAGGACCAATGACCAAAACAAAGTTAGTAAGAGGCAGAGCCAATATTTGAACCCAAGCTCTATGGCATAGAATTCATGAAACAGACATGTCCATTGGTGTACTGGACATAGGAAACTCTTGATCATTGACTTAGATTTAAGGAAAGGGATCTTGCCAAAAGAGTGGTTCCTTTAAGTGACTTATAAAAGGTAGACAGTTGGATGGTCTAGTAGATAAAGTGCTGATCTGGAAGGAGGAAGACAAGTTCAAATCTTACTTCAGACACTTTCTATCTGTGTAACTCTGAGCAGGTCACTTAACCTCATTCTGCTTCAGTTTCCTTATCTGTTTAAAAGGGGGTAATAACAGTACCAACTTCCAGTGTTGTAATGAAGATCAAATAAAATATTATTATAAAGCACGTTGGAAATCTTAAAGCACTAAATATATGGTAACCATTACTACTATTATAAAAGCAAGCTACCTAGCATATTAAGAAACTACTAGGTTTCTTATTCCTTTCTCTTTGTAAAAATAGAAAGAAGTGTGCCTCAGCGAAGCACTGCTTTTTGGCATTAAAATTTGCCCATATAAATTTTCTTCCTCCCCATAAAAATTGACTTTTAACAGAATCCAGCAGGTGCTTGCACCCAGCTGAGAGAGCAGATCACATACAATGTTCTTGAACTATAACTCCTCTGTAGAAAAGGTTTTGAATTCTTTAAGGCAGCATAATCTATACTATAGCATTTTAGTCAAAGAAGGAAGATTCTCTGGGCAGTACTAACTTTGGGGGTTGTCTCATTCGTAACTCCAAATTCAAGGATTTGTGGTTGTTGTTGTTCTTCTTTCTTGAAGAGTACCAATAACATCATGAGAGTATTGTCTTGATTTGTGAGTGGACTAAACTTAAGTTGGGGGGAGGAGCTGTACTAAGTCATCTGCCTTTCCCTGTCCCACAGAATCATCTGAGTCCAGTGACAAGACATAAATCAAAATGACTGGTGATGGTGCAGCTCAGGAATTTAACTGAAGAGAAAGGGTAGGAGACTTCTAGATATAGCATGCTTCTTTGAGAAAGAATGGAATAATCTACATAGGATGACAAAATCATAGATTTAGAACCATCAGATACTTTAGAAGTCATTTAGTCTAATCAACTCATTGTACAGTTGAAAAAGTTGAAGCCTAATCCTGCATACTGTCCTACTTGATGAGCAAAGCCTGCTGATTACTCAGACAGTGTAAGTCTCATAGGCTAGAAACTGTTCACTCAGTATCCCTTAAAGAGGAAGTTTCAATCGTAAAATAGAATCAATAGTTTTGGTGGTATTATGTAGGAATCTTTGGGAAAGAGGGACTGAACTAATGTCAAAGGAATACTCCCGTAAGTCAGTTCCCTCCTAGGGACAGCTCATGGGCTGTTTTGAGTGTTTTGTACTTTTTCTGAATTGAGAATGAGTGGCTTTTCTTTGTGTCTTATGAATTTTCTTTGGAGCAAAATCAGGACAATTCTGTACCTAATAAGCATTTGGTACTTTGCAAGTTTATATGGGAACTGAGTATCCTATTATCCTAAACAAAAATTATAATCTATGGAAGGAGATTTTACTGGAATGGCTACATGTAAAGTCTGCAAGCTGAAGAAAATCAAATTAACCTTCAAAGGCCAGACTTGTGGGATTGACTCTAACCCAAAGCTATGGGTTACATTTGCATTTCTGCCAGAAACTCAAGGAAATTATATTTTATTGGTTTAATTTGTAAAAACATATAATAGGTCATATCACTGAAAACTTACAATAATTGTTTCCTTTTCTGCTTGTAAGTCTCAGAAAAGCCTGGGGAGGAAGTATCAAGTATCATTTGTTCTTTATAAATTAGGAAACAGGCCCAAAGTGGTCATGTGGCTAATAAGTACCAAAACTTGAATTTAGATCTTTTTTTTTTCACTGTCAACTGCTTTATATAGAAGATTATAGCTCACTCTTCTTCCATTTTCCTCAGCAGGATTGAGGAAGAGGGTAGAAAAGTGAACTGCAATTTTCTACAAACAAGTAGAAATGTCCATGGAGTAAGAATAAGTATCCAGGTTGAAGCAGAGATGGAGCCAAAATGCCAGATTAAAGGCAAGATTCACCTGAGCTCTCCCCCAAACTCCTCCAAATCCTTTAAAAAGTTCTAGAATGGCAGAATCCACAAAAAGATGAAGTGAAAAAATTATTCAAACCAAGACAATCATAAGATAAGTAGGAAAGATCTGGTGTACCAAGGTGAGAGTGGAACACAGTTCAACATAGGCTGTATAAATGCAAACTAAACTCCCCAAAATCAGGAGCAGGTCTCAGGATAACTGAATCAGTGGTAGCAATGGAGGTTTCCAGACTTCTTAGCCCACAGATGATAAAATGATAGGACAACAGGTCAGAAAGGGATTTACAGGCCGCCACCAGGGGCAGGACTCTAACCTGTACTTGGACTTGAGTTGCAGTCCCAGTAAGAGAAGGAGCACTAACACAGCAAAACTTGATGCTGCAGGAGAGCAGGAACCCTGGTCATAGCTCCAGGATTGAAAAGAGTACTCCTGGTAGCTTGGAAACCAGTGCACAGTAAAGGACTCTAGTAAACACACCTCTTCCACCTTGGAAGAGCCAAAAACTTATAGGTTTCCAGAATTATTTTTTAAAACAGCTGTGCAAAAATCTTGAATCTAGGGACAGTGTCCCCTTTCCTAGGGAAGCAGACCCCTACTTTATTATGGATTTAAAAGTTAATAAATAGGTTGGAAGATGTGTTAGAATACTTACAAAGTGTTAACTCACTGAAATTGATAGAAACAATGCTTATGTACTTAAGTTTACACCTTTGAGAGTTCACAAGTCTGGGAGATTCATAAGTCAGGAACCTACAATCTCACTTTCAGAGGAGGAGTCAACCTTTGAGTTCACACCTCTAAAAGAGCATATAAAAGGACAAGAACTAGAGACTTTTGGCAGATTGAGAATGAAGGATTCAGAAGAAGAGAGGCTGAAGCTGGTAGAGGCAAAAGTCTAGCAATGAGCTCTCAGAACCAAAGAAAGCTAACCGGTCTATTTTGGAAGAGACAATTAAGGATTGTACTTTAACAGCTGGCTTCATTTGAAGTGATTATTACTTTGAACTGAAACTAAGGCTGCCTCCACAAGCCCCCCAGGAAATCTGCTCCCAGAGAACCATCATATTTTAGAAAAGAAGAACACTACAAAGATGAGCAAGCAACAGAAAAACATCTGACTATAAAAAGTTATGATGGTGACAAGGAAAATCAAAACACACTTAAAAGAAATCAACAAAGCCAAATTTTCTGCATCCAAAGTCTCAAAGAAAAAAAAAGAATTGGTCTCAGGCCAAAGAGGAATTCAAAAAGCATTTTAAAAATTAAGTTAAAAGGATAGAGGAAAAATTGAGAAGAGAAATAAGAGTGATGCAGGAAAATCATGAAAAAAGAGTTAATAGCTTCATAAAGGAGACACAAAACATACTGAAGAATATACCTTAAAAAAAATTGTAGCTCAAATGGTAAAAGAAGCACAAAAATCCAATGAAGAAAAGAATGTTTTGAAAAGTAGAATTGAAATTTTAAAAAAGAAACAAAAGCAGAACTGACCAAATGGGAAAAGATATGCAAAAATTCACTGAAGAGAAGAACCTCTTGAAATGACAAAATGGAAAAGGAGGTTCAAAAGCTCATTAAAGAAAATAACTTTTTCAATAAAAATATAAAAATAGAACTGGGCAAGTGGAAGCTAATGATTTTATGTGAAATCAAGAAACAAGCAGACAAAATCAAAAGAATGAAAACAATTGAATAAAATGTGTTATATTTCATTAAAAAAAAACTGACCTAGAAAATAAATCCAGGATAGATAATTTAAGAATTATTAGACTATTTGAAAACCATGGTTAAAAAAAAAAAAGAGCCTACACATAATCTTTCAAGAAAAACTGCTCTGCTATTCTAATCAGGATAAAATAGAAATCAAAATAATCTACCAACCTCTTAAAAGAAATCCCTAAATGAAAACTCCTGGAAATATTTAGCTAAATTTCAGACCTCCCAGATCAAGGAGAAATACTGCAAGTAGTAAAAAAAAGAAAAAAATTCCAATATTGTGGAGCCACAGTTAGAAAAGCACAAGATTTATTAGTTTCTATATTAAATGTTTAAAGAGTTTTGAATATGATATTCTGAAGGACAAAATAGCTAGCATTAGAATCAAGAATCATCAACTCAGCAAAGCTGAGTCATAATCTTTCAGGGAGAAAGATAGATATTCAATGTAATAGTGGACTTTCAACCATTCCTGATGAAAAGCTCTGAGGCGAAATGAAAATTTGACTTTCAAATATAAGATGAAAAAAAAGCATAAAAATGTAACTAGGATTATAAGGGATTCGATAAGATCAAGCTTCTTATATCCCTAAATAGGAAAATGATATTTACAATTCCTAAAAACTTTCTCATTTTTAGGGCAGTTAGAAGGCATATACATAGAAAGTAGAGATATGAATTGAACATGATAGTAAAATTATCTAAATTAAATTAAATTAATGTATGAGAAAGAAGAATGCACGGACAGAAGGAGAAAGGGAGAAGTAGAATAAGATAAATTATTGGACATAAGAGAATCCTGAAAGATATTTTACTGTGGAAGGGGAAATGAGGGAAGAGAGAAGGGAAGCACATGAATCTTACTCTCATCAGAATTGGTTCAAAGAGAGAATAATACATATACTCTATGTAGCAATGTAGCAATCTATGTTACCATATAGGAAAGTAGGAAGGGAAGGAGATAAGAGAAGGGAAAAAGCAAAAGTCAGAAACAAAATACTTTTGAGAGTGGACAGGGTAAAAGAAAAGACAGAGTAGAATAAGCAAGGGAAAATAGGATGGAGAAAAAATATAGTGGTAATCATTATTGTGAAAAAAAATCTACAGTGAGTTTCTCTGATTAAGACTTCATTTCTCAAATATGTAGAAACCAAAAATATAGGAGACATATTTCCAGAAATGAGAACTAGTTCTCAAATGATAAACTGTCAAAGAATATAAATAGGCAGTTTTCAGAAAAAGGAATCAAGAATAGTCATATAAAAAAAATTCCCTAAATCACTATTAATGAGAGAAATGCAAACTAAAACAACTTTCAGGGATTACCTCAAATCTGTCAAATTGACTAATATGACAGAAAAGGAAAATGGCAAATATTTGAGGGAATATGGGAAAACTGAAATAGTAATGCTCTATTGGTGAAATTGTATAATTATTCTGGAGAGCAATTTGGAACTATGTCCAAAGAGCTATAAAACTACTTATACCCTTTGACCAAACAGTATCACTACTAGGTCTGTATCCCAAAGAGATTAAAAAAGAAAAGAAAAGAATCTCTGTATGCAGAAATACTTAAAGCAGCTCTTTTAGCAGTAGCAAAGAATTGGAAAGTGAGGGGATGTCCATTAATTGGGGAACAACTGAATAAGTTGTTGTATATGATTGTGACAGAAGATTATTGTGCTTTAAGAAATTATGAGCAGGGGCATGGACCCACACTTAACACCGTATACCAAGATAAGATCAAAATGGGTCCATGATTTAGACATAAAGAACGAGATTATAAACAAATTGGAGGAACATAGGATAGTTTATCTCTCAGACTTGTGGAAGAGGAAGAAATTTGTGACTAAAGATGAACTAGAGACCATTATTGATCACAAAATAGAAAATTTTGATTACATCAAATTAAAAAGCTTCTGTACAAACAAAACTAATGTAAACAAGATTAGAAAGGAAGCAACAAACTGGGAAAACATCTTCACGATTAAAGGTTCTGATAAAGGCCTCATTTCCAAAATATATAGAGAGCTAACTCTAATTTATAAGAAACCAAGCCATTCTCCAATTGATAAATGGTCAAAGGATATGTACAGACAATTTTCAGATGATGAAATTGAAATCATTACCACTCATATGAAAGTGTTCCAAATCATTATTAATCAGAGAAATGCAAATTAAGACAACTCTGAGATACCACTACACACCTGTCAGATTGGCTAAGATGACAGGAAAAAATAATGATGAGTGTTGGAGGGGATGCGGGAAAACTGGGACACTGATACATTGTTGGTGGAGCTGTGAACGAATCCAACCATTCTGGAGAGCAATCTGGAATTATGCCCAAAGAGTTATCAAACTGTGCATACCCTTTGATCCAGCAGTGTTTCTACTGGGCTTATACCCCAAGGAGATACTAAAGAAGGGAAAGGGACCAGTATGTGCCAAAATGTTTGTGGCAGCCCTGTTTGTAGTGGCTAGAAGCTGGAAACTGAGCGGATGCCCATCAATTGGAGAATGGTTGGGTAAATTGTGGTATATGAATGTTATGGAATATTATTGTTCTGTAAGAAACGACCAGCAAGATGAATACAGAGAAGCTTGGAGAGAATTACATGAACTGATGCTAAGTGAAATGAGCAGAACCAAGAGATCATTATATACATCAACAACGATACTATATGAAGATGTAATCTGATGGAAGTGGATTTCTTTGACAAAGAGACCTAATTCAGTTTCAGTTGATCAATGATGGACAGAAGCAGCTACACCCAAAGAAAAAAAACACTGGGAAATGAATGTAAACTGTTTGCATTTTTGTTTTTCTTCCTGGGTTATTTCTACCTTCTGAATCCAATTCTCCCTGTGCAACAAGAAAACTGTTTGGTTCTGCACACATACATTGTATCTAGGATATACTAGGACATATTCAACATATATAGGACTGCTTGCCATCTAGGGGAGGGGGTGGAGGGTGGGAAGGAAAAATCGGAACAGAAGTGAGTGCAAAGGATAATGTTGTAAAAAAAAATTACCCTGGCATGGATTCTGTCAATAAAAAGTTTAAAAAAAAAAAAAAAAAAAGAAATTATGAGCAGGATGCTCTCAGGAAATCCTGGGAAGACTTACATGAACTGAGACAAAGTGAAATGAGCTAGAGCAAAAGAACACTATAAATGGTGACAATGATATTTTATGATGATCTATTATGAATAATTTAGGTATTCTCAGTAATACAATAATCTGAGAACGTGTTGTCCATGTTCAGAGAAAAAAATGATAAAACTTCAATGCAGAGTACAGATACTTTTTCTTAATTCTTTTATTTTTCTTGCATTGTTTTTTTCTGTGTTTTCTTTCACAGAATAACTTACATGGAAATGTGTTTTATATGACTACACATATATAAAACCTATGTTATATATTTGCCTTTTCCATGAGGGGGTAAGAGAGAAGAGGAAAATTTAGAACTCAACATTTGGAAAAAAAGTTAAAATGGTTTTTAAAATGTAATTGGGAAAAATAAAATATTAAATAAGGTTTAAGCAAAAAAAAAAAAAAAAAAGAAAAAAGAAACCAAGTATCCAGGAAAACTCAGACATCTACCTTTAATAATTCCGTGAAAATCCTGCCTTATTATTTTATAAAGTAATTCTAGATTTAAAAGTAAGAGGGACCTCATAATCTAATCCATAATAATACAGTCCAACTCCTTCATTTTTCAAATGAGTAAACTGAGGCAGAAAGAGGTTAAGCAATCCCATGAAATATTCTTTGCACTGATGACTTCAGATTTCTGTAATAGTAATAGATTGACAAAAAATATATTGAAAAAAGCAAGAACATTGAACTGGAATCTAGACATTAAGAAGAACTGAATCAAATCTATCCTCAGATGATTTTTGATCTAAGTAACCTCTACTAATTAACTTCTATTTGCCTCAGTTTTCTCATCTGTAAAATAGTGATAATAACTGCACCTACCTCCAAGGTTTATTGTGAAAATCAAATGAGATAATAATTGTAAGATGCTTTAGTACAATTCTATTATTACTATTAATTACTATTACTATTAATTATTTTAATTAGTTGGCCCATTACTGTTTCTAACAACTAATCATGAATATGTTTCCAAATCCACAAAATAGAGAGAATCAGATTGACCTTGTTAAACCCTCAGAGCTGCTGTCAGGATATATTTTATAAGACACAAAACCTATAAATGCTAGAGCCTGCTGTAATGAACAAATTGATCACCCAGACTCTGAAATTCTTAAGAATGACCAGAAGGGGGAGCTCCAACTTACAATGTGATTGCCATGTCTCAAAGCCCTGTATCTTTAGAGATCTTCATCTTCCTAAGCCTCCTCTTTAAAATAGAGATGTTGGAGAAAAGTTGTTAGACCAGGTGACCTCTATAAAGTTTATTCAGTTCTAGTAGGAAGAGGGAGGTATTTTGCATTATTTATTCTACAGAACCAGGAATGCTTATTCCTCATACTGTAGTTTTCTTTTAGTGCTTTATTTTATTCCAGCCATTTTGAATATTGTTCTGTTTGTATTTGATTATGTATGCATATTAGCTTCCTGTTATTTCTAGGATCAAATACAAACTCATGTGTGATATTTAAAACCCATCACAAACTGCTTCCAGTCTATTACCTTTTATTCTTCTTCATGCACTTTACACTTCAAATTTGTCTTCTTGATGCTTCTCATACATGATAGCCCATCTCTCATCTCTCTTTTCTTGACTTTTAGAAGGGTTAGATTCTTTCAAAACTCAGCTTAAATTCTACCTCCTATGGGATATCTTTTCTTATTCCCCTGTTGCTAGAGCCTAGCCCTTCCTCAAACTTCACCAACCTTGCACAATGTTTTGTATTTAGTTTGCATATAGTCTGTGTCTGTATCTACTTATGTAATAGGACTTTGGGGCATTGTAATAGTCCCAAATTGCCTAACATGGAGGCACCCCACTTCTATACCTTGCCCTGTCATAGAAATGAGAGTAGCCTCTTTCACTTAACTGTGAACAGATTTCTTTAGACCAATGAAAACAACCCTAATATTATCTGCTGTACCTAGAGGGTGAAGATCACACACAACTCACCCATAGTAGAGGGTACCATGAACTGAACAAGTAGAGGGAACACACACACCTACCTTTTAGCCCAACAGCTGTGAGAAATGGTCCTAGTAGTGTTCTAGACAAACTACCCCATATTCAATCAAGATACTGTTCAGATTTGTATCAGTTTAAGACCATAATTTGTGGATGTCCACCAACATGTTTACTTTTATTAATTAGCTAGAAGACAAATTAATTTAAGGGAAGAATATTTAATGAAATTGCATAGTAACAAAAGTTGCAATAAAATATTGCCTATTAACCTGGGGTATATTCTACTACAATTATATAGTCTGTCACTGAAAAGAGCTAGTAAACATATAAGATGCACATGCCTGATGGGACAATTCACACCTTGGGCACTTCAGAACTAAATATATTGTTGGTAATGTCATTTTGCTCCTCTTATTGGTCCTGCTTCTTACTAGGCTCAGGTGGCATGTAGTCTCTGCTAAGTGGAAATTTTGTGTATTCTCTTTGCTGAGCATTATTTCCTGGTAGTTTTCTATAGTTGCTACTGGTTACTGTTAGGAAACCCTCCATTGGGCACATGATGGAAGATTCTCTCTGTTTCTAGCTTCTGATTTCAACTAAGCCCTCAGCTTAGGTTCTACCATTTCATGAGAAAAATCTATCAGTTTTTAACTTAAAACTCAGAGAGTAATTTCCATTTCTTTTAAAAATGTAGTTCCATGTATCTAAAATCAAAATGGAAACAAATCTCTAAAATGGGAAATGTCTTTGCCCCAAGACACAATTTGATTTAGGATTAGAAAGTGCTTTCAACTCTTGCTTGATTCCTGATTAGCAAAGTGCTTCCTTTCATTATCATTTGGGAGGAAGGTGTAGAGTGGTAAAGTGAAGATTGTATTATCAACCACCAAGGATTATCCTGGTCTGATACTTTCTGTTTTCTCCCAACTCTTGAGGTTCTTTTTGCTCTTCAATTCAACTAAACAAGAAGGAGAAAGGGAAAAGAACTCTTGGAAAAAGAATCTTTCACCCAATCCTTTGATCTAAAATTTTATCCTTGGCTAGTGAGAAGCATTACACAGGCCTTCCCTTGAAAGGTAGAATATAGGGAAGGAAAAATATGAAAAAAGCTTGAAAAGAAGGACTACAGTCAGATTTTTGGTTGGGCAGTTTGGATTTGATCATAGAAACAAGAAAGTCATTCAGAGTTTTTAAGCAGAATAATATGGTCAAAGGTGTTTCAGGAAGATTCTTTTGGTAGCTGTGTGGAAGACAGATTAGAGCAGGGGAAGACTGGAAGCACAGAGAAAAATGATGAGCTCGTAAACTAAGATGGTGAGTGAAAAGAAGATGTCTATGAGAGGCATGGAGATAGAATCTGCTAGACGTGGCATATAGCATCTTATTAGATAATGGAAGTTAACAGAAGGAAAAGAATCAAGGTTGTCTTTGTTCCTTCTCTCGTAGCCTTTGGAAGCTTGTCTTGCCAATCATGCACTCTCTTCCCCTAACTTTTAATATCTCCTTATCCCTTGGTTCCTCCTATACTACCTAAAAGCATGACTAGACCTCAAAAAAAACAATCAACCAACCAAACAAAAAATTTCACATGAATCTACTATCCACTCAAGTTATTATTATAGTTTAGTTTTTCTTTACAAAGCTAAAGTTCTAGAAAAAATATATAGTCTTAATTACAAAATCTAATGGTCTTTTTCTTACAATCCTTTTCCTTCTTGATCTTCTTGAGGCATTTGGCACTTTTGGTTATCTTTCTCTTTCTGAATGATCTTTCCTCCTTGGATTTTCATGATCTTTTACTTTTCTCATTTTCCCCTTTTTCTAGTTCTATGCTAATGCTGCCTCTCCAAATTACTGTCTTTATTTTATATTTTATTTATGCACATGGTATCTATCAAGAGAATATAAGCTCCTTAGTAACAGAGTATATTTTGATTTTATCTTTGTATCACCAGTCTGTATCACAGTGCCTTGTACATGATGGATGTTCAATAGATACTTGTTGAATTGAATTGAAGGGGTCTAGACCTCTGATTTTATTGGTATAGAGCACTAATGATTAAAGAAACACTCTACCGATTCAGATCATTATCCTAGGGTAACCATTATATAATACTTATATGTTACTCCTATAAGTATATTTATGCTATTCACCTACTCAATAAACTCCAGTAGCTTTCACTTCTCTGTAAGATCAAATAGAAACTTTTAGGCATTTAAAACCCTTCCAAATCTAGCACCAAGTAAAGATTTAGGAAAATCATGTTGGTAGGAGGATGGATTAAAACAGGTAGAAACTTGAAGCAGGTAAGTCTTTGTGAAAGGTGATAAGAGTTTGAACTATGAAGAGTGACTGTGTGAGTGGAGAAAGGCCATTAGTTGATTTCATTTCTGTTCAGTGAAACTTAGCTGAAACTCTTACTTCTGAGGCTTTTTCTTTTTTAATTTAATATTTTATTTTTCCCAATTTGATGTCAAAACAATTTTTATCATTTTTTAAAATTTTGATTTCCATGTTCTCTTGCTTCCCTCTGCTTCTCCTCCCAAAGGCAAGCAATTTGATATGGGTTATATATGTATAGTCACACAAAACATATTTCCATATTACTCATGTTGTGAAAGAAAGAAAATAGACCAAAAAAAATAAAGTTGTTTTTTTTTAAGTATGCTTCAATTTCTCTTCATACTTCATCAGTTCTTTCTCTGGAAATGGATAGCATTTTTCATTATAAGTCCTTCAGAATTGTTTTGATTCATTGAATTAATGAGAATAGCTATTATTCACATTTGACCATACTACAATATTGCTATTACTGTGTGAGTGTTCTGATTCCACTCACTATTTTTGCTTCAGTTCATGTAAGTTTTTCCAGGTTTTTCTGAAAACTCCTGTTTATCATTTCTTACTAATTTAATAGTATTCTATCACAATCATATACTACAGCTTGTTCAATCATTCCCCACTTGATGGGCATCCCCTTAAGTTCCAGTTCTTTGCCACCAGAAAAAGAGCTGCTGGAAATGTGTTAGTTTAGGTGCTTCTTCTTTTTTTTTTTTTAATTTGTCAGTAGGTGTTGCTAGATCTTAAAGGAGACAGATCCTAATTACACCTTTCTTTTCTTTTCTTTTATGTTCTTTCTCCTTCCCTCCTTCCTTCCTTCCCTTCCTTCTTTCCTTCCTTCCTTCCTTTCTTCCTTCTTTTCTTCTTTCCTTCCTTCTTTCCTTCCTTCCTTCCCTCTTTCCTTTCCTTCTTCCTTCTCTCCTTCCTTCTTTCTTTTTTCCTCCTTTCCATTCTCCTTCCCTTTTCCTTCTCCTTTCTTTCCTCCCTTCTTCCCTTCCTCCCTTTCTTTAATTTGCTTGTTTTAATTTGAATAAATTTGCTTTTTTTTTTCATTTTTATTTCCTGAAGTTACTTCTTAACTTTTAACTTGATGTTAAAATTGGGCTCTTCTTTAAGGGAAGAGAGAGTGCTGTCTCAAGCTTCAGGTCTTTTGTGCAGCTATTTTCAAAACTAGTTCTGAGGCTCTGTAAGTTTTTAATTCTTCCAAGATGGTATGATATAAAAAGGGATAAATTGACTCTTCTCCCAACCTTTGCTCTGATCTGTGAGCAACCACACAAATTCTTTTTTACCTTGTAAACTGTGTCCAGGTTCCCTGATCTGCCTGCAGTCACAAGCTCTGGTGTGCTGGTGTTCTTCCTTAACTTGGAAATGAGAACCAGGATTGCAATTTGTGAATAGGGAAGGCAACAGAGTCTTGAACCTAGTGCCAGCAAAAAAAAACCCATAATCTCTTTCAGACCAGTTGTCTGACCCCCTGACTGTCTGTGAGTTGAGAGCTTTGGAAGCTACTATTGCTAATTTGATTGCCTCCAAGGCTTTGCCTGTGTTGGACTGACTAGTTCACTCTCAACTTTTGTTATAGATCTTTCCTGCTGACTTTCTGGCTTGGGCTGCAGAATTATTTCCCATCATCCTTTTATGGGATCTATTACTCCAGAATTCATTTTGAGGCATTATTTTAAAGGTGTTTGGAAAATAATTTGTCCTATCTTTTCCCTATCTTCTTGGCTCTATTTTTTTTGAGTTTATTTTAGACCACACAAATAATACTCTTCAATGTAATTAGGAAATTTATTTTGAGACTTTGTGCATGTGTGTGTATGCATACATACACATATATGTATAGGTATGCATATATATGTGTGTGATATTCATTATCTGGAATTCTTAGCTATTCACCTTCCATTTGGAGAACAAAATTGCTGCTGACTACATATTCATCTATAATTGTTGGATTGTTTTGTGTGTGCGTGCTGAGGCAATTGGGGTTGCTGAGGCAATTGGGGTATAAATGTGTTTTTTAATCTTATCGCTCTTCATGACAACATTCAATGCCAAGAACATTCATATTATGGAGTTATGGAATGGTGAATTCATAACCACTTAAAGGTCCTGATAGCCATGGAAACAGAAAAAAAATCTTTCTCAGTCACAGTCAGTTTTCTGAATATAGATTATTATTGTTATAATAAGACTATGGATTAGATCCATCTTCATATCCCTTAGCACTGTTATTTTCTTTATTTCTTTGTTGTTGTTGTTGTTTTTAATTAAAGCTGTATTCCCTTTCTTCTTTGTAATAGTCTCTTACCCCATAGCCATTCATGGTCCTTTTGACTTAGGTTTGGGAACTATTTCCATTTGTAGATTATTAATTACAGTTGTATTCCCCTTCAAATAAGGACTATGAGGTATTTAATTATGTATATTGGTCTAACGGCAATGGATTTACCAGAAACTGTGCATTAGTCTTTTCAAACTTGTGTTGAAATGTTTACAAGTGATATAATTTCCTCACTTTTGACATTCCTCAAAGTCACTATATTATATCCAGGGTATCTGTCTGATTTCCAGTGGTAGACTTAACACAAATGAGCTATATTCTAAACAGTGAGCAATGTTTGCAATTTGATGTCCTTTAAAGCTAAAAGCTTGGACTCTTGATATAAATAGCATACAGAATTGGACAACAGCATTACCATTGCCAGTGAGATCACTTCCAGTAAAATACTGAACTATGGTAATGGGAATAACATCTGGCTTTTCAACAGTTGCATTTGATTTAAACTTGGATGCCTTAGACTAAAATACAGACAGTATTTATTAATGAGTGAGGTTTCCATGCAGTTGACTCATTTTAACATGAAAAATGAGGCCCTCCACAATCTAGTCATTAAAACCATCATGTTTGGGAGGATGCATACCTAATTCAACTCAGTAATTCCTTACTCCCTGCTCCACCAAGTCCCTTCTAACTCTGCCCCATACCACATGGAGGGAATATGGGCAGAGAAGGGTCATGTAGAAGGGAATGGAATTTGTCTTGGTATATTTTCTGTGAAACAACTATTGATGGAAAATAGTTTCCACTAAGAGATACTGCATAGAAAGCTTTGAAATGAGAACAAACTGAATCCTTTTATTTTCAGACTATTTGAATATCATTTAGTTTCCTTTTGGGGAGGAGAAGGGAGAAAGGAAGCTAAAAAATTGATTTTACAAAAACTACTGGGTTTGGGATTTAGTAAAAATCTTGTAGCCTCTCATACAAATTAACTTTATCCAAGAACCCTATTCAGACAACAGAATATTCAATCATTATAGGAGGAACTTTCCTAATAAGTGATTGAGTTCAACCCATATGAAGATGTGTTGTCTTGACCACATCTACTTAAGGACATATAGTGATGAAGAACTCATAATTCATGAGTCAGCGCATTTCATTTTGGCACAGTTACAATTATCAGGAAATATTCTTTAAACCAAAACCTAAATTTGACTTTTCATCATTTAGGGCTATCAGTTAGTCAATCATTATAGATTTAAGAATAGAAAGATTCCCAGAAATCATCTAGTCTAATACTTCCTTTTGTATATAATAAGATTGCATATAAAATCATGTCTTTCTATTATATACAACTTGTTTTTTTTTCTTAAAGTATATATTCATTTTAACATAATAAAATCAGCATTGCTCTGTTTTTCCCTTCTGGATTTCGTCCTTTCCTCTGTGTATTTTTAATGTTTCATTGATATGCTTATCTTTCTTCTTTGTTTTAAATGTGTATCACTATTTCTACCCTCAATATTCTCCCCACATGTAATTTTCTCTCTCCTCCACCATTCCCCCCAAAGCTCTTTTTATGACTAATAATTAAAGTAGGAAAACAAATTCATCCATTAATTAGGTCTAAAAATGTCTATCTCATTCTGTAACTAAGAATCTTTTTCTTTAAGTTATGGAGATCTAGGTAAGGGACAAATTCAGCTTTTCCCAGGGAATTCTTAGATGAGAGTTTGAGCCAAAAATGATTTTTTGTAAGAAATCCCCAAGACTGAATGCAGTCATTCAAGTGTTTATTTGGTACTGGATATGGCAGTATAACAGGAATGCAATTACAAGCAAAAACAAAAACAGGATAACAGAAAGGAGGATGTGCAAAAGAGGTCGGAAGGACAAAGTAACAAAATCCAGAGAATAAGGGATGCTGCTGGTTTGCACCCTTCTGCAAAATGGTGGTTCTGGGAAGAATTCACCAAATAAGAGAAGGGATTCACAGGATCAGAAGAAGAAATTAGCTAAGTCATAGTTGTTTGTTGTTATTTGTCTTTCATTCTTGAAAACAACCATGACATCAGGGAGGTGATTTTATAACATGCAAGTGAATTGAATTTAAATGAGGAAGGGCTGTGCAAGGTCACCTGCCTCACTTTTCCCTCCAGAGTCATCTGGGTCTTAGTGGCAAAATATGGATCAGAACAACTGGAGGTATCTTTGGTGAAGACATGGTGATGAAGTCTAGAGAATGAAAGGTAGCTGTTCTGGGACCTTCTTCAAAATGGAAGTTCTAATAAGAACTCACCTTTAACCAAAGGGGCATATATGGTTGGAGGAGAAAGGCAGCTGAGACATAAAAAACAAACAAACAAACAAAAAACAGTGTTTGCATTCTGGGCCATGAGTTTCAAAACACTATTATTTATAATGGCATATGAAAAGTGGGCTCTTTGATATACTTTGCTACAGGAATAAAACTTAAGTACATTGACTAGCATGAGCACTTTAAAGGCCAACTTCCTGAGCACAAGTTTCCTATGACATGAGATAAGATAGCCTTCAATCAACAAAGATACAAGTGGCTGATGGGTCTATACCTGGGGTGGGATCCATCACTTATACTGACATAGTCTTTGAGACTTCAGGATTACCTAACTTCATACTACAATGATGAGCGACCAGAAAGCCTCCCTTTCATTAACTTTTCACATTATCTCATCCTCTCCAAAAGAAAGAACTGGGGTTTTGAAGGTAGGAAGCTGAAGGTTTAAAACCCATCTCTGTCACATGCTAGCTGTGTGACTTTAGGTAGTCATTAAACTTCTCAAGCTTTTATAGGCAACTCTTAAAATTATAAAATGTGTAAAAAGTATAGATTCACATTGGAAGAAGAAATTTTTTTCACTCAGAAGTGCCCTCTACTAATAAAATGACAAGTACAGTCCTCATTCCTACCCTTACAAAAGCTCTAGGAAAAAGGTCATGTAAAGGATATTAGCCCATTTTATTTTTTTTATTCTGAACTTAATAAATAAAATAAATATTTCTATTACATATTAGAATAGAAGAACAAAAAATATGATTGCACATAAAAACTACAACTTGCTATTCCTTTTAAATAGAAATATACATATATATATATATATATTATAATGTAGTATTCTTTTATTTTCCTTTTCTTTCTACTTCTATTTATCAGGAAAGATACCAACCAATTTTAAAGATTTTTAAAAGGAAATGGACACAAATAAGCTAACTAATTTGTCCCCAAATCACAGATAAGTAGTAACAGAGCCTTAATAAATGTCATTTGAATCATTCTGATTCTGACTCATAGGAGCTTGCAAAAGATTAACTAGTTCTGTACTTGGAATCCTACTAACTACCTGTCTGATCTTGGAAATGTCACATTCTTTCTGTGCCTCTCCATTTCCTCATCTGAAAAATAAGTATTAGATTAAATGGTATCTGAAGTTCTTTTTAGCTCCAAATCTATAACTTTATGGTTTTTCCTTTCTCCCCTTTGAGACAATCAAAATATTTTTGCCCAAAAGGACCTGTCTGTAGCACTTTCAGATCTTTCAAGGTTGATCTCATGAAACACAAGTTTAATGTCGAAAATGAATGAGATTAGAAGGCACCGTAAAAATGTCGGAAAGGGTGATGAGAAAAGCAGAAAAGGAAGTTGCTTTCCTGATGTCAACTAAAATGGCAGCAACAAGGTAAGTTGTAGGGAGTCCAAAGAGGAAATTGCAATAGAGAGAATAAGAAAAGTTTAAGGAATCCATGACTCTGGGTTTTAACAATGGGAATGGAAAGGAAAGTTTAGATTAGTTATTTTACAAGGACTTTGGAGCCAGGAAGTACAAAATAAAGCAGTAATTTAGATTCATACCACCTGAGTTTTATCAGAAACCATTCATGACTACAAATTTCCATTTTAGCCAATTATCCTCTCCCCTTCCCTTCTCTCCAATTAGAGCATACATGTTTTTCCTTTCCAGAGCCTTAGAGTTTAAAGAAGCCTTCCATATGCCTTTTTTTTTTTTTTTAATGATCATTGCCCATATTTTAGAACTCCTTGAAGATAAGCAGATCAGTGAAAGTACTCATTCTAAATGCAACTGAGGAAAATTTTCCATACCAATGCAAATGAGGTAGTTGGGAAATTTTTCAATACCAAAGTCCAAATTTTAATAAAGGTATCCTATACTACAGCCCCTTTCTACTTCTAATAAAGCCCTTTTATTCCTCCATTTTATCCATGCCTCAAGAAAAAGGATCATTAGTGTGTATGTATAATATATACAAAAAATATATATCCAGATATATGATATATGAATGTATATATACACATATGTATATATTTATGTATACATTAGTGTATATATGTTAATTATATATTATTTCAAATATATATGCATGTGTACATGCATATGCAATGAAAGAAGCAGAATGAATCAACATACTTTGTGAATCACACAGAGAATTGTGCTCTGATAGTTTACAGATTAAGTTACTTTACTGTTGTTTATCTTTTGTTTTCAAAGAGGACCAATCACATCATGAGGTGATATCTTGCTTGTATGTGAATTGAATTTAAGTGAAGCAGGGTTACATAAAATTGTCAGCCTCATTCTCTCTTCTTGAGTTATTAAAGTCCAGTGGCAGGAAAAAAATCAACATGGCTGGTGATTGTCCAGGATATAATGAATGACTGTGGAATTGATACCTGATTAAGCTCTCAACACTCTACAGCTTCTGCTTCAGGCACTTTCATGGCTTTTGGAGCAAATTGTTCTCATCAGTCCATTGTGCCAGAGGCAAGTTTTCACATGCTTGGATGCAAATGCTTTACAGAGAAGATGTAAGGGATCCTTAGAAGGTGTGATTTGCCCAAGTACATGTTGACTCTATAATACAGAGTAAGTGTATTAGAAAGGGATTTTTTAAAAAAAATGTTATGGGTGTCTGAGAAAGAAATAATAATTGAGTTGGGTTTTAAAGATGGGTAGGAATTCAAAAGGCCAGATAGTATAGTGGATGATGAATAGATTTTGGAATCAGGAAGACAAAGTAGTAAGGATAAATATTAGCTGTGTGACTATAGACAAAATTCAATTAACATTTCAGTATCCAAAGGCATCACTCTTAAGCCTATCATCTGCATTGGGATAAAGTGTTAACATAAGTAAAATGCTTTGCAGATTTTAAACTCTATAATATACTATTGGTAGTAGTGTTACCTATGTTGACAATCTTAAATGACAGACAAATGAATTTGGACTTAACTCAGTCAGCAATAGGGAACCAGTGAAGATTTTAGGCAATGGACTGACAGACACAAGGAAACATCCATTTAGATGGAACCAAGATTGACAAGATAAAGGGATGGAACCTTTTCTTCTTAACTCCTTCTAGAGTATGAATACCTCCACAGATACCACTCTTAGGACTTTGATATCATTTCCTTGATGCTTTAACTCCCATGTCTTTCCACTGACTGTCACCCCTGCTTGGAATGCTCTGCCTCAAAGCATCACTCTCTCCTTCCAAGTCTCATCTCAAATTTTCATCACAAATTTACTTTTCTCCGGTGTTTCCTGGGTCGTCTCCTCTTCTTCTTCAACCCCTGTTTTAATAGGGACAATTTGCCCTGTTCTTCTTTCTGGAATCCAGCGGCTTTCCCCTTTAGGACTTGCAAGACATGAATATCCCGATCCTCTCCAAAGTATTAAGGATGAACCTTGCCAATGTCCTTCCTCATCCTTCCAAAGGACCTTTTGTGTGTTCTCCAGCGCTTGAAGCACTGTTTTCATGGGACCTAGTTTTCTGTCCTATGTATACCCTGTGAATCCTGGAAAGAGGCCAGTATCCCTATCCAGGTACAAAATATTGTAAGTATATAAAGCCTTATCCACATCTGCCTGTATGGGCCCTTTCTGTTTAATAAGGGTGGCTTTCAAAGTACAATGGGCCTGTTCCACTCGCAAGGGTCCTCAAAATTTTTAAATAGGGAGCTAGTTCACTATCCCTCAGACTGTTGGAGGGCGGGACTATAGTAAAAACAAAAACTTTGTTTTGTGGGCCTTTAAATAAAGGAACTTCATAGACCTGGGTGAGGGGGATAATAATCCTCAGCTGCCACATCTGGCCTGCGGGCCTGTAGTTTGAGGACCTCTGCACTAGAGCCTGACCCTGGGGATTATAGGGAATCCCTGCAATTCCTTGTTTAATGGCAAATGTGGTGAAGAAGGACCATCTGCTTAGAGGTATAAGCTGGACCATTGTTGATCTTTATGGTATTAGGAACTCTGTGAGAGGAGAAGCAACTATACAAATGTTTGATGACCAAAGAAGTGTTTTCATGGGAGGCCACTGTGGCCCAAAGGAATTTAGGAAAGGTGTTAATACAAACATGGATGGCCACACGGCCCACATGTGTCACATCCATTTGCCACAAATCATTGGGGAATAAACCCCTGAGATTAATTCCTTTACTAGGTGGAAGAAGGAGAAACAAAACACACTGAACACACTGCTTCACTATCTGCTGGGCTTGTTCCCGGGTGAGGCCATAAAGGCCACATAGAGAATTAGCGGGTAAGTGGAGAAAATCATGGGCACATTCAGGGGATGGGATGACCGTGAGAAAGGAGCATTGTAAAGCACGGTCCACCACCTCATTGCCTGCAAATATGCCTCCTGCATAGCATTGATGAGAGTATACATGCAGGACGTAAATGGGATGTTTCCTAGTCTGTAAAATCAGCTGCAATTCAGCAAGAAGGTTAGCAATTGAAGGATTCTGAGGTTATAGCACAGCATCCTCACTGCCTCTGAGCACTTGAACAGCATATAAGTTATCTGATATAATATTAATGAGCTCAGGGTATCTTTTACAGGCCTAGAGAATAGCAAAAAGCTCGTTTTTCTGGGTGAATTCATAAGGAGTCTCTAACATCAGAATCTCTTTTGAGAGGTCATGATAAATTGAGGTCTTACAGTTCTTAGTGGTGTCAGTAAAGACATTTGCTCCTTGCATAGGCTCATCAACAATTGTTGTACGAGGGAGCTGTACCATAATGTGGGATAGCAAGGGAAGGAGTAAGCATGTAGAATGCTGGCTTAATGTAGCCCATTGAGCACAATATACCCAAGGCCACTAAGTTTGCATCATGACTTCTCTAGTTCCTGGTTCAAAGGGTAAATACAATAGGGGTCTTTTCCCTGTTAGATGAGAAGCTTTTTTTACTGCCTCAAGGGCAAGTTCTCCCAGCATTCCAGTATGGTTTGGTAATACTTTCTGTGGTCTTTTCATGTGTACATATTTCAAAATGTTACTATCTTGATGTAATACTGCAAAAGGACTTTTTTTGTCTACTAAAGAGACCTCTATGGGATACATGGGGCCCTGCCTCACTGTTTCAGATTTAGAAGCGAGAGCAAGGATTTCATAAATTGCATCCTTAGCGGAAAAGGTCCATTTATGAGGGGAGTTTATGAGAGGGATCAGACTCTCCTTTTAAGATGTCATATAAAGGCTGCATCAAAGAAATAGGAATAGGGGCATAAGCTCTTAACTGTTGAATTCCTCCAACTAGTTTCTGAAATAGGTTCATAGTATTCACTTTGTCTAATTATAAGTTAGGTATCTGATTAGTAACTGTAGAAGTCCCCATGAGGAGTCCCAGGTAAATAATGGGATAGTTATGTCAGATCTTTTCTGGGGCTACCACCAGTCCATATTGAGAGAGAACACTTATGGAATCTTTAAGCAGGGCAAAGAGATCTTTCCCACTGCTCATTGATAACAATATATCATCCATATAATGCCATATCATAGCATGAAGCCATGCCTTTCTAATTGGCTCTAGCACATGCACTATGTACACCTGACACAAAGTGGGGCTACAACACATCCCTTGGGAGAGAACTTTCTGTTGGTAACGAAGATTAGGCCCTGCATTGTTTATAGAGGGAACGGTAAAAGCAAATCTTTTCTTATCTTCTGGGGCCAGAAGGATGGAGAAGAAACAATCTTGTATATATATTACTGTAACTGGCTAGCTGATGGGCACTAGATTAGTAGATGGCATGCCAGGCTATAGGGCTCCCATAGGTTCAATAGTAGCATTAACGGCCCTAAGGTCCACAAGCGTTTTGAATTTCCCAGATTTTTTTCTTTATGATAAATCCAGGGCTATTCCATGGGCTGGATGTTGATTCTATATGTCCGGCCTTCCACTATTGTTGCACAGTTTCATGTAAGATTTGGGCTTTGTCCACTGAGAAAGGCCATTGGGTGTTAGATTTCCATGTTAATGGTGTGGGCGTAATATGAAAGGTGGTGCCGAGACATCCAATGACCCCAATTAAAAATCCTGTGGAGGTGGTATATAAACTGAAGTCTCCCAAGCCTTCAATATGTCCCTGCCCCATAGATTGTACCTGAGACCTGTGATCACCAGGATCTGGAATATCCTCTGTTTGTCTGCAAACTGCCAGGCCAGATCTTCTGCTGCAACCCTTTTAAATGTAGCAGCTGTAAGGGCATCTATTTAAAAAGTACTGGAGCCAACATTCTCACATCTCTTTATCATCTCTTCCAGGCCAGCCTCCCCATCTAAGGAGAGCATGGCTTTCTGGCAGGGGGTGTTAGCATTCTCCCTACCTAATTTCTGGATAAGAAGACCAGCAGCTGCTCCTTTGCCCATTGACCTCTCAACAGCCTCCTATGGGCGGGCCACAAAATCAGGTAAGGGTTCTTCTGGTCCCTGTTTAATCCTAGTCATTGAGGGCCTCTGCTTTCCAGAAGCCTGAATTTTGCTAAATGCTCGTTGGGACACAGCTGCATATACTGCTGCAACATATTGCATTTGATCCTCATTTCTTTTATACTTTCCAGCTTGCTGTATTATTTGTCCTAAATTTGTCTGGAAATCTCCAAAGCCTCCACAAGGGAGTGCATAAGGAGCATTTAGGAGTCATTGCTTCACAGGGAAGGCAGGGAATGGGGGAAAAGGTCATGCCTCACAATGGAAGCGACCTTCCCTCTCTCTGTTTGCTTTCTCCTTACTTGTCTTATCACTGTCTTTTTTCTCAAGGTCATATGTCCCCGTGTGTACGTCCTCATTACTCGTCTTATCTCGGCCTCCTCCTGTTCCATCATATCCACTTCCTGCTTCTTCCTCACTACCTCTTCCTTTTTCATCACATCCTTCTTGTTTACTTCTTGATTCTTTCCCACAGCTAATGTCTACTTGCTCCATTTTATGGGAAAGGTTAGTCCTGGTTTACGATCCTCATTTGTTTTATAACCCTCATTTGTTTTATGACTCTTTGGTTGCACTTCATTATCTACTTTTAATGGATTGCAGCTTGCACCTCTTAAAGTGTTTCTGATCCCTTGATAAATGATGTGATGCTTTTCTGGGATGGCTCCCAGTGTTTCCTTATCATAGGAAGCCATCTGATTACTTACTACCTCCACTTTTTAAAATTAATTTCCAATACTGTTTGCTTTACTATTCTATAAACTTCTTTCCCTAGCACCTCCTGGTCTGGGACCTTCACTATAATTTATTTCATACCGAATGTTCTACTCACTAGAGCAGAGTTCTGTCTCCCTTCTTACCCTATAGACCTGCTACATAGTGAGGTCCTAGCTGCATAGTCTCTATTTGGGTGCCACTTGTAACATCCCTTAAGGCTACTCTATTTGCCCACCTATCGGTGGCCATGACGAGGCCAGCTCCCCTTCCTTCAGTCTCCAACCTAAGTCACCCAGAGACAGACTGGTCAGGAGGTGCGACCATTCTGTCTTTATTCAGTCATCCTGTCAGTGGGGGTAGGAGGAACCAGGACCACTAGAGTGCAGGAGTGCAAAAGAGTAAGAGAGTGAGTTCTGCTCAAGGCTGTCTGTTTATGCTGCCTCTCCTCTAGGATTGCCATGCCTAGCCCAGTCAGAACTGTATAGCCAGAGCCCTAGAAGGGAGACTTCTGCAGTTAGTGCTGCGTCCCAGAAGGAGATTTAGCAAGAGGACATGCCCCTTTGCCATCTCAAGAAACCTATTAGCAGTTCCTTTAACTCCTGCCAGACACAACCTCCTGCTTCAGAGGCCAAGCCCCTTTTTAACTGCTGGGCCCTCCCTACCAGCTGACATGGCATACAGGCTCCATGGCACATCTCAAAGAGAGAACAGTGCTTCATTGCCCCTAACGATTTATGTGTATAAAAAGGCCAAGATCTCCCATTTTATCTATGGCCATCTCCATTCATCTTAATCTATATCTAGCCACTGGACCCAGTGGACTATTGGATTCTGGAAGGGAAAATGAGGCAGGTGACCTTGCACAGCCTTCCCTCACTTAAATCTAATTCACTTGCATGTCATGGTCCTCTTTGAGAACAAAGGACAGATAATAACAACACAACACATTTATATGTGTAAATATGTGTATACATATGTTTTCCAAAGCTTGCAGATTGGTTAATTTTACTTTAAACTAGAGGATAAGAACAGAACAGAGTCTATGGGGCTAGATCATTAACAAACACATTGTTTTGAAGACACTTTGTCTAATGTTACTCACAATTCTCCGTGGCATAAACTTCAATGTCAGGGAGATAATGCTTTAAGCTAATAATAAAATGATGAGCTGAGTCAAATCTGATTATTCCTTTTCCAGAATGACTGAAAGTGGTGTGGGGGCCTGGGTAATTGCCTAACAATTAATAATAGCTGACTATCATCCCTGGATAGCAACTTCGTTAGGTAAGTATATTCATTGAATAAGCTCTAGTTTTTGATCTGCTCAAATCTTGACCTCTCTGTAATCTTCAATTGCCCTTTTGATTAGGACTCTTTTACTGTTCGGGCAATTTAGGTTGTATAAAGAATTGATATCAATTTGAAATTAAAATAAAACAAAAATCCAGATAAAAAGAAACAAATGAAAATAATTTCATTCTTAATGTATTTTATTTTGAAGGGAGTTATCTATAAAATTTTTGTATGTCCTTGCTCCATCAAAGCTTTTCTTCCAAGAAAATATCCATTGGAAAAAAGGAGGGAAAAGGAAAGCAGTCAAAGCTAATAACCATATCTTTAGAATTTGGCACATCTATCTCTGTGTGTTAATAACAAGTATCCATGATAAATTGGGAGAAAGGTGGAAATTTGGTTCCCTTTATTTTGTTCTTTTGTTTTTCCTCTAGGGTATAGGATAAGCCTGGAGAGGTGTAGAGTATGTTCAGGTAAAACTAGTAGCTCAGGGATGAGGGCTGCTAAACCCTTTTCAAAGCTGCTTTCTATCTTTGGTGTCTTACTTGAGCCACCCAACTTTCCCAGCCATTGTAGCATGTGTTGTGACCACACAAATCTAAATTGTTTTGGCAGACAGGCTAAACCAAGTTGAGGATAACCCAGGAGTCTCAAATTCTTCCGTGAGTTGGGAAAGAGGTTGTCTACCCCAAACATGTGAAGACTTCCCCTGGTGAAGTGGCAGTTGAAAACAATTTGTTCCAACAGCCATGAAGTCTGTTGAAGCTAGCCCTGTGGAGTGTTTAGAGCTTGGTCAGTTATTGAAGAAACCAGAGTCTATCACTGTATCCTGAACTATCATCAATCATCTTGACTCTGTTCTCTCATTGAGCTGTGATGATTTGGAAGAGAGAGGCCAACAATTTCATGCAACTTAGCCTCACTTAAATCCAATTTATGTATGAATCAAAAGACATTACCCATAACAGTTTACCATTTTACTCTATTTCAAAGTCTTGTGGCAGCAGGCAAGTAACAAAGCAGCAGATGTAGACACACTGGAAGTTGTATTCACAACCCTGCAGACAAGTGTCCCAAAACATAGGATCATCTCATTGGGAGCAGCAATGGGATTCAGCAGCCTCCTGAGTGTCTGAGCAGCCTTTAAGGACTGCACTGCTCACCTTCTGGTATGAGAAAGGGGTTAGAAAACTGTCTAAATTGTCTCCTAAAAATTGTCTCCTTTACCCAACCCTTGCCTATTTGCTGCAGTAGGTGAGAATTCCACTGTGTATGATCAAATCAAAAACAAAACTTCTTGCAAAAGTGATTCCAGTTAACATGGGTCAAACAATACTGAATCCATTGACAGTATATCTTAGATTAAAGTTAATCTTTCTCTAATCAAATTTCAAACTGAAAAAGTGATTTTGAATGCTATTAGGCTCCTTTCCTTTAGCAAAATGCCTAGTGCTGAATCTATTCCACCTGAGATTTACAAGGCAAATAGTCCACTGCTCCTACAAAAGCTGACTGAAATTTTGTGGGTTATATTGCGAGAGGAGGTCATCCCCCAGGAGTTCAATGATAACTATTGTCCATTTCTACATAGATAAAGGAAATATATTGTCCTATGACACTCATTAGGGGATATCTCTTAATTATTACTAGCAAAATTCTTTCCAGAGTCCTTAATAGGGTGATCCTTACTTAGAAGATAGCCATCTACCTGAGAGCTATAATGGTTTCAGAAATGACTAAGGAACAGTTATCCTGGTGTTTGTTGTCCAACAACTCCAGGAGAATTGCCAGAAGCAGAATGAAGGTCTGCACACAATGAGAGCTTATAGAAAATTATATCAAAATTTGAAAAATCGATTAGTATTGTACATTAGTTTCATGATGGCATGCTAACCCAAGTTCTGGATAAAAGATAATGCTCTCATGCTTTCCCAGTTATCAGTGGAGTGAAGCAAAGTTGTAGGCTTGCTCCCATGCTTTTTATCATGATGTTTTCAACAATATTGTCAGATTCCTTCAATGAGGATAAACATGGCATCAGGGTTACACATTGATAGTAAATTATTTAACTTGAAAAGACTACTAGCCAAGACTAAAGTTAGAGGGAGGGTTCTTTCTGCTCTTCTGGATGCTAGCTATCAGATAAACCCACCAACGTGAATTTAGACAGATAGTCTCACCTGACAAACTTTATATAGGCAGAAGAACTAAAGGACATAAATCCCAAGGTCCTGTTTTATCTGAACATGAACACCTAGATAAAGAGCAAACTTCTAGAACTTATCCATGTAGAGAAGAAATCAAAAGCCATTTAAATTTTACTTCCTCAAATGATCAAACTGCCATCTCTAGTGTATCATGTTCACTACAGGATTCACACTTCTACTCCCTCCACCATTTCCCTAATTGTCACCTCAGGTTTAACAATTTTTCCCCTAATAATTATAACAACAAAAATAGCTGATTTTCTATAGCTTTTTAAGTTTCACAAAGCATTATAGTTAAAGTATTTCATTTGATCTTCACATCCAAATCAATTCAGTTCAACAAGCATTTATCAAGTTCCTACTGCCAAGCATTGTCCTGTGTGTTGGGGATACAGAAGCAAAAATGAAGCAGTCCTAACCTTTAAGGAACTTATATCCACAGCAGACCTGACGCAAAACTACAAGGACTGCTGTATTCTTTAAAATTCTCATCTTTTCTGTCCTTAATTTTATGTTGTTTCTACATGTGATTTTGTTTTATGCTATTTTTTCCTCCTAGATTTTTCCTATCCATCATTAGAAAAAATGTATTGCAAGCTCATTCCATGTCAATATCCTGTGTGGAAATTTCGAGAGAACCTTACAGGATGTGCTAGGGAAGTTATAAAGCCATGTTTTTGTTTCCATGGAAATATTACTCTGTTTTGCAAACATTATTAAGGAAATTTTTGCTGAGTCCAGCAAAGCCTGAGTTAGTGGTTGTTAGAAACTGTTTCTCAGAAAAGAATCTCTTACTTAACGTTTCACAAAATCTTGACTTCAATGTGGGGAAATATTCATAGAACTACTGCTGTGTTTTTTCCATCTTTTTTAAAGGGATTCCCAGATACCCTTTTAAGTTGGCAGATTGACTACCTTATTTGTTTTAGATACAAACCATCACGTACTTGCTGTTAAATTTAATCAATCTCAAATCTAATCTACTTTAATCCCTAAATCCTTCCATTTGTTGCAGCTGATTTTTTTCTTGCAAAATATACTCTTGATGTTTATCAAGATCAGAAACATTTATGCTAAAATCCAAAGAACCTACTTAACAGTCTAATCACTAAATCTAGAGTTTATTTCTTGGCCCCTATGATCAGTGATATGTGCTTCATACTATGCACTGTTTTCTGTGGTTCTTGGCAGCCAGTCTTTCTGTATACCTTGGTGGATTGGGAGTTATTTAGAGTTTATGGCCCTAGTCTAAACTTGATCCAAGAAAAAGATGAAAAGTATTTGGGTGATGTAGTTTCCTGGACCTCTTAGTAGAAAGTTCAGTCACCCTTTTAAGAAAAGAGAGAGCAATTTATTTGCTGCCTTGAGAAAAGCTATAAATTCTATTTTCTTCTGTATGAAATAGGTAGGAGCAGTTACAAACTCTAGAATATAAGTTATTCAAGAACATTCAATCAATAACTAATCAATAGGAATTTGTTAAATGTTTCCTATATATCAGGCACTCTAGTTAATGCCTCTTCTAACTGTGATTCTCTGATGTTATGATAATGTAAAATATAAATGATCATAAGGAGCCAAGAGTTACGATTCTGGAAGAAAAGCTCCATGCTATCTTGGCTCAAGGATAATGATTCATTGTCACCATGACTGACTTTGGAAGCTTTTTTTTTCTTTTTTTATGCAGCTCTTATTATGGATAGTGGCACCCTTTTGCCACATGACCATCCTGAGTCAAAATACTGGTTGTGACTATGGAATAGACATTTTCTTTTTTTTTTTTTTTTTTTTTATTTAATAGCCTTTTATTTACAGGATATATACATGGGTAACTTTACAGCATTAACAATTGCCAAATCTCTTGTTCCAATTTTTCACCTCTTACCCCTCCCCCCACCCCCTCCCCTAGATGGCAGGATGACCAGTAGATGTTAAATATATTAAAATATAACTTAGATACACAATAAGTATACATGACCAAAACATTATTGCTGTACAAAAAGAATCAGACTCTGAATTATTGTACAATTAGCTTGTGAAGGAAATCAAAAATGCAGGTGTGCATAAATATAGGGATTGGGAATTTAATGTAATGGTTTTTAGTCATCTCCCAGAGTTATTTTTCTGGGCATATCTAGTTCAGTTCATTACTGCTCCATTAGAAATGATTTGGTTGATCTCGTTGCTGAGGATGGTCAGGTCCATCAGAACTGGTCATCATCTAGTATTGTTGTTGAAGTATATAATGATCTCCTGGTCCTGCTCATTTCACTCAGCATCAGTTCGTGTAAGTCTCTCCAGGCCTTTCTGAAATCATCCTGTTGGTCATTTCTTACAGAACAGTAATATTCCATAATTTTCATATACCACAATTTATTCAGCCATTCTCCAACTGATGGACATCCATTCAGTTTCCAGTTTCTAGCCACTACAAAAAGGGCTGCCACAAACATTCGTGCACATACAGGTCCCTTTCCCTTCTTTATAATCTCTTTGGGATATAATCCCAGTAGTAACACTGCTGGATCAAAGGGTATGCACAGTTTGATAACTTTTTGAGCATAGTTCCAAACTACTCTCCAAAATGGTTGGATTCGTTCACAACTCCACCAACAATGAATCAATGTCCCAGTTTTCCCACATCCCCTCCAACAATCATCATTATTTTTTCCTGTCATCTTAGCCAATCTGACAGGTGTGTAGTGGTATCTTAGAGTTGTCTTAATTTGCATTTCTCTGATTAATAATGACTTGGAGCATCTTTTCATATGACTAGAAATAGTTTCAATTTCTTCATCTGAGAATTGTCTGTTCATATCCTTTGACCATTTTTCAATTGGAGAATGGCTTGATTTTTTATAAATTAGAGTTAATTCTCTATATATTTTGGAAATGAGGCCTTTATCAGAACCTTTGACTGTAAAAATATTTTCCCAGTTTATTGCTTCCCTTCTAATCTTGTCTGCATTAGTTTTGTTTGTACAAAAACTTTTCAGTTTGGTATAATCGAAATTTTCTATTTTGTGATCAGTAATGATCTCTAGTTCTGCTTTGGTCATAAAGACCTTCCCCTTCCACAGGTCTGAGAGGTAAACTATCCTATGTTCCTCTAATTTATTAATAATTTCATTCTTTATGCCTAGGTCATGAACCCATTTTGACCTTATCTTGGTGTACGGCGTTAAGTATGGATCAATGCCTAGTTTCTGCCATATTAGTTTCCAATTTTCCCAGCAATTTTTATCAAACAGTAAGTTCTTATCCCAAAAGCTGGGATCTTTGGGTTTGTCAAAGACTAGGTTGCTATATTTGTTGACTGTTTTATCCCTTGAACCTAATCTATTCCACTGATCAACTAATCTATTCCTTAGCCAATACCAAATAGTTTTGGTAACTGCTGCTCTATAATATAATTTTAGATCTGGTACAGCTAAGCCACCATCATTTGATTTTTTTTTCATTAATTCCCTTGAAATTCTTGACCTTTTGTTTTTCCATATGAACTTTGTTGTTATTTTTTCTAGGTCATTAAAATAGTTTTTTGGGAGTCTGATTGGTATAGCGCTAAATAAATAGATTAGTTTAGGTAATATTGTCATCTTTATTATATTTGCTCGCCCTATCCAAGAGCATTTAATATTTTTCCAATTGGTTAGATCAGACTTAATTTGTGTGAAAAGTGGTCTGTAATTTTGCTCATAAAGTTTCTGATTTTCCCTTGGCAGATAGATTCCTAAATATTTTATATTATCAGTAGTTACTTTAAATGGAATTTCTCTTTGTAACTCTGACTGTTGGATTTTGTTAGTGATATATAAGAATGCTGATGACTTATGTGGGTTTATTTTATAACCAGCAACTTTGCTAAAGTTGTGGATTATTTCTAATAACTTTTTAGCAGAATCTCTGGGGTTCTCTAAGTATACCATCATGTCATCGGCAAAGAGTGATAATTTGGCTTCCTCATTGCCTATTCTTATTCCTTTAATCTCTTTCTCAGCTCTTATTGCTATAGCTAGCGTTTCTAATACAATATTAAATAGTAACGGTGATAGTGGGCAACCTTGTTTCACTCCAGATCTTATTGGGAATGGTTGCAGTTTGTCTCCATTACATATGATGCTTACTGATGGTTTTAAATAGATGCTGCTGATTATTTTAAGGAAAAGTCCATTTATTCCTATACTCTCAAGTGTTTTTAATAGGAATGGATGTTGGATTTTATCAAATGCTTTTTCTGCATCTATTGAGATGATCATATGGTTTTTGTTAATTTGGTTATTAACATGGCCAATTATATTGATAGTTTTCCTAATATTGAACCAGCCCTGCATTCCTGGTATAAATCCTACTTGATCATAGTGTATTATCTTGGAGATGATTTTCTGTAGTCTTTTTGCTAATATCTTATTTAAGATTTTAGCATTAATATTCATTAGGGAGATTGGTCTATAATTTTCTTTCTCTGTTTTCAGCCTACCTGGTTTAGGTATCAGTACCATGTCTGTGTCATAGAAGGAATTTGGTAGGACTCCTTCATTCCCTATTTTATCAAATAATTTATATAGCATTGGGGCCAATTGTTCTTTAAATGTTTGGTAAAATTCACATGTAAATCCATCTGGTCCTGGGGATTTTTTCTTAGGGAGTTGTTTAATTGCCTGTTCTATTTCTTTTTCTGAAATGGGACTATTCAAGCAATTTACTTCCTCCTCTGTTAGTCTGGGAAAGTCTATATTTTTGGAGGTAGTCATCCATTTCACTTAGGTTATCAAATTTATTGGCATAAAGTTGAGCAAAATAACTCCTTATTATTTCTCTAATTTCCTCTTCATTGGTGGAAAGGAATAGACATTTTCTTAGTGTAAAGCTAACCAACTATGCTAATGTCCAGTTATCCATTCTAAATTGGTATCAAAACAAGATGCAAAGAATATCTTATTACTCTTCTACCATATACCATTACCGAAGAGGCAATATCTTGTACTTAATATAATGCTAGAACTAGAGTCAATTTAAATCCAGTCTTGCACACTTACTAGCTGTGTGACACTGGACAAAGTCATCTTATCCTGACTCCTTTAACTATAAAAAGAAGAAATTGGACCAGATGACATTCCTTCTAGTTCTAAATTGATGAGCCTTTGCTCTTTTGGCATGTGAAGTCTTTCATAATCTAGCTCTCACCTACCTCTTCTTAGAAGGGATCACTCCCCTTCATATATTCAAAGATCCTGCCAAATTGTTGTTTGCTTTTCCTCATATATAAGTCTCCATATTCTTCTTTCTATGATTTTGCACAAGTCATCCTCCAGGCCTAGAATATATTCCTTCCTCATTTCCACCTCTTAGAAATTTTAGTTCCTTGAAATCTTTCATGATCTTTCAAAATTGCTCATTCTTTTTTTCACAAATTGCTCTATATTGCTATTTCAATTAAAATTTTATTGATCTTGGTTTCTAACATGATTTTTTTTGCAGTTTCTATTCTTTCTTCTTCCTGGAAAGCTATCCCACATAACATTTTTTTTTTTTAATTTGAGTAAAAGAAAAAGATTAAAAATCAGCCAGACTGATCAAAACACTGAAAAAGCCTAAAAAAAAATATGCTCATGGAATCTTGCCTTTCCAAAAGAATAAAGTAAGGATCTTTCATTATATTTCTTTTCTGGAGTAGCTTATTTTTTTAAAATTTTGCAACATCTTATGATTCTTTTATAGTTCTTTCTGTTTACATTATTGTACTCACTCTACGTGTACAAATATGTGTATATATGTGCATAACATGTGTATTTTGGCTCTGCTTACTTCACTCCATATAGAGTGATTTCCATAGATATTTTCATATTTCTCTATATTAATTATTATTAATTATTAATTATTTTTATTTTATTTATTTTTATTTATTATTTATTTTATTAATTAATTATTAATTATTAATTGTTGGTTTTTGCAGCATACAAATATTCCATTATATTTGTGTATCATAATTTGTTTATCCATTTCTCAATCAGTAAATATTTACTTGGTTTCTTATTTTTAGCTAATACAAAACATGCTGCCATAGATATTTTGGAACAAATATGTAGACTTACTTTTAACAATGATTCCCCCTGCAGGAATATGTCTAGTGAAATATCTGAGTCAAAGGATATAGACATTTTAGTCACTTTATGGCACAACTCCAAATAGCTTTCCAAAATGATTAACCTGATTCACAGTTCTACTGACAATGCACTATTTCCCCCAAAACTCTTCCACATTGACTACTGACTTCTTGTAATACATTTGTCAATTTTCAGAGTGTGAAGTGAAACATTAGGATTGCTTTGATTTGCATTTAACTTATTATTAATGATCTAGAGAATTCTTTGATGGAGTTATTAATAATTAATTTTTTTTAACACTGTTCATACCCTTATTGACTGGGGAGTGTTTTTTGGTTAAATAGATGGACAAAAAGAGATAAAAGGATAGATAGATTAAAATATATAGAGATAGAAAAATACAAAATTTTGATGTCCCAAAAGCCACAGTAAGTGTATCTGAAGTATAGTGTATTGCTAGGAAGAGGCCTGTGAGGATTTGAATGATTAGGCATACTCCTAATAGAGATCCAAAGTTTCATCAGGTAGAGATATTAGATGGTAGGTCAATAAAAGAGTGGTTAATTATTTTTAAAAGGGGGTGTGTCTTTCATTGATTGGTCATTAGTTTTTGTAGTTGAATTACAATGGTTTTTCAGGTCATAGGTTATGGTTTAAGTCCATGCTAAAACTAATATGGAAATGATGCTTATTTTTGTATTGTCCTTGTTATTGATTTTTGGGTTTGTGGCATTCGCTTCTAAGCCTTCCCCTGTATATGGGGGTTTAAGTCTTGTGGTTAGTGGTGGTTTAGGTTGTGCTATTGTTGTCAGTTTAAATAGTACGTTTTTGGGGTTAATTGTATTTTTGATTTATTTAGGAGGAATGTTGGTGGTGTTTGGTTATACTGCTGCTATGGCTACAGAGGAGTATCCTGAAAGTTGAGTGGGTAATGTGGTGGCTTTTAGTATGCTGTTACTCATTTTGTTAATAGAGATGATTTGATTTATAGTATTGGGGGAGATTGAAGTGGTTACAGCTGTTGAGTTGTTTGATTCGTTGGGTAATTATTGTATAGGTCAGGATTGGAATGGGGTGTCTTTGTTGTACGGTTGTGGGGGTTGGGCTATGGTGTTATTAGGTTGGATTTTATTTATTACTATTTTAGTAGTTTTGGAAGTTATTCATGGTCTTTAGTTATAAGATTAGGAGAATTAATGTTATAGAGATTATGAAGAAAAGGAAGTAAGATTTGATAAGTCCTTTTTGAATAGAAGTAATAGCGGAAGATATGGAACTGTGTAAGTTAGCTTGGCCTTTTTTGGTCCGGTTTTTTTCATATCACCCTAAATCAATTAGTATGGTAGCGATGTGTTGACCTATTTGTAGACTTGCCAGAGGGTTTAGTCCGTGGAAAATGTGTGTGAAATACCCTAGTATGTTTGAGAAGTTATGTGAGTGGATTAGAGGTGTGATTGGCATTTTGTTAGTTAACATATTTAGTTCAATTGAGATTAGGATGCCAGCAATAGTTACTATTAGGGCTGAGATTTTTGATAAGGCGGGTATTGTTATGGGAATTATTGTGGTGGGAGGGATGTTCGTTGTGAGGAGGAAGCCTGTGAAGATACTCCCGAGGGCTAGTAGTATAATAGGGTTAGTTATATGTGGGTTGTTTTTGGCTATTGGAGAAAGAAGTAGGAACCGTGGTTCATTTAGGAAGGCAAAGTGAATTACTCGTATGCTGTAGAAGGCTGTAAGCATAGTGGCAATGAGTTATGCACAGGGCTCAGGTGTTTACATGTGATGTGTTGATGGCTTCAATGATCTCATCTTTTGAGTAGAACCCCACTAAAAATGGGGTTCCTATAAGGGCTAGACTACCTAGTATGATTGCAGAGGATGTAATTGGGAGAAGCATGAGTAGTTCCCCTATTTTACGAATATCTTGCTCATCATTGAGGTTATGGATGATGGAGCCGGAGCATAGGAATAATATTGCTTTAAAGAAGGCGGGTGTACAAATGTGTAAGAATGCCAGGTGTGGCTGGTTTAGGCCTAATGCTACTATTATTAGGCCTAGTTGACTTGATGTAGAAAAAGCTACGATTTTTTTTAAATATCATTTTGGGTAATAGCACAGATGGCAGTAAATAGAGTTGTAATTCCTCCTAGGCATAGTATGATAGTCAAAGCTGTTTGGTTGTTTTGTATAATAGGGCTAAATCGGATTAGGAGGAAGATACCTGCAACAACTATGGTGCTAGAATGTAGTAATGCTGATACAGGAGTAGGCCCTTTTATGGCTGAAGGTAGCCATGGGTGTAGGCCGAACTGGGCTGATTTCCCAGTTGCAGCAAGGATTAACCCAAGAAGGGCTAATGTGTCAATGTTTGTTATGAAGATGTGTTGGATGTCCCAGGAGTTGTTATTAATTATCAGGCATGCTATGGCTAGCATGAACCCAATGTCTCCAATTCGGTTGTATAGGACAGCTTGGAGGGCAGCGGTGTTTGCATCAGTCCGTCCGAACCATCATCCGATGAGCATAAATGATATGATGCCCACACCTTCTCATCCAATGAACAGTTGAAATAGGTTGTTTGCGGACACAAGGATGATTATGGTGAATAAGAAAATAATTAAGTATTTGAAAAAGCGGTGAATGTTTGGGTCAGTGTGCATGTATCAAATTGAGAACTCTAGAATGGATCATGTGATGTATAATGCAATGGGGATAAAGATGATGGAGAAATAGTCTAATTTAAAGCTTATTGTTAGGTTAAATGTATTTATAGAAAACTATTGTCAATTTGTAATTGTGGCTTCTTGCCCAGAGTGGATGAACAGGGCTAAGGGGATGAGGCTAGTGAAAAAGGCTAGTTTGACTGTGTTTTTACATAATAGTGGGAAGTTGCTGGTTTTATGTGGTAGAAGCATGTTATAGGCTAAGGGGAAAGTAAGTATAATGATGGCTAGTAATAGGGAAGAATTCAATAAATAGTTAATTACTTTTATTTGGAATTGCACCAAAATTTTTGGTTCCTAAGACCAATGGATGACAATTATCCTTTAAAAGTGAGAAAGACATGTGGTTTAAGCATGGGATCAAGAGTTAGCAGTTCTTGTAACTTTCTTGGGCATATAAGGGGGTTTAAACTCCTAATTTTAGATTCACAACCTAATGTTTTTATTAAACTATATTTGCAATATGTAATGCCGAGAATAAATTTGGGGCAGATGGAAATGATAAGTAGGGGTAGAAGGTGTAGGGTTATTAATATGTGCTCTCGGGTAAAAGTTGGTTTGATAGGGTATATGTGGTCTGTAAATTTGCCTCGTTGGGAGGTAATTAGTATATGTAATAAGTAGAGGGCTGTGATGGCTGTGTTGATACCTAATAGGACTAGTGAAAAGTTAGATCAGGAGAATGAAGTTATAATTACTAAGAGTTCTCCTAGAAGGTTGATGGAAGGAGGTTGGGCTAGGTTAGCTAGACTTGCTAATAGTCATCAGGCACATATTAGTGGAAGAATTATTTGGAGACCTCGAGTTAGAATAAGGGTTCGGCTGAGGATGCGTTCGTAGTTTGTGTTGGCTAGACAGAAAAGTATTGAGGAGGTGAGATCGTGGGCAATTATTAGCACAGTGGCACCCATGAAGCCTATAGGAGATTGTATAAGGGCTGCAATGATTACTAAACCTATGTGGCTGACAGAGGAATATGCGATGAGTGATTTAAGATCTGTTTGTCATAAGCAAATAGAACTTGTTATAATCATGCCTCAGAGAGATAGGATTATAAATGGGTAACATAAAGTTTGATGTGGTTGGTTCTGTGAAGGCTGTGATTCATATAATGCCATAACCACCTAGCTTTAGTAAAATGGCAGCTAATACTATAGAGCCCGCGATGGGGGCCTCCATGTGTGCTTTAGGCAGTCAAAGATGGAGGTCATATAGTCCATCTTTTAACTTCAATAGTTCAAAATTTCATCGATATACAATATATTAAATGTACACATACCTCTATCATACATGTACACATACCTCTATCATTTTTGCTGTTGGTTTCCCCAGTCTCATTCAGGAACATGAAGAAAATCTGCAGCTATTTTTTTTTCTTGTTCAAGGCTCAAAGCTAGAAGTCCAGTGTAAAGGACCATAGATATTGGGGAACTCTGAGAAAAGTATACTTGAAAACAAGGATACTTACAACAGGATGTTACAACAGTGTGACTGATGAGACACTGGTTCTCTAGTTCACATATACTTAGCACTTAGTGTGATATGGTGATATTATTATTCTACAGTTGCCACATGGCTCAGTATGCTGTAGTGATATAATTGTACTAAGGTATTTAAGGGCTCAGAGGACTGGACACAGAGAATGAGAGTGTGTGCTCAAGATCTCAGACTCCAGACTCCAGATTCTATCTCTGACCATCCTTGTGGTGACTCTTCTGCTAAGACCAAGGCCCGTCCAGAGATCCTCCAGAAAGCTAGCCAGAACATTACATTTTGGTGACTAAACATGGGGCACTGAAAGAAGCACACTACATTTTGAAACTCTGGACGAGGCCCTACACTCAACAGTTTGACTGACATGATTTCACCAATCAGTGGAGAAGTCCCTGTGATGCACAAATAAGGAGAGTTCAAAAATAGACAAGCAGGGAAACTTTGATAAGGGTTAAACTAGTCACTTTTGTTTTTTTCAGCTGAAATGGGGCAAATACTAAGAAAAGAGCCTCCCCCAACCCAAGGGGTAGCATGCATAGTTAGGTTAATAGAGAAGCAAGGTTTGTTGGTAACTCAGAGGCAGATCACTGGGCTCTAAAATACGTTAGAGTACACATCTCCTTGTCTCTATAAGGAAGAAAAATTAGAGTCAGATATGTGAAAACTAGTGGGAGAGCAACTAATTGAATATTATGAAATTAAGGGTCCTGATTCGATTTCTGAGGAAACATTCCTTATGTGCAATATAATCAAATTGGCTTTAAAGAATCCCACAAGTTTTAAAAAAAAGGAAAAATTTTAATGTGGACAGCCAGACAAGGAAGTGTGAGGAGAAAATGCAGGAGGAAGATGGTACTGATAGAGCAGCTGAAAAGCATGGAGAATTGGACAAGAAAGGAGTTAAATACAGTGCTGATGAGTTTAAGGAGTGCTTCTCAGCAGGCACACTTAGGACATTCCCCATCTCCTGACCCTCCCCCCTCAATTTTGCTTTTGTGGGTGGAGGGAGGAGGAGGAGTGGGAGGGACAGTGACACCATCAGCACCACCCATACAGCAGTTTTGTCCATCTTGGATAACATGATTACAAAAGGTATTAGTTAAATCTAAAGAGGAAGGACAGGATACATCTGATTTGAGAATAGAAGCATACCCTGTGATTGAAGAGTTTGACTTTTCAGGTCAAGAAAGAAGAAGATACACTCCTTTTAATCTGGAAATTATCAAAGATCTGAAATAGGCTTGCACTCTTTATGGATCTACATCGTCTTATGTTAAGATGGTATTAGAGAATTTGGCTTATGAAATTTTAACCCCTAGGGATTGGAAATCAATAACAAAGATATGTTTAGAACCTGGACAAAACTTGTTGTGGCTTTCTGAGTATAGTGAATTCTGTAGAATACTAGCCTAATGAAACAGGCAACCTGGAGTTAATCTACAAATCACCTTTGACCAACTAACAGGTGTAAGTCCTTATGCAGACACTTTAGTATAGATTAATTACCCTTTCACAGCATATAAGCAAATTGCTTCTGCTGCTGTCAAAGCATGGGGCACCCTCCCAGGAAGACATAGAGGAGAAGCTTTCACAGAAATAGTGCAAGGTCCAAATGAACCCTTTTCTGATTTCATGGGACATCTGCAGACAGCTGTCATACAAACTGTTGGTGAAAATGTAGCAACAGAAATTATGATAAGATAACTTGCTAGAGAAAATGCTAATGAGGATTGTAGAAAAATTATACTAGGACTACACAAGGATGCTCCTTTAGAGGAAATCATAAGATGCTGTGTCACAGTGGGCACAAATATCTTTTATACCCATGCTATGATGCAGACTTTTCAAGATCTGAACATGGGAAGACAGGGTTCCTGTTAGCAAGGGACTTCCAGAGAGACTTGTCAGTGCTTTCAATGTGGTAAAGTAGGGCATCTGAAAGCTCAGTGTTGGCATGAGGATAGAGTAAAAAAAACAGGGTGGGAGAACAAGACTCAAAACTCCATGTCCAATATGCAACAAAGGCTTCCATTGGGCATCAAAATATAGATTGACTCAGAGAAATGGGAAGCAGGGCTCTACTCCAGGGCCCCAGGCAAAAAACCCTTGGGGCATGATGGCAGCCAATGTTACACTCAGAAAGTCTTTAGAAGTTCAAGACATAATCAATCAGCTGAGAAGCAACCTGATGGATGAAAGGGATTACAATTGGGGAGAATAGAGTTGTATGCAGCTGGGACTACTGAAATATCTCCTGGAGAGGTGAAATCTCTCCCTTTCCAGCCTATAGATCCCTTACCTCCAGACACAGTAGCTTGACCCATTTCATCTCCTGAGAGTGCTTACAAAACAGTGTCCATCCATATACTTATTTGGGAAACTGAGGAATGTATAATTAACATCCCAGTCATTAATACAGGTAGACAACAGGTGATATCACCCAGGAGAAGTAGTAGCATCAGGTTTACTGATACATACTCCTGATAGACAATCTGGTGATATTTACCCAGATTTTAACTCCCAACAAGAAAATCCAGGAATATTCAACCATTACAGCTGACTGCTCTATGCTCACTATCTATGTAAATGATCTACCACTGAAAGGGTTGGTAGACACGGGTGCAGATCATACAGTCATTAGAGATGCCAATTGTCCTTAAGAACACAGAAGCTAAACACCTTAAATGACTTTCATAAATTGATAGGAGATATCCAATGGATGTGTCCAGTGTTAGGCTTGACTACCTATCAATTACAACCATTATATGACAGTTTAAGGGGAGACAGTGCTTTAAATTCACCATGCCAGCTTACAAAAGAAGCTCAAGAGGCTTTGAGAGATGTTGGACTGGCTTTATCCAATGAGGGTGAAAGAGTCATTCAGAAACCCTTGGAAATATCAGTTTTTGCTATGAAAGAGGCACCCACAGCAGTCCTTCATCAAGGAGACAGTGTGATTTAGTGGGTGAACCTCCCAGCAAACCAGAACAAAGCCTTACTTCTTACCCAGTGCTTGTGGCTAGAATTTTATTAAAGGCCATTAAGTGAGCAGTACAATTGTCTGGGATAAGTCCTGACAAGATATACACCTTTTATACCAATGCACAAATTAATGTATGCTGTGAAATTATCCCAAATGGCAAATTTTATTGGCCACATCTCCAAATTTTACACATGGGTTTCCATTACAGATAACCTGGCTATTACATAATTGGCAATGGATTTTTTGAAGAAAAGGTTTCTAAGGTTCCTCTTAAAGGACCAACTATCTTTACAGATATATTGAAACACAATATTTGTGCTGTGTACTGTCATGACTTAATTATAAAGAGAGTAGTCAGAACTCCTTTTCAGTTCATTCAGCAGAATGAATTGCATGCAATCATGCTAGCTCTTACTTATTATTCAGGAGATGTAAATATAATATCTGATTCAGCCTATTCAGTAGGTGTGGTACAAAGAATTGCTACAGCCCAAATAAAATTTGTAACTTCCAATATATATCAGCTCTTTAAGGAACTTCAAGAGCAAATAAGAAAGCGTCCAGGTAAGATTTCTCTTCTCACAAACTCTCATCAACTCTACCCCTCTCACAAGTGTGGAGAATGCAGTAGTCAATCTGCATGAGAATGTCCCAGGCAATGGGAAAGGACTTTGGAAGCAAGTAGATTTTGAAGCAAAAACAATATTTCTTTTCCTTCATGAACCTGAAGAGGGTTTGGAATCATATGTCTTCTCTTTTGAAGTTGGAGTCCAAATTCCAGTATCTCTCTTTTCTTTAGATCTCAAACTCTACTCTTTACAAAACCACAGAGCACCAAGCATTCAATCCCAACTAATGAAAAGTATCTTATTCAAATGGTCTTTAAAGCCAAGTCTTATATTCATATTGTCAATTTTATTATATCAGCATGTACAAACATGAAATAGTCCTCCATTTGTTTAACTGGTTCATTTATATATATATATATATATATATATATATATATATATATATATATATGTATATGTTATATTGAAGCTTTTTATTTTCAAAACAAATGCAAGATAATTTTTCACCACTGACCCTTGCCAAACCTTGTGTTCCAATTTCCTTCCCTTCCCCCAACTGCCTCTCCTAGATGTCAAGTAATCCAACATATGTTAAACATGGTAAAAAGTACATGTAAATGCAATATAGGCATATGTATTTATATAATCATCTTGCTACACAAGAAGAATTAGATCAAAAAGGAAAAAATGAGAAAGAAAATAAAATTCAAGCAAACAACAACAAAAGAAGTGAAAATGCTATGTTGTAATTTGTACTCAGTTCCCACAGTTCTCTCTCTGGGTGTAGATGGTTCTCATTATCACAAGATTATTGAAAATGGCCTGAATCATCTACTTGTTGAGAAGAGCCACATCCATTCGAACTGATCATCATATAATTTTGCTATTGCTGTGTACAATGATCTCCTGCTTCTGCCCCTTTCACTTAGAATCAATTTATGTAACTTTCTCCAGAACTCTCTAAAATCATCCCGCTGATCATTTCCTATAGAACAATAATATTCCATAACATTCATATACCACAACTAATTCAGCCATTCTCCAATTGATGGGCATTCACTCAGTTTCCAGTGTCTTGCCACTACAAAAAGGGCTACCACAAGCATTTTTGCACTTGTGGGTCCCTTTCCTCCTTTAAAATCTCTGGGATATAAGACCAGTAGAAATACTGTGGACCAAAGGGTATGCACTAACTGGTTCATTTCTTTAAGTATTACTTAGTAATTGAATCTATATAATTATTTTGTGTGCTTGGATAGTGATTCCCAAATATTTTATGCATTTTATTGTTATTTTTAATGAGAATTCTCATTCTATCTTTATATCTTGGATTGTTATTATTATATAGAAATATTGCTAACTTTGTGAGTTTATGACTAGCCAACTTGCTAAAGCTATCGATTGTATCTATCCATTTTTTTATTTTTACCAGTTCCCTAGAATTTCTAAGTAAATAGCATGCCATCTTCAAACAGAGATAGATCTCTTCTTCATAGATTTAAAAAAAATTCCTGTTGCTTATTTTATCACTATTGCTGACATTTACAGAATTATGTCAGACAATTTTAGTCAGATTGAGACTCTTTGCTTTGTTCCTGTATTTATTGGAAAAGTTCTTGGTGTAACCTCATTGCAGAAGTTGCTTTGTTTTGGTTTTACATTGAAACATTTTATTATGTTAAAAAAAATTTCCTATTGTGCTGTTATTTTGTAAAATTTTAGCATAAATGAGCATTGTTTTTTCTCAAAGGATTCTCCCCCATCCCATATCTATTGAGCCAATGATGTGATTTTGTATATTTAAAAATTATAATTGTTATTTTTTTCCTAATGTTGAATCATTCCTGCAATCCCTGATATAAATTCAACTTGATCACAATGATTTCTTTGGATGGATCATTTCAGTCTCTTTGGCAAATTTTATTTTAAAATGTGGAATTAATATTCATTACTGGTATTGACATATAGTTCTTTTTCATTACTTTGTCCTTCTCTAGTTTAAGTATTATTAGGACTACATTAGCCTTATTAAGGGAATCTGGTAAGAGTTCTTTCTCAGTTTTTTTTAAAATAATAATACATTCATGTAACATTGCCACTATTTGATCTTTAAGACTATTTAAAAATGTTTTAAAGTTTTAAAATGGTTCATAGAAAAATTCTCCTATGAATTAATTAGTATTAGGTTTTCTCCCTTTTACTTGTCCCCAGCCTCTGGTAGTACCTTTACAGCTAATCTATTCTTTTTTTTCCCCAACATTGAATTATTCAAAATCTCTGTTCTTCTATTTCTTTTGGGTGTCAGTTTTATTAGCATATAATTTTGCATAATAGGTCCTGATAAAATATTTTAAATTTCATGTTGTGTTGTAATTTCACTTCTGTTTTATTCCTTTTACTGAGATTGGTCACAGGTTTGTTCATTTTGTTAATCTTTTCAAAGAAACAGCTTTTACTTTAGTTTATAATTTCTACAGTTTTATTTTGTCTCTAGTTTATCTTTCTCTTCTAATTTTTAGGGAATACTCACTTGAGAGAGAGATTTCTTTTTGGGCTTATTTTAGACATGTTTGTTTATTTTTTACTTTCTTAATAATTTATTCAGTTTGTTAGTCTCATTATTTTGTTAATGCTGTTCATGAGGACTATTTTAGATACATCTCAGAAATTTTTGTTATTTCATCATTATCATTCTATTTCACATAATTATTAATAGTTTCTATAATTTATTTTTTTACCTACTTATTACTTAGTCTCTTTTGAGGTTTCTATCTTCTGTTTGTGCTCCCTGAATTGAGTCATATATTTTTTTCTGAAATATGGTTTACAAATGATGTTACTGTTTCTGCCATTGTAATTTATTTGCAATATATCTGTGCCCTAATATAATATCCAATTTTATAGGAATTCCATGAGGAGCAGAGAAATATGAATCTAGTTTCTTCAGAACTTCTTTAGAATTTAATTAATTCTTTTATTTCCATTTTATTTTTATTTCCATTTGATTTATTCAAAACAGACATTAAAATCTATCAGTATTATATTTCTACATATTTTCTAATTTAATTAATTTTTCTTTTGAAAATTTAGATATTAAGGCATTTAGAGCATATTTTTTAATATTAATACTGGATTATTGTATATGGTTAATTTTAATTGTAATTTTCTTTTTTATGTTTTTTTAATTATGAGGGTTTTAAAAATTTCTTTTGTCTGATAGCATGTTTGCAACTCTTGATTATAATTTTGTATTCATCTGATTGAAGAGTAAAAAAAAATTTCCAGTCATACACTTTTATTCTATGTATCCCTTTGCCTGTTAAGTATGTTTCTTATAAATAACATTTTGCAAGTTCTGTTTTCTCACCCAATACCTCAATCCTTTTCATTTCTTGTATTGTTTAACATATTTAATGTTGTATTAGGTTTTTATTTTAAATTTTCTTCCATTTGTCTCTAGTATTGTTTTTTTCCCCTGAAGTCATATTTTAAAAAATTCATCTTCTTTAAAGATAATTCTTTTTCTCTTCAAATATTTTCATTTCATCTATATTAAGATAAACTTATTTCTACTGGTTCTCGTTTTCTTACCCACATATTTCTCCTCCACTACTTCCCATTTATCCCTTTCCCTAATTTGGGAGTTCTGTTTTTCTGAATAATTCTTTTTTGCTTTCAGTTTTATTTATTTGGCTAATTCTTCCCTTCTTTTTTCTCTCAGTTAAATATCAAAGAAAATCCTTTTCCTTTTATTCAATTCAACTTGTTTTTGTTAATTTTTTCCCCATTTTTCTTCAACCTTTTTCTATAAAGGATTTCTTCCCTCATCTTCTCTTGTTCATTTCTTTTCCTCTGCCTATTCTCAACTTGTCTTATTCATGTCCCTGTTACTCATTCCTTCATTACTTTCTCTATTCCTCATGGAATTAAAGCTTTTAAGGTACCAACAAGAATTTCCTCTTATAATTTCTATATTATTTCTTCATAGGTCTTGTCTCCCCCCCTTTTTTTTTTCTTTTGAGCCTCACTCTTGAGATTTTATTTCCTAAAGGAAATAGGGAGGATAGAAATTTTGCCTCATTAGAAATTTTTCTGTTCTTGATTGTACATCTCATTACTACCCCCTTCCTTCACATTATCACTTTTTTTCACATTTCCCATGAAATATCTTCTCTAGACTTCTCTAAATCCATGCCCTATCATTCTTCTGGATGTAATTATAAACCTTGCACAGAAGAGTAGATTTATAAATGTTGGTTAAATTAATTTAGCCCCAAAGAAATATAGACTTTGACCAAGAAATTGTCTAATTGTGACTTAGAGGGAGCTAATAAAGTCTAGCTCTAATATGCTGAGTTTTTTTTTTTTTTTTTATGAGAATAGGATGTAGGCAGAGCTGGCAATTGTGTTCTCCCTCCCTAATTCACCAAAACCACATGGCCACTGGAGAGATGTGTAAAATAAACTCTGGAATCATTCTCTCAAATCTTATTTGGACTATTTAGTCAGCTCCCCAGACACAGTCTATTTATTGCTCTCCTCAAGCTTTTACATTATTAACACTATAATTCACAAGCCCACACACATGTACTTCCTCTTTGATTATCAATTGACATCAATTTGCTATTCAGGCTCAATAGACTTTATAATAATTATGTATTATTGATCAGAAGTTGTGATCTCCCTAAGCACCAAATCCTTCCTCTCTGACAGAAGTTTCTTCAAGAAGTGGATCTTAAAGCTATGTCCAATTCTCCTGTGCTAGGGAATTCACTTTTCAACAGGCTCAGTCTCTTCCCAAAGTGATTTCTGAGAAGTTGGAGCTAATCTCAGCAGGACGACAGATCCCTTTTACTACAGACCTGATAGAGCGTCACACACATGCTAGCATAGTTCCAAAAGTTTCCTTTGTCCTTTAGATAGATGGCCAAGCATTGCTTCAGCACAGCAGTGCTTAGGGAAAACACATTCTTGCTTTTCCACACCACTTTTTCACAGCATAGTGTGTGAAAGGTAGGGATTAGGTAGGGCCAGATTTGACTTCTTATGCTTATAGAGCCTCAGAATTGTAGAGTGAGGTTAGGGATGGAGATTGGAGGAATAGGGAAGAGATTCATTGATACAGATTGCCCCTACAAAGGAATTGCTGTGTGGAGGCTAAAGTATAAATCTGTGGGCCAGATTATGCTGTCCTAAGAGAGTAAACAAGATGCTAAGTGAACATGTTAGAAATTAAGGATTTGCTTTTCATTCAGCAGATCATTACTTTGTTGAGAATTCTTAGTGTTTTAGATTGCAGAAACAACTCCAATTCCTATTTCTATTGTGTATAATTCTTATTTTACTGAGGTTTGAGCACATATGAGGATGAGAGTAAATGTTAAATCCTCCATTTCATTTACAGGGACCAGGAAAACAAAAACAAAAACTTGCACACAATGTTATATTCATTTTGTATAAATCTTTTATATAGTTATATATTTTTGTTGTTTAATATTTCTTTGTGACCCTATTTTGAAATTTTTGTTTGTTTGTTTGTTTTAGTAAAGATACTGTAGTAGTTTGCCATTTTCTTCTCAGCTCATTTTACAGATAAGGAACTAAGGAAAATAGTGTTAAGTGATTTGTCTAGGATCACACAACCAATAAGCAATTATACATGTTATTTTTCCCAATATGGTAAAATTCCTCCATGGAAAAAGTTCTTAAATGTTTGTATTTCCCCCCAACACTTAGCTCAATGTCTGGCATATAGTAGACATTTAATAAATGATTGCTGATTGATTGATTAAGCATTAGGTGGAAGAGTTGTAGCCATGACCAAATCTACTATTTTTTCTACTAATATCATTCTACCCCAAACAGTTTAATGTGGAGGAAAGAAAACCCCACTGGGAATAAGAAAATCTGTGTTATTAATTGTCCTTCCCCTATGTGTTGAACAACTTTACCTTGAACAAACTGATCTCTGAATTTCAGTTTCCTTATCTGGCAAATGGGGGTAAAATAAGAAGTAAAGCCCTATATGAACTTTAAAAATTATTTTTATTTGATTATCTCTTACCATATCCAATTTAATCTTTGATACCTTGAGCCTTCACAAAAGAAATTAACTTTGGTAGAAGTTGGCCCTACTCTGTAGCTTTCAAAGTTGCTTTTTTGACATTGAAACCTTTCCATACCCTACATTATAGCAAGGTAACAACATTGGATTTCATCTTTGCTTATTGCAATGTAGATAACACCTTATTAAATATCCTCCACTTCTTCTGTTTTAGTTTAATGAAATGAGTACATCAGTAGTTCTGGTAACCTTTTGTGTTTTTAAATCACATGAAGTAGTTACTCAACATCACAATGTCATTTTGCTTACTCTGAGTATTTAATTGAACTTTAGACTAGAAGAATTAAAGTAACACATTCTTGTTGAAAATCTAATTGAGCTAAGTTAGTCTTTTTTTTTTTTTCAGTTCATTTGTACACCAGATTATTAAACAGTGAAGTGTTGCTTCAGTTTTTTCATATTTTGTATATATTGAAGTCTCTATGACTATCTATATACTGCATAACATGAATGGGAGAAACAGTAGAGCTCAAATCCATATTGAGCAAAGCAGTCCCTGATTTTATCTTCAAGACACAGGCTTTTTGTCTTGAGGCCATCTTTCTTCCCTAAAGATTCATGTTGAGAATTGCTTACGGCTAGGTTGAAAATGATGACTTAAGATGAAACAGACCAGGAAAAGTGTAAACCAGCTGTGCAAAGAATTTCTAAAAAGCTCTAGGTACATGCATGTTGCAAAACAGATGTTTCCGGAAGTTGTCAGAGATTTTAACTCTCATTGACCACTTCCCTATTTAACAAGAATTTCAAATACTGCAAATCTAAGAGCCTGCTGTGAAAAAGTCAGGGAAAGCCCTACACTGAGCAGCAAAAGAGCTGAAAGAATCTGGGGCCCCAGTTCATCAAACAATTACTACTGGTGGATTCCTGAGAAACATTCTCCCTACTGGTGTGCCCATATCCTGACATCTGACTCATTTGAAACCAGACAGGAAAGCAGTCACATCTGATAATAAAAAGACAAGCCAGCCAATCTTATATAGATTCCTCTTAAGTTGTTGCATTACTGTATCCACAAAGCATGTTGTAAATCTGTTCTGTATCATTTTCTGTGAAAACACAATGCAACCAGGAAAATTACAGCTACACTCCAACATCTGCTTCACATTTTCTCTTGATTTATGTGGCCAATTCCACATGTAAATATAGATAGTTATTAAGGACACCCCTATAAATGGAAAGTATCTTACATATGAGAAAGGAAGAGGACTGTATTTTATTACATCATCAAATTTCTTTGAGACATTAAAAAAAAGCTTTTTTGTTACCCAAGTCCTTCTATATTATTCAACCATATCATTTTAAGCCAGTTAAATACAACAATATCTTAGATTTAGCATATATTTAAAGCTAGAAGGGGACTTTTGAGACCATCTAGCTCAATCCTCTGTTTATGAATGAAAAAAGAGAGATGTAGAGAAATGAAATTCCCATAATCCCACAGAACATAAGATTTACATGCAGGCAGTCTGATTCAAATTCAACTATCTTTCCATCATACCATTATGGGATAGCCTAGATATCATTATTGTTGTTGTTCAGTCATTTCAATCATGGCTGACTCTTTGGGGGTTTTCTTGCTAAAGATACTGGAGTTTTTTGCCATTTCCTTCTCCAATTCATTTTGAAATGATGAAACTGAGGCAAACAGGATTGAATAATCACACAGATAGTGTCTGAGACCAGATTTGAACTTAAGATGAATCTTCTTGATTCCAGGCTTTGCACTGTATCTACTATTCATCTAGCTACCCTGTAAACATCTTAGTTTTAATGAATTTTTGATAAGACATTTTATCAATATTAGCTTTATAAAATCATTTTTTGTGATTTCATCAGTGTAGAAGAATCTGAGGGTAAAAACTTCCTCTATTCATAGAGAAGTGGAAGTACTATATATAATTTAAAATCTGAGTATTGCCTTCTCAGGCAATACTCCAGTACAGCCAATATGTGTCAGAGTCAGGATTTGAAGTCAGGTATTCTTTCTTCTAAAGCCAGCTCTCTACCCATGTTACATTTGCTCCCATTTTTATCATCAGAAATTCAACAAGCTTCCTCCCTGGGCTACAGGGAGGATGTAGCAAGCATTACCTTACCTGTACTTTATTGCTGAGGAAATTGAGATATGGAATAATTAAACATTATGGCCATATAAGAAAAAGAACTAGAACCTGAATCTTTTTATTCCCAGTTCCAAATATGATGTTCTAGTTTAAAAAGTGAATAGTTTATCTTTACTTATGGGATCTGAGATTTAAAGCTTTAAGTTATCTTGGAGGTCATCAAGTCCAAGTTCCTTATTTTATAGATGAAGGACAAGAAAGGCTGTAACATGCCCAGTGTTGCACAGTTGGTGTGAGAGGTGGAATTTAAAACTAGAGTCCAGAATTCTATTGCATCTCCTTCAGAATGTGGCTTCTTGAGTTCAGTGTCTGCTTTTCCTTTTATCAGTACTTAGCACAGGGTCTAATTAGCACAGTATAAGTGCTTAATAAATATTTGTTGTTGTAATACTATGATGCATTTCAGTCATTAAACATGAGACAGAGACAGAGACAGAAAGAGACAAAGACAGAGAGAGAGAGGGAAATAGAGAAAAAGAGAGAAAGAAACAGAAGGAGCGAGAGAGAGAGAGAGAGAGAGAGAGAGAGAGAGAGAGAGAGAGAGAGACCCTTTAATTTAGCAGTGTTTCTACTGGGCCTGTATCCCAAAGAGATCATAAAAAGGGAAAAGGACCCACATGTGCAAAAATGTTTGTAACAACCCTTTTTGTAGTGGCAAAGATTTGCAAACTGAGTGGATGGCCATCAGTTGGAGAATGGCTGAATAAATTATAATATATGAATGTTATGGAAAATTATTGTTCTATAAGAAATTATAAGTAGCTTGATTATAGAGAGAGCCAAGAACTGATGTTAAGTGAGGTGAGTAGAACCAGGAGATCATTGTACACAGCAACATCAAGATTATGCTGTGATCAATTCTAATAAATGTGGTTCTTTTCTTTTCATTTTTTTAAATAGTTTGTTCTATTTCTTTTTCTAAAATGGGACTATTTAAGTAATTTATTTCCTCTTCTGTTAATCTGGGCAATCTATATTTTTGTAGATATTCCTCCATTTCACATAGGTTGTCAAATTTGTTGGCATAAAATTGGGTAAAATAATTCTAATAATTGCTCTAATTTCCTCTTCATTAGTGGATAGTTCTCCCTTTTCATTTTTGAGACTAACAATTTAATTTTCCTCTTTCCTTGGACATGATTCTTTTCAACAATGAAATGATTCAGGCCAGATCCAATTAATTGTCTTATGAAGAAGAGATCCATCTACACCCAGAGAGAGGACTGTGGGAACTGAGTGTGCCTCACAACATAAAATTTTCACTCTTTTTGTGGTTGTTCACTTGCATTTTGTTTTCTTTCTCATTTTTTTCCTTTTTGATCTGTTTTTTTTTTTTTTGTGCAGAGCAATAATTGTATAAATACGTATACATATAGTAGATTTAAAATATTTTTACCATGTTTAACATATATTGGATTACTTGCCATCTAGGCAAAGGGATGGGGGGAAGAGGGTAAAATTTGGAACACAAAGTTTTGCAAGGTTTATGTTGAAAAATGATCCATGCATATGTTTGAAAATAAAAAACTTTAACAAAAAAAGAAAGACTGAAAGAAAAAGTATTTATTAAATGCTCATTATGTGCCAAGCATTGTGCTAAGTGTTGACCATAAAATACTAAAGCAAAATTATGTGTCAAAAGCAGAATTTGAACTGGGGTCTTCCTGGCTTTCATTCACTATGAAAGCCTGCATCCGATTAAAAGGTTAACATATTTATATTTTAACATCTGAAAAAAAAGGATCATAATATTTCTGCTTCTGAGAATCTTCTATTATAGGGCAGTTATATCCACACAGTGAATACAACACTAACCCTGGAGTCAAAACTAACTGAGTCAAATCTGGCCTCACTTACTAGCTCTGTGACCCTGTCATTTAACCCTGTTTGTCTCCATTTATCCATCTGTAAAATGAGTTGGAGAGGTAAATGGGTAAACTCCTTTAATATTTTTGCCAAGAAAACACCAAAGGATATCACAAAAATTGGATACAATTAATAGACTAAATAATAATAACAATAATTCTCCATCACAGAACCTTGCACAGATTAATAAGTGTTGGTTGAATTAATTAGGCCACAACGAAATATAGACATTGACCAAGAAATTATCTAATTGTGACTTTTAGAGGGAGGTGATAAAGTCCAGTTCTAATATTTTGAGATTTTTTTTTTTTTATGTAGATAGGATATAGGCAGAGAGGACAATTGTGTTCTCCCTCCCTAATTCACCAAGCCAAAACCACATGGTCAATGGAGAGATGTGTAGAACAAGCTCTGAAACCATTCTCACAAATCTTATTTGGACTATTTAGTCAGATTCCCGGACACAGTCTATTTATTGCTCTTCTCAAGGTTTTATATTATTAGTACTATAATTCATAATCCCCACACATGCTTTCTCTTTGATTATCAATTAGCATCAATTTGCTATTCAGGGTCAATAGACTCTATAATAATTTATTAAGATATCACAGTAAGAATAGCTTATATAATATATACTTCAAAATTAGGGGTCACATTTTCCATAAAGTATTTATGGAATTCAGGGAAAATTGGGCTTAAATTTGAGCATATGTGGTAAAGGTGAAAACTTACAAATACTGAAACTCTTTCTGGAAATACTTTTTTCCTCTTGATGGGGTTTTCATGGATTTCTACACTGCAATCCTATAGAGTTCCAAAGCTGTCTTTTTAAATATATATATATATATTGCCCTCAACAATCCATGAAAATTCTATCATCTAACTCGTGATTTTTAAAAATTCCTGACATCAATTTTTGTTCAAAGCAGGGAGACGGAGGCTCTTCTCCTCACCATTCAAAATTACTTCCTCTGAGGGTTGACAAATAATTTCACTGGTTTAACACTTGAATGCCTAAATTCAAACTGGTTTACTCTAAGTATACAAGCTTCCCCAAGAATGACTGATTCTCATTAATCAATCCTATGAAGCATTATTTCATTTCATCCAATGACTTTTACGATTTCCAAAATGTTTAAGGACTTTTTGCACCTATTTTGATTTTTAATTAATTAATTAGTTTAATTAAGCTGATAAAGATAATTACTTTAAGTGGAATGACTGATTGATAACCTTCCCTAACTGGTGGTCAGGCAATAGATGATGAAAGTCCCTCATGTCCTTTGGATTTTTTGTTCCTTTTTATGAAGGAAGAGTTAAACCAAGAAGACCTGAGTTTAAGCTCACCTCTGACATATTTTGGCTAGGCACATCCCTTCCAGGGGTCCTCAAACTGCTGCCCACGAGGTATCAATTTGCATGGGTAGAAGAAATACCTTAATTGAGAAATCTTTATCACATAAAAAACTTCTCTATAATATTCTAGGAATGTGGTCATCTAGCTTCTGCTTGAAAGATGCCAGTCACAGGAAAATCACTAGCTCTCTAGAAGACCTATTCCATGATTAGACAGCTACAACTGTTAGAAAGTTCTATCTTTTGAGTCAAAAATATGAATTTTTATAACTTTTGTAGGTCTTGGTTATCCTGAAAGCTTTCAAATTAAATTTAATCTTTTTTTTTCCTTTTTCAGTCTTTTAGATATATGAAAGTGCTAATAATCATGTGTCATTCTCAACCCCCTCCCCACTCTTCTGTAATCACATCAACTGATCTGAATAGGATATTGTTTTAAATCCCCTAGATTTAATCCCATTTGTTTAGTTAGCATCGATAAGAATAGGGTCATTTTTGCTTAAGATTTCTTTTTAAACCCATCTTCTTATCTGTGATAGCACTCATAGCATAGCATCATAGCATTTCAGTTCTTCAGATGAGGAAGCTATTTTAATTTATGAACAAACAAACTTAATTAGCATATCCAAGGAAAGCTGCCAAACTCCATTTCTTCATCTCTCTCAATGTCTTTTTTCCTTTCTTGATCTGTCCTAGATATCCTTTTAACTTCGACATGAAGAAGATATACTCCAACTTTATCCTCACAACTTTGCTCTTTATTCATACATGCTTGGGCCATTTGCATATATGCCATTCTGGGCACCAGCTTAGCTCCAGTTATCCACATCCAATCAGAGTTGCATATGGGAATTTTGTTTGTGGTATTTATATTGTTGTATTTCTACAAAAGGAAATTATCTGGATTCAGGATTAAGGTAATGCCATTCTTTCTCTGGAGGGAGGTTTGCTGCAAATAATGGATCTGAGACTGAGAAGCATATAGAAACTGCTCCCAAGGAAATATTACAAAGAGTATTGGATATATGATATTTGTAAGATATGACTGTAGCATCCCAAATCTTTTTTCTCAATAGTATTTTATTTGTCCAAATACATATATAGTTTTTTTTTAAAAAATAGTTTTTTATTTTTCAAAATATATGCAAAAATAGTTTTCAACATTCACCTTGCAAAACCTTGTGTTCCAAATTTTTCTCCCTCCCTCCTTACTTCTTTCCTTTCCTAGACAGCAAACAATACAATATAAACTAAACATGTACAATTCTTCTAAACCTATTTTGACAATTATCATGTTGCACAAGAAAAATCAGATTAAAAAAATGAGAAATTTTAAAAAGCAAGCAAACAACAAAAAGGTGAAAATATTATGTTGTGAATCACATTTAGTCCCCATAGTCCACTCTCTGGATGTGGATGACTCTGTCCATCACAAGACTATTGAGAACTGCACTGAATCACCTCATTTTTGGAAAGAGCCAAGTACATCACAGTTGATAATCACATAATCTTGTAGTTGCTGTGTACAATGTTCTCTTAGTTCTACTCATTTAACTTACCATCAATTCATGTAACTCTCTCTAGTCCTTTCTGAAATCAGCCTGCTGATCATGTCTTACAGAACAGTATATACCATAACTTATTCAGCCATTCCCCAATTGATGGGCCTCCACTTAGTTTCCAATTCCTTGCCACTACAAAAAAGGACTGTTAAAAATATTTTTGCACATGTGGTCTTAAAAATAGTTTTCAACATTCATTTTGGTAAAATTATGCATTTAAAATTTTTCTCCCTCCCTTCCTTACCTTCTCTCTCCCCAACACAGTAAGCAATTTGATATGTATTATAAATGTGCAATCATTTTCAACATATTTCTATATTTGTAATGTTGTGGAAAGAAAAATCAGACCAAAAGGGGAAAAAACACAAGAAATACAAAGAAAAAAAGGTGAAAATACTATGATTCAATTCATATTCAGTCTCCATAGTTCTCTCTGAATGTGTATGACATGTTCCATCCCAAGTCTATTGGGAATTGTCTTGGATCACCTCATTGCTAAGAAGAGTTAAGTCTGTCATAGATGATCATCATATAATTTTGCTATTACTGTGTACAATGTTCTCCCAGTTCTGCTCACATCATTCGGCGTCAGTTCATATTAGTCTTGACAGGTTTTTCTGAAATCAGCCTGCTCATCATTACTTTTTTAGCCATTCTCCAACTGATGGGTATCCACTCAGTTGCCAAATCCTTGTTAACACAAAAAGAGCTGCTACAAACACTTTTGTATATGTCAGTCCTTTTTCCTCTTTTGTGATCTCTCCGGTATACAGACCTAATAGAGACACTACTAGATCAAAAGGTATGCACAGTTTTAAAGCCCTTTGGATATAGTTCCAAATTGCTCTCTAGAATGATTGGATCATTTCACAATTCCCTCAATAATGCATTAGTGTCCCAGTTTTCCCACACCCCCTCCAACATTTATCGTTGTCTTTTTCTGTCATCTTAGTCAATTGGATAGATGTGAAAGCATCCCCAGTCTTATAGAGGAGAAGGATCAGGGAAAAAAGGCAACTAGGAAGAACTAGAAGTGGTTCAGAGAGAAAAACAATTCTTTTCAATGAAATTGAATAACTTGGAAAACAAAGAAAGATGAAAAATAAGTGTCCCTCCTCTCAAAGAAATTAAAATCCTTACATTGAGATAGATAGAATACAAAAATAGAGTGTGATAAGGGTTTTAAAAAAAAAAAAAACTTTAGATATTATTCTGGCTATGTTTTGACTCAGGCCAGGCTGCCAAGAGTCAAAGATCAATATTAGAACAAAATAAAACCCTCATGAGTCATTTAATAGTTAATGAAAAAGAAATTTACTTCATCATAGAAGAAGAATAAACAAGGATTTTTCAAGTTAATTCAGCTGAGCAAAACTAATTTTTGATCATTCATAGAGTTGCTGGTGAGCAAGTAACTTTAACAAACTGAGACTTCAATTGCTTCAGCCAACTAAGTCTCAAGGAATATCTCTACCTTTTAAGAAAAAAATAACCTAATTTGCATTAATAAAAAAGGTTTAGAATACCTACCACACTTTACCCCTTAATGGTAAAGTATTTTTAAATATTCCAGGAGAACTTTCATGTATATTCAAGAAGTTTGATATTAGTAGCACAAAAGGAATAAAATAGAACTTTAACAAAATTAATTGCCTGAACACTTTTGTTGGCACTACTAAATTCAAGATTGCTGACCATCCAGTGTCCTCCTGCATTCTGCACAAGTGCTGTGGGTGTTGGGGCCTGCCTGTATCCTTCTGTAGCAGGAAAGAACACAGCAAAAATTACAAGACCAGGACTCCTCTGGATTAAGATAAATGCTCTGTTTCCTATGTACAAGAAAAATCTATAAATACTTTGGGGACCGAGTTCGGTGAAAAAAAAAAATAGGAAGAGAGATAGAAACAAACAGACAGACAGAAAGAGACAACGAGATGAAATAGAGGTAGAGACAGAGAGAGACAGAGGCAGAGAGAGACAGAAAAACAGAGATAGAGAGAAAGATACAGACAGAAAAAGACACCCAGAAACAGAGACAGAGAGAAACAAAAAGAGAGAAAGAAAGAGATAGAGAGAATGAGAGGGGGGAAAGGAAGGGAAAGAAAGAGAAAAGAGAATAGAAAGAATTATTGCTCACAGTTCATAATTTGCAATTTATGATTCAAATGTGAGTGGAAACTTCTTAAACTATTGCAACAGATTGAGAGCCAAGATGGCAGAGTATGGTAGGAAATTACCTGAACTCTCCCAAATTCACCCCTGCACAACAATAAAATAAATTCCAGCCCAAGACAATTTGGAAGGTTGGGAGAAAAGGTCTGTCTCACTTAGGTGAAAGAGAACACAGTCCAGGGCACACAGTTTCTGGGTAAACCAGCAGTGGGCCATGCCCCAATAACCCAGCACTGGTATTGAGTAGCCATGCAGTATCTGCACAACAACAGGTAAGCAGTATGGCCTGTAGCCCCCATCATAAGAAGCTTGAGGTAGTGTCCCCTCCACCCCAGGAGTTTAACTTTAAAGGTAACAAAATAGATAAAAAAAAATGAGCAAATAGAACAAAACAACAAAAAAGTACTTGACCTTAGAAAATGTGTATAGTGATAGAGAAGATCAAAACATAAACTCAGAAAGAAAATAAAATCAAAGTTCTTACATGCAAAGCCTGAAAGAAAAATGTAAACTTGTCTCAGGTGCCCCCCCCCCAAATGAATGAAATATCTCAAAAAGAAGTTTAAAAATCAAATAAGAGAAGTAAAAGAAAAAATGAGAAAAGAAATGAGAGTTATGTAAGAAAATCCTGGTGGAAAAGTCAGCAGCTTGATAAAGAAAATACAAAAAATGAGAAAAGGTGTACAAAATTTTCGGAAAGAAAATAACTCCTTAAAAAGTGAAATTGACCAAATGAAAAGTAAGGTAAATAAACAAAGGGAAGAAAATCCTTAAAAATTAGAATTGGACAAGTGGAAGCTCAGATTTTATGAGACATCAAGAATTAATCAAAAATTTTAAAAACTGAAAAATAGAGGACAATGTAAAATATCTTATTGGAGAAACAATTTACCTAGAAAATAGATTTTGGAAAAATAATTTAAGAATTACTAGTCTATTTGAAAGCCATGATGAAAAACAGAACCTGAACATCATACTTTAAGAACTTATCCAGAAAAACTGACCTTAAATCGATGGCAAAATAGATATTGAAAAAAATCCATCAATCAAATTCTAAAAGAGATCCAAAAATGAAAACTTCCAGGAATATTTTAATAAAATTCCAGAACTCCCAACTCAAAGAGAAAATATTATGAACATCCAGAAGGAAACAATTCTGATACTATAGAGCCACAATCAAATTTAGCAGCTTTTACATTAAAATATCAGAAGATATGGAATATGATATTCCAGAAAGCAAAAAAGCTACAACCAAGAATCACTTACCAAAAAACTAAGCATATTTACAGCCTGTACAAATTCCCACAAATTGTCCAGCCTGAACAAATGTTCAGGAGAAAATGAATATTCATGAAATAGAGAACATTAAAGCATAAGAAAGACCAGAACTAAAAATAATAATAATTTTCAAATATAAGATTTAAGTAAAGCATAAAAAGGTAAAAAGGAAAGAAAAAATACGAGGATTCAATAAGGCTAAACTGTTAGTATCCCTACAAGGCAAGATGATACTTGTAATTCTTAAGAATGTTTATAAGAAGTATACATTGACAACAAGTATGGGTTTCAGATGATTTTAATTGGATGATATTAAAAAAAAATTAAAGAGTGAGAGCCAAAGGGAGAATGGTGTAAATTATCTCAAATGAAGAGGTATGAGGAGGGAAAATGAGGAGGTGGTGTCAATGGGCATCACTTGATCCTTACTATTATCAGAACTGTCTCAAAGAAGAGATAATAAACACAATCAATTGGGTAGGGAAATAGGAGGGGAGGAAGTTAAGAAATTAGGGGGACAAAAGGGAGGGCAGATTAGGGGGAAGCAAGTGGTCAGAAATTTCTTTTGGTCTGTTTTGTCTTTCACAACATGACTAATGTGGAAATGTTTTGCATGATTGCACTTACATAACATAAAATTACTGTCTTAGGAGGAAGGAGGAGGAAGAGAAAGAGAATATCTGGAACCTAAGATTTAAAAAAGAATAAATGTCAAGTTTTGTCTACACATAATTGAAAAAAATAAAACAGTTTATTAAAAATAAATAAGATAATAAATGCTATTTTAAAATAAATTAATAAAATAATCTACTTGTTCTCAACTAATTGAATGGTGTACAAATGGAATATTTATCCATATTTAAAATTTTAGATATGTATTTGAGCTACTGGGGAGAATTTAGCATTGTCTTTTCAAGTGCCTCTTCTAGTGATTTTTTATCAAAGAACTACCAAAAAATCCATGTGGCTAAATTACTAATACAATGGCATCTAGTCCCAATAAGAAATACAACTAACTCTCCTGAATTTGAACAACGAAGGGAAATTCATTTCTAGAAAGCTCAATTTCACCAGGCTGCTTTCAGAGTAAATTAAATTCTGAAACAATCTTCTACTAGAAATTGGAGAAGGCTGTAATATCAAACAGAGCTGGGGTACTAAAACACAGTTTAGTGCTACTTTTCTCAAAATAGAGTTCTTAGGCATGTGGTACCTATTCACATTATCTTCTTCTTGCTCAGTAACCCACACAATTTATTCTCTAAGGAATTGCCATGTCTAGAGGAATCCACAAAAATGTCACCAGAAACATGAAGACCAATCAAGACTCTAAACTTCTTAACCTCCACTTCAGTAGTCTCATTGTTCTCCCACCCCAAATAGGCCAATTTTGCTGGGCTGACTTGGGCCAGTTCTGTTAAGGACCATGCCTAAGTGAAGGAACAGGTCAATTTTCCTAGAGCCTCCACAGCTGTGAATCATAACACTTGAGGGAGTTGCAGGGCAGTCTTTGCTGATGCAGATGTTCCTTGTGGATTGGGAATGAAATAATTTGGATCAAGAAGGAAGAGGAGAGAAGTCAGAGGACGCAACTGCCTCTCAGTCTCTGCGTATCATCATCATCCTCTCACAGGAAGAGATCCATTCTACAAGTCTGAGTTAGATCTCCAGCAGCCACTGGCAGGTGGCTCCCGCATTATAACATGTGGTGCCTGAACATGGGACACAAGAAAAAACAAGAAACAAAGAAGCAGCAGTGCCTGAAAGCTGTTTGTGAGTAGGATCCTCCCAGGAGAGTTCCTTCGGTAACCACAGGGAAGGAAAGGGAGAAGAACACCTGATAAGACTTTTTTAGTTGGGGTAATTAAATGGGCCAGCACAGCAAAGGGCCAAGCCAGGAGAGACTTATGAAAAATGCCTGTTCTGACTACAATCCTCTTCTCCGTTTGAAAGTTTGCCGCCATGATATCTCACAAGCTTCAACACCTGCTATAGTGCTGTTTATACTCCCTAGCATGTGGACACAGATACCTTTGCATGTGGACTTAGATAACAACTAATGCACAAACTTACTGACCATGCTGTGGGGGGGAAATAATCAAGTTTCCATAAAACAAAAAACAGGACCATGCCTAGGTGAAGGGGCAGGTCAATTTTCCAAGAGCCTCCATAGCTATGAATCATAACACTTGAAGGAGTTGCAAAGTAGCCTTTACTAATGCAGATGTTCCTTGTGGATTGAGAATGAAATACATTGGAGGCAAGAGGGAAGAGGAGAGAGGTCAGACTGTCTCTAAGTGAAGAGGTCAGAGAATAGCAACTGCCTTTCAGTCTCTTGTATCATCATCCTCTCACATGAAGAGATCCATTCTATAGGTCTGAGTTAGACCTCTAGAAGCCTCTGGCAGGTGGCTCCCATACTACAACATATGGCACCTGCATGTGGGATACAAGAATCCCAAGAAACAAAGAAGCAGCAGCACCTGCGAGCTGTTCATGAGTAGGATCCTCCCAAGAGAGTTCCTTCAGTTACTCATGGGAAAGAAAAGGGAGAAGAGACCTGATGAGACTTTTTTAGTCGGGATAATTAAGTGGGCCAATACAGCAAAGGGCCGAGCCAGGAAACTGATGAGAGACTTAAGAAAAATGCTTGTTCTGACTACAGCCTCTTCTCTGTTTGATTTGCCTCCATGACATCTCACAAGATTCAACACCTGCTATAGTATCTCACCCTACAACTATCCAGAGGTGATATGCTATTTGCATTCTTCAGTGTGTGCACTCAGATAACAGTTAATGCACAAATTTACTGACCCTGCTGTGGGGAAAAAATAATCGTATTTCCATAAAACAAAAAATGGGGAATTGTTAAGAACCATGGCTAAGGTATAAGGGGCAGGTCAATTTTCCAAGAGTCTCCACAGCTGTGAATCATAATACTTGAGAGAGTTGCAGGGTGGCCTTTGCTGACACAGATGTTCCTTGTGGATGGGGAATGAAATAAATTGGAGACAGAGGGAAGAGGAAAGAGGTCAGAGAACATCAACTGCCTCTCAGTCTCTTTGAATCATCATCATCTGCTCACATGAAAAGATCCATTCTATAGGTCTGAGTGAGATCTCCAGCAGCCATTGGCAGGAGTCTCTTGTACCCCAACAAATTCCCTGGTAGTTTAAGTTGAATGTTAGAGCAAAATCAGTGACTTTTAAGACAATCAACAGTTAACAAAAAGACATTTTATGAAATCATTATAAGTAAAGGATATTTAAGGACAGGCACTAGGACTTCTCAAGCTAATTCAGCTGAGCAAAATTCCCTTGTCTACGTTAATCATCTTGATCTACCAGTCAAATCTTTGATTATCTTTGCAGTTCTTAAAAGACACTTTGTACTTAGACAATGTGGAAGGGATTTCTACAGACAATCTTAAGTCTCCTCAGGCCATTAATTCTCAAGGAATAGCTCTGTACCCTTTATACAAAAATTAATCTAATCTAATGTAAAGTAATCTAAAACTAAGTGGGGAAAGGAAAAGGAAAAGCTAATCTGCATAGGGAGAGGTTACAATATTGTTTCTGTCACAGAGGTCACCTTGTCAAGTGTTATCATAGATGAAAGCTGAAAGAGAATGAGTAGGAGATGGGAATTAGGAAAGGCTTCATAGAAGCCTTTAAAAGAGGCTGGATTCTGAAGAAAAAAGAGGATTTCACTTGGTAGAAACAATAAGGGAGTCCAGTCAAGGCCTGGGGGGTTGCTTATAAAATGCTCAGAGGTAGGAGATATCTTTACATCTTGAATGATAGTTGAAGAATAGATAGTAGTACAGATTTGATGGATTATAAAGAATGGGAAGAGAAGTAGAATGAAATTGGAGTTGAATTGTGGAGGGTCTTATGTGCCAGACAGAGTTCATATTTTATCCTTCACACAGCACTGAAGGCTTTTGAGCACTGGAAACCTTGTTATTAATTGCCAAATATCACATTTCTTTACTGTGTTGCCTTTGTAATGATGATTCTTTTGCAGATTATATTCAGCTAAGCAAATATTTTTTAAGAGTTCACTAGAGGCAAGGATCTGTGCTAGATATTGTGGATACAAAGAATTTTTTTTTTTTTTATTAAATTCTAGTTACCAAAGAGCTTCTATAATACCAACTTTCTGAAAAGAAGAGCTCCATTATATACTATTTTTTAAAAAAACTAAAAGTAAAACCCTATTTTCCTCATTTTAGACTGCCAAGGTTGCATCCTAACTAATATTCTGTGCCTTCTTCTGTAAGCGCGGACTCTTTGAGGTCTCAGTCAGGACCAGAATTCAAATTTTATCCTCTCCTGTTAATGAGGTGCACATTACCATGCCATAATAATAGTTGCTTTCTCTTCTGAACTCTTCAGAGACTGCACACATTGTTCCTTATTTTAATCATCACCAGAGGCTGAGATTTGGAAAAATGTTTTTTTGTTCTTGCTTCTCCTCTGTTTTGAAAGGCATGTAAGTTCAGCTCTGTGAAGTTCCCTTGGGTGAAGTTGTCTTAAGCAGGAGGTAGTGGGCAATGCACATGTGTTTATAGCCCCTCTTCTCCAGGTGTCCTGCAGAGTTGGATTGGCATGCCTTTCAAAATAAAGAATTGAACTATTATTGTATTAACTCCTGTGGACACACTAGAAACTCTGGACTCTCCTTAGGGGTTTGTCTCTCCTCATAAAATGAGAAGCAGTTCATGGAGTTCCACGCTGGTTCTTGGAAAGCCCCTGGATTTTAGGTGTTAGACTGAGGTATAATTACAGTTGGTAATTAGAATAGCCTTAGCGAGCTGTTTGTCATCAACTCCCGGGAGAACTCTGTTAGACAATAGTACAGTGTGCTGTGTGCTATGTGCTTGTGTTAGAAGTCAAGCAGCGAGTGACCCCGACCTGGAGCTGCAGAAAGGAAGGCTGTATGCTGCAACATTGCGAGGCCTTGGAATGTTTTTCCCCCTACAATTTGGGATTCAAACACCCACACACACATATTTTTTGGGTTTTTCTATTTTCCTTCTAATAAACTAGTCTTTAAGTGTTACCAAAGCATCTAATTTTCTTTTTAATGGTGTTTTTTTAATGTAACTATGCTTCCAAATAGTGTGTTTATTGACATCTAATTTTTTCATCACATAATAAAATTAGATTGAGAGAATTTGAAGAGGTTTTATTAAAGATTGTCTCCAACTTCAAATTCATTAAGTCTTTAAAATATTAATCATTCATACATGGCATTTGTATATCTGTTTATGGTTGGGAAAAAGATGTTACATGTTTAATCTTTTTTTTAGTTTCCTAGGAACCTGATGAGGTAGATGCTACATATAGTATCATCTCCATTTTACAAGTAAGTCTGGGAGAATGACTTGTTAAAATTGACAAGTTAAATGACTTCTGGGTCATACTTCTAGCAATTTGAGGAGCTCTCAGAGAATTCCTGACTCTAAATCCCACACCCTGCCTATTTAATTTAATTTAACAAGCATCTTTAAAGCACCTATTGTTTGTGTGCCAGGAACTGTGCAAGGTACTGGATATATAAAATTTTAAGAGAGAGGAAAGAAATATAAAAACACTTATTTTTTATGGGGGATATAACATATACACAGAGAATTAAATACAAGACTGTGTGTACACATGTCTACATATGTAAATACATTTGTAGTAATCTCTTTGCTTATTTCAGTCCTGTACAACTCTTTGAGACCCCATGTAGGCAAAGATACTGGAGTGGTTTGCCACTTTCTTCTTCAATGGATTAAGGCAAACACAGATTAAGTGACTTCCCTGGGATGGTGCAATTTAATGAATATCTAAGGCCAGATTTGAACTGATGTCTTTCTGACTCGAGGCCAACTCCCTCACTCTTTTGTTTCTTTTTAAAATTTTCTCTATGTTTTTGATAGTTTTATTTTTGTTATCCTTTTTTAAAATAATATCTTTTTGTTTTTTAAGATTCATGCAAAGATAGTTTAAAACATTCATCCTCGGAAAGCTTTGTGTTCCAGTTTTTCTCCCTCCCTTCCCTATAAGCCCCATTCCCTAGACAGCAAGTGATCCAATATAAGCTAAACATGTGCAATATGTTTAAACATATTTCCATTTTTATCATGCTGCACAAGAAAAAATAAGATCAAAAAGGGAAAAATGAGAAAGAAAAAAAAAGCAGCAAGTAAACAACAAAAGGCAAAAGTACTATGTTGTGATCCACATTCAGTCCCCATAGTCTTCTATGGAGACATAGTCTATTGGAATAGGTCCAGGTCCAATTCTTTATCCACTGAGCCACTTAACTGCCTACATGCATGCATACATACATATAATATGCATATATATGTAGATGTATATATAATATATGCACTTATATCTATGTATATCTATGTGTATATATATATGTATATATATATATATATACATATATATATATATATGAGTTATATAGTATGTGTCTGCATGTGTGTATACCCTGTGGATCAAATTGGGGGATGGTGAGGGCATCAGAGAACTGATAGAAAATAGAGAAGTTTTTAACAGCTCATGAACTTGCAAGTGTGCTTGTGTGTGTGAACCATATTTCTGAAAACATCCATAGGCTACTGCAGACCTCTGTGAGAGTCTGTAACATACACACAAAGAAGATTAACAACTTCTGATATAGAGAAAGAAAAGCTATAGGACAGAGCCCTAGAGTACATCCAGAGACATGTTGACAAATGCTTAACAAGCAGATTCTGAAAAAAAGAAAAACTACACAACATACACTTTAATTTGATCTGCATTGTTAACATTTTTCTCTATCACCTTAAGTCTATACAATCAACATTTGTAGTGTGCTAGTGCTCACAATAAAAATTTAACAATTCTTTCTTCCTTTCCCTCTGCTTCTCCCTTTTTCTCCCTCCTTTCCTCTCTCCTTTCCTTTCTTCCTCCCTCCTTATTTCCCTCTCTCCCTCCCTTCTTCCCTCTCACTCTCTCTTTTCTTTCCTCCTTTCCTTCCTCCTCCTTTCTTTTCTCCTTTCCTTCCTCCTTTCTTTCTTCCCTCCCTCCTTCTTTTCTTCCCTCTCTTTTTTCTCCTTTCCCTCTCTCCCTCCTTCCTTTCCTCCCTCTCTCTTCCTCCTTCTCTCCTCCCTCCCTTTCTCTCTTTCTATTTTTTCTTTCCAATCTTCACTAAGTGAATATGAAATGCAGAGCTAAAAATGGATAAAGAATAAGGTCATTGGTGACCTTGGTTTGGGCTGTTTCATTGAAATGATGTGGATAAAAGTCAAATCGCAAAGGGCTGTTGTTGTTCTTGAAAAGGATCACCTCTTCAGGCATGATTTTGCAAGTGAATTAGATTTAAGTGAGGGAAGGCAAAGTCACCAGGCTGACATTCTCCTTTGGGACCATCTGAATCCAGTGGCCGAACGTGTGACTGACAGGATCCTGATTTCAGTGGAAAAGCCTCCGATCTTGATTCCAGTAAGAAAAGCATTTCCAAAAGTAATATTGTTACATTATATGGATGATATTTTGGGGTGTGCACCTGAGGAACAAATGTTAGAAGCATGTCTACAAAAGACCATAGAAACACTAAGAAATTACAAACTGCATATCGCTACAGAAAAAATTCAGACATGCTTCTTTTCAATATTTAGGATATGAAGTATATCCTAAGGCACTTACAGTACAAAAACTTTCTTTAAGGACCGAGAAGTTAAATACCTTAAATGATTTCCAAAAATTGATAGAAGATATCCAATGGATGTGTCCAGTGTTAGGCTTAACTATCAATCAATTGCAACCTCTATATGACATTTTAAGGGGAGATACTGCTTTAAATTCACCACGCCAGCTTACAAAAGAAGTGCAAAAGGCTTTGAGAGAAGTTGAACTGGCTTTATCCAATGTGGTTGAAAAAGTCACTCAAAACTCCTTGGAAATATCAGTTTTTGCTACAAAAGAGGCACCCACAGCAGTCCTTCATCAAGGAAACAGTGTGATAGAGTGGGTGAACCTCCCAGAACAACCAGAACAAAGCCTTACTCATTACCCAGTGCTTGTGACTAGAATTTTTTAAAGGCTATTAAGCGAGTAGTACAATTATCTGGGATAAGACCTGACAAAATATACACGTTTTATACTAACACACAAATTAATGTATGCTGCGAGACCATCCCAGAGTGGCAAATTTTAGTGGCCATGGCTGCAAATTTTGCACACGGGTCTCTATTAAAGATAACCAGACTATTACATAATTAGCAATGGATTTTTTTTGGAAAAGGTTTCTAAGGTTCCTCTTAAAGGACCAACTATCTTTACAGATGCATCCAAACAAAATATTCGTGCTGTATACTCTCATGATTTAACCATTAAGAGAGTAGTTAGAACTCCTTTTCAGTCCACTCAGTGGAACGAATTATATGCAATCATGCTAGCTCTCACTTATTACCCAAGAGATATAAATATAATATCTGATTCAGCCTATTCAGTAGGTGTGATACAAAGAATTGCCACAGCCCAAATAAAATTTGCAGCTTCTAATATAGATACCAGCTCTTTAAGGAACTTCAAGAGCAAGTGAGAAAGCATCCATGTAAGATTTATATCTTGCATGTCCACTCACATGGTGGACTTCCAGGTCCTATTTTTGATGGAAATTCAAAGGCAGATAGCCTTTTAACTATGTTAGCCAGTACTCCTTGATTTCAGGAGGCCCAGGAATCCCATTTTAAATACCATCAGGCTGCTTGAGCTTTGCGTTTACAATTTGGGATAACAAAAGAGGAAGCTAGGAGCATAGTAAAAAGCTATACAGCTTGCCTTCCTTTCCACACTCCTACGTTCCCTCCAGGGAAGAACCCTCATAGTTTGAGACCCAATGAAATCTGGCAAATGGATGTGACCCATTATAAATCTTTTGGTCATCTGTCTTTTATCCATGTTGTGGTAGATACCTTTTCAGGATTCACTTTTGCAATACCAGCAGCAAAAGAGACAGCCTGAGTGGTCACTGAATTCCTCATCCAAGCATTTGCAATTATGGGTGTGCCACAAGAAATAAAAAGAGATAATGGACCTGCATATACTTCTAGACATTTTGAACACTTTTGTGCACTGTATAAGATTTTGCACACCACTGGCATACCATTTAATCCTCAAGGTCAGGCAATCGTAGAGAGAAGAAACAGACATTAAGACACTCCTCCAAAAACAAAAGAAAGGGGGAGCCATAGGTAACCCTAGAGAACTTCTAAATTTAGTTCTCTATACCATTAATTTTTAAATTTTCAATAAAGATACACTGGCTCCAGCAGACAGGTTTTATAACCCACCAGAAGGGCAGTGTCCAGTGTGAGCAGCTCCACTATATTTAGATAATCACCAGGTGATGTGGAGAGATCCAGAAATGGTGAATGGAAGGGACCAGATATGTTAACTGCTTGGGGAAGAGGGTTTGCTTGTATCTCTACAGGTGGAGAAGGAATTAGATGGGTGCCAATGAGCTGTATTCGCCTTGTCCATCAGAGAGAAACAGAAAAAGAGAAAAACCTCAAAACAAAGGAGAAGTTTTAAGAAACATCTGACACTTAAAGAGCATGACTGACAATGAGACTGTTAAAAGAACTTTAAAATCTTCAGGAATCATTGGATTACCTAACACAAGATGAACAAAAACCAGCAGGAATCATTGGATTCCTTGAGATGAAAAATTGTTGATGAGACTACTGCAGTATTTCAAAGCTTGCAGGAATTATTGGATTCCTGGCACATGAACTAATGGACAATGAACTCCTTTTGGACTATTTCTAGGACTTATGGACATGTATAAATTCTCATGTTGATTCATGTTATTTGTTAGATTACTACTAGCCTGTGTTATATTGCTATGTGCTTATGTGTGTAATTATGAGTAATGTCTCCCATACTGATGGATTTATGTATACCTGTTTCAAGTGAGCCCCTTCAGAAACCCACTAATTTGATTTCTCATTTTCTTTGGTGTTTTCATTTCCCTTCCTAGAAGTCAGGGAGGGTGTGACCACCTTCTTTTTATGGCATTTTCACTTCTTTTTTGAGCAGTTAGGGAAGGCGTGATCACCTTCTCTTTTGGGGTTCTCACCTCCTTGAGAAGTCAAGGAGGTCATGACCACTTATGTTCTAAATCAAAAGAAAGCAGGAGATGTTAGAATCCTAGTGTTAACTCAATGGAATTGATACAATGCTTATTAGTTCACACATTAGAGCAAATCCTTACAAGGTGTTAAGTCACTAGTATTGATAGAAACAATGCTTGAGTTTACACCTTTGAGAATTCACACATTGGCTCACACATTGGAGTTCACAAGTATGGGAGATACACAGTTAACTTTGTAACTTTGTGAATTCACACCTCCCATAATCTCACTCTTGGAGGAGGAGTCAACCTTTAAAGGAGCTGAGTTAGTGAAGTCAGTTAAGTTCGGAAGATTGCCTGGAGTTAGGACAGCTAACTGGGTCCAAGGAAAGAAACAAGACTTGGAAGGAGAAAATAAACGTTTGGATTTATCAGCTGGCTACATTTGAAGTGATTATTGATCTGAACTGAAACGAAGGCTGCCTCTAGAAAACCTTCTGGAGAAACCTGTTCCCAGAGAGAACCACCATATTTTAGAAAAAGAAGAAAACACCACAATATAGAGACCAGGACAATGAAAGATGGTTCTGTATGCAGTGGGAGACCTGGGTTTTTTAAAACTAAAGTCAGTGATTAAGACTAGGTAAGAAATGAGGCAAAGAATGGCCTCTTTTACCTACTCAAAAACAACAACTACTACCACAAAAAAACTCTCTTGTCTATATTATCCATCTTGATCCACCAGTCAAAACTCTGAGGATCCTTAAAGTTCTTTTTTTTTTTAAATTTATTTATTTCACTAAATACAAAATAAGAAGAAAAAAAAAAGAATAGAAAACAGAAAGCCAGAAAAGTAAAGTAAAACAAACAGAACATTCCCATGTCCCTAGCAGAACATTAGGGAGGATTCAAAGTTTATAACAATAAATATATAGTGATAGAAGACATTATATTCACTAGTGTCTACCTTTGTTTACTTTAAGTTTTTCTTTTGCTCTTTGCTGTGCACTTTTTTATTTTATTCTTTTTCTCCCTTCTATCCCTCTTACCTCCCCAGTAGGCTACAGTTGAGCACAGATATATTTATATAGACATATATATATATATATATATATATATATATATGTCTATATATGTACATACATATATACACACACAGACACCCCTGCCCCCTTCCCACACACACATATACACATATATGTACATATATACACACCTGTATTTATCCATATGTAAACATGCATCTAACACAACATTAATATGGGTGACATAGAATATAGATAAGTTTTTGATGAGTTTGACTTTAAAATCAATGATTACTAGCCCTACTTTTTTTCCTAATAAATTTTACTCCTGATCCTTGTTGTATCTATCTCCTTTCCTAATTCTGCTACCTCTTCTACTTTAATTCTTTTCCTTAACTTGTCTTGCTATCACTTAACCTCCCCCCATCCATGGATTCCTCCCTTGTCTTCTTCTTCCACCCTTTGCTTTCCCCTCTTTCCATCCCTCCCCTTATTTCTTCATAAATTTTGAAGAGTGCTATAATCTTCATGGTATATATGTAGTCTTGACTAATTAAGCTTTTCTATAGGTAAAAAGGTTTCAGAATTATAAGCCCTCTTCCCCCTTCTAATGCCTCTGTGTCTATTCTTCCTCTGTACCTCATTTGTATAACATAATTACTATTTTTACCTTTTCTTAGACAGTTTTTCTTTTTAGAATCAGATCATACTCAAACTCTGTCCCAATCTTTTTTTTTTTGAGCTATCCAATTACTGATGCCAATCTTAAATAATATGGTATACATTCCCATGTCAAAAAAATTAATAATTTGTCCATGTTAAGTTCCTTGAAATTAATCTTTGATATTGGCTTTCATTTGTTACATTTTCTATTAAATTCAGGTTTGGTTGAGAGAAAGTCCTGAAAATCTACAAGGTTATTTAATGTCCATTTTTTTTTTCACATTATGGATAATTTTGCAAGGTATATTTTTGGCTACAGGCTTACTTCTTTTGATTACTAGTATATATGATTCCAGGACTTTTTCTTGTATTATCAATGTATTGTCAATCTTTGGAGTTTTTAATAGATGTTTTGCAGTTAGACAATGTGGAAGTGATTTCAACAGACTTAGTCTTAAGTCTCCTCAAGCCACTAAATCACAAGGAATATCTCTGTACCTTTTAAGGAAAAAACTATTCTAATCTAAAATTAATGAAAAGAAAAACGAATCTGCTATAGTGAAAGATTACAATATTGTTTCTACCATAGAGGTGTTATCATAGATTGAAAGTTAGAAGAAAACTCAGAGATCATTTGATTCAATGTTCTTGATTTATGGGAAAGTAAGGCCTAGAGAAGTTAAGTGATTTACTATCTCTTAAAAAAACAAATTAAATACCTAATTTTCTTACTTTAGAGTGCAGAGGATTTCACCCTCACTAACATGACTATAAGGGTAGACTTTGGAGGCTTCAACCTCAGAGAGACTAGAGAGGTCAAGGGACTGAATTCAGGTCACAGTGTGGATGAAGACTAGAGTTATGTAAGAGAAGGCAGAGAGAGAGAGAGATGAAAAGGCAATATATTTTGGTCAGATAAGGGGATTTCAGAGTTCTTTTAGAGTACATTTCTGGGTGATGCTAAGATTAAGAGTATATGATGATTATCTTTGTGTGTAGCTGAGGTAAGATTGGGGTATTTGAGGTAGATTCACTATATTATGTTTGAGGGTAAGAGTTGGGCAGGACAGAAAAATTGCCAGTCAGTTAGGAAATGGGAGGACATTCTAAGGAGGAAGAACAATGTGAGCTTTGGTTCACTGGGACAGTATGTACTATGAACTGTTCTGCGGAAGCTAACTTGAGGAAGTAGATTTGTGCTGGGTGGTGATAGGAATAAAATTTAGTGGATATGTGGGGAACAGATTGATTCAAGTCTAAATGCTAAGCAAGCACAATTCCACCTTGACATGATCTATCTGAAGACACTATTGTACAAAATAGATTTCAGAGACTTGAGGAGAACTAGCAGTTGGGCAAAAAAGTCAAATGGGAAATGTAAAATAAAAAATAAAAAAAATTAATAAAAAGAATAGGGAAAAGAGACAGATGATGAAATTTTTAAAAAATTAGAACTGATATTGAATATTGATATTGATACTGAAAGTAGAACCATGAATAAAATAGGACAAGAGGATTTCACAATTTTAAATAATGATTTCAAAGACTGTGAAATTAATCATTTATTACATTTATATTTTCATAGCATTTTCATTCATTCAAGCCACTTACGAAATTAACAAGAGTAATTGGGTAAACAAGGAAGTTACCAGATGGAAAAAGTTTCCAAACATTGATGGCCACTTTATAGATGAGCTGCTTCTTGTCTGATCCTTGCACTGATTCTGCCAACATTAGGATCATACTGTGCTAGTATTTCCAACCAAAAGTGCTGATACCTGGAGTTACTGTCTTGACATTAGGTATAGTCTCAGACTTTCTACAACCTAGGTCCAGGGTTTTCTCTTCTCCACCAGAGTAGATTTGAGGATATGTCTAGTATTGTTTTACCTCATTGTTATTTTGTGCAATTTACCCCCTTGGCAAAATTTGCTAACTATGACTGATAGGAGTTAAAAGAGAAGGGAAGAATGCAATGGTGATTCAAAGATTATGAGCCTGAGTGACTAAGAGGAGCATCCTGTTTCTCAGAAGTTTATTTCAATTGCACAAAATTTGAACAGCTCAAACACTTCAAAATTTTTCTTCTCCACTACAGTAGATTTGAGGATATGTCTAGTATTGTTTTACCTCATTGTTATTTTGTGCTACTTGCCCCCTTGGCAAAATTTGCTATGACTGATAGGAGTTAAAAGAGAAGGGAAAAATGCAATGGTGATTCAAAGATTATGAGCCTGAGTGACTAAGAGGAGCATCCTGTTTCTCAGAAGTTTATTTCTTTTTTCTTTTAATAGCCTTTTATTTACAGATTATATGTATAGGTAACTTTACAGCACTGACAATTGCCAAACCTCTTGTTCCAATTTTTCACCTCTTACCCCCCACCCCCTCCCCCAGATGGCAGGATGACCAGTAGATGTTAAGTACATTAAAATATAAATTAGATACACAATAAGTATACATGACCAAAACGTTATTTTGCTGTACAAAAAGAATCAGACTCTGAAATATTGTACAATTAGCTTGTGAAGGAAATAAAAAATGCAGGTGGGCATAAATATAGGGATTGGGAATTCAATGTAATGGTTTTTAGTCATCTCCCAGAGTTCTTTCTCTGGGCATAGCTGGTTCAGTTCATTACTGCTCCATTGGAGATGATTTGGTTGATCTCATTGCTGAGGATGGCCAGGTCCATCAGAACTGGTCATCATATAGTATTGTTGTTGAAGTATATAATGATCTCCTGGTCCTGCTCATTTCACTCAGCATCAGTTCGTGTAAGTCTCTCCAGGCCTTTCTGAAATCATCCTGTTGGTCATTTCTTACAGAACAATAATATTCCATAATATTCATATACCACAATTTATTCAGCCATTCCCCAACTGATGGGCATCCACTCAGTTTCCAGTTTCTAGCCACTACAAAGAGGGCTGCCACAAACATTCGTGCACATACAGGTCCCTTTCCCTCTCAGAAGTTTATTTCAACTGAAAAAAATTTGGACAGCTCAAACACTTCAAAATTTTGTTAGAAAACAACCTATAGTCACATGCATTTCACATTTGCAAAAATCATATCTGTGTCAGCTTCTGTATGTTCAAATGTGTATAATTGAGAGTGGAATACAAACTTAAAAAATAAAACATTTAGTCTCTTGAGTGACTCATATTCTAAAAATTTAGGACATAGCTTCATTTTGACTATAAATTTTAATCCTGTTCATTTTCAAGTTTAGACAAGGAGACTAAATCATAAGTAAATAAGTTATGATGACTCCAGGTATTCAGAGACAATTCTTTTCTCAAGCCCTTGAAGGTTGGACTCTAAGCAGTATTGTAGCATTATTTGCTAGAAGTTTTAGCAAAGTAAAGAAAGGAAAAGTTGACGAATCCTGGCTTTATTGTTCTCTCCTAAATTTGTTATTTACTATTCTTTGAAGCTATCTAGATCATATGAATCATTTATTGTCAATTTTGAAGAGCAGCACAGATACTAATCTGTCTGGACTGGTCTTAGCCAGTCCTGCCCAAAGGCAGGGAATATGGAATAGTTGATCTTTAAAAACCCCAAGAATTCAAATGTTCTATTTTCATTTATGTCAGGGTTGCTATGGTATGCCCCCTCAAATATAATGCAGTGCTTCCTCCACTCTTACTCATATGCAGCTAAGAGGAGCTGGAGGAAATCACAAAATTTTCCTGATCAAATGCACTATAATTTATGTAATCCATTTTCTACTTAGCCTTCACTGTAGCAAGGTAATTCTCTTGTACTCCCAAATTCATTCCCTATCCTCCTCTACACAGAAATTATTCCTAATCTCATTTTCTCAAGTCACTCTTAATTTCTCTTCTCCACAAACTCTCATTTGTCTTGACTCTTATTTTCCTGAGAAAATTGAAGCCATGTACCAGAACTTCATTCTTTTCATCTCAAATAGAGCCTATCCTCCCTATTCATGCCTCTTTCCCCCAATCTCTGAAAGTAAGATCTCTTCTCCTTGTCAAGGTTAATATGCAGAGCATATTGCCTTTGTTCCATTACTGTCCTCTCAAGCAAATTATCTCCCTATATGCTGATCACTTTCTTTCTTTCCATGGTAGAAGATGATCACCTGAATGAAGGCAGCCCTAGTACTTTTCATATAATTGCTCCAACAAAAACCTGAAATTCATACCAGACTAAATTGAATTTAAAAATCCATTGAAAAACGATAATATCTTCCAACCCAGAACTGCACATAAAATAAGCCAGAAGTACACAGGCAATAGGAAAGCAAAAGCAGACCTAACACAAAAAAATCAATAGCTTCCTAGCATGACCAGAATTGAGCCAGAGACCAAAACTTCCATAAAGTCTTACACTATATTTGTAGAAATCACCAAAAAAAAGTTACCCAGAGCTATTAAAACCCAAGACAAAATGAAGTAGAAAAGGCAAAAAGAAGTAGAAAGAATCTACCAATCATCTCCTGAAAGGAACCCTAAATAGAAAAGTCTGAGGCCTATTATAGTCCAAATCCAGAGCCCCTATGTCAGATAAAAGACTACTGGCATCTAGAAAAAAGAAATTCAAGAAAAACACAAGATCTGGCAGCTTTTATTATAAATGCTAGTCCAAAAGTAAAAACTAGAGATTACAATCAAAAGTAATTTTCACTGGAAAGTTTAGGAAAATCCCACAAGAATAATTAAAAAAAAAAGACCTTGATTGAAATGGGGAATTTTCAGTATTTGTGATGGAATGACCAAAGCTGATTGGATAATATGAAATACAAAAACAAGAGTCAAGAAAAACCTAGAAAGGCAAATATATTAGAATGTAATAATATATTTTCTATTATATTTTTATTTGTTCTGTTAAATATTTTTCAATTATATTTTTAATCCAAAAAATAGAAAGTATTTCTGCACCCTGTTTCATACTTCTTTATTAGAGTAATAGAAGAATCTATTGTATGAGGATGTAATGTCAACATGTTAATAGGAGAAGAAAGTGTTCTTTCAGAGCTTTGATGGCTTCAAAACTATTCAGGATGCTAAATCAGAAAAACAGTGGATTTGAAAAAGCTTAGGTTTTGTACTAAGAGTTTGAGGAGGGTAAAGAAAAGTGGGAAAAAGGACAAAGACATTAGTAAAAAAAAAAGAGGAAAGGGAATAGTATTTGCTATTTCTTATTATTCTCATTCTCATAGTGAGAAGAATATATAAAGATGGAAGAAGGAATGGGAACGATAGAAATAAAATGGACTTTGCTCTTACCTAAAATGGATAAAGAAGGGTTGAATACACACACACACACACACACACACAAACACACACTTTAAATGTACATAAATATAAAACTCAATGGGGATCAAGTAGGGATAGAATGGGACAGTTGAGGGAGATTAATACCAGGGAGGGAATGCTTGCCAGCAAAATAAACTTCATAATTCTGAAGAAGAGTTTAAAAGGGAGAAAGGAAAGAAAGGAACTAGACTCCAAGGGGCTAACCTCCAGATAAGGAATCAGCTGTGATATATGAATACAATCAAATTTTATTAGGCTATAAGAAATGAAGAAAAAGGATTTCAGAGATTCCTAAGCAATATGAACTAATGCAGAATGAAGTGAGCAGAATCAGTTGAACAATTTACACTGTAAAGAATAACTTCAAAATACTTAAGAACTCTTAATAATTTGATAATCAACCATGTCTCCAGAGGATATATGATGAAGCATATTATTCACTTTCTAACAAAGAGTTGATGCACTTAAAGTATTTTTGCACTCGGTCACTTTATGCATTAGTTTTGCTTCATTATGCTTGACTATGCTAATACAAAGTTTTGTTTTGTTTTGTTTTGTTTTTAATTAGTCTAATAGTGGATTGGGCAGGAAAGGAGGACATAGTAATAATGAAAGAAAAATTGCACCTTTTAAATAAAAATGAACATAAGGTAACAAAAGAAAACGCAAACAGTACATTTATAAAACATGCAGAATTTATTATATGTATATATGTATGTATTCATGTTATAAAACTAGGTAATATGAAGTGTAGATCTATGGAATTGTATAAATCCTCTTGTACAGTTCTTTCTGTCTTAACTTCTTCTCTGTCTCTCTCTGCTTCTGTCTCTCTGTTTTTGTCTGTCTGTCTCTTCCTCTCTCTGAGTTCAGAATTTTTTAAAATATATTTTTATGTTACCACCCAAATATTGCAGAATTGATCTTTAATTGTATTCACCATTGTTTAGCTAATGAGACTGAGATTTTTTTTGCCTTTAAATAAATGTCACTTTCTATTTTCCAACTTGACCAGCACCATGTACTATATCATTGGAAAACATAGTTGTTCATAGAAAGGGCAATGCCATCATACTCTTGTTTGAATGAAAGCCAGTATATTGCTCACTTTAATGAGATTCCTAAAGCGCAAAAGACTTACACATTATTTCTGTGCTGTCTCTATGGTTGCTTACTGAAATTAAAAAGTTGAAAGGCAAAGACCCTTTATCTGAGAATTAAGCTTCACCAGAAGCCACAGGGACACCTGGCTATTAGCCTAGAAGGCACACTGTTTTCTTCCTTCTTCCAGTGGAGAAATTGAACAGCAGCCAATCTGAAGTCCTGTAAGTACTGCCATGTAGCATGGCAACATGGAAATTCAACTTACTGGCCCAAAATATGGAGCTTCTTTTTCATTTTCCCCTAGCTTTTGAATTTCAACATAGGACTTGTTGCTTTAGATATGCTTTTTTGAGGTCTTCACATTGCCATCAATGAAAACATTTTCTGATTTGATCTAGGACCAGTCTCTGACCAAATTCTAAAGTTACTGACTTGTTTTAGGGATTTATCTGCTTTCCTGTATTATGATCCTTTCTCTTTTCCTGGCATACCTGATCCTTCAGAATTTGTTCTTAGCTTGCCATCAATCTGTTCATCTTAAGTGTTATCTGTTATGACCCAGAACTTGAAACAAGGTGATAACTCAAGGTAGATGTTAGAATCCTAGTGGATTCAATGGAATAGATACAATGCTTATTGGTTCACAGGCAAATCCTTACAAAGTGATAAGTCAGTTGCCTAATTTAGCATGGTACTTAGCAAATTCTCTAACTCACTAATGTATTTAAGTACTCATTGGAGTTCACAAGTATGGGAGATTCACAAAGCTAATTTTGTAACTCTGTGAATTCACACCTCCCTTAATCCCTCCCTCAGAGGAGGAATCAACCTTTAAGAGATCATATATAGGAAGCTGACAAAGGCTCAGTCAGTTAGTGAGTTCAGAACATTGACAGGAGTGGGAGAGGAGCACTCTGGGAGGAAGCCCACAAGCCCACTCTCAGAGGTGGAGTCAGATTCATTCCATCTTCCACCTTGGTGCTGGCTGGAGGCTGAAGGACAAACCTTTGGATTTGGAGACATTCAGAGGGAGCTCTTGGAACCAAGCAGAGAGATAGGCCACCAAGAAAACTAACCAGGCTATTTTGGAGGAAGCAATAAAAGATCTGAACTTTTTAACATCTGGCTGCATTTGGGGTGATTATTGATCTGAACCAAAACTAAGGCTGCCTCCAGAAAACTTCCCCAAGAAAACTGCTCAGAGAGAACCATTATGTTTAAAAGAAGAGAACACTACAGTTATCCTCCTGAGGAGCTTTTTTTTTCATTTTTATAGAGTACTATTAAAGACCAAAAATCTTTTAAAACTTAAAAGATTCAAATCTCCAGGGGTGAGATTTTAGGGCCTTATGAATAGCAGCAGAACTTGAATAAGTATGAGATAAATGGGACATGGTATGATTTATTGTTTGACCTATTGATTTTTTAGGATTAACATTATTTAGTTTCCAAATATATTTTGGACTATCTATCCATGGCTCTATACTATACATAATTTTTATTGCCTCATTATCTGAAAAGGATGAATTTATTATTTTTGCCTTACTGCATTTGATTGAGGATTTTATGCCCAAATATATTGTCAAATTTTGTGTAGATGCCATGTACCACTGAGAAAAAGTTATATCTTTTTTTATCCCCATTCAATTTTCTCTAAAAGTCTATCATACCTAATTTTTCTAAAATTCTGTTCATCTCCTTAACTTCTTTCTTGTTTATTTTATAATTAGATTTATTTAGTTCTGATAGAGGGAAGTTGAGATCTCCCAGTAGTTTAATTTTTGTGTCTATTTCTTCTTGCAATTCATTTAACTTGTCCTCTAAGAATATGGATGCTATGCCACTTGGGCAATATATGTTTAGTGTTGATATCACTTCATTATCTATGGTATCCTTTAGCAAGATATAGTTTCCTTCCTTATCTTTTTAAATTAGATCTATTTTTGTTTTTGCTTGATCTGAGATCAGAATCACTATCTTTTGATTTTTTTTTTTTACTTCAGCTAAAGCATAATACATTCTACTCCAGCTTTCAATCTTTACTTTGTATGTATCTCTCTGCTTCAGATGTGTTTCTTGTAAACAATATATTGTATGATTCTGGCTTTTAATCCACTCTGCTATTCACTTCTCTTTTATGGGAGAGTTTATTCCATTCACATTCACAGTTAAAATTACTAACTCTGTATTTCCTGTTCTTCCTATTCTTCCCAGATTATACTTTTCTTTCTCCTTTAACCTTTTTCCTTCTCAACAGTGTTCAGCTTCAGACCACCATATCCCTCAATTTGTCCTCCCTTTTTTCAGCCCCCTTTTTCTTATCCCTTTATTCTTCTACTTCTTCCTTCCTTTTTTCTAACTACTTGCAGTAGTTTCTTCTTGATCTGATAATTTATGTACAACATTCCTTGGAGTTTTCATTTTTTTTTAAATTTATTTATTTATTTTTAAATTTTTATTTAATAGCCTTTTATTTACAGGTTATATGCATGGGTAACTTTACAGCATTAACAATTGCCAAACCTCTTGTTCCAATTTTTCACCTCTTACCCCCCACCCCCTCCCCCAGATGGCAGGATGACCAGTAGAGTTAAATATATTAAAATATAAATTAGATACACAATAAGTATACATGACCAAAATGTTATTTTGCTGTACAAAAAAAATCAGACTCTGACATATTGTACAATTAGCTTGTGAAGGAAATCAAAAATGCAGGTGGGCATAAATATAGGGATTGGGAATTCAATGTAATGGTTTTTAGTCATCTCCCAGATCTTTCTCTGGGTATAGCTAGTTCAGTTCATTACTGCTCCATTAGAAATGATTTGGTTGATCTCGTTGCTGAGGATGGCCTGGTCCATCAGAACTGGTCATCATATAGTATTGTTGTTGAAGTATATAATGATCTCCTGGTCCTGCTCATTTCACTCAGCATCAGTTCGTATAAGTCTCTCCAGGCCTTTCTGAAATCATCCTGTTGGTCATTTCTTACAGAACAATAATATTCCATAATATTCATATACCACAATTTATTCAGCCATTCTCCAACTGATGGGCATCCACTCAGTTTCCAGTTTCTAGCCACTACAAAGAGGGCTGCCACAAATATTCATGCACATACAGGTCCCTTTCCTTTTTTTATAATCTTTTTGGGATATAAGCCCAGTAGTAACACTGCTGGATCAAAGGGTATGTACAGTTTGATAACTTTTTGAGCATAGTTCCAAATTGCTTGGAGTTTTCATTTTGATGTCTCTTAAGTGGGTGTTTTCCTTGATGATCATCCTTGACTTTTTTTTTTTATCATGGCTTCCAGGTAGTCCAGTAATTCTTAAATTATCTCTCTTAGACATATTTTGCAAGTTAGTTGTTTTTTCAATGCAATATATTACATTTTCTTCTATTTTTTCACTTTTTTAAAGTTTTGTTTGACTCATTTTGGGGAGCTCATTGAGTCATTCACTTCCATTTGTCCAATTCTAACTTTTAGTAAAATACTTACTTTGGTTAGTTTTTTTTTTACTTCCTTTTGCATTTGGCCAATTGTACTTTTTTATTTAACTTTTTAGCTTTTTATTTTCAAAATATATGCATAGGTAGTTTTCAACATTCATCCTTGCAAAACTTTGTGTTTCAAATTTTTTTTCTCCCTGCCTCCCCCCCCCACTCTCTCCCTTAGACAGTAAGTAATTCCATATATTTTAAACATGTGCAATATTTTCACAACTATCATGCTGCACAAGAAAAATCAGATCAAAAAGGAAAAAAAAATGAGAAAGAAAACAAAAAGGAAGTGAACAACAAAAAAATCAAAATACTGTTTTGATACATATTCCATCCCCACAGTCCTCTTTTTGAATGCAGATGGCTCTCTTCATCACAAGTCTATTGGAATTTAGCCAATTGTATTTTTAAGGAGTTGTTTTGTTCAGTCAGTTTCTATATTTCCTTTTCCAAGCTGTTGGCTTTTTCCCCAAAACTTTCTTAATTCTCCTGTATAGCTCTTATTTTTCCCCCATTTTTCTTCAATTTCTCTTTTAAGGTTGTTTTTGAAGTGTTCAAAGAGAGTCTTTTGAGCTACAGACCAGTTCGTATTTTTTGAAGCTTCACCTATAAGCATTTTGCCTTTTCTATCCTCTTGTAAGGTTTGTGTTCTGATCTTCCCTGTATCCATTAGAGCTCTTTTTGTTTTTGATTATTTTTAAAACTTGAGCTTAAAACACAGGGAGATTGTCCCAAGTTTCTTTTGCATGGGGCTAAAGACCTCTCTCTGACTGTGCTGGGGTTGGTGCTGCTGGTGATACAGGGTTTCCCACTCTGCTGGACCTGGTGAAATGTCACCTATTATGTTGAGGTTTGGCTCACAATTTGCCTTCTGTAGTTGCATTGGAGGTCTCACAGCTGGTCTGCTGATCCACTGAACTTCTGAGCCAGGACAGAGTAGCGAATGCTGATGTATTTTGGCTAAAATCCTTCTACTAGATTCTCCAAGCTGGGTCTCCCCATGTTGGACCTCCCTGAGTTGTGTCTTCACTGAATCCTGTTCCCCTCTACCCAATTGAGACACTTTTCCTGAAGTCCTTCCAAGATATCTTAAGCTAGAAAATTATCACACTCTAAATGTTTGTAGGTTCCTTCATTCCAAAATCCATTGATCTAGCACTGATTCGGAGGGAAGCTGGGAAGAGTTCAGGCAATGCTCTGTCTACTTTCTACCAACTTAACTCTACTCCCCTTCCTTTTGCCTCCCCAAAACAAATGGAACTTTGACAGATATTGAGAAAGATATATTTAGGAAGGAGATCTGTAATGTTCTTTTTGGGGTTTTCTGGAGGTCTTGTGGAGCAGTCTTCTTTTCAGTCAAGCAATCACCATAAGAATAGCCAAGTGTTAAAGTCCAAAAATCTTTATTGTCTCCTTCGCCTAGTGCTCAGCTAACTTTCTCATTACCTTCAGACAGGAGTTGGTTTCAGTGGAGAAGTGCAGGAGGCCAGGCCTGCCACCACAGTGCCGATGAAGATGGAAATGAATCTCTCTCCTTGGCTCCAAGAGCTTGAGCTTCCACATCCAGTCCTTTGTCTTCTTTCGCTTTCTGAATCTGGCTGAGGCTCCCAGCTTATATGCTTTACACTGAGTATAAACCAGTTATTATATCATTAGGAAACTATTATTTGTTGTAAGATTAAATCAATCATACTGAACTTAGAAAGCTATTAATCACCAGGTTAAACTAGACAATCATTGTCTCATCAATTCCACTGACTTAACATCTTATACGAATCCTTGTTTCAGAGTTCTGGCCCATAACAGCGATCCTTTCTGGAACTCCTTCAACACATTATAGATAGTTGCATAAGACTGGCCCCACATTCAGTTTACAAGGGTAGGTAGGAGTTTTTCTTGTTTGTTGAGGTTTGTCCTTGATTTTTGATGAGAACCAATGACAAAACAGGGTGATATCTTGACTTGTTGTGTAAATTGCATTTTAGTGAGGCAGAATTGCATGCAGTTGTTAGCCTTACTTTTTCTTCCAGTGTCACTTGGTGATAGATGGAAATGCAGTAGATGAACCCATCATTTCTATATCTGATCAAGTTGATCAAAGTCTTCCATATCACCTTGTTAAACTCTCTTCATTGCCTCTGGAACAAATTGCTGCCATCTACTCATTCCACTGAGGGAAGTATTCACAAGCTTAGGGTTTATGGCTTGTTAGTTACTCTCAATGTGGTTTAGTACATCTGCTGAGGCAGTTTACTGCAGTGTGACTACTGCACATACTACAGCTACTTAGAGTCACAGGTGAGTTGATTGCCAGGAAAGTAGATGATAAATAAAGTAAGAGTAAAAAAGAGTTAAAACCAGCCTCATTCCCAACCCCTTGGAATTCACTTTCTGATAATGGCATAATAAGCAAAACCAGAAAAAGCTTTAAAGACATACAGAAAAGAAGAAAGGTCATAATCACAGAATTTGAGCATTAGAAAAGATCTTGTTTCAGTTGTGTTTGACTCTTTGTGACCCCATTTGGGCTTTTCTTGGCACAGATACTGAAGCATTTTGTCATTTCCTTCTCCAACACATTTTAGACATAAGGAACTGAGATAAACAGGTTCAAAAGACTTGTCCAGGGTCATACAGCTAGAGTCTAAGACTGGATTTGAACTCAGCTTTTCCTGAAATCCGGGCCAATACCACTTCTTTTTAAAAAGAATCCTGGGGCAGCTAATGTCACAGTGGATAGAGCACCAGCCCTGAAGTCAGCAAGACCTGAGTTCAAATATGGCCTCAGATACTTCCATTGTAAAAGCTGGATTCGCCTCCTTGTGCCACCAATTTGGCAGATCTCATCATTCAAGTTTTCTCAATCACTCTCAGTGCTTTGCACTGCTGATATCTGGTGTAATCTTGCTGCTGCCTATTTGACATGTTATGCCACAATTCTCTTTAACTGTCCTGACTCAGTTTCCTTGCACTAGTTTCCCTTGTCTCAGTTTCCTTAACTGTTCTGTCTCAATTCCCTAAACTGTAAAACTCCCCCTCTGGCCCATTAAGACTGTGGACCATTTACTCTAAGGTTATAAATTGTTAATGCAAGCAAGATAAATAAGAGAGTAGACCTCCTGACTCTTTTCTGTCCTCAAGAATTTACAATATCCCTCTAAAATATTCCAAGAGACCCCACTGACATCTTTATTTCTGTGTATTCAGATGTCCTGTTTCTGGTTTTTAGGATTTATGGCCTCCCCTATGCTGACAGAAGTTTTGGCGCCCTTTCCCTTTTCTTTGTTTCTAAAAGGTATTTAAGGGTTTGAGATTCTCCCATTCATTGCTGGATGCTGGATTCTGGATTCTTTGAGATGACAGTCTCCTCCAGCCCTGGGACCAACATGGATTCCTTGGTCCCAGTATATCTTTATCTCTGTCTGACTGTATAATTTGAGATGAGAATCCTGTACAGTCAATTATGCTCTCCAATTTATAAAATATTAAAAACGCTCTAATCTCTCTCCTGCCTCAGTTTCTCTGGCATTACATAAACTTTCTCAGTCCCCTTGCTTCATCAAATCATATTTGTCTTGTGGTTTGTACCCTAATAAAAATTAAGATTTGCATTGTAATGGGCTGAAGCTCGAGTTGATGCAAGCACATGAGGCTAAATAGTAATTGGATCATACTCTATGTGGGATGCTTGGAGAAAGAATGGCTCTGCCCATTCTTTGTACAAGTCTCCTGATGTGTTGTATAGGAAATGATGATTTTGGTGGGTAGAGGCAGAGGGGCAGGAAGAGAGGTGGGGAGAGACTGCTGGCTGGTTTCTTGTTGTAACTGCTCACATTGCTATCGCAATCCCCCTTCACCTCCACAAAGAATAAAGATTGAAGATTTTCCCTTAACCTGAATTCCTGACTCTGGCTAATTTTAAAATAGGCGATCATCACATTGCATTATAAATTCTTTGGATCAGAAGAAAAGTAAATGTTTAGGGGAATAAATACTTGCTTTTTTTTGGTCTTTTGATCAACTATTTTTTCTGTTATTCACTGAAATTTCTGCCATAAGAGTTTACTAAGAGAAAGAAAGACATGGGCTGGAAAAATCAGGTGACTCACTTTACTTCCTGAAGTATTCTAATTCTCTATTTACACAGGGATTAAAATGTATTTGCTCTTCTGAGAGCACTCACTTTCAATCACCTTTTTTTCAGTCTTCCATCTACCTACACCTTATATATACACTGAGTTGTGTCAACTCATCTAAAGCTAATGGAATCTTTTATTTAAAATGGTCAATCAACCAGCATTCTCCTGTTTTGTTGAAATTTTACAATGCTTTCATAAATGTTTAATTTCTGGTCCACCAGCACCAATAGCTTGAAAAACTGTTTTTTGTCCTTCAATTTGAGAAAATTATCCCAAGCCACAAAAATATACTACTGCCTTTATTCATTCATCACATAAAATATGCCTGGTTTGGGAAAAGCACAAAGTGGTGTGTATTAAGAGCCTTAAAACAAAGCATGAAACAGAAGTGGAAATCTATGCAGGAAAAGTTCTTCTAAACTCTGGAATATTTTTAATAGGTTGAAAACATCTTTTTGCCCAGTTTTTCTTGGACTGAAAAGTCATGTATGTTGATAGCTACACAGAAATTTATTTCAATTTCTAAATGTTCTCATTTCAGAAAAATCAGTGTATATTGAAAATGCATATTGCTGACTTTGAAATAATAAAAACATTTAAGGCTACATAACAATAAAGTTTGTTATGCTTAATTGCTTTTGCTATAATCTCAGTAGAGAAAGAAATTAGATAGTCAATTGCTCTTGAACAATAGGAGTCATGGATTTCAAATAGTGTTACTAGGGACAATCTTCCTGTAAGATTTTACCTTAGAATCCTACTGTGATTTCCAATCCTGGTAGAGAGGGCGTGAGGAATCCTCAAAAGCAAAACAAGCAGCATGCATGTTGTAGAAGGATCTTTAAATCTGGAAAAGATTCAAGCAGGGGTCTAGTAATGGGCACGCCTGTTATCCAAGAATCTATTACAAAATCCAAGAAGTTCAGCACTAGGTAGAGAAAGCTTAGGAATCTCAGAGGGGAGAGTATAGAATATTTACAAAATAGCCAGAGGCTGAGAGTGACAATGTCTGACCAGTTTCTGAGTGGCTGAGAATGGGGACTAGGTCACCTAGGTCAGTTGCATTTGAGATTGTCAATGTGCAAATCTCAGATTTGTTCTAGTAACATTTGACTAACCCACATTATTTATGTTGAAAATTATATAATGAAGTTTTAGTGTTGGAGACAAGAAATGAGAATGATAAGTGAAAGTCATAATCAGTTGTCCAGTTTAGCTAGAACTCAGAGTGTGTGAAGGGGAATATTCAATAAACCTGGGAAGGTAGGCTAGAACCATTTGGTGAAGGGTTTTAAATGAAAAGTTGAGGAGTTTGCATTTTATCTTATAGGTGATAGGGAGCAATGGAAGATACATGGTCAGACATTCTTTTAATAAAGTTTGGCAGTTTTATGGAAGATGGATTTGAGAGCAACAATTGGAAACTGGAATATCAATTAATATACTTTTGCATTAGATCAGATGAGAGTGATCATGACATACTACACTGATACTTAACAGAATTTCATTAAAAATGAAACAATTGAATTACATAAAGCCCAGATAAAGGTCAAGAAAGCAGAAGGATATCCAGGAAGATAATGATGATAGAGAAAAAGGGAAGGTAAAACTTGAGACTTTATTTGGTCTTAGATGACAATATCAGAGAAGACTGGGCAACCTAACCTGGATCTCTGACTTTTTTTTTGCAGGAAGGACTTTATAGAGGCTTTGGAGAAAAGGCAAAAACTAAATAGAGTATGAAATTGAAAGAAAAGAAAAACTAGCTTCAAATACTTCTTCAGACACTTTGTTAGTCTGTTATCTTGATAAAATTATTAACTCTGTTTCAGCTTTTTTCTTCATTTGCAAAATGAGGAAAACAATAGGCCCTAAATCCTAGTACCTATAAGGATCAAACTGAATAATATATATTAAACATTTTGAAAGTCTTAATAGCACTCTATAAATGCCAGTTATTATTTTTTTACTGGAAATGGTACTTACATATTTGTTGACTGGAATAAAGATGGTAGTATCAGGCACTGAATACTGGAGTGAAGTCTTGTTCTTTCTTTATAGCCTTTGACATTCTGGCCCAATACTTGTATTTTGTGAAAATAAACTAATAAAGGATTTTCACAATGTGAGGGGGAAAAGGAGAAGAATTCCAAATTTAATTGCTAGAGCAGTTCACTCCATTAAAAGCTCATTTATCATCTACTTGAACTGCAGCCAAGGATTGGATGCTAAATTTCTGCTGGCTTGTCCAAATCAGTGAAGGTATTGGATAGTGTTTCCTTATCAAACTTGGTGGTTGTGTTTCTGATAGTGAAAGTATTGATCCAATTGGATTTTACATCTGTTCTTTTGTTTACTCAAAGATTAAAACTATTAGGAGAGGGAAACACTAGAATTTCTTTATTACCATTTCTGCAACAGCAGGCTGATATAAATTGAGAAGTAGAATATTTTATTTTAATGATTATCATAGTGTCCACAATGAATTTATTCTTCAGCTCTTTCTTATAGAATCTTTGCCTTTTGTCAAGGTTCAATGAAAGCGTCCCCTTTGATCATTCACTAATTAGTGATGCTTTCTCTCCCCTCAAATTATATTGAATTTATTTATTTGTGTAAATACTGTATCAATCTAGTGGGATGTAAGTAGAACTTGATAGCAAATGTTTTTAACAGTCTGATGTCTTTTTAAAATAAAGACATATGCAAGATGTACATTTAAGTTTAATCTGCATTAGTGCTACTACTGGGCTTATACCCCAAGGAGATACTAAAGAAGGGAAAGGGACCTGTATGTGCCAAAATGTTTGTGGCAGCCCTGTTTGTAGTGGCTAGAAACTGGAAAATGAATGGATGCCCATTAATTGGAGAATGATTGGGTAAATTGTGGTATATGAATGTTATGGAATATTATTGTTCTATAAGAAATGACCAGCAGGATGAATACAGAGAGGCTTGGAGAGACTTACATGAACTAATGCTAAGTGAAATGAGCAGACCCAGGAGATCATTATATACTTCAACAACGATACTGTATGAAGATGTATTCTGATGGACGTGGATTTCCTTGACAAAGAGACCTAATTCAGTTTCAGTTGATCAATGATGGACAGAAGCAGCTATACCCAAAGAAAGAATACTGGGAAATGAATGTAAACTGTTTGCATTTTTGCTTTTCTTCCCAGGTTATTTTTAGCTTCTGAATCCAATTCTCCCTGTGCAACAAGAGAATTGTTTGGTTCTGCACACATATATTGTATCTAGGATATACTGCGACATATTTAACATATATAGGACTGCTTGCCATCTAGGGGAGGGTATGGAGGGAGGGAGAGGAAAAATCGGAACAGAAATGAGTGCAAGGGAAAATGTTGTAAAAAATTACCCTGGCATGGGTTCTGTCAATAAAAAGTTATAATAAAAAAAAGTTTAATCTGCATTGCTAACATTTTCTATATCATTTTATTAAATCTAAATAATCCAAGAAATCAAATACCGATTTGTAGTTTTTGTTGATTTCTAAGGTCTAAATTCACATACCAAAATTCAACAATCAGCTAACATGAACTTCTTAGAGATGGTTAAAGCACAGTCCAGGCTATAAGTTTGTTGAGGATGGGGACAACTTTTCCCCTTCTTTCAGTATCCTTAATACCTGTACTTGGTGGGGAAAAAAGGGGGATGTTATTTATTGAAGAGAGGAATTTCAAGTGCAAGATGAGGGCAGAATGAGTTAGAAAATTTATTTTAAAAAAATTTGGAGCCATATACTATATGATATATAGGAGTTATAAATCTTATTTTTTGTCATGAGTCCCTTTGGCAGTCTGGGGAAGCTTATGGACTCCTCAGAATAATGTTTTTAAATATCCAATATAAAATACATAGGATTAAAAAGAAATCAATTATATTACAATATAGTTATCAAATTATTTTTTTAAGTTCATGGATTCCAGATTAAGAATTTTAGCATTCAGTCAATTTTTAATCCAATCAATATAGGATGTTTTAAAACTTTTTTACTTTGTACATGTATAACCTATATGAGATTGCTTGCTATCTTGGGGAGAGGGAAGGTAAGAGAAGGAAAAATATGAAATTCAAAATCTTACAAAAATGAATGTTGAAAACTATCTTGTAATTAGAAAAATAAAATACTATTGAGAAAAAAAATAAAATGTAAAAAAAAAAAACTTATCAGTCTCATGGCACAGTGGAGGGTTATTACAGGAGTGGGTCTCCTCTTACTGTAGGTCTTCAAGGAATGGTTGGATGACCACTTGCTGGTGTTTTGTACAGAGAATTCTTTTTGATTTGTCTAGATGATCCCTGAAGTTACTTTCAACTCTGAGGTTATGAGAATCTAAGTAAGTCTAGCAAGACAGTCATCTATTTCTTAGCTTGTTTTCCAGGAAAAATAGCTCTCTAGACCATCTAGCGAGCAGAAAGAAATCATGTAAATAATGACAGCAAAACTTCAGTGACTGTGTTTTCTAATCTATTGATTATATATTATTGGTCACCAACTCTTGCTTATTCTACCTCCACAACACTCATGTCTTTCCTCTTCTCTTCCATTGTGTCACAACCAACTGAATTGAGGTTTTCATCATCTCTTGCCTAAACAATGGCAAGAGTTTTCCACTTAGTCTCCATGTATTCAGTCTCTTTCTTCACCAGTATTTCTTCTATATAGTTACTAAATTGGTATTCTAAAACATATTTCTACCATGAAATTCTCCTTAGGATCATTCAAATTATTGCCCAGCTTCCCAAATACCATCCATCCAGGCAGCTTTCCTCATGCAGTTTCTACTTAACTGTCCACGTGTACTATTTGTTCAAGATGATAATGGACTGAGCAACCACTTGTATATGATAGTCTGGTAATCTGAGCAAGAGGAATTCTTTGTTCACTCAATTTTTCCCATGTAAACAAAGTTAATTAAGATTCTGTTGAGTGGCCATGAATCTAGTTTCGGAGACTGCTATGTTCTTGGGCTTGATGCAATCAGCACAAATGGAAGCATCTGGAAGACTTCACCATATAAGGAAGTCAACTTAGTCCCTTTGCTGGACATCCTCCATGTCAGCAAAAAAAATCTTTCCCTTCTTGCCTTGCCTGATAATAATAATCAGAGAAATAAATGTTTTTATTAGATTGAATTCAAAATCTATGCAACTTCCTCAGTTGTTTTTAATCTTTACATTTTGCAAGGCACAGAGTAGGAAACAAAAAAAATTAAAGGCAATATAATATAATAATTCATTTTGGCAAAAACACTGAGTTCATGGAGTCAGGCAGTATAAAATAAAGCTAGAAAGGTAGGATGAAGTAATATTCTGAAGAGTTTTGAAAGCCCAGAGCAAAAGTTTGCCTTTATTTTACAAGTAACAGGAAGCTATAACAAACCTGTTGAAATGTGGGGAGACATAACACAATCAGACTTGTGAATCAGAGAAAATATTTTGACAAAAACATGAAGGATAGATTGGAAAATTATAAAGCTATTAACATAGAAAAGAAGATTGAATCAATATGATAGTAATAGAATTTTAATGGAAAGAAGAAATCTAAAAAGCTATCTCAGACATGTTTGTATATAGCTTTTCTGTGATCTCCCATCTTTCCAACTATTTTCTGGTCCTTTTTGGTTTTTTCTACCAGCCCCTCATACAAAGTCTCAAATAGAATTTATCTTTCCTCTTTAGTCTGACTATTCTGCAAATTCCATTTATTATAATAATCCCGAATCACATAAATGCTAGTCATTTTTTGACTCTCCCCTTTATCCCATCTCTCAAGTACTTTAGAATCTACCTTCACAATCTATCAAATTTATTCTCTTCTTTTGAATTTATGTTTCCATTCTCATTCTCTCCTAAGTAAGATCTTGCTAGTTGGTTTTTCTGTCTCTAGTCTCATTCTTTTTTTGGTTCCTTCTTTAAGACCAGCAAATAAGCATTTATTAAGTACCTATTATGGGCCATCCACTATATTAAATGCTGGGAATAAAAAGGCAAAAAACAGCCCCTATTCTGAAGGACCTTATGGTCTAATAGAGGAGGCAAAAGGCAAACAATTATGTATAAACAAGATAAATACGGATAAAATTGGAGATAATCAATAGAAAGAAGTCATTAACATTAAGGGGGATTGGGATCAACTTCTTGGAGTAGGTAGGATTTTAACTGAAATTTAAAGGAAGCCAGAAAATCTAGGAGGCTAAGAATTCCAGGCATGGAGGCTTGCCAGTGAAAGTACACAAAGTTGTTCCAGGGACAAGGAAGAGTAAGAATGGGAGTTAGGATTAAAGTATAAAATATAAGAAGATTGGGAAATAAGAAGGAGTCAGATTATGCCTGGACTTTAAAAGACCAACAGAAGATTTGATATTTAAATCTTGGGTAGGAAGATAATAGAATTTATCAAATTTGAGGAATTGTGACTTGGTTAGATCTGAGCTTTAGGAAGATCATTTTGACAGCTGAGTGGAGTATGAGCCGAAGAGATACTTCCCGAAGAGTAGAGAAGCTATTGCAAGAATCCAAGTATGAGGTGGTGAGGGCCTATACTAGACTAGTAGCGGTGTTCGCAGAGAAAAAAGGACCTTTATGAAAAACATTACAAAGACAGAATCAACAGGATTTGGCAGGATCAGAAATGAGGGCTGAGAGAGAAGAATTTGAGGATAACATCTAGGTTGTGAGTGAGTAGGGGGTTGATGATACTTTCTATAGTAATAGGAAAATGAAGAACAGAGAGGACCTACAGAGAAGAAAGATGTAAGAGATCTACAGAACATCAGTTTAAAATGTCCAATGGGCTGACTAGGGATCAGGAGAGAAAGTAAGGCTGGATAAATAGATCTAAGAACTATCTGCATAGAGATGACAACTGAATTCATGAGAGCTGATGAAATCACCAAGTGAAATAGTATATTTGCCAAAAAAAAAAAAAAAAAAAAATTGCCAAGTTTTCACTTAACTGCCAAAATAATCTTTCTAATAAACAAATTTTACAATGCCACTCCCCTATCCCTTGTGCTTATGAGATAAAATACAAACTTTTCTTCCTTGCATTTAAGGCCAGGCATTGAAGCCTGGCTTCAAATTATCTTTTCAGATATTTCATGTTATTCCTTATCATCACCATAATTCATATTCATAGAGTGCCTTAAGTTTTACAAAGTGCTTTTACTTGTTATTTCAAGTACTCTTCATCTCAGCTAAACTGTTCTCTGACTTCATCTTGCATTCTCTTGCCAGCATGCAAACAGGCCATTTGCCATGCCTAAAATGCATTCCCTCTTTGTCTCTGACTGTTGATATATTTCTTTTTTCATCCATGGCCTACCTCAGCTGACATGCCAATGACAATTTTTCTGATCCTCCTAGCTCAAAGTAATTTCTCTCCTCAATCTCAGAACCTTTTGTCTTAGTCTCTCTTTTTTGGTTTATGGCAGCCTGCTATGTATTACACTCATTTTAATATCTGTCATTCCCTCTAGTAAATCAAAAGTATCTTTCAGTGGCTCTTGTTTTTCATTTCTATATTCCCAGCATGGGTCTCTGCCTATATATAGTAAAGGTATAAGAAACACACACACACACACACACACACACACACACACATACACACACACACACACACACACACACTTGTTGAATTGAATTAATGGAATTCTATAACGGAAATAGACTCATACATGTAGTGGTTCACTACATCTGTCTTTCTGGCTTTGGACAGCATTTTCATCAATTATGTTATATGATCAATCCCTTCATTTAATTTCATAGAATGAGAAAACTGAGACCAAGATAGACCAAGTCACAATTCCTCAAATTTGATAAAAAGTGTAAAATGTAAAGTAACCACTTTTCATAGAGTTTTGCGAGAATCCAATGAAATGTTAAATGGTATATAAATATTAGCTATAATTATTATAATATGACTTGCCTAGATAAACAAGCCTTTCCAAGGTACACTTCTAACTCCCTAAATTTTCTCTACTTTGTCATAGAAACCTCTTTGATCAGGAAACTCACTCTACCCCTACATTTCATGCACTGGAATTACCTGTGTCATGGCAGCCTGATTAGCTAGATTCTCCCTTAGCCTCCACTTTAAGGTTAAACATTTCCATTCTTCTCTGGGCTGCTCTGCTGCCTTTGGATTTTCTCTCTTTTCCAATTAAAATATAATTTTACATTTGGCTCCTTGAAGCCAAATACTTTTCTTTTACTTAAAAAAATGTTTTCAAGCATATAGCATGACAGCATAAGTACTTAATAAATACTTGTTGATTAGTCTTGCTGTAGTTCATTCAGAATCATCTATTGTTGAGATGACATATTTTAATTCTTTGAAAATTGTAGCATTCCCTGAGTTGCAGCTATATAGCATCACCATGAGAAAATTGGTTTTTAAATGATGGACTTTTGTTTCAGGGAGAAACTTGAGGTCATTAAAATTCCTGCACATTTCCCCATAGATAATCTAGTAGTTTCTTCTCCTTCAGTTCATTTTTGAATCTTGTTCATTGTTCATCTTTATTAGATGTCAAACATAGCTCACAGACTGTGTCCCAGAGCACTCCTCGGTGCATTCCAACCAGATTAAACTCTATTTGGGAAATAGTTAACAAAATGATAAAAAAAAAAATAAACCACAACAAAATATTGATAATATTACATTGTAAAACTGTAGGTTTGCAACCCACATGGATTTTATATTCAAATTTGTGGTCCTGTTTTTATACCACTGATTTACAATCTGAATATTTGAATATGCACTGTGACAATAGTTTTAAAAATGCCCTACAAACCTTAAAATGCTTTGTAAATGCCTATTGCTATTGTAGTTGTTATGCACTGATGGATCAGTTCTGTAGACTGAGAACTGAGGACCATTTTCCATGTGTCTTTGTTTCCTAAGTTGACATTGTCAATTGTCACTCTCTAATGGGAATACTAGTTGTGATGAGTCTTCCATATTTACCTATGTTTATCCTCAAAAAGCAAATAATATCAATTGTTGCTGCTAAAATCAGAAAATATTTTCCTACAATCTTTCAAAAAATTCCCCTTCTGGGAAGCCTTTTGTAAGATAGTCTAGCTTCTAATTATTCTACTAATCTCACAATAATGCTAATAATACTATACAACTATTTTTAGTTGTATGCTTCTTTGTACATTTATTATTAACTATAATAGCTATTATACTATTATTATGTTAATAATTATTATTAATATATCAATAAATATGTTACTAATTATACTATTATACTACACTAAAAGATATTAACTATAATAGCTCATATTTACATAGGTCTTTAAGGTCTTACAAAGCACTTTCTTTCCATTAATCCTGTGAGACAGTGAAAGCAGAATAGAAGAAGCAGTGTGGCAAAACAGAAAACATTCTGACTAGAGTTAGGTGATCTGAATTCACATCCTACTTCTGATTTTCTTTCCTGTGTGATCTTGAAATTTACTTAACCTTTCTTGGTTCCTCATATATACATCTATAAAGCATGATGGTAAAATGAAGGGTTGGAATATATGATCTCTGAGGTCCCATTTACTTCTAAGATCTTATAAAGTTATGTGATTTATCCATAATCACCCAACTAATAGATATTTCCATCTTTGTATGTTGTATCTCCATTTTGTTTTAGTTTTGTCTGATCTGTACTGTTAGGTTTCCTAACAAAAAGAACCAAATATCTTCCCCCCCTTTTTAAAGTATTTCATTCAACCATAGTCAGCATAATATGATGGAAAGAATCTCAGAATCAGAATCAGGAAACTTGGATTATTGTACCTTGACTGTGAGGCTAACTGTGTGACTATGGTCAATTAACTTTGCTTTTCTAAGACTCCATTTCCTCATCTGTCAAATGGAATCATAGCATCATAACTTTAGAATTAGAAGAGAATGTAAATTCAAAATAGCAATACTCTTTATTATTCATAGTCAAATATCTTTGACTTCATCATCATATATTAATGATCATATCAATATTATAATTGCTTCTGTACAGTTGTACAATTGCTTCTGTACTATAATTGCTACTGTACAGTACAGTATTGTACTGTATGTACAGTACTGTAATGAATGCTTAACGAATTGAATTGAATTTATTTTCTCATAGAGTTTTTTTAAAGCACTTTTCACAAAGTTAAAAGTGAGTTTTTATTATTGTTATTCATATAGAAATTTGTCTAGTTGCTGGTATTGGCTTGGCTAAGGAATAAGTTCTTGACCAATGATCAAGCATGTATCATCATTACTCATTAGATTGTTTTAAACCAAAACTCATCTTCATATTTTACATAAAATATCATCGAAATGAAGAAAGCCCTGTCTCACTGTTTAAGATTATTGCAATAATCAAGAGAAGCCGCAATTCTTTCTGGGAGTGTTTTGTACCCAAGTCACTATGTCCTACTGTAGCTGTTTTGCTTATTTCTGGTGGGTGAGCACTCAAAAGGAGTACTGACTTCCTGCCAGGTTACTTAAAGAAAATCCCAATTGTACACAAACAAAAACAGGTTGTTCTAATAGAAAACAGTAGCTGATCTCATCAAAGAGGGAGTTACTTGTCATTAGGTCATGTCAATAGTTGACATTGCTAATCCAAACATCTGGAATCACTTGCACAGAAAGTCATGAAGTGTGGGATCTTCTGACATAGCAGTTCTTCTTTCTATTCCTTGATTTATCAATCTATTTGTCCTGCATTGCCAACATTGCTCCTTAGGGTAGATTGCAAAAACAAATGTTAAAAATGAGACATGACTTTATCACAACACAATAGTAGGCCAAGGTTTTATTAATGGAACCTATGATGATTTTTAAAAAATAAACAAGTTTTTGAACCTTCATTTTTTAAACTTTACATCACACCAAAAGATTTTTTTTCTTTTCCTTATGTTTTGCTTTTAGTACACACCCATCAAACCCCCTCTAATACTGGCATATTTTGTCAATAGGATACTCATAGTGTTTTCAATAATTCCATTCATATGCAGAGACTTAAAGTATGCTTACATAACAAAATACTATAAACAAAAAAATGCAAACTATTATTTTGGGAGGTGACAGGACAAAATAAAGAAATAAGCCTTAGGTCTGAATTTGGGATGCCTAAGTGTGAGGTCTGGCTTGCACACTCTGAACCTCAGTTTCTCCACCAGCCAGGTGAGACTAACAACACTTGCATTACCTGCTATCAGATATTATTGTGAAGATTAAATGAGATAATGGAGATTAAAGCATTTTGCTGAACGTGTAACACGTGTCAGCTGTTAATTTAGTATCATCACTGTGGTTGTTAAAGAGTGTTTAATCAGGGCAGCTTGATCAATTTGATAAAAACCAAAGGGATTAAACTTTAGGGATAAATGTCAGTTATTGCTTTGTTGTTATTGAATAATTATTTGTTGGCTTGCATTGTCAGCTTGAAGTGTATGCCCCTAAAAGTGAACTGCAGATTTTATTTGAATGTTTCAGACATGTAAAGTACAATGATAAGATATTCACCATTTCACAAACAACCTTTTGGGAAAACTGGAAAACAATAAGACACAAACTAAGAATAGAGCAACATCTCACACTTTATACTATTATAAGGACAAAATGGGTGCATTTAGACATAGATTTAGATTTAGACATAAAGAGTAATACTATAAGCAAATAAGAAAGAAAGAAAGAGTCTACCTGTTAGATCTATGGGAAGGGAAGACCAAACAAGAGATAGAGAACATTATGAAATGTGAAATGCATAATTTTGATTACATTAAATTAAAAAGCTGTTGTACAAACAAGTACAACCAAAATTAGAAGAAAAGCAGAAAGTTGGAAACAATCTTTACAGCAAGTGTCTCTGATAAAGGCCTCTTTTCTAAAATGTATAGAGAAGGGAGTAAAACTATAAGAAGATGTCATTCTCCAAATGGTAAGTGGTCAAAGATTATGAACAGAAAGTATTCAAGTTAAGAAATCAAAGCTATCTATAAGTATATTAAGAAGTGCTCTAAATCACTTTTGATTAGAGAAATACAATTTATAACAACTCTGAAGTACCACCTCACACCTATCAGATTAGCTAATATAACAAAAAAAAAAAAAAAGAAAAATAATAAACATTGGAGAGGATGTGGGAAAATTGGGACACTAATGCACTGTTGGTAAAATTGTAAACTGATCCAACCATTCTGGAGAGAATTTTAGAATTGTGTCCAAGGGGCAACCAAGCTGCATACTCTTTGATCCAGTAATACCATGGTAGTTCTGCATCCCAAAGAAATCACCAAAAAGGGAAAAGGACTTACATGTGTGAAAAATATTTAAGACAGACCTTTTCATGGTAATAAAATATTGGGAATTGAAAGGATAGCCATCAACTGGGGAATAGCTAAAAATGATCTGATCCATTAATGTAATGAACTACCATTATGCAATTTAAAAAAAGATAAACAGATTTCAGTAAAACCAAGAAAGTTTTTTTTGTTGTTATGTTAGTTTTCCTCATTTCATGAACAGAACCAACGAAACATTGTATACAGTATCAGCACCACTGTGTGATAATGAATGACTATGAATGACTCAGCTCTTTTCAACAACACAATGATCCAAATACAAAGGACTCACAAAAGAAAATGTTATCCACCTTCAGATAACTGATAATCTGAATGCAGATTGAAGCATTTACTTTATTCTATTTTGAATATTTTTCTGTTTGACCTGTTTCTTCTTTTATAGCTCTGACTAATATGGAAATATGTTTTACATGACAGTACATGTATATATCAAATTGCCTACCAGTTTAGAAAGAGGGAAGAGGAGGAAGAAAAAGAAAAATTTGAAACTCAAAATTTTATAAAAATGAATTCTAAAAATTGCCTTGATGTGTATTTGGGGAAAAAAATAAAATACTATTTTAAACAAAACTTTAAATAAAAATGTTTTTAAAATTGGAAAAATGTGATTATTCAAATGTGAATTATGATCATCTATTTTTGTTTTTTGTTTTGTCTTTGTATCCAGCACAGTGATTTTCATGTAATGGGTATTTAATAATTACTTGTTGGGTTAGGCTAGATTAGATTAGATTGGATGATTCTGAGGGAAGGAGGCGATCATTGGTTCAGAACAAACCTCAAAATCTAAAAAGGTTTTTTAAAAGAATTTTATTGTCAGTTTGACAGACTAGAGAGTTGGGGGGAAAAATATGACTCTCTCAAATATCTATATTAAGTCTCATGTCATATGAAGTTCAGTAAGACCATAGGGACAAGTACCTGGGTAGCCAGCATATAAGCAGTTAAGCGTTTCCCAAAAAGACAGCTGTGAGATAAGGTTTTTCAAGGTATACATAATTAGGTAGGTATAAATAGTCAATAGAATTTGGTTGAAGCTAAACCATTTGGGAACCCCAAAACATGAGCAGACTCAAAACACAAATATTTTTTCTTTTCTGAGCACGTCTGTAGAGCACCCATTTTAAACCAAGTAAAGTAAATCTATATGAAAACAAGTTATCTAATACTTTAACATGTTTAACATGTATTGTAATGCCGGAGAAACTGAGGCAGGAGAGAGATTAGAGAGTTTTTAATATTTTATTAATTGGAGAGCATAATTGACTGGACAGGACTCTCGTCTCAAAGTATCCAGCCAGACAGAGATTAGAGACCAATTCAATAGTTTATTAAATGGAGAGATATACTGGGACCAATGGATCCATGTTGGTCCCAGGGCTGGACAAGACTGTCATCTCCAGTGATGAATGGGAGAATCCCAAGTCCTTAAGTACCTTTTACAGACAAAGAAGAGGACAGAAGCGGGAAACTTCTTCACAGATCCATTTGGTTCTGTCAGGATGGGGGGAGGCTATAAATTCTTACTAAAAGCCAGAGTCAGGATGTCTGAATAAACAGAAGTAAATTCTTGAGGACTGAAGGAGATAGGAAGTCTGAGCTCCCCTTTATCTTCAGTTTCACATTAGCAATTTACAACCCTAGAGCAAATGGTCCTCAGTCTTAATGGACCAGAGTGGGGTTTTATAACCAAGGGGGATTGAGGCAGAACTGAGATAGAACAATTCAGGGAAACTCATGCAAGGAAACTGAGGTAGAACAGTTCAAAGAGACTGTGGCACAACAGTATGAGATGCTTGTCATCTAGGGGAGGGGGTAGAGGAAGGGAAGGGAAAAGTTCGAACAGAAGTGAATACAAGGGACAATGCTGAAAAATTACCCATGCATTTGTTCTGTCAATAAAAACTATAATATTTTTTTTAAAAAAAGAAAACAAGTTATCTAAAGAAACTGTATAAATAGCTTTTTTAAAAACTTAATATTCTAGCTAAGAAATAGACTAGTTGGTCAATGGAATAGGTTAGGTTCAAAGGACAAAACAGCCAATAACTTTAATAATTTAGTGTTTGACAAACCCAAAAACCCCAGTTTTTGAGATAAGAACTCACTATTTGACAAAAATTGCTGGGAAAATTGAAAATTAGTATGGCCGAAACTAGGCATTGACCCACACTTAACACCATACACTAAGATAAGGTCAAAATGGGTTCATGACCTAGACATAAAGAATGAGATTATAAATAAATTGGAAGAGCATAGGATAGCTTACCTCTCAGACCTGTGGAAGAGGAAAGAATTTATGACCAAAGAAGAACTAGAGATCATTACTGATTATAAAATAGAAAATTTTGATTATATCAAATTGAAAAGGTTTTGTACAAACAAAACTAATGCAGACAAGATTAGAAGGGAAGCAATAAACTGGGAAAACATTTTTACAGTTAAAGGTTCTGATAAAGGCCTCATTTCCAAAATATATAGAGAACTGACTCTAATTTAAAAGAAATCAAGCCATTTTCCAATTGATAAATGGTCAAAGGATATGAACAGACAATTCTCAGATGAAGAAATTGAAACTATATCTAGCCATATGAAAAGATATTCCAAGTCATTATTAATCAGAGAAATGCAAATTAAGACAATTCTGAGATACCACTACACACTATACACTACACCATTTTTCAGATTGGCTAGAATGACAGGGAAAGATAATGCGGAATGTTGGAGGGGATGTGGGAAAACTGGAACACTAATATACTGTTGTTGGAACTATGAATACATCCAGTCATTCTGGAGAGCAATTTGGAACTATGCCCAAAAAGTTATCGGGCTTATACCCCAAAGAGATACTAAAGAAGGGAAACGGTCCTATATGTGCAAGAATGTTTGTGGCAGTCCTCTTTGTAGTGGCTAGAAACTGGAAAATGAATGGATGCCCATCAATTGGAGAATGGTTGGGTAAACTGTGGTATATGAATGTTATGGAATATTATTGTTCTGCAAGAAATGTCCAGCAGGATGAATACAGAGAGGCTTGGAGAGACTTACATGAACTGATGCTAAATGAAATGAGCAGAACCAGGAGATCATTATATACTTCAATGTATTCTGTATGAGGATATATTCTGATGGAAGTGGATTTCTTTGAGAAAGAGAAGATCTAACTCAGTTTCAATTGATCAAGAATGGACAGAAGCAGCTACACCCAAAGAAAGAACACTGGGAAATGAATGTAAACTGTTTGCATTTTTTTTCTTCCCAGGTTATTTTTACCAACTCTCCCTGTGCAACAAGAGAACTGTTCGGTTCTGCACACATATATTGTATCTAGCATATACTGTGCCATGTTTAACATGTGTAGGACTGCTTGCCATCTGGGGGAGGGGATGCAGGGAGGAGGGGAAAAGTCGGAACAGAAGTGAGTGCAAGGGATAATGTTATAAAAAATTACCCTGACATGGCTTCTGTCAATAAAAAGTTATAATTATAAAAAAAAACAAACCCTTAATATTCTACATCCTTTGATAGATGTGGTAAAGAAGGAAGGAAACAAATATATATTAAATGCCTATTATGTGTCTGACACTGTGGTATTTTACAAATATTTCATTTGATCCTCATAACAAACTTCATAAATTGATGGTACTTTTAATCTACATTTTTACAGTGGAAACAGAGAGACAAAGGATAAGTCACACATTTAATAAATGTCTGAGGCTGGATTTGAACTCTGATCTTCCTGACTATGGTCCCACTCACTATACTTAACTGCCTATAGGCAGCTTTTGTAACTTTTGTAAATTGAGTTCTATTTAAAGTAACTGAAAATTTCAGTGCAACAAGCATTTAATAAATATCACTGTATGTTTAATATTATTATATTCTATATTAAATAAGGTACCAGAGGAAGTACAACTCTTGGCACCCTTACTCACTTTGGATGTTGGGAGAGAATTTGTATATAATTCTATTTAGATAAATAAACATGGATCAAGACCCTGTTCTAATAAATACATTCTGTCATCAAATAGCAGGTTCCTTGAAGGCAGAGTCTATGTTTTGTCTCTTTTTGCCTAGCACATAATAGGTACTTAATGAATGTTTATTGACTGACTGAAGAGCCATAAAAAAACAGCAAAATTTTTAACTAAAACAGAATGCCAACACTTATGAAAATGATATAGTTCTTCCTTTCTATGCTTCCATTCTGTTTTTATTCATCTTAGTCATACACAAAATATAATACACAAGAATAAGTATGATATCCTTTAGGAATAAGGAAAAAATAATTCAAGGAGAAACTCAATTTGGAATGGAAAAACTATCAAGCGATGGAAGGAAACTTACAGGTCATTTTGTCCAATATTTCATTTTACAGATAAGGAGGCCCCAGACCCAAATTAATCAGCTAGTCAAGCAGTCAATTGTTATGCCACAGTTCTCTTTTATTGTCCTAACTCAGTTTCCCTAATTATCCTGACCTAGTCCTGACTCAGTTTCTCTAATTGTTCTGCAAAACTCAAAGCTCAGTCCTGCAAAACCTCCCCTCCCTCTTTATCAGAATACTTGATAAGGACAAAAGATCTTATATTTTAGGATATCAGAATGCCTCTCCCCATCCCAAGCTATTGGAATGTCAGATATAGTCTTATCAAGATGTCTCTCCCCATCTCCAGGGTTCCTCCCCCATTAGGTCATCCCATCTCCGGAGGCTCACCCCACCCTGTTAGAGTCCCATTCCCTCTCTCAGCATCCTGGCTCTGCCCTTGCCTCGCTCTACCCCCTAAGTCTGAGCCATGGGTATATATGAGAACTCACATTGTTGGCTGGATTCTTGGAGACAATAGTCTCATTCAGCCCTAGGATCAAACCATAGATCCATTTGGTCCCAGTAAATATCTCCCTTTTAAATAAATTGTTAAATACTCTCTAATCTCTATCTTGCCTCAGTTTCCCCAACATTACACAATAAAGATTTGTTAAGTATTAAATAGGTGGTAGGTGCTTTGCTGAATGCTAGAAATACAAATATGAAAAAAAAAGAAAGACAGTTCTTGCCCTCAAGAAGCTTACAATCAAATGGAGGAAGCCAACACACAGAAGGGAGCTGAAAAAGAGGGGAAGGGGATCTGGCAAGTCTAAAAAAAGTGCAATGAAGAGAAGGAAAGAGATTTAAGGCTGCCTTCCTTAAATGGATGCTTTGACAGGAGCTCTTCTCTCCACCTTCCATTCAATCAGACAGAAGGTACTGAGAGTATTAAGGTATGTATGTCAAGGATTGTTCCTCAGGCCCTTCTGAAGCCACACTGGCTCTCAGGTAGATGATTTCTTCCAGGTGTAAGATCAGCCTCTTAAGGAGGACTCTGGCAAGAATCTTGCCAGCAATGACTAAGAGAGAGACTCCCCTGTGATTGTCACAGGAAAATTTACCTTTATAGATACCCTTATAGAGATGGACAGGGAGACATCTTTGAATTTCGTGGGCATAATCTCCTCTTGAAAATGGAGAAGTATTGAATGTTGTGGATAAATTCATTTACCTTGACTGTATACTTTCCAGAGATGTACACATTGATAATGAGGTTCACACACTTATTGCCAGAGCTACCTCATGGTTTGGAAGGTTCTGAAAGAAAGAATGGGAGAGGAGAGGTATTAGACTGACTACTGAACAGCTGGCTTGTATGTCTGTGAAACCTGGCAATATACCAGCTCCATGCCAGAAAAATGAATCATTTCCATCTGAATTGTTTTGGGAAGATTCTGAAGATCACTTGCTATTATAAGATACTAGACAATAAAGTCCTTCTGATGGGGGTGAACCCTGAAACTGTGTCCTCTTTAATCTGTAAAAGAAGGGAGATTCGGGATCTCAGGCTCTCCCCTGGGAAAAGCATACCTTTCCCAAACAACACCCTCCCCAAGTTAAGCAGTCTCATTCAGTTGGAGATTTCGGCCTGATAATCCTATTATCCAAGATAAGTACTCTCTTTTGAACTGGAAATCTAGGCCTGGGGCATTGACAAAATTGAAGGGAGCACTCAGACTGCTAATAAAAGACAACTTTGAATTCCTTATCTTTGCAGAAGTGGGGGGGAGGAGAGAAGGGGAAGAATTATGCTTGCCAAGGAAGCTCTCTTCTTGGCGAAGCTATTCTGCCAGTATGTGGGCCCACTGTGAATATATTCTCTGTTCAGTGTTAATCTTTGTTACTTCCCTAACGGGACCTTTTACACACTAAGAAGTCTGTGTCTTCCTAGCAAACCTGGCTTCTCAGAACCAACAATAAATCTCTTTTGCCACACAGACTGATTCAGGTTTGCAAATTCTTGCATTAGACCTACTCGCACCAGAGGGGATTCCCCACCCCAATTCTTGACCATTAACCTCATCATTTGCACCTCATCACTTTCTTGAACTAAATTGGCAAGCATTCAAACTCTACTACAAACAATGCAATTCTGTAGAGCTAGCCACATTGTTCAATTGTCAAAAATACACTATCTGTGGAAACTTGTGATCTCTATCTCAATTTCAATTACAAAAATATGCAAATAAGTAGATCTAACTTGCCAGGTTCTTGTGAGAATCAAATGAGATGATAGCACTTAGTATAATGCCTGGCACATAATAGGTGCTACCTAAAAATAATTTCCTTTTCTTTTCTTTCCCTTCTTTTTCCTTTCTTTATTTTTTTTTTATTGTTTGGTATTGATTTGCATCTTTGTGCATGAACTAATTGTACAGGTAGTTTATTCATAAATGATGTTCATATCTTATCTATTCTTTCCTGTTAAGAAATTAAAAAAAAAAATTTTTTTTATATTGCTCAGTCCTTACTCTTTTCTTAAAAAGAATATTATAAATTATAAGCAAAAAATCTTATGACTAATTGGTTAATCTTTGGCCTCTTTCATTTCTTAATCCTGAACATATTTTCAGATAGTTTTCAATGAAGAAAGCTCAGGGCCTGGGCCTATGTCTGTGACTATTCTTGTGTTATCATTCAAGTATATGTTAACTTAATTTTGAAGATCTTGTCAAAATATTTATATAATTCCTTTGCTACTTTATTCTCTGTAACAGATTCAGTGTGTAAGCTACAATTATCTTCATGATTATCTTTATTATCATGAGCATTTCAAGATGAGATTAACCAAGAGTCCCAACAATAATATAAACTTTGCTCACTTCCTTTTTGACCTTTCCAAAGAGAACTTATGTAAACCATCATATCATTTAATGGCAACTTCCTTAGATTTTTTGGTTTCTTTAATATACAGAATGCTAAGATTAATATGGTTCTGTTCCTAAAATAGCATGTCAAGTGGCTGACCATTAGACAAAAGCTTTGCATTTCAAGTATTAATCAGCATAAAAATTATATGCTCTTTTATATCCCCTGTCTCTTTATTTTTTGCCATTCTTCCCCATCATTGCAAAAGTATAAAGAAGTTACATAGATTTGAGTGTCAGTTTGTAATTATTTCTTGGGAGGCCATTACTTACAATTAATCACCTAATTGACAAACTACTGGTAAAACCACACTTCTTATTTTTTCTAGGCTAGTTGGGAGACAGATTCTCAAGAAACCAAAATCAAATAGGATGGATATAACTTGCACACAAACTGTTTGATAAAAAGTAGAATATGATAAAAGAAAAGAAAAAGGGGAATTTTGAGGAGAAATATTTTCAGTTGCAGATTCAGATTTTTGAAGGGGTTGGTATCTAAATTGGATCATAAGAGAAAGGTGAGAAGGAAGTATTTCAGTCATGGCCTACAAACCAATGCATCTCTTAGTTAATTAAAGAAATTCTTTTGTAAATTGAAGAATTACTTTAAGTGAATAACCATTCCAGTGGTTCCCTATATTCTTTAGGATCAAATATAAACTCCTATTTTTTTTGCTTTTAAATCTCTTAAATTTTTTTTTATATTTCCAATCTTCCTAATTTGTTTCTTCCAAACAGTTTATCTCCTCTTGATATTAATTATCCTATTAAATGTGTGTGAGCAGGAGCAAGTGTATATACACACACACACACACACACACACACACCACTCAGTGCTACATTCCATTTGTCTTCTACTAATTATATTGAGAGGAGCAAAATTCCTATGAAAAGAGACTGGGAGGAATGGTCTTAAAAAAGGTCTTAATTGTTTCCCAATGTCAGGGAGGAATAGTACTACACAATCAGTATTCAAAAGGGGAGAGCTGATGTTTATTCTTTCTTATAAAAAATATGAATGATTTAATCTCTTCCATAAATTCTGTGGTTCAACTATGTTAGCCTTCTTGAATTTTTCATACACAAGACTCTTTACTATTTCCTTGCCTATGTATTAACTGATCCCTAGGCCTGGGGATCTCTCTTCCTCTCTCTCCCTCACACTGTCCCTCTTCTTGTCCCTCTCCCTCTCCTCTGTCTACCTCTGTGTTTATATCTATTTCTCTCCCCCCTCCCCCATTTCTTTGTCTCTATCTTTCTTTGTAGAGGGCTGAAACTATTGAATCAATGCACTGAGGTCAGGACTGTCAAGCCCTTGAGGCTAACTACTGATTGGACAATACTTTATGTGCATATGCTTGGAAAATGGTCCTTTCCACTATCTGTGCTGGCTCAATGATTGGTGAATAGAGGATTGTAGGAGGGACTAGGAGATGGAGTAAGACTAGCGAGGGACACACTTTTGGCGGTAGAAGAGGGAGAAGAAAGTCCCAGAGATTCTGTTCCATCCTATTCAATCCTGCGTCTAAGACCGAGAATAAAGATTAAGGACTTTTGCTTATCCTGACTCCGATTCTGGGGTGTCCTGGGTGCTAGCATGGGTTGTTACATTTCTCTGTCTCTCTGGTCTCTCTCTCTCTCTCTCTCTCTCTCCTCTCTCTCTCTCTCCTCTCTCTCTTTTTCTCTCTCTCTCTCTGTCTCTTTTTCTCTCTCTCTCTCTGTCTCTCTCTCTCTTTCTCTGGTAGATTGGATGCTCATAGGAGTAACTGACAACTTTTTCCTTTAGTGAACTAAGGTTAAGGAATTGTGGTTTTTAATACTCTTGCACACATGCCCCCATCTATTGTACCCATGATTATCATCCAACCATTGGATCTCCATTGTCTTTCAGAAAGGAGATTTATTGAGAAAGTATATCCAGAAAAATAATAGATGCTAAATAATCCTCAGAATCCTTTCTCCCTAAATACACAAAGTTCTAGGATAAAATGGGCTCAAATAATGGTAATGAGATATACATGGAGAGAATACATATGGCCAAGAAGTGCTTTCTGATTTCTAATCCCAGAAGTTCTCTTGCTTTACAGAGTCCTTGAGAGTTTGTCCTTAGGGATAGCTTTCTGTTAGGTTCAATGGATCAGTATCTTTCTAGAATACATGGTCAATATTTCTCTATGAGGTGTCATGATCCCTGAAACTTGGCATCAGGAAGGAAAAGAAGCAAAAAAATATATCTGCTCAGTTCAAGCTCAACAATTCATGACTCATTGGTCCTACTAGCTCTTCAGCCAACCAAATGGCCTTATGACCCATAAAAATACCAGTCCCTCAGTCACTAATGATCAGAAGTAGACTTACTCATCCTCTAAGTACTGAATCTAGACAGGAAGATCTGCTTCAAGGAGTGCCTTCTCTGCATTAAATGGTCTCCCATTACACCTTTATTTTCACACATTGTCTTCCCTATTAGAGCATAAGATCCTTGAAGAAAGGGACTATTTTCACTTTTGAATTGCATCCCCAGAAAAGATAAGTCTATTGATTAATTGATTCCTCATTGGTTTGTTTTGAAAATATGTATTTGTAGATTTGTGTTTTCCTCCAATGAGGCATCCTGATGATATGAATCCCAGAAATTTTTACTGAGTGAAATATTGACAAAGTATTTTCTCAAAGGAAAAGAAGGTAAATACATGCAATTCTCCAATAAGTTCTTGACAAGAAGGCACCACATGTTTTGCATTGATAGTAGGTTGCCAAGGATTGTTAAGTATTTCTACCTGATCCATGAAAAATGGTTCATATGCTCTATGCAGAAGAACAAGTGCCAGCTCTCCCATTTTGGGATTCTAAGTATGCAGTAGCTCACCTCTGTGGCATTTTTTTTTCTCTTGGCATTCATCCCAGTCGCTTAACTCACCATAACTATCCCATTTAACAGAATTCATAGAAGAGAAGTAGAATGTCGCAGAGTGGTGTGTGTGTGTGTGTGTGTGTGTGTGTGTGTGTGTGTGTGTGTTGTGTTTAGGGGGAAAAAAACTTTCAAAAATAAAAAGAAAGGAAGCATCCATTAAATGATGCTTGCTTTGTGCCAGGCACTGGGAATTACAAAGGCAAACAAAAAGTAAGATTGACCTTGCCTTCAAGGAGCTGACAATCTAACAGGTAGGACAAAATTATGAAAAACCTTGGAATATAAGCAAGGGAGTTTGGATATGAGTTGATATAAAAGAATAAACTCTTAGAAACAAGATGGTGACATTATGTTTTAGGTAAGATTAAGCCCTAAGAGGGCTTAAATGTGAGACAGATGGAAGGCAGATTTGTTGCTATTATAATGAGTTAGATATGAATTGATGAGTGATTGGACTAAGAAAGTAATGGTGAGAATGGAGAAAAAGACCCCAAGGGAGATTTGAAGGAAGATAAAAGAATTTGGAACTGATTAGATGAAGAAAAAAGATAAAGAAGAAAAAAAATGCACAATTGAAGATAACTCCAAGATATCTAGCCTGGGATTCTGGAGAATTCATAACAGATTTAGAAAAATTGGGAAGGGAAGCTGGTTTGGGAGTTATTCAACCATAGGCTGATTTGCTAGATTATGAAATCTTCTCAGGAGAACTTTTAAAATAGAATAACAGAAGAATAAGACTTCTGGCACATTTGATGTACATTACCATGCAATTCCAAGGAGACTGGGTATTTAAACTTTCATTATCCATTCAGCTGTAGAATTAAACAACCTCTCTCTACTATTGTAATGCCAGAAAAACTGAAACAAGATAGAGATTAGAGAGTTATAATATTTTATTTGAAAGGGAGAGATTTACTAGGACCAAATGGATCCATGGTTTGGTCCCAGGGCTGAATGAGACTATCGTCTCCAAGAATCCAGCAGTCAATGTGAGTTCTCAATGACATATATATATATATATATATATATATATATATGACTCAGCTACAGGGGTAGACTGAGGCAGGGGCAGAGTGAGAGTGCAGAGAAAGGGAATGGGACTATCATCAATCTGGTTCTGACAGGGTCGGGGGAGGTATTCTGATAAGTAGAGAAGGGCTGGAGTCATGATGTCTTAGGTTTTTCTCCTTATCTGGATCATCATGATTAAAAGGGAGAGGTGGTTTTGCAGGATTTACCAGAACAATTAGAACTAAGGCAGAACAATTCAGGGAAACCAAAGCAGGACAATTTAGGGAAACTGAGTCAGGACAATTAGGGAAATTTAAGTACCTACAAAAATAAGTCCTGTGTGTTCTTCTATCAGTATGCTTACCTGGGTCAAATAAATATGATTTTTTTTTTTTTTTTTTGTAAAAATCAATTTCCTGGAAAATAAAATTGTTTTCTCCCCAATGAACAAGCTTTGGCAAGTCCTGAATGATAAAGCAAGGCAAAAGATTATGTGGAAAAATTTTATTGCACAGTTGTAAAAACAAAATCCCATCCAAAAAGTGAAGAACAGAAAAGCTCCTATTTTTGGAGTGGATTTTGAACTCTAATTGCTAGGATCTAGAAAGCCATTGTTGAACCCACAGGCTTTTTCTAAATTCCCACTGTCCAGAAGCCTAAAGACCTTTCTTTACAAGTACTGGAAAGAAGGAAATGACTCCAAATGAACCTAATTTCCTTTTATTGTTTTAAAGGTAGACTACTAAATTTCCAACAACTGCAATTATAAATATAACCCAATTAGTCATAACATCCACAAAAGGAATATGTGAAATGATGTAATAAGATAAAAGTTCCTTGGAGCCCAAGGGCTATTTCTGGTATCTGCCTTTATTGCCCTAGGGCCTAGCACAATGACTTGCAAATTTGAAGGAATGTGGAGCAAGTGGAAAGGGACCAAACCTAGGATATCAATAATATAGGGACCTCCCAATGGGAAAATTCTCTCTTCCAATGTAGAGAACCAGAGCCTTGGGCACTTAGAGGATGGCTGATTTTCTTGGGATCACATAGACAAAGTATATCAGAGGCTGGACTTGAACCTGAGTTTTTGTGACTATAGTAATTTCTCTACTGATTATGCCATGATGCCTGTTAATAAATTATTGTAATCTTGTGAGGTAATTGGGTTTAAGTGATTTGCATAGGGTCACATATCTACTAAATGCATGAGGCCATATTTGAACTCAGGTCCTTCTGATTCCAAGGCTTCTGTTCTATCCACTGTGCCACCTAGCTGGCCCCTATAGTGCTCAATAAATTATATTTAAAATGAATGGAAGACAGGTGTAGTCTGGAAAATAGTTTCAGACAGGTCATTGTGGCATTCAATGAAAGCTGAGACTGATTATCAGTCAAATATTTGTAAGGGAACTTTGTTTCAGGCTATGTATATATGCATATGTATATATATATATATATATATATATATATATATATATATATATTCCAGTAAATAGAATTCTTGTTTCATTGCACTGAGGTTATTTGTTATTTAAATTGATTTTTGCAAAAATTTAAAATTATACTATAATATTGGTAAGTTGAAGGAGTGGAAAGAGTATCGGTTTTTTGCTTCAGTCTGAATTCATATATTATCCCTAGTAAGCTTAGGAAAGTCATTAACTTCTCTGGTTCTTCTGCCAGAGTTGGACTAAATGATGTCTATGATCCCTTTCACGTCTACTGAATATTCTTAAATCAGAGTACATGATAAAATGGATTGGGGGAGTGCCTATATATTATTGAAGTAAATGAATTTGATTCACAGATCTATTCAACATGAAAGATTGCTGCAGTTTTCTACCATCCTACAGACATGTTTGTATTTTAAAACCAAATGAACAAAAAGTAGGAAGTCCTCTGGAAATAATTATGACCATGTCAACTGTCTTAAATGATGCCTAGGATGTAATGATGAATCCAAGTGTCTTCCTCCTGCCTGTATATGCTTGATAAAAAGAGTCCTGTCTTTGGTTGGACTGAAGAAGAGAAAAGAAGGCTGGATGTTCTTTTGCCTGTTCTCCTATACACACGTCTTGGGCAATTTTTTTTCTTGGCTAAAATGGGACCAAAATTTATGATTTCCCTTTGATGGAAATTGTGTGGAGCAGCTAATTATTCATGGTACCCACTAATCAGGATTCCTTTAGTACAGTAATATTTTCCCCAATCAAACACTTCTCTGTGAGTTGTTCTCTGCACTGTGTGAAAGTCACCTTTTTGTATAAAACTCCTGTAGAAATCTTACATTTAGAGCTTCAAACAATTTTCTCTTTCTTCTCCTTAAATTGTTTAGCATGAAAGGTGGGGGGGGGGGGGGGGGGGGGGGGGGGGGGGGGGGGAGAGAGAGAGGAGGGGGAAGAAAGAGGTGGCAGAGGGAAGCTTTCCAAATAAAAATTCTTTGATGTGAAAAAGTTTCCCCTCTTTGGCTCAGGGGTCATCTCTGGGAATAAATTAATTCCACACACATTTATATAGTGAGTTTTGACTCTGAAGGCTTGAATTTCAAATTTGAGTTTAAAAGCAAACATATAGTCATTCACATCACTTCTTCCCATATAGCCCTTCCTCCATCCTCCCTAGAAATAAATATCCTTTTTTTGTCTTCCCTTACCACATGGATGCCAGAGACTGTTTTGGATGGAAATCCTAAAATGGGATCCTTAACCAAAGGGTAATAACATCTGTAGGAGATGACACCTGAAGAGATTTCTATTTTAATTAAAGAGCAGCTAATTACTTAACTTTTCTCTCTCCTTACACCAGAAAAAGTGGAATAATGGAAACCATGCTTGATTTAGGGTAAGAAAAAACACAGACTTTGAGATTCTGCCTCTGTCACTCTAGTTTTCTCTCTAGTTCAATAAACATGGCAAGTCATTGCACCTCTTTTAGCTATGTGGTGTCTTTTATACAAAGAGAGAAATAAAACCTATAACACCTGCTTCAACCAGCATGTCCTATTGTTTTCTAGGCAAGGTCAAGAGAACATGAAGAAGCAGGAGTCAAGATGGTGGACTAAGTAGTAAATTGCAACATAGCACCCTGAAAGAAATTTTAGAACAGCATAATCAGCAAAAAGACAGGGTAAAACAATCTTTCAGCTAAAGAAACTTGGAAAATTGGCAAGTCTACTTCACTCAAAGGATGAAGTCTAGAACAGGAAGCATTCCAGTTAACCTACAGCAAACCACACCTCAGCAAATCACCAAGAAACTCTGAGTCCCAGTCCAATGGAGCAGGCAAATGACAATGATCCCCTACATGCCCCAGCATAAAAAGGAAAAAGGCCAAAAGAAGCAACACAATAATCGAAGCATGAAGGACTTAGGAAAATTTTATCCACATTCAGATAAAGAAATGATGAACTTTGAATGCAGATTGAAGAGTTTCCTTTATTCTTGTTTGAATATTTTGCTTTTGATGTTTCTTTTTTCAAAAATATGGTTAATATGAAAGTATGTTCTATGTGATCAACACATGTATAATCAATATCAAATTACCTATCAGTTTAGGAGGAGGGGAGGAGAAGGAAAAGAGAAAAATTTGGAACTCAAAGTTTTGTAAAAAAATGAATACTAAAAATTATCTTGATGTAATTGCAGGAAAAATAAAATATTATGGAATTTTAAAATAAAATAAAAGAGTAAATAAGCATTTTTAGAATGAAAAAAAGAAGACATTAGATGACTTCCTGTGACAAAGCTCTGAGAGGCCTTGAACATTAGTAATGCATGATGGGCTGGCATGGCTGGGTTGTCATCTTCATAGTTTTGGAAAGGATTCCTACAATAAAGAGATCACAGGTTTAATAACTTTCTTCCTGGGTAGTATCTGAGGACAGTAGACCATGTACATGAATAAAATTGTTTATAATTATTTCTGATCATTAATTGGATAATAATATGGTTCCAAATATAACTAATGCAAATTTTACAGCTATTAGTATCTCTTTATGGAACTGGCTTCTTGTTTTCTAGACATTCATGAGTTCTCTTGCCTACATGATCAGTCAAAAAGCCTACCTTGATAAAAGTAATTGATTCAAAGTACTAGGAACCATCATAGATACTTAATAAATACCCAATGATTGATTGAACAATCATTTTGCCAAATCTGCCAAATTCACTTTATAGAGAATTATGGATTTAGAACTAAAAAAGAAAATAACTTGTTTCATAGTCTCATTTTGTTCATGCAGAGAAGGATGAAATCTCCTGGTCCTATGTTCCTATCTTTATTGGTCTTAGGAAATTTATCTATTCCCCTTGGAATTTAGATTCTTTATCTATAAAAAGAGGGACTGAATTTGATGGTGTTATGGGCCAGAACTTGAAACAAGGTGCTAAGTAAGTGGAATTGAGGAGATAATGGTTAAATCTAGTTTAGCATTGATTTAATCCTACAACAAATAATGATTTCCTAGTGATATAATGATTGGTGTATACTCAGTGTGGAACATATAAGGAGAAGCTATCAGGGCCAGAAAGGACAAGCACACTAGAAGCTTTCTGAGGCTGAGACAGATTCATTCCATCATTTCCATCATCCACCTTTGTTGTGGATGGAGACTCAAGCACAAACCTTTGGAAATTGAGGAGATTCAGAAGCCAGAGAAGGCAGTTGGGCAGAACTAAGGAAGGCAGAGAAATGGTGGAAGGCTGTTCTGTGGAGAACACTAAAACCAAGATCTGGAAGGCCTCCAGAAAACTAGCCGAGCCCCAAGTGAAGGACATAAGACTTTGAAGGAGACAATAAAGGATTTGGACTTTAACTCCAGGCTGCATTTGGGGTGATTACTGAACTGAAATGAAGGCTGCTCCCAGAAGGCCCCCAAGAAACCTGCTCCCAGAGAACATTACATTTTAGAAGAGGATATTACATTTTTGGTGTCCAAATGTGGGACAGACACAATCCTGATTTCAGTGAAAAAGTCTCCAGTCTTGATTTCAGTGGAAAAGTCTGTGATCCTGATTTCAATGGAAAAGTCTCCTCAACCCATCATTAGGGTGAGTACAAAAATAGACAAGGAAACTTTGTTAAAGGGGTAAAGTAGTATTTTAGCTAAAATGGGACAGATGTTTAGAAAGCAACTTTCTTTTCCAATCCAAGGAAATTGTGTAGAGAGCATTGTCAGACTTATGAAAAGCCAAGGTTTGATTATAATTTGGGAGCAGATCACTCAAGTTTTAGAAACTGTACAATACACATCTCCTTGGTTCTCTATGGAAAAAAAAAATTGGATTTAGAGGAGTGGAAATTAGTAGGAGAGCAACTATGTCAATTCTACAATGAAAATGGACCTGACTCAATTTCCAAAGACACACTTAATACATATAATTTAATACAACTGGCTTTAGGAAATTATGTAAGTTATAGAACAAGGAAAAAGAAGAAAGAGCAGGAGGGGGAGGAGCCAAATAAACTAGGTGAAAAGGATGAAGAATCAGATAAGAATGGAGTTAAGTACAATTTTAAGTGTGTTGCTTCACATCAGGAGAAATTAGGCCATTCCCTATCCCCTGACCTACTTCCCACAATTAACCTTTCATGGGTGGAGGGTGAAGGAGGAGGGGGAGAGGCAGTGACGTAATCAGCACCACCTATGAAGCAGCCTATGACAAGATTACAAAAAGCATTGGTTAAAGCAAAAAATGAAGGACAGGATATATGTGATTTAGTAAATGCACATCCTGTGATTGAAGAGCTTGACTCTTCAGGTCAACAAAGAAGAAGATATACTCCTTTTGATTTGGAAAAAATCAAGGATTTGAAAAAAGGTTGCACTCTTTATGGGGCTACATCATCTTATGTTAAGATGTTACTAGAGAATTTGGCTTATGAAATCCTAACCCCTAGTGATTGGAAATCCATAGCAAGGACATGTTTAGAACCTGAACAAAACTTGTTGTGGCTTTCGGAGTATCATGAATTATGTAGGATTCAAGCCCAAATGCAATAAGCAAACTGGAGTTAATCTACAAATCACCTTTGACCAACTAGCAGGTGAAAGTTAGTATGCAGAGAATTCAGCACAGATTAATTACCTCATAGGAGCATATGAACAAATTGCTACTACTGCAACAAAAGCTTGGAGTTCCCTCCCAGGGAAAGATTGGGGGGAAGCCTTCACAAAAACAGAGCAAGGTCCCAGTGAACCCTTTGAGAATTTTGTGGGATGTGTGCAAATAGCTGTCACAAGAACCATTCAGCTACAGAAATAATGATCAGACAACTGGCTAAGGGAAATGTTAATAAGGTTTGCAGAAGAATTATATGGGGACTACACAAAGATGATCCTTTAGAGGAGAGCATAAGATGTTGTGCCATAGTGGTCACAAATGCTTATTATACCCAGACTATGATGAACATGGGAAGACAGGATCCCTCTTGGCAAGGGACGTCTAGAGAAACTTAATCAATGTTTTCAGTGTGGAAAAATAGGACATTTGAGAACCCAGTGTGGGTATGGAGATAGAGTGAGAAGACAGGGTGAGAGAAAACCTAAAACCCTATGTCCAAAATGCCACAAGGGCTTCCACTGGGCCTCAGAATGTAGATTGACCCAGGGAAATGAGAGGCAGAGCCCAGCGCACCTGAGTTTACACCCAGAGAGTCTTTAGAAGTTCATGGCTCTGATGTGATCAATCAGCTGAAATGCAATCAGATGGGAGAAAGGGATTACAATTGGGGAGAATACAGACTTTTTTTTAACTCAACAGAGGGCAGTATCCAGTGCAAGCAGCTCTAATGTAATTGCCAGGTGATGAGATTTAAAAAGTGGTAAATAGAAGGGACTAAATAGCTTAACTGCTTGGGAGAAAGGATTTGATTGTATTTCTACAGATGGAGAAGGAAACAGATGGGTGGCAATGAGCACCTGCAGAGAGACAGAAAAAGAAAAAAATCTCAAAACAAAGGAAAAGCCCTAAGAACAAAATCTGCAGGAATCATTGCATTCTCTAATACATAATGAGACTATTGCAGGACTTCAAAACTTGCAGGAATTATTGGATTCCTGGCACATGAAGTAATGGACAATAGATTCCTTTTGGACTATTTCTAGAACTTAATGTTGATTCATGTTATTTGTTACATCACTACTAGCCTGTGTTACTATGTGCTTTTGTAATTTATGTGTACTACCTCCCATATTGATGGATTTATGTGTACTTGTTTTAAGAGTAAGCCCCTTCAGAAACCCACTATTCTGATTTGATTTCCCATTTCCTTTGGTGTTTTCATCTCCTTTCCTGAGACGTCAGGGAGGGCGTGATCACCTCCTTTTATGGTGTTTTCACCCCTTTTTTGAGCAGTCAGGGAGGCATGATCACCCTCTTGTTGGGGGTTTTCACCTCTTTGAGAAGTCAGGGAGGTCATGACCACCTATGTTCTAAAAACAAAAGAAAGCAGGAGATGTTATGGGCCAGAACTTGAAACAAGGTGCTAAGTAAGTGGAATTGAGGAGACAATGGTTAAATCTAGTTTAGCATTGATTTAATCCTACAACAAATAATGGTTTCCTAGTGATATAATGATTGGTGTATACTCAGTGTGGAACATATAAGGAGGAGCTCTTAGGGTCAGAAAGAACAAGTGCACTAGAAGCTTTATGAGGCTGAGACAGATTCATTCCATCATCCACCTTTGTTGTGGATGGAGGCTCAAGCACAAACCTTGGAAGTTGAGGAGATTCAGAAACCAGAGAAGGCAGTCTAAGGAAGACAGAGAAGTGGTGGCAGGCTGTCCTGTGAAGAACACTGAAACCAAGATCTGGAAGGCCTTCAGAAAACTAGCCGAGCTCCAAGTGAAGGAGGTAAGACTTTGAAGGAGACAATAAAGGATTTGGACTTTAACTCCAGGCTGCATTTGGGGTGATTATACTGAACTGAAATGAAGGCTGCTTCTAGAAGGCCCCCAAGAACCTGCTCCCAGAGAATATTACATTTTAGAAGAGAATAGAATTTCAGCTTTCATCTAAAATCTTATGAAATATAAGCAAAGTAAAATAAAGAATTCAACCTTTACAAAAATAAGAGAAAAACAATAAGGAAAATGATTTACTAACATGGTACCTTTTTTTTTCCCTCAAGAAGGGAGATCAATCTAAGAGCTCAAAACTGGAAATGTAAACCAATACAAATAGTATACTCCCAGAAGAATTAAATTTGGGGAAAAGTCAATTTATGTGTCCCTGGCAGCTGAAGCCACCTGTGTTAAAAGTAATTGGCACTGCTAACTTTGTGGGTGGCAAAGAACTCTGGGGTCAAAGGACATGAATTCAAAACCTATTTCTGATATTTATCTAATAATGAGTAAGTCATTTAACAATCCTGAACCTCAGTGTCCTTATCTATAAGATAAGAGGACAAAACTAGTTTTCTTCAAATAAAACCCTGGGATCCAGGTGAGTGAAATTTCATAGCTAGCAAATAGTTATTCCTCCTTCAGTTTCTATCATGCAATTACAATTGTATTCCATATAAAGCCAGTAATGCAGTGACAGGAAGATTACACTGAGCCAAAAAAACGATATTCAGGTCAAGAATCTGCCAGAAAACAGCTGTGACCGACTTCAGACACTTCACTGCACTCCAATGAGCCTCAGTTTCCTTGTCCAAGGAAGGATTAGCTAGTGACACTAGGAACACTGCAAGTAATGATAAACACCAAGAGGGGTGTAAATGAGCATATCATCAGTGGTGACTTGCAAGAAATAATATAAAAGACATCATCTGGGAAATATAGGAGACAAGGGTAGTACTTGTGATTTTTTTTGATATAGAGAACTCTGGAAGGAATTTTCTCTACTATGAAGGTGGGCATCTTCTTTGCTTTAATTTAGCCTTTAAAAATTATGTAAAGCACTGAAAAGTTAGTGATTTGTTTAGGGTCCTACAGCCAGTAGGTGTCAGCTATTTCCAAGAAATGTATGATTAGTAAGAGGAGTAAGCCTGAGTGCCCAAATGTTGCAACGCTGCTTTGTTGACTGTTGAAAAGAAAGGTATCTCCTGTGTTTAGAAGACCCCTTTGGAGATTTTAGAGAAGGAAATAGACAGGCTTTTCATTGCACATGGGTCACTGCACTGCAATGTACTACTCTGCTTAGTTTCAATTAGACAGAGAATAAGATACCCCTCCAGGTTAAATTGCATTACCTCAAATCAGTGGAATAGCAAATTCTTCTCAATGCTTTCCTTTATAAATGGCAGAAACTGAACTTTTAAGTCTCACTCCATTCCTTACATCCTTGTTTGCTTTGGTGCCTCTTGTGAGTTTGTGTTTTCTCTCTAACCCTCTATCAGATTACAAGCTCCTTGAGAGAAGAGATGATCTTCTATTTTATTAAAAATATTGCAAAAAATTTACACTGTTCCTGACACATATTAGGCATTTAGTAAATGTTTATTGCATTGGATTGGTTGTGATTTTCACTTTTTTTCCCCCAAGTTTAATAACTTTTTATTGACAGAACCCATGCCAGGGTAATTTTTTACAGCATTATCCCTTGCACTCACTTCTCTTCCAATTTTTTCCCTTCCTCCCTCAACCCCCTCCTGTGGTGGTTTTCCTGGAGGCAGCCTTAGTCTCAGTCGAAATAAATAATTACTCCAAAATCGCAGCCAGCTGGTAAAAATGCAAGCATTTATTTCTCCTTACAAATTAGCCCGGTTAGTTGAGGCCTATCTCTCTGCCTGGCTCCAAGAGATCTTGCAGCTTTGTCCTTGGCTTCTGCCTCTGCTTTCTTCAGCCTCCAGCCAGCTCCAACTCGTGGCTTCTCAATCTCCAACTGAGGCAAGTACTCTTCTGTATCTCCCAAAGTGCTCTGTCTCCAACCCCAGTCGAAGTTTCCCAGAATTCTCTCGAGTGGCTTATAGGAACTGAATTATTGCTACTTCTCTGAGAGTGGGATTGTGGGATATCTCCCAGCATGCTCTCTGAAATCTCCCAAATATGTGAACTCCATTGAGTTTTTAGATACTTATGAGCTCTCTAAAGGTGTGAACACAAGCATCAGTTTGTTTCCATCAGTTGTACTTAGTACCTAGTTCAAGTTCTGGCCCAAAAATAACTCTTTTTAAGATCAAATCAACTCCAATGGCTTAACATTTTGTAAAGATTCCAACACCCTCCCCCAAATGGCAAACAGTCCTATACATGTTTCTATCATGTCTAGGTTATCAATAGGTCTGAGAATTGTCTGTTCATATCCTTTGACCATTTATCAATTGGAAAATGGCTTGATTTCTTTTTTTTTTTAATATATAACTATAGATGGCTTTAATTTTGTCTTCTAAAAACTGTTCATATTTATCAATTCAATATTGTTCAATATTATCAATAAATCACCATTTATTAATTGGGGACTGTCTGTCTATCCATCTACATAAGCATGTCTCTCTCTCTCTCTCTCTTTTTTTTTTTTATTTAATAGCCTTTTATTTACAGGTTATATGTATGGGTAACTTTACAGCATTAACAATTGCCAAACCTCTTGTTCCAATTTTTCATCTCTTACCCTCCCACCCCTTCCCCCAGATGGATGACCAGTAGATGTTAAATATATTAAAATATAAATTAGATACACAATAAGTATACATGACCAAACCATTATTTTGCTGTACAAAAAGAATCAGACTCTGAAATATTGTACAATTAGCCTGTGAAGGAAATCAAAAATGCAGGTGGGCATAAATATAGGGATTGGGAATTCAATGTAATGGTTTTTAGTCATCTCCCAGAGTTCTTTCTCTGGGCATAGCTGGTTCAGTTCATTACTGCTCCATTGGAAATGATTTGGTTGATCTCATTGCTGAGGATGGCCAGGTCCATCAGAACTGGTCATCTTATAGTATTGTTGTTGAAGTATATAATGATCTCCTGGTCCTGCTCATTTCACTCAGCATCAGTTCGTGTAAGTCTCTCCAGGCCTTTCTGAAATCATCCTGTTGGTCATTTCTTACAGAACAATAATATTCCATAATATTCATATACCACAATTTATTCAGCCATTCTCCAACTGCTGGGCATCCATTCAGTTTCCAGTTTCTAGCCACTACAAAGAGGGCTGCCACAAACATTCGTGCACATACAGGTCCCTTTCCCTTCTTTATGATCTCTTTGGGATATAGAATGGCTTGATTTCTTATAAATTAGAGTCAATTCTCTATATATTTTGGAAATGAGGCCTTTGTAATTTTCACTTTTAAGGGAGAAAAGTCACATTGATAAATATCATAAATAGGTTACAGTATATCCTAGATACAATATATGTGTACAGAACCAAACAGTTCTTTTGTTGCACAGGGAGAGTTGGTAAAAATAACCGGGGAAAAAAACAAAAAATGCAAACGGGTTACATTCATTTCCCAGTGTTCTTTCTTTGGGTGTAACTGCTTCTGTCCATCCTTGATCAATTGAAACTGAGTTAGATCTCTTTGTCAAAGAAATCCACTTCCATCAGAATACATTCTCATACAGTATCGTTGTTGAGGTATATAATGATCTCCTCGTTCTGCTCATTTCACTTAGCATCAGTTCATGTAAGTCTCTTCAATCCTCTGCTGGTCATTTCTTAGAGAACAATAATATTCCATAAACATTCATATACCACAATTAACTCAACCATTCTCCAGTTGATGGGCATCCATTCATTTTCCAGTTTCTAACCACTACAAACAAGGCTTCCATAAACACTTTGGCACATACAGGTCCCTTTCCCTTCTTTAGTATCTCTTTGGGGTATAAGCCCAGTAGAAACCCTGATGGATCAAAAGGTATTCACAATTTGATAACTTTTTGAGCATAGTTCCAAATTCGCGCTGGATGTGCTCACAATTCTAACAATAATGTATCAGTGTCCCTGTTTTCCCACATCCCCTCCAACATTCCACATTATCTTTTCCTGTCATTCTAGCCAATCTGACAGGTGTGTGGTGGTATCTCAGAGTTGTCTTAATTTGCATTTCTCTGATTAATAATGATTTGGAGCATGTTTTCATATGGCTAGAAATAGTTTCAATTGAATAGAATTCAATTCAATTTCAATGTTTAATTCAATTCAATTCAATCTTCATCTGATAATTGTCTGTTCATATCCTTTGACCATTTATCAATTGGAGAATGGCTTGATTTCTTATAAATTAGAGTCAATTCTCTATATATTTTGGAAATGAGGCCTTTGTGATTTTCACTTTTAAGGGAGAAAAGTCACATTGATAAAATCCACTGAGTCACAATCACTCTAGGCCTATTTCTTTATCTGTAAAAATGATGATCAGAGAAGAGCTGGTAAATGTTTAAAAGCCTTCTCTGAATATCTATCTAAAACTATTAGCAAATATTATTTGTAATGGAATTATTTAGAAGATTTCCCTCTAAAATCGGAGATAAAGTAAGAATACCCATTTTCACTATTATTCAATATTATGCTAGAAATGCTAGGTATAGCAATAAGAAAAGAAAGGTAAATAGATGGAATTAGATTAGGAAATGAACAAACAAAATATTATTTTTTGCAGATGATATGATATTATATGGGGAAAATCCTAGACAATCAACTAGGTGAAACAATTTACAATTTCAACAAAAAGGAAGAAAATAAACTTATAAATAATGAACATTTCTACATATTATAAAAAAAATCTATTAGCAAGAGTTAGAGAAATTCCATTTAAAATGACTGTAGATAATATAAAATACTTAGGAATATAGTTTGTCTGCCAAGACAAACCCAGGAATGCCATTACACATAACTTCACACAAATAATAAAATACAAATATAAAATAAAAATATGCTTAAATATTAATCGTTCATGAGTAAATTGGGTCAATATAGCAAAAATGAAAATTCTACTAAATTAATTTACTTAATGCCACACGAATCAATCTACCAAAATGTATTTTAGAGAGCTGGCAAAAAATAATAACAAAATTCATCTGAAAGAACTAAAGGTCAAGAATATTAAGAGAATTAATGAGAAGAAATGTGAAGAAAGGTGGTTTAGCATGTTTAACCTATGTTGGATTAATTACTGTCTAGGGAGGACATTGGGAAAGAAGGAAGAAAATTTTGGAACACAAGGTTTTGCAATGGTGAGTGTTGAAAATTATCTTTGCATGTATTTTGAAAAAAAAATCTATTATTATTTTTTAAAGCTGGCTAAATTGTGCCAGATTTCAAACTATTTTACAAAACAGTATCATTAAAGCAATCTGGCACCAACTAAGAAATAAAGTGGTGGATCAGTGAAATAGATTAAGTACACAATGAACAATAGTAAATGACCAGAATAATCTAGTGTTTGACAAATCCAAAGATCAAGCTCTTAGGACAAGAACTCACTATTCGACAAAAACTGCTAGGAAAAGTTGAAAGAAGTTTGGTAGAAACTAAGTATAGAATAACATTTCATGTCATATACTGAGATAAGGTCCAAATGAATATATGATTTAGATATAAAGGGTGATACTAGAAGCAAATTAAGAGAACATGGAACCATTTATATGTCAGATCTATTGATAACAAAAGAATTTATGACCAAAAACAATATCTAAAATGGGTAATTTTGATTGCATTAAATTAAAATGCACAAATGAAACCACAAAAGCCAGGATTGAAGGAAAACAGAAAAATGGTAGTGGTGGGGATGTTACAGCAAGTTTCTATGATTATATAGAGAACTAAGTCAAACTTATAAGAGTAGAAGCCATTCCACAATTGTTAATTGGTCAAAGAATATGAACAGGCAGTTTTCAGATGAAGATATCAAAGCTATCTGTAGTCACGCCAAAAAAAAAAAAAAAAAAAAAATTCGTCCCAATCAATGTGGATTAAAGAAATTCAAATTAAAACAACTCTAAAATACCACTATAAATCTGTCATATTGGTAACATGACAGAAAAAAGGAAAATGATATTTGTTAGAGGAAATTTGGGGAAATTAGCGCATTAATACATTGTTGGTAGAGTTGTGAATTCCTTTAACCATTCTGCAGAACAATTTGGAACTATGCTCAAAAGGCTATAGAATTGTATATATAGAATTGTATAGAATTGTTGATCCAGCAAGATCCATGACCCAAAAAGATCAAAAAATGGAAAAGGACCTTTATGTACAAAAATATTTATAGCAGCTCTTTTTTGTGGTGGCAAAGAATTGGAAATTTAGGGAATGCTTAACAGTTGAGGAATGGCTAAACAAGTTATAATATGTGATTTGATGAAGTATAATAAGCAGAATGATTTTTTAAAAATCTGGAAAGGCATTTGTAAACTAACACAAAGTGAAGTGAGCAGAATCATAAGAACATTGTACATAGTTGACAATACTTTGCAATAATTAACTGTGAATGATTTAACTATTTTCAGCAATATGATGATCCAAGACAATTCTGAAAGACTCACAATGAAAAAATGCCAGAGAAAGTATTGATAGATTCTGAATACAGATCAAAGCATGCTTCTTTTTTACTTTATTTTTCTTGGGTTTTGGAGGTTTTTTTGCTCTGTGTTTTCCCTTACATCATGACTAATATGTATGACTATGTGTTGCATGACATGTATATAACCTATATCAAATTTCTTGCTGTCTCAGGGGGGAGGGGGGAAGAGAGAGAGAAAGAGAGAGAGAGAGAGAGGAAGAGAGAGAGAGAGAGAGAGAATGAGAGAGAGAAGATTAGATGTCAAAATTCTAAAAAGAAAAATGAATGTTTAAAAATGTCCGTGTAATTGGGAAAACAATTTAAAGTAAAAACAATAACCACAACAACAACAAAAAAAAAACAACCTTATTCTGAAAGATGAGAAATATAGGCCTGACACACTCAAACTTAATTTGTTTTATTAATATGTTTTCCCTTACTTTTTTAAGTCTAGACAATCAACAAAACAATAAATCAAGTCCTGATGTTTAGCATTTTCTAGGGTGTAAATGCTCCAACAATGCACTCTCAGATCCAGTTGGAGGAGGCTCCAGCACAGTCCTGATGGGAATAATGACTCTTGTAGTACCTATAACACAGAAATTGTAAGGGAATTGCTTTACAAACCTTAAAACAATTCTATAAATGTGAGCTAGTATTACTATTCTCAATTTCAGTACACAGACCTAGAAAATAGAATGTTAGTCATTGGATATTTTATGTCACAGCTTTAATATCCCAACCCCATTTATATCCTTTGTCTTCACTCTTACCCCTAGATTTGTGGCTGAGAAAATTACTATCCAGATAGAGGAAGCAAATAAGTCCAACAACTCAAGAAATAATTGTTTGAACCACAGTTATCCTATTCTGCACCTTGACCAAGATGACAGAACTCTACAGGGAAAGTATAACAATGAACTATGAACCCTGGTATAGTTTAGATAGACAGAAAAGCTTAGAAAAAGTGCCCATCTGTGCACTGGGTCTGTCATATTGAGGCACAATCTAGCTAAGATTTTTAAGGTTTTTCATAGGAGTAGTCAAGTGATGATTTTTTTTTTTTTTTATGGCTACAGGAACTCATAAATGAAGGAATTGTGATTTGTATCAATGGAAGATATAACCATACTTATAAATCAAAGTTCTTTTGTTGTGTATAAAGGACAGAGTATGGAGGTATGGAATGGAGGAATAGATTTGGTGTTAGAAAACCTGGGTTCTAATCCTGACTCTGCCAGGATTACTACCTGAGTGACCTTGGGCTTCTTTGGATTTCAGTTTCATCATGTGTAAAAACTGGGGGGTTGGACCAGTTGGCCTAAGCATTGAAGAAAATACAAAAAATTCTAGTTGGAGGAAAATGGAACTCAACCATACTAATTGCCTAATGTAGCCCCAACAGGGCAACTGTTGACACTTCCCCTCAGGGTCATATTAGACTTTTCTACTCAATCAATCATTATTCATCTATTGCTCTGCTAAGTGCTGTTCCAAAACTGTTATCATGACATTCATTTTCAGAGTCAAAGAATGTCAGAGAAAGAATTCATTGATATCAACTAGTCCAAACTTTTTATTACAATTTTACTATTTCACTATATCACTATGAAAAATCTTTAACTTTTTCTAAATTTTGCCATACTACTCACCCTTATTTAGCTCAAGTCCTGGTTCTACCATGAACTCTTTCTTAATTACTTCCATGCTAATTGCCCTCCTACTTCACCCATGAGAAATACTCAGAATATTTGTTTTGTGCCCTGTGACTCTAAGAAAAACCCATGTCCATAGTGTTCTTGACAATTCTTTAAGATCATAAATTGCGGAGAAAATTCCAACCTATATTGTTAGAGAATTTCCTCATGCAAAATCCCCTCTGTCGATGAAACCAGAAAACCAGTCCCCATCCCTTGTCTTCATCCAATCATTTATTTATTTGATTATTTATTTAATTATTCCCTGCCTTGTATTAGTCATGAAGGGTTTCCATTCTTTACTAGTTGTAGCTCTCCAGCTAGAAGGCAAGCTCACTGAGAACAGGGACAATATCTTATTTATCTCTGTAATACCCCTGAAATATAGCAAAGCCTTTCAAAATTCTGGTGCCCAACGACTCCTGATAGATTGCTTGATTTTAATTGGGCGAGATGATTTCAGGGTGCTTCCTAAGCTCACAGGGTGACAGGAATGGGCTGATCTTTTTGGGAAATGTGGGAAAGGTTGTTTGCCACTCTTCACTTTTTTGCTCTTAGATCCCTATGATCTCCAGCTCTATTCAGAATCTATCCTTATTTGTCTCTCAGGATTTTTATGACTGAATCAAAACATCTGTATAGGGTGGGGAAACTGTATAGGAACAGTTGCATTAGAAAGGCAAACAAAGGAAGGATAAAATAACAGTGCAGAAGACCCAGGGTTATCCCCAAGTGTGTGACAGAGATGGAAGAGGAAGGGGGTGCTGAGGGCAGTCGCCTCTGGCTGGTCCATACACTCCCCATGGCATTGCATTTCATTGCTTAGGCGCTGAGGCTTCTCCGCCCCCTTCCAGCCTCTCCCGCTCCCGCTCCCTTGCTCTTATTTAACCTGGCTCCCGGGTTGGTGGATCTCTCACTTCCACTTAAAAGTCCGACAGTGTGTGTGTGTGTGTGTGAGTCTGTGTGTGTCTGTGTGTGTGTGTGTGTGTGTGCGCGCGCGCGTGTGTACGCTTGTGCGCGCGCGTGTGTGTATGTGTGTGTGAGTACGGAGCTATAGCTCCGCAGCTTCATTCCCTTCCTGTCCCAAGACCATGAAGTCCTTTGTGTGGCCGCTGCCCCTGGCTCTAGGTCTGGCTCTGGCCCTGACCCTGGGAGAGACCCTTGCAGGGCCAGTCAAGTCTCCCTACCAGCTTGTACTCCAACACAGCCGGCTCCGAGGCAGGCAGCACGGGTAAGCCTGGGACAGCAAAAAAAGAAAAAGGAGGGAGAGGGGGACCCTAGGGGTTTCAGAAAGCAAACTACTGAAAACTTGTATTTTTCAGGCAATTCATTGCGTCCTTCTCCTCTACTTTTTTTTCTCCTGATAGACAAGTTTTGACAGATAAATGAAAAATTACAGATTCCAAACTGCAACCACCTTTTTTTGAATTTCCAGCCTCCCTCCCACAAAAAAAAACCAGAGTTTCTGTCTCAGATCATGTGCTCCAGAGCCCTGCCCCCCAAACTGGCTACCCGTTGTTTTTAGGAGTTTGCAGCTTGGGACTGACATTTTCCTGGGATAATTGGACAGCCAAAGGGAACAAGTATGGAAATAGGTTGGGGCAAAGGCTTGGGGTCCATTTATTGCTAGGAACTTGAGAATGTCAGGCTTAGATAAATGGTCTATTCCTGAGCTTCGTGGCAAGACCGGAGCTCTCTGGGATAAGGATAGTGGGTAATCACTACTTTCCCTCTTTGGTCACTGGAGGGGGATTGTGCCTAGACCCTGTAAGCAGGTTTAACCCTTTAGTTCAGGAAAGGAAGTCAATTCAACAAATCTTCGAGTTCAGCTTGAGTCAAGCTATCTTCCAGACTCTGAATCCTGGAGGACAAAGTTTGTATTAGGTGGGTTCGATACAGCTTGATGCAATAAAATAAATATTGATTCTAGAGAGAGGGGACATGTATTCATTCATAGCTACATCTGATACTTCACTACTTGTGTTACCTTAGGAAAGTCACAATGTGCCAGGTTTCAGTTGCTTCATCTGCAAAAACAGTAGAAGAAAGACAGGATAGCAATGTAGAAAGAGTATTTAAAAGTCAGAAGACTTGGAGTCAAATCCTGTCTCTACAATCTTGGGGAAATAATTTAATTCTTGTAGCCGCCTTTCCTCAACTGTAAAATGAGGGGGTTGGACAGATGACTTTTAAAGTCCCTTTCATCTCTAAAACTGTGATTCTATATCTCAAACTAAAAACTTAGATAAGATAAGATAAGCTTCTTCAAGGAGCTTAAATTAAAAGGAAGAATAAGGTATGTAGATAACTCCAATACACAATAATGCATGATAAGTACATTAGGGAAATGCAAATCAGATTGAAATGGGAAGTGTTTTGCTACTAGGAGAAAAGTCATGAGGATGAGGGGATCAGGGAGGAAGTCATAGAGAAGATAACATGAAGATCAGGCTTTATAAGATAGATAGAAACTCAGCAGTTTAGGATAGAGAAGACATTCCAGGCATATGGAAACAGTGTGAGTAATGAGGTAGGAAAGCCCATAATATGTTTGGGGGAAAGAACCATCCATATCAGCATGCCCCTCTGTGACTAAGTCACTCGTTCTGGGAGTGAGTGGGAAATAGAAAGTCTAGGGACTAAAGCAGTCTCCGATGCTCCTGATACTGTTGCCTCCAAATTTATCCCCAGTAAAGGGGGAGGGGGAAGGAACTAGAGGAGTAATTTTCATCTTGGTGAAAGCTTGAAGACATTTGTACCCATCTATTTTCCTGAGAGAAGGAAGCAGCAGATAGATACTTTCTTTGATTTCCTCTCATTTCCAAGAAAGATGATGCAATGGATAAAATGATGGATTTGAAATCAAGGAGAGGGAAAATTAAATCCAGCCTCAAATACTTTCTAGTGGACAACTAAATTCATTCTATCTACTGTGGTTTCCTTATATGCAAAATGGGGATAATAATGATCTGTACTTCTTAGGACTGCAATGAGGATAAGTTGAAATAATATTTCTAAAGCATTTTTTATAAACCTTAAAGTTCTATACAAATACTACCTTTTAGATGTTGGAAGCAGCATTCAGGCATTAAGAGGTTCTTACTGAAATCTACAAATGTTTTCTAAGGTCCTATAGCCATGTCTACCTCATGGCTATAATAAGGCCCTTTATATAAAGTAGGGATTTCTTCCCATGAAAAATTTTTAAATTCATCTACTCCCTCATCCATCGGCTAATTTCCTTTGCCTGAGGAGCAAGAGGATAAGCTAGAAATTTGAAAAAAGAGAACTAGAATGGGCTTTAGAGACCATATAGTCTATTTCTATAATTTTACAGATGATAAATATGAAATACAGAGATTTTCAGGGACTTGTCCAAGGTCCTATCAATATGAAGTAACTTTATGATTTAGTGGAAAGAAAAGTGTATAGTTTTGTATTCTAAATTCAGTTGTGCCACTAATTCGCCAAGTGACCTTTGTCAGTTCATTTATTTTCTCAGTGAAAGAGTTTCTTATGTGTAAAATCAGGAGAGATGACAAGGCTTTTAATGTTCCTTTTGATTCAGCTATTTGAATACTTAGTCCTCAGTATACCTCCCAACCTCCATTCTTAGCTTCATTTCAGTTTTTCTAGGAAGAAGTTTAACTTTCCTCCTTGTTAAAGTTTTTAGAAGCTAAGTTTTTAATGTTAAAAAAAATACTTTAGAAGAATTTCTGTAGGAAAAGGAGAACTTAAAATGTTGATAAAGTCATAAAGATGATTTAAGAAATTCTAGTAATGTCTCCTGATAGATATATTTCTCCTAGTTCAAAACAATTAACAAGACAATGAATTCTATATTTTGTAGCAATAATAATATTCCATAGCAATACCTCAATTTCATTTAGTAGTTTTCCTCTTCCAAATGTATAGAATTTCATGCATCTATTATCATACCACTCCTCATGTCATTCTCCCTCCTCCCCAAAAAAAGGTAGGAGATCAGCTCTACTTTTCTCTGTCAAAGATACAGATACTAAGCATGGCCCAGAGATTCTATGGCTTGCTCAAAGCCCACTCAGGAATTGATAGAGCCAAGATTTGAGCTAAGGTTTTCAAGCCCCTGACTCCGTTGGACTTTTGGAGTATTGTCTTTGTGCATAAGCACTTAGGGCACTTACAAAATTATCACCAATTGCCATTCATGACAAAGAGTAAGAGGTTAGTGTATAGTAAAGGACACTACAGAGATGGGAATTTCACACTTTCTATCACACTTTCCATAAGTGAAGAAATACTGGGTAGACCTGGGTAAGTGATTCCTGGACCTGTCTCAAACCAATTAACATTTGTGCCTAGTGTTAAGACATGGAAAAGTAACTTTGGTGATAGATGAGATTCAGGCCAGACAGACAGAATTAAAAAAAAATGTAATGGGGAATTCAGGTGATGGTTCTTGGCAGTGGGGAAACGTATCTGTAATTTATAAACTCTTAGAGAGACTTTAAACCTCCCCCTCCCCTAAAGTACTCTCTCCTCTACTTTTTCAACTTCACTCCAAAGAGCTTGGGAGTGGCAAGAGCAGACTATAGTAATAACACAGTGGATAGAACACCAAACTCCAATTCAGAAAGATCTTAATTTCAGATTTGACCTCAGACACTATACACTAACCTCTTACTCTTTGTCATGAATGGCAATTGGTGACGAGATACTAGCTATGTGATACTGGACAAGTTAAGTGACTTATTTTTGTTTAGCTCTGTTTAATCTTTGTTTACCTCAGATTCTACAACTGTAAAATGTAGCGCTAGGATTAATGTGAAAATCAAATGAAATATTTATATAAAAAGCACTTAGCCCAGTGCCCAACACATAGTAGATACTAATGCTTATTCCCCTCCCAACCCCAATCCTCCAAAGTGATCTTGAGTCAATATTAGAAAGGAAATGGAGTGGAGGAGAGAGTACTTCTGTACTGGTCACCTCTCCTCCACAGGGAAGCAGTAAGGAAAGAGCTTTCCTCCCTTATGACTTCAGCATCTTGTGTTGTTCTTCCACTGCTTTGGAAGAAGCTCTTTGGTGACTGGTTCTATAGTTGCACTTGAATGCAAAAACCAAAAGACCAAAGAACTGCCTCTGGCCTGACCACTGTCATGAGAACACAAATCATAGCTTCGATCGAAGGAGGGAAAGATATCTGAACTGGCTAAAGAAATGCAGAAGCCTGTAGCAGTTTCATCTTTCACTAAAAACTAAACTAAACATTAATTGAATGAAGGAATGAATGAGGTTATGCTTAAATTTGAGGTAGGGGAGGAGACAGATAAAGTAGGAAATCAGTCAACTTCTTTATAAGAGAAGCTGAAACCATCATACCAGCATCCAGGAGATCTGCCTAAAAAGACTGATTGTGGATGAACCATCCTCCTGTGTTATTTCTCCAAAAAGAAAGAGGCACATATCAGTATACTTGGAACAGATGAATGTGCTAACTTTTCATGAAAGTTCAGGCTGCTTCTGTTTGCTTGCTGATAAGTTGGAGGGCATATTGTTTCTCCTCTGTCTCTCTGCCTCTGTCTATACTTGTTTGTCTGCTAAACTCCCTTTGTCTCTCTTCTTTTCATATTCCCTCTCCATCTTTCCTGGAATGAGTTGTGTGACATTTAAACCATTGGCTTGGGAGTGCTTTTTTCCATCTCAGGACCTTGATTGTTTTAAGGACCTGATGAACTGAGTTCCCTGGGACTTCATATTGCAATTCCCCCCTTGCCTTGTTGCATGATGATAATCTGAAGTTTTGTCTATTGTTCACCACTCCCCTTCCTTCCCCACACACCCAGAAATATATTACACTGATTTAGACACTGGGCTTTTCCAGCTGGCATGGAAATTTAGGAGGCAGCACCTTAGAAAAGGGGGATCACTCACTGTGGAGTCAGAAAATCTGAATTCACATCTCAGCTCTGTCACATATCTTCTTTATGACTCTGAACTGAGGTCTTAGACTTCAGTCTCTTCAGCTCTAAGATTAGTGATTGAGACTAATAGTCTCTAAGGTTCCTTCTATCTCTATGCCAATAATAGGTAACACAGTGAATATAGAGCTGGACATGGAGGACCTGAATTCAAATCTAGCCCCATACACGTGCTAACTAACAATATGACCCTGGGCAAATCATTTTGTTTCCTCAGCTGTAAAATGGGGATAATAATTGCATATATCTTTCAGGTTGTTATGAAGATCAAATGAGATAATATGTGTAAAATGTTTAGCAGTATCTAGCACATAGTTGATACTATATAAATGCAAACTATTAGGACTATTCATACCACCACTGCCACACTATTACTATTACCTCTACTTCTATTGCTACTACCTCTGATATCATCAATACTACCATCTACTCCATTACCACATACTACAACCACAAATACTGCAACCACCACCACCACCATAATCACTACCTCTACTGCTACCACCACCACTATTACTACTATACTATTCTATTGCTACTACTTCCACCACTGCAACTCCTGCTACTATTACTACTACTACTGTTTATTTTTACTTTTTTCTAAAACAAGACAAAACAAAAAAACTTGCCTCACAGAATTCAGTTTTCCTTCATATTCTCAAGAGGAGGATTTGACAACCTTTTCAACTAGAATAATGTGTTCATTTTGATACAGATGCTATAAAATGTAAATGAATTATATGATAGAATTATATGATCTATATTATACCTTTATTAAGAAAGTGGGAATGCCCAATCATAATGGAGTGTGGCAGTAGATGGTTTCATTTGCTTGTTTTTTAATCTGGTGTCAAGTTTTTCTGTCAACATTCCTTTTGCTTCCCTTCTCTTTCTCTCTCCATATAAAACAATGTATACACAAATTGAAAGACAAATGGAATACTACAGAATGATTATCATCAAGCTTCTGTCTATATTATTGGTCATGCATCTGAAACAAAAATGTCTGCCCTTGAACAAGGAGGTATAGTGCCTACACTGTTTTAGGGACCAAGTTCATAACTTTTATCAAAGTTCTTAGCTTGTCACATGTGTGACCCTAAGTAAATCACTTAACTCTCAATAATCTGGACAGCCCTATAAATGTATAAATGAAAGACATGGTGGTGACATACTTTGAGAAAAGGCAGTTTTTTTCACCTAGAAGTTCCCTCTGATGATGAAATCTTAAGTACCCTTATGTTCAAGGCATGATACTAGGGGTAAACAATATAAAAAACATTTTTTCTTCTTTGAGCAACTTACCTGCAACTGAGAAGATATGACATTTACGCTGATAAATATAATATAATTTGAGGAACAGAACATTAAGAACTGGGGAGATCAGCAAAGGTTCCTTGGGGAAGGTATTGCTTCATTTGCTTCTCTATATGTAAATTAATTATTCCAACCTTTGAAAGAAGATGCAGTGCTGGTGAGGGAGTGTATTCCAGGTATAGAGGACAGTACAGAGGCAGGAGAATTAATATATATGGTCTTCATGATGGATCAACTAGGAAGTCAGTTTAGCTAACTTACATCATATATAATGTGAAATAAGTCAATGAAGGTAGGTGGGAACCAAATTTTGGAGGGCTTCATAATACCAGCTGAAAAGTTTTAATTTTATCCTAAAGAAATTAGGAGGCCACTGAAGGTGAAAATAGATTTGCAATACAGCAAGGTGGATAGATTGGCATTTATCAGTGATTCCTTTGTGATTAATTGTTTCAAATTCGACCTCTGAAAACCAAGTGTCTTGTTTTTAGGAAGTCATCCAGAGTTCTTGGAATGCAAAACTATTTTGAACTCAGAAAGTCTTCATTTGTTTTCTTCTGCTTTCTTCTAACTTGTGACCCAGCCAAGTTGAACTGCCCATTGAGGTTCAGCCAAAAGTCCCATTGAAATTTTAGTCATGAGTTCCCCTGGTGCTCCAGGTGTTCATATGGAAACATTGATATAACTTAGGTCAAGTTCAGAGAAATAGAAGATTGGAACTTTAAAATTCTAAAAAAGCAAAACAAATTAAAAAACAAAAAACAAAAACAAGTCTATCTAACTTTGGAGTTGTGGAAGACTTTCTTAAGAAATCTCAGACCACTTTAAGAATAGTTTTCCCATAGCTATGAAAAATACAGTGAGTCTAATTTTCTTAACTGTATGTTGTTGCTGAGTCATTGTCATGTCCTATTCTTCTCCACTCTATAGACTATAATACACCTATGAAATTTTCCATGAAGTTTTCTTGGCAAAGATACTGATGTGGTTTGCCATTTCTTTCATTTGGATGCACTCTTCTTCAAATTCAACAAGAAATATTTCTGTAACAACTACCACTATATGCTAACCTTACTGTAACATTATAGCTGAATTCAGAGATCCTCTGGTTCATACTTTCTATCCTCAATTTTACCAGTGAGCAAAGTAAGGCTCAGAAAGGAAATGTTTAACCAAGTCTATAACAAAGTTACCACAGTTGAGTTGAAATTTGGCTCTAATGTCTTTTCCCCTGAATTCATCACTCTTTCTATCATGTCTGGATACCTCAATGTTGGGCTTTGTGAGGGAACATAAAAGCCAGATCTTTTTTGCCAGATCGCTGGTGAGAAAATGTAACCTGTGAACATGAAATAGCTTTTCTGTGTGTGAATATGCCTTACATGAAGGTAGAATCCATGGTTTTGTCCTCATCAACACCACTTTTTGAGCTTCCAGGCTAACTATGCTCTCATGTTAGGTGTCTTTGGAAATGGTTTTCACTTCTCTAGGACATTAGAGTATTTTAATACATTGCTGTTTCAAAGTAATAATAACAATTCACAGTTTTCTAATGTGTCATAGATTTAAAAAAAAAAAAAGTAGAACTTAGAAGCCATTCCTTTTTTCTAGAGGCAATACTTGAGACATAGAATTCAATGACTTGACCACTCTAAATTGAGCACTCTTTTCCATTGTATGATGCTGTTTCTGGGTTTAGTGCTTTCTTTGGGACAGTTAGATGTCAAAGTGGACACTTCTTGGAGTCAGGAGAACCTGAATTCAAATCTAGCTTCCAACACTTAACACTTACTAGTTGCGTGATCCTAATCAAGTCACCTAACCCCAATTGTCCAGCCAAAAACAATAGTAACCAAGTTATTTTCTCATAGTAACTATATGTACTACATTGTACAAGTGTGATGATTGCCATTTTAATGATGAAGAGACAGAATCAAAAAAAGGTCACATTATGATGGGAAGGGTACTAAAACTGATCCAAGACCTTTGAGTTCTACTTCTGACAATGACTAGTAGGGTGACCAAGGGAAAGCCCTTTACAGTCTTAATTTTCTCATCTCTAAAATAGATATAATTTTATCCATTGTATTTACCTTACAGACTAGGGAGTGTTTTTTCTTTTTGGGGGGGAGGATTAAGTCAAAACAAAACTATGTCTGCAACAGGTTATTAGACACTGAGAGATTAAGCAATTTGCTATTGATCACAAAAATAGGATATAATTCTAAGACTGCCCCTCCATTTCCTGTGCCTCTTCACTGGATTATTATAAGGATCAAATGATACAATGTACAGTTCTTCATAAAGCATAAAATGCTATTTAAACATCAGTTATGATTTTATTCAATGTCTTCCCATTGGTGAACCAGTTAGTAAATGTTGAATCAGAACTTAGATTCTCTGAATTGCAAATGTAGAGCTCAACAATCCATGGCACTTGAATGGCCCAGAAATTGTAGAGTTGGCTTTGAACTCAGGAGCATCTCAGACCCCAGAGGGCTCTAGCTTAGTTAATGTTAATGGTTCAGCTGCTTAATATCTTTCTGGTTGTTTTTGGCTCTCATTTCAGCCCCAATGTCTGTGCTGTGCAGAAGCTCATTGGAACCAACAAGAAGTACTTCACAAATTGTAAACAGTGGTACCAGAGGAAGATCTGTGGAAAATCCACGTAAGTCTTGGAATGGCACCCCCAAACAACTAAGACTGCCTTGCGAGTGTGTGCGTGTGTGTGTGTGTGTGTGTACTTTGTGAGTAGAAATGGATTTAGACACAAGCACTCTGAAATATTCTAATGCAAAAAAATAGAAAGAAAAGAAAATATCTAGAAACGTGTACAAATGTGTTGAGAAGTGTATGCTTTTAGAATGTCACTTTATTAAGTTACAGAACAAATGGGCCAGTTTTGATTTACCTTTTCCCCACACACATACTTTGCATTTTTACTATCAACAGGAGTGTGATAGATTTTTTAGGGTTGATTTAAGGCTTAGGGAAAGACATGAAACCTCTTGTGGGGCATTTTCCTAATTCTTAGTCAATGACATATGTGTTTGCTGTATATAATGTGATGCTAGATAAAAAGATCAGTTAATAAGCACACTTGGAACTTGAGTGTAAAGCCTTGAAATGGAGATTGTGCCAATGTGAAGTGAATGGATGAAATGCTGAAGGGCCTGAACAAAGAGTTTTGATTTTTTAATGATTTAAAATGCTAATTTTGGAGTCAAAGGACCTGGGTTTGAATCCTGGCTCAGCCACTGACTATGGGTGTATCCCTGGGCACATTAGTTAATTTTTCTTGGCTTCAATTTTCTCTGATATAAAATGGGATAACAACTAGATCAAGGATTTTTAACCTGTGGTCTTGTGAACTTTTTAAAAATATATTTTGATGACCTTATTTCAGTATAATTGGTATTTCTTCAATGTTATTTCCTTTATTTTATAAATTTTAAAAACACTCTTCTGAGAAGGGGTCTATAGGTTTGATCCCACTGCTAAACAGGTGACTGAGAAAAAAAAAAGTTAATAACCCCCATGTAGTGTCCTTCTGGAGGTCCCTGTTTGGATACCAAAATGTAGTGTTGGGATTAGTTAGCTTTCTGGAGGATCTCAGGACCAGCCTTGATCTTAGTGGAAGAGTAAAGGAGGCAGAAGAGCCACCAGGATGATAGTCAAAGATGGAGTCTCTCATTTCCTGTCCTCTCAGCTCTTAAATACCTCAGTAAGATTACATCATTACAGCACACTAAGTATGTTCAACTTAGAGAACCATTCATTATCTCATCAATAACCCTAAGTTAGTGCTAACTATAAGCACCCTTCTGTAAGTATCCCTTGCTTCAAGTAGAACACAGGTGGCCATGCCCTCCCTGACTCCTCAGGAAAGGAAGTGTGAATACCAACGGGAAATGGGGAGCCAAACCAGATATTGTCAACAGGTTTCCTCTGGGCTGAAGGGTCTTATACCTTACCCAGAGTTCCCCTACTATCTCTGGCCCTCTACATCCCTGGAATAGATTATCTTTAATCTTTAAATTCTTCCTAGCTCTAAGTCTAATGATCCATGCACCTGCATATAATTAGACACAGAATTGCAAATGTAGGTTGTATGAGTTAAGTAGGTTTACAGTGAGATGATATGGAATCATGTAACTACTCAAGATGCATGCTTAATGATTTGGTTAGCATGGGTGGAGGCAGCATCAATCAGAACTGCCCAGCACTGCATGAAAACAGAGTAGCCTGTGTGTTCTAACAGAAATGTTCAGAATTCCAGTGAAACAGATCTGTTTGGGAGCCAAAAGTAAAAAAGCATGTTTATCTCTGATCACAGAAATGGACAAGTTGGTTTTTAAGCCTGTTTACCTGCCTCATCTAGGCAGAAATAGTGTTCTCTAAATGTCATTACTTTGTATAGAAGGTCCTGTACAGCTCCTCTTTCTAGAAAAGAAAGGTTAAGATCTACAAATTGTGTTCCAAGTTCTGGAATTTTCAATTTTATTGCTTTTAACATCATTTTTGTGAAATTTCCTCCATCATAATGGCTAACTGATAGATGACATGTTTCCTTTATTCTTAAATTCAAATTTTCTTCTTTGAGCAATTTACCTGCAACTGAGAAGATATGACATTTACATTGAAAAAATAAATATAATATAATTTGAGGAACAGAACATTAAGAACTGGGGGGGATCAGTAAAAGCTCCATGGGGAAGGTATTGCTTCATTTGCTTCTCTGTATGTAAATTAATGATTCCAAGCTTTGAAAGAAGATAAGTACTCTGATGCAGTGCTGGCGAGGGAGTGTTTTCCAGGGATGGAGGACAGTGGGTAGGACTTGGGTACTATTAGCCCAGATCAAATCAGAATGCTGAGTTCATAGGATTTAAAACTAAAGAGTAAGTTAATAATCATATAGGACAGTGGTATCAAATTCAAGTAGAAACAGGGACTACTAAACCATCCATAAGAATCTCATATTGACTTAGAAAACCACATATATAGTTTTCTACTATATTTGTGTTTATTTTGTTAACTATTTCTTAATTATATTTTAATTTGATTCTGGCACTTGAGTGTTACAGGCTGCACATATTAGACACCACAGATCTAATCTAACCTTTCCCAAAGAGGTGAAGTAACTTGCCCAGGAACACACAAGCACTCTTTCTTAAGGGCATAGGACTATAGATATATTTGTTTGCATGTTCTGTCCCCCATTAGATTGTAAACTCTTTGAGGGCAGGGATTGTCTTTTGCTTCTTTTCACTATCCCCAGTGCTTAAGCTGGTCCCTGGCACATAATAGGTACCTAATAAATATTTATTGATTGCCTAATCTAGAACTAGAAGGAATCTTTAAGACTATGAAGTTAACTTACGGCCACAAGTCAACACAACTATTATGTGTCAGGCAATGGGATACATTGCCTGATGTCAGCACTAGGGATACAAAGAAAGGTAAAAACAATTCCTGGAGTTCACAAGAGGTTCACAATCTAATGAGAGGTACAATGGGTAAATAGCTATGTACAAACAAGATTTGTAAAGAATAGATTGAAGATTATCTCAGAGGAAAGACATGATTATTAAAGGGGAATGGTTGCAAGAAGAATGAAGACAGAGATGAGGAGGGAGATAATGTTAGGAATAAAGGACAGTCAATAAAAATACACAAAGTGAGAAAATAGAATGTTGCATTTGTGGAATAGCAAGAAGGCCAACCTTGTCAAGTCTAACTTCCTCATTTCATAGGTAAGGAAACTGAGACCAGTGGAGTTAAACTGATTTGCCTAAAGTCACATAAGTATTGAAATTCTCACTCTTGGAACTTATGTGCTCTGTCTCCACAGTTCATGCTCTCTTTATTATATAATATTAGCTTTGTTGTATCATAAAATTCTATACTAGTGTTAACCCTAAGTCCAATTCAGGGAAGTGATTTTAAGGAAAGGACAGCTAGGTGGTGGAGTGGAAAAACACCAGACCTGGAGTCAGAAACACCCAAGTTCAAAATCTAGCCCCAGGCACTCAGTAACTGTATGAAGTGCTATTGGGCAAGACAATTAACCCTGTTTGCCTCTATTTTCTCATCTGTAAAATGAGCTGGAGAAAGAAATGGCAAAACTACTCCAATACCTTAGCCAAGAAACATGACTGAACAGCAACAAGCAACTTTCCAAGTTTCCAACATTCCAAGTGAATAGAGTTGGCATTTGGTGTGCTGAGTCAAGGTCTATTCTTAAAACCAAAAGTTAGATGTGCTATGGATACTTAACTTTGTTGCTCTGTGTATGTAAAATAATAATTATTTTACTGGTATGCAAATTAAGATTCTGTGGATATGATGTTATCCAAACATAAAGTAAGTTGACACCAAAACCAGACCCAAACTCTTGTCACAGGTGCTAGGAACTTTGCTGAACATGGGGGATGCAAAGAAAGTAAAATTAAGAGTATCTCCACTGAATTGTAGTAATTCTTTGATTCATTCTATAGATTACTGAGAAAAAGGAGATGATTTGAAAAAGATCCAAAAAAAGGAGGAAAGGCTTTTAATGAAAAGAAGGGATTAATTCAGAAGGAAAGGCCTGGGAAAATAACATTGGTGAGAGCTAAGGAGAAACATTAGTCCAATCCAATCTGTTCTTACTTTGACCTTTGCACTATGCCAGGTGATGTTAGAAAAGACAGGAAAAGAAGAAGGCATGAACCTTATTCTAAGGGAGATTTTTCAGTATTATTATTATTATTACTGATTATTATCAGTAAAAATCAAGTGGTGATATCTGTAATATGTATAATAAGTGCTTTGGAGGCTTAGGAAGGAGAGAGGTGTTAACTATAGTTTTCAGGGAAGATTTCATAGAAGAAATAGAATTAGAACTTGGATGGGGAAGAAGGGAAAGAACATTCCAGGTCAAAGGAGCAAGGAAACTAGCTTGGCATGTTTGGGACATTGAGGAGACTGTTCTCTAAAGAGGAACATGGAGGACTGGACAACTAAGACATAGCCAAATTGTGGATAGCCTTGAAGTGAGGGAAAAGTTTTACTTGAGAACCTAAACCAAGAGAAATGAAAAGAAGGAAAACTCAATGCTATCATTGTTGTTCTTTGTCAGTGAAATTTATGTACCTTATAGGTAAAAAGGCAGATGGAAGCATTGTTCAATGGAAATCTTTGGTTTTAATTTATTCTATTTGTCCCTGACTTCCAGGGTCACAAATGAAAAAGTATTGGCTATTCTCAGTATCTGTATTGCCAAAAGTCTTATTTTCTTCAGAAGGAACTTTTTTTCAGTTCCAATAACAGAGTCTTTGGTGCTCTTTGTCAAATGTAACATATGGATTTTATTATAGCAAATGATTACAAATGATCCTCTATTCAGTGACTTGAGTGTATTTTATTACTTTGGAAAATTCACTTCAGATCCCATTTCAGATCTTAAAGACTCAACAGGGGTGACACAGAGACTGATCTTACTTGGGGGCCATTTTTTCCTGTCATAGAAACATGCAGCCCACGCAGTGCTTTGAGACTCAAATCTGATTAGTAACTCTAACATTTTTGCATTCAGCAACTCAACCAATATTACAGGAAATTGTGGTCAGCAGGCCTCACCGCCTGTATGACATGCTGTCTTTGTGCAAGGCTGTCCTTGAAAAAAGGCTTGCTTATTTTGTGTGCAGCTTTGACCCTGACATCATGGAATTGGAATGATTTGTAACCAAGGCACAGACATCATAAATGTGGTATGGTTTAGACTAGTTCAGGTGTTGTCAAGCAAAAAAAAAAAAAAAAATGTCTGTTTCATAAGTCCTAACATTGTTTAATAAGTTGGATATTTATTGAAGGGACAAAAGCCAAAATCTGCCAGAACTGGGAGATAGTGCTAAAACTGTCAGAATGTCATCAGAGACTCTAGTAGAAATTAGTATTTTTGCCCAAGAACTATAAAATCACCACTTCTTAAGTCCTCTGTCAAAAAATTGGACTGATTAGAGCTAGTATGAAGCAATCTTTCTAGTGTCAGAATCAGAACTTGCTGGAATGGCAGAACTTTGTCACAGGCACCAGTGACAGGAAGAAGGATCATTGTCTCCCTTCACCTCAGCAAAGTACAATCCCTCTTCTGCCATGTGCTTAGGTTGCTATCCTTCAGGATTCTAAGACTATCACACCCTTCTCATTCTCTGTTGAAATGCACACGTTGTCTGTCCCAGGAACCTATAACCATGTAGTCCCATGTAGGACAGCTGAGATAAGCTTTGGGATAGCAACAAAGACAGCATATCCAGTCACTATTCTAGCTTCAGTTGGACAACCAGACCCTAATCCTCCCTAGATTCATTCATTTCATCCTCTTTTCTCACTGTGCCTTCTGAAACTTTTCTTTATTGTCAGTGACCTTCCCTTCATCTTATATCTCTTCTAGCATTTGTTTCGTTGTATTGAGGCAACTACATGGCACAATTTTGGAATTGACTTAGGGAATTGAGTTTAAATCCTTGCTCAAATATTATCAACTGTCTGACTCTAGGAAAGCCATGTAGGGACAAGTAGGTGGCACAGTAGATAGAATACCACACCTGGAGTCAAAAAGACCTGAGTGGGGAAAAAAAAGTCATTTAATCTTTCTCAATCCCAGGCCCTCCCTCACAGGGTTGTTGTGAGGATCAAATGAGAAGTGCTTTGTCTGTTTAAAGTGCTTTGTACACTTTAAAGCATTATTTCTTTTTTGGAATATTTTTTCCCCAATTATATGTGAAAAAGATTTTTTAACATTTAAAAAAAATTTTAATTTCAAATTATCTCCTTTTCCCCTCTCTGAGATGATAAGCAATTTGATATGGGTTAAACATGTGTCATCATGAAAAATATATTTCTATATTAGTCATGTTGTGGGAAAAACACAGGAAAAATATATTAAAAAGTGAAAAATAGTATGCATAGATCTAAATTCAGACTCCATCAATTCTTTCTCTGGAGGAGTAATTCTGTCCTCTGGAGGATAACATTTTTAATCCTGGGTCCTTTGGAATTATCTTGGATTATTGTATTGTAAACACTATTTTTATATGCATTAGCTATTATAAAATATTTTACAAATTTTAAAATACAATTTTTATATATATTAACTATTATTATTTTGTTCTGGTGCTCACTGAAATCCAGCTTTCTCTATAACCATGAGTTATACTGAAGATCTCATATTTCTTGGTATCTTCTTTATTAAGTTTGATTACTTTTTCTCTCAAAGCTCCTGATGAACAAGTATAGGAAGAGGAGTGGAAATATTCCTTGCTCCTCACTGTTTCTTTCATGACATGCTTCATAAGGGAGATAACCAATTCTCCTATTCAAGCAGAAGAGTATTTAGTAACATGGGGCATAAGTTAGTCTTCAAATGGCCCAAAGAAATAGATCATGTCTTCTAGATGCTGAGAAAAGTCAGTCAGAGCATATAAGTTACAGAATCATAGGTTTACATTCATAGTACCATACGAAGAATACCTAAATATTACAAAACTCAAATCACTTCCAGAATTCATCTGAATCAAATCCATGTGCTTCACTTTATAGTACTGGGCAAGTTAATTCTATGGTTCCAGTCCTTGGTGAAGAGAAAAATTTTAATAGTGAAAAAAGGGTTAAAAATTGTGTTGCTTTCCTGAGGCTAGAGGTCCTAAAGAATAGCTAAAGTTAAAAATAATCAGCAATTTAGGAAAGGAGTTGCTTATGTCTAGATAATTAGTCTGGGTTTTCTTTAAGATTCTATTTGGAAATGGTGAAAGAGAATGTTTGCTCAGATCATTCTCTTTCCCTTTTCTCTTTCCTTCATGGAATCCAGTTTATCTCAAAGCATTGATAGTGATCACAGAAAGGCTGGCACATAAAGTAGTGGTGATTTTTTTCTTCTTTTCATTTAACTTTGTGGGAATGTAATTTATGAAAGGAAATATATTTCCTTCTTCATCTGATTAAAGCATAAAACAAGATGTAAAATGATATGGGAAGAAAACTTAAAAACATTCTCTGTTCATATATGTATTTGTCTTCCCTCTAACACACAAGTAGTATTTCATCTTTGAGATAGACTTTTATAATTACTTATAATAATATTGTAGGACTTAGTTAGGGATGAGGAAGCATAGTAATACTCAAATACATAGCCAAATATGGAGAGCTCTTTACAAGCAAGCTGACCATGTGGTGATAGACAAGGCAAATGACTTTTTTTTTAATTCATTTTTAAAATGAAATTTATTTTTCCAATTACATGTAAAGATGATTTTCAACATTCATTTTTGTAGCTTTTTATTTTTCCAAAGTTTTTTCAACATTTACCTTTGCAAAATCTTATATTCCAAATTTTTCT